>NC_044248.1:35490252-36796502 GCF_003957555.1 Calypte anna | reverse complement strand
GTGAAGAGATATATTGGAGGATTATTTTGCTCTGTGCACTTCCATAACAGATTTTGCTTAATATTAGCTAAGTGGGAAACCATGTGAAAAAAATTCTGAGTTATACTTTTCATTCAAGCTACTGATATTTCCATATATAGAATTCTATATTGGTAACAGAGGTAAGGATTTTCACTGGGCAGTTTTTAAATCACAGAATCATCCAGGTTGGAAAGGACCTCTGAGATCATCAAGTCCAACCCTTGATCCACTACTGCTGCAGTTCCCAGCCCATGGCACTGAGTGCCACATCCAGTCTCTTTTTAAATATCTCCAGGGACGGAGAATCCACTACTTCCCTGGGCAGCCCATTCCAATGTCTGATCACCCTCTCTGGAAAGAATTTCTTCCTAATATCCAACATAAACCTCCCCTGGCACAACTTGAGACCATGCTCTCTTGTCTTGCTGAGAGTTGCCTGGGAAAAGAGCCCAACCCCCCCCTGGCTCCAACCTCCTTTCAGGGAGTTGTAGAGAGTGATGAGGTCTCCCCTGAGCCTCCTCTTCTCCAGGCTGAACACCCCCAGCTCCCTCAGCCTCTCCTCATAGGGTCTGTGCTCGAGTCTCTTCACCAGCCTGGTTGCCCTCCTTTGGACCTGCTCCAGCACCTCAATCTCCTTCCTGAACTGAGGGGCTCAGAACTGGACACAGGACTCAAGCTGTGGCCTCACCAGGGCTGAGTACAGGGGCAGAATCCCTTCCCTGGACCTGCTGGCCACGCTGTTCCTGATAGAGGCCAGGATGCCATTGGCCTTCTTGGCCACCTGGGCACACTGCTGGCTCATGTTCAGCTTCCTGTCAATCCAGACTCCAAGATCCCTTTCTGCCACTCTGTGCCCAGCCTGGAGCTCCCCATGGGGCTGCTGTGGCCAAAGTGCAGGACCCGGCACTTGGCTGTGTTGAACCTCATCCCGTTGGAATCAGCCCAACTCTCCAGTCTGTCCAGGTCCCTCTGCAGAGCCCTCCTGCCTTCCAGCTGATCCACACTCCCCTGCAAATGAGTGGGACATTTAAAAAAAATCCCTATAAAGAAAAACAGCCTTGTAGGTGAATTCTATGGCTTAAAGAAAAAAACCCAAAACCAAGCAAAAAACAAAAACTATCAACGCAAAGCTGAAAGCTGAAGAAGTGTCTTACTCCAAGACACCCACTATTCATCAATATTGAATTTCAAAACCTAAGGAAAGCATGTGACTTAAATGTTTTGGTGGCTGTCATGATTGATTTTGTGTCAGCCTCACAAGATCTGCTAGCAATACTGTGCAGTGAATCCCCTCTTGACATGAGTCTATTTTTTCTCAGCTGTACAGAAAACCTCCTGAACAGAGATACATCAAGAGAAACATCATCTGACTGTTAGGGTAGACCTTGGATAAAGGACATTTCAGTCTTCCCAAGTCAACACAGGGCATTTTATTCCTTGTGTACATGTCTCAGAAAAAACATTGTGGCAGACAAAATTTTTAAGCAGGTGCTGCCTTCAGTGTTTCTTATTGGTAACTTGCAGTTGAGGCATTCAGCTGAGGCATCAAACCCAGAAAAAAAAAGACCTATACCTCACCAAGCATAGGATCCCTGTAATTAAAGCAATGGCATCTGTCTTGCTGCTGAGAAATCCATCTCTGGGATGGTCCACTTTTTGCTGTGTTGTGCAGCACAAATACCCCAAAGTTGGCACCTGCCAGAGGATTCCAGTCATTTTCATGATAGCATTTGATAGCACCATAAGAAAAGCACCCATTAAATTCACAAGCTGGAACACACAATCAATTACTGCAGAGCCATCCAAGGAGCAGGATCATCCTTGAATCTCATCACCTTTGAACTCACAAAAGACTTTAATATTTCACTTTTCATCCATGTATATAAACCACTGAGTGGAGGGGGCTGAATATCACCCTTCTGCCTTCAATGATAATCATCTAGAGGAGAGGAAAGAGCTCAACCAAGTTAAGCTTAGGGAACATAAACAAATACATGGATGTCACAGCTTAGCAGTTTGGGTGGACCACAAACCTAAGGAGAGAATTCCTCTCTGTTCTCCCCACACACACACAATGAGTAGACGAAGGGGAATAAAGACCAGAGACTTGAAGTTAGAAACTGAAAACAATTGGATACAGATTTACCAACACAGGGGAATGGTAATAACATAAGGGATAAAGTAACAAAGAATACAAATATATACATATACATATAAGTATACAACCCAATGGATATGGGCTCTGACACAGGGCGAGCTGGTGGTAAAGTGCAGTGGAACAGCAGTACAGGCAGCAGCAGGAAGAAAAAAAAAAGAGCCAGAGCTGCTGGCTTTCCTGATCTTTACAGAGTATGGCAGGAAATGGGAGGGAATAGATTCCTCCCTTTGTGTTCTGCCCCTCTCAGAGTCCAAAAACCCTCCTTCTTTAGTTCCTCCTGTTCAATGGACATGCAAGGAGAGGCCATCACGGCATCCTAAAAGGGATAACCCTTCACCTTTCTACTATCTTCTTTCTCACAGGATATGCACTGGGTTATCACCATAATCCCATTCCTGTATGATTTGGAGGCCTCCTTAAAATTTTTACATCCTGACGGAAATAGTAACTCAGTGTTTATTTTTCAGGTTATCAGTGCTGGAAGAGTTGAGGGAATAACTTTTGCAGCCCTCAATGTCCACACTGTGTGGGAGGCTGCTGAGTTTCACAGTTAACCATTCTGAGGAGCTTATGAAACATACTTAGGTGGGGCACTTCTGTGCACATTAATTTCCCTCCTTGTGTGACATGCCAAATTTTTCCTTGAGAAGCTGCCTAACAGCAAAACAGGGGGGCTTGAGCAATCTCATCTAGTCAAAGATGTCCCTGCTCATTGGAGGGGTGGGAGGGGGCACAGATTAATTGATCTCTAAAAGTCCCTTCCAGCTCAAACCATTCCATGATTCTATGAAAGAAGCCACTGTAGCCCTTGGAATTATATGCCAAGGAAATGCACCTCCAAAACTTTGTGCCTGTAAACAACTGACTAAAGTCCACAAGACCTGTCATGTCCCCTTTGAACACCAAGTCTCCTTCAGTTTTCCCTTCTCTCTCTTCTTCCTCCTCCATGGCAACATTTCAGATTGGGATATGCATCCTGGTCTCCTGCATACATGCACATCTCAGATAACATAGATCTGCCCTTCCTCTGGATTTGAGGCCACAGGAATGAAACGCTGGTGCTGGTTTACATTACAGTTCTGTTTATAACACATGTGCACTTCCAGCTTTCACATTCACAATGTTTTTCTACATAACCTCCAGCCTTTTCACAGACAAACCACCCTTGTCCCTAAGTTAACTGCACTGCCAGGAGAAAGGAAAAGCCAGCCCCTACCTTCCTGACATCTTTAATGTTAATAATGTTAATCATGTAAAAGGAGAAAACAGTGCTTGGAATATCTAAGGCTGCTTCCAGCTTAAAAACTCCCCTATTCCTATTTCTCTCAAATAAGAAGATGATGCATGTATTACCACAGAGCAGATCCTCAGAGAAGGAGGTGTTATTCAGCATGACCTTCCTGTGCACAGACCAAGCCCCTTTGTCACATAGCTCATTTTCTCTGTGAGATCCCACAATGCTGTAAGCCCTGCAAGACTTTGGGAGAAACAGATTGTCACTGGTATTTTGATCAATTACATTTTTGTCTGTAATTCTGGAATGAGGGACAGGCTGCAGTGTTCTGCACACCCTGCCCCTAATGGGTATTATAGTAACAGTAGCCAGGCAGAAATTCTGATAAAAACTTAATTCTCTCTTACTTTAAATTACAGTACTGTCTGAGTCTAAAAATTTCATCATGTTCATAACTTTTAACAAAGTGACAATTTAAAGATATAATCCCCATGTTCTAACAGGTGGTTTAAATGATAAAAAAATGTCTACACCCCGAATAAATGTTTCATAAGCTTCACATTGTGATATCTGCTTTAAATGAAGAAATCTGTTATTATTCTAGCCTTGAACCTCTCAATCAGCCATTCCCACTGCCAAACATGCTCCATGGAAGCCATGGGATGGTCTGAATGGTAAGCAGCCTGCATCTTGCACAGGGCAGCACTCAATAGCTGTCAAAATAAGCCCAATCTAAATATTTAAGAAGTCTGAAATCTTGAGTATAGGGGATAGAAAGGATGAGAATTAGTTATACAATGACTTTTCCAACAAATGAACCAGAAAAGCAGCTAACATCCCAGTTCTGCCATCACAAGAGAGAAAGTGTTTCTTTCAGCTGCAGCAGCCAGACTTGTGCAATTACAATAGCTGCAGGAAAATGCTTTATGCTTCTAGAAAGATAATTTTCAGCTACTCTGTAGAGATGATTTATGAAAAGCAGTGATTTCTGGGATCTGCTAGAAGCCTAAATATGTCATAATCTGAATAATTTAGTTAATGAACTCCAAGCTAAAAGTCCAGTAAGGATTTACTAGAGTTCAGCCTGAAACAGAGAGGGGGAAAAAACAAAAAAATGTTGGTTGTTATAGAAAACTGTTGCACTTCAATGTAAACCAATACTTAAGCTATTTATTATTTTGTCCCTAGCAATCAGAACAGCTGAGGTTGCAAAGGACCTCTGGAGGTCATCTGCTCTTACCTGCCACTTGAAACTAGGCTAATGGCTTAATATTTCTACATATGTGGTGTTACCTAGACTTTACTCAGCTGAACAGCAGAAGGCAATCTAAGTAACCTGCCAGCTCTTAAGAAGCACATCCCTCATTTTATCAATATTTATAGATGAAATATTCTACTGAACTGGAACAACAGACCATAGAGACACAGCGTTTCCATTTCATAGGAATAAGTATTTTGTCTTCAACTGAAATTAAAAGCAACTCTTATGTCCTGCTTTACATATGAGAAATGGATACAGGACAATGTGAAAGTAAGGTGATCTCTACACAGAAGAAAGGGGGACTCTACTTGTAACCATCCCCATGTGGAATGGGGATTCCATTTTTAGTTTGCAGTCCAATGTATTTTCATATCCATCTCCCTCTATTGACTCTCTCATTTAAAGAAGAAAAACTGGGATCCACTTCATCTTACACTTTTTGACATGGTGTAATATCTGGATTTATCTTCACTCTGCATGAAAATGGGGTCTTTGTGTCTGACATACGACAGTGTCTCAAAGAGCTCCACTAATGTCTGCTCAGACTATGATGATGATCTAGTTAATCAGAAGTTCCATCTTCTGCTGATGCTGAACACTTAAAAAAAAAAAAAAGTAGACATTTTCCTGCAGTTTGATACATTTTCTTAGCACATTCTTAGCACTTTCTTAGCCACTCTCTTTGGCACATTCTTTTTCTAAGTGATGGAGAGAAAGTCACCATTGATCTTTTCTGTTAACATGGTGCATTATTCTGGGCAACTGGGGAAGTAATTTTAGTAGGTTTAGTATTAAAAGATACTTTTTTAAAGTATAATTTTATTTAGCAGTACCTTATATCTCAGTTTCCTGGTTGCTGTTCTATTAATTGGAGAAATTGCACTGTTTATTCAGCTACATAGAATACTGCTTATCCTTTAGTGGATCGGAGCTCTTTGACTCACACGTGCAAGTAAAAGAGAATCTTCTTTTGACTACAGAAGGCTTCAGTGCAAACACTTTCTTTTCAAGACATTTCAGACAGAAAAACTGCTGTCACTTAAAAGACATGGTGAGCTACTGAATGGTACACCATGGTGCATGCTGCCTTCAACTATTTTAAAAATAAAAATAAAATAATCAAGAAATAAATGCCACATCCATGAACACCCAGATAAGGAAAGGAGAAAGAAGGACAAAGTACAACGTGCAAATTTGTTCCATCACTGGTGACCCCAATATTCTCCACAGACAGTAAGCAAAGCTAAAAGCTGCTTTCTGCAGGACTTCTGGAGAGGAAATTTTTCTCACAAGGGAATGAAACAAAAATGAAGTCACAACGCCAAGGGGTTTTTTTTTGGTCATAATGGAGCAAGGATTACTTCACAGACTTACATAATAGAATAGCCTTTTGAGAAACAGACTGTCTGCTGACATAAAAGACTGGCTGACATAACTGCATAATTAGGATTCCACTGCAATGTGGGGAAAAAAACCATATCTGAACTATGGAACCTACTAAGAGATATTCTTTTTTCTTTCCTTTGTATAGTAAAATAAAATTATATAAGGGAATTTCTTCCCTTGATGATGATGCTGAGGTGCTCTTCAAACAAGTTTGCAAGTAAGAAATGGTCAAAGCAAAATTACTTTAAAAGGTCAAGAACCACCCTGTCTCCCATCAGTGCAAATGCTAAAAGCTTAACATGAAGAAAGCCTAAGCTATTGCCATCTCTTTGTAATATACATATTCTTTCTTTCTTTATACTTAAAGAAAATTGAGGAAGTTTTCTAAAGTACAAAGGGAAGGGACAGCAACCCCCATTGCATAAAAGGAAATTTGTTATTGTTGTATTCTGTGCCCAGGTTGTAAGCAGATGCTGTCAATTTAAGTGTATCACAAACAAAATCATTCCAAATTATTTATCTCACTCAATATTACTGAAGTAGGAAGAAATGGAGGAGATTGTTGAGCATATTTGTCTACTACTTGAACAGAGAACAGCTCTGTATTTTTTTCACTATCTTACAGAGCACCAAGAAGGATATTAAAAAGCTCTGAACTGGAAGATTATTAATGTTTTCAAGAAAAATCTGTATATTAAAGGCCTGCACTCTGAAATGTTGCAGCCTCACTGAGGATATAGCTCTACCTGCCAAATCAGTCTGCATTTCCATCCAGACTCTCTTCAAGTTTCTGAACAACAATCTGCTATAGGAATTGCACTCTTGCCTGTGTATATAGGATTTTCTTCCCTTGGAGGACTTTTTCAAGACCACATTACTTTGAATTAGAGTTGCAGACACACTAGAGTTGAATTAGAGTTGTCAGACACACTCAGATCCATTGTGTTTTAAGGCTATCCTATGTCAAACCCAGTAAGATTTGTGGCTGCTCATCTCTTTGTGGAGCCAGGTCTTTAAACACAAGGGTCAGGTCTGCTCCTCCTATCACGATTCCTGAACTATATTATGTGTTCATATTATGATTTCATGCAAAACACTGATAAATTAGTTTATGTAGGTTACAGATATTAAATTAGAGTCTCTCAAGTTACACTATTTATGGTATGTTCAGTACTTTGTTGAGAAATTGTTTTGTACACTTGCAATGGAAAGAATATTATTCTTACTTTTGCTCTCTGTCATCAATAATATGTTAGATATTTAAGCATCCTCCATAGTATTTTGGCTATTCTTTTCATCCTTTTCTGCTTTAAATGCCTCCTTATAATTCTTCAGTAGGCATTTATGGATAGAGAAATACAGTAGGCTCTCTTCTGGCTACAGTACATATCCCAATTTAGACAGCAATCATTGATATCTCTGTTCTCTTCAGCTTTCAAAATATATGTATTCCCAAATACCTTTTAAATGGTAAAGCTAACTCAACTGAATATTCAGGCATCATGTCAGAAGTTTCTCTCTCTTATTTTACACTGTTACAATTAACTTCTGGCTTCTTTTGGTTTATTTCCTCGAACAGGAATTACTTGTTGGGCTTTTTGTAGCATAAACAATGTGAAGATGCTCAGCTGTCATTAATCACATGGGAAGATGAGTGCCTACATTAGGAATAGCTGTAAAACACTGTAAACATAACTTGAAAACACAAGCGTCCTGATATACAACATGTAAGAGGTGAAGTTAGTGCTGAGAATAGAATATTAACTCAGTCATTTCTATCCCTCTGGATACTTTCCTTAACCATATAATTTTTAGCTTTAGATGACAGCATAAAAAAAATCATTATTTGTGTTTTGGAAACAAGATTTTTTGGCACATTCCAATTAAATGTATTATCACTGGAGCATTCACTTGACAGATCAAAAAATATGTGCTTGTTTTAAGTTATCTGGTTTCAGATATTATTGCTGAAAACGTTTAAAAGTATTTTGTATTGAAGTAGAAAAGTTGTATTTCATTAGTAGTTTGGTTTATGTTGAAAGAGACATTAAAAATCATGTAGTTCCAACTCCCCTGCCATGGGCAGGGTCACCTCCTTCTAGACCACATTGCTCAAAACCCCATCCAGCCTGGTCTTCAATGCTTCCAGAAAGGGGGCATCCACAGCTTCCCTGGGCAACCTGTTCCATTCCCTCACCACCCTGACACTGAAGAATTCCTTTCTAATGTCTAACCTAAACCCACCCACCTCCAGTTTAAATCCATTAACCCTTGTCCTGTCACTACATGCCCTTCTAAAAATCCCTTCCCAGCTTTCCTGTAGGCCCTTTCAGGTACTGGAAGGTCACTATAAAGTCTCCCTTTTCTTCTCCGGGCTGAACAACCCCAACTCTCTCAGCCTGTCTTCACAGGAGAGGTGCTCCAGCCCTCTGCCCATCTCCATGGCTCTCCTCTGGGGTCACTCCACACATCCATGTCATTCTTGTTTTGGGAGCTCCAGAACTGGACACCATTTCATGGTCACTGCAGCTGAGGCTGCTTTTAAGCTTCCACCAGCCCATCATTGCTGGTGAGAACAAGGTCTAGCATAGAGCCTGTTCTTGGTGGTTTCTCTGCCACTTAGAGAAAAAATTGCATTGATGCATTGCAGGGACTTCCTGGATTGCTGATGCCTTGCTGGGTTGTCCCTCCAACAGGTATCAGGGTGGTAAAAATCACCCACCTGTGATCAGGGCCTGTGAACACAACTCTGGTCTTATGCATCTGGAGAGGGGCTCATCCACTGCATCTCCCTGGTCAGATGGTCTGTAGCAGCCATGTACCCCACCAGGGTATCTCCTGCCTTTAAGGTCTTGCCTTTAAGCCTGACCCATAAGCTCCCAGTAAGTTCTTCATTCATTCCCAGATGGAGTTCCATGGATTCCAGCTTATCATTGATGTAGAAGGTGACACCCCCTCCCTCTTCTCCCCACTCTCTCCTTCTTAAAGAGCTTATACCCATCCATTCCTACGCTGTCTGTAGAGGTCATCCCAACACATTGCAGTGATGCCACTAACACGGTCACCCTGCAGACATGCATACACCTCTAACTCCTCCTATTTGTTTCCCATGCTACACTTTTAAAGTTTTTTTTTAAATTCTGATGACACAGGACTCACATGTCATTAAAACGTTGTTCAGCCACCAATCAGAAAGAACTAGAGTATAAAATCCAGCTACACATACATCATTTTAATTCTTCAAGTTCCAGTCTGCAACTTTGAAATGGAAATGAAACTTTGAAATCTATTTCTAAGACAAAGGCTGCAATGAATTATCCCTTTTTAACTTGACTAATTAACTTCATTTCCCCTGAGTCTCTCTTGTGTAGTTTCTTTTAACTTCAATGTCACCCTTTCATGACGACACCACTGATCCACATACAAACCCATTATCACAAGTAGACTCATGTTTCTGTGATTAGTACAGAGAAAGAGAGGCAATAAACAACAAACAGGAACATTAGCTTGACAGATATAATAAATGGGAAGAGTCTTAAAAAGAATAGGAATTATATCTGCCAGATGAATCCTAAAACTTTTTCACATTAGGGCTTCAAATCAAATTACTTATATTTCACTTTCTGGTACCATAAGAACATATATTTATATGAATGTCTGAAAGTGAAAAAATCTGTAAGTGAAAAAATTTTTTGTAATTTGACTGGGATGTTGCCTCATGCTGTCCTAACCTAGCAACATACTGGTTTTGATTTTTGTTTTTTTTTTTCTCCTTGTTATTACCTTTCCACATGGTCAGTGGTTTCTTTTATATACAGTATTCATGTTCACTGATTTATAAGATGCTTTTCTAAAAAAGATATCTCATTTATAATTAGAGCTTTCTCTTTCTGAATATTTTTTGATGAGAACAGGTGTCCTAAAGGTTAAGAAACTAAACCATGCTTTTGTAACCACTGGAGTTAATTATTGCTATCTAAATGCAAACTGATGTGTGAACAGAGAAAAGTTAAATGCCTGTTTGTCTAACTCCAAGTGTGCACAAGAGAGACAAAGCAGAAATGTTTTCTTCTCATCCATGGAAAGACCTTCCTGCCTTTTGCTGTGAGGAGTAAATGAAGTCAGATTTTCTTCTGCTTTCTGTTACCACCTCAACCTATTTAGTCTCAGTCAGGAAGCTAGAAAAATTAGAAAAGGTTTTCCACAATTTGGCTGGAGCCACAGTGATGGCTGGGATTAGCCAAGTGCCTGCTCCTTCATACTCTTCTTTACCTCACAACAGGAGCAGAGACAATCTGTCTTTAACCATTCAAGGTATACTACCCACAGCCTCAAGTTTCACGTTTTAGAAAGAGTCTCTCTAGCAAATATTATCCTCCTTTAAATTAGTAAAAAGGAATAATGCAAGGACAGGAAAACAGGCTGGAAATGTTTCAAACATCCAAAATAATGTGCTTTTTTCCTTTGCCATTTTTCATGTTCCAGCTAAAACTTCAGGTCAGTACTGCTCAGCCAGCCAAAGACCTGAATCAATGTTTTAATCAGCCACTATTTCAGCTGTACTAGAGTTCGTATTGCTCACTGGTGACTTAAATGCTTAGTAAGGCTTATCATGTCCAGCAGTTTTGAGAATCCAGCAGAGAGAAGCTGTAAATCAGATACAGGGTGGTTTAGGTTTGAAAGGAATTCACAACTTGGTGTTTCCAACGCCAAGGAAAAGAAGAGTATTTAAGTTTTCAGAATGAAACCAGATGTCTTCCTGTAAGTTGTGTGATTGAAATTTGAAATAAATAACTAAAATTAAGTGTTGAGCAGTTGCAACAGGGAAAAATGCTGTACCACTTCAGGAGTTTGAACAGCTTAAGCCTGAAAGATGAACTCTTGTCTTCAAGTGGGGACCTGCTGCTTAAACGAGTAACCCAAAGAAGTCCCACTGGCATAAAGAGAGTCTTCAGAAAATCAGTAAATAGGAAAAATAACAGTGGGCTGGCAAAAGGAAAATGTGCTAATGAGAGATAAAACATGGAAACAGGGCACCCAGCTCTATGTTTCAGTTAATCAGGGTAGAAAGGAAAGGGAGGAAAGGGAGGAAAAAGGGAGGAAAAAGGGAGGAAAAAGGGAGGAAAAAGGGAGGAAAAGGGAGGAAAAAGGGAGGAAAAGGGAGGAAAAAGGGAGGAAAAAGGGAGGAAAAAGGGAGGAAAAAGGGAGGAAAAAGGGAGGAAAAAGGGAGGAAAGGGAGGAAAAAGGGAGGAAAGGGAGGAAAGGGAGGAAAGGGAGGAAAGGGAGGCAGCATGTGAACACGTGGGAGTGAACGTGCGAAAGCGAATAAAGAGTGTGGGTTTGCTGAAAACCTAGCAGGTCATGCCAAAAGAATCCAACAGCTGACTTGTGCATGCTTTTTCCTTGGTTTTATTTTAAAGCAGGAGTGGTAGATACTGAAAACTAAGTTGGATTTGGACTGGACCATTAGAGTGTTGCAGAGTACCAACATAGTACCAGATCAGAACGATGCTAGCTTTTGGCAGACACAAAGGGATTGGATTGTAATTCAGTGTAACATGTTCTAAGCTTTGTATAGCACTGCTTAGTGTCAGTGAGAAATTCGTCCTTAAAAGAGAGCAAAACCAACAAAGAGATGTTATTTTTGCAGAGATTTAAAAAAACCACACTTATTTCCCCTCTACCTTCTCTTATCTGCACAATCAAGTAATTACTGAATGTAAAACATAAAAGTTTGCTTGGCATGGCTGAGGAGAAATGTTATAAACTCATGTTGGTTTTAATTTAGACACTTTTTCATTCTTAATTTTTACATGCTGCCACGTACAGAAATGGCTGCAGTCACTGGGAAAGTGTAATTGCTCATTTACATTGAGATGTAGTGATAAAAAATAGTGTATCCAACTGAAATCACTAGTTGTATCTAAAGAAGTTATCTGAAATCTCCCATGAATAGAGCATTTTGATGAAAAATTCTTGATTCCTTCTATTTTTAGAAGCAATGAATACCTCAAGGGTATCTCTCAGGAAAAACTAAGTATCAGAAAGTTTCACATTATTAGGGTAATTTTATACCGTAGCAGATGGTCAGGAAAAAAATGTATCTTTAAGTAGCTGATTTGTCTTATTAATTTTTTTATATATCCACAACATCAAACAGAACTACTCTGCTTGGCTTGGTTGTATAGAATTATTAGAGCCATTAGAGATGGAATGGTTATCAGGTCTAAACATCAGTCCAACACCAGCATTTCAAGAAAACCATGTCCTGAAGTGTTTTGAACTCCTCCAGGGATAGTGACTCCACCACTTCCCTGGGCAGCCTGTTTCAGTGACTGACAACCCTTTCAGTGGAGAATTTTTTCCTAGTATGCAATCTAAATCCCCCCCTGGTGCAACAAGAGGCCATTTCCTCTTGTGCTATCACCTGTTACTTGAAAAAAAGACCAACCCCACTTCACTACAACTTAATTTTAGGTAGCTTTACAGAGCAATAAGGTCTCCTCTCATCCTCCTCTCCTTCAGACTAAACACCCCCTGTTCTCTTACTGTTGTCATAAGAAATTTCCTCTAGACCCTTTCACCAGCTTCTGTGTCCTTCTCTGGACATGTCCAACACCTCAATGTCTTCCTTCTAGTGAAAGGCCCCAAACTGAACACATTATTTAAGATGTGGTCTCACTAGTGCCAGCTACAGGGGGACAATCACTTCCCTTCCCCTGCTGTCTACACTATTGCTGAGAGAAGCCAGGATGCTCCTGGCCTTGGCAATACTGCTGGTTTATATTCAGTTTATATTCAGTTTATATTCAGCTCAACATCCCCAGGTCCCTTTCTTCTGGGCACCTTTCCAGCCACTCTTCCCCAAGCCTGGAGCATTGCCTGGGGTTGTTGTGACTGAAGGGCAGGACCCAGCACTTGGACTTCTTGAATCTCATATAGCTGACCTCAGTTCATTGATCTAGCCTGTCCAGATCTCTCAGCAGAGCTTTCCTATTCTCAGCTAGATCAACACTCTCACCCAGTTTGGCACCATCTGCAGTTTTACTGGAGATGCACTTGATCCCTTCATCCAGATGATTGATGAAAAGATTCAACCAGACTGGTCCCAACACTGAGCCCTGGGGAACACCACTTGTGACCTGCCCCCAGGTGAATTAATTCCATTCACCACAACTCTGGGCTTGGCCATCCAGGAAGGTTTTCTACCCAATGCAAAGCACACCTGTTTTAGCCATGATATAAGAGCTTAGATTTACACACGAGCACAGTGTCTGTTGCCTTCTAAAAATACTACAATGGTTCACAGAACTATACCCAATTAGACTGAGGCAAAGAAAAACACCTAATAAATACAACCAGAACCCTACTGTTGTTAAGTGGTAATGTAGGGTTACAACAACAAAATTTTAAAAATTATAAAGCAATTATGTATATATATATATATATATATATAAATATATAAAGATATTATCTGAGCTATTGCTTCAAGTATTTACTGATTGTATTTTCCCCGCTTCCTAACTCCTACACATCTCCTACATGATGTTCAACATGTATTGTCTGTGCTTTCTAGTGAATGCTGAAAAAAGGTACAAAAATATTTTTCAAGATTGCCACCAAGTACAATATAACATAGTATGTCCTACAGGTGAAAATATAAAATTTAAAGAAAAAAAAAATCCAGGGGCAATCAAGCACTGTAAATTATACATGTAAAGAAAAAAAAAGAAAAAAAAGAAAAAAAAAGTGAAAGCACATATCATGTTAGCACAAGGAAAATTGAATAGAGTCCCACTCATTTATGTTATTTTAGCTTTTTCCCCCAACATTCAAATACGTGCTCCATATAGTAGATTTATGACCATACAGGTATCCCTCTCATTTCAGCTCTACTAAAAGGAGCACTCTGAGTAGTGTGGAAGAGAACCCAAATGAGATTTACCCGTTCCATTAAGGTCCTGTTAATTAACATGTAATTTAACCTTCCCCAACACTGGAGAATTTCATAAGCTCACATTTCATATGCTCACTTTCTTTAGAAGTGGAGTGTTTGAGTAAGTCAGAGAAAGTATATTCTGTAATAATATTTTGAGATTCACCTGGAACCTTTTGTTCCTTCCAGTACAACCACCAGTTCCTGATTTAATTCTAAGTTTGTGGTTGCATCAGTCTTAAGTAATAGCAATTTGTTCTGTTCAGAAAAACAGAAAACAAATTTGACAGAGATTAAATGTCAAAGCTGATGGAACTAACTGAATCCCTAAGAGCAGCTATTGGACAGAACTGTGGAAATAAGTCATCTTTATCAGAATAGTTCAAGTTAAAAGCTTAATTTTGAAAAATAAAAAGAGGAAAAGTCTGCTAAATATTTCATGTGACAATATTATCCAAGTGAGTAAATAGACGTGGTTTAATGTTAGCATGACACATGAGAAGGCTTGGAGCTAAGCATAATGCAGGAACACTAATTCAGAATATAAGGCAATCACACACTCTGCTTAAAATATGACCAATAAACAAAACCCCTCAAAATTCAGTCACTTAGATGAGACACAACCTTCACACTGTGGAACATCATTGTCTGTTTATCCATGTGCAAGTAATTCCTGAGGCCAGAGGAAAGGCTTTTTCTTGTGTTCCTTGTACCAAGGAGAGAACTGTGAGAGCATGTGGCCAGGAGGGGCAGGGGGGAGCAGTCCCAGTTCTTTATCAGCTCTATTGGCACAGCTATGGACACAATGGTTTTGCAATAAAAAAACCTGACTCTGGAAGAGGGAAATTCAATACTCTTTGAGGGTCTGTAAATTCTTAGTGAATTCTGCCTACAGTTTAGTGCCTTCTTAGTGCAGTTTCAGGGTTCGTGGTGTGGTTTATGTAGGGTCTGAAACAGCACTCTCCAGGTGGAAGAAAGTTAAAAAAAATTAAACAATTACTCCCAAAACTCACACAGCCAAACACCACACCTCAAACCCCTTTGCTTGTGGGAATAGCAATTGCTATGGATACAAAATTTCTAATTGAGTCTTCCAGTTGTTCTACAGAAAGCTGGGGAAAACGCCAGCTAACCAAACACAAGAAGTTTCTCACAAGAGAAAAAAACCAGTTTTTTCAATGTTTTTCCTGATCTTCCCAGATTATGAGAGACAAATATTTTTGATAGCCAGGGTTATATCCTCCTCCTTCCTTTCACTGGTAAGTTGACTATTATCAACACAGATAATAAAGTACATTATGTATGAATTTAGACAAATTTATGATCTCCTTTCACTGCAAGTAGAATATTACCTACCAGTTTCTGGACCACCTCCAAAGAGGGGATGTCATAAAAATGGTAGGTATGATATCTGAAACAGAACTTCCCTAAATATCTATCATTGAAATTTTCTCTATAATGTAAAATAGAAAAAAATGGACAGAACACAGATTATTCACCACAGTAAACACAGGAAAGCTCTTTAGAGACATGACCTTCCTAAAACATTCACTGACATACACTATGAATAACAGAATTACACTACTTTTCTCAAAGGAGAATAACAAAACAAAACAAAAAAAAGCATGATAATAAAAAATTATGAGTTGCCAACGTGCAGCACAAAATACAACTTCCAATCTGACAACACTTAGAGGTATCACACAAAAATTCAAGGGCATATGCACCAAAGACCAGGACAGCTATTCAACTTCCTTTCTTCTCTGTCCCTTTATAATTCTGTCTGAGAATATTTCCTTCATGAGACTTGAGAGCTGATACAACTCTTTTGTGATGACTGAGCAAAGATATTCACCTACTAAGTGGATAGGTGTCTTTGAAGCACAACTTAGAGAAAAGACATCTATTTTCATCACATTTTTTTTCAGAAAGGGTTTCTAAAAACACGGCTCCTTCACCTCTGAGCTCTCACTTGAGCTTTCATCAACTTCCATAGATGTCAGGCAGCTGGTTGGGGGTTCAAATTATCCCACAGCAGGTCTTATTTAATCTGACCTTTTAAATGGTTGAGCCTTTTCTAGCTGCATTTGGTGTTTTTGTGTCTTGATTTGAGTGACCTTTATTTTTTTTCCAAAAAAGCTTTTCTTTTCTAGCACCTGTTAAACATTTTATGAAACTACATAAAATAATTCAGAGATAAGTGGAGGAAGACAGGTGACAGAAATTCAGATCAACAGCATGAATTTAACCCTTGACATTTGACTAAAGATTCAGCTGCTTTGTTTAATTTAGTGAAGAACTGTATATAGGCAGGGTTTGTAAGCCTGAACTGAAATGTAATAATCATGGATTCACATAGTTGTAGATATGCTGGCAAAAGTTGAGAACAAAAGGCATCATGTAGTATAGAGTGATAAAGCATTCCTTTGAGGAGAGAGGTCAGAAATAGTGGAACCTTATAAATAAGTACAATTTATTTCCATTAGGAATTCAAAAAGTTTAGGTTTTATCTTTTTACTTGCTATGGTCAGGACATGGGTACTATGTCTAAATGTTTATGAACTTGTTTTTATAAAGTAGGGCTTCAGCTTGAGAAAATATACCTAGTGCACTACACCAGCAGCACTTTCTCATTCAGAAACAATTTCACCTACAGAACAAAAAGGAAAGATCACATAAAAGTAAGAAAATCTGAAGGGAACAGGGGATGGTCCTGCTGACCATTTCACTGCCCTATAATCCTTCCAGTGTGTCTCATCTCAAGAGATTATGTATCCATACTGCACAAATAAATGGTAGCAGGCTTCCCTCCAAAAAAATCTTATCACAAGCAGGGAGCAGTTTATTTGCTTAAAATTCTAGGGCAAAAGCTTTATATCAGATTTTTCAAGAAAACCAGCTTCTCTAAAGACTCCTCAAAGGCAAGATGAGTAAATAAGATCTGCCACATGGCATTTACAGATAAGACAGCATTTCATTCAGCATTCAGTGGGAAGACACTTGGTATTTGATTCAGTATAGACAATTGTTGCTCCCAGCTCTTAAAAAATATATGAATACTTCATTGCAGTCCTTACAAACCTATTGAAGAGTTTGCATTACGGATCTCCAGAAAATATTGCTCCTCTCTGATGTCCCAGTAGAGTTATTTGCAGTGGCACCTTTGGACAACGTTAGCTTCAAAGTCAGACACAAGGCAGATGCCACTAAAAATGAAGGATTGGATGCTGTGAACCAAGTGAAGTGTTTTAAAGATACCTTCCCTAAACTTTAAAGTGAATTGCTGTAAGAGTTTCCTATTACCACTTCCAAAACTAAAGCTTTGTCTCTACCAGTTTCCTGAACTTGTATTCTTCAGGGATCTCTCAAAGTCCATGGAAACCAAGGGGGGAACAAACTAAAGAAGAGGCTGAGTTTGTGTTCTCCTCTCCTAATGAATATTTGAAACGCAAGTCTTGGTACCACTGGGAAGACACATCCCTTCCAACTCTGCTATGGATAAGAAATGTAGGATTAGACTCTTTGGCTGATGATCATTAAGCAGGTATCTGTGAGGAAAAGATTTTTGTCTACATTGTTCACCCCACACCAAAGCAACTTTGCTAAATAACTTGCTAAAAGGGTTTTGTGCATAAAATAGCATTTCTGAAGGAATCTAGTTACAAGGACAGCCAAGAGTATTAAGTTATAACTAGACATAATACTTAATATTTGTACACCAATGGTTGGTGGGTTTTTTTATTTTTTTGTTTTTGTTTTTTTTTTTTTTGCATAAGCTCTTCTGCATGCACACACTGTTCCATGAAAACCCTCCAGAAAATAGTCCCTTACTCTATAAGTACAGTTATTTCAACATGGAAAATTCCATTTAAACTTTCTCAGAAAACACATAAGAACCCCAGATGAATAAAAATCACCTATTAAAATAAAAATCATTGAAAGTGAGTAAGCAGCAACAGATGCATTTGTTTTTCTGGCTAGGTGGATACCAACAACATCTAAAGAAATTGAGAATCTATTAAAAGAAGAGTTAAAACTTCAAGGAAAACAATTACCTGTGTTACAGCAATTGGCAATTTTGTCAGTTAGTGACTTGCTTTTCGTGTATCCAATAAGAGGTAATTTTGGTAACCTGCAATTCACCACAAGCACATGAGAGAAAAACTCAATTCTCAGTCTTCTATAACAGCAATCACAGCAGAGATTTATAACAACCCCAGATTTATAACAGCCCCAGATCGTTAGCCAAGGTCTGAGAGAGAGAATAACCTAAACATTTCATAATCTGTCTCTGTAGAGATAGATGTGGGCCCTCTTTAGCATAATTAATCCAAACACACAGCAGCCAATGTAATGCCTGGGCACTTCACAAGTAGGTGGGTGTTAGTAAGCAGCCCTGACCAGCTCAGACTCTAGATTTTAGTTCTTTAATAGTGGACAAAATGTAGTGACATCCATGCACTGAAATTCAGAAGGCAATTGGCTATATGTTACTGTCTTTCTATTCTGTATAGGGAAACCATCAGCAAGAGAAAGAAAAGCCACTTTTTCAAGATTTCACAGCTGGCTCATGCTGAGGTGAGAGCAGAGGCAATTATTAGATCTACACTTAACATACCCAATCAAACACCTATAATCATCTTCTGAGTTATTAAATGCTGGTATAGCACAGCTATGTAAATCTGAGATTTCTCCCCAGCTGAGATAAGAGAAACACCACCACAGCTTTTGCTCTGAGGTGTTGCTGAAGTTCACCATCTTCTCCTGGAGTTCTCTCCTAATGGGCAGGGAAGCAGGAGCCTTTGTGAAGCAGCCTTCTCTGACACATTCCCTTTCCTCCTTCCCCACATAGCATTTCATGATAGAGCTTTTCCTGCTGTTCCCACATTTTCTTACTGGTGGCATCCCAGTGTCAAACCTTCCAGCTACCCAGAATAGCTGCCTCAGACCTCTACTCTGTCCCAAATATCAAGCAACATCTCCTTCAGGTACCAACTCTGCAATGATGATGTTGGCAGGACAGAAACCATCTGCTGCATCCATATGATCTGATACACCATGCTGGGAGACATGAGCACTCGCATGGTTTTCCACTTGGCCACTGTTCTTCCCTGCAACTGTCTTGCTCCCCTGGGCCTCATCTTACATGAAGTTATTTGGAACAGAATACCTCAAATGTCTTACTGGAAAAAAAAACAAACAAACAAAAAGCAGAAAGAAGGCAGCTGGCCAGGGAAGTGGTAGACTCACCATCCCTGGGATTATTTAAGAGATGTGTAGATGTGGCACTTAGGGACATGGTTTAGTGGTGAACTTGGCAGTGTTAGGTTTATGTTTGACCTTGATAACCTTAAAGGTCTTTTCCAAACCTGAACTCTTCTAGGATTCTAGAAAAAGGAGTTGAGACAGCTACAGCAAGCTGAGGACACCTATCAAGAAACCAATAGAGGAAAAGGCTGAGAGCTCTCAGAATCCTGAGAGCAGGAGTCTAAGACATGGACTGCACAAGTCAAGCTCCTTCCTAACTGTTCAAAGTGCAGTACATTAGATATACAAGGGAAGCTCCTGCCTGTGCCAGGGAGCTGAATCAATATTAAAAGGGATCAAGTAGGAAATGTCTAACTGCACTTTGAATAGCTAAATTAAGGGAGATGAATCTTATCCTTAGGGCCACATTTCGCATCCTTTCTTCCTTCTGAGTAGTACATTGCTTAATCCAAAATGACTATTTGCAAAGTATATATCTTTGCAAAATGAGCAAGGGCATTACAAGCTGACACTTAAACCATATAAATCCAGAGCTATGGATTAGCTTTTACTGTGTGCAGAACAA
This sequence comes from Calypte anna, assembly GCF_003957555.1. Taxonomy (NCBI): domain Eukaryota; kingdom Metazoa; phylum Chordata; class Aves; order Apodiformes; family Trochilidae; genus Calypte; species Calypte anna. The sequence goes on along the minus strand of NC_044248.1, from coordinate 36,776,673 downwards.
GCTTTGATTGTGCTGTTAGGCACTACTGAATACACAAATATTAACTAGGTAGCAAATAAGCAGTTTAACCAAGCAAAGCCTTCTGAACTTAGCATTTGTTGCCACATTCTCCTATTGACAAAATGTTGAGTAAGGATAGATATTTTTTCCCTCTAAAATTTTTGGTTCCTTACTTCTGCTAAACTTCTAAACTTGAAAAATGCTGCTGAATTTGTAGATATACTTATATACATACATACATATATAAAAGAACACAGGACACTTTTAAAAAGTTCTTATCATTACTACAGTCTTAATGACAGTAAAATGGCTTACAGAAGCCTGGCAACATGAATATTGTATGATCCCACCAAGCTGATTACAATGCTCTGCATGCTAAAATCAGGGTTAAAGCACTGAATTTAGTACTGCACAGACCATTGGATTTAATATTGAACAATGACATTGCACATAAAATTTATAGTGCAATTCACAGGTAAACTTTAAAGACCAAAATCAAGATATCATAAAAGAAAAAAAATACATGGTTTATTACTTTTTATTACTTAAGAAAATGAGCGATAGCAGCATTAAGTCAGGCAAGGTACAAATCACTAAATGGGTATAATTACACCATTGTCATCTCCTAGTAGTATTTGGATATGAATTAATACATTTGTAGTCTTTAAGGCCTGATAACATCATCTAATCTGATTGCCAATACTCCACCCATTATTTTTTTCCCATTTTCCCAGTAGCATGCCAATAAGCAAGTTTTTACTGTAATAAACAAGAGATAAATGATGCTGTATTCTTCTGCCCCCCCCCCCATCCAAACTCTGAAGCAGTGCTTCTGTTTCCTGTGACCCCCTGGTTACACCTTCTGCTTTAACCAGGGGCTGAGACCAAGTAGAATACAAAAGAAAGGTCAGTAAGTGATACTGTGGTTGTAGCAAGGAGAGTGGAAGATGCCAAAACTGAGTAAGACAACTGTTACTGAAAATAAACCCCCCCAAGTGAACTCCCAAAGCTCAAACAAACAAAAAAAACCTCATCAGTTCTACTTCTAAAAAAGATTCAACTATTTGTGGACTGTTACCAAGCCTAAACGGGAGAATGAACATTTGGTATTAATTTGAAATCTTGAGGAAATACACAATCCACACTTCCCCTTGGCAGTTTGTTTCAAAGGTTAATCACTCTTGGCACAAAAATCTGTGTCTTATTTCTAATTTGAGTTTATGAATCTTCTGCTTCCAGTCATTAGTTCTTGTTATGATTTTTGTATTAGATTAAAACAGCCCATTAGTACATTTTCTCAAGCCTGTCAATCATCTTCTATGGCTCTTTTGCACATTATTTTCAGGTTGTTGTTCCATTAAATACCAAAATCAGATTGCGCAGTGTAGTAGAATAAGTCTTATTAAAAACACTGCTTTTATTACAGAACAGTAGAGGTAAAAATTGCTTCTTTACTGCAAATCTGTTATCCTGCACAAAAAAAAAGATAGAGAAAATATCTGCAGAAGACCCACTCCTGATGGCAAGGCCATAGTAGTATTTCTATGTTGTTTCTGCATCCACTTGGTAAAAATTTTAGTGATATACCATAGAATCACAGCAAGTTAGGGACTCTGAAAGATCATTGAGTCCAACACCCTTGCCAGAGCAGGGTCACCTACAGGAGGTCACACAGGAACATGTCCATGTGGGATTTGAATGTTTTCAGGGAAGGAGACTCCACACCCACCCTAGGCAGCCTGTGCCAGGGCTCTGACACCCTCACAGTGAAAAAATTCTTCCTTACATTTATATGGAGTCACCAGTCAGTTTATAACCATTGCCCCTTATCCTATTGTTAGTCACCCCTGAGAAAAGCTTGACTCCATCCCCCTGTCTCTCTCCCATCACATATTTATAAACACTAATGAGCTCACCCCTCATTCTCCTCTTCTCCAAGCTGCAGAGCCCCAGCTCCTCAGCCATTCCTCACCAGGAGATGTTCCACTCCCTTCAGCATCTTGCTTGCTCTGCCCTGGACTCTCTCAAGCAGTTTCCTGTCCTTCTGGAACTGAGGGGCCCAGAACTGGACACAATATTCCAGATGTGGCCTCACCAGGGCAGAGCAGAGGGGGAGGAGAACCTCTCTCCACCTACTGACCACCCCCTTCTAATGCACCCCAGGTGCCATTGGCCTTCTTGGCCACAAGGACACATTGCTGGCTCATGGGCATCCTTCCAGCCACCAGCACCCCCAGGTCCCTTTCACCTGTGCTGCTCTCCAACAGCTCAGTCCCCAACCTGTGCTGGTACCTGGGGTTGTTCTTTCCCAGATGCAAGCTACATTCAAGTATTCTGTCCAGCTGTTTCAAAACTTACCCTAAGGTATAACAAAACCCCCATCTTTATATTATATGCCCACCTACTGCGTTTGATCCATTGGAGTATTTGGAAATTACTTAATTCATTCTGTCACTGCAGCTAATTGCCTATGCTTGAAAAGTCTTTATACTCCAGCATCCATTGTCTTCCAGACTTCTCCAAGCTTTACATTTTCCTCAGCCTCCTATCTTTTTGTCATTGAAATTTTCTAGACTTTATTCTATTAGTCACAAGTTCCATGAAGTATAGAGTAAGAAGTTAGAAACAATGTTTAGGTTTTTCTGATGATCAGCATTAGTGCAGTCTGTCTTCCTTTAAGCACAGTTACCTGCAACACCACACTGTTCCTCAGCATGCTATGTGTATGACACTAAAAACAATTTTATATAAGCCTCATTTAAATGTGCACCACATTTCAAAGCTAGGCAGCACTCAGCAATACCCACAAACAGAATAAGGTATCTGTTTCTACAGATCTACCCTGTATTTTTCACACTTGTTGGAGAACTGATGGCAGACGTGTAAGCACAAATGGGTAATGGGCTCTATGTCCCTTATTGTCCCATCTCACCTGGCACAAAAGCTTTATTTGCTGCAAGCAAGGGAAAAGTTTAGTATGATATGATCTTAGCCTGTGTGTGATACACTAGCTCTGCTTTACATATTTTTTGATGTAGAATGCATAATTTATTCCCTTTGCTAGTGTTAGATTTGGATCCTTGTCTGTGTCTGGGCCATCATTATGCTACTACCACTACAATAAAACCTGGCATATCTATGAAGGCACGTGATCTACATCATCATAAACATATCCAAATCAAATGCAGCATTACCAAAATTCCACTGTAACAGGTCTACATTAGAGGTATGAAATTACAGTTTAATAAAATAAGATTTTAGATATCCTTAAACCTGGTTATGGGTTTGCTATTTACAATACACAGAAACAGAAGTCTTGTATGAATAATGTATTCCACAATTTAAGCATATGCTGTGCTGTTCGCTGCAAAATGCTGCAAGTTTTTCCTTTCCCCAGTTTTAAAAGGAACTGAGAGGACATTTTTTTCTCTGTTTCCTCCACCATCTATCTATATATCTAATATCAGGTTAAGTACAAGGTCTTCTCTTTTCATCTTATCTCATTATTATGAATATTAATAATAGAAAGAGAGTTACTACATTTCTTATAAAATTCCATTGATGTAATGAGCCCTCACCTGAAGTGTAACATATTTTCTATGCTCAGATACTCAACAAGCACCTGTCTTTGAATGGAAAAATTTTGCACATGATTTCTCTTCACAAACACAGCTTTAACACATACAAAATATTTTCTTACATTTCCAAAGATGCCAATTAAAAACAAAACCAAAAAATCCCCCAAAGAGGTATGAATATCTAGAGAAGGAATAAAGACCAAAAATATGTTATAATGCTCTACAAAGTCACAGTGAACTTGCATCTTGCAGACCGTGCAATGTGATTCTCTCTCTGCACAGGCTTTAGTAGGAAACCAGAAAGTCTTCAAAGAAGTCAGAGGAAATTATTACATGGATTCTGTGTTAAGAATTTTATTATTAAGTATTTTTTCTGTGAGGCTGGGAAAGTAATGAATTACTACTCTGCACTTGCCTCAACAGACTCATGCTCTCCCTCAAGTATTTGCATTTCCTCCCTAGTCCCTATTAAAGAGAAGATAGCAGGCTAGATAAATGTTCAGTCTCTCCCAGTATAATCTTTTCATTAGACTTCCTTCCTTTATTCTGAAGGTAAACCATCGACTTCTGAGATTTTGACCTGGATTTTGCTCATGAATCTACCTGCTCTTAATTTGCTCACTTTAAATGAAAACTACCCCACCCCCCCATCTTATCTCAACTTGGATCTGCAAGTGAAATGTACTTTCTTTAATCATATTTTACCAACCATTAGAATATTTTAATTATATTTCTGGATTTTTTTGGAGACTACTTAGCTGTGAATATATGGACCTATCAGATTCTCACTGCATGCTACATAAAGGGTCCATCTACCAGACTCCCACACTTGTCAAGAAGAACTATTCCAGCAGAGCTCCCTGTTGCCTTCAGCAGAGTTCCTGTTAATCAGTAAGAGGATCTGGATCAGTCCCTCAGAGTTAAACACTCACTGATGACAGAAAAGTTAAGTTACACCTGAAGTTCTGGTGAAGAGAAACAGGCTGTTGACTACAAGGAAACTGTAATAGGCATCTCTAGATTACTGTTGCATGGCATCAGAATGGACAGTTTTGTTTTGATTGCCCTCATTGTTTCTCCATTCTGTCTATTGGATCTTTTAATTTCCTTCTATTGAACACAATCTAACAATGATACCACCTGCAGGATTTCCCCTCCTCCAATAATATTCCCTCTGCACATGAGGAAAAGCTATGGAAGATTTATTCAGAAAAACACTTCCTTTTAGACCTCTTCTCAAATACTAACTTTACTGTGGCCATGATGCCTAGAAATAATTCCTGTCTGACACTAGTTAAACAAAATACTTTATTTAAGTGGAATCCATTATTCCATTTTTTGCTAAGCCTTAGGTTTTGTAGAGCTTGCACTGTTTCTGTGATTTATCCATGCTTCTAATGTGTCCTGTTTTCTTAGCAGGAGACCAACTGTGCTAGCATTTACAATAGACTATGTAGGACAGAGATGTCTTACTCCTTTGCTGTTTTCATTAGCTACACTCACCATATACTTAGGAAGTCAATTTAATCTTCATATTCTTGCTGTAATGAATAAATAAATCAGAATGAATGCTATCCAAACATGTTCACTGACAATTCAATCCATCTCAGTTTAGGACTGCTTTCCAACTTCACTTGCAGTTCAACTTTTCAGCTTCAAGACTTTCAAATTCACTCTTCCTAAGACACATACAGTATTTAAATAACACAGCAAGGTCTCAAAGAGCAGAGCACAGCTCAGGGGGTTTGATATGTGCATGAAGTTTCACCTTCTAGCAACATCTAGCTGTACTAATTAAACTCCTATAAATGGTCTTGACGTTAATGTATTAGTCCTGTCCTTAATGGTTAAAACCCAGGGTAAAAGGGTGTGAGCATTGACTAAGATACTGTTCAAACAGAAATCTAAACTTACTTTGGGATCTGTTTCTCTGTTAAATTCAATTGACATACTGGAGCAGTGAAAATAGGCATTACTTCGTTTGCATTAACCAAAACATCATTCTATACCATTTAAGCCATTTTATAGATTGTCTTTGATTTTCTTAAAGTCTGCCTGAGTTCTGGGCTTGTTCCTTCCTAGCTAATGAAGGGGGGTGAGGGGGGAGGGAGGGAGGAGGAAGGCACACAGCCCTTCACATCCAGTTTTTAAATCTAATCAAAGCTTAGCTTCTGTTTGAGTATCTTACAGAATCACAGATTTGTCACAGTTGGAAAAGAACCCGAAGATCACCACGCCCAACTATCAACATCCCCCCTCTCCCCAGTAAAATATCTGTATCAATATCTGTATCAATATCTGTATTACCTACTGCAGCATGTCCTGAATTGCCTTAGCTACAAGGCTTGGGTTTGCAGGGATGTTGACTCCACCACCTCCCTGGGCAGCCCATTCCAATGCCTAACAACTCTTTCAGTAAAAAAAATTCTTCCCAACATCTAGTCTAAACCTCCCCTGGTACAACTTCAGGCCATTTCCTCCAGTTCCATCATTATTCACTTGAGAGCAAAGGCCAGCACCCACATCCCTGTAAAATTGTAGAAAGCCCTTTTTCTGCTCACAGACCCATGTCTTTCAATATCTTTGGAGGAAGATGACAAAAACATGGCCTGTAAACTTACAGTGAACGAAAAGTAAACTTTTAGTTTGCACCATAAATTACAGCTATTTTCAGCAGAAAGGTCTAATCTCTTTCCTGGGTCATCTAATTCTATCACCTTTCAGATATCTCTTCTTGATAAGCCTAAGATGCCTCTGTAGCTATCTAGTTTCCAAGATACTAAGCTATAAATACAGAAAATTAAATAAAACTGAAGTACTGTAGCTGCAAGCAAAGAGACAATATCATCCACTTAGAAATTTCATATACTCAGCTGTACAGAAGTCACAACAAATGCTCATAGCAGTGATTCAGGTACAGGCCTCACACACAACTGCTGGAGAAGGTCAGTGGTTATTGTGAGGTTTATTCTTTCAGCAAATTCTAAGGCACAGATGTCCAATTATTTAAAATCAAGCTATCATTCTTAATGGGAAAGCTACCATTTAAAAGGAAGCAATGTTTCCAGCAGCCTATCTTCTGTTGCCAAATGTACCAAATGTACAGGGGCTCAATCACGTCCCTGCTCCTCCTGGCCATGCTGTTTCTGATACAGCCCAGGATTCCATTGGCCTTCTTGGCTACCTGGGCACACTGCTGGCTCATATTCAGGTGACATGTTGAGTTATGTTCCTGCTATCAGGAAGGAAATGTATGACAAAGTCACTTCAAAGAAAATTAATCATAGACTTGTCAGTCAGAAAAGACCTCTAAGATCACCATGTCCAACAGGAAACATCCTCCCTCCAATAAAATATATATATATATATATATGTATATCAGTATCTGTATCACCCACTACAGCATGTCCTGAAGTGCATCATCTACAGGGTTTTTAAATAGTTGCAGGGATGGTGATTCCCCCACCTTCCTTGGTAGTCCATTCCAATTCCTGAATGCTGTTTCAGCAAAGAAATTCTTCCAAATTCTAAATTTCTCCTGGTGCACCTTCAGGATATTTCCTCTGCTCCTATCATTGTTCACCAGAGGGGAGAGGTCAGCACCCACCTCCACTCAACCTCCTTTCAGGTAGTTATAGAGAGCAATAAGGTCTCTCTTCTCAGCCTCTTTTCTTCCCCAAACTAAACTTACCAAATTTTCCCAACCTCACTTCATAGGACTTATTCACCAGACCCTTTACCAGCTTGTTTGCCCTGCAGCAGCAAAATGTCCTTCTGGTAGTGAGGCACCCAGAACTGAGCACAGAACTCGAGGTGCAGTCTCACCAATACCAACCACCATCACTTCCCCTCTCCTGGTGGCCACACTCGTCCTGATACAAGCCAGAAAGCTGTTGGCCTTCTTGGCTACCTGGGCACACTGCTGGCTCATACTTAGCTGTTGGCCAGCACCCACAGTGTCCTTTTCTGTCTGGCAGCTTTCCAGCCACTCTTCCCCAACCCTGTAGTGTTGCATGGGACTGCTGACCAAAGTGTAGGACCCAAAACTTGGCCTTATTAATACTCATTTTACTGACCTTGGCCCTGTTCCAGCCTGTCCAGATCCCTTTCCAGAGCATTCCTGTCCCTGAGGAGATCAACACTCCCAGGCCACTTGTTCTCATCAGTAAACTTACTGAGGAAGCACTCAATCCCCTCATCTAGATCATTAATGAAGATATTGAACAAGACTGGCCCCAAAACTGAGCCTTGGGGAACCCCACAGGTGACTGCCAACTGGATTTAACTCCATTGACTGCAAGTGTCTGGGCCCTGCCATGCAGCCAGTTTTAACCCAATAAAGACTGTGTGTGTCCATGCCATGAACTGAGAGCTTCTCTAGGAGAATGCTCGGGGAGACAGTGTCAAAGGCTTTACTAAAGTCCAGGTAGACAGCACAATTCTTATTTATTTTTAACCCTCAGGCAAATCAGCTCTCCTGCCCAACTAGGGCGCTGATGCAGTAATTTGAAAGCGCAAGGTGTGAATGTAATATATGATGGATAAAAAACCCAAAGATGATTTATATGAGGTATGGAAAAACTTTTTTTGTTATAGCAAGCTATTTTATCAATGAGGAAAATTAGCTTTAGACAACTCCTATATAAGCAGTAAAAATGTGAAACACAGAAAGTAAGAGAAGCAGATAAAGCCTTAGATAAGGTGATCAAAGCAACCGTTCCAATCATTTTAATATTACGTGGTATTTGAGATAAAACAAGAAAAGCTACAACTTTCACTAATTGAAGAGCAAAGGCACAATGGCATTACAGCTGACCATCATAACATCTCATTCTCTCAGCTGCCCAGACATGAAGACCACTAAAAATCCTGTTTACCTTGCAGCACAGTTAGACTTCAGATAAAGAAGAACAGTTTTGGGATGCCAGAGCACGACTAAAGTTTTAAGTTAACTACCTTGACTAACACCTAGTTTCATTCTTATGGTTTCAAATCACACTGGCTCAACTTTACAAGATTTTACAATTTTCTCTGCTGTTACTCCAGCTGTTGGGAAGAAGGGCACTTTGACACCATTGAAGCTGCAGCTTTGTCTGTGAGCACTCAAGTGACTGGGCAAGCTGACACCTGGCAGCAGGAGGACACTGCTTCCTCCTCCTTCATTGTGGGCTGTGTAACCCATAATTTTACAGGGACAGCCTCAAGTTCATGGGAGGCAGCAGAGATGTTTACATGCACTGCATTACAAATAATAACTTCACGCAGGGCATTGCTTACTGGTCAGCACAGAAAGCCAAGTGGTGTGTTCTTAGAACCCGCATCCTTACGCTACAATGGCTTAAAATACTCTTGCATTTAGTACTGAGAGATCAGGTCAATGAAAAAAATTGCTCATAAATACTTGAGAAAAAAAGTTTGAGAAAAAATCTGAGAAAAAAGTTTGCCAGTCTGAGATTAACTTACTTAAAATAGTAATTAAAATAATGTCTCTTTTTAAAGACAGTTCCAATGCTGGGTATCCTGGAGTGCTTGGAGTGCTTTGTCTATTTCATTGGAAAGACTTGCACAGTTTTTATTAGAAACCTCTTTCTTAGTTTCACAACTCAGATGAGCTTAGTAACATTTTAATTTGTCTAAACTTGAAGGTTCCTATAGCATGGAAGTTACTAGGATAAAATTTCTATTAGATGAAACAGTAGTTTTGTTCCAGTAATTTATTTGCATGTTTATTAACATGCAGTCACATATATGTTTTTATGTTTCCAATTGTTTATATCTCTAATGTTTATCATTATTATTAGTATTATTATTATTCTCTCCTTTGGCAGGAGAGGAGTGACAAAGAACTCCATTTGCTGAAGAAAGAGCACTACAAAAAGGGACAGCAAGTCTCAATGAGGGCCTCTGCAATGTCTTACAGTACAGCACAGAATGTTATGTATGATTATAGCAATTTGTAGTTAAGATTGCCCGAGGAGAGGCTGATATGTCTGCAAGGGCAGCTAAGAAACATTTATAGTGCAGGACTGTAGCTCTTTTTCAGAGATGGGTGTAATCCTGCAAATCACTTGCTTTTTGCACATTGAGTTTTTAAAAGAACAAATGCCACAGCACTCTCCTGAAAGGCAAAAAATAAATCTATCCAGATCACTATTTTTCAAGCCTTGATAATTATCTTTTTTGCTCAGCTACGAAATATAAACTTGGTGTCTGTAATCTGTGACTTTTAATGGCAGTCTGATGACTTTAGTTCCTCATGCTGAGAACAGCAAATTAAGACATTTGTGATTCATTAATTGATAGATCTTAAGTTTTAAATATTTCTGAAGCTAAAAAATAGACCACCACCTTGTTATTTTGAATATACCGTGTTAAAGGGCTAAGGTCTCACCTCTTTCCCCTGAGGAAACTGCCACTTCATATTGTGCACTTGAATTTATAGAAGGAGAAACTCAAGTGAGCCAGTGTTTCAATTACAGGGCATCATATAAGTACCAAAGTACTTTTTCTCTCAGTTATTGAGGATTCAGTCTCAATGGATCTGTGACTTGCTCCACATTGCACTTCCTCTTCTCATATTACAAGTTATATTCTTCAAAGTCAAAGTTCCATGTGAGCAAAGTATTTCTAGGTCACAGAAATAACTGGGATAAAACACATGTGGCACAGGACAGTTTTACTTGACATAATCAGTACAAGTCAGGCAAGTCAACAGTTTCTGTTCAAAAGGAAATCTATTCACTCATGTTCTTAGAGCTGATAAAGTTGACCTGGACTTCATCAATCTTTATGTCAGTGCCTTTCTACCAGAGAAGAGAAACATAATAATAATTTACTAGCTGATACTCTAATGACACCTAATCTTTGCATTCTGCTCTAGGATTAGACTCTAATCACCATCACAATTATCCTCCTCCTTATCCTTAAGGCTCCCTGCATGGAAGAACTCCCCTAAGTTCTTCCAGCCTCTTTTCTAATAGTTTTCCAATATGTCTCAGAGAAATAACACATAAATCTCTGCTCAGCATGTTTGCACTATATCCACTGTGCTTTTCAAAATTTGGCATGCTTATCAGGATTCTTTTTTTTCCCCTCATGCTTCAAAAATAAAGGGAAAACCACACAAGTAAAATGACACCTACTTTTCTCAGATTTGCAGTTTTCTGGTAGTCACAGTGCAGATACTGTACTCAAGTAAGTCACTCATATTTTGATGTAGGAAATTCACCAGTTTAGAGAAAATTTCATCTTACATTCACATCTGTTATCTCATCCTCACCTCTATAGGATTTTTCTGCTCAGGATGCACCTCCCTCTTTTGCTTCAGAATGGTGACTTATAACTATGCAGCAAAAAAACCCCAAACAAAACAAATCAAAATAAACAAACAAAAAAACCCAACCCAAACCTAACAAAATAAACCCACAAAAAAACAAAACAAAAAGCCCCCAAAACAAAAAAAAAAACCACCCAACAAATGAGTGGTTCCTAATCACTCAGGCAACACCAGGTATCTAGTCTTGCTTCTGATGGTCACTGTACCCTCCCATTTTCCTCTGTACAACAACACAGTCCTTAACATAACACAGATTAAAAATGGTGAAGTAATTATTTAGGAGGCCTAAATGAAGAAATTTAAAACAGAAGGCAGGGAAAGCTGTTATTCCAAATACTCAGGTGTAAACAATTACAATGACAACCTTCTGTCTTAGGGTTAATTGGTACTAGTACATCCCATATTAAAAAAGTACTCAAAACAACCTACCAGCATCTCATTTCTTATTTATTCTCCAGCTCACCCACCCTAAAAAGTATTTCTATGCATCCTAAGTCATATTCTTATCCATACTGATGTCTCTTCTTCACATAGCTCTGAATATAGTGTATAGGAAAAGCTGTGTTCTGTCCATAAAGCAGGAGTAAGTACCCAAAGTCTGAGGGGACTTGGCTCTTTTTGAAAACCTTGCCATGTTTTCTCTTTTTTTGATCTGCTCACATGGAAAAAAGAAGTCCTTTTGTCATTTTTCTCTTGAGATTTTGAAATGCAATCCATCTGTAGTTCAATCTGCAGCCTCCAGTTCTTTGGAGAAGATTTCAGTATGTGCTGGTACTGTACAGCCATCAATAATAAAACATCCTTCTGGAAAGCATTTGAAACCTTCTGCTAAATAGTAACACTTTTCCACAAAAAATTATATCAGTTTCCTGACCTGAATATGGTAGTGTCTGTCACCTTGAAGAAGCAGACATGGAGGTTTCTAGTAGTGGGACACATCTCCAGAAAAACAGTGAAATAGGATAGAGTGAAAAAGTAAGTACAGATCACACAGATCATTGAAGGTCAGGCACTATGTGCAGGAGAGTAAGATCAAGCCAGGCAATTTTCTCTATTTCATCTCCATTTTAAACTCATCAGTTTAACTCAATGAATTTTTCAATAAAGAGGTGAAGAGTACTTATTTCTAAATGTACTACTATATAGTTAAATAGCCATTGACTGGCTTTTTAAAATCTGAGTTTGTTTCAGCAAAAAATTCAGAAACTAGAAGATTTAAAAAAAAAAAAAACAGTCATGGCTTGAAATTAAACAAAACTCTTAAGTTTTGTTTTATTAAACACTTAAACTAATCAAGTTCCTAAACAAAAACTAACACAACATATTTTTTTCACAGTGAAACCTGCTTACTGTTTTTGAACTCTATTTTTATTACCAACTGTTAGATAAAGAAATAATTTAATTATCCTTATATCCTCTGTAGACTGTATAAATTTACACCAGACTATGTAAATAATGAATTAAAATTATGAAATTACATACACCTGCATATTATAATTTATTTCCTTCATCTGAACACTAGTTTAAAACAACTGTTTCAAATCATAACATAGTCATTCTTTTCATTTTCATTCATGCACTGAGGACAATGGGATATAATTAGAGAACAATGACCACTTCTAAACCTTACAGTAATAAACTACAATTTTTTAACAGAAGAGATTTATTTTCTTCTGCAGTCCTGTCTTTTGTTGTACTGCTAAGCACTCTGCCTGCTCAATTTCCATGTTGTTCCCTTAATTTGTGTCAGGAAGCCTTCATTCATCTCCTATCACATTATAAGAGCTGTAATGGATTCCCTGTAAACAACTTTGTTCTATGGGTGTGCATGCTATTGAGGTTCTGTTGTATTTATGAGAAAACTAACTCAGAGATTATCCAGTAAAAACAAAACCACAACCACCACCAACAACAAAATAAATACCAGTACAAACAGTGAAAAAAACCCTGTGAAACCCCATTGTTGTCCAAGACATCTTCATATGATTCTGCTGAATACATATCAAAGCAATTCCTCTTAGGTACCAGCACTTTTTAGGTACATAAGAGCAAAAAGAATGTCTAGATGAGACAACCATGCCAAATAAAGTATTTCCAGATACTAAACAAGCTTAAATTCAGTAAGCTACAATTTGACCTTCACCACCCATACTGGAAAGCTGTTCAAAAAATCTTGCTTGTCTGATGGTGAGTTTTGCAGATATGTATCAGTCCTCATTCCTTGCAGACAGCACACCAGCTCATTTTGCTCTGCTGTGAGAGCTCTTGCTTCAAAGCAAGAATGCTTTATGACATCTCAAACTGGTGAGTATCTTGTGTCTTCTCACCTGCACTTTTGCTTGGCTTTCCTCAGCCCTTTCACTCCTCTCCATCTACTGCTCTCAGTCTTTGTCTAACTCATGTCCCAGTCCTGAGTTTTTATCAAATTAATTGATTTCTACTTTGTGTGATCTCCTGTCAAGACTTTATTTCTATTTGTTCCTCAGTACAGGGAGCTTATTAGACAGCTCCACTGTTTTTTCCCCTAGCCACTCTCCTCTTTTGTGTTGTCCTTAACATCATGAGCTGTGGATTGCCCTTCTGTCCTAGAGTTGGATCCCCTTAGTATTTTGTTAAGTATTTGTAAGTCTTAAGATTAACACCTTTTCTATTATTTTTTTTAGCTGCAGCCTCTCACTGCCTTCACTTGAATCTAAACACAGAAAGGGAACAAGACACCCTATTAGTGTAGGGTTACAATGCTATGTCCAGTTTTAGTTATAATCACAGCATGCTTTGCTTTTCATGTTGCTGTAGCACAAGTGATACATCTTCTCTACAATCAAAATGGACATTCAGTGGCTTTATAGGATGACTTCTATAGGGGTTAAAGTCCTTTTAGAACTTGTAATACCTGGTTACATGATAAATCCACATCCTCCCAGTAGTGAAGGGGAACCCAAGGAAGAAGGCAACTTTCTCAGCTGGTGCAGTTGTGAGCATGAAACCAGTGCACAGCTGTGCATAGTTACCATCCCCATATATATCTAACCCATCCCACAAAAACTACTCTTTTGCCTCAAAACGTCTTTCCTCATGCTTTGACCAGACTGTCTGAAATTGTCTCTCTTTCACTGCTCCCCCATTACTTTTTTTTTTCTTTTTCATTAAGTTTAAAGGGGCAGAGGAAAAAGAGAATTATCTTTTAAGTTCAGAAGGAAAGCTTCTATTTTCCTCCACCCAGCTGGGTCCTGTCACTGCTGATCCTCTGGCATTTTAGCCTTTTTCTCTAGTTAACCTTTTTATGCCCAGAAGCATAAATTGGTTGTGACTGAGAGCAGGTAATAACCTTCCTCAACATATAGAGGAGCCTAGGGCAGAACTTGCTGACAGCCACATTTTGCATAACTTTATAATCCTCAATGTCTGCTCAACATAAAAATAAATGTGAATTAGTCACAGTCTGAATTATCAAGAAGTGGGGGTCCACCAGCATTCCCTGCCCTTGTGGATGCTCCAGGTAGCCATCCCAGTAAGAACCAGACAAAAATATATTCTACTTGATAATCCAATAGTAAAGTCTTTAAACTATGGCATTACTGCTTTTGTTTCAGTACAGTAATTCAGAGAAAATGTTTACTTCTTGACTGCTATATGTAAATACATTAAATCACAGGAGGGAGAGTTCAAAATAATTTACATTGTTTACACATGTATTAGACTACTGAATTTCTGCTGAGATAGGGGGAAAAATATCCCTTATGCCTTATAATCTGGACAAAACATATGACACTGAAGATGTACCAGTGTATAAATCTCAGTTTATTAATATCATATTTCTATCTGACTTAGACATCAATTGCCCTATTACTACAAAGCAAGAACTTAAAATATGATAGTATTTGCACAAGATTAAAAATTTAGAGCAATTCCAATACATTTAATCATGTTGAAAAACACTTTGCTTTGCCAATTGCCTAAGTTACTATTTGCAGAGAAAATTACTACCCAACAGCAGAAGGAATGGTAGAACTTGGATCTGAATTTTAATAAAATCCAATTCGAAAGAGAAAAGCTAAATAGTGTAATTGCTATTAGGAACTCTAATATAATAAAATGGTAACAGTTTTCCCTACACTTTAGATAGATAGATAGCAGCAATTCTATATTTACAGGATTGTTGCATTTGCCCCAAGCTATTGCAAAACCTATTGAGCATTTATTGATAGGAAATGACAGATATTTGTTTTCTACAACAAGACTGAGTCCTCGAAAGCAACGAGAAGTTGTGTCCTGTAAACCTGGATGTAAAGTCACCACTAGTGGAGAAACAGCATTTTCTCTGCAATGAGAGCAGCAGAAATGGGTTTGATGTAGAAGGATGAGTGAAGTTAAAACCGTATGCTTTATTTTTAAAGCATACAGTTAAAAGTGTTTATGCAAGGTTGAATTGTCAAACTAGCTGGATCTCCTTCCTCAGTTCTTTGCTTTTGTTACTTTCAGAGCTAAACGACAGCTCTCAATGGTTACTTGCATAACATACCTTAATGAGACTGGAGAAATATTATCAGCTAGGAAGAGAGTTATAATTGGAAACTGGTCCAACTTAATTGAAAAAGATCACTTATAATCACATTACATAGCACATTCCTTGATAAGGGCATAATGGAATATCATATCATTAACTGAGTGCCCTGCAATGATACTTAAGGCTTCTTTTAAACAATATGCATAATTTTCACAGGAACTGAAATGGCCACACTCAAATATAAATGTGTCATTCTAATAAAAAAAAGGGTGGTCAACTATGTCAAAACAGAAAACAACTAAATTTCAGTAATTACTCAAGAAGTTAGAGTTTGTAAGTACATATGTCCTGCAAATCACTATTTACAAAACACGTTACCATCTCTAAGTTCCATATGTTCAAAGCTTTCAGCAAGCTTAAGATTCTTTCTGATTATGATGGAAAAGTTTAAAATCCTCTAGTTCTACGCAAGTAACTAAACAATAAACAGAAAAACCTTCAAAAAACAGATAGGCCTTGTCATCTTCAAGAACAAACTGAAAAATTCTCTCTCCTTATTCCAATAAGCGTTTCTAAATTCATAAGTCTGGGAATTTTTTCAAGAGATGAGAAGGATATGATGAAATAACTCTCTCATATTGGATATTGTCAGTGCATCCAGAAAATGGAGACAAAAGGAAAAACTGAAAGTGTCAACATGGAAAGTATTCATATATATTTCTGTTTGAAGAGTTGAAGAAAATGCTAGTCTTTACTATAATTTTTCCAAAAGAAGATGTGGCCATAGAAATAATAACAAGATAACATTAAATTATAAAATCAAGCTCTACAATAAATTGCATCTTAATCTTACCCCTGTTAAGTAGATGTTATGATGCAGGCACTTCTTAGCTGGCCATGTCCTCTTTTTCTTTCTTATAAAGGCTGTCCTGCCTTTGGGCTGCACACAGAAATGTGGGAAAAGTGTCAATACGTAAAATTCTGTTTTCTTGCAGTTAGTGCTCATGTGTTTTAGTACCTTCAAATACTTAACTTTTGACAAATTTTTTAAAGCCAATGTAGAACAGAAAGCTTTTAAGCCAAGAAATCAATTAACAACTCACTTTAAATTAAAAGCTTAGAATTGATAACATCATCTTTAAAGAGTCACCTTCTCTCAAGAAATCCTGCAGCTAACCAAAGCCTGGTATAGGGACAGTCACCAGAGAATGCTCTTTACTAGATGTCTTTGGGTAGATGAAAACTAAACTAACTTCATGAGGGTTGTCAGCGTTTATTAGGCCCAGGTGGTACCAATCAGACCTCTGCTCACTCACACCCTGCCCAAAGGCTCCTTAAACCAGAATAGGGAGGTTTGCGTGCCCCAGTTACAGTAACAGAGGAAAACCATGCAGGCTCAATTTGAGGCGAAAAAAAATACAAAAAATTATTTAATCTACAAGGTGAAAGAGAAACCCTGGCCAGACCTGAATACCTTCTTCCCCCCCTCCCTCCCCTCTCCCGGGTCACTTCACTGCCGCCTCCCCCTCAGGGCACAGGGGACGGGCAGGGGGGGTTCAGGGTCAGTTCCCCACACGGGGTTTCTGCCGCTCCTTCCTCCTCAGAGGAGGACTTCTTACATTCTTCCCTTGCTCCAACGTGGGGTCCCTCTCACGGGAGAGTCCTTCAGGAACCCCTGGGACACGAGTCCCTCCCGTGAGGTGCAGTCCCTCAGGAACTGCTCCAGCCCGGGCTGCCCACGGAGTCACGGCTGCTTCAGGGGCAGTCATCTCCTCTGACACGGGCTCCTCCACGGCTGCAGAGCCACATCTGCCCCTCTCTGCAATCCCCCACAGGCTGCTGCTTCACATCTGCCCACCCGTGACACCTCAGGGGCTACAGATCCACATTTACCCCACTGTGTTCCTTCAGGGACTGCTCCACCGTGTTCCTCCATGGGCTGCAGGGGCACAGCCGACGTCTCACCCCGGGCTGTGGGGAAACCTCTGCTGGGGCACCTTTCCCCCTCCTTCCCCACTGACCCTGGTGGCTTTGCTCTGGCATTTCTCTCTCTTACCTCCTCCTCTCCTCTGTAAGTCTCTTATACATATATATTTCCAGTTTTATTTCCCCTTTCTGATGTTACTCCTAGAGGCACATTCAGCTTCCCATATCTGCCCAGCCTTGTGTAGAGGTGGCACCAGGACTGGAACCGTGGGAGCTTCCAGCAGCTTCTCAGAGGAGCCATCCCTGTGCCCTCCTACTTCCACAACACCCCTGCACTAACCCAGGACAGGGTTATGTCACTATGAAGCCGCATCCTAGCCCTGCAAATGCAGGCACCATGCTAATCACATGTGCAGCAACAAAAATGCAAAGTACAAAGTTATTACCTTGTCCTGTACATATTCTAGGGTTCAATAGAGGGAGGGCAACAAGCATCACTGCCTGTAAAATCTGTGCAAAACTTGACTGACCAGAGTAATGACTTCAGGGCCTGTTCAACACACTTGCAACTAAAATGACTGAGCCAAAGGGTAGAGAACCAAAAGATATAAGTAGCACACTGCAGCCACAGCCTACACCAGCTGCTTTTAGATGTCAACAGAGTCCTAACTACTCAGAATAGATCCAGCAACACCAATGTCAGCTTGCTGGGAGTACCCATTTGCAGTGAGAAACCTTTTCCAATGAATTATGAGCATGTGGGGCACACTGTGGTGGAGAGGCTCATCCTGTGCATGCATGAGGAGAGGGAGGAGCAGGAATGGTGAACTGGAGCCACTGGTGTTACTCATTAGTCCTGCAAGGATTGTTTGGCTGTTTTTACTCTGTAGCAGGGATGCCACTGGATTCTGTGCAAGGCCAGGGTTCTGTGGAGCTCTGATATGCTCAAGATTGCTCAGGCTTGCGTTCTTTACTGATGGCAACTGTAATACATTGCTAAGTTAATTGATGTTACTGTCAGTGAGATTCATTTGCCTATCATTCTTTCAAGGATTCCACTTATTTTCTACTGTTGTAGATGATGAAGCTGCAGTCGTACCACAGTCAGGCCAAGTACAAAATACAGTTATATGTTAAGTAGCTACATGAAGGTGATTGAATGAGCACTTGAAATGCTGTAGGCAAGATGGCACTAGCTCCCAGTTTGGATGCAATAGCTCAAAACATTATTTACAACTCACTGGCTACCCATTGCTATCACAACTATAAGGAGATGTTTTCATAAGGTATGTAACCTGCACATAGATTATTTTCTTCGCTGAATTGTCCAGCTGGAAATCAACAAAATTAGCAATATCAACCCAGCTGCAAGAGATGCAGTCAGTGATGGACATCATATGTGCACACTTCTGATAACATGATTTACATCGTGTATCTACATCTGCATGATTCTGGCATATGCTATATTTTCATGGTACAAGAGTCTGAGGCCATAGTTATTTTAAATTTCTGGGATGCTTTGCAGTATTTGCACAGCATGTTATGCCTATAAATCTTAATGGGCTTCATGCAAGCATAGGTGTCCTGTTTAGAGAGTATTACATAAAAATTCTTATGAAATGAATTTCGACATGAAATTTAATATTATCCCAAAACTCTACTAAAAGCTTTTGGCTTAGCCACATCTGTGAATTTCCTTAATAGTTATGCTAGGGACAGCCAGACAAGAGGAAAACTAAGTACTTGACTTAAGACGTTAAAATATTTTGGTAAAGGAAGTTCCATACAGACCAGCTCATTACTAGGGATAATAGCATTATCAAGTGGCATTCTTCATGTAAAACTAACATTCCAACTAATTTTCATACAGTAAGAATGGCTACAGGCAACTTTACTGTCAGCAACTTCGTGTCCCCAGTCTGATGGCAACAGTCTGCCTTCCTTTCTATTTCTTCCTTCATATATTCTGCAAGAAGGTGGAAGGATTATCTGTCTTTGGATGCACCCTGCAGCCCTTACACCCCAGACTGTCTGCTTCCAAGAGCAAGGCAGAGAGCCTCAGTCAGGCTTCTGGAGCAGCATCTTGGGCCACTCCAGGGCTCTGCATCCTGAATACTGCCTGCCCAGCAGGTATTCCCAGTTGTCACTGTGGACATTCTGCAAGCCAGTTACCAAATTTTACATCCTGAGTACCTCAGCAGTTTGGCACAGTGGAAGTAATCTTGAAATCCTGACAGAAATACTACCTGAAGTGTAGTGTCTGCAATTAAGACTGGAGAAGGTGACATGGCATGCCAGCTGCCAGAGAAGCTGGTGGAAAAGGCTGGAAGTACAGTAGAAGAAAGATAACCAAGGGTGTCTCAATAATCAAGTGTATTCTACTGGGTTCATGACAAATTATGCATCTCAAGCTCTTCTTGAAATAAATGAAACCCTCACCCTTTCTTATGTTTAGTGTGGTACAAACCAGGAAAAGATACAAAAATGCACATGTTTTTTGGCACTGGTTATATGCAACGGCTTGACAAACACAGGAGTATTTTTCAGAATCAACTTTTACATTACATGACTTAAAAAAAAAAAAAAAAGGAAAATAGAAATGTAACACTCATTTTCTAAAATTTTCTTGTCAGGAAAAGAAATAATCTTGATAAATTTCTCTCCTGTGGAGAAAAAAAAATAAATATCTGCAACATTGTTTAACAAGGTACACTAAAATGGAAAGCAAATTGGGGGTGGGGGAGGAGAGAAGCTGGCCCCTCAGAAAGATAAAAAGCAAGTGACAGAAAGACAAGATATGACATTTTCTTGCTATATTCAATTATAGGTGACCACTAGAGAGTGTTCAAAGCTGAAGCAGCATTTGACACAAAATAGTGGTTTACAAAATGACCCTTACAAAGTTTGGATTTTTTTCTCCCCCTAAAGGTAGTGTCTGAAAAAGTTACTTGCTTTGGGACAATATTTTGCTTTCTGAAAGCAGTCTATCTGTAGAAGGCTGCCTTTATTGTTATAGTTCCTAATGCAAACAGCAGTCAAAAGCTAAGATCAGCCTAAAGAAATCAAGCAGTGGTTAAAGCTCTTCTGAGTTTTGCAGCAGATCGAGTCAATGGGAGCAGAAAGCCCTGTGTAAAAGTTATATGTATATATGTATATTATATATGTATATTATAAGTATATGATACCAAGCACCCTGTAACAGTTATTGAGATCACAAGAGAGAAGGTCTCATCATGTCTGATTTTCATGTCTGATTTTAATTTTTAAATATGTTTTTGTTCTGTCCAAAACTGTGACACTTATGTTTGGGAAAAGTAAAAATTTTACCTGAAAAATATGAGAGCTAGGTAGGTCCTAGAAAACAGCAAAGTTGGTATTCATATACTTAAACATACAAGGAACTATTTGGGATATTTGGGGCATTTGTCTTAAAATCTACTCTTGATATCCCATATAAAGAATTAACAGGATAAGTGAAATCAAAGTGCTGATCAGAAAGCTCAATTTCTAAACTGTCTTCTTTCAGATTTGCTATGTAAGCTTAAAGCCCAAAAGAATTTCTGGCAAAAGAGAAATTATTGCCACTGCTACAATTAATAGTGTCCAAGTAAAATCTCAGCCAGTGTTATCCACTCTCTAAAGAACAGGAAAATAAAACTCATTGTTTTTAGGCACTAAGGAAGGAACATTTTACTCCAAAAAGGAAAGATGCCAACAGCTCTGAAAATCCTGGTGGGAGGGTGGGGGAACCCAGGACTTCAGGTTTAGCACTAATAGTTTTACAGGGCACTGGAACAACAGATAGAATCTCTGCACTCTGTATTACTCCACTCTTCACACGCAATAGCATTCACCAATTAGCATTCTGATAAATGTCCCACCCCTCTCATCTGGACTCCTGCCAGAGAGCAGATTCCCAGCAGTGTATTGGCAGGGCTATAAGCAACAGATAAACGATACACCTGCCTACAAAGGACTTTAATTACAGCCCTGCACCAGCGACAGCACCAGATTATCATCATTACTTACTAGCAAGGGAAGGAAAGCCTGGTGATATGATCTAATAGGTTTGAATATGGTTTGGATCTGGCTTTGCTTTTCCTAACAGTGCTGAAAAGGAAGTGATTTACAAAGCAAATAGCACCTGCTGAATAATTGCTCTTGTTTATTTATTGAAAGTGTTAAGTAAGGAGGAGCCTGGTGTTAGTACAGGTTAAACGCAGAGATGTCTGAGCCTCTCCAGTGTAATCAAACCTAATGTCAAGGGCCAAGATTTTACATGCCATGTATGGGAAAGAGTTGGGTGCCTCATAAAACTGTACAAAATGTCACAAGGACTTCAAACAAGCCAACATAAAATGCTATGTTAGCATGGTCTGTGAACTGGTTCAGTGCCCTGGGCCACTGAACCCTGAACTGGGCTCTCACAATGCCTGGCTCTGAGCTGGCCCAGCCCCAAACCCTCCCCCATGAGTCAAGGGGCAAAACTGTTCACAATGACCTAATAAATTTTTCATCTCAACTGGGTGCTTGTTCTGGAAATGTAAACAGTGGCTCCTTTATTATGGTAGAGATAAGTTAGTACCCTCAGTTCAGGAAACTGCATACCAAGTTCAGTTTCCCTTCTAGAGCCAGGAAGAGCACAATGCTATCAGTGCTCTGTCAGCTGAGTGTGCTCAGTTTGGGAGAAGGGGAACAGTCTGTTTCCTTTCCAAAATACTTCTGAGATATGCACACACGTATTTATAGCTATATATATATATATACAGATACAGGCTGTAGATATTGTGAACATTGAATATTTGACAGGGTAAAAGCAGTTTACAGAACAGAGTCCAGAACTCCTCACGTCCCATCTGAGTGCCTTTGTCACTAGACTGCACACTCCTTTTTGCTTCTTCCTGAGGGTCTTACCAGGCAGATAGGCAGCAGATACCATATAGAACAGTTCTGTATTGGCTGCACAACTTTTTCCTGTCATGAAACATCTAAGATGTTCGGTGCCTGGTTTTCAAGGGTCAATGGTTATAAACTGGAGCACAGGTGGTTCCGTGTAAATATTAAGAAGAATTTTTTCACTGTGAGGGTGACAGAGCACTGGCACAGGCTGCCCAGGGGGGGTGTGGAGTCTCCTTCCCTGGAGACATTCAAATCCCACCTGGACACGTTCCTGTGTGACCTCCTGTAGGTGACCCTGCTCTGGCAGGGGGTTGGACTTAGTGATCTTTCAAAATCCCTTCCAACCCATAACTTTTTGTGATTCTATGATTCTATGTCCTGATCTTTATAACTGTACCTTCCAGAGAGTGCAGGAGAAATAGTA
Organism: Calypte anna; assembly: GCF_003957555.1. NCBI lineage: Eukaryota > Metazoa > Chordata > Aves > Apodiformes > Trochilidae > Calypte > Calypte anna. Next base: position 36,754,003 of record NC_044248.1, on the reverse strand, counting down.
TAAATTGCTTAAGAAGTATTAAGTCAATTTCCAAATCTGTGACTTCACTATCCCCTCAGTATCTTCTTTGACTACCAAGAAAGAGTTGTAAAACAATGACTTGCCCATGCATCTAGTTTCAGTACATGCTGCTGTCTTTCTGTATACCAAATGTCTCCAAGCAGGCTGTAGTAAGGACATCAATAGTAACAACAAAGTAGAAAAGAACAAACAAACACCATAGCCCCAAGGTATCCACTAGAGTTAATAAACAAATTCAGGCTATTTTTATTTTAAAGAAGATTTGAGGTTTTGTTCTTGGATTCCTTTATTATGGGTTGGTCTCTGATTTTCTGAATAAAAGTGCTTGGAACCCAAAAGTTTAAGCTTTTTTTTTTTTTTTTTTTTTTTGCCATGACTCTTCAGTTGAATTAGTTTTCCACTGAGCCTGAGCAGAATTAGAGCCCTGCAGAACTGAGGGGTGGAGAAACGTTCATAGTGATGTGTTCCCTTGAGGCCCTGAATGATTCTATGTGCAAATAGGAGACCTGGAAATAACTGCAGATCCCCTCAAATTTTCACAAGTTCTGTCAAAAGGTTGGGGAACCTCTGGTGGACAAAATGCCACACCTATCACAGCATAGAAGAAGCACCTAGCAGCTATACAGGCAGAAAGGTTTATCAAAACTGTGAAAAACTATTTTATTTTTAGGCAATTCCTCAATCTTTCATGGGAGAGAGAGAAAGCTTATTAAAATAAGGTTTTGTAGCTAGGTCTTTTGCAAGCCCCTGGTAATATTCTTTGAAAACTTCTCTCTTTAGTAATTTTTCACAAATAAAATAATTGAAAACAAAAAATAATTGCAGAATTACTTATCCCATTATAATAATTAATCAGAAATAGAAAACATTAATTTATGATCCTTGACAGAACATTTTTTTTCTAAGCATGGTCTTTGTGGAGTTATTCTCTGTCTACTAAGGCAACACATGACCTTGGCTTGATATCAGAACTAGAAGGGAGATAGACCAATTCTCACTGAAGAGTAGTGTATTTAGTCCAAACTGAAACTAATAGTTCAAATTTGGCTGAGAATACACCTTAAAAACTTTATAGCAGTCTACTAGGAAAGAGCTTTTTTGTTGAAATGAACTGCTAATTTGCAATCCTCCTCAGAAAAATGACTATGTGAAAATTATAACTTTCAATTCTCTTCCCAAGCAGCCAGTCTCACATCATCTGACATCAGGTCAAATAAAAAATGATACATTTTACTCCTCTTTGTCCTACAGGACTGGGATAGATGGAATAATCTGAATGCTGTTTCTAAACCTGACTGACGGAACAGCCACTAAGTACCAATCAATTACCTTTTCAAATGTGTTTTGAAGCAGATTTAAATTAGCTTGCAGAGCTCCATTTCCAGTGATCAAATGGATTCTAGGAAGACGTAATCATAATTGTAGCTGTTTACAGAGCTGGCAGTTGGTTTGCAAGATGAATAATTTCTAAATTGACTATACTCATTTAATAGAAATAGACATAGTACATAATTATTTAAGTCATTTAATAGCTGATTAGCTCAATCAATACACAGATGTATCTAGAACAGATACCTTTCTGTCAAAGAAGCCAACAACAGTGACACTTGAACTGTAAATCTGCTCTCAAAATAAACCCCCCCTAAACATTGTTATCAATATTTAGATGCTGAATGAAGCAGCAGCATTAAAAGGCAGTTCTGTGGCCATTGTTCCTGGAAGGTACTGCATGTACCAATTCCAGGAGGAATTAAATGTATTAGAGCAAAAAAAAAAAAAAAGAGGCAGCCAGTAATATCCAGGCAATCATACCCCATGATCTGAAGTTCATTCTGTAGAGCACAAGATTACTGAAAAATTTTGCATCAGACAGGGGCAGCATATAGAAGAGCCAAGCAGCAGCCGAAGTTAAAATTGGCAAAATCTCATCAGTCTCTGAAGGGTTTTTCTTGAAAGAAAAGGCAAAAGCTGATTTATTTCTTTTAGGCAACATGCTAGAGCTGATTGAATCAGAGTGTTTTCAACATACAAGACATAAGTACACTGAGAGTTTTTCCCCCCTTTAGGATGGGCCAGCAAAACTTCATTTTACAGGTGCATTCTTAGTGTTTACCTTCCTTTGCAAGGTCACCTTCTATAATTACTAATAGTTGCAATTTTGCAAGTGCTCCATCTATTGAAGCACTCAGAACTGTACAGGCTTTACTCTTGGCAAAGCTTTTGCTACCAAGTTTCTTGCTAAAGAAAAAAAGACAGACTTTCATATGCTGCCTTCCTCCAAGCTACATTTAACTGTGATCATTGACCTGATTTAAGCATGCAGGGTCTAGACAGCTATTTGATAGAGAACTGTGTCTCCAGCAAGTACACTGAACATACTGGACACCACAGGTGTAATGAGATAGGTTCCTACATTATCCATCCATGTCCTGACCCTCGGGTGAATTCACACTGTGTAGTCCTGTCACCTTCCAAATTGTCCCTCTGGTGTGGAGGCCTCCACTTAGGAGATGAGGGGCACACACTTTCTTACAGCAGGTCCCACGTGTTCCTGCTGAAGTGCCAAAAGTGCTTCAGATTTACAGGAAAGGAAGACTCAGCTCTGGCTGCCAATGAGCCAGGTTGCACTGCAGCAGCAGCCAAGAAACCCTGAAGACCACTTGTGATACTAAACATGAAACAGAAGGAGACTGCTGCCTGCAAGTACTTTGAATGGAAGTACAACCACAAAAAAACAATAAATAGCTTGAGGAGAATACTAAATTACAAAACTGAGGCTCTGCTTTGCTTTCCCCATAGGAATAAGCATGTCTAATGCAGCTGCCTGATCCTCAGACCTGGGGATGGCCACATACTGTGAATTCATCTGTATAGCCTGACTGTGTCTAACCTGAGTGACAAGGTAACATCCAGCTACAATGCACAGAGTTCAGGATATTAAGAGACTTATCTGGCAAGCATCCTGTGGTTATTAATCTACTTTAGGGACCTAACCTTAGCCTCAATGTTTACTGAAATACATCTACTGAACCAGAATCATTACAGGACCTGTAATATTAGCCTGGCTTTGAAGTACTGGTTGCCTTTATGTTTAGCAAATAAAGAAGGTGTTTGACCACATTGATACCTTCACATAGAATCCAGGTAAGTTGCTTCAGAGAAGCATTTCTGATTTAAATTAAAGCACAGACATTGCAGAAGTTGAGGGAGACAGATACTAGAAAAATTTAAGAAACATTATAATCAATGTAACAGAAATATTATATGAGGTTGTAATTCTTAAAATACTGACAATTACATTATTTTCTTGCTCTAATCTGTAGTACTGGAGTCAGCCTCAAACTTCTGCTTCACTGTCTCTCTTATCCTGATGCTAGATGCAGACTACAAACAGTTACAGGGAAGGATTTATTCTTTACATGAATAAATCAAGGCTCCCCAGCAAGGCACAGCATGGTAAGGAAGTAGGAGCTGTGTTACACTTACTCCATATCTTAAACCTGGTTAGTGATAACAACACCAGCTGTAAAGGAAACCTACAGTGCCTTCATGCTAGAGAAATCCCAAAACAGCCTGAGGCTGGGGGAGCACGAAGATGCTGTAATGCTAAAGCTTACTTTGCCCTCTGCTCTCTAAAATTCTATCATGCTGTTCTGGAAAAGGCAGGGCAAACTTATATGAGGGTTTTGTTTGGTTTTTTTTTTTGGTTTGGTTTGTTTGTTTTTTCTTCAGTGACTGGGATAAAACTGACATTGTGCAATACAAATAAACCAGAGTAGTGTCTCATCCTTTTCTAGGAGACCAAAGTTTACATGTCTTCAAGCAATGTAGGTACAAAGACAGCACAATAAAAATTACATCGCAGTCAAAGTTGACTTGGAAAGTCTTTTTACATTTGCCAATATATCATGGCTCATTGGAGGTGAGCAGAAAGGAGAGATTTTAGATATTATAGCAGCACCTGAGGCAAAATGCTGTCCTCAAAGCCTGACTCACCTTCAGTGCTCCATTCACAGCACTGCTGGCACCTCCTTCTCGAGTGCACAGCTTGGAGAAACACAGAGGCAGCTGCACACAACTGAGCAGAACCAGGATCCTGCATTGCCTGCAGTCAGCAGAGGGCAGTGGAAAGTGTTTTCTTCTCACAAACTTCATTTCTGAATGCAGTGCTCCTCTTATTCTCTGCATTTAGAAATGCTTTGTGATGCTCTGCCTTGATCCTGGTCTCCCACAGCGTTATAATGAACTGGGTAGAAAATCTGAATGTTTTTTGTTTTCTCCTGTGCCTTCAGGCATTTGGAAAGTCCTCATCCTTCTTAATTTTCAATTTTGCTCCATAATAATAGATAATCCGGATAACAAACCTCAAGTATTTATGTACTAAATAATCAGATTTTTTTAAAATATCAAGTTTTAGGTAGAAAACAATTCACAGCTCCTCAGCAATCTATGGAAAGTAATTTCCCCAATTTGATATTGTCACAATACTGTGTGAAGCAGCAGTGTTAGTTTAGACAGGCCAGGGGTCATCATCAACACAGGCACTGCTTCATTTAGATCTGGTTGAGCTGAAGCCTAATCCCAGCTAGAGCAGCAACTGCTAATTAAAATAGATCAGTTCTCTATACTAGGAAATACTTATAGATCATTATTTCATGTAATTTGTTCAAATTACCTAGCTGCATTTAGTAACTTCAATTTTTAAAAGGGCAAATTAAAAAATAGAGCAGTAGTATTGCTTAATCCATTATTCCCATCTCTACTGCACGACAGCATGTAGCAATCTGGAAGTTACTTTTCTTTGAGCTTCCTCATCATATTCCATATTGATAGATCATTAAATAGAAGCTACTTGGTTTTTGAAATTAATTTTAAAACCAGACACTAGAGTAAAAGGAGAGAAAACACCTCACCTTGCAGCATCCAAATACGATATAGACCCCCTTTCTAATAAATATAATTTCCTTGCTGAAATGCTGTTTGAACATTTTGAGAACATAACATTGCTACTTGAAAAGTAAGTAATTAAAGCTTTGCAGGTAGTTTATTCTTGTAAAGTATAAACTTGCACAACCATAATGTCCAGAGCTACCACAAACAACGCTGCACACTTGGAAAGAACTTCAACAGCTAAAAGGCATTTTGGTTTCTTAAAGAAAAGTTACTCTACAGGAAGGAAACTATCTTAAATAGAGATATTTGCTTTCTGATAAACCTTTAGCATACCTTTTATCAGAGGACCATTAACCTGGATTTTATTCATAAGTTGTAGAGGGTCCAAAGATGGGAAGACATGGGAAATAAAGCTACCTGGGAAATAAAGCTACCACCAGCAGCTTCTTAGTGACACCTTTAGGTCTTCACTTCCTTTGCAAACCTTTACTCTGTTTCTAGTTCCCTGGGAAGATTTATGGAAAAGTGTCAGGACAGACATTTGACTTCCAAATTATTGTGTTAAGATCAGCATACAAATTTCTGTCTGCAAACATCATCTAAGGCACATGACTAAAACCATAAAAACACAGCATTTTGACAAAAATGCATGTCCTATCAAATTGTTTTCTAATATTTATAGCCTGCACCTATAGAGCAGTCATAATTAGGGCAGGAAAACTACACTCCAAAAAGCCTACTTCTATTATTCCAGATGATGGGCATTTACCCAGTAGTTTTCAGCAAGGACCAGGTGGTCCTAAAAGTTCCATAGGCCACAATGCTGTTTGCCCTTAAATTGTTACACTATCACCTGCTTGTTATAAATGTAAAGGCAAGCTCTATAGTGCTTTATTTTTACTCCAGTTTTTTTCTTGATATGAGATAGAAAATATTTTGTCTTGCTAAATCTTAGTTTATGTCCTCTAAATTTCAGGTATTATTGATATTACGTGGGGATCATTTTATGTAAATTATCTTAACTCGAGTGGTTCAAAGACAAGTACAGTTTCATTTATAATTTATAATTATAATATCCCCTTCTGATAACCCTATTTCTCTAGGAGTCACAAAGGAACATCAAAAACTTGCTTGCCTACTTTCCTGAGGTATTGTGGGCTGTTGGTTTTGGGTTGTGCTGGGTTATTCAGGGTTTTTTTGGTGTTTTATGTGCGTGGGTTTGTTTTCTTTAACATTCACATATGTGTAAAATTGACATTATGTCAGAACAACACAAGGAGCACCTCACAAAAACATCTCTGTAAGGCCATCAGCTGTTGACAAGTAAAGACAGAATATGAAGCCTAATTTTTACTGCAGTATAATATCTCAGTGGGGACCTCAGTTGCCTCCTCAGCAGCACTGCAAAAAGCCAAAATTAACTCAGCCTAACTGTTTGAAGTTAAGCAGATAGAACAAACAGCTCAAAACTACCCCAATCCTGCCAAGTCTCAATATTTCTTCCAGTCACCTCAACATCACGATTTGTTTTCTAGGCATACACACAAGTGTCTATGTCCTCATTACTCACCATCTATTTATGAGATCTTCAAAAGTCAAGAAAGGAGAAAAAAAAGTTTTGGAATCCTAAAAACAAAGCTAAAATGAATGAAATGCACCCAATAAAGTTAAGGCTGCTTGCAGTCAAAAGGCACAGAAAATAAAGGCAAAAGGAACACAGGCAACTCATCGCATTCTCTATCCCTTTCCACTGCTCCCTTTGAGCAGCTATCAGCACTCTGATAGGCACTTAACCCAAATCTGACCTTGCTTACTATACAGCAAGTCTCTGTGAAAGTCCTGTACCTTGAGGAGCAGGTCAAGCTGAACAACTTTTGCTAGCTGAGAACTTCAAAGATTTACAACACACCCCATGATTTCACCCTATTCTGAAAGAGGGTGTAAACACTTGTCTGCAAAGGAGACTCAGACTTAGGGTTTCAGAGTTGAGCTTGCAACCCTGAGAAAGTGCTTAGAAAGGTCCCCTCAGTACTTCTTTATCAAAGCTTGCTGTTTTCAACTCCTACAAATCCTAGAAATTTTGCTTTACTAGAAATTACACCATTGTGTTTTCACTGCCAATGGTCCAGCAATATTGTAGCTTGAACAACTGCATGGCGTGTGCACACCTGTGTGTGGGGTTTATACTATTTTAATGAATTCCAGCTGCTGGAAAGACTATTTAAAGCCAGCTTCTGCCAAGTGCAAATCTCTGGTACTGAATTAGCAAAACTTAAAGACTTGTACTTCTTTTCCTTTGTCTTAACTTTTATTCATATGCCACTAGTCAGAAGAGAACTGCCAAAAAAACCCCCCTCAACCACACACAAAAAAATTTGAAAGTTATACTGTATGAGGTAGAATCCACTTATTTCTATGTATTTCCAGCCCCACAATCTATGAGGAAGGCTGAATGGGAAATGCTAAATAAAAGGATGCTAAAGCTGTGAAAACTGCAGGAAACCGCACCTGAATCTCTCCACTGTACTAAGCAACCTGTGCTCAAACCAGTTACTGAAAATTAACTGTTTTCCACACTCATGGAATTTACACTCAGTTGTTCCCAGCTGCACATATTTCTCGTCTTGAAAAAAAGGCAACTTTTCATACAAGTATTTTCCACTCTGGCTTTAAATTTTAAAGTTTTGCTAGGTGTTGTTACATTGCCAGGAGCAGATATTTTCCTGTTCCAAGCATCTGTAGGGTCTTCACACATCTGTGTAGGTAAAAAAGTCTCTCAACATATGTTCTTCAGATTTCAGGTAAGGCTGAGAGCAAAAAAAACCTTCCCAAACGGTGTGACTGTTCAATTTCCATGCCAACAGCATTTGACATTGACTTTTTTGGGGAATTCTTTGTGGACTCTGCTATCTAGGAACCTAACTTGCTCTCCTTGCAGGTAAGGGATAATCTCCCAATGCACAGCCTCTGAAAAAACCATCTTATTTATCCCAGGAAGAGGAGCAAAATTTAAGTGTAAATATGGCAACACATAAGTGCATCTCTATAAACTCCAGAGTTTCACAGCACAGCTACACAGCTCTCACTGGGAATATTCTTGCCTTTCAGGTTATGAACTGCCTGCTGTGGCAAAACTGTACAGCTCTGAAAGGCTTTGTGTTATGGATTATAACAACCCCAGGATATGGCCTGTAGACAGTAGTATGAGAATTCACTAGGGCTCAAGTTTATGGGGTTTTTTTTGTTTGTTTGTTTCCATAAGAAAAATATAAAAAATAAAAAAAGCTGACCCAATGTTATTTCATCTACTGGAAAGTGCCTGTACAGGCATATATTATAATATATAATTATTAAGAATGGCTCTCATACCCTTGCCATAAAAATGCAAACTGTTGTAAAGCAAATTATTTTGTGAGTTACAGAACTATTTGGCACTGGCTCTTTCCTTTGATTGTCTTATTTTTACCCTTGAGTGGTATCTGCTTACCAAGCTAAGCCAACAGCTGTAGCTATACCTTTGGCAGTGAACACAATCTGTACTTAGGTACCAAACATATGAATACTTTGCACTTTATCCCATCTCTCTACAACCCACCAGAACAGAGTCTGAGTCTGCAGATGATCTTTTCTGCCAGTTACATGACAAGATCTTTTGCAAAACCTGATCATTGTCTTTAGAGCAGCACTCACAGCAGAAAGAGCTACAGGACACTGAGAACTGGATTGGGTTTGATACCTTTTGCTGAGACTTTGCCCAGTTGAAGATGTTCTACCCCATAATAAAGTTCCAGTTCCTCAGGCTTTTATTACCAAAAGACGTTAATGGTAAATCTCTTTCAGAGGTTATGCCTGCTTCCAACACAGCTACTTCTTTTCAGTAGATTGAGTTGTCTGGAATACACCCCGGATGCAACATTGACATTTGCACCCTTTAACCAGTGCTAGCTGATTCCCTACCTAAAATATATCCCTATCCACAACACTCAGAGCTGATGCTGTAAGAAATAGAATTCACTTAATCCTATATATTTTCTCTTACGAAGACTGAATGGGAAAAGTCTAGTATGAGAGTAATCAAGATTGCTCTTTTCCTCTCATTTTTGGAGTTGGCCTGGCTGACTGCATGTGCAGGCATGTGCAGAATAGGAGAGAAGCAGCCCTTGGATGTGGAAAGGGTTTGGGAGCAGCTGAAATAAGTGCTCTATTTTACAGTGACTGACAAGCAGTTTGATAGGAGAGATTTTAAGGAGCAGAACTTATAAAGTAGTTGCTATCATTTAAGAGCTCATTCAGTTCTTAGAGGCAGCCAATATGCAGCAGTGATGGGATCAGTGCTCGTGGTCACCTGAGAAGCCTGATACACACATTTACAACCCCATAGAGAAATGCCAGGCAGTGTTGCTTCTCAAGTCACATTTGCCTTCAGTTTGCTGCAGCCATGGAGACCCAAAGCTGCACTGTGCTTTTCTGTGTTGGATTTCAAAATAGTTTTTAATATACACACTGCAGTGAAGAAGATTCTTACAGGACTTCTCTTATTCCACAAACTTAAGTGATCTGTGTGTGCTTATGGAATGCATTAAAGCAAAACACTGCAGGAGCACTGATACAGGTACTTTTAACACAGAGAGCTATCAAGTCAGTTTTAAATGGAGGAACAGCAAGGCTCTGAGGATGGATGTTTTTTTACTCAAGTATCTTCATCTTCATCACAGCCTTTGGGGGAAGGTTGCAAATAATGCTATTTTTTCCATTTCTGTCACCTCACTGAGTCATAACAGCGTCGAGTGACTGATTATTTACACATATAAATACTTCATCCTGAAGCATGTTGGTAACAAAGGAGGAGACAAAGCCAGAAACTGCCTCTAATAGAGTATCAAGTGCTAAGTAAAGAGAGTTAAATAAGCCAGTCTACCATGAGATTAGGTCCGTAAAATCATCACTCAAAAAGTGAATAAAGCACCTGCTTTTCAACCAAAAAAAAATGAAGCCCTGCTGCACAGGAACAGCCTCTGATTTACCCAAACTGCTACATGAAGTACAGCAAAAAAGAAATAGAAGAGTACACTACTTCCCCACTTCCTCTAGGGATTATATTTATTTTTACAAAAAAAATATTAAAATAACTTTGTTAAAGGCTAAAGATTTTTACAGCCTACAGGTAATTTACTGCTTGATGCAAGAACCATTTTATCTTGAGTAACACTAATAAAACACTTCTTAATGCAACACAGATGCACTCTGCTAAGCATCATCCAACAGCCACTTAAGAGTGAAAACCAAAGGTCTGGATACCAACAGGATGAAGCCTGACCTACTTATTGATAACTTGATATAACTCATTGAGAAACACAGGGACAATTTCACAATTTTTGTTTGACTTAAGGTCCCATGCATTTTTAAGATGGTTTCAATTCCTCAGTAGAAGTCAGGCCCTCTATTTGCCAGCTTCTCTAGCACCTAAGCTTCTGCCATCTTTCCTTCAAAGAGATATCCACAGCTGTCAGGTTGAAGCTAAACTACACATATGTTCATAATCTCAAAAAATTTTGCTGCCTAGAAAATAATTTTAGGGCAGGATCACTCAACCTCTCTCATGTCATGAGACTTTCTGGCATATAAACCTCTTCCTATCAGCCAGAAACTGCTTATTGAAAAGATACAGAATGAAATTGTACCAAGAAAGAACTGTAAAATAAATTAAAAAATCCCAAACAGATCAAGTCATTGTGGCTAAAAGAAAACCCACAAAACCCACAAAAAATGAACTATAATAATAAATCATCTCTCGCTAAAACAGTGCAATGTGTGTATTTTTTTTTGGAGGGAAAAAAACTTTGCTACAAAATACAGAGCATCTCTGATGTCTCCCACAATCCTGAGGAGGAAATCTACCTGAAGGGCTTCCCAGAAGAGCTGTGGGGATCACCTTGGGGAAATGCTGACAATGAGAGCTTTAGAGAAATGAAGAGAGAATTGCATGCAAGACTAAACCAACACATGGCAGTCATTAGCAAAAGCCCAGCCAGCTCCCAGCTAGGAAAACATGCCTTATCCACAGGTTATGGAATAAACACAGATGCAGCAAAATGAGTCACCAGAGGAAAACAAAAATTTAAATTGAAGGTAAACAAAACTTTTTGCACATGCATGACAAGAAATCCATTAAACAAAACTAATCTTATGTCTGGGCTGGAATACGTGTCTTACATGTTAAAAAATAAAAAGACTACAACAGTAAGAAATATATACAACCTCAGATTCTAGAAAAAAAAACTAAGAAAAAAACCCTAACCAGATAAAAGGGAATGTAAATCCCAGAAATTTATTTCATAAAGTAAAAATACTGAGAATAAAAATAATTCAATGTTGTAAAAAAGCTTGAGGGAAAACTTACAGTGCACATGCAATAAATATTCAGAATTCTTTTATTCATTTCAGGGAAGTTATGTTCTTTTCAGAGTCTTATGTTAGTATTTTTACTTTCTGTTTACTGCAGGCTACAAAGATGCCACAATCACTGAATGCACCTTGGCTGATAGACAGCAGCTCAGTGGTCCACACTCACTTGACTATGGGTCTGGGGTGCCTATTGTGTCTTTATACACCAACACATCTTTGTTTCAAATCACAAAGCATGACTAGTGTCACCCTATATCCTGAGGCATACAGAAAACAAATGGCTTCCAAAACACATAACTACATTAGAAAACCAAGATTTAAAAAAAAGAAAAAAAAAATCACAATTTTTTTGTATTTTTTTTTAGTGTATTGCAGAAGTTGCCATGGAATCAGACCCTTATTCCACTTGGAGCTTTGCAGACATGGAGTGAAAATCAAGTTTAACTCCAGCAAACATAGTTCAAACATTAATCAGGCATATTCTGAAATGTGTTAAAGATAGCAAATACATTAAATAAAGGCTGAAGTATGAGGGTTGTTTTAGAAGAATGCAGTGAGCGAGGCAGGTGCTTCATGCACAGTGGATGCTAAGCCTGCACTCCATCAAGGGAAGTGAAAAATGCTTCCAATAATCTGTGAATATTTCCACTATAAACAGGATTTATAAACTCTTTGAAAATGAAGAAAATAACCTAGAGCTTCTAGAAGGTTTTTTTTATACTAGTATGATTTTACATTAATATATTCTCCCATAATAGCCTTTCTAGCAAAAAACCCCACCCTATACACTGCATAATTACCAACATTTTCCTACAAGCCAGCTCTGCAAAAAGAGCTGCTATCAGTGGGCAAAAGAACTGTTGCAAAGTCAGGAATCACAAGTGGCTTAGCCTGTTACTAGATGATTTAAGAACTTGATCAATTTTTTGGTGGACACCTTACCATCTGTGCATGCTGATTTTTGATAATCAGACACAGGAAGGACTTGAATAAATACTTTAAAAGTGATTTGCTGCCATCAGGTAGAGGGGGGACACAGTCAGATTTCAGAAGTATACATATATAAATTTATATGTACATATGTGTGCATTCATGTTTTAGTTTTCATAAGTTCAAATAGTGCAGATGTTAGAGATATAAATAGGAAATCAATAAATCTAGAAATCAAACTAAGAAAAATACTTTGAGTAGGAAATGAATGAAGCTTCTAACTGGAGCATGACACTTATTTAAAAAAGCATCAAACCACAACCAGTGAGTGAAGAAGAGAGAGTACTCAGGCATGGATAGCTGGGCCTTACAGAAAAGTCTGTCTTTTTATATGGTAATGAATAGTGGTTTATACAAAGCAGTAGTCTTGATATTGGGCTTGGACGCATAGAAATTGCCATAAATTCTGTTCCAAGGCAGCTCTGGGTTTTGGAGTCTTTTTCTCATTTGTTTGTATTTTAAATGGGTTTTAAAAAAAAAAAAATCCAGACAGAATTGTTTGGAGATATACTTGCAACAACAACAAAAAAATAATTGAGAAGAATAGTAAACTCTAGTTGCTAAGCAATACACTGCTCATAGTCCAGATGGAGTCCCATCCTGCATGGGAGTCTTACTGTTTCCTTTTAAACACTGTATAATAACATCAGTTGCAAATATACTCTCCAAATGGCATCGTGTGAGTCTGCAGAGTGGAATTCAGTGGGATTCAGCCTCAGTAAAGTCAGGAGTGGTGCCTGAGGAAAACCCAGCTGGCCCATGCCCCAGCCACTCAGCACTTGTGCTGCTGGGAGCTCATTCTCTTTACTGGGAGAGACAACTGCATTTGTAACTGCTCTGGGTTTTGGGTTTTTTGTTTGTTTGTTTGTTTGTTTTTTTCTCTGGCAGGTGTGAAGGGAAAAAGCAAAGCAGAACAGAACAAAACAGATTGAAACTCCACCAGTTCATGTCTATGCGCTGCCTGCTGGAATAGTTGTTCTTGCCACCCTGTTTCTACTCAAAAGAAAACTAGAAAAAGGAAGAGAAAAACAGACCCTAAACACACACAAGCACAAGCAAATTATACAGACAGAAAAAAGGAAGAAAAGAGAAAATCTGGTGTGGTAAACTAATGATTCACCATTGCTCAGCCTTGCACAGTGCAGGTAAGACCAAGGGGCACTGTACAACCCCCAGGCTCAGCCAGCTTCACCAACTTGCTTTCCAAGTTGTGGATGCCTTCTAATTTGATATTTATTTAATATATATTTATATATCTTATATTCAATAGACCATGCACACTTTCACAAACTCCCTTCCAATCACCGTTACTTGCTAATTTGTTTTGCAGTATTGATCAGTATTATCCAGTCTCCAAGCAGATGTAACCACAAACAAGGTTAACGTTCAAATACTTCATGACAACATTGAAACATCCTGAGTACCACTTATAGAAAAATAACCATAAGATTTATATATCACAGTGTGTTATTGCTGTGAGATGTTGTGTAACAGCTGGCAGTCTGCATTTTATGGGTATTAAATATTATTGAACAATGTTAAAGAACAAACATACAGATCTTATAGGGCCCAGATCAGGGAAAATGAGAAGCTCTGACTCCCAATCCCTTTGCTGGGAACCAAGAGGAATGCTTTGGAAGCGTGAGCTTCAAATTAGATCATTTTTTTTTTACTATTATTACATTCTGGATCTATAATAAGCACAGCTGTTTACTTATGTGCTAGCTATGTTTAAATAGACACTAGAGGTTAAAATCTAATTTTCTAATTTCAATAGTATCTGCAAACGGTCTTGCTGCTGCCAAAAAGTCATAGAGCACTATAAAAATCCATAACCATCTTCATCTCTGTTTTCATGGTACACATGTATATTAGAATGGATAAATGTGCTGACATTCAGAAGCAGCTCAGAGTTTTTCAAAATGTCTGCTCAAAAATGAGTTCTGTAGTTGGATGCATATCATAGGCACTGAAATAAATTTGAAAAGATTATATGGAATTTTGCTTGCTTTCACATTATTCAGATATTTTGCCAAGCGAGCCTATGTAAAACCAGGAGTAAACCAGGAGGATTTTGACCTTCCTCCTACTTTCCTTCCATTGCTACATCTGTTCAGAAAATGCATTGCCACCAGTTGTAGCCCCTGCAGCTAAATGCAGAACAGTTCTTCACCATGTCACAGTAAAGGCATCAGAATGAGGCTTTCTTTCAGAAAGGGTGTACGTTGTGCCACAGGAAAAAAAAAAAAAGAATAAATGAATGGTAGTAAATTTCCCTTTAGCTTTATTTCATTCTTCTTATTCTGCATCTTGTGCCTGAACATGTTATATTATTCTCGTTGAATAATGTAATTTAGTGAATTTGTATTGTTTGTCTTTTTATCACTAGAAAAAAAGTTAAGCAATTGGAGGAAACAGAATTTATTCCATCATTTCTGCTACAATTGCTGGCTGGTAGCAAGCTATTGATTAAAAAAGATGTTTCTTCACTTATAATTCTGTTATTCTTTGAAGAGCCTGTAAAGAGAGTTAGGATAGGAGCTCCTCTCTGTTTTGTGAGCTGCAGGCATGTGTTGGTTGGATTTGCAGCCTTTGATAGATGTGTAATTTTTAAAATACCTTGGTATGTGTTTATATCACTATGTGCAGCATGTGTATTTATGTGCAAATAGGTACACATAGGTAAAGCCCTAAGGTTCTGTTATGAAAGAGTAAAATACAACAGGGTCAGGCTCTGCTGTGCAGAAGGAAGCAGCAGTTTGCAGCTAATAGTGGAGCATGTAGGAAAACCAAAAAAGGGAAGGGGTTTAAGGGAAGAAGCAGAAGGAAAGGAAAATGCAAAAGGTATTAAATGAGGACATATTTTCATAGAATATCAGTAATCCTTAATGCCATCACTGGCCTGGTGAAATTGATGTCACTACTTTATAGCCCTGGAGAAAAGGGGCTGAGCTCAGCCAGCCTTGGAACACCATTCCTGGCAATCTGGTCTGCAAGGTCCTTAGTGACTTCACTGGGGTTATCTGGGGCTCAAAATGCTTTTCAGTATGAACCCATGTTCATACTCAGAGAAAGAACCCAAAAATAGACAAGTGAAATGGGAAGATGCAAAAGAACAGAAAAAAGGAAAGAGATTGGCATTAAGACAACCTTTGAGAACACTAGCATTGCATTGCACAGCTTAAAACTTTACAGACTGCAAAACTCAGAGGCAAAATAGAGCACTGACACACATGGCAATCTGAAGAATTTAAAGGGAATTGAGAGATGGGAATGAATTCCCTTGTCACTGAAAGCTCAGTGCCACTCCAGAAAAGGAGGCATTGCAAATGCAACATCAAAAGTTAAAAAAAAAACCCTGATATTGTACCATGTATCTACTTGAAAACATGGTGAATGTCTTAGTGTGACATCAAAGGAAAAAAGGAGGGTAATGTTATTACAAAGGTTGGTTTGAGGCTATCTTATATTAAAAGTCATGAAGTGTAACCGAACACAGAAAAATCCTGGGCAGGAGAAAATATTCCCCATCAACTTCTATTTATATGTGGAAATCATTGAGATAATCCAGAGTGAAAATATCTTCACTTGAGTTCTTCAGAGTGGACACTTACCAGGTAGAAAAACATAGGAAGAGTGAATTCCCTAACAGATAAAATTCTATGATATCAAACACATGCAATAAGCAATTAAGTCTGACCTAATAAGGTGTCCTTACATGTGAAGACAAACATACATTCAGATGGAAAGTCTTTCTAGCTTCAGACAGATGGTCTGGTAAACCACAGCTGTGGGTTTAATTTACCAGTTTTCTCTGTCTGAAATTTCCAGCTACTGCCTTATCCTGCTAGAGAATAATGATGGCCAGGTTGAACTGAAGTCCTACTTAGAACACATTTAACCTTCTTGATATCCATCTTCAAAAAACTTTAAAATCTCTTTTATTAGCTCTACAAGCTTTAAAAGGCTGAAGCTCTGCAAGCTCCATTGTACTGAGGCCTCTTTCTGTCAAACCAGTCAATTTTGTTTCTTTTTGCCTGACTGCAAATAGTCCTCTTGTACCCAGTGTTTAGACCAGGACACATTTGGGCAGAAATTCCTTGTTTTCTAAGTACCTCAACAAACCTGGTACAATTTAGTCCTACCATAGAGTAAGGATTTTAGCTGTAACATATTTAATTGCAAGAATGAAAGTGAGCAGAATAAAGAAGCTGTTCTCCAATGAAGTCATGTCACTCAGAGAAGATGTTAGCAAATGTTTTCTGAATAATTTTTACTTTATCAGTAGAACAAATACAGAATCATGCAGTACTTCATGTACTAGTGCAGTCCTTGAGACAAGTTGTAAAAGAGATGAAGCAACTCACACCTGGAAAACAGTTCTGATTTAAGACTTTCTTATGCTAGCCAGAAGTACAAAATATCATTGGGCAACAAAACAACTGCAACTGCATTTGGTTAAAAAAAATGTAAACTGAATCTTTTCCCTATTTTATAGCTAAGATGGTGGCTGTTAACATGGTTAACAAATGGACATAGCTTAAAAAAAACCCAAATTCTGATCCATGTGAATGTGCAGGAAAAAGGCATTACAGGTAGAAGAATATGAAAGGTATTCTGGTGAAAGAAGGTGGTTTGCAGAGGGAAAAGTGACTACTTACTAGCATTTTATACCAAGCTACTCTCAGATTTTAAAGAAAAACCACAAATCTCACTAAAGCTTAAAGTAGAAATAGCTTTCCAAGGGTTTAAACTGTTTGAAAAGCTGGCTGTAGTGAGCACTGTTAGAAGGCGTAAGGTGCACCGGAGGGGTTTGCAGTAAAGCCAAAACCAAAGTAGCTTTCAAGATCAATCAGCAACTGCTGTTTCAGGAGCTGTGCTAGAATTAATGCCAAATAAAATGCACACTACTCCACAGAGATTTTGATGAACCTGCTTGAAGGCAACAGAATGAAGGTGAGCTGTGCACGGAGCAATATTTCAAAATAACCTGGAGCAGGTTGCTTAAACTCCAAATATTTGTAACAAAACTGAAAAAAACTTGAGCAGAAACTGTGAAGAGGTTAATACAGTTCTGTAAGCAGCGTCAATTGCTTCCTAAAACACACAGAGGAAACAAACTATCTTTGAATTTTTTTTCTAAAGCACCATGTCAGTTACATTAAAATCCTTTGAAATGGAGGGAAATTTGCTTGGCTCCTTTGAACAACTTTAAACATTTACATTCAGTAAACAAGACATCTAGAAAAAAAAATCTACTCAAGCCTTCCTGTCCCTCCAAGCTAAATTCTTTGGTATTTGCCTGTCTTTTTCTTCCCCATCCACCCCACACTCCTTTTCATCTGTGTTTCACTTTCAACATAGCACTTGGGATAAATACACACCAACAGCCACAGTGTTTCTGTGTGACTCTGCTGTGTCAGATCTAGTGATGAGTTTATTCACTCAGATGTCTGAGCAGCCATTCCAAGGCGTTTCAGATTTCAGGCTTATTTCCTTATTTCATGTTAGGAAACTTTCTTATTACTCCTGGAATCTGAAACACGTTTCAGTCAACTGTTTCCTAATTAGAAAATAAGCTTTAGTTATCAGTATATTTTTCAGGCATCTCAGTGTTTGGAACGTGGCTATTTTCAAAGCCAGCAGTGGAGAAAAGGGGGTGCTTCTCTCATTAACCATAATATATTTTACTACCTTGTCTTTTTTTGTTTGTTTGTTTTCTTTTCCTACTTCTGTTGTATGCATCCTGACCCTAAGTCATTTCCCAGGGGAAATGACTGTCACCGCCTGGCAATTGCATCTCTGAGCTGCTGTTGCTAGGATGAGTGTTGCTTGGTTGACCTCTGGAGACTGGGCCAGATTACTGCTATGGTTGCTTTAATCATGGTGATGAGTTCCAGTTGTGTCACACACAACAAATGCTGGACCCTGGTACAGTCCTTGGGGTGGCTCCTTTGTAGTAGGCCCAGTGGTATGAGATTGCAGCTGAATTAGTTAAAGCATGGGAGAAAAATCTTAGAGGAAAGAAAGGCAGGCCATAAGTTCTAGCTTGTTAAGCTTCTGCAAATATTCAAGTGAAAGCTTAGATTTTCCAATGGAGACCTTTCAGAAACTTTCTTTTTGATTTGAGGAAAGTCTCTTTCCTTTTTATCTTTTTGCTGGCAGCTAGAGCAGATGATATTATTGCATAAGGTATGGTACTTCACCAAGTATGTCACTCATGGAAGAATTTGTTTTAAAACAGTTTGGTAGTTAGATTTTTGGTAATTAAGATTATATCATCACTTAGAGACACCAAAAGGACCTGTAATATATTTGAAACAGGTAGAGAACATGTCCACACTTTAATTCTACTTTTTATTAACTTTCTGCTAGGCGTTCCAGAGAAGGCCATTATCCCCAGTTGCGTTATAGATCACACATCCTGCTTATAAAAACCCCAGGGCCATGGCATATACAACTTGTCATTTTATCTGCTTGAATGCCTGTACTTGTTCAGGACCCCACACAAAACTTTTTCTTTTGAGTCACTTTATAAAGAGGCTTCACAATGTCAGTGTACAAAGGAATTTGCACCCTCCAGAAAGCTGTAGCACTCAGGAAGGCCTTTCTTTTTCTTACTAATAGGTGAAGACATAGCTGCTATCCTATTCACCACATTCATAGGATGTGGGAGGGCCCATCTTGCCACTAATTTCCTAAAAACAGTATCCCTTGGGCAATTCCCTTGACCTTACTTCTCTTAACGGCAAACCTGGTGTCCAAAAGGTGGATTATTTCCTTACCTCTTTCAAAGACTTTGTCTGTGGTGTTGTTGCATACAATGCCATTGATGTACTGAAGATACTCCAGAGGTGTAACTTTCTCCAGTGCAGCCTGGATCACTCCATGGCACACAGTCAGGTTGTTCTTCCATCCCAGGGCAGTCATTCTAGGTGTACTGGATGCCACTCCAGGTGAAAGCACAGCCAACACTCCCCTAACAGTATCCTCCATAACTGGGTGAGATTCCAATCAGAAGAATTTCCTTTGCTTTAAAAGACAGTTTTAAAGCTAAAAGATGTTCGTAGCAAAGTGGCACCTCCAAGGAGATAAGGATAAGGGGGTGGAGACACCCCTTCCTTCCTGAGGGCCTCTCTTGATGTGGCAATTGACCATCTGGGAGGTGAAATTCCTGAGGTCCAATCTTCAATGAGTCTGCCTGAGCCTGCCTTCAATTCACCTGCTGATGGTGGGGAGGACACCTGGCTGCCACTGATTGACTTAGGCTAATGCTGAATTGACTGGGACACCTGGCCTCCTGCTGGGACTGACTGACAGCTCCCTCCCAAGGAGTTTTCTCCTTTCCTTGGGCAAACAAAGCAGCAGCACTGGAACAGGGGGAATTTGGAGGCATATAAGCAGAGGTCCCTGTTTATTTCATCATAGTCATCATTCTGCACTGACCCACCACCAGCTGGGTCAGGTCCCATCCAGCATTTTATTGAACTCTCTCTCTCTCATGGACCAAAACAAAAAAAAATTTTCATGTTACTTCAAACCATAACAGTTTTCCAAGTCATAGAAACAAGTACTAAGCAGAGCTGAAAATCATCATGATCTTTGTGTTTTGATTAATATTAAAAAATCTCTTTTGTGGATGAGATCAAGAGGAACAAAAATGAGCATAGCACAGAAAGGTTCTGTGTGTGATGAAAGAACAGGAGACTGGCAGGAGAGAGCCATTGCCATTTCCCTCTTCTAAACAGGATATACAGACTGAAGTCTTGTGTGACCACTGAAAGACACAAATAGTGATGCTGAAGATGTACTCAGTATAGAAAAATCTCTCAAAAGAAACAGTAGGCTGGGTAATATCGTGTTTAGGATCTCAACAGTCTTTCACCACAAACCTCAGGGATTTTAGGACTAGGCTGCAAAGGCCTACTGAGAGGAACATTCATTATTTATGACCTTGGATAAGGATAAACATAAATACAAACAGAACACTGGCAAACAAACAAAAAGCTCAGTAGAAATTACACCATGTAGTTTTACTAGGTTAAGAATTTTGGTTAATAAGGTGCGGAGGTTTTTTTTAGCAACAGTGTACCAATTTGAAATAATAAAACCTAATTAAAAATTAACAATAACATGAAATGTTTCAGTAATGTTCCCTGCAATAGCTGTTGACATGGGAAATAAATCATCAAAAAGATTGCTGAAGAATGAATTTAACAAAGAAATAGCTAATAAGAGTGGTTTAAATAGCTATATTCAGTACATAGACTCTAAATGTAATCCTACATTCTCCCACATTAAATATTTAAATGCTCATAAGGAGAAAAAAGTGTGGGACTAACCCTGACTCTCTTCAGGCACATTACATTTCAAAGCAAGGATGTCCTCAGGATCCAGTTAAAGCATGGATCTGCAACTGTATTCTATTGCTTGGCCTCAAACTAATTGTAGCAGAAAATTAATTATGTCCAACGTTTCAAACTGAAGTTTCTAAACAGCAGCTTGATCCTGAAGGGCAGTAGTTGCTCAGCATGTTCCATATTGAAGCTCTAAGTGGCCTGATTTTTCAGAACTGCTTGACTCATCTAGCACACCAGCTTTTGATAGAACCAGATGGTGTTTAGGCCTCAGTACTTCAAGGCACCTTGACACAGATCCTTAAATGTGTGTCTGTATAATTCAAACTCATTTTTAATACCTCTCTGGAGGTCTTGCCCCTAGGTACACAATGACAAGGTTGGGAAAATGCAGCCTAAGCACTGAAACTGGGGTTATGACTGTGTCTGTGTAATACATGTGCAGGACAAACACCATTTGAGGAGTAGAGAACCAAGGAAATAGGTCTTTTTGTATAAATATAAAAACAGAAGGAAAAGACTGTATGAAAGTTCTGCCCTATTTTTTTTTTTCATTTTGCAGTCTGTGACTTATGAAAGTACTCCAGGCTGAAAAATCTGCTTGATTGTATCTATCTAGCTGAAGATGTCAGTTTTATTTTCAGGGATTCTGTGTAAAAAATAACTTTTATTAAAAATAACTGAAATGGTGAAGGGAAAACAGGGGGATAAATCTATGTTGATAACAGATCACATACTTTTTTATTAGTCAACTAGATAAAAAGACTATTTTTTTAATTAAAAGCAAAACTGCTTGAAATTAGGACTTATTGACTTGCCATGGTAGAGTGCAAGTCTTTTGGAAGAATACAGGCATTGCTTATACCTTTTGGAGACTTGGGGGTTTTATGAAGATAAACGGTGAAATAAAAAAATAATATCAGCTACACCACCTACTTTTTAATTGAATTCCAACTTCTTTTACGTGACTCTTTACCTCAAATATAATTTTCTAGACCTCTCTGGTTTAATATTTGCCTATGGCTTGATCTGCTATTGGGTGAATGTAACAAAAACCAACAGGGAAGTAATCCTGAAGTCAAAACCACCACAAATACCCTATTCATCTTCATTTTGTTTTATGTGCTACACTCGTCCTAAAGTCTTCAAGAAAAAGACTCCCTTTCCTTCATCCTGCCATAAAAACGAGCTGTAAGACCTTTAAGGACCTACTAGGGATAGCATGTAGAGGGGAAAAAAAAAAGTAAAGCAAAATAAAAAGTCCTACTGCTTTCTAAGTCTTCTCTCAGACTTTTAAACACTCTGCCTTCAAAAATGGGACACAAATCAGTGTCAAGGATAGTACTTTCCCCATCTAGGAGTATTATTCACAGAAGATTGTGTGACTCTCTTGCCACTAACAGGTATTGATTAGTATTATTTTGTGGGTTTGCTGTTGACATGAAAAACCAAGGAGGAAGCAGGAGGTTGCAGAGGAATCAGGATGAAGTAGCAACGTGTGTAGAATAGCATGCACAACTATTACCATTCCCACTTTAAGTGCAACATCCAGGGCAAGGCTTGGATTGCAATTACTGTCTGACAAGGGGAGGAGATGACAGGAGGATCCTCTACTGGCCCCGAGCACAGAGACCTCACTGCCTTGTTGGCTTCTCTGCTACAGCAAATCCAAATGTAGAAAGGCTTCACAGGTCTCTCAAACTGTCTCAAGCAGATTTCAAGGCTGGCAGACTGACAATAGTCATCTTTTTCCCTTTTTTTTTGCTTTTTCCCCTTATCTTTTCAAATCCTGGAATCCTTTTGGCTCTGTGAGCATCTTACTTTTCCAAAGAACTCTGCCAGAATGCTTTATTTAACCTCATCCTTGAATTCAGGCTACTCAGAAAGCATTTTAAGCTTTTAAGTATTTCAAGACCCTTGTCCTCAACTTCTTATTTACTCAATATTCTAGCAGGAGAGAATCCATTGCTTATTGTGTTTGCAAGAAGCCAATTCATTTAATCATCTCTGTATTCATGAGGGGTCATCTATCAGATGTGACTTTTTATTGAGGATATGGACAATGTGAAGGCATTTTACAATGTTTATCCATTTGAACTTGCTGTCAAAATATCACAGATATAAACAGTCTACTGAAATGTAAGGATTAATGTTTATACAGAATAAATTGCAAAGCATGGAGGTTTTAAACTAAAATCCACTTTGTTTTGAAGGAAAATTATGGAGGCACTTAGAGACTCATTGTAGAGGAAACGAAGTAGTTGACCTTTTTTATGCTGTTCAGTGTGATCTTTACTGTGAAATAATAATGATAATGATGGCAACAATGACAACACTTACTGATTTGAGCTACTCAGAATAATGAGGAAAAAACTTGTCCTTAAAGCTGACATAGAAGTAAAAATGAGCTGCTAAACTCCACAGGATTCCTCTGGTATACAATCAATCAAGTTACAACTTATTTTTTTTCTTTAAATGCACATCCCCTAAAAAAAGAAGTGGACAAGAAGTAAACAGAACTAATAATACTAGTATTATTAGTAAGTATTTGCCTGAGAATGCAAGATTCAAACCAGCTTCTTGAAAAAATACATTATTGCACTGAAGATAATGGAATCTTGTTTTAAAATATATTGCATTTGAATTGTTCTGATTGTTCTCACATGAACACTGATAAAAACAATTCCAAACAAAAGATTTGTTGTAAAACCAGAGACAGGCCAGAATCAGGCCCTTGTCACTATGCTCCACAGCCATGCAACTGATTTTATGTACTAGGAACTGGAGCATCTGCCTTATGAAGAAAATTTGAGACAGCTTGGGCTGTTTAGATTAGAGAAAAGGAGGCTGAGGGGGAATCTCATCAATATTTACAAATATAAGGGCAGGTGTCAAGAGGATGGGGCCAGACTCTTCTCTGTGGTGTCCAGTGACAGAAAAAGGCTTAATGGTCACAAGCAGGCACACAGGAGATTTCACCTGAATATGAGAAAATCCTTCTTTACTCTGAAGGTAACAGAGCACTGGAACAAAATGCCCAGGGAGGCTGTGGAGTCTCCATCCCCTGGAGACATTCAAACCCCACCTGGAATTACTCCTGTGTGATCTGCTTTAAGGGATCCTGCTCTGGCAGGGGGCAGTGGACTAGGTGATGTCCTGAGGTCTCTTCCAATCACTGCAATTCTGTGGTGCTGTGTAATATTTTTTCCACTGAGCTCGGTGAGACACTGAAACCCAGCCTTTAAGAAGTGCTGAAAATGCACAGCAAGGAGCACAGAGTGGGCAGAGAGATTGGTGACAAGAGCAAACAAGTCTTTTCAGCTTTTACCTTATCTTATGTGACTATCAATATAGAATGGAGACAAAGCCAATGACTTTTTCAGCCTGAGGATGCTGAATATCAGATTCCTTACCAAAAATCATCTAAAGTGTGATAAGCTAGAGGCACAAAATGATGCTGTTGCAATCCCTTAAGCTAATCATTACACCAGTTTTATTATACCTGTTCTGAACTAATTTTCTGACTAAAACTATTCCTTTTTCTTTTGCTTGGGAAAGAAAATTTATGGGGTAAAATTCAACTTGCTAAAACCCACTGAGAAATCAGACTCCCCTTAAACAGAACCACACATTCAGAGCAGTGATGTCTAAAGGTTTTATCTTGTGTTCCTTTTCAAAATTCTTAGGGGGTTTGTTGGGGTACTCTTTATGTTTTATGTTTTTGTACATTTGGTATAAACTTTCAATACCATTATAGCAATTGTACTGAAGAGCCCTGTACAACCTTAAGCATCTATTAGCTTGTAAGATGGAAAAGAGTTTTCCATCTTTTAGTAAGAAAAGCTGTGTTTATTTATATCCATCACAATCTTTCCTTTACATGTTGTATAACAGTAGTTATACTGAGAGGTGAAATGAGGTGGACTTAGAGGGAAAAGTGGGAAGGCAGGGAGGGAGAAGTCAGTTTTGGATTCTACCACCACTGCATTCTCTGCACCAAAAGCAACTCCATGGGTATTTTAATTAAAGAAAGTATCTGAAGAAAGTGTCTGGACAGTATCCTAGCTTATCCAAAACTTTATAAACAGATCAAGTTAGACTATTTAACAACTTTAAAAAATAAACCGAACCAAAAACTGAACAAAGAACCCAAAGAAAAATATGAACAAAATAATTAAGCTCAGGACTGACCATTCCACTGTATCCTGAAGGAGCAAATGACTGACATGAAGGGTGCATAGCAAAGTTTAGAGTTGAAAGAAATTATCTCTGATGTCTCAGGGGATAAAAAAAATAATGTATACAAATTACCTACCTAAAAGTGTAACACAAGTATCTTTCTACGGATAACTTAACTGTAGTGAAATGAGGCATCCAGGTGCCACTAATTGCCAGGGAGTGAGCATGAGCTTGTGTCAAGCCCACCTGTGCCTGATTAGGGTGGGCCCCCACTGCGCATGATCATGCTCACTCCCTGGCAATTAGTGGCACCTGGATGCCTCATTTCACTACACTTAACCACTGAAATCTTTTAACTAGACCAGCAGTCTTGAAGAAACTGTCCTCCACCTACATGTCAGACAAATTATTCCCCTAACAAAACAATTCCTGATCAATACTGTCAGTTCCATCTGCTCCCAGAACTGGATGAGCAATTCTGAAGTATCTTATAGCAACGATACTTGGGAGGCCCCACGGAGCAAAAACCAATCACCACAAGATTTTTGCACTGCAAACTGCAAGCCAGGCATCCTCAGTACATCAGTGATGAACAGGTTTCATGGCCCTATCCCCAGCTGGATACAATTTCATATTCAGTACAATTTACAACCTGTCTGGGAACTGATTGTCATTTAGACATTATTAAAATACCACAAAGAAAAGGTTTGGCACAACTCAGACATGGAAGGTTATGCACCAAGAGGAGCAAACTTACATTAATGTTCCTCACTCTTCCATTTGTCCAGCTTTTCAAAGTCTGAATTCCATATCACTCACTCATTCATTAATTACCTATTTTCTTAATACTCATTAGCCTTTTGTTTTTCTTTGGTGATGGATTGATATTTAGACATCTTCATTTTTTGCTTTATTATCTTGCCTGGAAGACTAACAGATTAATATTAGTTACAGGAAGAATACCATGATTTAATCTATGAAAACAGATGGTTATTTAAAATTAGTTAGTTCTAATGTTTAATGTTAAGAAACATGCTTAATAACCATAAATGTGGTGCTAATTAGGCATAATATATTCATGTATCCCTCTGAATCACTGATGACAATTTGAAAAAACTAGGCTCTTCTGCATTGTAGTTTATTTATATATTTCAAAACCAAAAAGAGTTTTAAACTAGATGCTACTCTACATCTATTTTGACTCCTCTTTAGAAAAAAAGAATGGCATTTCTCTCTCAGCTTAATTTTTTTTTTTTTTTTTTTTTTTTTGCTGGTAAAAGAATTTTGTAAACTTGCAAAAGAATTGCTAACTTTAACTAAAATCTAATTTTTTTTACATTATGTGAAGAGAATTTAAGGCATGTTCTTATGTCCATAGGAATACACACCGACTCTGAAAACAACTTCGGCTAAATAACACTGGGTTCACATGACCTGAAAATAATGAAGACAACCAGGCCAAAAAATAAATTAGCAGTTTAGCCATGTAAGGGCTAAGAGTATCTTTCTTTTCTGAAAACACCTGTATAAGGCAGCATTTTCAATTATGATCTTTGAAATGCATTTCTGTATAATCTTTTCCACAATTAACTACCCCACATGTAAGATATGGAATTATTATTGGACATGTTACCCCATCTTATTTGTACTTGATAGATATAATAAACCATAACTAAATTCTATATTCCCTCAGATGTCTGGATGGGCTAATATCTGGAAATTTACATATTCAAAAGGCTAGAAAACTCAATAGACAATAAACATCTAAAACATCTGTTCTTCTTGGGTTCTATTTTTACACAGCAATGAAAGGCTCTCAATGTTTATTTAAAACAATATGCTTTATACTACAACCTTGTATTGACTGCACTGTTTGTCATATCTTGACAGATCTTGGCAACAAAGACCTTCAAGGACCTTACACTATGCAGCAGGTATTTTTTTTTAAGGTACATTTCCTCCTAATGATATATGCACTTATTTAACATCTCCAAAACCATCCATGACTGCTGAGAAAAGAATGGAAAATATTTCTTCTGCCAAAGCAAACATTTTTAGGGAATCTTTGGGTTCACTATAAGGTGAGCAAGGGCAAAGCCACAGAAGCCTTTTCATCTCAAAGGCCAGCAATGCTCCCTATTGCTAGAGCTGTTTTACCAGTGTAATGAAGTCTCTTCTGGCTCCAGAACAGAGTGAGAAGTCAGGGAGTCCAAGTGTGAGTCAGGCATCAGGTGTCAGTGGAGCCTCACAGAGATACAAAATGCCAGTGATGATGAAGTATGAAAACAGAACAAAATAGCCAATATTGTTAGGGTGTAATAAAGCATGTCTAAGGCAGAGAGCATTAGGATTCTGACCATTTTACTACACTATGGCCAAGCTGACAATTTATGCTTTTGAAAAGCAAAGCAAGACAAAATCCTACAAAAAACCAAAACAAAACACCAAAAAAACCCAAACAAACAAACAAACAAACAAAACCACCAAAAAAACCCCACACCAAAAAACAAAATCACCAACAAACCAGGTTTTCTGTTCTCAACCAGCCTAGGTATTTCTTGGCACCTAGTGAAAACAAATCTAAAATGCAAAGAAAAAGGTTAAGAAAGAAGCAGCTTTCTGAAAAGTTGCTGCTAAGAAAGTCTAGGGATACAGAAAACAGACAAGGAGAGGGAATAAACTTTCAATTCTCATAATCTATCATCAGCAAAGAGCCATGTTGTGCCAAAATACTTCCTTTAGATAAAGCTTTGACAAGCTATCAACATCCAAACTGAGAAAGAATTATCATTACTACCATAGAGGCATTTGGTACGGACATTATATTAAATGTATATGCAGAGAACTGGGGTAACAAGGCCCTCCAAGTCTATGGTTTTCCAGCCCCTCTATCTATGATTGAGCCAGGAAAAGATTTATTCCAAGGGTATCCATCATACCAAGGTAGGGACAAACCTGCAATCATTACAAGCCACAGGATGGCACCCAGAGTGACAGTCTGCAAAAAGCACAGGACTACAGGGTGCCTCATCTCTCATTAATTACAATTTCCATTGAACCACACACAATGCCTGTTTAGTCCTGGCAGTTGCACTGTCTGACATATTAATGAAGGAAAATGGGAGTAAAGTCTTTAAATGCTTCTCGGACAGAATACCAAGTGTGAAAGGGAAGAGGAAAAATAAACAGTTGAAAAGCAGATGGTGAGATGCATAAAGGGAAAGCAATGAGCAGTTAGAGAGATTGTGTTTAACCTTTCACCTCAGTAATACCAGCTTAAATCTGGCATATTCCAGAGTAGCACCATTTCTGAGACAATAAAAATAATTAAAAGGCTGAGCCTTTGGCTTTGTTATCTCTTGTCGCAGCACTGGAGAAACTATGCCTTTGGGAATATCAGCTCAGTGACAAAAGTGGGTTTCAGAAATTTAATAATTACCAAAATGGGGACCAAGAATGGAATATTACAACCACAAAACCATCAGAGTTGGAAGAGACCTCTAGACATCATCTAATCCAACTCTCCCACTGAAGCAAGATCACCTAGAGCACATCACACAGGGCTGCATCCAGGTGAGCTTTGAATATCTCCAGAGAAGGGAACTCCAAAACCTCCCTGGATAGTCTGTTCCAGTGCCTTGTCACTCTCAACCAAAGAAGTTTTTTCTATTTAAATAGAATTTCCTATGTTCTAGTCTGTGCCCATTTCCCCTCATCCTGTCACTGGGAACTACTGAGAGCAGTCTGGCTCCATCTTCCTTGCACCCACCCTTTGGATACTTGTAGATATTAATAAGGTCTCCCCTCAGCCTTCTCCAGGCTAAAGAATCCCAGCTTTCTCAGCCTTTCCACAGAAAAGAGACACTCCAACTTCTCAATCATCTTCATCACCCTCCTCTGGACTTTCTTTAGTCGTTCCCTGTCTCCCTTGGGGAGTCCAGGACTGGATGCAGTATTCCAGCTGTGGCCTCACCAGGGAAGAGTAGAGGGGGAGAATGAGCTCCCCTCAACCTATTGGCCTCACTCTTTTTCTGCAACCTAAGATTCTGTTGTCCTTCCTGGCAACAAGGGCACACTGCCGGCTCATGGATAATTTACTATTTACCAGGACTTTCAGATCAATCTCCTCAGAACTGTTTTTTCAGCAGATTGACTCCTAACCTATATTGGTTCTTGGGGTTCCTTATTCCCAGGGGCAGGACCCTACACTTGGTCTTGTTGAACCTCATTAATTTCTTCTCTGCCCAGCTCTCCAGCCTGTTCAGGTCACACTGTTTGGCAGCACAGCTCTCCAGATTGTCAGCCACCTACTTGCCACCCTCCCTGCTTTGTATTGGCAGTGAACTTACTGAGGATACACAATACATATAATGAGTCCCAAAAGATTAATTCAGATAGATAAAGATAACACAATAGGGATGGTTTTAGTTTGAGAATACCATGATATGATGTACTGGGACACCCACTGCTGCTACACAGAAAGGTGAAATGAAAGCCACTCCTTTATGTATGCTGGAATGGCTTTCTGCTATTAGTATACACTCTCTTCAGCAAGAGGCAGTTAACTTAATTGTTAGCAAAGTGCCAGCCACACAAAGGATGCTGTGAAAATGAAAGCAGCAATGATGAGGGAGTTAAAGAAACTCAGGTTTCATTGCTATGCGTGACTATTTGCTAAGTTTCAAGAAAGCAATCCAGGTACCACAACTTGTTTCCATCACCTCACATGAACTCTTCCCTTGCTAACTGTGCCTTCCTCTGTAAGGTTTTGGTGAAGCTTTAATTTCCTCTCTATAAGCATCAATAAACCTGGCTAAGAAGCCTGACAAGGATTACTCCCGAATATTCTAATTACAGTGGCCTTTGTATCTTCTCTTGTACTATCATTCCTCTTGCACACTGATTGATGCAAGACAGCTGGGAGAGTCTAATCCCTGTTTGCTGAAACCATTCCTTACAGGCTGCTCCTGAGTGGCCTGAAATCCAGAAAAGATACAAGTGGCTTAAAATACTTAACTTCAGTCTGCTTTCTTCTGAGCAGAGCTTGGACAGAGGCAAAGTCTCCTCAGCCACTTTCTTCATGCTGCATGGGTAGTTAGCAATTAGAAGTACCATAACCCTTTCCAATACCAATTGCAGTGAAAAGGATCTACAGATGTTCAATAAAAACCCTATAAAAAAAAAAGGCCTAGGTGAAGACATGAGTTATTCAACAGAATAATTTAAAAACAACAACAAAAAATGTTATCCTCCCCAAATCTGCAAGATTTGTGTCTAATGAATCAAGTCAAATGAAAGGATGAAAAAGGGCCTGGTTCTATCCCAGTACTTCTGCAAGAAAGGCTGGAGCTATCTGAAAATACTTTTTTCATGGTATAATGAAATTAATATCAGACCTGAATGTTGCCACGTTTGTGGAGTTAATGAAAGAAGTATTTTTTTGATTGAAAAAATAGTACCAAATACTGTCCTGAAGGTTCATTGAGACTTCTTTTTGTCCTTACTTAAAAAAAAAAACAAAACCAAAAAACAACTTAGTATCAGATTCAAAGCTACTTTTCTCTTTCAAACTTGTACAAGTAAACCATAAAGCTACAATTCAGGTCCAGCTTCTTCTAAGTTAAGGTCCAGTTAATTGCAAAAAATTGAAAACCAACTAAAAAACGTTGCCCAAAAACGTTGATTAAAATCAAAAGGCAATTTCACACCACCTCAAGAGATATTGTGTGAAAATTCACCTAATGCCTGTAGAGAAATAGCCTGTTCTTTTTGCAATAAATACCACACTTCTGACAGTGATTATAGCTGGGTTGTTGTTTATGTGTCAGTCAGGAAAAAAATAACATTGAAAGAGACTTGTCCAAATTAGCAGAGCAGTGCAGTGATGGACAGAAGCAAAGAACTGGAGGCCTTCCAGAATCTTTTCCAGTTAATCAGGCTGTCCTTCAAACATATCCCTCATTTAGAGGGTAACACCTTCCTTTGTGTTTCATTATAATAATTATTTTAAGCATCAAAAGCTTTCGAGGGAAGTACCTATCAATGTGAAAGTCAAAGATGGGGTGGGTTGCAAGGCATCAGATGGGATTACCCAGCTCATCCTCCTCCTTTAAGGCAAGATGAAGTGTACAGCTAGGACATCTCAGGAAGATGTCAGCATAGCCTGGTCTTAAAAACTCCTGCCACATCCCTCCTTATATATGTATATCCCCTGTCAACAGTTTGTTATGCCTTATCCCATGTGCAGAAATGACACAAACTCCTGATAAGAGTTTTGGCGTGCTGGGAGATTTTCTGTTTCCCCATCAACACTTTCTCATATCACTAAAGGAAAAAAAAATATATATTTGAAACCTTTTACTGTAGCAAGACGTGTAGCAAGACGAATCTTTCTTCAGGGATCAGTGCCTCAAGGTCTGAGTAGGTGTAGCAGTATAGACTTGAGAGTTGTGCTCTAAGTCTATCACTCACATAGTGGAACTAGCAAGATCGGACCGTGGCTTGATGAGCTACCAGCCTCTCTTGTGACTAGCCCAAGAGTGAGCTACTGGGTGGGTGTGAGCCTCATCTTTTATTGGCCCCCTGGTCTTGCACATGCTCAATAGGGGCCCTGCCCTGATTGGGCACAGGTGGATTTGATACTGGCTCACACCCACTTCTTGGTAATCAGAGGCAGCTGGTTGCTTTGTTCCACTACATTTTACTATCTCTAAACACTTCATCATTTTTAAAGGGGAATATGTGAGAGGGACCATGACACTTCCACATCCAACATATCTGCTATTATGTTCCATGCAAAAGGGAATGAAAATAGTGCCAGAATCAGCAGCAACAGAATGTTTGCTTTCCTCCTTCAGGAGCAATCCAACATGTGGAAACATGAGGGCTCTGTCATTTCCAGAAAGTGTGGCAGTTTTAATAAGACTTCATCCATCTGCTTCAAGATGAGCAGAAGGTTGTTTGCATGGTAATAACCTCTTTGGATGTTGCAGAAGATACCTCACACATTAGTAGCATGGAGAAGATGTGCAATACTACATTTACTTCTTCAGCTCTAAGTCACAAGTGTCAATGTTATGGAGGATTTTACACATGGTTGATTTTCATTTAAATAAAAGATTACAAAGAGATGTACGTGGGGAGATTTGGAGATGGATCTAGGTGAGTGGAGCCTTTTCTATTGAAACTTCTGCTTGGAGGTGGAAGTTCACCTGTGAAATTTGCCCACTTCTCAATAGACAAACTTAATAGCCCTGAATAACAAAATTATAATGAACTGTATTTTCAGTATTTCAGATACGTTGTGGAAGATCTTATATAAGGATAAAGAGGATATAGGATCAGGATATAGGATCAAACATAGGTGTAGAAGTAATTTCTCCTATTTTTAACATAGAAATAAGAGCAAATACCTACTTTCCAGGTTTACCTAGCTCACTACTGACTAAGTTCCTCTTCTCTCTTCATTAATTTATGCCCATAATTAACTTTTTGCCTGGTAATTATACAAAACAGTATGGAACACTCATATTTAAACTAAGATTGGTGTAGATTTTGATATTAGATATTAGGCATCTCTGGTCAATCATTTTGACTTCAATTGTCAGGTAAAAGCCTAGAAAAAACACTTAAATGAGCCACTGAAGACTCAAACAAGACACCATCAAACAAGCCACCTAAACCAGGAGCTCTTACTTGTAGCTAATTTACCTGAAAGTCTTTTCTGAGATTTTTCTTGGGATTAATGCCATATAAAATAAGTAGTTTATGCAAAGGATGGATTGTAATGTTCTTAAACCAAAGTATTAATGAAAAACAGTGATTAGCTAGTACTGATTTGGTGCTCAAAATATTGCCACATTAAGGTTATGTCCTCCCCTTTCCTCCCCTTCAGAAGTGTCTCCCAGAGTAATGCAGTGATTCCTTTATACTGGAGAATGATGATGAAATAGTTAAGGAATATGTTCTGCCATGATAGATATAATGGTATATAATGATATATCTGCTGGTTGGACACATTTTTTTTTTTTTTAATTTAGTTTCAACGGCATAGCTTAGCTTTTAACTACTGAAGCATGGTTCCTTAAGCATAGATTTTATTATGCTCTTTAAAATACTTTGCATTGATCCTTTGATGAAGATCATAGAATCATAGAATTGGCTGGGTTGGAAGGGACCTCTGAGATCATCAAGTCCAACCCTTGATCCACTACCGCTGCATTTCCCAGCCCATGGCACTGAGTGCCACATCCAGTCTCTTTTTAAATATCTCCAGACACGGAGAATCCACTACTTCCCTGGGCAGCCCATTCCAATACTTGATCAGTCTCTCCGTAAAGAAATTCTTTCTAATGTCCAACCTAAACCTCCCCTGGCACAACTTGAGACCCTGCCCTCTTGTCTTGCTGAGAGTTGCCTGGGAGAAGAGCCCAACCCCCCCCTGGCTGCAACCTCCTTTCAGGGAGTTGTAGAGAGTGATGAGGTCTCCCCTGAGCCTCCTCTTCTCCAGGCTGAACACCCCCAGCTCCCTCAGCCTCTCTGCATGCATCTATCCCCACTATCTAGTCCTGTAAATTTAGAAGGCCTTTGATATGACAGACTACACCACCATGGGAAGAGGTATGGTAATGAAAGCAGTAATACTAATCCACAGTTTCATTGTTCCCCTTTTGTTCCACTAATGGTCTTCAGAGATAAGAGTAGCTACAATGAGAGGTTAGCACTATAATTTACTGTGTTTTCCTCAGAGAAGAGAAATTTACTCTGTATTTTTATTTATTATTTCTTACATTTGGGTTTTTTTTAAAGAATAACACTTTGGAATATCTGCAAGATACTTTGAAAAATTTCAGGAATTTTTCTGTTCTTTCAGCATCAGATTGTAATTCAGTTCCTTTACTAACTTACGGATGAGAATTTCTTTGCATGCAGAGTAGCAGTAGAAGCTTGCTTGCTTGCTTCTGAATACCTGAACAAATACATTTGGAATATTAAACACCTGCTAATTAGAGGCAAATTTCCAAAAGCAACATGTGTACCTACTTACGTGGGCAAACTACAAATTCCTCTCCAGCTGGACAAGAGAACTGGTTCAAGGAGTTTGTTTTCAGCAGAGAGATCTCTGACATTCCAGTGATGGTTTGTACTTCTTTCCCCATGGACAGTACACATAAATACATTAATATTGAATCATAGAATTGGCTGGGTTGGAAGGGACCTCAGAGATCATCAAGTCCAACCCCTGAACCACCGTTGCGGTTCCCAGCCCATGGCACTGAGTGCCACATCCAGTCTCTTTTTAAATATCTCCAGGGATGGAGAATCCACTACTTCCCTGGGCAGCCCATTCCAATGTCTGATCACCCTCTCCGTAAAGAAATTCTTTCTAATATCCAACCTAAACTTCCCCTGGCACAACTTGAGACCGTGCCCTCTTGTCTTGCTGAGAGTTGCCTGGGAAAAGAGCCCAACCCCCCCCTGGCTGCAACCTCCTTTCAGGGAGTTGTAGAGAGTGATGAGGTCTCCCCTGAGCCTCCTCTTCTCCAGCCTGAACACCCCCAGCTCCCTCAGCCTCTCCTCACAGGATCTGCGCTCGAGTCCCTTCACCAGCCCAGTTGCCCTCCTTTGGACCCGCTCCAGGACCTCGATCTCCTTCCTGAACTGAGGGGCCCAGAACTGGACACAGGACTCAAGGTGCAGCCTCACCAGGGCTGAGTAGTCATCTAGAACTGCTTTGTTCCAGGCTAAATGGCCAATGGACATAATTTAGATTAGTTATATTCTAATAGCTATGCCATTAGCCCAGCCAAGTATACCATATGTTTTGTTCACAGCTTTATGAAATATCTTTAAATAACCATTTAATTTCACTGTCAGACTAGTTATTTTATCTTAGTGTTCACACCAGAACACCCAGTGTTAAAACATAACAGCAAAACGTCAGCTTGCACTGAGGTACCAAGGAACCAGCCAGTGCCTGGAGACTTTATCAAGTAGCAATGGTAATGATGCTTTCTGAAAAAGTATGAGACAAGCAGCAACAGCTACTTTAAATACCTACTGTCCACTGAATTAGTATTAAACTAACAGAATTACAATAGTAAGAGGCATTATTTTAAAATAATTTTCTAGGACAGTTATTGGCACAGTGTTTGCCTTAAGAAAAAGAATCTATCATGAATCAAAAATCAAATAATTTTCACAGATTTATTGATTTATTCTCTGTTTAAACTACAGGAATATCCTTA
Source organism: Calypte anna (assembly GCF_003957555.1). Classification (NCBI taxonomy): domain Eukaryota; kingdom Metazoa; phylum Chordata; class Aves; order Apodiformes; family Trochilidae; genus Calypte; species Calypte anna. The sequence goes on along the minus strand of NC_044248.1, from coordinate 36,718,911 downwards.
TCTTTTTATTACTTCTCACTTCATTTCTTTCTCAGCTCCTGGTCATACATTCATGAATGCTATTGCTCAACATAAGAAAATCTGGTTGGTTTTTTTGGTGTTGTTTTGTTTTTGTTGCTTTTTGTTTTGTTTTGTTTTCCCTTTGCAAATGCATTCCAGAAGTATTTATTTTTCTTACAAATAGACTTAGTAAGAATGTTTTTATAGTGCTGCTATTTTTCCCCCAAGATGTAAATATACTTAAAGGAACACTCATTTTATCTAAAAGTATTTTGCAGTATTTCTCTAGGATGTGCCAAGCTTTCTGTGTACAAAAATGAAAAAAAGGATTTTACAGAAAAAAAAAAAAATTAAAGAAAAAAAACAGCCAACCAAACCAAAACATGGAACAACTTAACAACACATTTTTGATATGTTCTTCAAAATATATCTGTTTAAAAAAAAAATCAGTTATTATCAGTGGCAATCTGTGCTGGTAATTTAGCATGGATAGCAAAAACTGCCCCCCAAATCTCACAACCCTAAAAACGAAGATACTTGAGAAGGTGAAGAAAATGTGAAATGGTGCCTTGGCTTTTGGGACTAAAATATAAATGACACAGACTAATGCTTGAAGATATAAAACCAAGGTGTGTATAAATTGATGGATGAATAAAAACACTAAAATTAGAAGAGAGGGGGAAAAAGATGGATAATCTGTCATTTTCATAATACATCAATATTTGCTCATGATCATAGATTTTTTTCAAGCTAATTTTATCAGAAACTTCAGACTTCTGTGATAAAGCTTTTGAATAGAGAAGATACAGCACAAATATCTGAACAGCCTTAAATAGAATGTTACAATTGAATCTTACTATAGTAAAACTGCAACACTGCTGCAAAGCTGCAACAGAACCTCATGGCTCTTACTCAATAAATTTCTAAAAGATAGATTCAGTAAAAATATATCCAGTTTCTTCACTACAGAATCTCCCAAGGCCACAAAAGCATTATCTATTTTATTGAGTTATATCTGAAGCACAGCTTTGTAAATGAGAAATTATCTTTTCCTGGAACCTAGCACTTGGATATCATTTTATTCTCTGAAGTTGATTGTATCCCTCCCTGACCCCTCCTTTTTTATCTTGGACTCCAAAGAGCAGGCTAAAATGGCAGAAGATATAGAAGAAGACTTTTTTTACAGTTTAAAATATTTATCTGCTTATCAAAAATTTGCAATGATTTTTTTTTTTAAAAGAGAAAAGTGCCATGGGATATTTTTACACATCAATAGACAGTCTTTTAAAATCTCATTATGATTTTAAGTAGGTAAGATCATCATGCACACCACTTAATGTTAGTGAAGCATGACTTCAAACACTGTTGCTGAAATATAATTATTTTTTAAAAACATCTAGGAAGTTGTATTCATTTTGTTTGCAACCTAATATATGTTTGTGATATATTTATGTGTTATGTCTGTGCTAGTGGGCACACACACATAGAAAAACACAGATAGCAGGCAAGGTGTCTCTCCATTTTGAATAGAAGAATTTTCATATTATTTGCTTAGTCTTCAGTAACTCAGTGCCTTGGATAACAATCACTCAGAAGAGATATGTTAAATCTGCAAGAAATAGGTGTCAGAAGTCATACACCTTAGCTACTGTTATAATAAGCCTACCTTTCAACAAAATCAGAGGAATAGAAAAAAAAATAATGAAATTTGTATACATCTTTCCAACAAATTTGGAGTTTCTAAACCAGTGTGGATTCAGGTTTTTTTCACAAGCCCAGAAATCAATGCCTCAGCCAGAGGTTGCTGCAAGTCCTCTATAATGTCACCCAGAGAGGGGCTGTATAATTTAGAAAAACAAATCAGCAGACTGGTGCCTCCCTGTGGAAACCTTCCTGTATTTTCATAGGAAACCCTCAGATGGATCCAACCATCAAAGGCACTGCTGCTGACTGATGTCTGAGTCAAAAGACAAACAACCAAATCTAAAGATAACTTTAATGACACAAATATAAAAGGATCAAAGGCATAGAGGAAACGAGGTGCATGCAAGGGTTGCACACATTTGGAGTAAAGTTGAGAAAGATGGGAATCCAAAGAGATGGAGAGAACATGACTACCTTCTTCCAACCTCTAGACGTAAGCATGGCTCCTGAAAGAAGATACTGAGACAGCAATCTGGTTCCCTTTTCCACCACCACAGTGAGCTGATCAGCAACAGAGGCAGCAACACTCCCATCACTTCCCCTGACAGTGCTCAGGCTGACTGCAGGGCAAACGCTGTGATCCTAAAAGAATTCTGAAATCTCAGCTATTACCAACTAAAAGTTTGAGCAGGCAGCCCCACTGAGAAGTCACTCTCTCTCCAGTTTTCCACAGCCACCACCAATTATGGGTTACAAAGCTGCTCTGTTCTTTCCAAGCCAGGAGGTAAAGGGTTTGCTGTGGATGGACTAGGAGAAGTAATGCTGAAGAGATGACAGACAGGGTCCAGGGAAGTTTGAAAATGTGGTTGGAAACAAACAAAAAAGGATATGAATGGAGTCAAAGCACCATTCAGGGGTTATCAAAGAATAAATTGTTTAAGGACCTGGCTCTCCTGATATGGGAGCAGCTATGAACAGACTCCTGCTTTCAACCTTCTGAGGAGGGCTCAGCTTTTGCTGAGGTTAATGCCATCTGAAGAATAATCTCTTAAGGTCCAAACCAGATACCAAAAGAGTAAACTAATCCCCCCAATCTCTGTATCTCCAGACTATAGCAATAGAGAGCAAATCTTAACAGTTGCCATGATTATATTAGCTTTATATTATTTATAACAGAAAAGCTGAAACTCGACCTCACGTGAACTGCACCAGCCTAGCTCTGCAGCTTCCATTTTCCTGATGTTACCAGTAGCTAACTATTTAGCTCTTTAAATAGCAGACTCAGTTAAATCACAATAAAAACAATCAGCAAGTGAAGTTATTCCAGAAGGAAACTGGAAATTGTTTCTTTCAGATTTAGTGCATCTTTTATAGCAAGAAAAGTTTTTAACAAGTCCTAAGACAATTTTCTTTTTGTCAAAGTCAGTAATTTGCATCCCTGTAACTGAATTCCACATAATGACTTCAGCAGAGGTAACTTCTATTTTTTTTTTTCTTTTCTATTAACTTGAGTAACTCAGTTTAATGAACAGAAAAACTCTTGGGTTATCTTTAAAAACAAGTAGTTAGTTAGCAACTTTCCAAAGCAATCTGCAGTGGAATGACTGTAGCTTGCCTTACTGTGAATATCAGAGAAAGGTACTCACAAGTAGGAACAGGAGAAATCAACCAAAGCTTAGCTTCCAGGTAATCATTGGCATCCAACAGGAAAAAAGTAACTTTTTCTCCTCTAAATGCGTTAATTCCTGCTTCTCTTTTATTAGAAAGAGCATTTCAGAAAGACATCTGATCCTTTTGTGATCACTGATAAGCCACAAGACATGTGCTGGGTATGGGCCAGCTCTGTAAGAGCTCTGCACATCCCATCAGCTGGAGATTGGCAGAAAAGCAGTAAATTGCAGTAAAATTCAACTTTTGTCAGGACAGGGAGAGATCTTGGGAATTCTTTTCCTCTGGTTCCTTTTTTAACAGGTCAACTGGGAATATCTACATATTGCAATGATGTCTCTGGGAAGTCCACCTCCCTTAAGACTGTAGCCAGAAATTGGCAGATTTTCAATACCTGACCTTTTTGATGCTTTGAAAACAAGTTTAGAAGGTGTACTGAGTAGGGAGAAGGGCCAACAGCCACGTTAATGGAAAGAGACAAAACACCCAGAGAAAAAGGGAGTCAGAGCTTTGTGCATAGATGATTTTTAAAGAAAAAATAAAAAGGATCATGTTTTCAGGAATATAGTGCACAGAATTATATTTAAGATGGTCTTTAAAAGAGCATTGATTTCAAATTAAACAGGAAAGCTGCTAAGAAGTAAATCATCAGGAAGTCTGTGAGAGCAGAATTGCCAGTTACCAGAGAAGTGGAATCTGAAGAGAATATTAGTTCTCATTTTCATTTTCTACACCTGTTATGTACCATGCTAGATCCAGTGGTTGTTAATCACTCCACAGTACCACAAACATTTGAATATTAAGAAATGTATTTGTGCACAATTTTAATTATGTGTCTCTATAAAGTTATGTATCTCTACTTTATGTATCTCTACTTACCTATCATGTATCTATGGTTTCCTAAGCTTTTAAGGTTCAGTCATCCAAGCTTTCTTTAGAACTCTGAAGTCCAGAATTTTATTGAATGAATTTCTTCTCCTTTAACTAGATATAGAGTTAAAATAGCTGGAAAACCAGAAGAATCAAAGTGCCTTTCATGAAACTGGAACCAGATCTAGGGAATGAAAAACCCAGTAGGACAGGATTCTAGCATTCTGGCTGCTCTTTTGGCTGCTCTCAGTTTATTCCTGTTTCACATGTAGTGATCTTCATGTACTCATCAGTATTGTCTTGCTTGGTCATGTAAAGACAACAATGACAATACAATACAATAAAAATAATTAAGACTGCTGCTGGAAGTGCAACTTTGATTAAACTTGTACAGTATGATGTTCAGTAGTCACTTGATGTATTTATGAATACTTACCATTAAATTTCCTTCTATTACATTGGTTAAAGCATTTTCAAGGTTCTTTTTTTCAACTAGATTTTTAAAATTTTGTGGTATAAGGAGAAAGGCTGAAGCTTTGATGATCGGTTACATTTTAAAATATAACTATAAGGAATTAATAGTATTTTTAAAGATTATATTTCCTTTTAATTACACATAATGAAGCTGTTGCTGTGAATGCAATACCACTGATAGTGAATAAAACCTTTTCATATTAAAAAATAAAAGGTTTCTGCCCTTCCATAAACATAGGAAATCCAGATTAAAAGAAATTAAGATGTGAAATTAAAAAAATCAAGTACACTATCCATCTGTATTTTGATAACTGCTACCTAATTTTCAAACCTTTCAGTTCCTGGCTTGAGTTTTGTTAAAAGTTTGACTTCATCTGTGTCTGCTAATTCCCTGAAACCCTGGTTTATCCAGCTATCAGTCTATACATTTGCAGGCCTTATAACTGGGATTACACTTTGTCTGATCATTATAGATCTACCTACAACCACATCCCTAGCTAATATTCCTGGAAACTTGCACCAGTAGGAATTCCATTCCAGTAAATTAAATTCAGGACACATAAGAAAATAGGAATTCATAGATGTCTGTGTTTTCCCCCCTATTAGTTTTCTATGCACAGTTTGCTACCTTTGTGGCCTGAATTAGCCCAGAAACCACAGCAGACAACTTTAAGCTGCACAGACTGAGATTTTCCATTTTGCATGTCTACCTCAGGCTGATTTCTTTTTCCTTCAAGTTTCATTTAAAATAGTTCAGCCTACTTTTAGGGGACAAAAATACAATGCTTTACACTCTGCAGAAAGCTTGTGTGCTTTGAAGTGAAGTCTTGAAATGAGGATGTGAAATGCCTGGGTGTCAAGAATGTGCATTTTTAATTCTCAGGAAGATCCAAGGAAGTAAATAAATAAATGTGGCAGGACAATAATATCCTTTGTCCACTCTACCAACTGCACTGCTTAATATGACAGGGTAGCTGTCAGCACATATACATGGGAGGCAAAAAATAAATATCCTAGTTCTGACCTTTCCATGTCAAAAATATGACAAGTTGAGGCTGAGGAGGGGTAGAGGATAGGAGAGTGGTTTTCAGGTTGCTTAAAGAATTGCAAGCAAAGATATCAGGAAAAGGTGATTAGAATATAGAGTTATGGAAGTATGACTTGGCAGAATTCCATAGCAAGGTTCACTCTGTTACTATTGTGGAAGGGATGTGTAGGGCTTGGGATCAGTCTGGAGCGATTTGCATACAATCATAGAATTGGCTGGGTTGGAAGGGACCTCAGAGATCATCAAGTCCAACCCTTGAACCACCATTGCGGTTGCTAGACCATGGCACTGAGTGCCACATCCAGTCTCTTTTTAAGTATCTCCAGGGACAGAGAATCCACTACTTCCCTGGGCAGCCCATTCCAATGCCTGATCACCCTCTCCATAAAGAAATTCTTTCTAATATTCAACCTAAACCTCCCCTGGCACAGCTTGAGACCACGCCCTCTATGTCTTGTTGAGAGTTGCCTGGAAAAAGAGCCCAACCCCCCCCTGGCTCCAACCTCCTTTCAGGGAGCTGTAGAGAGTGATGAGGTCTCCCCTGAGCCTCCTCTTCTCCAGGCTGAACACCCCCAGCTCCCTCAGCCTCATGGGGATGATGGAAAAGAAAGAGGAAGGCCCTTCCTTGGAGTCAGAAGGTTTAGAGTGGTGTCCTTTGCTCTCTGAATTCCTTCTCACAGAGGATTCTAGGTATGGTTGAATCCAATTCTAGTTCCAGATTTGATCAACAGTTTGTATCAAAAATGTAGGAGTTTCAGCATAACACATAATTATGGGTCTGGTGTTATTCAAAATAACAGTAAATTAAAGCTGATTGGCACTAGATTAACGTATGTTAAGATGCTGAATTTTGGTACTTAAAGATCCTTGCAGTGCACTAAAAGAAATCGCAATGAAATATACCACAGCATCAATTTATATTAAATTAATATTATTTGGTCTTTTCACCAGATGTATGAGAAGCATCTGGAAAATCAAACAGACCAAATTCCCTCCTGAGACATGATGAGTATCTTGGTGTGATTCCACAGAGCTCCAAGGAGCCTTCCTTTCAACACCAATATTTAGAGGGGCTCCAGAGGCTTGATTTTGGTCAGTATTTTTTCATGATGGCCACGATTCAAATTAAGTCACCTTTTTGCAACTTGCAGTTTTGTGATCTTGTCAGGAGAAGTCCCAGGTATGTTTCCCAGGCAACTGTAGGTCAAGTTATGGTTAGGGAGTGCCCAATCACCCCAAATCACTGTATTTGCACTAGAACAAGAAAGCACCCAATTGCTTCATCTCACTGCTTGAGTAGACAAGATCAGAAAGTGCCAGATTTTCTCAGCCTATTTCACTTGCTCTTAAAACAAGAACAAAGTTGGGCCAACAGCCTTGAAACTAAAGCAAGAACCCTGTTGGCTTGTGTTCACATTATAACATCTCGGTGAACAGAGGGGCTGCACTACCACAGGAGAAGGAGATTGGGTTCTCACTCAAATGGAAATGGTTTCTGTAAGAGTTTGTCCTTTTTCACAATATGAAATCAGCAATGAGAAGTTTGTGTTGATTTGTGACAACTCAAGCACAATTTTGACTCCTCTGAGATGTGTTTGCCAAGCCAATCTCTCTTAAAGAAGCAGCCCTGCTCTGCCTCTGCACATGAATATTGACCTGGATATTGCTGTGCCTTCCCCATGAAATGGGGCAAAGAAATAATCTGTGCTTAAAGCTAAACCAGTCAGATTTAGTTACTTATTTATTTCTGCAGACCTAACCTCCAAAGATAAACTTCTTTTAGACAGAGGGACAGTGTGGGTCAATTTAAATGTATATGAAACAGTGGCCTTAGAATTGCCTTTCAAGGAAACAAAAAAATCACATTTTAAATGGTGTTTAACCAGACATTTGTTAGGTGTGAAACTCTGAGCTGGTCTATTAATAATGAAGTTGCTGACTAAAAATTTAAAGAAGCAAAGATCAAATAAAGATGAAACAGACTGAATCTCATTTTTATTCTTGCATTCTTATACAGCAGAGGATTTTCTATCAGTCGGTCTTTTTAGACTTAGAGGTAAAATGATCTCTTACTGTTTTGGGAAAGCTATGGAACTGGACCAAAACTGTCCACTGAAATATTGACAATTAAGGAGATTATGGAACTACCCCTTTAAAATTCTTTTATTCTGACATGCAGTCACATGTGTGGAAGAGTTTTTTCAAGAGGGAGACCTTGTTCTCCATAGTTTACAACAAATTTTTATTTATTAACATAGGCACAAGAGCATATTCTGTCTAAGTGAAAATTCCTCATAGGGTTTTATTCCCATTGCAGAAGTAGCAGTGAGAACAAAGGCAACACTTCATAATTCAAGGTACATGTGGGTTTTTGGTTTTGGCTTTCCAATTTTCACGTTAGGAGAAGGAATGATGACATGTTGATAATAAACTATGTAACAACAAAGTATGTGCACAAAAGCATAGCTTATGAGTCGATTTGCAAGAGTATGACCTAGTCAAATGTATTGAAATAACTCCCTCCTATCTTTTCTTGCAGTGGAAATATTGTGAATGCTTTTTCTTTGTGGTTCATTTTCCTTTCCAGACAACAACATCCCTGCATCCTTGTTTTCTCTTTTATACGCCAAGAAAAAAAGGTAAATGCAAACCCAAAATAATTATAAATATCATATATTATGTACCAAGTATTATATTCAAACACACTACATTAAAACTGTATAAAAAATAAAAGATTCTGCAAGTTTACATTTTAGTAATAATTTCAAATAAAAAGAATTTTCTGGCTCTGTTCAAATTGTCTACAGAAATTATATGCTCTTATAGGATAGTCCAATGTATTTTAAAGTCTATTTTGTAACATAGTGTAGCTGTTTCAAATAATCCTATTTTTTAAAGTGGTGGTAAAATATTTTCTGATCATCTAAAAGAAGACACAAGGATTCTGTGCTTTCTTATTCTTACATTTTCCTTCCTTACAAATGTATCCATTCTCACAGCAAGGAATCCCAATCAAATGTTCTTGGAAACTTATAAAAAGTCTCTAAGTTTACCTTAATGTAACCGAGAATGAGGCCTGTTCTTCACAAGGATGCTTTAAATTTCCATTACTACAAACAAGTGTAAACTCGGGTGCTGACTCTTTCCAAATATGATTGCCATTTACACTGAGACCTCTTCACACAACTGCTCTCTCAAGCAGCATTAATGCTATAGTGAATCAGATCCATTAAGTCAGTGAGCCAGTGGTTAGAATCACAAAACTGTTGTGGCATGAAAAAACCTTTAAGATTAAGTGCAACCATTAACTAGCACTACCAAGTCCACCACCAAACCATTTCCCTGAGCATCACCTCTACACATCTTTTATATACCCTCAGGGGTCTATTTAAACCCTGGGGGGGGGGGGGGCTTTTACTGACTTCTTGTGGTGTTTCTATAGTTATTCCTTTAGATGAGTGAGTAGTTATTGATTAGAAGAAATAAAACTAGTTTTTTCCAGGGATATATTTATAGTTTCTTTGATTTTGTGTAAATAAAATACACAAGTTAAGCAGCCTCTATTTTAAGTCATCCTGATGATCTGGCCTCTAGAGGTTGAAGTAGGACTTACTAATGTGATTTTTAAAAGTATGCACTTGTCTAAAATATAATTAGATGCTTGAGTGTGTATTTTGAAAGCATGTGCTTGCCTCAGGAGCACTGAGATCTCTTGAAATAATGACTTCTTTCCCAAGATCTAGTATCACCACCAGCAAAAATACTGACTTGCATTCTGGATAACCACACTTCATTAACAACATTCCAACTCTTGAGGGAGAGAATCCCACATAAAAATGGCCCCACTGGTTATGACTTCCCCTTCTGGCAGGTTTGGTGGTGGTAAATTAGAAGCTCATTTTCTCATGTGCTGTGACCAAAACTTGCAGCAACCAAGTATGTGCTCACAGGAAAATGTTACCAAACAAAGTGCCTATATCCAGGTTGTTTATTAATAGCTCTCAAAGCAGTGTTAAAGAAGGGAAGTATTGCTATTTCTATTCCCACCTTCCAGACAATAAAATGGGAGTTTTGCCACAGAATAGTAGGAAAACAAGGCAAGCATTATACTTATTTCATTTTCTATTTTTTTCTGTTTTCTATTCAAGTGACAGAAGCCTTGCTCTCTTTTCAGCCGTATGCCATATTTATTTCTTGGAGCAGTAATCTGTAGCTACTTCTAGAGTTCTTATTTTGCTCAGAAGTTACTTCATTGGAAAGCTGCACAATAATATTTGAAGAGGAATTAAAACCTCCCAGCAGTTCCTGTGTCCTTGGCTCATGTAAGAAGCTCAGCAGCCTGCAAGGTGCTGTAGATGCTCACAGAAGCCAAGTAATTATGGCTCTGTTAAATGGAATTCTAAAGAGAGTTCATCAAGGTTGTTTAGAAATTAACTAATCCACAAGATAGGCTTGTGAATCTGTTTACCATCCAAACATGAATAAAAACATTAAACAGATGATGGTGAATTGCAACAGCTATTAAATACTATTGTAAACACCAAAAGGAATGAGTAGGAGCAGGGATCAGCACTCATGAAAGACATTCTTGTATTGCTGATCTTTCAGCTGGAAGGTGATGCCTAAAATGTTCCCCTCTCAAAAATTTTGATCTCCTCCTCCATCAGCTCTCCCACAACAGCCTAGAAAAGTAGCCAGAAAAAATTTCTTTCAGCAGTGAAGTATTTACACAGTTTGGTCATTTGCCTGCACTATATTCTCAAACCATTAAGAGAGATAAGGTGCTCTTGAACCCTGACTCTCAGTAAAAAAGAAAGGACTAAAGAAACATCTACTGCTATACTATCCAAGATCTCACCTCATCTTTCCAAGGCTCAGTTTTATTATTACCTTTTCATTACTTTATCTCATCTCAGTACAGAGGTACAAAGCAGTGAAAATAACATTTGAAGAACTTTTATCCCTCCAGTTTTGCCTACTTTTTAGCTCTTTTCTTGAATGACAATCTCTACTGCAGGAATATCAGTATTACAGCTGCCCAAAGTAGATTCTTCCCAAATGTAAATGTTTAAATATCAGCACATTTCTATATGGCAAAAAAAGATCATGGATGCTTATTATCCTACCACCACCCTGAGGCTTTCCCCAGGATGCTCCTGAATTTCCAGCAGTGCCTTACTAGCAAAGCACTGCCTCTGATTCTCCTTCATGCCTCTGGTGATTGCTACTGCAAGAAAAGACCATTAGGAGTTACTGAAGCACCAAGGAACATAAAAGATCACTGAACTGCCTCTAGGTAGCAAGAAGGATGTTACAGAATTTTTCTGTAGGAGAGAGGTATGGGGAGCTCTAAGAGGGGCCTCTGTGAGAGGAGGGGCTGAAATACAAGCAACATTTTGGCCTCCTTTAAAAATATGTAATATCCTTTAAAAAATTTTCTACAATCCAAGTTCCTACCTTAAGGTCATCTAGGGAGCCAGGAAAATTGGTTACAACCAATTCCACAGGTTTCCAAATTCCCATAAACACCCACCTAAACACAGTGCATCTCATTCTTGAAACACCTCAGTTCAGCTCTTCCACTAAGCTTGAATTACTTACCTTCCAAATACTGCTGCTCCCTTACAGTTTCAGTCAGATAGATCACTTCTTTTTTAAAAACAGCAACTTACTTAATCACAGCCTACAGATACATTGCTGACCCTTCCCAGCCTGAGTACAAGTGCTTTGGGTTCTTTCCGTTCACAGAAAACATCACTGAAAGAAGCCTGGCATTTGCAGAAATGCTGTTGTTTACACAGAAGATGCAAACTATTTTGTTTCCTTAAATATGAAACAACATGAATCAACAAATCCTCTCCCACTGAGTATTGCTCAAAGAGACATCAGGGGCTCTCACCTGGGGGTGGTGCAGGGCTGACACCTGCATTTGATGCAGAGCTGACACCATTTGACCACTCAGCCTCAGCTTCTTCTGCTGTCAGACCCAGGGCATTACCCCACCTCTTGGGCTTTGTTGTTGGTTTTGAGTCATCTAGGGCTCATTCTTCTGAGAAATTGGACTTCAAAAGGCATGAGAAAAGCCATCAAAGTTCTGCTAGTGGTCTTCAAAAAAAAAGAGACAACCCCCCCCCCCAAAACCTACAACCCTAAGAGCTGTTGTGGTGATGCTATTTGGTGCTTGGGCAGAGATGAAAGAACTACCTGTTTCTTAAGCACACGTACACCAATGGTCTTGTTCAGGCAGAGGAAAACAGCTCTGCTTTCTCAGTCTTGAAATTGGTAGACTGCTTTAGCACAGGGAAAATGGATTTTTACTCTGGAACTGTTCATTCATTTCAAGTTAGACTGAAGGTTATAAGCCAAAAAATTGCCAGCAACACTGATAAAAGCATCAAAAGAAAATCCGTAAGTCATAAGCACATGAAAAGAGCAGACCATATGGTTTTTTAGTGGAGCTAAAGGCCTATTAAAAAGTGCAGGGGAGGGAAGTGAAGAAAAAGAGGGAAGTGGTGATGATAATGAACCTCTTTCCTTATATTGGCTACATGAAGGAAGAGCTCACATGATGTATTTTGTGATTTATAGATTTGTTGCTAGAGGAAAATATAGAAAAAGAGCACAAGTAAGTGCAAGAGGAGAGCTGCAAGTTAAATTACTTTTTCAGAGTAAAATTTCTGAATAAGCCTTGGAGTAGTAAATGGAAGACAGGATTCTTCAGGCTAGTTATGTGCCTGCAACTATGATATGGTAATCTCAATTTTTTCTATAGTTTTCCCACTTTTTTCCCTCAGTTGTAAAAAATTATGGAAAGCATCTCACATAAAAATCACTGGAATTCACCCAAAGTGGCATGAGGCTTGTCCTGGGTATGGAAAGAACCTGAAGTGAGTCTGAGTCATGTACAAAGACATTAAGGGTGGCTATTTTATGAGAAGAGAAAGTAGTGAGAGATAGTCCCTTCTCTCTTAAATGACCTGTATCCACAAGTAATGACTACTGCATTAAGATCCATGAGGCAGAAAGTAGCAAGGAAAGAAAATAACCTTTTCCTGGACAGCAATTCTTTTTAAGCATGAACTACAGCACAATCCTATAAAAACTGAAGCCTTTTTAGGCATGAGAAGAAACAACCCTCTATGTGACTGGGGAAAATTAAGTTTAAAAAGTATGACAGTATGAAAAGGGTGAGGCTGGAGCCACTTGAAAACGTTGCAATTTAGGATTAATTTTTTAAAAAAATTCTGGCTTTAAATATGGTCTTGAAATATGTGATGTGCTTTAGCTCTATTAACTCTAGTTTCCAAATATTGCTCCAGAGCTCTTCAATAACTTTTAGAAGTTAGTTTGGTACCAAATTTTGATTCTGAAGTTTGTCACCTAAGCCCTAGGTAATCTTCTTGGAAAGCAACTATAAAATGTGAACTTAAGTCCTACTTTCAAACTGTATATAGCTTTATTCTACTGACAAACAAATGCTTACTTACTGGAAAGGTGGACAGGACTGGGAAAGAAATGTATTTAGTTGCTATACTCCTGCTTCCAGAGTAATTCCCACACCACATCTGTGCTGTGCAAGGAATTACTGTTTGAAGATTTCCACCTTTCCACTTATTCAGCTGTTATATCTACATTAGACTGTGAATGTTATATTCCATCATACTGTGTCTAGAGAAAATACCAACTCATGATGTGGAATCATTCTCCCTACACACACACACTGCTTCTCAGACCTCAAATCACTGTGGTTGGTGCTGGACTCAGTATTATCCAAGCAGAACAGATATATTTTTGAACTTTTTTAAAAATCAGTTTCATTCGTGAGTCTCTAACAGTCATTATGATGTAAATATAAGCAAGTCAGATAAACCAAAATAATTTCATCAGTGACTAGAAGTATGCCTCCCAAAAAAAGGAGAAAAAGCAAGTGGTGGGAGTAAACAAGGTTGTATTTCTTCAGTTATACTCAGTGATGCCAGAGTGTAGTGTAACAAGGCAACCAGGTGCCCCTAATTGCCAGGGAGTGAGCATGAGCTTGTGTCAAGCCCACCTGTGCCCAATTAGGGTGGGCACCCACTGCACATGAGCAGGACCAGGGGGCCAATAAAAGGTGAGGCCTGAGACACAGGTGGGGCTCACTCCTGAGCAAGCCAGCAGAGAGATCAGTTGCTCTCAGAGCAACAGCACCGATCCAGGCTAGTCAGCCCTGTGGCTATAGGCTCAGAGCACTGTTCGTGAGTCTCTGCTGGAACACCTGGTTGGACCTTGAAGCGCTGTACCCTAAAAGAGGTTCGCCTTGCTACACCAGAGGGCTACTTTCTCTAACAGCTTTAGGGACTTTTCTTTTGCTTATCAACATAGTAATCCCTGGTTCTGGAGAGGGAAGGATTCTGGAGAAAATTCAAAGTGCCCAAGTAAGAAAAATAGTTGATTCTTATGTAACTGTGAGATGGTTGAGGGTGGAAAGGTGGCTTCAGGCCATTTCTTTTTTTTTTTCCCCAATGCAAAGTTTGAGACATTTGATAGACAATTCTGAGACTTGCAGACTTCTTTAGGATGTTATAGGAGCTCTAAACCAAGAACCAACGAAAACTTTGCCATAAAGAAATATAGAAAAAAACCCCAATATTATTCAACTTGTAGCTATATCATATTACCAAACAACATTTTAATTACTGCCAGTCAAAACCAGCTAGACACTATTAAAAAACACAACTCGATTGCCTCTTCCAGGACAAGGACTCATTATAGGTGAACCACAGCACTGAAGTCAGATGAAATATTAAGAGTAGTTATTAACTCCCTGTATGTAAAAAATGAAGAGAAACTTTTCAAAGGACCAACCCCTTTTATTAGTAATGGGCTCCAGGAGAGATCACTCGTGTCCCTGCAGAGCACAGCCAATCTTTTCACTCCACAGTTTCTTAATAATCTACAAGTATCTGCCAAGGGAAGCTCATTCCTTTCATGTTTTAGTTTCAAATCTGTTTGTTTTTCACAAGAGTTCTTTAATAGACAAAGTTTGGAAAGAAAGCAGCTGTCAGTTACAGTTTAGAATGTGGTTTTGGTGGAGATATTTGTTTCTGAGGATTGCAGCCACATCTGCCTAGGAACTGACAGGTCAAGGTCAAACCACAGTAAACGTTAGAAAGTAAATAATGAATATTTCCAAGCATTTCAACAGGAAACAAACTTTTCCAGCTGAAGGGCAATGGAGATACAGTGCATGTAGAGATGTGCATAATAACAAATACACACATATTTACAATATATGTGTATATGTGTGCATTCAGAGCTGGAAAAAATGTAGTTTTGTCTCCAACATTATACTTCAGGGTATCCTTACTGAAGTATAGGCTTCAACTGAAGTATAGCATTCAACTATATACTAATATCTATATTAGTATATGGAGTATATATATATTATATATTTTACATATTTATAATATATAATATTATATATATTTATATATTTTATATATTATGATGTTATATGTATTTTATGTAATACATTATACACGTTATATATTGTATGCTACATATTATAAATATTATTTGCTATTATTCTATTATATATTAATATATATTATATACTAATATCTATATACTAATATCTATAGAAAGTAGAGAGAACTTGTTTGGGGGGTAGCTTTCAGGAAAGTCCATATGTTTTCAAAAGTTCAGGGTTATCTCCTACCACAGAGAAAAGCAACCATTAGAAATAAGGGGATAAATAGATTTGAAAGATTAAAGTTAACAGCACCTTAAGCGTTGATAGATGAATCAAAAGGTTTGTGGGTTAAGTGCAGATATGAATGAAACCCTCAGGATTTCCTTCAGGAAAGAGGAATGAGATCCTGAATATCTGTACAGTAGTTGAACACAAGAAATAGCAACAAATCAATGGAAGGCAGTTCTGTCCCTCCAGTACAGGGTTCTTAGGGAATTAACGTATTATTGATAATTTTGCTGTCTTTGCAGAAGAACCATGAAAGTTTATGTTGCTTACTAATGAGACCAGCAAAAATAAATGCATGGGAGATGAGCTTCTATCCATTCATTCTTGCCCTAGGATACACTTGGATGGAATCTATTAGTCTCTTTGGAAACTATTGTGTTTTGACTGCTGTTGTCCTGAGGATGAAATGAATGATTAAGGTCCCAAAATTCTGTTACCAGATGTAAAGCTTAAATTTAATTTCCTCCTAACTCTCAGAAGCTAAAGTGTCATTTTCCCAACACAAGTTGGTTAATTTAAATATCCAGCTGGAAACAATAGCAGTAATTTTTCAGTTTGCCCCTGTACCTGACACATCACAGATCCCAGCTATGCATGGAGGAAAAACCCCAAAAATATCCTGGTAGTTAGTCAAAACTGGAAAGTGACAGAATAACATCTAGACAGCTTTAGAAGAGAGAGGCACATGTATTTATTACAATAAATATGCATTAACATGGGTTAAATGCAAGCAAAGCAGTACAGAAATTTTCATAGACAAGTGAGCCTGATGTTCCCTTTCTACCATACCTGTATGTGAAACAAACTTTAATCAGGTTACATCTTTAAAGTTGACTCCTGCAATCATGTGGAAAACATGCTTTGTACACCTCTTAATGTTTATTTGAGGTAATAGTCAGAGTTATTCATATGGATATTTACTGTGTCCAGTTCTGGACCTGGAGCAGGTCCAAAGGAGGGCAACCAGGCTGGTGAAGGGACTCAAGCACAGCCCCTATGAGGAGAGGCTGAGGGAGCTGGGGGTGTTCAGCCTGGAGAAGAGGAGGCTCAGGGGAGACCTCATCACTCTCTACAACTCCCTGAAAGGAGGTTGGAGCCAGGGGGGGGTTGGTCTCTTTTCCCAGGCAACTCTCAGCAAGACAAGAGGGCACGGTCTCAAGTTGTGCCAGGGGAAATTTAGGTTGGATATTAGAAAGAATTTCTTTACGGAGAGAGTGATCAGACATTGGAATGGGCTGCCCAGGGAAGTAGTGGATTCTCTGTCCCTGGAGATATTTAAAAAGAGACTGGATGTGGCACTCAGTGCCATGGGCTGGGAACTGCAGCAGCAGTGGATCAAGGGTTGGACTTGATGATCTCTGAGGTCCCTTCCAACTCAGCCAATTCTATGATTCTATGATATTAAGATCAGCAATTTTTCTCAAATTAATCAGCCCTAGAAACAACAGTCTTTAAAGAGCTCACATCTCTGCTAAGTGGTTTCCTGATTTTCTGCAGCCCTCTTAACACTGGCAGAGCTACAGCTTTTTTAAAACGTAGTTAAAAACAAACCCAGTCAAGTTTTATTTAATATTTGCCTCAGAGTGTTACAAAGCCTTGGTCTGTCTTTACATGAAAGGATGAATAATGAACTGGGTGATGGTAGAATCCATTCCTCTGAAAAAAGCACCCTGATATAAAAGGAGGCATTTAAAAGTGATATTGCCTGTCAGGGAAGACACAGTTTGCCAATAATGTTGCTATGCTTGCAACATTATTCTAGAATTATTATATCTACATACAAAATGCAGCCCTGGCTGGAAAAATAACATATTCAAGTTTACAGCTTTGGGGTTTTTTTTAATGCACATAAAACCAATGATGAATGCAAAAACATGATGGGGAGAATATATCAGACAAAGGACACATTTTGAGATTCAAGTCTGAATACCTTTTGGAAAAAAAAAAAAAAAAATTAGATATGATTTCAGAGAAGATATAAAATATAGATAGCAATAAGAGTAACTTAACTGCTGTGATGTGAATATTTCTTCAAATTCTCCAGCTTTTGCATTTGTAATTCAGACAAGCTTTTCCCCCCAGTTATTAGGGCTGCAGAATACATTCCTACTACAGTAGTTCTTAGGAGGAAACATACAACTTGTTCTCAGATTTTAGGCTGTGTGGTCATTTGGAGAAAGATGCAAAGGAAAGTGATATATACCTTGGATTTAAAATGGAAGAATAGGCCCCTAGATCATACTGAAAGATAGTCAGGTTGCATCTTTTCCCTTTCACTCCCCAGTAGTAAGGGAGATGTAAAAAAAATGTAAGTTTCTGTGTTTCCCTTTCCTTTTCTTTGAGGCTCAAGTTAATACATTTCATTAAATGGGATGCTAGAGAAACAAATAAAACCAACCTAGAAGTAGCAGGAGAGAGAATACCTCATAACTTTTTTAGCTTTTTGTTTCCTTCACAGCCTAATCTAACAAAGCCATCCTGTTCTACTGTAATTCAAACTTAGACTCTTTCAGTGTTAATGTTTCTGTTATAGTATGGCTTGAAATGTTAGAAAAAAACAATGCAGAACTTGCATGCAGAACCACAAGCTTTAGGAAAAAACTAACAGGCAGCATGTAAATCAAAAGGAAAACCAAGGATAAGGATTTCTCAGATATTGCAGCCCTTGACTATTGCAGATAACACGAACCAGGATAGCACAGGTCAACAGTATGCTATAAGAATTGATGATACAGCAACAAATCATCAATAATGCAGCTGCATCACTATTTTCTGTATATGATTCCTTGTAGAACTTTATTTTTACCAGTGTCAGAGGAAGCACACTAAGTTTTGGCTTCCCTTATCTTTTTTCCCTACTAAGGTATAGCTTAAACAATTAAAATGTTGATTTTGACATGAATGACATTTCAGCCTGACCCCCACAGACTGCTTAATGAGCCCTCTATGTTATATTTTTCTCTTTTGACCAATTCTGAGCAGTAAGCAACCATGTAGAAATTCTGTTTAAGCCAATTTTTCTTCCAAAGCTTCAGTTCTTTATGTACTTCCTAAGTTAGCAATAGGTAAATTGTATCAAGTACACTTAGAGATCTGCAATACACATCACATATCAATTGTGAATAGACGTTTGAATACCTGAGATAATAAAATGGGTCAGGAAAGACAACATAGACTCTGTCAAGCCCTCTACAGAGGTAAACTGTAAGAAAAAAAAATTCAGTTTAATTTTGAGTTGAAAATTCAGGTCTTTAACTCATGCTCAAAACAAAGCAAGGTAGCTCCTTGAAAGGACAGGTTTGATATAAGCTCATGGATCCAACTATGGCCATTATCATCAGTTTTTCATCTGCCTTTTTAGCTGAAAACAAGCAGCACTGTGTTTCAATCCACTCTTGTTGTCTTTAGTTAATGGTGCATTAATATTAAAAATTATCTGCCTTATTTACAGAATGTTAGTCTTATTTTTACATGGGCACACTGTAAACCATGTGAATAACACTCATTTTCAGTTTAGCTGCTACAGTTTACATCACGTGCTGTCAGATGCCTTCCAGATTTTTAATCTATACTGTCTACCATGCCAACTGTTAAGGCTGTGATACTTGAAAAGAGCTCTGATTTACCACAGCAGCCTCAGTGATCAGCCTCAATATGCAGATTTGGAATGCCCAGACATCTCTATCCAGGATTTTTTTATTTATCCTTTATGATAAAAAATTCTGATCTTTTTTAGTCTTGAGTGAAAATATTTCTGGCTTAAAAAATCCCTTATATTGAATGTCAAAATCTTACCATGTAAGTGAACGTGACTGATCTTCTGCCAGGGTCTGCGTAGCAGGCAGAACTGCCTACAGACACATTTCACAGTTTGTGGTAGTAAAGCACTTCACTAACAGCAATTTCTTGGTATTGTGTGTAAAACTTCATTGTAAAATTATAGGGGGGGGGAAGGGTAATCTGATGTTTACCTTAATTACAAAGCAAGCAATTTGATCAAGACTGCAGCACAAATCTGTCACCCACCTCATTACAATCTCAAATTTACACTAAATTAACCATAGCCTGCTTTGCTGTTTTCTTACTTGGTTTTCTTGCCAGTAAGTTAACTGATAACTACACTGACTTCAGGGGAGGCAGAATGTGTTTTCTGGACAAGAAGCTGTTCAACAGGTTCAAAACCAAGTCCTCCACAATAGTCACACTTTCATTCACTTTTATGCCACGTGCATCTTTTATTCACAGCTCACAGGACAAATCTGGTGAGCAGACTCTGGTATTTAACGGGCATTTATCTCACTGGTGATGTCTGAGTCTAGAAATTTTAAATTAAAAAATAAATCCTATGATGTTATATTCCATCCTTACTTCCTTTTGAATATTTTTAACAGTACTTTTGTTTTGTGAAGCCAGAAGTCTGTGCTCAGCTACAGCAGCCTTACTGAGGGTCCATATTTTGTGAGTTCTGTAGAATTACAAATAACTTTGTCTTTCTTGCTCTTAAGCAAAATTGTTTGAAGACACCATTTAAACATGCTGGAATGAGTTTCTTGAATTTCTTGAAGATGGAAAACAAGCAAAGTCATCCTGTTTGTCACTATTGCAGCAAGCTTCTGAAACAAGACAAAAGCTCCTATGGAGGTGACATCCACTTGACGTAATAATGCAGCCCTTACAATTCTAGGAAGCTAGAAAGGGAAATCTGCACTGATACTGCAAAAGGAATTTTCCTGAGCTTGGTCTTTCTGTTGTGAACCAAATTTTTATCATGAAATTAAAATTTTTCCTTGACATGCCTGCTAGGAATTATATGACTGATGCTTTTCTCCCAGGTACCAGTGGACACCTTAATGCTAGCATCCCAGAGGAAGACTTGTGCCTGCACACCTAAGGTGAACAAATTTATGCTACTACAGATGGGGAAGACAATCCTACTGGCATCTCTTTCTCTATAAAGCAGGAGGAAAACTCGCTTTGGAAGCCCTGCAGACCTGGGCAGCAGCAGCAGCACCTTAAATAGTTGACACTGCCATACAGGTTTCCATAGCAGGTGCACCCTGTCACAACTGCACTGCTGTGTTCTGGGGTAACAAAAAGTCATGGGGAAACTTTGTTTGGAAAAAGGTTGTGTTATTTTATATTCTCCTTGTGTCTTTAAGATGAGAAGATAACAATTTAAAAGGCATGGTTGAATAGTGTCCAGCAGAATGAGAACAATATAGTAACATGCTGCAGTATTTCAGGACAATGAATAGTATCAACTTGTCCTCAAGAAGCTTCAAAACATGCAAATAAAAGTGATTAATTTCAGAAAGTTGAAATATTGATTATGTCTTAGTCTTGATTATGTCTTGGTAAAAGTATATTATGAATACTAAACGGAGCTGTGAATGGGTTTGACACCACCTTGAGACAAATAAGGTAAAATATATTACACTACCCTATATTTATTAAAATCTGTTCCATATAAATATCTGTGTGGCTTTTTTATTAAACTGTAACATGAGCTGACTAGACTATTATATTATACTTGAATAAATAGTCTACAGCCACTTATATTTCATGTCACACAACATTTAATAGCCTGTTAATAGTAATATTTCGATTCAGCTATAAAAGGCTTTCAAAAAGAAAATACCATTTAGTAGATTTCTACTGTGTAGTTCTGAGATAGCCATTTTGAACTCAGAAAAAAAAAAAAGTCATATTTTCTGTCCATGATCAGTCCCTCACTCCTTTGTCAAACTATTTGACTAAAGAGAGGTTTCAGAAGCACAAATGCCAGCAAGCTGTTCAGTTGACCTAAGAATCATGAATGTGTTGTCTATTTTCTACTGTCCCTTTTTGAATAGCCCTACTTTACCCATTAAAATAGAAAGTACAGTTCCAAACAAGATTATGGCACACAATTGGTCATTAGGCATCCAATATGCCAGATCACCAACATAAGAAAAAAAAAAAAAGAAAATGAGAGTAAAATAGGTGTATCCAAAATTTGAAAAGGGTCGAAGTCAGACAAGATGTAAAATATGTAGTCCTATTATGTGACCCTTAGCTCAAACTGAAGATATTTGTCTGCTTTCTCTTGAGTATAAAATGAACTAAAGTTTGGGAGGATCTTGCTTCTGGGAGCTAGAAGTATCACAAGGATTTCTTGCAACCAAGGAGCATGTTGTGATACCAGAGCAAACTGTTCCACAAACACACCAGAAATCTCATTGACTATTACAGTCATGAAGAATCCCTCCCCAAAACCCTCACTGCTGACTTGTGAATGTGGATTGCTGCAATAAGCTTTTCAAGTCCCCTCTAGATTTCCAAGTGGTCTGAAAAGCTTCACATTATTCATTGCACATGCTCATCACCGATGTGCAGATAGAATCATAAAATGATTTAAGTTGGAAGGGACTTTTGAGATCATCTACTGCAATCTCCCTGACATGGGCAGGGATGTCTCTCATCCAGACAAGGTTGCTCAAGGTCTCATCCAACTTGGCCCTGAACATATCCAGGGAGGGAGTATCAACAACTTCTGGGCAATCTGTTCCAGAGTCTTGCCACCCTCACACTGAAAAACTTCTCCCTGATATTCAGTCTAAACCTTTTCTCCTTCAGTTTAAAACCATTTCCTCTCATGCTATCACTGGACACTCTTTCAATAGGAGAGTGAGAGAACAGAGCCTCATTGCACCTGGTGTTTCCTAGAAACACTGCAAAGATACTCTCCTGAAAGGGATAACTAAAATTAAGGACAAGCAGATTAGCAGAAATGAACACTGAGACTGAGTGAGAGGGAAAAAGGATTCAGGTTTTTAGTGTTAACATTGAAGAGGTTCAGAATCATATAATGCAAAATCTTTTTAATGTCCATTTTGCACATCATCCATTTGCTCTCCTTTTCCCAAGAATCCAGCCCTTGACCTACAGAACATGGTAATTTTTAACATTCTGCAGAAGGTTGGCTTCATTAACCCCTTGGCACAATGATGCAAGCAAGGCATTTCTAATGGCAAGATGAAGAATGCACCACTGAAAATCATTTTTATCTACAATCTCTACACAAAGGTAAGCAATCACTGAAAGACATTTTTTTGCTAAATGCCACCTATAAGTGACTAAACCATAGGCTTCAGCAATGTGATTAAGAACAGAAATGCTACTACATTCGGAAATGAATCTCAATCTTAGTGGTGTGAACAGGAATTCCTATTATAATGAATCAAGATGGCAATCTGGATAGTTTAAGAGTAATATGCTTTGCAGGTTTTGGATCACTGAAGAAGGCCTATTGTGTATTCTTATACTTGAAACTGAGGAAGAATTATCCTGCAATTTAAAAATTATGATTTCACTATTTCTATAACATCACTGTTGAATATAATTTTGTGGCTATCCAAGTTCATATTATAAAATACCTTTTTGTCTGTGAGAGTTGGTACTGATGGAGCAGAGCATGCTAGCTTTTCATTGCTGTTATAGAAAAGCAAAAAAAATAGTATTTTGGAGCCAAGCAGACTTGTGAAAATTTATTCTCATGTGAAGAGAGGATAAAGCACATTATTAGGATGATGCATTGCCCTTGAAGAGGAGCAAAATGACTCAATTTGTTCACATACAATGAGAGCATTTGGATCTCAGGAGATCTGTATTTCCTTATTTGAAGGTTACATATCCCAGAGGAGCTCTAGGTTAGTGCATATGGAGAGATTTTCAGCAAGGACAAATGTCAAAGAGGAGCTTGCACCAGAGTGACATAAGTGTAGTTATGGTTCAGTAGGAAAATTGATTTCTTTACAACAGATCAGGACTTCCTGCTGTGAAACAAGGCCCTCAAAATCCCATTCTCCAATGAATGAAAATGCTTCTAAGGAAATGCTACATAAGTATTGTATTATCCTTCAGAAATTAACTAGAAATATTTTCAAGAAGATGAGAGTTAAAACTGTCATGAAATTTATTTCCTAAAACAGTGAAACAACTTATGGGACCACTAGTAGTTCCCCAAAAAGACAGGTTGTCCTGCTAGCATAAATATTTATGAATTTTCTGTGTTGAATTTTGCTGTAGTGCTGTGGTGTAACCAATGCTTAATACATCACATTTTTTTTTTCTGTTACTGGGATGCTGAAGTTACAAGTTGACAAAGGACAGAGAAAGTTGCATGTACAGGATAGTGGTTGCCTACCTAAGGAACTTTTGCAATTTTTTTCCAGTTTAGAAGTGTAGCTTGGCATTTTACTATTCAGCCCTGTGACCCTTACAGGCAACAAATGTTCACTGGGAAGAATGCTGTTACCACATTGATTCCAATACAAAATTTAGCCTATCCTCCCACTTCTAAAATGCTAGTTTTTTAATTTTAATTACATACCAGAAATTACAGTGCAGAAGAACCACCTTTAGAAGATGTGGAGTAGATAAACAGCAGAAGAATAAAATTCTTGCTTACTTTAAAAATCTCTATTTTACATGCTTTAAAATAGCATTTAAGTTGTTTGTTGCCCCATGTGTGCAGTGCAGCCTCCCCAGTGGTCACTACCTACATCTCATGAGCCCGTTCTCAACTCCACCACTTTTCTCTCACATCACTGACCTACATTAATTGCTGCAAGGCTTTTCTTTTTTCCTTTGACTCTATGACTGTTGGCTTTTTTTTTCCTCCCCCTCTCCCCTCATCAACCCAGATTCAGTTACTTTTATCACAAGCTACAGAAAATCAGGTTTGTCACAGAGATTTTCATTACTCATAGAGCACAAACAGCAACAAGTATAAAAACACATCCAAAGAAATTCAAGCCCCAGCTTCCCCTTCTACAAATTTATCCTGTTGCTATAATTTGTAGCTCAGATTTTCCTTTGAATTATTCTCTCATTACTTCATTGTTTATCTATTAAGAACTGGTTATTAATTTAAGCAATAGATGTGTTGGGAGTTCCTCATTTACAGCTTGCACATCCATATTTCATAATGCCAGTGCAACCGTTCATTAGGCTGTTAGACAGTGTTAAAGGTACAAATGGTTATCAAATGAGCTACTGAATGAATTCTATTTCTTGTGAATTAACTGATGAACTGAGTTTACTATAGGAATATTCCAATAGGCTTTGACTCCTGTTGACTTTTCCTAGAAGCTCTCAAATACCTTGATAAAATGCCATTCCAAGGAATAAAATAAAGAAGGAAATCTTAGTAGATGAAATAAAAAGAGGCTATGGTATTGCTGACCTCAATGATGGACAACAGTAGCACAAAACAAATGCTATAAGAGGAAAGTTATTTACTTTTGTCATTGCAATGCCACAGCTTGTTACAACTACCTGGTGTCTCCTTGCCTTCAAAGCCATGCAAGCTCCTAGGTGATTTCTATGGCACAGAAAGGCTATCATAAATTATTAGAAAGGATATAATCTTGATGAAATATAGCAAAAAACTTCCAGGGATGAGGCTTCCACCACCTCTCTGAGCAACATGTTCCTGTGTCTCACCACCCCCATGGTGAAGAACGTCTTCCTAACTTCCAATCTAAATCTCCCCTCATCTAGTTTGCATCCATCCCCCCATGTCCTAGCACAACCCAACATCTTAAGAAGTCCTAATATGGTCCTATTATTTTATTTCCAGAGTATTTTCATCTTTGTAAGCCTTTTCAGGTATTTTTATTAACGCAGCCCAGAAGTCTATGTACACAAAATATCTACTGATTTTTCTCATTTTAAAATGCATTTGCAACAGTGATCATACATAGAGGCAGTTAAGTATGATTTTACTGAATCCTATAATTTCCCTGCCTTCTGATTAGAGGCATCCACTGTGTGTCTGGATGTTCTACCTCATACAGAACACATGCACAACGTCCTGTCACAACATTGTCTTCATGGATAACTATGGCGGAGAAGAGGCAGAAAGACAGAAGTAATTAGAAAATAGGGAATCCAGTGTCTCAAAAAGGATGGAGAGGGCAGTACTACACTGATAGCACTATTCAGAGGTATCAAATTCTTAACATGATTTGTCAAAAATGTTTCTCAAGGTGGGTCTGCAAAGGCACATTGCTGACTTACAAATGTGTAAGTGTTAAAGTCATTTAGGGTCTCTTGAAGCATCCAGTTTGAAATTTGTTCCACTTTCTGATATGATTATGAGGTGTGTCTGATATCTGTGTCAGAAGCCAAGCTCCACTTGTGCTTTTGTGGGCATATTTATTTATTTATTCTTACCAGCAAAACAGTGCCAGTTTGGCAAGGTTTGAAAGTCAGTTTGCAGTTAATTCAGTTCAGTTCCTGAGCCTGTACATGGGTGATGCTAAGATTTATACTTTTGTCTCTATTTTAGGGTATAGTTCTTGATTATTCATATTAACTGGAGCTGTATCATGCTTAGAAAGAGATTTCTACTTTGAATCACTCAGGCCATAGCCTCTATTTATTCCATCCCAGTTTTCCAATATGTCTCTATGAAAGTTACAGATCCCAGGATGCTATATTTACTTATAATTAAATTAGTTTCTCTTGTAAACAGGACATCTTTGGAATTTTTAACATTTTTGTTGAGGATGGAAATGTCTTTTGCTCCATGAATTTATCTGCTATGAAAAGATGCTACTGAATTCCTGAACATCAAAATGTGTGCATATTAATCATCTGGGAGCAATAATTTGCACAGGGTAATTTTGCATAGTTTTACTCATATAATTTTCTTGTCATTATTTGGGCTGCTATTTAAGACCACTCTGAAAAAAGGTATTGACTATTTAGTTCAAAGCCTTGACTTCCTTTACAAAGTTTATATTTGATTCCCTCCCCTCCTTTAGTAATAGTTCATGGTTAGTGAATACAAATTTTCATACTATCACTGAAGTCAGCAAGTAGCTTCCACCACTGGAAGGTATACAATTTATATATAAAAAGCCTGCTTCTTAGCCTTGAAAAACAACTAGAACTTATTCCAAAATGTATCCACTGCAGGGATATTTTTCATGCTCTTTAGACTGGAAATACAGTGGTTGTATAAAAGAGTTTCTGTTTATGTGTCCTACTTAGGCAGCACAATCTTGGCCAGATTGCAGAGCAAATTCAGGGACTGGAGCTGGCATAACTCTTGTCAGCAGCAGAGTCAAATCTCAGCTAATGCTGATGATCAAAAGGGGAACATGTACTCTGCTCATCTCCAGTCCACCTCCATCCTCACCTTGGTATAAAAGTCTGGGCAACCAAAATGCAAAGCACACCAGGCAAATATATCATTTAAAACCAATACAGGGAAAAAAGACAAAACTAAAAGCCCCCCAAAAAACCAAAACCAAAAAATTCCCACCTAACAAAAAACCCCAACATAACCAGTTCAAAATACAACTATAACTACAGATAGTTCAAATCAACTATTAAGTACTTCTAACTTCAGCAAAACTGTGACCAAAACAGAAAAAGTAAATTGCAGACTTGGGCAATTTTCTCACTTTCTTCAGCTGCAGCTTCTCCTGCATATTCTGTGTCATCCTTCAGTAACAATTTCTGTATATGAGACTTGAATTTGATAGCAACTTCCAACACTTCCTTTTTAAGTAGATTACATTTTAGCAGTCTTCTGCTTTAGATTTTTTTTGCATTTGTCCCATTAATTCAAACAAATAAAATTCTGCCTCAGGTATGATGTTCACTGAAGTCACCAGGTCTTTTTCCTGACTGAACCAAGTAGCTACAAATTCTGGTCTATTCTGAAGTTCATACTAAGGACATAATTCATTACTGACAGCAAATAGTAATCTAGGCAAGGAGCTAACAGTACCATGAAGAGGAGAGTTCACAGTGGAAAGGAACAGATATATTTTGTTGAGCTAATAAAACCAATAAAAACAAAAGGATTAGGGATAACACTCAACAATTTCCTGAATAACTTAGGAGTTCTGATAAGAAAGGAATAAAGGAGGAAGAAAAAGCAGTCTGGTTAGAGTCTAAGATAAATGCTGCATTAAGAATAATCCAGAAGCAATATTGAAGAATCAGCAGTAGTAGTGATGTTGAAATCTGCATATAAAAATGGTCACAAATATATTGTGGAGTTGGGGGTGGGAGGGGAGACCACATAAAAAGTATGATTAACCTGGGATTTGTGCCAAATGTAGCATAGGCCAGAGCAGATTTTATTGCATGTCTGCTCTGGTGTCAATGTGTGTGCAGTTCAGGAATTTGCCCTGTAAGCAAAAATTTTTCATTGCACTGAGAACAGGAGGTTAAAGAGAAACAATCTTCTTCTTTAGAGTATGTCACATCACCTTGATCTGAATTTAACCCAGGTAATTGGAGAAATTATTTGGAACAGAGTTTGGACAGAAGGAGAGGATATTCAATAACATGAGCTAAACTTGATGTAGAAAAACTCAGAAAAGTTGAGAAAAAGAGAAAAGTTGAGTTTCTTAGAACTGCAGATTTCTTACAGAACTCCATGGAGCATCACTTAGTGCTGTTTGACAGCCACTGGCTGCTAGTGATGAGCTGAGAGCATCAGCACTTAGTTAGCAGGATTAAGTCTCTAATGGAGAAGGGGGGAAAAAAAAAGACAAGAAAAGTGGTAAAATCATCTCTTTGGAGATTTAATAGATTGATTTATTTTGGATGCTATAGTGTATATCAACCAATAATGTTTTATTTTATCTTTTGGAGCCTTTTTTTCCCCTCAAATTTCTTCTCTTAACTGCCATGCTAACAAACCATGAAAAAAATCCAGAGCGAGACAAACTAATGAGTAAGTCTTCTCTTGAACTCTCCATGAATATTACATGCTAATTCAAGCATGTAAAAATATCTGATTTGCCACATTTCAGGATTTTGGATTGATTGACAAATCATCCAGATTCTCTGCAATATGTATTTCTAAAGAAAGTAACTCAGAAATAAAATGTTTCATCTTAAGTAAAATCAAAGCACGTCAGAGAATATGTAATGACTCTGCTCCTTCCAAGTTTTAAAACCCAATCATATTATTTTGTGAGAATAACTGATTAATTAGGATTTAATTTAGGAGAAATCTCATTTTAAACAAATAATTTGGAATTATTTTCTAGACAGATATTCTACCATATATATAATGATAGTCAACTAATGAAATCATACCATTGTTAGGTGGATAGGCAGGCTTGCAATATATCAAGTTCTAGTACAAGAGAGGCTCACATTTCCAAAAATTTTTTGCAATAAAAAGTTATTTGACTACATTAAATACTTTCTGGACCTTAAAGCATTTTCTTAGTGATTGTGCTGTCCTAATAAATTTGAAATACTTTAAGTCATACATTCATATCCAGAATTAGAATGTCTTACTTTAAAAAATTTACATGCTTCTATGTCACAATTTTATTAGGGTTTTTTTGGTTGGATGGGAGGGGCTTTTAGACAAGAATATTTTCTTCTAGAGATATCCGTGACTGCAGGCAACTATAGTTATTTTGTTTTGTAAATTTAGGTATAGGTTCATCCATGTGTAGCTCCATCCACAGCTGTATTCATACACAGAGTGGGGGGCACATCATGAAGCTGAGATTATGTTTTTGTTGAAGCACCTGTAACCAGTCCATGCAGAAGTACTGAACAGAGTGCACACACACACACCAACAGCCTGCTCAGATTTATTGGTATAAGTCACTCCAATTCACCAAAAAGGTCCCAACACAAAGCAGGTGAGAATTTAGATTTTCTAAAAGACATCTCTAAGGATACTGTAAAAAATGTGAATTATTTGTGTGTGTCTATGAGATGATGAGTGCTCCTTGTAAAATAAATATTTATTTCTTGTAGAGCATTTCTTACGTTTATCTCGAAGACCTTTAAACTGAAATATCCAGCTGAATAAATTGAACCCAAGGAATTAACCATTCTAATTAAAAACATCAAAAAGGGCTAAAGGATTTTTTCCCAAAAGTATATATTGGCAGAGAAGTGACAGAGAAACATATCACAATGAATAAAGAGTATCTTAATCTATTAGGAAGTTGTATTCTTTATAGATAGTGACTAAGGGTTGTCTTCAAAGTTTATAAAAAAGAAAATCAAGGGTCTCAAAATGCATGGAAAGAAAACTGCCTCTCATCAGATAATGAACTTGTTTTTAAGTGATGAAAATGATAATGAACCCATTAGTAATGCTGCTCTCAGGATTGATAATTATGAAGATGGTGATTGGGAATGCAGTGTAGGAGAAATATTTCCATTCTAGATGGAAGAAAATGGTATAAACAACAGGTAAATTAAAGTTAACTAGAAAAGGAGAAAAGATATATGCTAATAATGAAGAAGCAATAGAAACTTCACACAACTAATGAAAAATTCTGGAACAGAACATAGCACTATTGGAAATAAACAGAACACATTAAATAACCCACAAAAGTTATGAATGCAAACCTATCTTTACTTATCTCAGGCTGAATACTGTAATGTAGTCCACAAGTCAGCAATATACCTTAAAATAAACCATGAGCTTAGTATTCATCTTACAGTGTATTAGCAACACTGCTTACTATAATGTAAGTTTTGAAACATTTTCATCCCTTGGATCTCAGAGAACAGCTAGAAAATTGTTTTTTCAAAGGAAAGATGCACAAAACCTAATTTTTACTTCACTGATGGTAAGTATTGTCCTGAATAAAGGGTTAGTATTTATCTAACATGTTCAGAAAGTCAATCACACTAAACCTTATTTTTATAAATTTATTCTCATTGGCAACTGCTCCTCATATGTGGAATTTAGATCTTATTCTCTAAGCATTTGATGAGAAAATTATGATTGAATAAGAAGTACTAACAGGTTGGGGTGGGTTTTTTTTGTTGTTTTGTTTTTTTTTAAAGGTGCTAAACATTTAATAGTTTTAATAACATTTAACATCTCAGATCACACAAATAAATCCATCACCCAGATCTCCTCATTAAAGCATCTTCCAAGTCCAATTTCAAGCAAATGCTCTGCATTAAGACAACAAATAAATTAATATTTGAATATTTGGTGATTAAAACCCTATTATTGTCAGAGTTCCACTCCAAACAACACAGATTGCTATAGCTAAATCTTTGACATTCATCAGCCTACCAACAAAAACATGAAATGGCAATTTGCCATTGGAACTAGAGAAAAGATAGTGATCATTAACTCTTTGTTTTTATTTATTTTAGTTAAATCTGAGGGAAAAACAAAAAAATCATTTTATGTGCAGTGTTCAAAAACTGCATCCTTTTTTTTTCAGAGGTAGCACAGCAGAGCTATGAAAAATATTTTGACAAGAAGATATTTCCTGAATGGGGCTTTCATCCCTCCTTGAAGAAGGGACAAAGGAAGGAGTTACCTGAGGGCATTCTGTGCTGGCAACAGGAGGAGGAAAATGCTGTCTTGGTGTAGTAAATTGCTTATTGGGATGAGGAGTACTCAGGGCCAGAAGAATGTAGACTGGAATTTAAATCATTTCAGTGAGCACCTCTTAAAGATGACCTCTGGAAGGATTGATAGAGCTGCTGCTGTCCGTGTCCCTAGCAGCAGTGAGGGCACACGGCCTCAGAGCTGGAGGAGCATCTCAGTCCAAGTTTTGGTTTACAGTAATAAATAAATAAGGCTTTTTTCATACTCTTTGTTGCTCCCATCATCCCTGTAATAGACAAGGCAATTTGTCAATGCTGTGGTTGTCCATGGAAGCTAGAAGATATGTATTCATATTGAGCCAAAACCTCTTTACTGATTTGGACACAGTTCTCCAGTGTCAGACTGGAAAGCAAAAGTTTATCCTGTGAAATGTATTTTATGTGAGGTATGAGTCAGATGATTAGGCCCTTATTCATCAGGCAGCACCATTTCATTTTAACAGAAAGACTTAGATCAGTGAGCCATTACTTCATTCAATCTTCCCGTTCAGACACACTGAGTTTTATGCTGGTTTCATTTAAGATTCTGTGTCTTGTCATTTTGACTGGGAGATAGACAATCAACCAGTTGCACAGTAATTCCTGGAGGGGGGAGGGAGGGGCTGTTCTAGCCAGCTGGACAATTCTTTAAGAAGAAAACAAGTCACAGCAATTTATTGATAATAAATTATATTACTTCCATTTTTATAACTGTGGTATAATATTAATCTACTAGAGAAAAAAAAATCTAAATTTAATCAAAAGATTTTTCTGAATCATTTATTTTCTGTGCATTTCAGGATTACATCTGTCTAATACTAAGTAAAATTATTTACACGAAAAGCTGCTTGGGAGTGAAATTCAGAGGAACAGAAGAGATATGAGGTACATTTAAAAAAGCTCTGATTCCCTTTTGTAGAAAGAAGGATAATGTGGGTTCATGTCTAGAATTTCAGACAGGAATAAGTTCGTTCTTGGAAAGCATCATCAGAGACAGAATCAACAGCAGAATCGAAGCATCAATAGACAGAAAAGTCAAGCCCTGTCTCCCACCCAAAGTATTGTGGCTCCTTCATTATTAGGTTTCACTGCACCTAAAGTCCATCTGGACAGACCATATCACTTTTTGGGAAGTTAGGGTGTGAGAAAGATCAAAGCATGGAATATGAAGTAGTATGCTTATTTTATATTTTTTTAAAAGTTTATTACTACAGCAGAAAAAAGCAGGTGTTTTACTGCACACCCCTCCATTGCAGTGAAGGGATACAAACACCAATGTGATCACCTCAGAAAATGCATTAATATTTGCCAATCAAAAAAGATTCTATGTATTAAATATGCGTTTACTGATGTGAAATGTAGATGATCTGATGTATGAATTCACAACTTTTTTCATTCAGACTGAAATAATCAGGCAGTTGGAGCTTATTCAGCCTCAGCACATTCACAGCAGACAACTGCTGGGCTTTCTGCTCTTCAGTCAAAAACCCCTCAAACACTCTTTTATAAATAAGTGACAGTGAGTAAAATTAGCTGATGTTCCATATCTAGAAACACCTTCAGCTATGCATTATTCATTGACCTATGTACTGAATTTATTGAAAGAACCTTTGGTACAGTTCATGTAAACTGAATTTCTGGTTCTTATACAAACTGTATGATAAAATAAAGCCCTTGTAATGCTGTAAAGATATCTTATATGCTGTATTCTTTGTGGTAATTGATGGAAGCATCTCTCTAGGTGAATAATCTGAGTGTAATAGCCCAAATAATTTTAATGAATCTGACTAAAACCAACAGCGGGATGTTAAAGAACAATCAATTAAAATTCAATATGAGA
Source organism: Calypte anna (assembly GCF_003957555.1). NCBI lineage: Eukaryota > Metazoa > Chordata > Aves > Apodiformes > Trochilidae > Calypte > Calypte anna. The sequence continues at coordinate 36,686,250 of NC_044248.1, read as the reverse complement.
ACAAAAATGTCAAGTTCAGCCTGGAAAAATGCCATTTTAAAGCTTTATTAATTTTTTATGGAATAGACATAATCAAAGCAGCTTTATCCATAGAGGCATCTAGTAAAATGACATTGTGTCAGGGCATATGGAGAGATTTCTACTTTTATTGTACCTTGGTGCCATTCACAGGACACTTAGCTTCTGAAGTATAATAGTACTAGATTTTGTTTCCTGTCCTTTTTCATTAGTTGGAAGTACGATTAGCAATGCCTACTCCTGGAACCTGAATAATGTTCTTACAGATCTCCACCAGTAGTAGAGCCAGCAGGCCCCTGTGTGACCCTCAAGTACATACATGTTTTGAAATCCCCCTTGGACACCAACTCTTTTTCCATGGTCCATGACAGATAGGAGAAACTGAAAAGCAATTGCAGTTGCATCTGCAGAGGCTAAATGCAAATAAAAATTCCCAGGTCTCACAGAACATACTGAAAGACAAATGAAAAAAATTTAAAAGATTGTTCACCATCTCTGCAGTTACAATAAATGCCCAAGATCTTCCATCCATTTCAGAGATGAGAAGAAATAGTTAGGTGAAGAGGCCAGAAAGAACCTTAGAATGTGGTGATTTGACCCTGACTGGATACCAGGTGCCCACCAAAGCTGCTCTATCACTCCTTTCCTCATCTGGAGAGGGAAGAGAAAAGGAAACAAAAGGCTCTGGGTCTAGGTGAAGACTGGGAGAGATAATTCACCAGCTACTGTCAAAGGGCAAAACAGGCTTGACTTGGGGAAATTAATTTAATTCATTGCCAAATAGAGCAGATTAACAAGAAATAAAAATATTTCAACACTACCCTCCACACACCCCTCCCTTCTTCCTGGGCTCAGCTTCACTCCTGGTTTCTCTACCTCCTCTCTGCCAACAGAGCAGTGGAACAGGGAATGGGGTTTCTGGTCAGTCCATCACACATTCTCTGCTGCTCCTTCCTCCTCAGGAGGAGGGCTCCTCACACTCTTTCCCTCCTCTGGCATGGGGTCCCTTTCACAGGCAGAACTCCTCCATGAACTTCTCCTACACGATTCCTTCCCACGGGCTGCAGTTCTTCATGAACTGCTCCAGCGTGGGTCCCTTCCACAGGGTGCAGTCCTTCAGGAACAGACTGTCCCAGCATGGGACACCCACAGGGTCACAAGTTCTGCCAGCAAACCTGCTCCAGCATGGAGTCCTCTCTCCATGGGGCTATGATGCTGCCAGAAGCCTGCTTCTCTGTGGTCTTCCCACGGGGTCATAGCATCCTTCAGGCATGTTCACTTGCTCCAGCATGGAACATTCCACAGGATACAGGGGAATTTCTGTTCTTCTCCCCCTCTTTTACTGACCTTGCTGTCTACAGAGCTGATGCTCTCACATGTTCTCACTTGCCTCCCCACTGTTTTTGCTGTGCAGCAGTTTTCCCCTGTTCTTAAATTCCCCCTTGTTCTCAACTCCTTTCTTCAGCTGTAATTGTACAGATTCCTTTTTCTTAAATTTATTACCAGAGTTCCTATCACTGATGGCTTCAGCCTTGGCCAGTGGCAGATCCATCTTGGAGCCAGCTGGCTATCGGTTCTGTTGGACATGGGGGAAATTTCCAGCAGCTTCTCATGGGATCCCCACTGCTACTGAAACCTTGCCATGAAAATCAAGTACAAAAAAAAAAATTTTCTTTGATTCTCCCTCTCCATTATTTCTTTGATTTTTCTCTTTCCCAAACTCCTGGAGAAACTGTGCTTAATTCAATCTCTTCCACATAACTTGCAACCTCTAGTTTATTTCTCTTCCCAGCACCTCATGTTCATTTAGCATTTAATCCTTTAACATGAAACCTGGACATTTTGATGCATCTGATGTCACTTGCTGGTCGAGAGACCATAATCTCAGGACTGGGTGCCAAAAAGTAATGATAACTCCAATATCATTGACTCTCCTCCTTTTGCAGTAGATCGACATCCTTTCCAATGGATGTGTTAGGTTTTGAAGGATTTATGTGCAATCTATATGCACAATATGGAGATGTCATTATTTAAATGGCATTTAGCCAATTTTCAGTTATGTGCATACTTGCAGTGAGGTTATTGCACAGTAGTGAAGTCAAATAATTCATCTGCTATTACAGAAGTTTAGAAAGCTACTTGTTTAACATACATATTCTGGGCCTCTTCTATCCTTATCTTTCCTTCTCACAAAAAAATTAGGTTTTGTTTATTTGTGTATCCATGTCTGCTTTATGTGAGCATTCAGTTCTTAATTTAGACATAGTCTCTTAAGCTCCCTAGTAAATAATTGATACTACTAGAAATAATAGAACAGATTTATAATTATTGCAAATCACTTAGATAAGCAAATCCCACTGCTAATTTAAAACCTGCTATAAAAGTTGGCAAAATATACAGCAATATATATGTCTTTTGAGATATTGTATGATTGAACTTGTTAGTCAGGTACCTAGTGAGAATCAATTCATTCCAGGCCTGCAAAAAGGAAAATCCTCTTAAAAGATTATCTTGGAATAGTTATCTACATAGAAAGTGTCCTTCATGCCTAGAAAACCAGACATTAACAATACTACCAAATTACTAAGGGAAGTAGCAGTATACCTCCAGAACACGCATTAGAAGAAACAAAAAGAAACAACAGAAAAGATGAAATGCAGAAAGTGATTAAGCCCCCTGGGGTTTCAAAATTTAATCTGCCTTAGATTGCAAATCAGAACCCCAAAAATGCAGCCAGGAACCATCTCTCCTCTTCCCCTGAACCATCTTCTCTTCCCTTATGCTTTGCCTTGAGTTTGTTCTGTGTTTATTTTCTCCCTTTGCCCATTTAGCTTTTTTCTTCAGTCACTCTCCTTTTCTGCCCCAAACCACTTCATCAGTTTCTCTGTTTTTCTTTCATACTCTCCCTTTTTCTTCGATATGTTTTTAGCATTAAAAGACTACTACTTTGTCCCAAGGATGATCAAGGACCAGGGACAAATAATATATCCTTAAGTTACATATAATTTTCTGATTTCAGTTAGAGTTACTTTAGGATTTCCAGAACAGGTGAGATGTTTTTTTTTTCTTTTCCATGAGTCTTTTCTTTACTCAGGTTATTTTTTAATTCAGTTCAATTCTTTGCATATTACAATACTGCCAGCAACTATTTTTGTCTACCAAGCAAAGATCTCAGCAGACACAATGAGTATATCCATCACATTGATACTTGTCTTTTTCACCTCTTAGAACTTCCCATCTTCCTTTGATGGGTTCTGCCTTGGTATTAAAGACAAGGAAGAAGCACAAGGAAAGAAAGTATCCTCAAGAATTCTCACAAAATATGCAAAAATAGTGCAAAAATTAGATTACTATAAGGAAATGATAATTTCCTCAAGAAAAACCTCCAGTGATGTTTTTCTCAGTACAGGAAAAACTAACTTGCTGCTTTGAAAGCCACTTAGAAACAGAGAAAACACTCAGATAAGATACAACAAATTAAAGTGATCCAGTACCTCCATTATTCTCACATAAAAGAGAAGGACTTCAGATGATTAGTAAAAAGGTTAAAAGAACTCATATTTAGCAAATTACTTCATTCTAAACAGAATCCTGTTAGCCAAGAACAAAACAGAGATAAGGACCAAGTGCTTCCTCAATTCTCCATGTCAGAAACCAAGAACTTACACTGCACATGGAAAAGATACTGCAGATTTTTAACCCTGAAATCAGTAGTGAATTTTGATCTAGCTGAGCATAAGTTTGGGTATTATTAACTATCAAGATACTAAGATGTGTCTACATACACTGCAGAAGTTGCAGACAGTGCAATTTGTCTTTCAGTGTCAGGCTGACTGAGTTCCCCACATGAACAAATATTCCCAGTGTTTTACACACAAATCAAATCAAACTTCTAAGACTGTTTTCAGAAACACAACTCACTGGAAATAGTTTTTTTCTAGAATAACATGGTGTGATGCATTAAAAGCTTTGTTCACGATGCATTTCATACTGCAAACATATTTTTGCAGTGCCAGCCTAGATTGCAGAGTGTGATGCCACAGTTTTACTCTGTTGTTCCATTGCATGGAAGTCCTTCAGCAGTTCATGACACTCCAGCTGATCAGAAACAGCAGATGATATCACACACACCTACACTGCAACTGGAGTGTGAAAGAGTTTAAAGTATCATTGTAGCTACTGCCATATTTGCTGTAGCATAACTAATGTATCAATTATTTCAAATTACAAACTTCCTGTTAAGTCATATTTGTATTTTTTTCCTCTTTAGTAAAATAAACTCTTTGGTAGAAAGATATTCACCTATATTCCTGTCATACATGGACTGTGCTAATAAAGATCCCCACTACTGCTCAGTGGGTATGTACACATTAATTAAATTTTCACCATGTAAAATTTTTCAGTTTCACTTAAAGCCAAGTGGAATAGCATAGGATGATATCCTGCCCTGAAATTTCACCTTGATCAATGTCAAGTTCTCAAAAGTTTAGAAATTAGAAATTTAGAAATTTTATTTTTCTACAGCAAATCATGTTCTGATAAGAAACTTACAGGATGTTAAAAAAATACATTTATGAATATGAAAAATTCACATACTGTCCTGCAGGCCTGGCAGTCCTCAGGATTAACACATTCCAGAAACATTAGAATACTAAATAGTAAAAACCCATATTTAGTCAGGAACATGTTTTCAATTTGCAAGTTCAAAAAAAGAAAGTCAGGAGAGTGGATTGAGAACAGCCCTGAGGAAGAGGACTTGGGGAGGCTGGTTGATGAGAAGCTCAACATGAGACAATAAAATGTGCTTGAATCCCAAAAAGCCACCCCTATCCTGGGGTGCATCAAAAAAACCATTGCCAATAGGTCAAGGGAAGTGATTCTCCCTCTCTTGTGAGATGCCACCTGTGTCCAGTTCTGGAGCTTCCAAGACAGGAGGGACACAGAGCCATTGCAGTTAGTCCAGAGGAAGGCCAAAACCACGGGCAGAGAGCTGGAGAACCTCTCCTATGAAGACAGATAGAGAGTTGGGGTTGCTCAGCCCAGAGAAGGGAAGTCTCTGGGAAGAGCTTATAGCAGCCTTCTAGTACCTAAAGGGGAGTCTACAGAAAATCTGGGAAAGGACTTCTTACAAGGACATGTAGCAACAGGACAAGAGGTAATGGCTTTAAGCTGAAAGTGGGTAGATTTAGGTCAGACATTAAGAGGAAATTCTATAGTGTGAGGGTGTTGAGACACTGGCACAGGTTGCCTGGGGATGCTGTGGATGCCCCTTTCCTGGAAATGTTCAAGGCCAGGTTGGATGGGGCTTTGAGCAATATGGTCCAGAAAGAGGTGTCCCTGCCTGTGGCAGGGGGTTCGGAACTATATGTTCTTTAAGGTCCCATCCAAGCCAAACCACTCTATGATGCCAGGAAATTAACCAAGGATCATTTTCATCACTTAAAGTCTTTTTAAAGTTTTCTCCTACTTTCTTGATACACCTCTAATGCATTCATTTCCTTCCCTACCACTATCCACAAGCTAGGTCTACTATTTCAAGTGCCCTTTACTGTTCTCTATTCCTTTAAAGCTTCTTGACTATTCTCAGTGCATTTCTTCCATTTATAAAGTAGCTGCTTCTAACACACTTTAACAAGCAGCAGGGCTTGCTTCCACTGAGGCACTGTCTATCACAATTCATGCAATACCTCCACCACAATTTCATAACTATATAGTACTTTTTGTCTAACAATAATAATAAAAAAATAATTAAAAAACCCCAAGTCACCCCACAAAACCACAAACCAAAAAATCCCAAACTACCACACTACAAAAAATGAATATCCTTTTTTTCAGTTTAACAAAGCACCCTCTTTTATTCATATGTCTTATTGTACCTTGGTGTTTCAGTCAAGAGTTTATAATGCAATGTACTATGCCAAAAAGTATGTTGTTTTTTTAAGAAAAAACATCCATGAAAACAGGTTCTTATCTCACAGATTTTATAATCCAGGTAGGATGGGGGTTGGGTGGTTTTTTGTTGTTGTTCTTAAATATTAATCTCACAGAATCACAGAATCCTAGGGGTTGGAAGGGACCTCGAAAGATCATCTAGTCCAACCCCCCCTGCCAGAGCAGGGCCACCTTCTACCCTGCTGACAAGCAAAAAGAAATAGAAGTAAACCCAGCAATTCTACTTTTAGTTGGTGGCCAACTTTGTATCATTAGAAAATACTGTCCTTTTGCTGTGTTTGAAATCTATCAGAGAGAAAAATAATCACTTTAAAGACAGTGTTCTTTGCATGCTGATTCAGGATGGACTGCACAAAACAGCTGAGGCTGAAGCAATGATCTGGAGGCAAAAGAGGCTTTTAGAGGTTTGGTTAATTTTTCAAATTTTATTTTTAAACTTATATTTTTTGAAAAGTTTCAATTTTAGTATTGGGTGTGGGCAAATCAGCAAGAATAATATTAACAAGAGCAAGAGAAATGCCATTTCTGTCTTAAGGTGCATGGAGTTAGTATATAGTGACAGAAATCACAGTTCATAATCATAAGACAACACCTTTCAGATGTTAATCTAATTGTAATCTTGAAATTTATGTGAATCTGAAGAGTCTGAAAAGCTATTGTGTTGAATAAAACTAAGAAAGGGATGATAATTAAAAGTCAATCTAAATTCAAAGGTCAAAGAAAGCTTTTAAGTGAAACATTAATGGATTGGGAGAAGCTTGTAGGTTATATAAATATTAAAAGTACAGTTTCTGGAACAATTTTTTTTGGAAGTCCACAGATTATTTTCATATATAGGAGCTATGATTTATATTAATATTCCAATTTGAAAAAAAAAAAAGTATTTAGTGCATTTTTTACTTATGTTATAAAGAAGAAGTGGGATGGGAATAGGTATCTGTAATGCTTATACTGGATTGCTTTGGAAGCAATCCAAAACAAGAAAAAAAAAAAAAAAGAACAATATCTTCTCTACAGAATTACTTTGTATTTACAGGGTTGTAACTGAGAACAGATTTTGGATTTGTGTTTGTTTCCTGTATTATTTCCCTCCAATAACATACTAGAACACTTCAGAATGAGAAAAAGATCATATTCTTTAACATCCATGAACTACCTACAGAACTACGTTCCTTTGTTAAAAAGGAATAAATCTTTTTTTAAAATAATCAGGGAGGTACAGCAGCTTTTGTAAGTCTGAGATCTGACATTAAAATCTGTAACAAGAGAAAAAGGACTAGGTAGCAGTTGGATTTTTTTAAAGCATTGATAATAAACACTAAGGACATTTCCTTTCCTGAGTTTTGTTGTTGTTTAGGGGTTGGTTTGATTTGGGTTTTGTTTTTTTTTTTTTTTCCTCTCCTTTTCAGGTCTGTCTTCAAAGGCTTCAGCATTCAGAGCAATGGCAGTGCTGCAAATGGAGAAGTAAAATGAGCCTAAGAAGAGGAGTTTGATCAGAGTGGGAATGAGAGCAAGAGCAGGCAGATTGAGGTGAGTGACTAAGAGGAGGGTTGGAAAAAACACATAGAAGAAAATATAGTTGGAAGGCAGCAAACATGAGAATTACAGAAGGTACCATATAGAAACAGATGCACATTTTGTATTCTCTGTGGTCAATGATGGGAGGAGCATTAATGGAGCAAACAGTTTTTATAGCTGGGGAAGGATGCAGGCTTTGTTTAATGCCTTTGTGTAGGAAAAGGGAATGTGGTGTCCTATAGTAATTAAACTGAGTGGGAGGACTGAGCAATGGGAACCCAGACATTGAACATTAGTCAGCAAGTGCCTGAAACCTGTGACATAAATGAGTAACATTTCTTAAGGGCAGCACATAAACAGCAAAGAGGCCACTATTAAGAACTAATAAGTAAAAAAACCAAACCAACAAACCCTACAGAATTGGTGTGAGAGTTCAACATCTTCATTTAGATTGGATAGGGCATTGAGCAACCCTGTGGGAGGTGTCCCTGCCCATGGCTGGGGAGGTGGAACTAAAATGATCTTTAAGGTCCCTTCCAACCCAAAGCATTCTATGAATCTATATTTTGTGGTTAAGACTTGCAGAGCAACATGCAGTGATGCAAACTCTTCTTTAGGAAGAAACAGAGGAAAAATTTTAACAAATGTCTGTGCAAGAAACCAAGTGAACTAAATTGACACATAATAAAGATCATCCTCATGAACCTATGGAGTAGGAAAATGGAAACAGCAAAATAAGTCAGAGAATGAGACCACTGTTTTTTCTTAGAAAGCTAATGCTCTGTATCATGGAAGGCTTAAATATGACCACTCACAGAAATTAATCTCAAATAATGAGATACAAGTGCACTACAGTCTGTATGAAAAAGAACAGGATCATGTTCTAACCTTTTGTTTTCTAAAGTTCTGTCCCATAACAAACAAAACCAGGACAGATGGAAAAGATTTGTCCTTTTACATCAGTGGCATCTCTACCAAAGATAAATCACCACTAGGAGAAGGAAATATGCTGAAAACAAAGATGCTTAGGTAAGACTTGGACTTTGTTGTTTCTCTTCCAAACATCATCTATAAAGAAGAAAAGTACTGTAAGCCAAAGGATGTATGTTTATATTAGACATAGGAATTGGAATTTATATTAAGAAATCTGAGAGACATCCTAAATTAGGCTAAAGTGAAAAGAAAAAATCTGAACCCAAATAAATTGCCCAAAATTCTGAGATTGTTATAATTTTCCCCCTGATCACCTTTACACTTTCTTCAGTGAATCTGGTTGGCATAGTAAAGCAACAGAAGAGGTGTTATCTTATATACTTGGCTTCTTATAACAAAAATTTCCCCCCTTCTTCCAGAAGTCAGGTGAGAATACAGTTCAATTTAGGGTGAAGCAGCTTCATCTACTGAACCCAGTGTAAATCTAGACATTAACAAGGATATTTGATACAAACAGTTAAGTGGGATTACTCTGTTCCCTACTGAAACATCACTGGAATCACATATTTTGCTGAGCAGTCACTGGAGTGACATGAGATCAACAACTCACACTAAAATAGTCAGAAATATCAATGTAGAGACATTTTATAGAAGTCAGTTCTGGCTGACTTTCCTGATGAATTTTGTTGCTACTGTACTGTAACTTTTTTACAATGAGAAAATGACTGGAGTACTTCACAGAGCATCATACATTCTGATGTCTTTTTTTTTTTTTTCTTCTTAATGCTCTAATACCTGTTGTGAACACCAGTAAGGGTTATGTGGTAGAGACATGTTGGTAAGGGCTCCAGCACTGGCTTCCCAGTTTAAGATGCTGATAAGCTATTTTTACAACAATGAGCACCTCCAATAACTTTTGTTGACAAAATGAATCTCAAGTGCAGCAATAGTCACCAACAATCACTGCTGCAGGTAGGGAGGGCCCCTCTTGAGAGCAAAAGGCACCACCCAGATGATTATTACCATTCTTCCACCATTCAGAGTGGTAGCTTTCTCCATTCTTACCAGAAGAACTATATTGGTCAACATAGTATTTCAGGGAAAAAGGGAGGTAAGACAACACCCTCACCTCCTTGGACCACTGTAGAGAAACAAGATAACCAGGTGCCTCGAGTTGCCAAAGAGTGGGTGTGAGTCCACCTGTGCCTGATTAGGACAGGCCCCTATTGGGCATGAGCAAGACCAGGGGGCCAATAAAGGTGGGACACACACCCACAGAAGGCACCTCAGTACACTCTGGTGCGAGGCATGGAGAGGCCAGCAGCTCGTCGAGCCTCTGGAGCAAGAAAGGCTCTTCCTGCTACACTTCTACCCTGGAAGTGCTGTGTGGTGGCTGGAGTCCTGGAAGAGACCAGCAGCTCGTCGAGCTTCAGGAGCAAGAATGGCTCCTCCCGCTACAGACCACCATAAAATTGTCTAGCTAGTTTTTCCCACAGAGCTCTTTGAAGTGTTTTGACAGCAACTTTTTTTGTTTGTTTGTTTTGGTGGAGGAAGAACAGAAATTCAATGCAATTGCTTATTATGAGAACATAGAAATAGTATGAATAAAACTACAAAATCTGAGCTGGCTAAAAAAGTGTTTTTCAAGCAGCGTTAGTGTCATATAGCACTTTCATGGTACTGATGGATATTAGTTCTTTCAGGGGTCTCCAGGTGAAATATTAAAGTTCACAGAAAATTTCCCTGTGTAAAGAAAAAAAAAATTCTTTTTTTTTTTTTGGCTCTAGCACTAGTAATTTACAGTCAAGAGCAAATTCTCATTTCATTATAATAAAATAGAAAAATAAGGTACTTGAACAATTTATTTTTGTTCAAAATATGAGTCAGAGGTGAACAAGTTTAACACTTATAGACCTGAAAACAATTATGTTCATAGAGCACTTGTAGGTAAATTACAGTTACTCTTGATTTATCTTCTTTAAAGGCATTTTCAAAGCAGTGAACATGATTTGTCCCCTAACCTTCACTCCTGAGGCTCCCTTTGGTGGCAAGCTAAACTTCACCATGTCAGACTAAACAGCATTATTTTTGCTGGCATAGCTTTCCAGCACAATAGAAAGGGGACTCTGCTTAGACCCCTCCTGCTGCTGTGATTTCCTCTCTTTACGTGATAAGTTCAAGTCAATAATAACATTTAAACACGTAGGTTCACAGGTTTGTAGCCCACCCATGGCATCCTATTCCTCCAAGTATATATGAGTAGCTGAGACCATCCTGTAAGTAACTGCAGGTTTCCCCCAGGCTCCTAAACTTGACACACTCCTGACCTCCTGTAAATGAAAAGTAGCTTCTTGTGTTGGAAAGTAGTCAAATGTTTCATGGGAAACAGTGTAACATCTTCTGGTTCGAGTTGTAAGATTTCAGCAATTATTTTTTATTACTGCTTACTAAAAAAGGTGCAAAGAAGACATCAGAATGCATCCTTCCAACTTCTTGATTTCTTTTCCTGTTTTGTCTGTACTTCTCCAACTGTCACCTGGGGTTAGAATCTAAAATTTGGTCAAAACAAATTCAATTTGAACAACTTGATATTTGTTTCACATCAGAATGCACTCATGTTCCCAGCTTTCCTAGGTTTTCATATTTTCTTTTTACCATTGTTTTCTCCTCCAGTTACTTCCTTGTTACTTTTGTAACCCAATATATAGGTCAAATGCTTATTAAATTACATTACATAAATCTAAGAGTAAAGACAAATTTAGAAAGATTGCTGGAAGAAAGGAGACTGAATAGTTCTGGATACTGCCAGTGACAAGTTTAGGCTGCCCATTTTGGTCAGAGGTTATAAGGTTGAATGTTCCAGCTTTTGGTTACTTCTACAATAACTCATGTAAATTCTTGTCAGGCACAAGCCTTGTACTATCACCTCCAGTCTGCTGTTGGTTTAGCAACCTTGGTAATATCAAAATAGATCTCTGTGTCTGTGAATTCCTCAGCAACAGAGTGCTAAACAGAAATACTTATTCTGGGCACTATTTCAACAGAGTTTGGATCATGCACAAATTGGTCTCCTGCTATTTACACTTCGGAGGACCTGGTTAACCCTACTCCAAGGCTTCCAAAACACATCTGATCCATGTACTCCTTAGCTTCTTGTAAAATAAATTGAATAATTAAACAAATTCACTTACTGTAAAAGTAAATGTTTTGGAACACAGAGGGGAAAATAAGCCACAGTAGTCTTCATCAGACTTGCTGATCTCATCTAAGAGTGCAAAGAATGAACACTTCCCAAATGCCAACTGTGTTCAATGTGAGTGTTGAAAGATACCCAAAAGGATGGGAAGGAAGAAGAAAAAAGAGAAGCAGGTTGACAACTCAGATCATACGTAGCAATATTACATTTCAATCATACCATCTCTGGAATTAGCCAATATTGATTTGTAGGAAACAATAACATCTGCCAAATTCATTCAGTGGTTTGGAGACTTCACAAGTGTGGTTTAATGGTCAAAAGGGACCTGTCCTCCATTAATAAGTCTAAGCAAGACTGGTATCCATTTATAGGTTTTGGTAATACTGTTCAAAAAATCAAACACCCACCCCTCAAACCAGAAAGCCTAAAGAAATCAAACAGGCTCACATGCTCCTGTGAAGTTCTATAATATCTTGATACAGGCATAAGTAGAAAGAATTCTGATCAAGTAACTTCAAAACTAGAATTAGTGCAGATTACATATCAACATAACTGATGTTAATCCACACGAGGTATTAATCCTTACTTCAGTACCATGGATTCTTTATATAAACAATCTGAAATATGTTATAGTGATTTCCTAGTTACTGGAAAAGAAATAAAACAGTATTGACAGTCAGGTGATTTGCTAGCTGTCATGTATGGTTTTTTCCCTCCCCCTCAAGCTCAACACTGTATCATTTCAGTCATTTCAGTGCTCTCCCACAGGGAAGCATTCTCACCAGGAGAATTTTACAGGTGAGAGCCAGGATTGCCAGGCTGCCCTGCAGAGCAAGACAGGTGGCAGCTTTTTGCAGGACTTTGAGTTCCAAAAACGAAGCAATTACTGACTGAACTGAGCTAAAATTTGCCATAAAATGTGAAAGTGGCAAATTGGCAGTCACGTTTAAGTCCTTGCTGCTCTTTGTTGAAAGCAAATTGTCCCAAAAGAAGCACGACTTTATTAACCATAAACCTTGGTTCTTTTCCCTAGCAAACAGCAGAGGTGTGAGTACCTTTCCCCTGAGAACCATTTCCTATCATGAGGAAAACTCAAGCCATGCACCCAGTGGAATAATACAACTGAAACAAGCAGGTGTTGAGCACTCAGCTGTGTTTCTGGGAATCAGTCCTGCCCTCCCCATGTATTGAGTCTGCAGGGAAATCTGCAAGCAAGTCCTGCTGACTTCAGTGTTTCTTTACCTCACGTGGGAACAAAGAGCTGGAAATTACAAAGCTCTAGAATACAACTTGAACTTATCCTTCTGGAACTGCTTGAAGGCAAATAGTTATAAGGGAAAGCTAATTTCTAGAACAGTCTGGGCAAATAAGGTAGAATTAATAAGTAAATGGTTGTTTAAGTTTTTTACCTTGGTTCAGGTCAAACTCAGGATTTATGGAATGCTTTTCTTGTTCACTTTTCTTCTTGGTTTACAAAATTATCACCTGTACAAAAGGTAAAGGATGCACTTAACCTTTCTGAAGTACTAGGGAGCCAGTACCACAACCAATATTACAGACAGAAACTTGTCAGAGCACTTTGGCACAACTACAACCATTGTTAGTGTCCTGTATTAAGCCTAAAATGGATACAGCCTCATGTGACTTTTTTTTCCAAGCAAAGTTAGAAATTTGTTAACTGAACCCATTGAATAGGTGTGTGCCTTACAACTATTTTCATAGTTCAAAGTGCTGTCAGCTCCCTCCAACCAGCAACCCCTCTCCATCATGAAAACGTATCTTTTCCTTAGTTGTCTTAAGGACAAAAATAATTCTCTGATCTTTGATAGCTTTTCTGAAAACATGCTAGTTAGATCTTCCCCCTGCATAGAAAAACAAGACATAACTAGGTCAGAAATTAAATACATATATTTAACAGCAGGTGCAGGTTTTCTTAAAAACAAGAAAAACCTCTGCAGGTTTAGACATTTTAGGGTGTTTTGGTCTGAATAATTTTGCAGGCATTTGAGTGCAAACATCTACATGAAAATACCTAGTGTTAACACAGAAACATACTGAAAAAAAGCCACAGGCCTTCCTGGAATGAGAACTGAGGAAGCCTGTTGCAATTACTAAAAAGAACTTTTAGAATTCAGCTTTTACCACTTCCTATGGGTTCCCTGAACAGTGAACAAAAAAATCCAAATCCCACTGTCAGTGTTCCAGAATGAGTAGACAAAGCATCCATCTTTTTCTAACATAAAGGAACACAAGTAGCAGAAATAATTCAGCAAGCCTTTTGACTTAAAACCTGTGGATGGGGGAAAGAAAGAGAGAAGTAAAACTTCATGGAATAAATTCCAGTCTCCTCTGTCCCTAAGAGCCTCTTGGATTTTTTCCTTTGCTGTAGATAAACTATTTGTTTTCAATTACAAAGCTAAAAAATGTGGTACAGTGGTATATTAGTATTCAAAACACCAAGGAAAATATGTTTGTAAGGGTTACATGATTTATAACAATGATTATTAAGAGCAGTTAACAACTCTCTGTACCTTTTATATTTGTCTATTGAAAGGTTGAATAGTAAGGTTTTTATCCTTAGATTCTCTTTTTTCCCTTTTTTTTTTTTTTTTTGTGTGTGTCTGTGTGACTTGGAGATTTAAAGGGAAGAGGAAGGCAGGTAATATACTTGTATGCAGAGATTAATACTTATTGGAAGGCTGCCTCTAAGCCTGTTAAAGCTCTTTATGTAGGGGGGGTTAGTATTCTCATTTTTCATTTGTACTGAACTTTTAATGAGTTTTAATTAATTTGCATTTTTGTTCTGGATGGAACAGGAAAAAACTGTTAAAGTCTTATTTTAAGTACAGGAATTTATAGGTCACCTGACTTCCCAGACATCAAAAGGTGATAGCTTAAATCTCACTTCAGTACTGCAAATTCATGGACTTGCATCCATGGCTGATATGAAGTTGTCATTATTAAAACTAGGATACATAGCTTTGGTGATTCAAATCAGAAACAAGTTCCTATTAACCTGAGTATAACTGAACTGGACTTATTCATGACAAAAACAACTTTACAAGGATCAAGTCATAGCCCTCACCTACAACCTGGAATATTCTAAGCCCACAAGGAACTGGAACAAATATTGATAACCCTGGTATATTCAAGTCTCAGATGTTACAGCTCCTGTAATAAACACCAAAAAATTTGCTGTGAACTGGTTCAGGATCAAGCAATAATTCAGCTGTTCAAAAAAAAGTTCAAAAAAAAAAAAAAAGCTCCCCAAATCAGTCTATGTTGAGCTTCTATTATTGCTTACACAGCTCTCAGTAACCTATGATGCTATGATTCTATGCATCACTTATTATGCATTTGAAACTTTAATAACCCATCTTCCTCCTGCATAACAGTTTTTTTTTTCCTGAGGCAGAAAGATAAGCTATTAGTGTCATTACTGACATGTTGGAGGGGAGATAACCTTTCTAAATGGCCCTTGCATAGAGCATGACACTGAGAATGGTTGGTCACTTGGAACACACACCATCCTAGCTCCAAATCATCAGCCTGAAAGAGGTGATGCAGATCTATGCTGTAAAGTCACACAGAATAGGTCACAGAGGGTTTTGATAGTATCAGTTTGGAGACAAAAATGTATTATTCCTTGTCCTGCAGAGCAGCCTGACCTATTATCACTATAATACTGTGTATGTATTGGCACAGAGCAGGAGTATTTCATTTAGGGGAGTTTATTGGTACCTCAAGAAATGAAAGGAAAAGCATGATATGCTCCTGACACAGAAAGAAGTTGTCAGTACTAGCAATGGGCTTACAAAGGGTCAGCCTTCAAAGATACTTAGCATCTTAGAGTATCCATCTTTCCTCCTGGAAGCCCTGACTGGCATTTTGATTCCCAGTACTTTGCCCTTGTGCCCATCCATTTTTTTTTCAATTTTCCTCTTTAAAGATAGAAACTCCACAGATGTCCTTGCAAAATAAGAAGGGAATATGCATTCCCCTGTCCTGTTTGGGCTTTCTACTGGCTGTAAAGCAATAACCTTCAAAAGGTGACTGTCAACCACAATATTGGCAAGCAATATTTTTCTAATTCCAAATAGCAAAGAATAAAAGACAAAGGCAAGTAGAACTCCTTTCTTTCCCCTCCCTATATAGCAGCCTGCTCTTATTTTTGTGCAATCACTATTATTTCCATTAGGGACATACTTTGAAAAGTTCTTCACCATCAAAGATGTAAACTGACAAAACAGGATCAAGAATTGCTCCAGACTGCAATATTTGGGAATAACAAACCAAATTCTGCCATGAGATATTGATCACGCTCTACAGTAGCACTGATATTGAAATACTTTGCTATATTCAGTTGGGAAAAGCCATTTGCCATCTCATCTTCATTTTTGTAATTGCTTTCATCAGTATTATTCCTTGACCCCCAGTGCAGTTTCTGTCACTGAATACAGTTCCAGGGACTGCCCAAGACTTTCCATATAATCACTAAATACTATTGTCTATACCATGTCAGACTGAATCAGTATGAAGTTTCTTCTTCCTCCAAAACCAAATTATTTTTAGCTGAACACAATTGTGGAAGACACCAGGGACACAGACATCATGCTAAATTTGGGGTGCAGATGATGGCAAGCATGAGACTGCCGCTGCACAGGTACTTTTCCTTATTTTGCAGCCACAGAAAATCACCTATTTTCAGGTTCCCCATCCTCCACCTGGATAATTTGCTATTCAAGGTGTCTTGATTTGCTTGTTTGGGTTTTTTTGCTGTTGTTATTTTAGGGTTTTGTTTGTTTCCAAACTAGCTCTCATGGTTTTCCAATCTGTAAGCAGAATTTTATGATACTGGCTGTAAAGCAATAACCTTCAAAAGGTGCAACAACCTTCAGAATTTTATTCCAAAAATTGTACCAAATTAACTGCTGATCATCTTTACTGTCAAAGCTTTACATTTTCAAATCTAGTTACACTTCTTAATTTTCACTCTTTAAAAAAAATCCAAAACAACAATAAAAACCCAGAAACAAACAAACAAACAAAAAAAAACCTGAAGAACAAACCAAGCACCCACCATTTTTGCAAATATGCCTCCAGCCTTCTCAAGTTCTTCAAAAGCATTATACATTCACGCACAAAAGACAGCAAAAAGGGAAACAAATATTTATCTTAAAAATAAAACTCTAAAAATTGAAATATCCACTGGATTTCCATTAATAATAGACAAATTTCCAGGTTATAACTTCTGCCCAGATAGTTTGTGTAGCAGCCACCTTTACCACCTTTAGTGCAGATGTTAGGCAGGAAAGTTCAGAGAAGATACTTTAGCCTAGCACTTGAATTCAAAAAACACATATCCTGTTCAAATCCTTTTTTATATTACAGCCACTGGGTAATCTCAGAAAATTAGCTCAGGCTTGGTTATAAATTCTTATTTTCAAAATGTAAATTTGTGTCCAATAGACTTCACCAGAATACATGAGTCCTTGATATTTAATTCTATGAAACTACTTGCTCAAGCATATACCTTTAAGCATCCTACTTAAAAACAAAACAAAAAAACCCACAAATGAACCTTATAGCTGTGTTGTTTATGACAATAGAAGTCCAAACCTTAGAAGTTTACTTTCTAGAACTGCATTAAAGGCACAATTCAAGGTTACTTTTCAGGTTATAGCAATACCCCACTTGCCCTCATATTGACTCAAGGAAAATAATTGATGTATGTGTTAGATCACTTGAGCTGTTAGCTAGAATTATCTTTAGTGAGCTTAATGAAGCACAAGGTTAAATTATGACAATAGCTGCTATAATAATAATGTGTGTAGCCAGTAATAATTTACTATCAAATGTAGTCAAGAAAGTGATAATTTCACATAAATAATGCACAGCAGCTGTACTTTCTGAGCTGTGCTTTCCCTACAGAGATATTTGTTATTCTGCTTTTGCCAGCTCATGCTTTAGCCAGCCATTGTAACATTGAAGTCTAGAAAAACTGTCACTTCGTTTCTGCTTAATTAAGAACTTTCCATGGATGCTTTTTTGGGTGAGAAGCACAAAGAAAGAGGTAACCGTGACCAACTCAATACTCTTAATATTCCAATGGTTAACAGCTAACAAGATCAAAGTCTTTCACACTTTTATTTAGATAATAAGCTTTTAAGAAAATGAGTACCTTCTTTTTGCCATGATGCTTCTCTCTTAAAACTGGTTTAGCTTCAGGTCAAGTTCACCTTTGTCACAGCGCAGGCCCAACTGGTACCAACCAGACCTCCACTCACTCACCCCCAACACCCACTGTGGGACAGGGAGGAGAAAATCCACCCAAAGGCTCCTTAGTAGACAGAGGTTTGCATTCTCCTCACATTCTTCCCCTGCTCCAACGTGGGGTCCCTCTCACAGGAGAGTCCTTCAGGAACCCCTGGGACACGAGTCCCTCCCGTGAGGTGCAGTCCCTCAGGAACTGCTCCAGCCCGGGCTGCCCACAGAGTCACGGCTGCTTCAGGAACAGTCACCTCCTCTGACACGGGCTCCTCCACGGCTGCAGAGCCACATCTGCCCCTCTCTGCAATCCCCCACAGGCTGCTGCTTCACATCTGCCCACCCGTGACACTTCAGGGGCTACAGATCCACATTTACCCCACTGTGCTCCTTCAGGGACTGCTCCCCCGTGTTCCTCCATGGGCTGCAGGGGCACAGCCGCCATCTCACCACAGGCTGTGGGGAAACCTCTGCTGGGGCACCTTTGCCCCTCCTTCCTCACTGCTTCCTGGTGTCTTCTCTGACATTGTTCTCTCTCAACTCCTCCTCTCCTCTGAAGGTCTCTTTTTATATATATATATTTCCAGTTTAGTTTCCTCTTTCTTGCGTATCTTACTCCCAGGGCACATTCAGCTTCCCCGATCTGTGCGGCCTTGTGTAGAGGTGGCACCAGGACTGGAACTGAGGGAGCTTCCAGCAGCTTCTCACAGGAGCCACCCCTGTGCCCTCCTGCTTCCAAAACACCCCTGCAATAACTCAACCTGTAAAGGCTGACTTGACTTGCACAGCCGTGCTTAGCTTGATGTTATTTTCTTCTTCATTCTTATTCTTTGAACCTGAACATACCTGACCAAAACACACTTTCTTACTCTGAGATCATAGGACATCCCTGACAGGAAAAGCTGAATACAGGGAAAGGACAAACCCTTGAACACACCACCATAAAAACTTTTGCTAAGGGTATATTGTAAAAAAACTTATTCCCCAATGGTCTGGAGTCCAGGGTGTGGTTCTCCTTGATAAACAGCACCAGTTTATGGAATTTTGAGCAACTTGTCCTTAAAATACATTTTATAGTTGCCCCGAAGGCCCATGTTATAACTTCATGCATGCAGCCTATTTTCTGGCCTACCCTAAAATGTAGACAAAACCTAGGAAAGAAATGAGCCCGAGCAGACAATTACATTTATTCACTAGACCTTGCATTTCCTGTGAAACTTAAAAGTATAAAGCATGGTGAATTTGACTGAAAGTGGGGTTTTTAGAGGATGGGCATCTTTTTTTTTTTAAGCAAAATACTTTCCTAGGCTTAGGTATCAGCAGTTTGATTAAGCTATGATGTATCAAATAGCTCACTAATGAACTATTAACAGAGTACTGTGGCAGTATGAGAGACAGGGGTTGGTTTTTGATTGGTTGTTGTTTTTTTTTTACGAGTCAAACTTTATAAATGGGAGAATACAAAAGCTTGGATTGTGATAAACAGTAGCTATAATCTCATGGTGTTTCTTGGCCCTCTGCATACCACAATAATGTGGTAACATTTAACATTTTAAAATCTGCCATTGCACTGAAGAAAGGTCTCTAGGCCGCCCAGAATAGCAACCATTTTCGTAAAAACTCAGACCCAGCATACTAGAAGGGCAATGACCACAGCTTTAAGACTATAGCGTCCACTTGGATGGTAACAACTTAATAAGGAAACTGCAGCTTTTCATAAGTGATGGTCAGGTGCTTGTTCTGAAGGATAGTACCATTTTCTGCCATAGGTTCTGAAAAGTATCACAATTATATAGACTAAATCCAGTCACAGGGGCAGCTGCCTGTCTCTCAGTGTGCAGTGAAAGAGTGGTTGTAATGGGAACCCTCAGGGCATCTCATCAGGGATTGCTCAAGTCCTCTGGCTCTCTGATACAGAAGAAACTGCTGAGGGAGCCGCATTTTGCCCCACAGCATCCCATACCCCTGATAATGGGTATGTTGACTCATCAATTAATTAATCCTGCAACAGCAGCTTTAAGCTACAGAGCAATATTTTGAAACAGACAAGAAATTGAAATAATACTTTTGCAGTTATTTCTCTACACAAACCACATCCCTTCTCCAGAAGGCTAAGCATCAATGGGCTCACCCAGGTTGTCTTGCAAATCGATTATTTTGAATTTAAGTTACCCAAACACAAGCTCTGTGTTAGAAAAATTTGTCCTTAGAGTTTTGTTTTTGTTTCAGTTGGGATTTTTTGTTATTTAAACTTTTGTTTTCCTAAGAGATCATGCACAATTTTCTGGTTTTGTAACATATGCACAATATTTCTGATCTACATTGAGATAAAAAAGTCACTTCTCTTACCCACTCTTCTCAAAGTGCCAGACAGCTTCCAGTACTACAGATCTGGAGCAACCGTTTGTACCATTTTTAGGGTGACAGATGGAAATTGTCGTTATTTCCATAAATATTTAAAGTAGCTTAAGCAATTTCTATGAATATTTTCCTGCTTTATAAATACCTTATGTAATTCACTTTCTCAGTTGGCTGTAATGACCATTGAAAGTAAAATAAGAAATCAGTATTTTTTTTATGATATGCCTTCAAAATAGGAAGTGACTATAGCTTGTTTTCCTGGATGCTGTATGTTAGTTATATATATGTAAAGCCCACGCAGAGATTCAGTCTCCACCAGGAGAGTTTTTCACTTGGAAACCTATCACAGTTCCAGTGATACAGCATGAAGCAAGTTTAGTCTTCCATGAGCTAAAGGCTTGACATCTGTGAAGTTATGCTACATGTAGAAGTGGGGTTTGAGAACTGCATGAAGTCTGCAACGATCTTTCCTTATGTCAAAAGACAGAAGGCTAAAACCACCTGGATAAATTAATACCCATATGGCAGGTCTGAGTACTAGGATGTGACCCCGTGGCCACATGGCCTTGCTGCTGTGGAACAAGCTGCAGCTATTACAGAGAGCAGAATTTGAAATTATATGATACCAGGGTACACATTCCATACGGGTCAGGGCAAATGCTCCATTTACATTCCTGTGGGTTTACTGCCTGTTTATTCAGGCACACTTCTACAGCAATAGAATAAGTTAGATGGGAATGACATCTATTAAAAAACCAGACTAATTACTGAGGATGTTTTTAAACATGTGTTGGTTTTGGGTCTAGTTTACAGCATAGTCCTCTAGCTTGTTTGGAGGAAGCTTCTTGAAAGGCTTTAGAACCACAGAAATTCATGGTTGAAGTCTGAGCTAAGTAAATCAGTTTGGTCCTGAGGCAGCCTGCTCTGAACACCTGCATTTTCTATATCTTCAGAAAAAGCACTCTTCACTGGAGCAGTCCAGTGTTAAGGGCTGCCTGATTATGTCTCCCACAAACAGTTTAGCTCTAAAGTATAGATAGGATGATCTGGTTTGCATCTGCTCCCATGAGTGTACAGCAATATAAATATTATTTCTGGTACTTGGTACAGAACATGTGGCACCTAAGATCCAAAAAAACCCCCAAACCATGCATTCAAAGCTATTTTTGAGTTGGGAAAAAAAAAAGAAAAAAAAGAATAGACAGCTTAGCATTTGATGATTTAATGAAGTACTGCAGAGCACCTGTTGCCTCTGTGTCCTTTTCCAGGCCTATCCTTACAAGGGGTGAAGGAATTTAAACTTGAGAGAATTGGGATATACAAGACAGAGAGGGGATGTCCATGCATAAAATGGGAAAGAGAGAAGATATACATGGAAGAAAGGCAACTCACAGGGCTCATGTCTGTCTATCAGTCACGTCTGTCCAAGGTTTTCACTGATTTTAAGCTACCTGCTGCAGAAAGTAACCCAGTTGCAAGCAGTCTGACCCTAGCAGGGGTACCTCAGAAGCAGCAGCAGCAAGACACAGAGCAAGGGTCTTCAGCAGAGTAATCTTTATAGAAAAAGCTACAGAAATCATCCCTCAAAAAAATTCGTATGAGGAGTACAAGCTACACTTACATTTAGGATGATAACTGCAGAGTTCAAGGAAGCAAAATGTTGAAATACTGGAAGCAGTTAACACAGAAGGAGACGTTTCTCTGGTAAGTACTAAGATATGTAACTTCCCCTCTTCCCCCCAGAAAAGTAATTTATTGATTCTATGAACCTCTCCAAGTCGGCACAGGAGAGCTATTTTAGTAGAAGCCATCCAGAAGAAACCAGCTGCAGAGGAGAGAGGGGCAAACAGGAGTTCTTCAGGTTTGTTTGTTTGTTTTCTATATATCACTGGAATATCTGAACCAGCAGCTACTGTGGCATGTGTATTTTCCTGTATTTTATAGCCCTTGTGTTATTAGGTAGTTGTGTTCCAATGTCACTGGGTTAACTTGGTCAAGCTGTATGCTGCATCTCCCCTAAAACTGCTGCAGCCAACACCTTCCTTTCAAGTTTAACTTCACCAACTCTATTAATTTATATGATGACACCTAAATGTGAGAATCCAGGGTTCAGAGGAGAAAATGATACTTCTAGGTGGTTTTTTCACTCACACATCAGTATCCTAAAGCCACTAGTTACTGACCTACACCGCAAATATCTTCTCCTGAAGTCTTTAATGCCCATCACAAATGCACAGATCACAGGGAAAAGTCCTTTAAAGTATCCTCCACAGCAAACATTGCTGACAGAGGAGATGTTTCCTCACTTATTAAATATCAGATAGTCAGGACCCCCAATACATTTTCTTTCCAGTTTCTCTTAGTAAGAGATCATGCTGGTAAGTAGACTTCTGCTAAAACTTTTTAACCAGCCAGGAAAGGCAGTTTCACAAACAATTAGTTGTGCTGTTTCTATTTCATTCAGAGTGAAAAAATGACAGTTTGACTTTTGTGATAAGTGTTTAAAAGCCTTTTTATATCAAGCCTAAACATATTGGCATGAGAACCTAAAGGAGAAACCATTATATTCCAGAAAACACAGATATCAGAAGTTGGAAGCACATATTCCACACTGTGGGGTGTTTGACATGTGCTAAGCCAGAAAACCAAAAAAAAATATTACTAGGAATTTCATATACTATTATGAATTTTATTCTGACATGAGAACTGAAAGCTTAAAAAAGCCTTGTGTACACTTCATGGGTACTAATGTTTTTGTTTATTTTTTGAGATTTATCTCCCTAAATTGTAGCCTCAGTGTAACAAACATGAATTGTCTACATCTTTACTATCTCAAGACATCATACAAGGCTTTTGATAGTCCCAGACAGCGAGGATAAAATAAGATCCAATATTCCTACCAGTACTCTAATTGTAGGATATCAGACCATACATATTCATCAGTCACAGGCTACCAACTTGTGCTCCAGATTTACAGCCTGTTGTCCCCAAATTTTGTTAATTGAAAGGACTGGCATATCTATAAGATCAAAACAGATTAGACCTTCATTTCATTTCTATATGCCTAGACAATACTTAAAAAAAAACAAAAAAAACCCAACAAAAAACCCCCAACCCCAAACAACCAAAAAGCCCTTAACCAACCCAGAAGTAAAGGGATCTGGGATTCTTGATTGGAAAAAAAAAAAAAAAATCAAATTGACAGTGTAAGGCCTGTATATACACTCATAGTGTTCATGGTCCTCTCCTACCACAGTCTGTACTGACCAAACTATATTATTTTGCTTTGAAGCCAGTTAGAGTTCTGCCTTCTTAGATTTTTCTTAGGAATTTGAACAAAATATGTGTAGAGACAGCACTGGTGTGCCCAGGCATCTAATCAGTGACCCAATAGTATTTTCATATTATTTAAAAAAATATTATTTGGAGGGAATTACAAGCAAACATAGATGTTCAAAGTGAAGAGGGGGATGGGGAAAGGGAGCTGGTTTGGTGCCACCAAAGCTGGCACCCAAATAAAATTCCAGTCTTGTGGCACCAAGATGAACATTGCCTAACTAAATAAAGGTTAGGTGTCAGCAACCCAAGGAAATTAAATAAGTATATCAAGATCTCTATCACTGCTAGGAAGAAGAGCAAGGAGTCTGTGAGTACTCAGTTCAGCTTTGACAAATTCAGCACTGCCTTTTGAGAACTACAAGGGAAAGTCCTTTTTTCAAGTCATAAACTTGGAGGGGTTTTCAGGTTGTTTCAAACAGATAAACGAGGTACTAATTAGGAATTTTATCCTGGGAATCTGCTTTTCAGCTCTGGAACCTTGCTGAAAAATCAGAGCTGTGAAAGTTCCAAAGGGATTAATTTGGATGTATAAAAACCCGTACAAAAGGAGCCCAGCTATTTTGCATGATTTGTTGCCTTTGCCATTCTTTCGTTTTTTCCACCAGTCATGAGCTGGAAGGCCTTTCACAGATAAAGCAGCTCCATTTTTTTTTTTTTTTTTTTTGCTTTTATTAATTCTGTAACAGAGCAGAAGCTTTTTGGGAAATGGTGTAGGTCAATATCCAACACTGCCATCTGGCAGTCCATGCAAATTGCATTGTCACAGCAATGAAATTCAGAGTCATGGTTCCAAGATTCAAGCTCTTAACATTACAGTGAGATTGTTCCCATTATATATTGCATTTTTCCAATGACTTTCTGCATCAGACAAAGAGGGGCAGTGTTTGCATGGTTGAACTAACACTGCCATTTTGTGGATGAACTTCTCTCAACTTTATGTAGCAGTGAGTTTCCAGAGAAGCTCATAAAGAACATTACTTGCACCTTATCTGATGCTTTTCTAGTGATAATACTTTTATTTTTTTTTTAAGCCTTGGTGCAACTAAAACACTCACATGCCTTAGCTCCCCTCTTTCTAGCAGAGCAAAGAGGAGGACACAGGAAATTCCATATAGTTCAGTTTCTCTGCTAATCAGGTGTTTTTCTGTTTGCTCATAAGTCTAAGTTGTAGCTTCTTTTCCTCCCTCTCCAACATCCTGTTTCTTGCTTAGTTTGTTTAAAAACTATATTTAGTATTGAATGGGCCTGCAAGCAATTAAATTGTATCTTTAGAGCAGGAAAGCTGAAGGGCTTCAAGGAGATATAGTAATAGCAGGTCCACAAGTATTCATCTATAAAATTCTAAATTAAATTTTGTATATGTGTGTGCACTTTCCCATGGGTGTTAGAGCAGATCAAAAATGTGCACGTTTTTCACACTTGGGTCTTAGAGATCAGGAATTTCTATCATGAAACCTTGAAAAGAGATTTATCATAACTAAGAGCAGCAACACAGATGGAATAAATACATCAGGATTACACAGCTAACTATTTAGATAATTAGGAACAGAAATTCACACAGTCTCAATATGCAGCCAGAGTTCTCTACACTAAGTTGTATGAAGTAACAGAAGTGTCCTACTGACTCTTTTAGGCATTGCTCATGTTTCAAAATGGAAACCAATTCAATGGAAGGAACAAGGTTTACAGTAACATTAGGCTAGTCAAGAGTAACACGTCAACCAGCAGAACAAATTAAGCATAATTAAAACAAGGAAACAAAACTAATCTTGCTTACTGGGTGCAAAAATACTTTACTCCAAGGCATAACCATCTCCCAATAATAAAAACTTCACAGTGCTGAGAAACAGGAATGCAATGACTTACCCAAGCCTTTCTTCAGTTGGTTTCTCATAGCATTCCTTTAACAGTTGCAGCTTTTCCATCCTTGATACAGCCCAGTCCTGAATTTCTCCCCTTGAATCAAGAAATGAGTCTTAAACTGCTACAGACTCAAAAAAAAAAATCAAATGCAATTCAGAGTGTGCTGGTCCCCTCACTTTGTACTATTTCACCATAAAATATACTTTTTCTTTACTTGTTTCACACGTTACTTTTAACCAAGAGCCCTAGTGCCACTGATAACAAAGAGCACCTCCTCCACCCCCACCTTTTAAGGCCTGGTGCTTATCCATGAGCTGATAAGTAAATCAGGCACAGGTGAAACTCAGTTCTCAAAGTTCTCAGTCTCTGAAAGTGTTCAGAACCCCTTACATTACAGGTAGAATTTTAGAAAAAAAAAGAGTATAAAGGAAAAAAGGAAAAAAAAAAAAGGAAAAAAGGAAGAGACAGAAAGAGAAAGAAGGAGAGAAAGAAAGGGAAAGGGAAGGAGAATGAATAAAATGACTGAAGCCATTAAAAGGAGGACATAGCTCTAGCTGGTGCTGCTAACGAGTTCACAGCTGTTATGCAGCATCTCAGAAGTGGATGCCTGCTGATTCCTCAGGCCTGATTCATCTGCTTGAAGCACACAGGTGGAATGATGCTTACAAATACTTTAACTTGCACTGAGTCAATATAAGCAGGGTTCTTCTGAATTAAATTTAATTCTTAGGTAAAGTATTTCATTTCAGCTCAAGGAACTATGCATACTATTATTGCTTTTCCAACACCTGGAATATCTTTGAGATCAACTTACCTTAATTTTATAATAATTTTTTTTCACTCTGAAACCATGACTTCACATTAAAACCATCCTTGTACATTTTTTTTCCTAAAGAAAAAACATTCATAATCTCCTTTATTTAAATTCACAGAAAAATATATCTTTATAGATGCAGAATTGGAGGCCAAGATGAGGCTTTTAAAGCTGAGACTGAACATGGTATACTGCTAGTGATAAAAAAAGAAATAATAAAAAAATCCCAAATAAGCATTCTGACCTAAGAATGAAGCCCACTGGAATTAATTACATGGAGGAATAAACTGAAGTAGAACTTTGCTGCCCACTAGTCTATCAGTTATAACAAGATAAGCAATCACTTTGGTCTTCATACTTTTTTTATTAATAGAGCCTCGGTAGTGATATAAATATTTCATAGCCTTAAAATGTGATAATTTAGTTATTTCTTCCATATTTGAATCAAAGTAATATTAATAATTTTGGCCTTTGAAAATTAAGACATTCATTTAGACACAGAACAAGGAAAAAAGAAGCAAAGTGAGCAAGTGTTTTATAACATTCTTACTTAAAACACTGTCATGGATAATAAACAAACATACACATAAGATACCAGAACAAGAAGCTGAAATAAAGTAAAAAATAAAATTAAGCCTAATTTTAACTGTAGAAGTTACTGTTTTCATACTAAGAACAACTGAAAAGTGGAGTAGGGAATTGAGAAATGTTGTGGATGCAAAATTACTTAGGAAATGGTCATAAGCAGTTTGCAATATACCAAGGCAGAATGGAGGTGGTGTTTTTTCCTCCAACACAGAAGAACTTTTTTATATCTTTTACTTTTGATTGTGTAAAAAGTTCTGAAGAGGTGTTTTTACTTAATTGTTACCAGACTATCAAGTATCTTCAATCTACTACTCTCAGCAAGTGATTAAAGAACCTAGGGAAAAACCAGTATAAATCTTTGTGACAGATTGCTAACAGCATTAAGTCATAAAAGTTTTTGTGTCTATTAAAGTGCAACATGTATGTCACCAACAAAAGCATGAAGGAAAGTAAAGAAATGTAAGAGACTTCAAATAAAAAGCAAGACAGGCTCATTAAAAAAACCAACATAGTGTTTTTATTAACCAATTCTCTTTTGGCAGAAAGGAAAAAAAACCTAAAAGCCCTTTATGTACAATTCAAATTCAGAAATATCTGAACGTGCACCTTTACAGAAAGGTTTAAAATTAACATTCCATATAAATATTAAAAAATAATATTTATTTTTCTCCATAAAACATAAAGATAAAATTAAAGCCAACTCAAAATAGGAACAAACAAATGTCCCTTAAATTATATTAACAGAATGCCAAAGAAACATTTTACGAACTGCCAGAACTTTTAAGAATAACCCACAGAAACCATATTCCTACTAATCTAATTAAAAAAAAATCAATCTAATGATTTTCTTCAGAGACAAGTGGTTGTATCCAAAGGCTATGTGGTTTTTTTCAGTCAGTGCACAAAGACTGAATTTGGAACAATCAGGTTCTTATTGCACACAAGTTACAGAACATCAAAACACAATTTAAAGCAAAAAAAAAAAATCAATGAAAGAATTCAGAGGATATTTGGTACTGTGATACTGAAATCAAAGGTTAGGCTTGTGGCTTGAACATTTTTAAATACTATATAATATTTACCTGCCAAACAAGCATAATAACTTAACTCATTCATGGCTTTGTAAGGTAAAACAACCAAAATCACAAAAAAACCCTTGTCCAATCAGATCTTACATATATTTTACAACTTACTTTTCAGAACATGATCGAAAGGTAGGTACCTGGGAGCAAATATCTTCACTATTGTAAATTCCTCTCCAAGTTGTTTCTTAATTTAAAGTCTGTTATCTCTTAGAAAAAATACTCTCATTTCTTTCTTTTTTAAATTTAGTTACCACATAAATCATTGGAAGTGAAATCCTGGGCTAAGGTACATTCAGTGGAAAAGCTTTCCATTGCCTCATGGAGTACTGTCCTCTTTTCAATAATCTTCAAGAGTGCACTTCTTATATTTAATTTTTAATTACTTATGCTTCATCTTTTCCTCCTTTTCTCACCTTTTTTTGCTTTTTCACAGCCTCTAATTCAGGCTGTATGGCATTGTTAATTACATTTAAAAATTGTTTTCAATAGTAAATAGCAGCTGGCCTTGCAGTGTATTGTTTTAGAAATTCAATGGATGTTTATCAGCACATAGTACAAAAATTAATTCCTTATTAGTCCATCAAATTTTACAGTGGTCAGTAGCTAAAAAAAAAAAAATACCACCATCCTAAACAGCAATACACTCATAAACCAGGACACAATGAGAAAAAGGTCAGAAATAATGCTGGATTTTAAATACCTAAAGCAAAACCCTCCTGTTTAAAGAAAAAAAAAAAAAAGTGCATGTAAAACTTCCAATAATACTCAGAATTGGACTGACTTTAATTGTATGCAAATTGGTTTGAATTTGACATGGGCTGAACTGCCAGCAGAGAGATTTGTATGGCAGTTTTCTCACAAGAATTGTGATCCTTCACTGGAAAGTAAAACCAAAGCCACAACCCTGTTAACCACATTTAGTTCTTGAAGGATTTGGGTCATGACTCTTCAGCATTTCCTTCTTGTTTAAAGTATACCAGTCCCTAGTGTAAGGGCACTGCCATGGTTGCATTAAATGCATTTATACAAACCTACTCCAGATAGTTGGAAATTACTACACAAAGTGCAAGACTTACTTTAGGGATGCAATTTGTTTGTTTGTTTGGGGTTTTTTTTTTTGGTCTTAATTGTTGAATTGTTTCTGTATATGATGCAATTCTGCTGTTTTGCTTACCTTTATCCTTCAGATAAAAATAACATTGTTAATAAGAGGTATATTCACTCAGAGGCTCTTTGATCAAAAAATCAAGTACCCTCATCCATACTTTGTGATGTTAGGTGATCATTTTAGCTCGTTTCTTTTTATTTCAAGAGATTTATTTTCTAAACATTAATTCAGACTATTTCACAGAAAATGGCTGTGCACCACCACACCTGGAACAGAAAAAGAGCTCTCAGTCTGTCACCACTTCCCCATCCATCACATTTTTCCTAGCTACAAAACATCTGTTCTCCACTTACACAGATTTTTATATACTTTTGATCCTCTTGCTTAAATGATATCAGATGCATCACTGATTAAGGACTTTGCTTAAATTCTCCTTGTAATATTGATCATCCCTATACACAGACAGAGAATATATAAAAGTCATTTTTTTCCCCACAGTCTTAACTGTGGAAAAGAAATAGATTTTATTTTTTAAACAATGTTTTGAAAGAAAAGCCTGACAGTATAGCTGGACAACGGACTTGAGAAATATAAGACTTTTACATGTCATGCCTTTCATACAATAAATTTGAATTAAATTGTTTATGTTAGAAAATAATATTATTTGTTAATTAAATTTTCAAAGGAGGATTCAATTGTTTTACTTTGCTGGTATTGTTCTTATGCTTAAAGTTAAGCAGAGAATTCTGAATCCTATTGAAATCAAGTTGGGTAGGAAAAAGAATATAAGCTAATTTGTCCATCATATGAAGCACTCAGATAAAGTGCATTGACATAATGGAGAAATAAAAATAAAAATCTCCTATTACTGTTGATATGCAATTATTAGACCCTGATTATGGCT
Organism: Calypte anna; assembly: GCF_003957555.1. NCBI lineage: Eukaryota > Metazoa > Chordata > Aves > Apodiformes > Trochilidae > Calypte > Calypte anna. The sequence continues at coordinate 36,656,304 of NC_044248.1, read as the reverse complement.
TTTTCAATGTGATAAGAGCAGGCCTGAGTCAGGTGATTTATTTATTTATTTATACAGATGCTAAAATAAGTTTTAGAGCCATTTGGGGTAGATGTAAATTGACTGTAACCACAATTCACCAGCAGAACTGGAGCCTTCAGTCAGGAGCTGGATTATTTTTCTGTGAATGTACCACTTACTATTCTACCAGCAGCACAGCTGGGGAGAAAATATGTGATCTTAATGATCACATATTACAAAAAAAAAATAAAAAATCCAATGGAGCCTTTTAAATCAGAAATGACACTGGTGTAACCTGTGTACACTGTCAGCACAAGGACTGTTTCTGAAATCCAGAGAGTCACAGCAAGAAATGCAACATGAAATATAAGGAGATATTATTTGCACAATAGAAAAATCTTCTAGTGGAGTGTTTTGTGCTCTATAACCTCTACACAGATTTGGAAAACCAACAGATAGGACACTTGGTACATCCATCAGATTCTCACAAATATTTAGGAGTTAAGATCAATCAGGATACGTTTACCATCCCCAGGGATCATACAGAAACATCCATATAATGTTCCTGTTGCCCTGCTTTCACTGGGGCAGGATTGCTTCTGCAGAAACCCTCAGCAGCCTTCCCTATGTGTTTCATACAGGATTCAGGGCTAGAAAGAAAATTTATGCTGGTAAAAATTATGGCTGGGGATGTGTTTGGATTTTTATTTGTTTGGTTTGGTTTTGGTTATGCTTTTCTTTATCTATGGAAAGATATTTTAAACAAAAAAATAACCACAAAAATTTCTAATTTATTTCAGTAAGTAGGGCCCTTTACCTTTGCAACACGTGGAAACCTTTGAAGAAGAAAATAATTAAATCCAGACAGTTGTCCTAGACTGAAAATAAACTGCACATCTCAAGCCCCTCAGAAAGGCCATTGTCTTTCATAGTAAAAAGTGTCAGTACCATATGCATCACAGTGGATACACTCTCAAAAGCTGCACAGACCATCAGTGATGAAGCAAGATTCAAACTTGAATCTTTACTAGGTTCAAACCAGCACATGGCATTTTTCTCTTTAAAAAAAAAAATAGGTATCAGCAAGGTATGATGTCCATATGATCCTAGAAGTGCCTTATGGAGCACAGCTTTGATGGCAATCATGGCCTGCATGATTTGAGTATGTTCTTCTGAGGGATCTCTGCCAGCTTCTTGCTGACAGAAGAACTTTAAAATACATCCTAGAAATTATGTTTTTTGTTTCTACAAGCTGGGAGGAGACCTCCATCAATACTTTCAATGCACTTTCTCACTCTCTACTGCCTCCTCCATCAGACAGGTAATTCAAATACCTGTCTGTCTGTCCAACAGATAGGTAACATTATTAAATATACACAGTATTACTTAAAATCACCTTCTAGAATTTCAGGGAATAATAGTGGCTTGTAGAGGGAGAAAAGAAAATATTTAGCCAATATTGGACTAGCAATGCTAGCCAAATGGTCCCATTTATTATACTTATGGTGAATTTTGTATGAAAAATCATGCAATAACCCTCAGTAGCAAGAAGTTACAGAGAAGATAGGACACATTGCATTAATTCATTTAGTCCCAGAACTAAACTTTTGAAACACTACAAACATCTGTAAGGAAACTCCCCTGGATTTTTTGCTTCAGGTACTTATTTCAAAGTTTTGGTAGAAGTCTCTGTTACTCTACTGGACTTCATTTATGATTTATGTAGATGTACAGAGTTTTCTATGGATTATTTTGCTATTGAAGGTGAAGGGGGGAAAAATATATTTGCTACAAATCGTGAACTGGCATTTTTTGGTAGGTCAGCTATTTTCTTGTCTTTTCTGTAAACCAGGAAAGATTTCTGAACTCACAGATCTCCTATGTGTAGTGTAACAAGGCAACCAGGTGCCACTAATTACCAGGCAGTGGGCATGAGCTTGTGTCAAGCCCACCTGTGCCTAATTAGGGCAGGACCCACTGGGCATGAGCAGGACCAGGGTGGCAATAAAAGGAGCTCATGCTCACTCCTTGGCAATTAGGGGCACCTGGTTGCCTTGTTACACTACACCTATGCATAAACTGAGACTAGTTGGACTAAAAGCACAATCCCAATCATCTTAACTCCATGTTATCTAATAGAAGTCAATGTTGTACTAATCAAACCAGTACTAATTTGTAATTAACAGGATAAAGTGAACCAGCACAGACAGAAATCTCTACTTCCAAACTGGCTTTTAGATAAAAGAAAAAATAGCAGTTTTTAGACAGTAGCTCCAGTGAAGCTGTAGGACAAACATTAATATCCTAGTGTAAATTTCAAATGGTTATGCAAACCTCATGTGAACATCTTATTCTGGATATACTCATAATTTAAAAAAAAAAATTATTTTTAAGGAAAGCCCTTTGCTTGTGTGGATGTCTATGTTTTAGGATGAAAAGCAACAAATTTAAATGGAAGGCTCTGGATTTTAAAAAGAAATCTATTTCAGCTGATTTATTTTATATATAGAGGGTCAGTCTTTCTTTAGAAGGGGCTGACAGGTTTATTGTCAGATGCTTCCAGATGCTCTTAAGGAGCCTAAATAGAGGAGAGGTTTGGAGTGCAACTTCTTGCTTCAGTGTGCACAAGCACCCATCTAAACTTCATTCACATGCACAGCATATAACAAAAAGCTCTTTCCACAATGAAATCCAAATAAAAGAAGAGTACTGAACAAGTGTTTTCCTCCCTTCCTAATAGTCTATGACCAGGGTTGGCCCTAGCATTGTACCTTCTGCATACATCCTGCAGAAACACTCCAGTAAGGGAAATAAGGGTAAATCTGGAGATACCACCTCAGGTGTGGCTCTATTATGTTACTAAAAATCTAGGGAGCAGATCTAAGCTTCCATTTGCCAAATGATTGTTTCTAAAAAATGGGACATTGCCTGAAGTGGAAACAGCTTTTCTTTTGGGGATTTCCTCCCCCTTGACAAAGCCTCTACCACACCTAAATGTATGGATTAATAGTAAGCAATTTTCAGCAGAGATTTTACAGTTATGCTTCGTTGTATAAACAGATATATTAAAAAAAAAAAAAAAAACAACGGGAAAAAGAGTCCATCCATGGAAAAAAATCATGTCTTCTCCCCCTGGTGTCATGTCTTTGGGTATGTACAGCCTTGGAGAAATGTATAAATAATTTTATACATGGAACTCTTAAAAAACTAGAGATTTTTAGTACAAAGGAATCAATTCACTGAAATGACCACATGCTGTTGCTTTTATGATATACTATATACACAAGAGGATCAAAAAAAAGACCTCTGTTTTACGGTTACTGCTGTTCTGTACATTAACATGTGGCTAATACCCTTCTGTGGGTGAGATTTACACTTAGTATTACAAATATTATAACAATGCTGAAAATACTGATACAAAACAGCTTCAAGATGACATTTTAAAAATATCCCTCATTTTAATTGAACTGTTTTCTCCAGGTTTTTTAAGCTTCATCTTTATAAAAGATTCTCCAAGAAAATAGAAGCATTTAAAATTTTCTTTTTGAAATGGATAGATGGATTTTTTTTAATAAAATGTAATCCAAAAGTCTGTTTTCCAGAAAAAACCCAACTATAGATACAGTCCATAAGGTAAAATTGAAGAGGTTTTCTGTTTTTCTGCTTTTTAATGTAGTATAGTACATTTGTATCCTGGAAAAAAAAATCCATTGATTACAGTGTATGCAAACTTATTTACAGATCTGAAATATAATTGCATACAGCAACTTTTCAGATGAGCAAGACTGAAATGCATTGTTAGTAAGAACCAACTCTCTTTTCAATCTACCACCACCTTAATAGACTGCTCAGATAAAAACATGCTTTTGAGCAGAGAAATCTTGTTACTATTATTTTTAATTTTTTTGGTAGAGTTTAAATTATCAGTCAGTGCAGGACTGGGAGTCTCAAATACCTGTAGCTAATTCAGTCAAGCTGTGTTTGCAATTTTTGCACATTCTGTTTTGGCAGTAGCTATCTATGCACACAAGAACACAAAGAAGTTTGGCAAATGTTTGTCTTGATTTCATGTATCCAGCTCTGGGTACCCAAAGTTACCACCACAGAATTTTTAGACAAAACCTGCTCTCTTTAACATCAGATAATAAAAAAAATTCTGTGTTTGCTCTAACCAAATTATAATTCTCAACAAATCAAATCCTGAAAGTTCAAGCTACTCAAATGGCTTTGCAGAATATCTGCCAAGCTTATTATCTATTTTTTTCTTAATCCAACCAATCCTTGTATTAATTCAAATATTAAGCAGTTAAGCACATATTTAACAGTAGGTAAAATTTGTAGCATTAATTCATTTTATATACCCTATGTGGCTTACCTTTTAAAAGTTACATCCTTCTTAGTGATTACAGAAGCTTCGTTTTTCATGATACGCTACTTCAGTTGTCACTGGTTTGCTGCTTTGTGTGAGGATGTGCAGCACTCCTGTCTTTCATTATTAATCACTAGTTAAAGAGAGCAGTGACTTGTCTCAGATCTGCCTCAGTTGTACTTAAATGTGCCAAATTATTTATAAAATACTATGTGTCATGGATTACCATTCCAACAGATTACCCTCCAACAGAGAGGTTGTGAACTAAGTGTCACGCTTGGGATATGCCACATGTAACTTGACTGGGGCGCCTGGTTTTGAGCCCTCTGAAAGGGGGAAGCAGGATTTCTTGTTACTGAAGAGTCTGCAAGTTCTGTGGTGTGATCAGATGACTTCATATTCCTGAGAGACCAGCATGCTGCCCAGCAGGCACCATCTGATTCACCTCACTTGTGTGTAACACATCAAGACTTGCAAACAAAAGCAAACAAATGTAGTTAAACACAGGTGGGGAGAGGGAAGGAAAGGTTGAAGAACCAAGATGAGATCCTCACTTTGGGATCCAGTTACTTACTCAAATACCTCATGAGCCTCTATGAACCTTGCTGGGAAATTAAAATCAGTCACTTTCTCTACTTGTGGCATGAGGCATTCATAAAATACACACAGCAGGTGGTAACACACCCCTAAACCCAAGCAAATTTTTCTGTGTTTAAAAAAAAAAGCATGAAAAGAGGGCCCTCAAAACTTCTGACTCCTTATTTCCCTAGTCTATGAAATTCAAGAGGGTTTTCTAATTACTTATCTATTCATTCCTCACATCTACTTTAACAGTAACATTATTAAACATACACAGTATTACTTAAAATCACCTTCTAGAATTTCAGGGAATGATAGTGGCTTGTAGAGGGAGAAAAAAAAAATATTTAGCCAATATTGGACTAGCAATGCTAGCCAACTGGTCCCATTTATTACACTTATGGTGACTTTTGCATGAAAAATCAATATAGTTATTTAACAATCTAGTTCATCCACAGTCCCAAATGGGAAAGTACAGAACCTACAGACAACGATACATTTTTTACTTTCTTTTTCTCTCAGTTGAAATTAGCAGCAAATGAAAGACTCAGCTCTGAGTGAGCTGATTTTCCTCTTTAATCAACTCTCCTTCCATGGCAAAAGTCCGAGCACCTTCTTACCCATCCTGTTGCCCTAACATCTGTAGCTCTGCCGTGTGTAGGTTGTGGTGAAGGAAAACGTTTTTTCTGCTGTACATATGCAAAGAGATGGGTCCCCTGGGAGGCTGTCCAAGTCTCCCTGTGAACGTGGTGTGCTGACGGGGTACAGCACTTTGCTCTTTTGGAGCTCCTGAGAACACTGGGTAGGTGTCTGCCTTGGATGCTGCCTTTGCTGGACTCGGCACCGTGGTGGCCAAACCATTCTGGGTGACCTCTGAAGAGAGGGTTTCATAGGTGCCTCTCGTGTGCTTGATGACTTCCACAATCTCTTTCTCTTTCAGGAGGTTGCTCAGATACAAATTAGAGATTTGGCAGCTCTTGCTTTCATAGGCAGGTGCTTGGTTGCCTGATGAGTATCTAAAATGGTCCTCGGTGGGAGTATGTGCTGACTTTCTGTCCCTTGTGCTGAGATTTTTGCTCACCGTTCTGTTTGGAAATGTAGCCTGGGAAAACAAAAGAAAATGTTGTGTTAGTAATAGATTGTATCAGGAAAATGGTGTATGGGATATAAAACACTCCTCACTACAGAGGTACATGAGGCTGGAAGATCAAAATGAAAGATGAATCTCAAATGCTGGCAAAACTCTCAAAACACAGCTAGCATACAATAGAAGTATTGTTCAGTCACATGTAACAGAACTAATATTGAGCAGGCTGTTATTATAGATAACAATTTGTGTATTTTCTTTAGAAAAATAGTTTAAATAACAGGAGGAATTTTTTTTGGGGGGGGGGGAAAATAACAAATGGATAAAATTTCTTGCAAACAGATTTTCAAAAGCATTTCACAAGAGGAAACAATTTTGACTGCATACAGTTCAACTCCTAATACTCTCAAATACTTACAAAATGTAAAGAACATCTTTTGTGAATATCTTCATGCTTCAGTTAAGCTCAGAACATGCTCACTTTCCACTGTCCCTGGGATGTAGGTGTTTTGTTGTGTACTTACAGTTAAATGCATGCCAAAAAGGTCTGCCAGAGCAGAGCAATAATTTTATGTCAGCTGCAACATAAGAATGATTCCAGCTTGTTAACAGCTTTAACGCTCTGTGAGCTTGCATGAATTTATATTTCTCTAAATAAGAGGAATTTAACTGCACATGGCAAGCCAGGGGAATGACACGAGCTAAACTGGAAATGTTCAGAAGCCTGGTGTCCAGAGGAGCTTTGAGCCTATATGGCTTTGTAAGAAATATTCTATTTTATATATTGCTACAAATCATATATGACACCAATTTTCCCAATAAGAATTAAATAACTAAAAGCTGTACTTGAGTTTCAAAAGTTGTTGACATGACCTACTTAAGCTCTACTGTCCTTTGTCATCTAATGTGTGTGAAAAAAAAATAAAAAAAGAGGGGAATGTTTCACTACCTTCTCTGGTCAGTTATGTTTCCTAGCTTGCAGTGCCATTAGTGCACCTCTGCTTTTAATTTGTATTTGCTCGGTTTTGTTTCATTGGTTTTTTTTTAACTAGTCAGCTTATGGTAACTTAACTGAAACTATGTGAAGAAGGATTCTAATGATAGCATCAATTGTACTTGATTTAAAGTTATTTTGGAATATACATTTGTCTTTGTTCTATCCCTGTGATACTTTCCCAGTTCCTGGTCAAAGCATCTACTTCTCACATTCATTTGCAAAAAAAAAAAAAAGTACTATTTTAGTCCATATAGGTTTTCTGCAACAGAACTCTGGAAAAACATAATATCAGCTTCCTGATGTTTACATTGCTATACGGGCTCTGATGTTGCAGAGCAAATCTGAGAAAACAAAAAATACTCCTAAGCCTTACAATGCTACTTTGCTAAAAAATATTTCAGGATGTTTCACTTATTCCATGAGAATATTTATTGTTTCAGGACAATCTGTGTCACTTCATATGCACTTCTATTTTAAAGCAACACAGAGGAATGATAATGTTAATATTCACAGTTTACTTTTCTTGGTTTTGCTTTGTTTAGTTTTTGGGGTTTTTTAGTACAGGTAGGTTAATGGTCATGCTTCTACAGATTCATATGATGGTTTGGATACAAGTATTGCAGTGCATTTTAGGTGTCAGAGATGGTATTTTCAAAAACTATTAGTACTTGAGCATGGTTTTTCCCATTCAGTGCTGATTGCACCCAGATTCCTACACAGGAGTGGAACTCTTCTGGAAAACGTCACATAAGGTTTCATGCCTACAGAGTATGGATGTTGAGATGAAATTCAGTTCCTAGGTAATCATTCTTGGGAAAATTTACATGGAAGATCAGTCTTTCTAAAATTATTTTACTTCTGTGCTAGTTAATAAAATCTTCCTTTGGGGCAAGAGAGCCAAATTCAGTGCTCTGACAAAAATCCTTGAGTTTGTTAAAAGGAAATGTTTCTGCAGTTACCATGTGTCAATCTGTGCCCTCTGACAACCTAAAGACTGACATCATAGAACTGATAGGAACTTCATGATGGATCACCCACTCTCTGCTACACTTCTGGTTAGCATCAGCTTATCCCTATGTTTTTCCTGAAATATGTTTTTATTAACCAGCTGTTAAGGACCTTCTTCAATGTAACCTGTACAGCCTCAGATAACCTTTCCCACTACGTTGTCTTTATTTTTAGGAAAAGTCTTCCTAATGTCTAAACTGAATCTTTCTAGCTGCAAGACTATTTTTTCTATCTCTATATACCATGGAAATGAAGAAAGAATTTCCATTTGATCTTTGAATACCTGTTTATGTCTTTGAAGAATGCTGTCAAGCTACCCCTTAATCTTCCCTGCTCTAAAATAAAAAATATCACACTGATGTTTTCACATAGGGCTCATCTTGTAGACTCTGAGTCATTCACACTCGTCTTTTCTATAGATTCTTTTCAGTAATTCTATGTTTTTTCTTGAAGTAAATGGACCAGGAGTACAGTACTTGAGGTAATCCTCTACAACTACCCAGCAGAAGCAGCACTATTGATCCTAGGCAGGACTTTTTCATCCACTTCTTACTCTCTCCAGTACAAGGTTCACAGTTTTACCTCGCAGCAGCATGAAATTGCTCACTCATGTTCACCCAGTTGTCCACAATAGTTACAAGGTCTTTTTCTACAAAATTATTACTAACTTGTTAGCTGATTATTGTAACACAGACATAATTTCTCATTTGCCTGAGCTGAATTTCATAATTATCCCTCTGATCTTTTACCTAATGTATCAGGATCATTCTGGATTCCTATTTTATCCATTAACATATTTTCCATCCCACCCAGCTTCAGGTAAGCAGTAAATTTAATAAGAATATTTTCTAGTCCATCATCCAGGTAGTAAATGAATAGCGTTGAACACTATAGAACCTGACTTACTGTAGCTTTCTGTTTTAACACTGGGGCATTGATAAGTTATCTCCAAGGACTGTTTTCCAATCTTCTACTTGTTTAATTTAGTCTGCACCATATGTTTATAAAACACTATCATAAGCCTTACTAAAACCAAGAAATCAGATATCTACAGCTTCTCTTCTAGCCAGAAGGGCTGTTACTGTGCTGTTGAATGAAATTAGATTGGTTTGGCAATTTTGATTTGATTTGTAATCCATGTTGGCTCTTGTTCATTTCATCTTCTTCTATGTGCTTATACTTTGTTCAATTATGTACCTCAAGATTTTGTATGAGGACTGATCTAATGGAAAATGTTACCTTATATTTAAGATTAATCATAACCATCCCCCAGCACTGACAAAAATAGACACTGATGCTGCTCTTTGATCAGGATGTACTTGTTTTAACAAACACACCTCAGAGCTTTTCATGCTGGCATGCACAGCTCAGCAAAAAGTCTAGGAATTAAGAACTGTTTCTCTTCTTAGAGCTGCTACTGAAGTGCCAGGCAATGCATGGAATTTATCTGTGTAATCAGCAGCCACCCTTGTTCTTGTCTTCCTTCAGTGAGATTGCTCAGACATGAGCAGCAGGACGTGTGAAGGTTAAATTTCACATGAAATGTTTTCATTTTAGAAAATACCTGCCAGATTTTGGAGATCTCCACTTGCAGCTGGTTGTTGGCCAGTGGGGGGAGACACTGTGTGTGTATGTATGTGGTAAGGTATGGTCTTAGTTTTGGGAAGCTGTAAATTGCTACTGAATAATTAAACAAATACCAGGTGGTAACAAATTAAGAGCTTGATTACCTAAATTTTAAAACATCAACAAAAATTTAGAATATTCCTTCATTATTCTAAGATACTGGTTTGACCCTACTTTAAGCAAGAAGGCACAGGTGGGTAACAAAGAAAGAGAGACTCATTCTATCAGATGCATAGATAGTCATGAAATAAATGGAGATTTTAACAAAAACATTGCCAAAAAAGCAATAGTGTCACTGTTATCTGTGACAAATTAGTGAATAACAGCTTCTGATCAAGAAAAGAGAACAGTGGTCAGATGGGAGTATTTCAACAAGAAATCTCTCCTGCACCTACCCTTGAATGATAATATAAAACTCAATGCTATCATTCAAATATTTTTATAAAAGTCACAATATACAGATTTGAAAAGGATTGCATGTTGTTCATTTGCTGAATTCAGATAGTGTAGTTTGAAAAAACTGAGTCCAACTGAATTTCCTTGCTGGCCCATTTTACAGATGTTTAGACTTCTCATGACCTGGCCAGAGTAAGAACAACATCCCAGAGTGAAATCAATGATAAAAACCACACAAGCAGCACCAACAAGAAAAATTGAAAAAAACTTGAGCTTTAATTTTTTTAACCTATATCTGCTTATCTTCCTCTAAATGTTTCATGCAGAATTTTTGGCAGTTGTCTTTTAGGTACCAACTGCATCCTCTGAGCAGTAAGATGTGGGTGAGCAAAGCCCCAATCCCAACTCATCTGTTTGCCAATTTGAAGGCCAGGTCCTCATCCAAAGCTAAAGGTGGCTTGATGCCAGCTGTGTTCCAGCCTAGCCTGGAGCAGCTGCAGGGCTGCTGTAAACTGCTGCTTGGCAGAGACCCGAGGAACCAATCTGCCAGCTGGTGACTGCTGAAGCAAAAAAAAAAAAAAAAAAAAAAATCCATTCATCTCTTTCCCTTTTATTTTTCAGTATCTCAGCTAGAACCAAAACCTCCTTTGCCCCAGAAATCCCCAAATGCCACCCTACAGCCTGCCTAAGGGTGGACCCAGGAAATGGGCTGCAATTAGGATGCAAATAGAGCTCTGAATTTTCTTTCAGAAGCACACCACTTTAAATATATGGAGAGCAAAAAAAATTAGCCTTCTGTGTTTTTTCAAATAGAGCCTAAAGTTTAAAAAAAATCCAGATTTTAATTTCTTGTAGAAAAAAAATAATTATAGGTTTGAATCATTGTAACTCGAGTTTTAAGGTAGTGAAAATATGAGAAACATTTTAGGTTTGATTATTCTAAACTAGTGCTAAACATATCAAGAATGAACCAAAACTGGGAACTTAATATTCTTAAAATATTTTTCTCCATACTTTTTTTTGATCGTTCCTCTTTGCAGTTGTCATTCTGGCAATTTTTTCTTGTGTTAAGAAAAGAGAAAACAAAACCCCTCAATGGCACAGTAATGTCACAGTAATGAAAACTGACTTCTCTTCCAGAAAGCTCCAGAATGGGACATGTTATTAAAAAACCACTGCAGCCATCCATCACTTTCCATCTTCCAACCCAATGAGTGAAATACAAGAGCTATCAACAAAACAATACTGCTGCAGGACATGCAAAAATGGATATTGTTGCTGACTATCCTGTGATAAAGTACTGATGTAAAATGACAGAAAAAGACATAATTACAAAAACATGTCAAAAAACGTGCACATTTTTAAGATACCTGTGCCCAGAGGCATCTGGGACTCTTGGATGCCTGTAATGTAATTCTTCCAAGTAGAGCAACTTCCTTAAATGCATCACTCTGACAACAGGCACAGAGAATAAAACCAAACAGAATACTCTCTCACCAGTGTTCCCAGTGCATCCTGACAACCAACCACCACTGGAAGAACACTGGAAGAACAATGTTTTACCACCCCCAAGGATTTTTTGCTTTCAGAGATGCTAAAGGAAACACTCTCTAGAGAGAATAATTATCCAGTTTTCCAGAAACCTGACAACTTTCTGGATTCTCTCAAGTTTTCAGCTGCTGAATTATTTTGTGTTTGCAGGAACACAAGAAATGTAACATGAGCTATAGCCCAGTGTAGCTACCTTGGCCCTCATCAGATCTCAGCTGGACTGCAGCACCTTCTGCAGAACTGCCTCTGTTTGCAGTCTAGCCCAGAATTCGGAAAACACAAAGCAACCTAAAGCATTCCAGACACAAGACAAGGTTCTAACGCTCTACATTTCTTTGAAGGATGGAAAGGATGTAGTTTTGAACTGAAATCCCTTCAGGTGCCTTTCAGAGTTCTGACAGTTTGTCTAAGTGCAGGTCTGATTTACCAAAGCAGAGGTTAACTGAGTACTTTGGACTGCCACATCTGTCACTCTGTCACACATTTAATTTCTGCACCTCCTCACTCCTGTGCTTCCATCCTAGAGATGATCCAACACAAAATGTAATTTAGCTGCAGCAGGTAATTGTTCTTCATTCAGGTCTCTTACAAAGCACTCACTCTTAGTGATTTCAGTAGCACCTGGACCACGAGAGAAGCTTTTACAACCCAGATCTGCACCTATTGCTCAACTGATGCTGCCTTCTGGCAACATGTGACATATGAAAGAAATAAACCCCAGTATTTCAGAGTAAGGCATGGACTGGTATCAACAGGTTATGGGCAAGAACGAGCTGCTGCCATCTGTTACAAAATGAACACAGTCACCATAACTCAAAACCATTTTCCCTTTCAAACATCTTTATCTCCTTACTGAAAGCAAAATTTATGGCCAGCTGACATACAGGCCTCTTCCCCAAAATGCCTTTATTGGTTGAATACAATTGAACTATAGTGGTCAGCTGATGCCCTAAAAAGATTTTCTGGTAGTTCTCTGTGTGATAAGTAACCCACAGAGGGATGGAATAAAATATTCATCTTCTCAGCATAGAATTATCCTTGAAAATTTTTATTTATGCCAGCAATAATGCACCATTAAGGCAACAAGGTGTGAAAGAATGTAATGTTATAAATTTCCTAATTCTCCACTTCTTGGATTAACTGGAATAATTTTTTCTCATTAGTAAAGCTAATAGAAACCTTCTCGTTTTACAGCTGTTTGTTTACCATGCTTTCCAAATTAAACATTTGGAACTTTGACCCGTTCACCAGCATGAGACATCCTCTTCCAACCTGCTAACAAATTCATTCAGATGACACTGAATAACTTCCCCTTTGGCTTAAAATTCTAAATAACCATAAAAATACTAATGAAAATTAAAAGCTGATAAATAGTGTGGCTCTTTCAGTGAAATTGCTACAGAGCAGTAGGACATATTATGTCAGGTAAGAGATCTTATTTTACATAGTCCATATTAAAGACATTCTCAAGATCAGGAAGTTGATCTGTAAAAGTGACTTTTACCAGATGGAGTATTCCTAATTCAGACCTGGGGACAAAAATGGAAAGAAAAATTCAATGGAATTTTACCTCCTGTTGTAAAAAATCTGCTAAATCCATAATCTTGGAAATGTCCTCTGTTCAGTAAAGGATAGCTCCCCCAACTCAACAATTCTTGTAACACTTCTGTATCTCTTCATGCAATTTTATTTTATTTTTTTCTTACTGACCTCAGCCCCTTTGTATACCCACAGCTATCACAGCCAATGATTAAGGAAATACTTTCATTAAGATCTTTTTATACTCCACCTTTGGTTACAGGCAGCAGAGTGTAGAATAAAGTGTGAAATTCAGACTTGCTCATGGGCATTCCAAGTTCCATTCAAGGGGACCAGGTAAGTCCCATGCTCACCCAGGACTTTGGTTCTCACTGATTCTGTGCAGCCCAAGACTTCAAGGCCATTTGTGTCATGCTTGTAGCTGAAGTTGTATAAAAAGCCATAGGTGCCTACACTTAAGGACATTATTTGCTTAACTGATGCAAAATTAATTAATAATAGATGGAGTAGTGGATCCACAGGAACAACAGGATCACTTCACAAGACTTCAGTGCATAAAATGTGAGCAGTGAAGTGTGACACAAAGGTCCTGAGGAAACACTATAGGAGCTTGCTCTGGAATTACAAGCAGGAAAACTAAGCAAGTGCTAATTAACCCTTCTGAAAAAGTGTGCTACTTAACTCATGTTTAGTCCTATGCTCAGACAAGTGTTTTGGCTTTGCAAGCCTCCTGTGTTTTTTCAAATACATCCTAAAGTTTAAGAAAATATCTGGAATTTAATTTCCTGAAAAAAGAAAAAAAAAGAAAAAAAAAGAAAAAGCCCCAAAGTATTTAAAGTATATACCTTGATATAGGTTTGCAAGTCAAACTAGTTAGTAGTTCTGTACAGGATTTCATGTGCCATGTAGACACAACAAGTTGCTCAAAGATCTCCACCTCATGGATTTTATATTTCTTTTGAAGACCAGCTGCCTGAAAACTAAGAAGACCATTTCTAGCCTCGGGTCTGACATGTGGTCACCAAACCCCATCATCATATCTGTATATAATCTAAATTTAAACTAACTTGTAGGATGCACCTACAAGGTACCTTGGGGTACCTTTTAGGTTTTACCAAGTTTCTAACTATAGTGTTATTTATTTGCCTACTCTAATGTCACCTAACATGATTTCCTATACTACAAAAAATCCCATATATAAATTGAAATTTATATTATTTAATATTATGTATACCAGGATACAGTTGTCTTACAAACAGTAGTCTCAAAAAGATTTAAATACATAATGTTCATATTGCTATAGAACATATATATATATATAACTATATATATATAGAACATTTATATATAGAACTATATATATATAGAACTATATATATAGAACTATATAGAACTATACATATATAGAACTATACTGTATTGCTCTATATCTGAGACATACTTTTGAGAAAAGAAATTAAAAAAGGGTCCATGTAAATTGTTTATAAACTCTCATTTCAAAGCTGGAGGTATGTATTAGACTCTGTGCTTATAGATGTATTCCTGTTGTGTTTAGGATGATAATCTTAAATACCTGAGCACAAGAGGCTTTTGTTTTACCAGCTGGACACACAGGAACTCAAATCTCTATTGTATCTCTGTGTGTATTTATGATCTTACTTTTTGCAAAGAAAAGAATCATATATACTTATCCTTAAGTTCAGAGCTTTCTTATTTCACTTTCAACCAGTGAATATCACAAAACAGATTTCCAAAGAACTTTTTCTGAAAAAGCCACTGCTTACTGTTTCATAAAACCCCCCCAGAAAAGCCAGATGAATTATACTTAGCCAAGATTTCACCTGTTTACATTACATCCTTTAACAACATTAACCCCTCCTTACACTAAAGTAAGCTTCATAAATTAGCATCCTGAATTATGAAAGTAATAGGGGCAGAACTTATTAGAACAAGAGTCAATTTGCATAAATGGGTAAAATTACATTCAGCTACTGTCATGTTAATCAGTGACACTATTGCTCAGCTCAATAGAGTCTGCAAAGAAAGCAGAGGATGAACAAAAAGGGCCAAATTTTATTCTGCTGACAAGAAAAGAAATCCTAATTATGCTTTAATTGGCTTGACTTCATTTTATGACAGAATTACTGAGACCAAGACATCTCTTAATGGAGAGTTAAATAGTATTTTAATTGTAATTTATGTACATTTCTATATATTGATAAGGATGCCTAGTTTAGGAATGAAATATCCATAACCCAGCCTTTTTATGGTTAGACAAAAACATTACCACACACCTACAATGAGTAACTAGCCTTAACTGGTCATATTCAATGTATTCAACAACATGCAAACCAGTTCAGACTCCTATGACAGGATGAACCATTATTATTCCAGAAAGACACCAAGTCTCTGCTATAGGTTTCAGTCAGAAAAAGATATATATGAACTTTGCACCACAGGACAAAGCTGAGTGAGTCACTTTTCACTGACAGTAGAAATATTTCTCTTAAAATATTTGTCTTCAAAGATCTTGACATCTATGATAGCTATAAGACTATGATGAATGAATCACTCTATGTCTAGGTTTTTATTCAGTATTGACTGTCTAAGATATAGGGAAAGACCAAATGGGATTCTCTTGGGAGTAGGGATTAAATATACTTTTTTTCTGGGGGGGGGGGTTTGTTTTTGTTTTTTGTTCTTTTTGGTTTTGTTTGGTTTTTGGTTTTGGGGGGTTTTTTGTTACATACAGCAATGACCCAAGAGTATATTGTCTTTGTCTGTATGGAATTAATGCATGCAAAGCCTGTTCTCTGGTCTTCACCCTTCATTATAAGATTTATTATTAATTAGAAAATCGTGTGAAGCAGAGCAAGGAAACTCACAGCCAAGTGGAGGAACTGTAGAGGAACTGTGAACACCCTTAAGCAATCCATACAACTGACTTGATCTATAATTCTGTGATTATATGATTTACAGGAAAGAGCTATTTCTCTACTGAAACTGTTAGTGTTGGTAGATGAATGACATCATTTCCTTCATGTTCCAAAAAACCCCAGAAACCTATCTCCTATCATTTCAAAACTATGTATGGTTGGCAATGAGAGAAAATTTCCTAAATGTGTAATTTCAAACAAACCAAGTTTCACATAACTAAGATGGGATATCAGCTAAAGACAAAATAAGCTGTTTCCACCAGTGACTTACACAAAATTAGAAAAATATTCCATAGCACCTTCACTGTACCCCTCTAAGGGTCCATTTAGTTAATCTCTCTTTAAATCAGCTGATAAAGCCTGGTGTGCATCACAAGCTATGCTGATCAGTGTCTGGTAAAGTAATCTACCAAGCTAAGACTATTTCATAGATTTCATGTAATTTAAGACCAGGAAAAACTGTCATAATCATCTTGTCTGTGCTTCTCTGCAGTAGAAGCCATAGATTTCTCTTGGAGAAATCATATAATGTAAAAAAAGATTATAGAACTAAAATTTAAAAGGCTTAAAGTAGTGGAAAATGTGTTTTATTTCTTCACAATCCACTAACAATGTGTTCCAGGTGCTTGCTGCAAATGTTTCTGTATTTTTGTTAACAATCCTAAATTAGTACTTGAACAAAAAAAAAGCAATATCTGCTAAGAAAACTGCTCCTATTGTACAGCAGGAAACAATGTGCCTTGAGAGAGCAGAAGGTTCTAGTGCCTAAGACATTAAGGAGCAGGCAAGTTTTGGAGAAAGTGCTGGTTGGGCTTGGAGTTACACTTCTCTGGAGAAAGTTTTGGTCATGTACATAGTCGTGTGTATGATATGAAGGTCCTGTTCTCTTTTGTAAATCATAGAATCCTTGGGGTTGGAAGGGACCTCGAAAGATCATCTAGTCCAACCCCCCCTGCCAGAGCAGGGCCACGTAGAGCACTTCGCATAGGAACGTGTCCAGGCGGGTTTTGAATGTCTCCAGTGAAGGAGACTCCACGACCCCCCTGGGCAGCCTGTTCCAGGGCTCTGTCACCCTTACAGTAAAAAAATTTTTCCAAATATTCAACTTGAACCTCCTGTGCTCCAATTTACACCCATTACCCCTTGTCCTATCACTGGTCACCACTGAGAAAAGCCTAACTCCATCTCCCTGACACTCACCCCTTACATATTTGAAAACATTGATGAGGTCACCCCTCAGTCTCCTTTTCTCCAAACTAAAGAGACCCAGCTCCCTCAGCCTTTCCTCATAAGGGAGATGTTCCACTCCCTTAATCATCTTAGTAGCTCTGCGCTGGACTCTTTCAAGCACTTCCCTGTCCTTCTTGAACTGAGGGGCCCAGAACTGGACACAATACTCCAGGTGCGGCCTCACCAATGCAGAATAGAGGGGGAGGAGAACCTCTCTTTTCCTACTAACCACACCCTTTCTAATGCACCCCAGGTTGCCATTGGCCTTCTTGGCCACAAGGGCACATTGCTGGCTCATGGTCATCCTCTTGTCTACCAGGACCCCCAGGTCTCTTTCACCTACACTGCTCTCCAGCAGGTCAGCCCCCAACCTATACTGGGACATCGTGTTGTTCTTCCCCAAATGCAAAACTCTACGCTTCCCCTTGTTGAATTTCATCATGTTTCTCTCTGCCCAACTCTCCAGCCTGTCTAAGTCTCTCTGAATGGCAGCACAGCCTTCTGGTGTGTCAGCGACTACTGCCCTTCTATGATTCTGGATTATACAGGATGCATGACTCAGAGGAGGCCACTGTAGCCTGCAAAATAGCAAATAACATTTCACAAAACCCCTTACTTCTCTGGAAAAAAACTTCTTACTTCTCTGGAAACATGTGAACAATTAATGCAGATATGTGCTGATATTCATCCCATCAGCTCTATATTTCCTCCAGCAAAACTATATTATACAAATTTAGCAAGGAAAAAAGAATAAGAGGAAACAAAATTGTAGTAGGCACCCGCTGAAATGTCTTACTTTCTTCCCATTGGGAGAACTAAGGCTAAAAATTTTGGCAAAGATGCCAAAATACTTTTATTGGTTTCTGCTTCTCTATCCATCTGCCTAGCATAAGGAAGGTCAGCAGGATTATATTTCATATTATCCTTCCTACCTTCTGTACTAATGAATATAGGGAGGACTATCCCTCCTGCCTGCTGCAGCATACCCTTCCTCTGTAAAAGTGAGAGTTTATAATTTGTTTTCTTTATAGCCCATCCTGTAGGGCTCTTGCTTGAAAAAAGTAATAGATGATTTCCTGACTTGGGTTTATAGGCTTTTCACCTATAAAGTACCACAGTGTTGCTGACTTAGCAGTTGCTGCATAATAGCTGCTTAAGTGGTTCAGAATGTTCAGCTTCTTGTGACATCAACTCTTAACCTCTGCTGTTTTGACATCTTACTTCATTATGCAGCATTTTAATGGAACTCCTAAATTCTGGAACATTTCAGTGAAACCATAGTCCCATGGAATCCACAAGCAAAACATCCACCTGCTTTATTGTGTTGTCTTGAGCAGGAATGAGCTTAAGCATGCACTTGGAGGCTATTTACTGCTATACACATTAGGGACCAGTGTGGTTTTCAGCTGAGCAGCACGTGCTGTTGTGATGGCCAAATTAAGGGTATAAGTTACTTTAAATAACTCAAAGCCAGAGTAATTTGTTCAAATACACTGTTTTGCAAAAAGGAGGCTTTTAAATACATTTCAAGGAAGGAAAAAAAAAAAGTATTTCTTACAATTAGCAGTCTTGAAAGACAATATCTGTTTGGTTAGAGCCTTATATTAGATATATTTTAGAAATACAAGGTATAGCTCAGGGATCAATACTGAGTCCAGTCCTGTTTAACATCTTCATTAATGATCTGGATTTTCCCTCATCAGCCATAACAGCACTATTTAAAAAGTGTGATTTATCTATAAAGGGTCCATTAAATACAATACACAGGCAAAAAACTTGCCTATTGGTTGAGAGGTCCCAACACTTAGATGGCCTAAAAATTTAGGCAATGGAGCTGAAAAAGCACCATGCTTCAAACTAGCAAAAGTCCCAGAAGCAGGATAATGAAACTTTGCACTGAGACAACAAAGCTGTCTCAGGCAACGTAACAGACACTCCAATTCATTGTGCAGTGAAAGAAAAAAGGACAGGCAATGTCTGAAATTCATGATGGAGGACAATGTGCACACACACTCACAGACACCCTGGGGACTGATGAAAGATAGCCTCACATTTGACTGACATCCATCAGCTCATAAAAGCCTCTAAAGCACACACAGGCAACACCCCTGGATTTTCCAACAGCACATCTGAAACCAGTTACAGAGGCTGCACTTACAACACATCCTAGGTGATCACTATTTAGGGGCAGTAGCTTTACATGCTGTTCCTCTCACCTCCAGATTTCTGCCTCTCAGACATTGGCAAACTTCTTTCATTTACCTAAACCTTGCAGGAAATAAAATACCACTAAAATTCAGGGTGCATATTCACTCTGCTGCCTCCAGGTGTAAAGTTGGTGCATGTCCTCTACCTTGCAGCCTCTCAAACACAATCTCTGTTATGATCTGGAAGATGCTCAGGCACTATTTTGCCTGGTCCCAAAGTAAAAGCCTTCCTTAGCTGAGGAAATACAGATTAAGCAGAGTGTCCTGAAGTAAAAAACAAGTATAAAGATGCCATTCATGCTTATACTGCAGGCATGCTGAAAAAGAATTGTTGAACACCCAAATTCACAAAAATTTGCATATCAGCCAGGAGGAAAAAATGATGAATCAAGAGTTTCTTGGGCATTGGAGCACAACTGAACACATTCAACCTAACACATAGGTAATTTACTGCTGCCAGGACAGTCCCAGGATTCCATTTCCCTGAAACTGGCTGATCAATTGCATGCACAGCCACGAGTAACCTCAGGAAGACTCAAGCAAATAGTAGGACACCCACCAACTGCTACCTGCCACATGTAATAAGCAGCACAAAGCCATCCTGTCAGAGCAGCCTCAACAGTTCACCTCCCCAGGCCGAGCAGGTTAACAGCTGACTGGTGGCTTTTCATGTAAGAATAATTACAGATGTCTCAGCAGACAAACTCTTATGCTGCTGTGCTGTCTGAGCAGCATGAGGAAAAGAAAGTGGATACAGAAGCTCTACAGACAAACCTAATTACCCCAAACTTGCAACACAGCCCCCCCCTTTTTTTTTTCACCAGGAGTGTTTGGTTTTTTTAGCATACTGATGCTTTGAGAAAATTCAGCACTTTACTTAATCTTTCTCTTTCTTGTCCTTCCCTTTTTCCATTTAACTCATTTTCCTGGAGGTGCAGCTACAAAGGAGAGGATGTTAGGGCAGTTGCTGCTATGCCAAAAATCAATTTGTTGAACATTTAAAGGGAAAATATGTCAAATAATGCCAGTGAAAAGTGTTTAACATGCTTGAGTGCCATGCTGCAGTGCAGAGACCTGCTCCTGCCCTAAGCTCCAAAGAATTTGAACACTGGTGCCAAAATAGGAGATGATTAAAGCAGGAGTTATTTTCCACACCTTTCCACAAGCCTGACATGTGACATGGCACTCTGTAAATCCCTTTCCATGAACCACCCTGTCTTGGAAAGAGGGGAACACATGGATGCTTCAAATTCTTTCACGAGGTGCAGTGATATATGAAGTAAATCATGTTGCAAAGAAAAGCTCCAATTTATTTTGCAAACAGGTTTGGAACTGAAGTGGGGATGTTAACTTTACAGACTGCTTCCCTTTAAATGCAGAAAGTGTGTGTTAGAAAACAAATAGGAATTGGCTGCTCTCTGGAAAGAAACACATTCTCCTTTTAGTACCTGAAGATGACTGCTGAAAGCACACATGAATGCCAAGCATTGGATGGGAACAAAAAGATGTCATATGCTTATGCAAAAATCAAATTGCTTTTAAGAGTAGCAGAAATGTAGGGTCTCCTTATTATATATAAATTAATTAATTGAAAAAAAAATTTCAACATTTCCTATAATTAATGCAGAGAAGGAAAGAACTTGCACGGACATCAAAAAGCAGAAAGGAAAAAAAAAATTTGAAGCAAACCTGATTCCCTACCCTCAAGAAACGTAGGAATAGGTGAGATTAAATCCACATGAATGTATGGACATATTTGGGCTTACATCTATAGCATCATCCAAATATATATGTCCCAATACAAAACATACAGACTGCACAGGATAATTCTCCCATAATGTTACTAGGAATGTTGACATGATGGACTGTGACCATTTTTGGTTTGTTCAACTAGTGAAGGAAAGGATTAAAAAGCACAGTAAATCTAACTAGTCCACAGGGCCACAGACAATACCTATTATACTTTATTTCATTATCTTGGGGGGGAAATACATGGTGATTTGCAAAGCTCTTTTCACTTCATTCTTAGCATTTATGGCTATTACAAGTAGAAAGAAACAACAGCTTGACATTTTAGCACGCAAAATGCAAGATCAGAAAAAGACATATAAAAGAAAAATATGTGTTACTCTCCATTTGTACTGTGTCAGCAAAGCCTTTAAATAGGTATTCTTAGTGGAGTTTGCTAATTATAGGTGATTTTCCATTCTTAGAAATTGCCAGGGGGAGACAAGGAAATGAGATATGAGAATAACACAATTTATAGGGGGGGTGGCACTAAAAAAAACAGATCTCTTGTTTTGTCAACGTTTTGCATCTGAATTATAGTTCATGCACAGTATTCCCAAGCCTATTTCAGAAAACCCCTGTATTTAACAGCTGTGTCTCTATTCAGAGTGTATATTGCTACATTTAACTGTGGTCATTATTGTATCCTCCTCAAACAGGAGGCAACAAGAGGTCTGCATTGTAAGGAACCAACTCAAGCTCATACCAAAAGGCAGGGTGTAAGTTCCACGGAGCATGATTTAAACTTCCACCCTGGAGGCTTGGGGTTCTCTGCAGATTGTTTCTCTTGGAAACCACATCTTGGAAAGTGCTATCAAACAAAACAGCTGCTGCTGTGGTAGCAAATATGAAGCACAACCCCCTGTGTGCAGAACTTACTCCACTAATTTTGCATCTTTTGTCATCTTTAATGTTTAAGGTGGGGTGGATGCTCCCTGCTGCTTCAGGGGAGGTGGCCTCTCTCCCAGCCATCCTTGTCTCCTCATTCCCTTGTGCTGGAGTCAGTGTGGGAATAGCTGTGCAGTGAATTAGACAGGGAATCTGGCATGGCTGTAACCCACATCTTTCCAATCTCTCTGTGTGGAAAGTTATTTTTCAGCCAGAACAGTCCCCTGATCAAGCTCACCATGTGCTTGTACAAATGCTTTTTATTTGCACAAGGAAAGCAGCCAGAACAATCAGTCAGAGAGGAAGAAAGAGACCAAGATGGATCTCTCTCAGGTTCATTTCCCCCCCCCTTTTTAAGAGAGGGCATCAATATGGCAAGCGAAAGTGGGTTAAAGTGGGTTGTGCAAAAAAGTTTGGTGGGGATCCATCTCCTCCTCTTCCTGAGCTCTGCTGCCAGATGCAAAGTTCTTTTGCTTCTGATGTGCTGTTATCTTAGTAAAAGCATCACTGACTCTTGGGCCTGAAGTTAAGCAAGACTCCTGGTAGACACAAAGGATTAGAAAGCTCTGTAGGAATAGACCCCACACATCTCGAGTGTCAGAGTTGTCCCTGTGCACAACCATAACCTTCATACCCGAGTGCAGCATCACTGCCACTTCCATGCAGCCTTCCTGTATTTGCCATGTTCATCTCTTGAGACTTTGCTCCCAGTTCTAGTTTGTCAAGGTGTGGAAGCAGCTGCAAGGACTTCCTAAGACTTTTGCCAGCTGTGACATCAGTGGAAGTTTTGCAGTTTCACAAGGTCATCATCTAACTATTAAATTTGCTGGTTTAGAAATTTACTATTTCACTATGAAAAAGCCATAAATATCCAGCTATCTTATGTCCTATTAGGCCATTAAGTGAAAGCCATCACCATGGTAAATTTTCTTTTCTTCAAGTAAATAATGACAAGTCCCAACAAAAGCCTAAATTATATAAACAGCCCTTCATTATTCTCTCTAGTGGGTAAATTCTTAATAAATGTATTGCACTGGAATAAGCACTTTTGCATGGGTTCTACATCTTCTCAACATGGGCAACTGATTGCCACTCAGATCAGATTTGGTCTGCAGGTTGTTTTTATTTTTTTTTAAGAAACACCTGCAAAAGTGTAATGTTTCTATATTTTCCAGATTTTAAAAATAAAATGTAAAGATAAAACTTATTACTAAATTTGAGAGATAAAATGATTCAGTAAATGCTTTTATGAAAACCTGCTGGTCATAGGAAGATATAAAACATTCTTATCCATATTATGGAAGTTCTAGTTGCAAGGATATCAGGAATAAAGTACTGCAGTGTCTCAGCACTCCAGCAGTGATAATTTTCCATATAATTTCCCCCTCATTTTACCTTTTCTATTAACAGAACCCCTACTGCCTGTTATATGATCACAAATATTAATACAATTATTCTTATGAAAATCAAGGGAGAAAGAATTGGCAGCTTATAGGCATACGAAAGACAGAAAATTGATGCTTTCCTAATATTACACAGGGATCTTTTGACTCCAGGACTGACTTGTGTTCTGGATTCTGGTCCAGGAGAACATGGTTCTCATTCCTTCCTGCAGCACATGCTTTTACACAGAGCAGATAAAAGGTTCCCATGTTTTTGTTACAAAAAAGATAATGAAATTATTAATGCACTCTCATACTGCAACACTCGAATTCCATCTGGTCTGGTTTAGCAAGACTTTGCTTATTTTTAAAATGTGACAGCTTTTTAAATCAGGTTATTATATATCACATGCAATGTTATTCTTAGACATGCCAGTCAATATAGGACAAATAAATCAGCATCACTTCTATGTCCTGTTACATGCTGAAAAATGCTTTTCAAATCAATTTACAGCTTTGAATTACTTCAGTGTTTCTATCTTGAGAGTGAAGACACCAGGGTTTTTTGCTTATGCACGTAGCTCACAATCAGCTGATATAATGACTCAGAAAAAGCCTTTTTCTTAATTAAACCTTCCCTTTCTTTACAGATTTCTGGGAGGAGATCTTGAATTTAGACAAATTATTGCAGATGGTGATATAAGCTGCACAGAAGATGAATGGGAGTGGATTTCAGGTGAAACTCTATTTCATACAGAGCACTTGGAAAGTCTCTGGAACATTCTATCACTGAAAACAGCTTAGCTAGGAATTAAGTATTTAGTCTGCACTTGTGTTACCTGCTTACCTGGTTTTAGCAGAGGGTATTTTGAGGCAGTTTATTAAGTAAGCAAAAACCATCATGGGTTTTGAGCTTTTAAGCTTAAAGATGCAAAGCAGAAATTCTCCACATTTGTCATTATGGTGGAAGCTCAGAGAGTTCAATGGAGAAGTTGCCACAACACAAAAATCCTTTTGCTCCTGATTTTAATTTCAAGTCTTTGAACTCCACAAAAAAGCAGCAGACTGGCTTCCATTTTTTGTTAAAAACAAGTGTATAAGGTATATGTGTTCCATTCATTTATCCTTACATCCATTGCATAGATTGCTTTCAAACTAGGGGTTATTTTACTGCCTCATGTTTGAACTGAGCTTTCTGATAAACTTGAGTCTTAAATTAAAGCTCTCTGAAATTAATGGATCCCTCCATTGATGGTCTGAGCAATTTGTTAAGAACATCTTAAATCTTATTTCAAAGTTCTAATTTTGTCTTCTCTTTATTTTTCATTTTTTTTCCCCCACTTTCCTTTCTTTTAATGATTCATATAAATTCATAGCCAATTTTTACTGTCTCCTCATTCATTCAGGGTTGCTTCCCTGTCTGAAATGGGTAACTTCTACCCTTCCTCCCCAGCACTGCTAAGCATCATGTAGATTCATTTTTAAAAATATGCAGAAATAATGTAATTTATATTTCCATGTGTATAAAATATCCAGTTATATAAATTCTTGAACTGCTTCTTAGGTTCCAGTTCAGCCCTTAAATGATATATCTGAGTAGTTCCTTAACAAGGAACTTACCAATTGACCCACTACCTTCACTCTGAGTTAGGCCCTTATTAATTGGGATTTATTTCTGAATTTTTTAGTGTGTAGGGATTTCCAGAGGACATTAATTTCCTGCTGGCAAGAAGGCTCCATGAAACTATATTAATACATTAGACTTTCTAAAAGAGCTCTTTTTAGATCTTTGTAGGATATTGCTACTCTGATCCTACAGTGATATATCCCAACCAAGACTGCATGCTTACCTGGAGATAACCAAAATACCATTCTTCTTTACAAATTAAGCTTCAGTATTCCTGTCAAAATGTACCATTATCCTGGGCCAGGACAGTGGGTTGAATTTCAATGGAAAAAATATTCCCACTAAAATTCATTGCACAAAAGCAGAAAAACCTATAAAAAATTCTCTGATGCTTGAGGTTTGAGCTTTGTTAAAGGTTTGTATTAACCCTTATAAATGCCTGGAGGAATTATGAAGTATCTTCTGCCATTTCACTATTCTTAAAGGGAGATTTGTGGTATTTAGTTAGTTTTTTTTTTTTTAAAGTCCCAACAAAGTCCCAAGGAAGTCTTTAAGGAAACAGCTTTTCATTTTATCATTTCCTGTTGGTGTTTTAAGGTTTTATTTATTTATTTTTTAAAGAAGCTAATTAATATGTACAGAGAGCCATTTTATTTGTCTTAAACTTATTCATGAAGCTTCTTGTTCTTAATCAAGCTAATACATTCCTTACTGAAGCAAACTGGAAAAACTTAATTTGATTTCACTGGGCTTCACATCAGGACTCCAGTGATTTGTTTTATTTCTGTGGTCTTTGTTTCTCCTCCCCCATCCCAGAAGCAATGGAACAGGAAAAGACTGTGTGCAGTGTAAAACACAATCAACTATTGCACTCTCAATATAAATTTTTTATCATGTTTCCATTGAAAATTGTGACAGTTCTCTAGTTTTATAGGACATACTAGTCAATTTGCCATATTTAGGTGGAAAAATAGAAGTTTCATTAAGAAAAGACATGAAATCTTTAGGTTACAATGAAGGGGATTTTGGAATACCATTAAGTCTTTAAAATTAGACATCTCTGGATATTTCAGATCTTAAAACTCTTGTTTGTGCTAGCAAGGCAGAGATATCTACCCCCTCAGAGATCCTGTTAAAGCTAGAAAGAATAACCCTTCCAAGGGCTGCAGCTACTCCCTGGCTGAATAATGACAATCCTGGCCACTGAGACTCCCTGTCACCCACATCGGAGGGGATGGGCAGCTCTTTGCACTGCTGGGCCTCATGACCCTGTGGTCAATACTCTCACTTACAGCTAAAAATCACCCTTTTCCCTCCTAAAGATGCAAAATTCACTAGGGTTAAAACTGATGACTAATTTAAAGCAAGGAACTTGGCTCTTTGAAACTGCTCACATTACAAAATGCTGGAAGTAGAAACATCAAATAGAAGAAAAAAAAAGAATAAAAGAAAAGAAACAAAAGTAGAAGAAAAAAAAAGTAGAAGAAACAAAAGTAGAAGAAAAAAGAAAAGTGAGAAAGTGGAGGCTGACAGCTCACAGGTGGCAGCAGCACCACGACAAACTACAGAACCATGTAAGTTATTTTTTTTAAGTATATTAAAAATGTCATCAAGCTTTTATGAAATACTAATTTGGTTAGCATTATACTGTACATGGCATTATAGATAATACTTTAAGCTTCATTTCTGAAACAGCTATAGAGTATTTTCAGCTCATTTCTTTCTCAGCAGTGCACAAAGTGCCTCATTCTGTTAACACTTGTACAGCAGTGTAGTCAGTAGTCTTGAGAAGATGGCAATGTGGACTTTAATGGCAGAATTTGTGTAAGATTTTACTAGACTTGAAACAGTAAATCTGCAAACCTATTATCTTGTGTGAATCTGGATCCACAGTTGCTCAGAACTGAGAGCTCTGAGACCATATATCACTCCTAATAGTCATTATGAAAAGCAACATTCAAATTTTCACTTTAACATTACAGTTCAAACTTGCCAGGGGAGAGATTGAAATGCAACCTCTGCTATTTTCAAGGGAACACCAAGACAGATAATAACTTACAACTATATCCTTAATTTTGTTCAGTCAAGCAGTAATGAAGAACATATTGTAATTCTTATGACTAATCAATATTCTGTAATGATCTCATTACAGAAAACCTCACAAGAAGAAACAGAAGTCCCAGATACCCTACGCTGGGTAATAAAATGGTCAATTTAAGCAATGTCTGCTATTTCTGCTTTCAATCTCACAATAATGCATCGCTAACAAAGCTTTAGTAAAGATTACATTAAATTGCACTCTGCAATTTAATTAGGGAACGTTCATCTTTGAATCAGAAGTCCCCAGATTTTATGCTTTTCACCAGCTGACAGATTTTATTCTAGCTAAAAAATCTATACCACTGTGAAGTCTAAAGGGCCTTGCTGCATCCCTGCGTGGCAGCTCTGCCAATCTACTCTGTTTTGTTGGACAAAGCAAAGGAGAAGGCAATGAAGTGCATCCTGCTTAGCACCAGCTTTCTGTGTGCCCATCTTGGGTGCAGGTCTCCTGATTTTGGTAAGGGGGGGTTTGCAGGGGCTTCTTTGAGGAGCAGCACCACTACCCCAGGCTTGGCAGACCCAATTCCAGCTGGTTCCAGCTGACCCAGTGCAGGACATGGATGAGCCCCTCAGCCTAGACAGTGGCACCTTGGGGAAAGTGTATTCAAGAAAGGGCAGAAAACACTGGGTAGCCAGAGAATGAAGGGAGAAAATTATAGCACACAATACAAACTTCAATGGAATGGGAAGGGAAAAATTATCAAGTATTAATAATTCAGCATTTTTCTATCTCTTCTCATAAAGCCATCAATGAAGATGCTTTGCATAGCTTTGCTGTTTACACGATGCACAAAAATATGCTAAAAGCTGATCTTCACTGGGCATGTTGATCACTTGCAATGAATAATGAGATGTACCTCTTGGTGTTTCTATAAATACTATTTCTTTTTGCCATTCTACTTTTCTGTTACACATTAATAACATCCAGAGAAGGAACCGACTTGTAGTACGCTCTTGGAAACTAAAAAAAGTCCACGGGCTGTTAGCAGAAAGGAATTCCTTTAGAGATATTTTCAAACTGTATTTCAGTGCAATACAATAATAACAGATTTATTACCAGAGCCAATTGGTACCACCCGAAACATATTTTCAGCACTCTGAACAGAGTAATGTCTTTTAGGTTTGATAGCAGCATTTCAAACCTCACAGTTCCCTGGCTTTCCCAGTGTGAATAACAAAAGAACAAATAAGCTTCTCATAAGCCTTTCATTCCTGCTTGGTGGGTTTTTTTCCTCATAGTTATAGAAGAAGAAAGTAATGCAGCAATTCATTTAAGTACTCTGCATAGGCCTTTATTTTCCAGATTTGTTGCCTTAAAAAACGTATTTTTTATTCTTAATCTGAAAAGCAGTTTCAGTGTTCAGTGGGTATGAAAATGATTCATAATGGAGGGGAAAACACTCTTGGGATATGAAATGCTTCAGGGAAGAGATGTAATATACATACAACAAGTAAATAAATTCCCTCTCACTACCCTCTGACGTGAATTTTTGTAAATATCTACAACCCCCTCTGTCAATACTAATGTTCAGAACATGTATCAAGCATGTGATGCAAAAAAAAAAAAAAAAAGAATGCACAAAAGTAAAATTCATTTAAATGCCTCTTATTTTAGCCTAGACCAAGAAAAATCAAACAATGACTTACTCATTTTAAAAAAAAAGAAAGTAATTCTCATGTTGCTCTGGTAGATTCTTTTTCCCATGAATGTTTTTCTGATCCCCTGGCAAAAAATATCATTGCTAAGCAGACTCTGGTTAAAGATCCTTTTAAATTCTATTTCTAAGACAAATAAAAGGAGCAGCATTACAAATTATCTTGGCAGGTTCTAATATTTTGGTAATAAGTCCTATCACAACATCTGTTTTCCATCTCAACATCTGATCACTTAATGCTCATGCAAAATAAAGCTGAAATTGATGCAAAAATTAATTCACATTAGTTTGTCACATTTTAGTTCAAAAAACATTTTTTATATTATTCTATGGGGCTTCATCATCACTTGCATCCAGCCCTGGAGCCCTCAATACAAGAAGGACATGGAGCTGATGGAGCAGGTTCAGAGGAGGGCCAGGAAAGTGATCAGGGGGCTGGAACACCTCTCCTGTGAGGACAGACTGAGGGAGCTGGGGTTGTGCAGCTTGGAGAAGAGAAGGCTCTGGGGAGACCTAAGAGAGACCTTCCAGTATGTGAAGGGGGAGCACAGGAAGGCTGGAGAGGAACTGTTTGCAAGGACCTGAAGTGACAGGACAAAGGGCCCTGGTTTTGAGTGAAAGAAGAGTAGATTTAGATTGGATTTTAGGAGCAAGTTCTCTACCATGAGGGCAGTGGAACAATGGAACACGTTGCCCAGGGAGGTAGCTGAGGCCTCATGCCTGGAGATGTTCAAGATGAGGTTCAACAAGGCTCTGAGCAACCTCATCTAGTTGAGGATGTCCCTGCTTACTGCAAGGGGTTGGACTAGATGACCTTTAAGAGGTCCCTTCCAACCCCAATTATTCTACAATTCTATGATTCTCAATAGCACATACTGAAGAAGTTTTATTGAATAATGACAAGATTAGGCAGAGACTTGTCTTAAGTTTTTGCCAAGGTAATTCATCACAGCAAGACCATACACAGATAATTTCTGGTGAGGGTCTGATGTGCTAGGTAGTGATGTGACACAACTTGACACTGAAGATGATATGCATAAAAAAGGCTTCCTCAAAGCTTCCAACTGCATGGTTACTATTGGGGAAGCATCTTAGAATTCAAAACGATTAACACGGTGACATTATACATGTTCTGTACATGTGTGGAACATGCTACGCTCTGAAAATATTTTGTACTATGCACTGACAATCAGTACATAACCAAATTTGTCTCTTTATGACCCCCTCCAGTTCTTAAGTTATTCTACAGAGCTCTTAGTGTGTTCTAATGAAAAACACTGAATGCAACAAATAATGCAGCTGGTAAGGTGATAAAAAATTTCTTGTTTATTGCCTACATGAGACTCACAACAGAATACATGTCCAAGTATTATGGATCTGTGACTTTGGTGTCTCATATCTTCTACATATATATTAATGTAAAAACCCAGGAGTACAGAAACATAAAATTCCACCTGTACCAATCTTAGCAATTCCCACAATATAAGAATTGAACATAGCAAACGTTTTACCTCATCCTTGTAATGTCATTTGCTGAAATTAAGGGTATTACTTTTTCAGGTATATGTCTACTATTTTAAATGGCCTTATAGCTAGGCATGAAGTTATTCTGCCAAATTTTCATGAAGGGTATAGCACAGAGTGACAAATAGAGGCAGAAGTACTCCAAAGGAAATAGGAACTGAGTACACTGCACTGTTATCACAAACTGTCATTTTTGCTTATTCTTACAATATTAATTTGTTGCCACTAGATTATTTAATTATAGCAAAACACACTGATAAAATGTATGTAGTCTACTTTTAAAGCCTCTTTTCATTTTAGTAAAATTTTTAAATCTTGGCTTTCTGCTGTAAGGTTGATTAGCAAAGTACAATATGAACATTCAGTCTGTTGATTTAATGGACTGTAAGTAACAGATTTTCACATTAATGTTGCTGATGTTTTTTTTTACATATATTTGTTTTGTTAAAACTTAATCATTCAACAGAAAAGTTATCTTAAATTTAATACCTTCAAACCTATTTTATACTCCTCCTCATTCCTCCCTCTACCCTGATAATCATTTGAATGATATCTGTACATCTGTAAAGATTCTTCTGTAAAATCTCATATCCT
This sequence comes from Calypte anna, assembly GCF_003957555.1. Taxonomy (NCBI): domain Eukaryota; kingdom Metazoa; phylum Chordata; class Aves; order Apodiformes; family Trochilidae; genus Calypte; species Calypte anna. Next base: position 36,625,221 of record NC_044248.1, on the reverse strand, counting down.
ATGCTCACATTTTCTGTATCTTTCCTAATTTAAAATCAGGAAAGAAAAAGAAACCTTTTGGCTATCTCCTCTGAAGCTTTCTACACCTTAAGATCTCTCTGGATCTTCAAAACTGGATTCCCATTGCCACATGCATTAGTGTCAAATGAGCAGGTAAATAATCACTGCATTAAAGTAAAGAAATCCAGTCCCTGAAAGAGAATAATTAGGGAGTGCACATGCATAGCAGTATATACAGATAGTATATATAGTATTTATAGTATATATAGTATGTAGTAGATATCTAGATAGATAGATATACATGTGTCACTTTAGCTATATGGTTGTAGGTATGTAAGCATGGACAAGTTAATACAGGTAGACAGATGACTCAGAAAATTTGACTTTATAATTAGGAAATACCTTGATGCCCACTCAAGACTTTCACTCTGACATTTTTTTCCCCTCCAAAACAGAACAAGAGGATAACACATCACATCAAAGAGCTTGGAAAGCAATGAAGGATCCACTCTTTCAGCCCTGACTACAGCTAAGCTCACACTCCTTTCACTGATTTGTGATAACAGAGCTGATCAGATAACAGTAAAATTGCTTCTAATTAGAGAAAAAGTTGCTCATTACAGCAAGTTGCACATACAGGTTGTCAGTGTTGAGACACCTTTTAAAAACACAAGGAGCTCCTGAAGTGATAAGGATAGGTGTTTCAATGGTTCATTTCTGTAACAGATGAGGCACTTTATAAAGATCTTTGCCACTCTGCTTCAGTGGGAGACTTGGACTGGATGACCTCTAGAGGTCCCTTCCAACTCTGACAATTCTGTGTAAGTCTAAAGTAAGAAAATCAAATTATGGGATTTTGTAGAGCTGAATAAGAGACAAAGAGCAATACCAAGGTAATAAAATAGTAACACATAGCATTTTCCAGGGGAAGACTTGGTCTAGTTCCTGACAAGATACATTTCTTAGAATTCTTTTGACTTTTTGAATATACAGCTTTGACAATAGAGGTAAAATCCATCATTTTTGCTGTAAGACTTCTGCTTAGTAAAACTGAATTTTCACCTTCAAGGGCACTGTGAAGTATTGCCATAGAGACCACCTATTTTTAGAAAGAACTATCAAACGTGCATCTAGAGCTCTGCACTTGCTTTTTCTTGATCTGCATAATATGGAGAAAAACATTTTGGAAATCAGAAGGGAAGTATTGTTGATATGGAGCACTGGGGAAAAACTGGGGAAAACATCCAAAAAAAATTCAAAGTGGGACGGGTACTAAAAGTGGGGAAGAGTAGTATGGGAGATGCTAATTTCATTGGGTTTTGAGTGTAAAGCTTTTGTGTTCTCACCAGTTTGGAAAATGTTACTTTTCCTCATGTGCAGATTTTTATTGCACCTAATTAAAGTCCAGCCTATTCTAATTGTAAAACTTGCAGTCATTCCCTTGAGGTGATGAACACCAATATTCTTCCTCCTGTGCTTGGATGGTGAACCGGTGGAATCTTTGCCACCATTTGCTGCTTTTGTTTAATTTTTCATCCCCTTTTCAGGCACCCATTCCACTGGAGCTTGGTGGAAGAAAGCCACAGAAGAGCAAACTTGTAGTGCCTACAACCCCTGCAATTTGGAACTAGCAGAGCACAAGTCATTAGAAGCAGCTGGACATTGCAACAAGTCCCTGCCTGGGTTAGCTCTAGGACATGAGGACTTTCTGTACCCATAAATCTCCTCTAAGCTGATTTACTTAAATACTTTAAGTTGGTTTGGGAAGAAAAGTGATTTTCCACTGCCTATGCCATAAAAGCATAACTTCCTAAACTTCCCTTTTTACACCAACAAAGCACTTGATATTGTGTGCCATAAAGCCAATAAGTGCACTTGCACTTCTTGAAAGAAGAATAAAAAACATTACAAAAGAAAGGAAAAAATCCAACCATTTCTTTTCATATTTTGTTCACCTAATAGAACTATGACTTGTATTAGATACCAGCTATGCGTTTTGATTGGTCTGAAGTCTAAGGGCTTTTTAAATATTCATGGAATAATGAATCAAATCCATCTGTTCTATCATAATGTCTATTATAGAAGAAGTCAAACCTTACTCTTTCAAATTTTGTATTTTTATTACCTAAACATGTGGCATATTAACATCTATGTCTTGCTGGAGATATATACATAAAAATAAAGACTGTTTTAGTGGCCCATAAGAGCAGACATGAATTATTACTAACATGACTTACTGTTCATGGTCCAAAATAAATTCTGAATTATTATATTCAAAGCTATCTTCACTTACTGTTGTTTTTAACTACCATCATATGAATTACCTTTTACAGTTTGAGATAATTCATAGACCAATAACAGTTTTATTATATCTATCTTGCCTTATGCAAAAATCCTTTTATAGCAATTTCATAGTAATTTTTGAACGTCTTTTACTGTCTCAATGACTGTTAAATTCAATGAGAACATACACAGAGTGAGATGGCATTTGGTGTAAACAGAATATTGGCTCCAGCTCCAGATTTCCCTTATTTCTCCAGATATATAGTGTTCATCAAATAACATTTTTTTTTTTCTTGCTCCTTCCCTCTTCCCATGCAAATCTGTCTTCTTGTACTCCAAGAGAAATGTTTTCAAAATGACAATACATGTTTATAACCACATGCAAAACCACTGGAACAAACAATTGTAAACCGATGGGAGCAAGAAGATGGATTGTTGGTATTTTTCAGGTCACAATTTATTTTCCCCAGTTTATATGCATTCTCCCTTTCTTTTTTTTTTTTCCTTCACAACAATACGTGATCTTTTTTGCCTTGTTGGGGACCTTCATGTCCATGTCACACCTTGAACATGGAGTGAACTTCATACCAGATGCCAGTTCTGGTTGAAGATGCCCAGAGAGAGGAAACAAGTTTCCCAAATACCCCAGCACTGCCTTGCAAACAACTTCTTGAGTGCAAAATCAGCTGTGATTACTCCAGGGGGAAAGTCAGCCCAAACACAACCCCAAAGAAGCACCGTAAGGCTGCGAGTTAAGACTCACACACATCAGGCAAAATTGTCTCTGCAAGTTGAAACTCTCAGGGCTATGAGCTTGATTTGGGGTTACTTTAGCTTCATACCTGATAAGAAACAGTCTCGCTAAAATAAAAACCTGTTATCTTTCTGCTTCTTAACACAAACGAGGATGGGGCACCTGAAAAAGGTTTTCCACTGTTTCTCAGAATTTTCTATTTGATGCTGCCTCGTGAGAAATCACTGGGCTAGTGACAGTTCCTACTGAAACCTTTATTTGCATTTCCCAATCTATCTTAAAGCCTCACCAGGAATAATGTCATAGAGTTCCAGAGAATTCATTATGCTGCTTCAAACTTACAGAGAAGAGAATTTACCTGGGCCACAATTTTGTGGTAATATTGTTGACAGGTTGGGAGATTTATGAAAATTTCTAGTTCCAAAATTATATCAGGCTTCACAAAGCATACTGAGGTAAGATAGAGGCTCATTTTGTCAATGTACACAATATAATGAAGGAGTTTATTGGCATAGCCTGTCACATCTGAGGGTATTGAATCAAGGCCTTTCTTGGTAGCCAGTAATGAGCAGTGGTTTTAGAATTATAAACTTTCAGAAAAACATTGGTCACTCTTGTCCTGTATTAATCTATCTTTAGTTGATTGCCAGACACTATCAACTCAGATAGTAGGATGTATAAACACATTATTTTATATGCTTTGATGGAAGAAGGAACTGGCCTCCAAGAGGAAAACAGATGAGGATGTTAAAGATGAATTCTAAAGAATAATTCCACACAAGAAGGTAGAAATTTGTTTCAATTTACTATTAAACCTGTAATGAAGACCTTGTATGTGAAGAACCTAAAGCACAGAGTTTTCTGCACTTGATTTAATTTCAGGTACATGGGACAAACACAGAGAGCACCTGAATTCAAGAATGGTTCATCCTATTGGCAGAATGAGGTGAAAAACAAAATGCTACACAAATGAACCAATTGATTGCCTAAACACAGTAATTTGTTTCACCTCTCTGGAAACTCCTTGAATTTCCACCCCATGCTAAACACCCAGTCACCTGTGACTTCCCAGAACTGCAGCTCTGCCACCTTAACAAATAAAACAAGAATGATGATGCTAAAAGTGATTAACACTATCCATACAGACCATCATACTATGTATTAATTAGTACAACTAATTAGTTCTATTGCTCTAAATATTGCAGTAGCTGATTTGTGCAAAACTGTTGTCTGCTTTTTCTTTTTGTACTTATAATTATATAAATTTATATAAATTATAATTATATGAATGAAGATTTTCTACTTCTCTCTCTCCTCGTTTTTTAATTTGGTTTTCTTTGTGTTTGATGTTTTGTTTTAACTCCCACTAACAACTGGAGCTTTCTCTTTCCTCAGAAGTGTATGCTCAGCTATTTATTTATTGTTATTGCTAAACAACCCCAAAAAAGTGTCAACTGAAAAAAAAGGCAATACTGTTTGATACTAAGTACTGTAAATAGGGAATTATCCCAGCAGTGTGGTGTTGAAACAGCACATTTCACATTTCAGATACAGCCAAAAGAACAAGCTGACAAAGTGAAGTAGTCCTGCATATAACAAACATACTTATCAAAATGCTATTTTTATATATCTATGCATGTGTATATATGTTTATATATATATATATATATAGATATACAAGAGAGACCACACTCTCAGTAATTATCACAGATCTGGAAATAATTATTTTATGAAGCTACAGTACTTGCTAAAAGACGTGCTAGATTTCTTCCTGTGCATCCTTATAAAGACAAATTATACTTAGAAATCCTAGAGTTCTAACAGGAAGACTTCACATTAGTCCCTCATATTTACATGTGTGTTGCAGCTTCTCATGCTAGAAGCTTTTGGTAAAAATACTTTTTTCTGTATGCATGCCATGATTTTTAATCCTCATAGAACCTGTCAAAGCAGAACCACTGTCCATGGGAACACTCAGCCACCACTGTCTTCTTGCAACTGAGATGAAGTGTCTGAGTATCAGGAAGCTTTTGTGGGACACTTCCATAACCAGAGCCCTGTTTCACAGCAAACTCAGGCATGCTACTTCCAGTCTGTTTGATATTAAAGCATAAATTATTTTTTCTTTTCTTCGAAAAGACAAGTTTTTCACTTTTACCTCTCTTGAAAGTGGACGACACACATTTGACCAGCCACCTTGTAAAAACTTGAAATGGTAGATACAGAAATCAGAATGGATACATCACAGAAATCAGGAAAAAAAAACAAACAACCAAACAAACCAAAATCAAAACAAACAAACAAAAAAGGAAGTAAAGGAGGTCAAGATAGTTTAATTTTAAGTCAATTCTTAGAAGGGTGGTTTTCTACATTCAAGCAGTTGCTTTATTATCTGGTGATCCCTCCCCACCTGAGGAGTCGGTAAGATAAAGAAGACCCATCAGTTGAAAAGAAAAGAGATTTAATAAACTACTAATAAAGAATGACAATTGATTGCCATGATAATATGAAATACCAAGTTATATTGAGCCCATATATTGGTTGCCAGCTGTGTGCTCTCAGTAGTGAATGCAAAATGTCAAGCACTGCAAATCCACAGATCCAGTGAGAACCTATGGTCATAGCTAGCCCTTGGGGCAGCACTATAGACAAGACCCTCCAGAGGCAGTGGCCACTGGAAAAGAGCCCTGTCCCCAGCTAATTATACAATTTATAGTGAGAGTGACATTTATGGTATGGAATACTTCTGCTGGACAGCTTGGGTCCATCTGCCCTGGGTTTTACTCCTCCAAGCCCTAGCACCTAGGTAGATCAAAACTGCTAAAAGTTATCAACTATGGAAAGCCACATACCATGGCTGGCCACAGATTAAAGCAAAGTGCTTTATCAAATTTGTTCTCACAGAATCAGGTGTTGCAGCCTTCTCAAAAATTGCAGCTCCCAAGTTCTGTCTCAGTGAAACCAGGACGGTGGCAATAAAGAGGAAGACTCAGTTGAGGATGTGATTTCATACAGAGAGTGATGAGTGGAAAGTAAAAATCAACAGCAACATATTTAAGAAGGTGAGATAAGCAGAAAATAAAGAATTGCCCAGAAGAGTGGAAAGCGAGCAGTTGTTTTAGATTGGCATTTTTATAATAGATCTATAATGTAAAAAAGTGTATTAGGTACTGCTAAGGCAGCAGTCATGGAGGGAAAGACAAGGAGAACTCATGAAGGAACACTTGGGGACATCATAATAGACTTGAGATAGGAGGAAGGGATCTCACATCCTCAGTCACAGAAAAGTGAAAACAAGCAGGCAGTGGCAAACAGGAACAAAAGCATGACAGGACAGTAATCACACCAGCAAGATAAAGAGCTGAGCTTTTATGATCATAAATGTTCATTTTTTGGGAAATTTTCAAACTATATCAGTCCAGAGACATCTCCTAACTAATCAAATATTACAAATAATGCATTGATGCAGAGAAGGTGTTCAGAGGCTGTGCATGATTTTGGATTAAAAATCTTTTGCCCCAGAAGAACAAGATTGTATTGTACACCAGAAGCTGCAATTATGCAGATAACAACTCAAACCATTATCCTTACAGCTCTTCATATGGAGTCTGGAATACAGAGTCTCTGTGAAGATCAATCTGACAGCAAGTTATCACCAGATACTGCACAGAACAAATTGTACAGTCCAGATACTGTGTTTTTCATATGGCAATAGTTGGACCCAGTTCTTAAAACTATAATGTAAAATGCACAGTGCTGTTGGAAAGTACTGGTCAGATATCCACAGATAATTTTTTTCCTGGACTGTCCTTTAAAGTGTGTAAATTCAGGGCAAACATAAATAGAAGCTGTGCCTCCTGTAAAGCCAATCTGCAGGATTACCAGATAGATGTTGCTTATTTCAGAGATTTTGAGTCAGAGAAGACACAAGCAGAATGTTATGAAAATTACTCATCAAGAAAATAGCCACCAAAAAGAATGAAATTAATGCAGCAGGAAAAAAACTGCAAATATTTGAAGAGTGGTAATTCTGGGCTTCCATCATGTTTAGAATTTAATATGACACTGTTAGTGACTGGAATGAAGGCCTCACACACTGCCTTGGCAGCTGGATTAGCTATGAGATCTGGAGCTGAGATCACTTGCTGCTTTGTAGGGATTCCTATTAGTACTCTGTCCAGGTTTCAGCCTCCCTCCAAAGTAATAGGATGCAAATTTACCTGTAACTTTGTATATGTAACTAGAATTGTGCCAACACATTTCCCTTTACCCTGCTTAATTATATTAGAGGATTAAAGTTGCATGCTATTTTCAGTTCTGTGTAGCTTCATGCATGGGCAGAAATGTATTAATCTGTGAATTAAGAAAATGCTTGAACATCTCATTGAATAATATAGGGAAAAAATAGGACAGAGAAAGAGAACTCTCGTTAATAATATTCTCATAATTAGAGAATTAATATCTTCTCACACAATTAAGAGCTAAGCTCACCCAACTGGGCTGGTTTTGCTCCAAAACAAAGGAGTTAAGCTATGAGAAAAACAATATCAGTAACTGGAAGTAAATGTCACCTGAGATGCTGATCAAAGAACTGGATTTGCAAATTTATTTTAGTTTGTGATTGAGGAAAAAAGACATTTCTGGGACTTTAGAAAGAGACAAAAAGTGAAGACCAACTGTTGCTTAGAAAGATAAGTGCAGAGGAAAAAAATCCAGCATTTATTTTTCCTGTTTATTTGTTTAGCTGGTCTTACTGTTGCTGTACTAAACTCATCATTTTCTTCCTCTCTCTTCTAGAAAAGAATCATCTTCTGTACTAGCAGATTCAAGCCTATGCAGGGATTTTTAGGACCTCTACACCAAAGAAACCTGCAATTGCTTCTAATTTCTCAATTTCCCAGCCTCAGTTCTCCTTTAGCTTCTAAAGGGTATAAAAAAATTAAATGTGGAGTCAAATCATTGACTGCTTACCGTCGTTGTTAATATACCTTCCCTGTTAGAAGGCACTAAAAAATTGAGTTTATACAGAAAAAGGAAAAGACAGAAGGGGTCATCCAGGGCGGGGGTTGGCTCATGAAAGGAGCTCTGATTAGCTCTCCCCTCTCCAAAATACCTGGCCCACCTTAGGCCACCAGTGAACAACAAAAAAGGCCTCTGCCATTAACATATTCAAGAAGGGGAAATACACAGTAGTCACCAGCAGGGCAAGAGGAGAAGGGGGAGGTGAGAGAAAGCATCACGTGGAGGGAGAACAACTCCAAAGGAGAGCAATGCCGGAGCAGCAAGACCGAGGAAGGAGAGGAAGAAGGTGCCTGTGGAGAATTTTCTCTACATCCCTGCACCCATGGAAGAAGAGCAGGATGGAGCAGACCCAGAAGGAGCACGGCTGGGCAGATGCTGTGGAGCTGCAGCCATGGTGGGGACTGTTCCCCAAGCATTCGTGGCTCTGTGGGCCACCTGCACTGGAGCAGTTTGATCCTGAGGAACTGTGCCTGGCAGGAGGGACTCACGCTGGAGGGGTTCATAAAGAAGTTTCTCCTGTGGAAGGGACCCCACGTTGGAGTAAGGAAGGATCATGAGGAATTCTTCTCCCTGAAGAGGAAGGAGTGGCAGAGAACCACCTGTGATGTCCCGACTGTAAACCTCACCCCGTGTTACCCCATAACACTGGGGGGCAGAAGGCAGAGATACTGAGAACAAAGTACTTTGGGCTTGGGAAGAAGGGAGGGGTGAGGGCAAAGTATTCAAGCTCTGGTTTGTGTTTTCTCTTTGCCCTCTTTTGATTTGAATAGCGATAAATCAAATTGATTTAAGTGATTTTAGCTCTTCAGTTATGCCTTGCACAAAAACCCTATAGCTTTTAGAGAACGTTGACTATAAAACTTAATTTCCCTGTAACCAGGAGTGCTGGAGCAAGGCAACCACTTCCATTCTGACCACTGTGCCTTGCTTTGAGTTTCCCTGATGGCACCAGACAGTCATGGACCTTCATGGGACCTCAGGAATGATGCTCAGTACTTGCCAACAAACACAACTTGCTCTTGTTATATCAAAACATACGGCAGTCAAAAGCTTTGCTGTTTTGCACTCCACCAAGGTTAGCACAGTGTGCCAGTGAGACTAAGGGCAGAAACTAGGGCTAGAAACACATGTCATCCATGGCAGAATGTCATCTAGAAAATATGAAGGGTGTATGGTGTGCTAGGGACATGTTGCTCAAAAAAGATTATTGCAAACAGGTGAGGAGGAGAAAAAGCAGATGACTGAGTCTGAGATAAAGTAGGTGAGCTGGCATCTGCTGAACTCATGATGCTAAAGCTCCAACAGACTATTTCAAAATTAAATTAATATGGCATAATAAAGCATCTGCTTAATGGGAGAACTAAATGCAGCCTACTGCCATTTAAAGCAAAAGCATTATAAGCAAGGTGAAAGCAGGCAAGTTGCTGGCAAGCAAATATTAAACCAAATTAATAATGCGACAGAAAAAGCCAATGATTTCCACTGATATGTCTATCCAGAGACAGCCATATACAAAACTGTAATAATGTTGGTATTTACAATAATCTCAGGCATCTGCTAAAAGTTATCTTTTCAAAGGTAATGAATACGGAAAACATGGAAAAGAGGGAACTGTTTTCTTGTGAAGTCATTAAGTCATTAAATATAAGCTATGAGGTTTTATAAACTATTCTGTGATCATCTAATTCTGGTACTAAAAGCAGTATTTTTGGAAGCAGAGAAGAAAACACATCTGCAGACTGTTTAATTGAGTATGCCACAATTCTTAAAAACAGATTTCATCTCCTTAGCTAAAAAAAAACCCAACAAAAGCAACAAAACAAACAAGACAACAGCCAAGATACCGAGCATGGAGAAGGACCATGTACTCATTATGTTGGGCATAGCAAAGCCAGAGTTTCACAAGGGGACCATGAGCATGCACACCACAAAGCCAGGTGAAATGCTGAGAGGTTTTTCAATTCTGCATTACATCTCTACAGACAGAAGGGGACTGGCAGAGCAGGATGGAATTCAAGCTAAAAGCATGATATAATTTTGGTCCAGGTTTCAATATCTAGAGATTTAAACACTCTGCCTCAGGTACTACTTATGCATCTACAAGGAAAAAAAGCATTTAATTTATGATTTATTACTTTCTTTTATAACACATTTGTAAAATCTGTCCTAAGACACTTGTTTCTTGTGTTCAAAGGGCAGTAAAAGACAGAAAAAAAAAACCTCAAAGAAAAACAAGCCTCACTGCTGAGGCACCATGTACAGATACACCTCACTGAAGTGCTGTGGCTATAGATTAAAAACAGGCTAAGGACAGAAATAGTTAATTCAGTGTGAAAGACTGGATCTAAAACACACACTATCAGCAATAATCCACTGCCTTGGCACAGAGCATTTCCCTCAACAGCATCATGTGATATCTGTAAGGATAGAAAAGTCTCCTTTCTAGAAACTAAGTTGAGCACAGTTTTAAAGTACAGATTAGGACATTGCACACTGCAATAATCAGAATTAACTCCTTGTTCTAATGCTAAATTACCTTTTCTAGTTTTTCTATTTTTGATTAAAGAATAAGGGAACAAACCTAACAATATCTCTTTACACTTTTACTTTAAAATAAAATATCAAGTGGAATATTTTCATTTGCAAACAATGTTTACTCCTCTCTTTGATCTATACGTATCCACAGAATTCCATCTAACTTCATGGACTGAACATTTGCTGAAATTGTTCACTGACATTTTGTCAAGTTCTACTTCTTATATGGCTCTCATATAAAAGTTGGATCATTTGCTGAGAAAGTTGCACACTTTATGTATCACTTTTATCCTTCTTCACCCAAGTAAATCCCTACTTCTGCCAAGATGCTGAGCTGTACCATATTAACTGTTATGACACAAACTCTTTGGAGGTATTTTTTTCAACAACTTTTATAAAATCAGACCATTATTTATGAGCTGCTATGCATTAGAGGTTACACATGCCTTGTTTACTTCCACTCTTATGAAAACATATTGGTTTAACCAGCATCAATTCTTTTCTGATGCATGATTAGTTTGTAAAATGAAGAATGTATGCAAGCATTTCCTACTGCAAATAAGGAACTTTTCAAATAAAAGCAGTCAAAATAAAGATAAGTATTTGTTATTATCACATCTCTATCTGCAGATAACTGAATTATTTGAATGGAGTATTTTAATTGCAACTTATTTGTTTCTAGTGGTCAACTTGGGACTTTTACTTCAGGTGTCCCTTGAAATAAAAATAATGAAGATTTGTTTGTTTGCTTGTTTGATGGATAGTATTATCCATCAAGCAGTTTAGTAATGACTTCTCATCTAGAAAAGCACTTAAACAGCAGCCTTAATTTAAAGCATTTTATCAACTATCATTGACTTCAGTGGGGCTACTTACATGCTTAAGATGACAGTGATATTAAGAGTGGGTGAACTGAGAACTGCCACTGATTTCTTTTTTATTTCCCAGAAAACCAAACCGAAATGCATGTTCTTTCTAAAACTCTGAACTGGTTTTAAAACTTGGAACTCCTGCTACTTTTAATTGATGAGTTAAAAAAAAAAGATACAGAAAACGTACAACTTGCCTTAACAGTGAGCACTGTGCTGAATCACTGCTATGCCATATGATAGTTTGACTTTTCCTAATAAAACCTCTGTCAGTGACAGCCCATAAAGACAAAATCCTTTAATTTCTCTGTATTTCATGCAAATAAACCCACAAACTGTCCTTCATGTAGGTAACTCTTTAAGCTGTTTGTGTGAAGTGACATTTGACTGAATTCTACATTAGATAAATTAGCTGAAAACCAGGGTGAACCAGAAGCACTAAAACTCTTTGTTAACATTTACTTGTATAACAAACCAGTTGCTTACCACGCCAGAACAGTTCAGCTGTGGCTTTTCTCATTCCCTGTATATTTATTGGTCTGCATTCAGATTATGTAGGAACATTTTAATGTCCTATTCACAAGAGAAGAATATGCTGTAGCAATTTCTGTGTCTAATGGTTGAAGTAGGTGTACCATTATTATGCCCTTAGCTCCCAAGCCTCCCTCTGGAATTTTTAAAAGCTGCTGTTGCTAGTAACCAAACCTGCATCAGTGGAAAGGAACTATGACAAGTCAGTGTAGATATGTATATTTTTTTATGTTAAAAAAGTGAAAGAAAGCTCAAAGGAAAACAGTGTTATATGAGAATCCAAGCCCTATTAATAGCCAAATAATTTTTGTCATATAGTGGAAGCTGCAAAACAATGGGGTCCCTTGCTCACAGAGCTGGTTTTAAGCGAGTTTAATTAAAAACTGTCTGACGTCCTCTGCTTTAAGTGCAGCTTTGACTTGTTTCTACTTCAGTGGCACAGCAGTCATTTATGGCATAACTTTTTAAGAGCAGATTAGCTCCAAATGACACAGCAAAATCCATTATTCTAGTGCTCTTGCAGAGAGACAGAGAAATTTCAGACCAAAGCTCCTGCCATGATGATCTCGTTACCATTTCAGACTTCAGGAGCTCAAGCAGATAGCTACCTGCTTAAAATGTGTAGGGGAACCCAAAACTATTCCCCACAGCTGAAATGCTCATTACTGCACACAGAAATATCTTATCTAATGGTTTTTTATAGTCTCTCCACTATGATCTGTTTGGAATACAGCTTGCAGATTAAAATGTTAGAGTTTTTGCCAGTTTCTTTTGTTTCCTTGCTGAACACAACCCTCACTGTGATTTAAACAGGCACCAAATATTAAAATAAAAGTTAGAACGATAAAAGAACATAGAAATTAACTTATCAATGAGTGATATTTGGGGAAAGACAGAACATATATTTGTAGTGTAAGAAAATTATTTAATGTCTTAATTGTGATAGGGGTTTGACTGGAATGTTTCCACTGATTATGGCAAATAAAACTGGATCCAAAACCAGTCCCAAAGAGAAGGTAATGTGTCAGTTGTGACTGCACAGAAGTCACTGGAGAGTATGAAGCTGTAGTTTCACACATGCACACCTTCACACTTAGGGCCTCATATTTTCTCCTTCCTCCCACATTAGCAATACATTATCAGAGCTGCCATGATTCCATGAAAATATAATATCACTCTTCTTTTGTAACAAAGGTGCAAGCAAAAAAGGGGACAATTTGTTTAGCTAATATATGGAAATATTTAAACTATAAATCTGTCATGATTCAGACATGTAAATTCCTTCCTTCCCATATTCTCCCATTGCCTCCACAATCCATAGCTTATCTGAGCTTGTCAAATTATCCTTTTGTCCTCTTAAGTATCCTGGAACAACATCTTCTGATGACAGTGACATTTAGTGATAACAGTAAAGCTGATAAACTGATTACTGGGTTACTATAATTTCCTATTCTCCTCCCTCACTTCTAAAAAGCTGGAATAAAGCAAGTCTAGTACCTGCAGTGCCTTAAGTAGTCCTTTTAGCCTTCCCTGTGATATTAGTTCAGCAAAAGTGAGCCATCTGCAGACTGAATTAAAATCAGGCTACTGTGAACTGTTGCTTCTTGCCTGTAAAAAAGTACACTCATGTCTACATTATACTAAGGAAAACCCTGTGCTGGTAATTTAATTCAAGGGCAAGAGATTCAAAGTTGATTCTGCTGTTTGTATTTCACACATTGGTTGCCAGGGAAGAGACCCTTCCAATACTGCAACTTCACTTGGAATGAAACAAATGGAATAGAATGGAATAGAATGAAACAAAATGTAGTGGAATAGAACAGAATATTTCAGCTGGAAGGGACGTACAATGATCAAACTGCCTGACCAACTCAGGGCCAACCAGAAGTTCAAGGATAGCATTAAGGGCATTCTTCATATGCCTCTGAAACACTGATAGGCTTGAGGCATTGCCCACCCTCCAGAAAGCCTGTTCCAGTGTTTGAGCACCCTCTCAGTAAAGAAATACATCTAATGTCCGGTCTGAACCTTCCTGAGAAGATATTAGCATCTCTCCCCACCTCCCCTCCTCAGGAAGATGTAGAGAGCAATGAGATGACCTCTCAGTCTCCTCGTCAAACAAAGAAACCCAGACTCCTCAGCTCCCCCCCCCCTCACAGGACATGCCACCCAGCCCTTCCACCATCCTTATTGCCCTCTGGACACATCCAGGGACCTTACCATCCTTTTAAATTGTGGGGATCAGGACTGCACACAATATTCAAGGTAAGGCTGAACAAAAACCTAAATACAGCAGGATAAACACCTCTTTTGACTGGCTGGGTGGGATCCACCAGGATGCAGTTTGTGCCTTTGGCTGCCAGGGCACGTGGCTGGCTCGTATTGAGCCTGATACCAACCAGAACCCCCAGATCCCTTTCTGCTGGGTTGCTCTCCAGCCACTCCTCTCCCAGTTTATATTTGTGTCTTGCATGCTTCCCACTAGGTAGTGATTCCTCCCAAATCTGCCTGTGTACCACTGAAGAATGAAGTCTCTTGTACCATTCTTTCAATTGCTTATCTTTGTATCTTTAAAAAGTATTCTTAAACCAGACAAAGAAGTATGCAAGCCCCTTGGAAAAAGAGAAAGCCTCTTGGCTTCAGGCTGAAGCCTGTTAGTTTCTATTTGCAAGCATTCCCTATTTATTTCTACTAAGCTTAAATTTTATTTTGTTCTCAGTGAATTAAGTGGTTGCAATTTAAGTTTTAAATCAAGTTACAACGTGGCAAAAAGAACTGTTGCAGTTACTTACTGTGTTTCTACTAATACTTTGTAAATATTACCTGAAGTAGGAGAATCTGACTCAGAGCAAGTCACTAGATCATCTAGGAAAAGAACAAATTAATCTTAACTCCCTGTTGTTGCCAATCTACTATATAATGTGCTGGTTAAGCTGAACTTTTAAAGTGCTTGATTAATGAGCATATAAGCAGGAAGGCTTAATCAGATCTTCACTTTGTTCCATCTGGGTGAAGCCATTTATACTTTGGCTTTCTTCCTCCATGGGGCATGGGGGAAGGAGGAGGAGAAAAGATCTGCAACACTATTTGGCATCATCCTCTCATAATATGATGTTTCTCATGAGCAACTCTAGAATCCTAATTACTGTGAGATCTCTGTGTAATGGGACAGCAGTTAATGGACTTGTGAAAGTTAAGAGTGTTTTTGTCTTCTGTGGAAGCAGATCAAGACCTTCAGTAGAAAGGAAGATCCTGTTTCACACTTTGACACCTTTTTCTAGCACTATCAACCACGCTGGAATAAGATACAGCTAAGTATAAGTCTGGATATTCAATCTGGTTTTCATTTAATACCATTCAGAAATGTTCTAGTTATGCATTGTAGAAGTTCTTCTATTTCAGAACTACTAGAAAGTTTAATTATGTCATTTTGATCCATTTTGATGTAGGAAATGATAGTAAATGTTCTACTTTTTTAGTGATAAAATAAAACCAGGAAAATAACAGGTTGCAAAGATGAAAAAAAAACCAAAACCTGGCAAAGGTGAATTGTGAGGATTTGTCCATCAAACAATCAAAACTGTTGTCGATAGCTTTTAACATATAATTTGTGTTAAAAGGAGACAGTATTCCACTCTTGTAGTCTCCTCTGTGTTCACTGCCTTCCATCATTTCATTTCAGCTTTCTGGAATTTGTCTCCCTTTACGTTTCCAACTTGCAGTTTCCCTTTTTCAAAGAAAAGTATCACTCTTGTTAATTTTTTTTGCCCAAGAATGTCTTCTCTTGACAAAGAATAGAAACAGAATGTATTCCATTTCTCAAAACCTGGATACCTTTCCCCTGCATATACACAATTTTTTTGAGCAGTTTTTGGTATTCCATTTTTCATAACCAACCTATGGAGAGTTTTGCATTCTGAGAATTGAGGGTTCCTCCAGTGAATGAGACTTTTTTAATAACTAAAAGGTCCTTCATGAAGTCTTGTAAAAACATGGTGTTTTGTACCTACTTCATATCCTCCAACTAAAGTAAACTCATTCTGAATAAGAGTTGTCTTGTATTTTCTTTCCTCTATCTAATTGAGCCATATACACATCTCAGTGTGAGATGCTTCTAATGGTGCAAAATAACATTGTCATGTGTACTACCAGACATATTAATTTATTATAAAAAGAAAAAAAGCCATAATCTTGCAACTGCTTTGTGTCTAAAATCAAACCAAAGTTGCTCTGGTGGTATTTCCATCCTTTTTTCACTTCATTCTTTAGAACACTCATTTACATCATCATCAGACATCAGCTTAAGACCTCAACATTTGTTTCTAGACTATCCAATGCATTTTTAACAGCACTTCAAGAAAAGTGAAAACTAACAGAGCACACAAACTAACTGGTCTAAGAATTCAACTAAACTATAATGCAATAACATTTTTTTCCTACCACTAATACCCAGCTCTTCAAAAGTGTTTGAAGATGTGGAAGCAACATGAAATGGGTAAATCTATCATTCCTGTGTAGAGAGCAGAGAAAGAAGCTGAACACAACCGAAATTCAAATTCTTCACCCAGCTGTTTTTTTCTATGTGACCTTGCCAAGTGAATGTCACATAAAGTGCAAAGTGTCTGAGTATCCAGACTTTCTGAAGCTGAAGTACATCAGAAATTGTGATAGGAATGGCTGGGGGAGAAAAGATAAAAGCAGCTTTTTCATACATGTGCATGTACATGATATAAAACTCTCCAATGGATGTCAGTATTTGCTGTCACTATTCCAGTAATGACTGAATTCATACCTAAGGAAGCACCAAGCCTTCTCCATGCCCACCTCAATCCAGTATCACTCAGTACTGAGTACTGATCATTTTGAAGCTTTTCTACTAACTCTTGCAGGAAAGGTAACCTAAAAATGTTGAATGATTATGGTTCCATAGAAGAGGTGAATGCATTAATCTAAACAACTAAAAAACCAAAACCAAAATAAAAGCACCTAAAAAACTAATCCCCCCACCCCCCCACCCCCCCCCCCCCGAAAAGGTATAAATAATTCCAAGAGAAAGATTAGTATAGAAAGGACCATGTGCCAGATATCTTTTGTGAATATTCCACAAGCACTTTTCTCAAGCATACAAGGGGAGTGTGTGCTCCAGAAGGCTCAGCGTAGGTTTTCTACGCAGAGATAAATTTGCACATCAGAAAGAACAGCAACAAACACTAAAAGTCAATGTTTTAATGCAATAAAATATTTTTCCTGAATGTCATGTTGTGTTTTGTTTCTGAATTGCTGAATTTTACTCCTACTCAAAGTATAATATGATTTGGCAGCTGGATAGAGGGTGCCACAAGGATGATTTTGAAAACATACTTGACAAAGAAGGAAATCTCCTTAGCCAGGAGCAATGAGACATCTCTGATAAGCTCTGCTGAAACCTTCCTGGTAGGGAGTAGTTGGCAAGACAAGGAAATCCTGATGGGTTCAGGACAAAGCAACAGTGATAAGGAACTGAACTTCCAGGAAAACAGGAGTCAGCAACAATTATTCTCAGAACTGATGTATTCCACCCAGTTAGACCAAAAGGATAACAAGCAGATTGCTACTTGCTCAAAATGAGCTTCTCTATAAAAGATTTCCCTGACAGCGTAGACCCTGGCTGGGTTACCTGGTTAGCTCTGGAAACTGTGGGTTGGGTCATGCTTGAAGCAAGACTCTTGTGTCATTGATTAGATTAGCTGACATTGGGTGAATGTCAACCAGATAACACCTCATTTAATCTACAATCAATGTGCACATACAGGTGCAGGTTCACTGTATATACTTCCTGCACTAGTTGGAATTATGCAAAATTATGCAATAACTCTTAATACATGAATATTTTCTTTTCTAGTAGTTTTGCAGTGATTTGTAGTGTGTGTGTATATAATATTTGCTAAAAGTAGCTTTCTAGCAATTTGTAATAATGACATTGTCAGAAACCCTGAGCCCGTGTCCTTGTGTACTGCAGGATCCTAAGAGCCCCACAGTCACAATATTTACTCACCTGTGGGCCAAATAACAACTACAGGCCATGTCTATGACCACTGCAGAGCTTAGACACTAATCCACCAAAAATCTGGCATCCCTTTTGATCAAGTATCTCTTGATACCCAGGGCCAACATTTGAAGCTCATTCTATCAGTGTCCTCTCCTGACAACATCAAGGGCAGGTTTGCGTTAAGCATTTTCCCTTCCACCAGGGGGATCTTCTGTTAACTTCACTGACAATCCTTTTGCAGATATTTTACTATCTCTTTGAAAATCTGTAGCATCAAAGTATTACAGAAAGTCCAATTATCATAATTTGCCTAGACTGTGAGAAACTCAAGTTAAAAATACACGTCGGTAAAGTAAAAAATCATTCAAATATTATGAAAAAGAGAATTAGTTAAGTGAATAAATACATCTTCTAAAGAAGCTGACTATCTAGTACTGATAGCCATTACTGTAAATCCTGAAAAAGCATCTGTGTGAAGATGACTATAAATATGCCACTCACACTTTTATTACTCAGTATTATAGCAGATGTGGCATAATAATTACTAATACTGCTGACAGTATTTAAAACAATCCTGCCTCCAAGAATCTCTTCCCTCCAAATTGAAAATAAACATTACTTCTGTGTACAGCCACTTACTCTCTTAAATTTTTTCATTAGCTTGCTGCCTTTCCTTCATCAAGGTCCTGAGCAACTTCCTAGTAGCTCCTGCCATCTCCAACACAATGATGCCTCTCTCCCTCAGGCAAGGTCCTTCCCTTGTATCCTTCCTATTACAACGCTCTTTATCCATATTATTATTTAATGGAGCTTCCTATTGTACTTCACACTTCCTTAATTTTCTCCTTTTTGAGGCTTTCCTCATAACGTCCATGTTCTAAGGGACAGCAGCAAATCCATTACATCTCCCTGTTTCCCTCCTCCCTGAACTGCTCCTCTTTGCCAGTTCATGTTCTACACGCTGGGAAGGCTCCTACCTGCCTAAAAAATCAATGTTCCTTCCTGCCACAAACATGTGCAATGATTGGCATGCAATTGATTTTTTCTGTGTGTTCACTATTACCTTCTGCTGAGTTTCACAGAGGGCACAAACAGAAACCACATTATGAAATTAGAGATAAGAGAGCACAGGTAACTGAAAACCAGAAAATTTTAATTCCTTGACCCACACCAAATGCTTCACCTTTTTTGTTTGTTTGTTTGTTGGTTGGTTTGGTTTGGTTGGTTGTTTTTTGCTTATTTGGTTGGCTGGTTTTGGTTTCTTAAATGCTGCTTTCTCATATAGAGATTCTCTCTTAGGCTTGATGTTGCTACCTGATTAAGACAAGTATCTTGCCAGAGGTTCTCTGATTACATTTATCATGCAAACCTGTTTAGCCAAGATGTTAGCCTGCACTTATCTCACTGGTACCTCTCCAGTTCCTCAGGGAGACATGGTTCTTAATTTCAGAAGGTTTTTAGATGCTCCTTCCACATTTTCTGTCCATGGTTAGTGGATTAACTTCCAACTAGCCTCACCCTACACCCCTCCAATCTTACAAGAATATTATGTCTTCTCTCCAAGCCAGAGTATGCCTTTCTTATTGGGATAAAAATCTGATACAAAAGCTCAAAGTAATCATGCTGCATGTATTTAAATCCATAAATAAGAGAAGTGCAATATAATTTCCAGGGAAAATATAATTGCCAGGGAAAAAGAGGCTGCAGGAGATGTTTCAGAAAAAGAAACATCTCTTAAAAATAAAGACTTATGCATTATTTTAAGAAGGATAGAATGTAAATAATAAATCTCCTATTATCTATCCCAGACATGGTACTACTCATTCATTCCCTTTAAAATTCAGGAGCTTTCTCCCTCCCAGGAAGAAACACAAGAAGTAGATGGTAGATGAATACATATTCCATCACAGCACATGCCAGCCCCATGGCTTACCACAAAGTAAATGCATTTCACTCTGCCTCTTATTTCCCCAAACACTTAGAGAAAAACATTATCTGCTTGCCAATGGAGGGACAGTAAAGTGATCATTTCTTGGGAAAGTGGTCACAGGAATAACGATGGTTACTGTAACTGACTACAGTTTTTGAACTGCAGATGAACTGCCATTATGTTATGTTTCAGGTACATTAAAAAAGTCTTCTTACATACACAAACTACCATTTTTTGGCTTCTACAGCTGTGTCTAGAAAGAAGGTAAAAAAGTAAGGTAAAAAGAGAGGAGTGGTACAGAATACAGAAGGTTCCACAATACAAATCCTTCAAGTTTGTGAAAACCATGTTTCTGCCAACACCTGTCTTGCAGTACACAACCAGTCTTTTTTTTCCTTAAAGCAACATAGTTATTTTTATCGTTGTTTCTGTATTCATACCAGTTACAGTCAAGTATTTACTGCAATTTCTTTCCTAAAAAAACCCACAACAAACCCTAACTCGTGATGGTAAAGCCTTGCTGCTAAAAAAAGCACTTTCTATCATTATTTTCAACTACTAAAATTTGTCTTTCTGCTGATTTGAAGATGTTTATCTGATGTGTTTTTAAAGGCATACTGGAATTAAAATTTGATACAAAATACAGGTATTATGGAAAAGAGGAAGTTTTAAAATAAAACTATAAAATCTTCTACTATGTTTTCAGTAACTTTCAAGAAAAGTTTTTTTTTAAAAAAGAGCAATTTACCTCATTAACATGTTATTATATATTTTATTGTATAAAATTATTGAATTATTTGTACATTTTGATATGTGGAGATTGATCCAAAACATGGTAATAGTAAATTTCATTTTTAAATTATTTTTCTGCATTTTTATTGGCCATAAGTAAGCTTTGTCTGTAAGGGTTTTTAACAGTTACACATAATTCTTTATACTTTTTAAATGCTGAGCTGCTTCAAATGAAAAAAAAAAATTCTATTCATTATCTGCAATCCAATATTGCTGCATGGACATTTTGAAAAATAAGCTGTTGATAAACAAGAATTGATGCTTGATTATTATCATTCTGTTCATAAAGAAAAGCCTTGCAAAAATAAAAGAAATGCATATTAAATCCAGACTAAACAGTAAGTACAGTCTAATGCAGAAAGGTATTTTTTTTTTTTTAAGAATGCTGTTATGAAGCATGTGCAACATAAACTCTGAACTGCCAGGTTTTCCTAAAAATGAAAATTTTTTGCATGCAAAATTCAGTCTGTGTGAATAATTATAAAATTATAAGTAATTTTTTCCTCAAAGCAAAACAGAAAAAAAATCTGGTATGTTTTATCTTCTGATGCTTTACCTGGTTTCATACACTTTCTGTAACCCCTCTTCGACTGCCATCCTTAGTAAGAACTATCAGAACGTATTTCTTAACTGGTTTCAGTCCAGATGTTATCTTATGCACTTCTGCCTATTCCTCCCACTATTGGCTCAAACATTCAAAAAATGATTCACTTGCTTGATAACAGCTGCCTTAGGGTGTGTTTTTTTTCCAAACCAGATTTGAGACCCAAACAAATGTTCAATTTTGCCTTTCAGCTGCAAGCAAATTCTTACCGAGTCAGGTTTTTTTGTTACATAAATGAGGCAGGTAGATGTTAAATACAAAGAATAGCCCAAATGAACAATTTCCTTCTGTGGAAAGTTAAAGTAATTGCAATTCAGCAAATTTATTATGCCTATAACAAAGGTAGGGCTATTTAAGCAAACTGCGAAATATTGTGTGGGGAACATAATTTCCTTCCACTGCTGCTGTAAAGTTTTATAAAATATACACACCAAATTCATTTACACTAAACGACGACCTACTGCAAATCTGATAGTTCTTCTGACCTGTCACATAGGCAATATCTTTCTTTACTCACAGCAATCCCTCAGAGATGTGCTCTGCAATGACACTTCATCTTTAAAGGGACTGGCTTGAGAGCAGCCCTGAGGAAAAGGACCTGGGGGTGCTGGTGGGTGAGAAGTTCAACATGAGCTGTCAGTGTACACTTGCAGCCCAGAAAGCCAACCAGACCCTTGGCTGCATCAAGAGAAGTGTGGCCAGCAGGTTGAGGGAAGGGATTCTCCCCCTCTGCTCTTATGAGACCCCAGCTGGAGTCCTGTGTCCAGTTCTGGAGCCCCCATTACAAGAAAGCCATGGATGTGCTGGAGTGTGTCTAGGGAAGGGCCATGAGGATGCTCAGAGGGCTGGAGCAGCTCTGCTGTGAAGACACTGAAAGAATTGGGGTTGTTCAGTCTGGAGAGGAGAAGGCTCTGAGGAGACCTCATTGTGGCCTTCCAGAATCTGAAGGGGCTACAGGAAAGCTGGGGAGGGATTTTTTAGGATGTCAGGTGGGGACAGGACATGGGGGAATGGATTCAAACTAGAGGAGGGAAGATTTAGACTGGAAGTTGGGAAGAAGTTCTTCACCATGGGGGTGGTGAGACACTGGCACAGGTTGCCCAGAGAGGTGGTGGAAGCCCCATCCATCCCTGGAAGTTTTTAAGGCCAGGCTGGACAGGGCTCTGAGCAACCTGATCTAGTGGGAGGTGTCCCTGCCCATGGAACCAGATGATCTTAAAGGTCCCCTCCAACCCTGAAAATTCTATGATTCTGTGAAAACTATTTACACATGCAGTGCATGGCTTTCCTTGTACATCTGGAGGGAACAAAATGACACCTACTTCTCATGCTACCACAACAAAAAGCAGGCTTGCTCCCTCAAAAACGTTCTTCTTTAATGCACTGTGTTAAAGCATTCCATTAAAGCCTAAGTGTTCTGGTTTTACCAATTTAGCTTAATATCATGTGAAAAAAAAAGAAGTTATATTGGGGTTGAGAAAATTGATTTAGTCTGAAATTAATCTATCCAATGGACAGATTTAATGCTGCTCATGCAAAAACAGTGGCTGTGTGCGTCAGTGCTGAGTTTATTTTAGTTCATGTTCCCTGCATTGATATGAAAAATTTCCTAGGATCCTACATACCCCTACATACACAGCACTCAAGGAGACAGTAGGTGAACAAATAGAGGGCTACATTTTTAAAAGTCAGAGAGCAATTTTGATAGAAAACGTGGAAAAAAAGTTTACAAACTTGAAAAATTACTTTTTTTTTCTAAAGAATGAATTTTTTTTTCTTTTTATTGCTATGAACAAAAACGTAAGCATTACTTTAAGAAAAACATTCCCTATTTTCTTCTTACCCTTAAGAATGTATGTTTGACTGATATGGTTTGGTTGGAAACTGCAGCTGATTTCAATTTTCATTAACAACCAAACATAAAATATCCATATTTGCTGAGCTTTATAAATCACAACTATACTCAGGAATTGTACTTAGTTTTCTAGAAAGCACAGAACTTGCAACTTGCAGAGAGAGGTGAAAAAAAGAAGAGACTGGGGGGACATGGGGGGCAGCATGTGGTCAAAACACTGAACTAGAATTAACAGAAGCTTTTGACACTAGAAAATACTTCAATCATTGTTTTTTAAAGGTTAAATCCCTTACACTTTGCTGCCACTAGACCAAGTGCAGATCCCACTAAACACACAGATGTCTTAAGCAATGAC
Source organism: Calypte anna (assembly GCF_003957555.1). NCBI lineage: Eukaryota > Metazoa > Chordata > Aves > Apodiformes > Trochilidae > Calypte > Calypte anna. Next base: position 36,601,663 of record NC_044248.1, on the reverse strand, counting down.
AGCTGGGATATGAACACAGGTAAATGTGGTGCAGGTTTGCCAGTGGTTGCAGAGGAGAAGACAGGAGGTCCCAAAATGTGTAAACATAATTAATAAAATAAAACATGAAAAAAAACCATTTACTTTTGGTTCTTTAAACCTCCCATCTGAGTTATACAAAAGAAAAGGGCTGTTTCTAATATCACAAAGAAATCTATTCAGAGTGAGGTGTTGCCATTCTGTTTGTAGACAAGCATATCCTGGGGTCAGCATGAAACATTTATGAAGTACAGCTATACTAAAAAATAAGTCCATTATAAGTCTTGTCAAGCATTATGTTCTCCTCATAGGACTTACTTAGGTCTGACACTGTACCCATACTTTGAAAAAGTGCTAATACTCAGTAAATATCATGTGTCAATTCTACTTAAAAGTATGTTTTATCTGTATTAAGTACTGACAGCCGAGCAGGGCTCTGTCAGATGGCAATCTGAAGTGAAATATGATCCTAAGGATTATTCTCTAGAGAATAAATGTGTGGCTTTGTGATTTCTGATGTAGAGAGAATGACAGAAGAAAGCACTTCTAGTGAAGCTTAACAAAGGGAGAAGCCAAGTCTTGCTTGGTTTTACAGCCCTGCAGCAACACCTCACCCAAGCAGCTGATATAACTTTCAAAAGTTTTTGAAGTTTATCAAGAACTGGCAGTGTTGCTGAGCTGTGGGGGCTTCTACTGTGTGGGCCCTGATTCACAGAAGTCCAAGCACTGAGGTGGTTGTCAGAAGTCCTAAATATGTATCACAGAAAGTAACAATTAAGGTGGTGGCTATGCACAGCACCACATTTTCTATGTGAAAAATAATGTTGGAAATGACCTGAGTTATTCAGGTACCTGAATACCTGAATATTCAGATACTCTAGAATGCAAGATTATCTGGGTTCCCACTCATGTTGTTATCCATACCTTGGGTCTTCTGAGAAACAGATGATATGTGAATTCTCACTCTGGGTATCTTGACTTCCCAATCAATAACTGCAAGGAGTTCCCTATCATTTGATGACAAAAACTGTCTAGAGGATACTCAGTATTATACTCCAGAAGAATGCTACACAGCTGACAACAAAGAGAGGGTCTGATCTAGAGGGTCTGATCTATCATGGAGGACTTGAAAGTCCTTGAGAAAAGAACAGGAGAGAAATGAAGACAGAAAAGAACTCTTATGGGTGGTGGATGAATATGCTTAAAATGCTGAGTTAGTTATAGGGATAGATTGTTGGCCTTATTCTCAGCAGAAAGAAGAACAACTGGACTATGAAATGACTGCTCTAATAACATAGGATTTCAAGAGGTTGAAATGACAGCAATGTAAAATTTAAATTGTGCAGAGAAATAGATCCTAGATTCCATCTAGTTGAGACCAGGGGGCACAATAGGATAGACTATCTGGAATGTGACTAAGTTCAACATATATATCATACAACAAGGGAATAAAAGAAGATAGAATAGGTGGGATTTATGGCTGAGAAGTGTCTAGACAATGCAACTTTGATTAAAAAAGAAGTTAGGAAGAACACATATACTGTTCCAGGCTGAGTAGATTTATAACCATATAGAATTAAACAGAATGGGGCAAAAAAGTAAGAATAAGTGAAATGAAAGGAATTGAGAATGATTAACTGAATCTACAAATACTATTGACACTGATCACAGGAGCTGGAAAGTAAATGTGTGCCACAGCTCCGTGACATTTGGCTGGAAAGGGGAGATTGACAAAAGGATTGAGAAAAAGTCTTAGTGGAACATTATATATACCAGTGAGGGAGGCTGAGTGAAAGATATACAAACAGAAATTAAGTTAGAATCTCAGCATGGATGAAGAGGAATAAAAGCAGCCAATGAAATAAAAATAGCACAGAAAATCAAGATGAATTGCAGGCAGATCTTTAAAGTACAGAGGATATGAGATGCTCAATGAAGAGACAGTGGGACCAATAAGGGACAAGAGTGATATCATGGTGATAAATAAGATCAAGCTGCTGAGAGGCTGCATGAGGTCTATGCCTTTTTTTTTAAAAAACACTGAAAGCATAAGGTGATCCTCAAGAAAGACAGAGTAGGACTTTATTTCTTACTATTTTACCACAGAGTTGCACATTTAATGATGGGTTATGACTTTGGGCATGGATAAATACTTAATATTCTGGAATCAATTAAATAGTTCAGTGTGCTGGTAACCAAGACCAAAACAATTAGAAGGGCACAGGCCCAGAAATTAATGAGTGAAAGAGGTAAACTTTTGGCAGATGGTTTTGTTAATGGTGCAATTCTGAACAAGTTCTAGGAGACAGTCAATATGTGAAGGAAGGAAGAAAACCCTCAAAAGATCAAAGTATGGTTCTGCCTGCAGCTGTGAGGACACATTAATAAGAAAAAAACATTATATACAACATGCAGTGAAGTCAGGGCCAGCCAGAGCAGAGCCATGGAAAGAGAATCACACCTGCCAGACACGCTTGGCTTCCTCCAAGCACATTATTGAACTAGAAGGCAAAAAGTTGAAGTAATGGTTATGATTTGTCTGAAGTGAAAAACAGTCTCACAGTGTAAAATTCATGTCTGCAGAGGGGTTTGATGGCTTGTGTTAGAGTGCCACAGCAGAAAATATTTAGATCAATTAAAGCCTACTTAGAGGCAAAAGAAAAGGTCGTAGAAAGAAGAAATGGAGGAAATACTAGAAATGGATAAGGTGAACCTACATGTGCCACAAAGTTTTTCCTCAGATTTTTATTCCTTACATAAGAGTAATGGGAGAGATGATGTAATTTCAAACAAAAGAAATACTTTCAAGAAGAGGATGAAGTATCTTCCTCGGAGAGTCTGAGATAAAATGAAAATCTTTAACTTCTTTCAGTTATAAAACAACAGACTAACAAGCAAACACCTCTGACCTGCAGACCCTGATAATTTTTTCCAACCCACACAAGTGAGAGAATGCGAGTGTGACCCTTGCCATGGAATTCTTAAGGAATAGTCAACTAAAATGTTGTGTTGCTTCTTTTAACATATTCAGGACACCTTTATGCCAATTAGAACAAGTAGCAGCAGTTACACAGCCACCACAGTTTGAGCTGTTCCCACCCCACTGATCCATAATATTACAGGGACGAACAAGATAATTAAAGTTGGGTTCATATCTTGGAGACAGGCACAGCCAAGAGCTAGAGACTCTCCAGGCTTTTTTTTTTTTTAATCTAGTCCACAAGTTTTAAATCACACTGTAATTCAACTTCATTTCAACCACGGCAAAATTTTCCGTGCCTTATAGATAGGAAAAAAAAAAAAAGAAAAAAGAAAAAATCCCCCAAAAACAGTGAAAAGAAAACCCAAGAGAAAACATCAGTTGAGGAAAGTTCTTGCCTTTAATTTCTCATCCTTCAATCTTCTGAGAATTTAAGAAAAGAATCACTAAACTGCTTGCAACTAACTCTTCCTGATTGCTGTAAGAATGTAAGATCAATTTTAGGAACAGAGTAAAGCCTCAGATAATATAGAGAAAGAAGTGATCCTGCCCTGACAGCTGTGAGGCCCATAAAACTAGATAAGCTACATCTTTTATTTCTGTATTACTGCACTAAATTTATCCAAAGCACCTTTGAGAAGGATGGATGTGTCAAGCAAACTGGCAAGAATAGAAGGCATGGTTTTTCTTCACCATCCTTTACAGCCAGTTATAGTTTTTGTAACAGAAGTCTGTGGACACAAAGTTAAATGCAGCTCCACTGAAATAAAGTACTTTTAGGGCAATATATTGACTGCATGAGATTTTAATCAGAAAAATTAAAAATACTTTCTTTTTCTGATAATGTAATTTTTTTCTTAATTAGTCTGATAGTTTAAAAGTTCATTTAGATATATTTTACAGCAATCAGAGAAGAGTATTTAAGTGTAACACTATGATGATTTTTTGCATAAAAGAAACGTGTGAAAAAAATCCAAATCCAAAATAAAAATTTAACATTTTTTCTTTATGACTCAGAAGCTTTGCACTGCAGAAAATTTAACTTATGCTTCCTGTTTGAAATAGAAAGTATTCTGCATTTCATATTCAAGGCATATCAAAAGAATCATTTCTTTCTTGCAAAGAAAGCAAATGGTCACTTAAATAGGTGCAAGGAAAAGTATAAAGTATACACAACAGGAATGAGTGAAAATACATAAAAAGGGACCACAGCAAAAAGCCAAGTATCAGTGAGAAAGGAGTAAGGGCAAAAGGGAGAAAACAAGACCAGAATAGGATCAATAAAAGGTGTGGAGCAAGAAAAGCAAGTTAAAAAATGCATATAGCCAGTAACAACAAAAAACCTTACTACCTTCATTGCTCATCAAAAACCTGAGGACTAAATATTTATCAGAAACTAAGAGAAGAATTTTAAAGGTGAGGCTATAGAATGAAATTACTGAAAGTTTAGTCTAGAACAGTAAAAATATAATACATCACTCAATATTCATGAATTGAAGGTTACATTTTCTTTCTCTGGATTATCTCTCTACATTTATTTTAAGCAACTTGAATGCAAAATTGTCTCCCAACCTTGTGAAGACAAGCATGCTGATTTTAAATAAATAGGTAAAAGTGGCCTAATTTGACATTTCCCTGCATATGCCTCAAGGCAAAAGACACTTCAGAACTTGGGTGCAATACTTGTAAAACTGCCTATTTTTGAAAAAACTTATTTCAAATCCTGGTAGCACTTTTACACTAAGTAGGTAATTTTGGTATGAGCTAGATTTCCATGTGGGATATAGCCCTTTATCAGGTCAAAAGAAGTGATTCCCTTAAATGTAGAATACTTCACATTTAGCAACTAATGGCATTCTGTACTTATCTGCTCAGCTGGACATTAGATAACAGAGATTTAACTTGGCCTTATAAATCACAATACCCAAACTATTTGAGCCAGCACAGATTGTTTAGTATTGCAGCTGCTACCCATTGTAGAGAAACAAGATAAACCAGGTGCCTCGAGTTGCCAAAGAGTGGGTGTGAGTCCACCTGTGCCTGATTAGGACAGGCCCCTATTGGGCATGAGCAAGACCAGGGGGCCAATAAAGGTGGGACACACACCCACAGAGGGAAGCTCAGCTCACTCTGGTGTGAGGCATGGAGAGGCCAGTAGCTCGTCGAGCCTCTGGAGCAAGAAAGGCTCTTCCTGCTACACTTCTACCCTGGAAGCGCTGTGTGGTGGCTGGAGTCCTGGAAGAGACCAGCAGCTCGTCGAGCTTCAGGAGCAAGAATGGCTCCTCCTGCTACAACCCATTATCCCCAAAATCTTGCTCTCCAATACCAGGCAGTACTGATAAAGAATATAAAACTCATATTCCTGGGAATACTTCTAAACCCCATTAATTTAGCAAAACCTGATCTTATACTCTTGTATAGAAGGGTCAGTCATACTTGTGACCTTGGACTGGCCTCATGTGTTCAAGCTGCCTAGAACTGAACTATAAATCTAGGGCATGATGCTCAGGAGCAAACCTCTCCCTACATCACTTGCTTTCATGAGTCCATAAGGACACCAAATCCAGTGAGGTGCCCTTTCATGCCAGCACACTGGGAAACATTTCATGTTAAAAGCAACACGAATGCTAAAATACTGCTACTGAAAATAAGCAGTGTGACAAACGATGAGGAACACACTACTGTTTTCTGCTTCATATGGTACAGTTATAACTATTAAAAATAAAAAGCCATTGTATATTATTTCCCATTCCCTTCTGAACATGCTACTTGAAAAGAAGAATTTAATCTTTTCAAGAGAGCTTGAGAGCAAGTAAAGCTACATCAATGGCTGACATTTTCAGAGAAAAACAGCTTGTGTCTATATTGTTCATCACTTCTCATCTGCAAAAGCCATGAGAGAAGTGTCATTTTCCATATTATCACCCTGCTAGCACAAGGAAGGAGAAAGTATAGTGTATCATAGATTATAAAATATAATTAAAGCTTGCACAGAAGAAACATCATTAAAAATATGTCAGCCTGCTGTAAAAAAAAAAAAAAAAGAATAAAAGCCCACTAATTATAATAGGGTGGAGGGATGATAAGAAAACAGCAAGTAACAAACTTATCTTTAGATTTTCCAATTAATTTCATCCATAAAACTGTCAGTACACGGTGGCACATATAAATCCCATAAACACAATTTGGATGACTTTGCAATGGTGGCGGTCATGAATAATTTGAACACTTAAGTATCATAAGAATGCATATTAAGGTTAAAGCCTAAGGTCACAAGTTATGATGGCAGAGCTGGTACTGAATGTGGTATCTGCAAAACTGCCAGGATCAGTTTTGAGCCACTAGGGAAGAGACTGAAATGGCTATGTCAAGATTTTCATTACAAGAAAATGCTTGAAATAACTAAAAATCCCTTTTCTGACATAAAAGGAGATTATGCAGACCATCATTTATGTGATACTGTTATAATATGTATTACATTACATCAAATATTTTCCTGTAAGCAGGTGGAATTTTTCTGCATTTGAATTTGCAGTAGAGCACTACAAATGTACAAGTATCTTATGAATGGATGAATGCACAGAGCCCAGCTTCCTTTCTTCCTGAAAGGAGGAGATATAAAATAATGGAATAATTTCTTTTGAACTAGCTATGAAAAAATGCTGCAGTTTTACAAATAATGACGATAAGCCAAAGAGACACTAAGGTTCAAGAAAATCAAACATTATCAAGTAAGACAAAATCTTTCTTCCAAAAAACGCTTCAAATATTTTTTGCAAATGCTGCCACAAAATCTGTCAAAACCTTAGAATCATAGAATCCTTGAGGTTGGAAGGGACCTCGAAAGATCATCTAGTCCAACCCCCCCTGCCAGAGCAGGGCCACCTAGAGCACTTCGCATAGGAACGTGTCCAGGGGGGTTTTGAATATCTCCAGTGTAGGAGACTCCACGACCCCCCTGGGCAGCCTGTTCCAGGGCTCTGTCACCCTTACAGTAAAAAAATTCCCTCGAATATTCAACTTGAACCTCCTATGCTCCAATTTACACCCATTACCCCTTGTCCTATCACTGGTCACCACTGAGAAAAGCCTAACTCCATCTCCCTGACGAGGGTATAGAATGTACCCTCAGCAAGTTTGCTGATGACACTAAGCTGGGAGGAGTGGCTGACACACCAGAGGGCTGTGCTGCCACTCAGAGAGACTTAGACAGGCTGGAGAGTTGGGCAGAGAGAAACATGATGAAATTCAACAAGGGGAAGTGTAGAGTCTTGCATTTGGGGAAGAACAACAAGATGTCCCAGTATAGGTTGGGGGCTGACCTGCTGGAGAGCAGTGTAGGTGAAAGAGACCTGGGGGTCCTGGTAGACAAGAGGATGACCATGAGCCAGCAATGTGCCCTTGTGGCCAAGAAGGCCAATGGCATCCTGGGGTGCATTAGAAAGGGTGTGGTTAGTAGGTCAAGAGAGGTTCTCCTCCCCCTCTATTCTGCATTGGTGAGGCCGCACCTGGAGTATTGTGTCCAGTTCTGGGCCCCTCAGTTCAAGAAGGACAGGGAAGTGCTTGAAAGAGTCCAGCGCAGAGCTACTAAGATGATTAAGGGAGTGGAACATCTCCCTTGTGAGGAAAGGCTGAGGGAGCTGGGTCTCTTTAGTTTGGAGAAAAGGAGACTGAGGGGTGACCTCATCAATGTTTTCAAATATGTAAGGGGTGAGTGTCAGGGAGATGGAGTTAGGCTTTTGTCACCCTTCACTTTGATTTCACTTTTTCTACCTACTCAAACTTACGTTGTGAAGTCTTAACTTCTCCAGTTCTGCATTATTATTCCAAAACACAGCAAGATTATAACCATCCACTCTGGTAAAATGACATAAATATCACAGAAAATTTTGAACATTGCATTATGTATTTATCTTTATGGTAGCCTTATTTATCTGAGAAACTGCTGCTGTGAGGGTCCCTTTAGAGACAATACTCATCCTTCAACCTTGGAGAGAGGGAAAAATGTGGTTTAATTTTAAAACTAAACCAAACAACACTATATATCACTTCAGGAAAAGATAACACTCAGACACTTCTTTTGTTCAGCACAAAGTATTTGTTCTGAGAATAATGGAGAGAATCAAATAGCTCCAGCTTGAGACAAACTAGATTTGGATCTTTATGTTAAAAAGAATGAATGTAAAGTCCCATATCTGAGCAAGGGTCATAACCACAGGGCTACACAATATTATGAGATAAGACTCATCATTTTTTTCCTGTTGGTATTTCTTCATTTAAAAACCTTGAAAATGTGCTGGAAGAGGGACTGAAGTGCTGACCTTACTTTCCCAAGTGTTCATAGCCACATAAGCACTTTTTCCTTCTTCAATTGACAATTGAAACAATTTCTGCAGTAACTGTAAGGATGTGTTTTTATAGAATAAAAAGGGATATCACTACAGAGGTGTACTGGACAAAACAACAACTGTGCATGACAAAATATATACAGAAACATGAAGTTTAAAATAAAATTTCAGAGTAAGGAATTGTATTGTATTATTGTATTATTTTGTATTGTATTTATATTTTTATATATATATATTTATATTGTATTATTGTATGTGTTGTGTTATTTTGTAAAGGAGTGAGCAATTTAGTAGTTCACTTTCATGTGATAATTCAAGTCCTAAACCACAAATATACCACATAGAAACTTTTGTCTACAATCAGAATATTATTTATCAGACTTGTTTCTACAAATAGCTTAAATGGAACTTGAATTGTGATGCACAGTGGGCTCTTCTGTTCCCGATTTTCTATTCCCAAAAACTCAAAATGATTTTCAGAAAATCTGCTATTTATTTATTTTTAATGAGGAATATGAAAGTGCTAACATATGCTCCTTTAAAATACTTCAGTAATTTAGGAATCAGCTGGGAAGGAATTAAAATTCTCTACTCTGGGGTAATACTGAAGATAATATAATCACTGATAACATAACACTCTAGATAATACAGTCACCAGATAATAACCACTGCTAGAAGAGTCTGCCACTTAGTCTTATGCTGAGAAAGCCCTGTTCACATGGAGACACCAGTGTATTTGTACCCTACATGTCATATTATTCCCCAGGGAAACATGGGGCAACACATCCCACCAGCACTACATAACTTCAGTCTTCTGAATACCTCCAGAACATGGAAGAACCCAGTGTTAAGGATTGAGGAAAATAGCAATGTAGAAAAATACAATATACACATTTCCATAAGCAGAGCAGGAGTGTTGCTCTATGGCATCATGCTTGCCATATTCCACCTCAGAATTTGTCTAAAATTAAGTAAACTATATTAAATGCTTGAATCTGTCCCTACTGGCAACCCTCTATCTCTTCTGACCTGAGATTATGCTATGTATGAAATCTTCAAACTCTTCTACAATGTAATGAATCAAAATCATGACAGCTTGGAGCTAATAAATCCATTCCAGCATGAAAATGAGACAGCCCAGATATTTAAGTGATTTTAGCTCTTCAGTTATGCCGTGCACAAAAACCCAATAGCTTTTAGAGAGCGTTGACTATAAAATTTAATTTCCCTGTAACCAGGAGTGCTGGAGCAAGGCAACCACTTCCATTCTGACCACTGTGCCTTGCTTTGAGTTTCCCTGATGGCACCAGACAGTCATGGACCTTCATAGGACCTCAGGAATGATGCTCAACACTTGCCAGCAAACACAACTTGCTTTTGTTATATCAAAACACATGGCAGTCAAAAGCTTTGCTCTTTTGCACTACACCAAGGTTAGCACAGTGTGCCAGTGAGACTAAGGGCAGAAACTAAGGCTAGATACACTACATAACCAGAGAGATCTGAGTTCATCTGGGACAATTTCCTAAACATAGGTATTTTCTAATCCTTGAAGAGGATTTGAATGAACACCCGACAGCATTTCTCCCTTTCTCTTCTTTGACATGCCTCCATACAATATCCTTCCTTTTTCTTTTTCTTTTTTTCTTTTTTTTTTTCTATCTATCAATAGCTTGGCATCAAGATTTAATCCTACTAACAAAGACCAGACATAAACAAAAGAAAATAAAAGGGATGCAGCTGTATCTGAGGACATTAGGTATAATGAAGGGTAAGAGAAAAATCATAACAGGCATCTTTGTTTAAAAGGGGACTTCTCTGAATCAGGAACCAGTCATAAGTAATGAAACATGTAGATTAAAAAGTGTCCTCAATTGCTGTTAAGTCTTAATTTACATTTTAACCCTGAGTACAAAAGATGCTTGAGTTAAAAAAAATTACTAATTAAAAGCTTAACTCTCCTTTTTACCAGGCTGTACACAACATATTTCAGCTTTCCCTGCAAGAGTAGCCCTCACTGTGATAGATGTACTTCTATAATGCTCTCATCACAGCAGTATCCATCCATATTTACAATCCTCTTTGTGTAACACCTGCTCTACAGGAAAAAAATAAAATTCATCCTTCTGTTGTTTGCAGTGCATCATAAGAGTTAGGTTTCAAGTACTTCAGTCAGGGACAGAAGAGAAGCTTTTACTACTTGAAGATTTCTGCAAGAGCTAACAAAACCAGAAACAACATGGCAAAGAAAAGCTGCAGTTCAGTACCAGCATATCAGTGGAAGGATGCAGCCATGTGAGGTTCATTTCCTTCAACAGAAGGAAATCACAATAATTCATCATCTGACAGAACCTTTATCTTGAAACTCTTAGATGGTCTTCATGGCACTGAGTGGCAAAAGTATGTTGCACGAATGTGCACAACTTACCAAGTGATAAATTTTAGCTCCACATTTAATGTGTTTATTCTTGTATTAAAGAAAAGGGAAAAAAAAAAAAAAGTTAATCTGGAGAAACAGCATCCTCCTAAGAAGCTGAACTGGCTGTCCTACTCCATGTCTACAGAAAAAGAAAACAAGCTTTACCAAGCAGAAGAGTGAAATTCTCTACTGTGCACCCCTACTTCTGCCATCAGATCAGAAATACCTGCAACACTGCATGGATGCCCCTCCAAAGGACAATGAACCCACCAAGGGCTTCTCAGCACCCATCTGCTTGTGAGTCAATAATGAAAGAGCTTCAGCCACGTCAGATGAACTGCATGATGCACAGTTTTGTGGGCACTACTTGAAGTGTTCTGCAAGAGCTAAGAGAAAAACTCCAAAGCAAGTCTAGTTTGTGCTTGGATGCACCCTTCTCTTCACACCATAAAACTAAAATCTTAAGAGCAGATCACATACATTAAAGATAAAAATAATTCTGCAGCTTGTGGTACCATTTTTTTACTTGAGAATATCTTGTAGTCAAACATCTAATAAATCATAATGTTTTACTATTGTCATCTCTAACTCCTCAAATATCTCTCAAAAATGGAAGGGATTTTCTAGCAAACTTCTGTGTAACTTAAAGACTTTTCTTTAAAGCATAAGTCTCCATGATGCACACTGAAAGTATTTTTCTTGAAAAATGCTCCAAACTAAACCTTAATTTAATTGTTGTGCTTACACAGTTTTGTAGCTAGGCTATAGTTAAGAAACTGAGAACACCTGGTTAAGATCTTTTTATCTATCTCCAGGGTTAAAAGTCATCTTTACTAGAAGCCCTAGCTATGACAAGGTTTTTACTGTTTTTTTTTTTTTTTCTTTCATGTCAGGTGAATAGTGCATACAAAACACTTAAATGCACTGTCAAACAGTATGGTGAACCCAGTTTTGACTATTTTCAGTGTAACCTTAGCAGCACTTGGCAATCAAGCATAATACATTTACTGTTAGAAAAATGGCTGAACCATAGATCAAGGGATTTCTGAAACATCCCAACATAAAATGCCAATTTTACAACAGCCTATTAAAGTAGATATTTTCTTTAGTTAGAAAAATACATTTAAATCAATTCTTGTCAAGATTTTTCCACCTTCCATTAGATGCAAAGTGCCTATTAAAAATGTGCTTTGACTAACTGGTGTTTTGCTTAATTTCTCACATTCCTGTATTTTGTTCAATCAGACAAACTTCCATTTGTCTGGCCCTGTTATTGCTACTGCTGGTAACACAGTCATTCTTTCTCTTCTAATATTTTGAATCTAACTCCTCTCCACTAGCACTTTCTTAAAAAAGAAAAAGCACTAGGTAACTGTACCTGGTACAAGTCATTGGTAAATTGCATCATATTCTCATTAACTTATATGTGTCCTTCTTTAAGGACCAATTGTAAAACTTAATTCTTGCCTCAAATACTTGATTTACACCTACGGGCCTTACAGTATGTAGGATCAAGAACAACAGGAAGCACTGTATGAAATAAAATGTGTTAAAGTTTATATGAGTTTGTCACTTTTTCTGGTGTTGTCTGGAAGACAACAATAAGATCACCTAAGGGGCTGGTCAGGCTGGGTTTTTTGCTGGCTTTATTACCTAGCAGATGGAATGGCAAATGTGTGACATACGGAGGAAGCTATCTTAGATGCCAGTTTGTTAAACAGATTGTCTTCATCATCTGACCACTGTTAGAAAAGCAATTGAAAACCACAGGCTTCTAGCTTCTCCATAATGAATGTTAAAAATGCAAATATGGAGCCATTTCTCACCCTTCAAAATGACTGTCAAAACCACACATATGGTGAAAAATGCTACACAAGCCAAGGTGAGCCAGTATCAACAACAATCCCCATCTTGAAAACACTCTATGGGACCCAGTGAGAACTTGCACCTTAAGAAGTGATCCTCAGCTCTCTTCTCATGGGAAAAGATTTCACAACTTTGCCTGTACACACCCAATATAAACACTGCCTTCAACTTAAAAAGAACTTCTCTACAGAGAGGGTGATCAGGCATTGGAATGGGCTGCCCAGGGAAGTAGTGGATTCTCCATCCCTGGAGATATTTAAAGAGACTGGATGTGGCACTCAGTGCCATGGGCTGGGAACCACAGTGGGAGTGGATCAAGGGTTGGACTTGATGATCTCTGAGGTCCCTTCCAACCCCGTTGATTCTATGATTCTATGATAATAAACTTAAAAATGCCATAAGCCTGCACAGAAAACCTCAAAGTTGCAAAATCAGGGACATTTCTGTTGTGTTATATGTGCTGATAATGTACCAGCATACCTCACATGGGAATTAAAGAGGCTGCACAACTATGAGCATTCTCCACATTATTTATAATATAGCTGATATATCCATTACTATATAATACAGATTCCCTCTTAGAGTGCACAATTAGTATGACCTCTGATAACTGCAAGTAATATGGCAGTGTACAAGTGGGCAAATACTGTGATGCACTGTGGCTTGACACAGTCTGATTTTCAATGGATTAAATCCAGTTAGTCTTGCAATAGATTTAGATAAGAAAAGAGGATAAAGGAGTTTTGAAACTGTCCCGAAAACAGTCCAGCAGGGCAGAAAAATTGGTTTAAGTTGGAACTTGAGAAACTTATGTGAAGGACAGTGAAAGTCTGTACCACACTTTGGCTGTGTGATCCTTATGCATCTTTTTCTCCTAGTTCTGCACAGGGCAACTGGGCAACACTGGGAAAGCAGCTTTTCCCTTTTTGATGCATATTTTACCTGCAATTTTTGCAAATGCTACAAATGCAAATGGGATGTAAAATGAGGTGAACTGGTATGAGCTACTGGTACTAATATTTCCAAGGTATTTTGTATCCACTCTCACACTGAAGAGTCAAACCAATTGCTAGGTTTGGGCACAGCAGGGACTCCTTGGAGCCCATCAGGTCAGCAACATCACTGGGGCTTTGGTGCAATCCATAAGATTATATAAAATAGTTTTACTTATTGCAGACACCAGTGCTGCAGAGGCCTGGGACATTGGCAACATTCTCCCACCTAGAGGCATGGTAAGGGTTCTGCTTTGTGTCTTTCACTACAGGTTTAGGGACCACCAGATACAGTGGGATCTGTTCTGTAGGGAGCAGCTGAGATTTTGGGGATGTCACTATCCTCTTCCAGAGCAGTGTGTTCAATAACAGATATACTCATTTTCTCTCCTGTTTTCTGATTATTTTTTTTTATGACATATGAAAAATAACTCCTTATTCTTCTTAGGAAATTTCACCTTTAAACTTTCTTTCTTCCCATTAAGTCAAGCCCATGGACTTAAGTTGTGCCAGGGGAAGTTTAGGTTAGATATTAGAAAGAATTTCTTTACGGAAAGAGTGATCCGTCATTGGAATGGGCTGCCCAGGGAAGTAGTGGATTCTCCATCCCTGGAGATATTTAAAAAGAGACTGGATGTGGCACTCAGTGCCATGGTCTAGCAACCGCAACGGTGGTTCAAGGGTTGGACTCGATGATCTCTGAGGTCCCTTCCAACCCAGCCAATTCTATGATTCTATGATTCATGGAGCTGACAAGAACAAGTTCTGTAAGAAGGACAAAATGCACAGATATGCTCAGAGAAGTACTCGGGAGCATTACTGCCTAGGAGATGCAACTTTCCTGTGAGCCTACAGCAATCTCTCTAATGCATATGTTGCTTAGCACGTGAACAGTTGTAATACATTTTAAACCAAGAGAATAACACTTCCTTTCCCTCAGGGAATCTCAAAGGTTAGCATTGCTTCAAACAATTGCTACACAGAGCTCTTGGTTCAATGCTGAACATAATGCAGGCTCAAGTGTCACATGTATTCGACTACATGTTTCTTTTTAGCATCATTAAGCCATGAATGAAACAATTAGCAGAACTACAACTGCTTGAATCAGGCTGCCTTGTTGTTTACAGTAACACAGCCAATGCCATGGCACAGCTACAGCCTCTGCCACTGGAAGGCACTCAGTAATTTCCATTTCTATCCATTCATTCCACTCATGCTCCTAGATTAGAAAATAACTTTTTTTAAAAAATATTTTTATTAATTTTTTTTAATTTCAGCATCATTCCCACATTGCTTTCTTTGGTACATGCTTTAGCTGAGCTATGGATTCAGAAAAAAAAAAAAGAATTAAGCAATTTAATTTGTTAGCTTGAAACTTAGGGGTTTTTTACTTTATGAAGACATTTAAAAATGAGTTATACTGTTTATTGCTTTTACTGTTCTTTCCTTTCAGTTGTTTTCTGATTTCACCCAATACAATTAAATCTTACTACTCTGCCTTTAAAGTAGGGGAAAAAAGAGAAAGAGATTGAGTGAGTCTCTCAAGATGCTGTCAGTAAGAATGAAGGAATAAAAATGAGGACTAATTAATATATTCAAAGTTTTTTAAAGGAAAGCTAAGTTTTGTTTTGGTTTGTTGTTATTTTTCTTTAAAGTATTTTTATTAGAGGATTGAAAATGAGATTTTTTTTTTCCAAAAACATTATATGACATTAGTTTTCAGCTGAACTATATTATTTTTTTTTAAATGAGATGGCATAATTTTCTGCTAATGAGTATGGAGACATGTTCTGCCTAGCTATGTTTGGACTTGCAGTTCAATAATCCAGCTTCAGTTTCAAATTCCAAGGATTTGAATGAGAGCTGCTCCAGAGGAATGAGCCAACACATCCCACGAAGAAATACCTTCATTTTGGAATACTGACTGGTGCTGTAGCTGTCTCCATGCATGAGTGGAAACACTGTGTTTCCAAAACAGCTCAGGAAATGTGACAGGTGGATGAAAAAGCCACCTGAAGCCAAGAGGAGAGAGATTCCCACACTTTGGGAATCTCCCGTACTGCTCTTGGAATCACAGCGCAGAAACTGCACCTGCCTGAAACCACAGGAATCAAAGACATTGTTCTCTTAATATGAAACAGAAATAAAAATGAATATTTTGTGTGTGAGTTAGGCTGATAACAGTCCAATTTGGAAAGCTAGGGAGAACCAGGCAATCAAATGCCATTTCTTATTTCTTATTTTGATTCCTGAGGCTGAAAAACTTTTCAGTGGTCCCACAGTGTGCAGCACTGCCCATAGTCCTGGGGCACATTCAGATCAGAAATCCTTAGTGCAGTTACAGCAGAGATTATTTCTTCTCACACTCATTTCCACTGAATTTCTAGGATTATTCTAAAGCAAGATATTATGCACCATAAATAAAGGTATAATAATCTAAAATATTATAAACTTCATGAGGAATTACTAATCCCATTCTCTTTGTATACTGAGAAGAAACAAGAACCAGTGGAGATATCCAGGATTTGCCTGAATAGCTTAAAGCATCTCAAGACAGCAGAAGAAACCCAAGACTAGAACTACCATACCAGTCTAATTGTATTGATCCTAAATAAAGGAGTATTTTCAAAGTTACTTATGTGCATCAAAGCTTATATTTTCCTTTATTTTTCCCCTCTTCATATGTATTCTTCTGTCCATAAATTTTACCTTATCTTAACTTATTATTATTTTAACTTAATTCATTTTGTAAACCCTTTCTGAAGGCTAAGTTTTCAAAGAAGCCTGGTGATCAATGCATCCAAACCTAAATGAAATAAATACACCATGAAATAAATGAAAAAAAATAGGCTACACCAAAGTTCCAGTAAGTGTCAGATGACACAGCTTACAAAACTTCACTTTTCCTTATGCATTTCAGTGACCCATTATAGTGAGTTCTCCTCAAGAGTGAAGCAGTAGTAGTAGTAGTAGTGCTTGGAAAATCAGAAATTGAGCCAATTGCTATTTGCAATAAGAAAAAAGGTTAATCATAAGGTGGAAATAAAAAAACCCCCAAACAATTAAAAAAAATCTGCTTCTTCTAGTATAGAGGCCCCAGCATTAATTATTCCAAATACATATAACCTTTCTAGAAGGAAATAAGGACGTAATATGTAACTTAGGTGGCAGACAGTGAAATACATCAACATTTGCTTCTCAGGTAAGTGGCCTTTCATATCTCTGACACTCACTTCAACAGTATTGCCTTTAGCTTTAACTGGATGTGAAATGTTTCCATCATAAATGATAAGCCTTGACAGCTGATGGAGTTGCAAGTAAATATCTCCTCCTGCTTTGAAGCTCTAACATGCTATGACAGAAGGATTTATATTAAGGTGCTACTAAGAATGTGCCCCCTTTCCTGACTTCAATTTTATTTGTCTTTTGTCTCTTCAAAATTATGTTCTCCATATTTTCCAGTGGTTTAAATTGACTTGTGGAAATAAAAAATATAGTGGGGATCAGTCAATCCATTTGTGGACACACATCCCATCTCCACCCCAAACTGTGCATATACAATGGAGTAGAGCCACCTTTGTCTTAAAATGTGGTTAAAAATCACAGTGATTAGAGGATGATTTAGGTAAATGCTGAATAAATCTGACCTTGATTATTCATCATTAGACTCAGTAGATGTTGTAGCAGATAAGAAATAGCAAGAAAAATGACTGACCCCCAATTTTTAAAAAATCCCATTGCATCTGTCAGCTGAATCTTCCTAATCAATAATCTTTCACTTATCTGGATACTGTATCTTGGTCAAAACCATCATCAAAATCCTATGCAGAGCTAACCTTTAAATTACATTGTTCATCATCAACCCAAGGTGCTAAATATCACATGCACTGAAATCACTGAAATTAAAATTGGCAGCTATGGGAAGACAAAAAGGTATTTTCTGATTTGAGATGCTTAGGTTGTCTTACATGTATTGTTCATGGGCAGATCAACATCTTGAGAGAGTCTTTTCCTCATAATATCTTTCTCTTGCTGCAGTAGATGGCCACAATAAATAACAGCTCTGGCAGAAGTAGTTACAAATAGGTACTTACTGTAGAATGTCTTATGTTACCCTGGGTCCAGTGAGACAAAGAGTATTTCTTAAGCATATGACACAAAATGGGATGTTTCAAAATTAGTTTCTATGGACAGAATGGATTGCCAAATCATGGCAAAAGTTTCATTTGTAACTAAGCTGACTACAGTGACAGGCCCATATAGCCTCAGCTATTTGAAAGTGTGTATTAGCTAAGGAACAATCACTTCTCTTGCCCATTACAATGCTTTCTTTTTGGCCCTCATACCAACCCTCCATGAATTTCACTGTTCTTAAGTAAGTAATGGCCTCAGCTGAGTCAGTAAAGCACCTTTTACAGAATCTGCAGCAAGTTTTCAAGCACTTATGAGAATTCTAGTAAATCACTTGGTCTTTCAACTCGCATGGTTCCCACAGGAAAATAGATACAATAAATTTTAAGCTTATTGAATGACTTACTGTAATAAGTGAGCAGCTTGTGAGTGGGATAAAGGGTATGAGTCTGATAAATTAATGAGATATCTCTCTCACAGAGTACAGCAGCCAAGTAGTGCTCTGTCATTACATCATTTATTTGTGTATTGTGCTGTATTAAACATCTTCTTGTAAAAGATGTAGAAAAAGTATGTATTGGTGTCCAGATTCTAGTGGCAGGCTGCCTGTTGTGGGCTGGTGCTTTCACAGAATTGATACACACACCAAGGATCAAATCTGCATACCTGGCTAGTGCTGAGTGAAACCCTTAATAACATCTGATGAAAGGTGTAAGGACTTGGTCCAACAGGAACAGATATCAAACATCAATAAGAGTTCTACAACCAAGAGTAGGAACTGGGTACTAAATTTTAAGACCCTTTTATTGAGTCTAAACACAATCCTTGCAAATATCTTTGACTACATGAAAGCTTCCAGAGAAAATCAGGATACAGCTACCTGAATTTGAGCTGTTGGTGCCAGAGACTTCCCCTCCTGTAATCAAAAGAATCAACAAATTCAGAAGGGCTATGCAAAAGTAATGTAATTTCAATAACTCTATTTCTACATGGAAATAAGCATGAAAAAAAAAATTCTATGTGCTGGCCACAGCCATCTGAGAGACTCACTTCTGGCTGTTGCTGCATCTGTATGTTTGCTTTTTTTATTGCAAGCACCTTTCCCACTGATACATCCATAGGATGGGCATTAAGGTCAATAACATGACACAAACCATGAGAAGTGATGAAATCAGTATGATAATATCCCCCCAAAAGCTAGTATTATTTGCAGAGCAGTGATTTTAAACAACTCTTTGAACAGATATTGCATTATGCTTCATGAGACAAAAAATGGCTAAAAAGACCAATCACACAAAAGCAGTAATAGCCAGTGCAAAAAGTCTTGGCAATTTCCTGCTATTACTATGTCAACATACTTCCTTCTATTTCCTCCAACTCTGGAGAAATAAAGAATGAAAGTAAATTAACCAATTCAAGTTATAAAAATAATTACTTCTATCTGCTATTACTTGGAACTCCTGTCCCAACAACTTGTGTGTTTAGTGAGGTATGAACAACAGAATATAATGGGGTAATGTGAATGATGTATAAAGTCACTTTCCACTACAATACTCTCTTAAAAAAGTATGTAACAGTAACTGCTAGGTATACCCAGATAATCAGAAGATTTTAAAATTTTTTGAACATTATCTAGAATATCTTTTCCATGGTGGAAAGCTCTAGAGGACTAATATCTTAGCATTGCCACCCACAAATGAGTAGCTTACCAAGACAAGCAGCAAGCAAACTTCAATAAAAGGTAATATTTAACCAATGATATTAAGAGTTTGGTAGAAAAAGAAAAAATGAAATGAGAGTACAGCTCTTGCCATTTTTAGTATAAATCATCTGAGCAAAAATTGAAATTTTCACAAGTGCTTCCATGACCACCTCATAGTACCAGCTGTTTATTTTTTGTATGTAACCTTGATTTTTTAATCTAAGTATCACTTCAATTATGTACAATATGCAGTAGAGAAACTGCTGCCCAATGAAGGTCTCACTGAAAATAGCAACTGACCAAGGTAACCATCCAGTCATTATCTGGAATCCTAATGCAGTTCCTTCCTAAATAAGAGCACTTAAACTCTCTGAAATAATACACTAAATAAATAAGCTTCACATTTTATCTAATCCTGCCCGATTCTTTCCCTTTAGGAAAACCCCCCAAAATTATATCTCTTGGGGTGCAATGGGAGAAGTTTCACTTCTGCTATTTAAATTGTAATTGTGTTTTTTCCTAGCAATTTCTGTCAACAATTTTTTTTCTTTCATGTGGAAGAGGACAAACAAAAGCTTACAGTTAAAACACCTCGAGGTCTACCAAATAAGCTATCAGCCAAGGTCTTGTACTGGTACTCAGAAAAAAAACACTTCATACAAAGCTGCAGATGTTATGGGCAGTTCATCTAGCCAGAGGTTTTGTATTTTGGGGAGAATCGAATCCCTTTCATTTTATCACAGAGGAAAAAAAAATGATTTTAGGTTATACTTTCAGTGCTTTATTGTATTTTCTCTTCAATCATTGTTTTTCACAGACAAACAGGACCTTTGAAAGGGTTACAACTGTTACAGCTCCAACTGCAAAATGTTTGTCTGACAAGTTTGGTGACTTGAGAGAAAGCAGAAATTTTATTTTAAATGACTACAGATTTTTCAGCTTCAGAAGTGTCTAAATGATTGCTCCCCTGAAATAACGTTAGTAGCAAGGAAGCCCACAGGAAATATGTTTTTATTTAATCTCTTCCAGTACAGGAGTATATTTCTTTTTTTATTACTATTTTTATTTGATCATTGCAGGCAATCACTCCTTATAAGCACTCATAATCAAGGTAAGGTTAAGTAGCATAATGATAAACACCTTCTATTATTCACTGAGGACAGTCAGTGTTGTATCCTCTACCATTTCCATCCGTTTCAAATGGTTGTGGCTAATCCTATCATCCACCTGTCTACAAGAACTAAACCTGGGCTCAAAATGGAACCTAGATCGCTAAATCCCACTGACTGCAAGTATACCCAGGTTCCCAAATGCTTCTGGAGTTCAAGGAGCAATCACAGAATGTTTAGGTTGGAAGAGACCTCCAAGATCATCCGGTCCAACCTTTGACTAACACCACACTCAACTACTAAACCATGTCCTTAAGGACCAGGTCCAAATGCTTTTTAAATGCCTCCAGGGATGGTGACCCCACCACTGCCCTGGTCAGGCCATTCCAATGCCTGACAACCCTCTAAGTGAAAAAATATTTCCTAATATCCAGTCTAAACCTCCCCTGGCACAGTTTACATCCATTCCCTCTGGTCCTTTCACAGTTTCTTAAGGAGCAGAGGCTGTTTCCCTCCTCGCTCCAACCTTCCTTGAGGTGATTGAAGGGAGCTCTAAGGTCTCCTCTCACCTCCTCTTCTCCAGACTGAACACCCCGAGCTCCTTCAGCTGCTCCTCACAGGACTTATGCTCCAGACCCGTAATGAGCTTTGTTGCCCTTCTCTGGACACTCTCCAGCTCTTCTGTGTCCCTCCTATAGAGAGATGCCCAGAACTGAACACAGGCACTCAAGATGCAGCCTCACCAGAGCTGAGTACAGAGGGATGGGATAATCATCACCCTGATCCTGCTGGCCACTGACTTCCTAACACAATCCAGGATGCCATTAGCCTTCTTGGCCACCTGCGCACACTGCTGACTCATATTAAGTTGACTGTCAACCAGCACCCCCAGATCCCTTTCCAAGTTACAGCTCTCTAACCACACTTCCCCAAGTCTTACCATGGGTTGTTATGACCCAGGTGCAAGACCTGGCATTTGGCCTTGTTAAACCTCACACAATTAACCTTGGCCCATTGGTCCAACCTGTCCAGGTCCCACTGTCAAGCTCCCTTACCCTCCAGCAGATACACACAGCCACCTAGTTTGGTGTCACCTGCAAATTGACTGAGGGTAGAGTAAAATCCCTGCCTTTTTTCTTCAAGGAGAAATGCTCTACCTCTTTTCTTCTGTTTTATGACTTGACACGACTATCCTGACGACACTGAGGAATGAACTACTTCTCACATTATGCTTCCTAAAAAAGTCCTCACTTTTCCATGTGGACTTTCCTGCATCACTCCTCTGTGCAGAAAGTTAAAAAACATTGTTTTTTCCAGCACATTATTAGCTTTTGGTGAAGTAAAGACTGCATGAATTAGCAAGTTGCAGAGACTGCTCAGAGTTAAAAATAAATCTGTTTATACTTTGTTGCAATGAAAAAGTGCCACAGATTAACAATCTATCTCCCTGCAACCCTCCTAAGTACACCCATGAAGGAACTAAACCTCCTAAATGCAGGACTGACTGGTTCCATCTCTCAGCATAATAGATACTTTATTTAGGTATTTACACAGTGATCTTTAAAGGTAGCAAGCACAGTGCTCTGCAAAGTCATTATATTTTTATGAATTCTCAGCCACACATTGGTGGATGTGGTGTAATGATGGGTTTGCCTCCTCAAAAAAAAGAAAAAAAAATGTAGACTGCTTTTAAAAATCTATTTGAATTTAGAAGGGATGGGAAGGGCTTATTACACGCACACAAGGTTTCCCAAAACGATTTGTATAGGTATTTCCTTCCTTTTAGTTATTTATATTTGTTTGTATGTACCTTAGGAAAGGCCAAGCATGAAATTGGAGCTGTAAAGAAAGTCAGAATTGATTGCTATGACTCTGCTTTGAGAGCTCAATAGGTGTGCAGCAAAGCAAGAAGGGTAAAGGGGCTGAATTATTCATTGAACCTTTAAGTATCAGCAAATAACATAGTGAAGAATGCCTGCTTTGCAACAGTAGGTGGTAGATGTACACATAAAAGAAAACAGATGTTCCAAAGCCCATCTTATAAGACCATCATAGAATCTTTTTATTAGTAATTCTGAGGGAAAAGGACACTAGCAAGTGATTTACAAGAGATGCATAGCACAAATGGGGGGTTATTTTACCTAGCATAACATCTTGAACACTACACCTACTGTATCAGCTAAAAGAAAATCTGAGAAAAAAAATTATAAAGAAGTCTTTTTTATCAATTAGTCACAGTGGTGGAATAAAGCAGTTGTTTTTAGCATAAACTAAGCATAAGAAATGAGTATTTGTGAACAGCACATAACAAGCTGCTTACATATAAATATATAATAACAGGTCCTAAAAGCAAGTTGCTACTTTTAAGGTCAGTTTACATTACTAATTCCACGTATGTGATAAATTTCAAGACAAATCCTTTTTGGTCAGAAATCATCTCTGAGCTAAAAACTAATTCTTTCCTTATTTTTCAGCCATTCAGATTTTAAAAGCATGATTTCTTTTCCTGTATGCCCACATCTGTAACCAGAACAATTCTATGGTGGGAGCCACTCAATTAATAAATCTGAGATACTCTGCTGGTAAAGTCAAGTGGCTGCAAAACTTTCAAGTACTGCAAATGAAAAGCTGTTCTTAAACAATAAGATGCAAACTTTTTTTTTTTTCCCTGAATTAAGATATTAATATTTGTCCAAAGTTATTTACGTTTCAGTTTGGAAAGATGTATTTTTACTGTTTATTATGTTTAAATCAGAAGTAACACTTCTGATCTTCAACTAGCTTTCAGTTTCTGGTACTTTGACTTCATCTGCTTTAGGCCTAATACTGACATTTTATATCCAACCTATTACTACCTCTTCTGAAGGACCACTTGCAGTATCATCTGGGGAAAAGAAAAACAACTAAAAAAGGTGCAACCACTTATGTTTGCACTTGATACCTCAGCAAATTCCCATCTTGTGCTTCCCTTTTAATTACCCTCGTGGCTTGCTTCCATTATACAGACTGATTCCTGACTGCTCTTTATGAACAGAACACAGAAAAAAATACCCCACAACTGTGTCAACCCATCATCTTGCCTCTGATAGTGGCCAAGACTGAATGCCTAGGGCAGGGTATGAGACCCTGGGCAATCAGAAAGCCATAGCTCCCCAAAACGCTCTAGCAGCCTCCAGACTTCTTACAAGAGACAACGTAGATTTCTACCTTTCCTTTCTTTGTGATTCCTTCAGAACACCATATACAAATAATTGAATAACTGCTGCTTTTAACCAGACCAAGAAAGGAAGGCATGGGAATTTTATCCCCTTCAGATGACATCAAAATGCCACTAAGATGCCTCTCCCCTGGGTACCCCGACCCTTCTTGCTGCTGCTGCCAGAACTGACTGCACCTGTGGCAGAGGCAGCAGGAACACAGATGGGAGCCCTGAGTTCTGTGGCTCCCCATGGGAGGAGCACCAAGAACTGCTGGAGGGGGCATGGCACTCCAGGCACGATGCATTTTTATCCACTGCTCCTGCTGTGGCATTACCAAGTGTTCCAACAAGAGTTGGCAAGCTCTTAGAAGAGCAGCAACCACAGGCAAAGGAATAAAAGGCTGATTTCTGACATCGCAGCAAGGCCATTGCTTCACCAAAGGTGGCTTTGGGCAAAAGCAGCTTTGACCCCTATTTTGGCATAGGCAAATCCAGACAGACTGAGACTCAGGGGCAATACTTCTGGGGTGATGTTTCTCCTACTTCACATTTAACATCACATGGTAGAAAGATTTTTCAGACACATACTATTTCCTAACTGCATAAAACCACTTCCCAAACCATGACCTGTATTTCAGCATGGCACAGGTTGCCTGATGTGACAAAAGTAGTTTCTTCAGTGAGTTATCATCTGTAAATATCTGCTTGCTCTTTTCCTATGTTAGGCCCCCATATCACCAAACAGTACAAAAGTTTATAGTTTGAAGCTTTCAAAGAGGAAAACAAGGTTGTGATGAATTCTTCCCTCATTTCCTCGTAACTTATGTACACCTTTATGTAAAAGAAATTATCTTGCTTGTTTTGAAGCTTGTACAAAATAAATAGCATTTCCAGAGAATGGAATAATGCAATTGGAGTTCTACTTTTAATTAACTGCAGCAATTATTTATTATTTTGCCATACTACAAAGAATGAGAGCAATATATGAAATGAAAGTCTCATAAAATAAAGTTTTAATTTAATTCAGTTTTATTCTTTCAGCGCAGGTCTTATAAAATTCTTGATACCGTTGTGAAAACAAACTGGTGGATTTTACAGAAAGATTCTGCAACTGAAAGCAGTACATACACATCTCAAGCAAGAGCAGAATCCTATTGCCATAAGACTTTATAAATCATGGTAAGGAGCCATCTTTATCTGAGTAACTTTCAGTTTGGAGACCAAGAGGACACATCCAAAAATGTAATGCAAATTCATAAACTAAATCAGGGGCAAAATAATAATGGACAGCTGATTCCCCACTGCAGCCACTGAAATGCTCTGCCCCCTTGCTTCTACCCCTCACTGATAACCCCAGGATCACTTTTAAAAGCACCATCTCTTCCTAGACATTTGCCAGCTGCTCAAGAGGATGTTTCAGGACTGTGCTGCCTTATGAAAGTGCATTACAACAAGAGAACTGGAGCAGAAACACCCAGGGAGACAATTCTGCTTCTGCAGAAAGGTGTGAGTGACCTAACTCTTACCCACACAGCTAGGTGGAACCATATGGCCCCTGCCAGGCTCCAGGAGCCCTTGCAGAATAAACTAAGCTAGAAATAAACTAGGAAAAGGTCATGTGAAAATTAATGAAGAAGCATTATGCTTTCCCTCTTGCTTTTCTGTAATATCTTTGCACCCTGTGTAACACTACAAACATGCTAGGATGAAATGGATCCACCAAGAATCTGTAACAGATCTTTTTTTTTGCACCCAGAATTTAGCTTCACCAGGAGAACAGAGCTTTATTAGTCTTTGCTCCCTAACACAGGAATTTTACAATTGCATCTGCTCCTGTTTTCTGACTGACATTCTGCTCACTATTTATCTACTTCTGGCTACTGAGTACATGTCCCTCTTTTATGTCCCTTATCCCATGATATTGTTCTATATTTCTCTACATAGAACTGGAAATCCATCAAACCAATCTGAAGCCAAATCTGTTTAAATCACTCCAAAGTTCATATCTTCATTTGGCAGTTCCAGCACAACACAGGATTTAATCACATTTCAAGTTCTTCTCTTAAGTCTTTTAAACACCTAGCAAAAAAAAAATCCTTCTTAACAGCTTCTTATCTGGAACACAATCAGTTCACATCCCTTGTATCAAACTGTGTCTGCTCACATACTTTCTGGCTGCTAGTCTCTGACATGGTCTTCAGTTGTCTGCCTCAATTTCTAACTTTGAACTTTTGATATTTAAGGCTAAATCCCAAACAATTAATCAGATAACATCCCCCACTGTCAACCCTGAAAGAAATTTCTTAACATCCCTCCACAAAGTTCACTGTGTAAAATCCCCCAAAACGTCAGTGGAGAGGGAAAAGCAAAAAAAGAGGAAAAGCTACATGTGGCAAATCGTTCCCTGCCAGAGATGCCTATCTAAGGAGCTCTCTAAGCTCCAGATGGCAGGTCTCCTGCAGGAAGCAGCTGGTGGTCCTTTGGCAGCATGTCCTCAAAAAGTGCCAATGGCTAAGTCCATCTCTGGTAGTTCAGGGCCACCACAGGAATTTTATGCTGAAATTCCTTCAGCTAAGAATCGAAGTCTTTGCTCTTCAGCAGGCCAGAGACAGCAGTGGGACACACTGCTTTATCATGTACCACCCACCATGCCAGAGATGCTCTCTGCTCTGTGAGGGGGCACGTGGGTGTACCATGCACTTTCTATTGATTTTATCATAATAATAAAAACTGGTGCCCTGGTTGAGCCAGGATACAGCTAATTTTCTGTCTTGTAATTTTGCTTTCAGATAAGTCTCTTGTAAGTAGCTGTAACTGCTGAAATTAAGAGCAAGTTCTCAGTCTCTGCTTGTAGGACTGATAACACTCCATGTTTATAGTTACAGCTAGAAAATGATCTACAGAACCAAGAACACTGCTTGGTTCTGAGGAATATTTCATGCTCTGGAAAGAGAAAAAGAGTAAAGAGGTCCCACCTGCAACCATCTTTTAGGGAAGAGCAGACAAGATAAATGAACAGAATTGATCAGAGCATTCCATCCTATACACATCATACTTGGCATAAATTTGAGGTATCAGGAGGATCAAACCCCTTCTTCCCCTTCCTTTGGCCTTTCTCTTTGCCCTTCTTCACCTGTCCCTGTTTGCTTCAGCATCCTGGGAGGATTCCATCTGTTCCTCTGCCTGTGATCCTGACCCATCCCAGCCTTAACCTGTGTGTTCCTGCCTCCAGCTCCCGACTGCTGCTGACTTCAGGATTCCAGCCTGGACTTTCCCAGGGCTGCCCTGCAGCCTCAGTGGTGACATGAGAGCTATTGGGGGAAAGGAGGGAGGAACATGGTACTGTTTTTCTGTATATTTGTATATATTTAGTAATTTTTCCTATTTATCATTACTGTTTCATTAAAGTTGTGTAGTTTAGTTTCCAACCCATAAGTCTCTCTCCCTTATTCTCTCTCCTTTCTTTATCAGGGAAGGAGCTTAATAGAGAGCATCTGTCATTCAGTTAATGGCTGGCCCAGTGTTTAACCCTGACAAATGGTCAACTCAGTTGGGCCACTGTCTGCATCTTCTTCAAGTGTGTGTAAAATAGCTAAAAAACCAATGATACTAAGGCATGGAAGGAAAAATAACTGTACTTGTGTGCATGGTGGATGATAACCTAAATTCCTTACTCAATTTTATTTTGGTTCTGAAGCAGAATTTCCATATTTTTCCTAAATGGATTTTGTTTTCAGATTATTTTGGATCAGATTATTTGGTCCATAGTTCAGCTGACTTCCTTCAGGCTTCCAGTCCTCTAGAATGTCCCTAGGACAGGAGACAGGTAACTGGCTTTCAATCACACTTTTAAAGCCAGATAACATGTAGCTCCTCTCCCTTCTAAATCAAACTCTCCTCAGCATTTTTAAGATGCTGATAGTCCCTTAGAGTGGTTGCAAGATGACCACCTAATTTCTCCAAAGAGCAGTTAAACTCAGTGGGTGCTCAGCAGGATTGTTTGCTGCTGGCATGCAATAAGCTCACCACTGATAGTCCTCATATTCCTATACCAACTATATCAGTCAACAGCAATCCCCTGTAAATCAGAACACCTTCTAACTTATGTAAGTACATTAAAGAGTACATAAAGGAGACAGACAATGACACACAATGTCAAGATGTCCAGTCAGACTGCAAAGCCTTGCTTGCTCCAAACACACATGGCACCAGCCCAATTAAACTCCACAGTGCACAGGTGTTCCCAGAAATGAGGAACAAAAGCAAACTTCCCTTTAGGGTTCTGAAAAAAATTAGAGTTCTTTAACTTCTTAACTTCTGGAAGTTCTTAATTTCGTCTCCAAACATCAGACAGATTGAAGAAACAGGAAAGAGAGAAAATGACAGACAGAGGAATAAAAATAATCTGCATTAAAACTTAAATAATTTTAAAATATACCTGTACTAGAAAATACTTATAGCCACGGTTCAGCTGTATGAACCAAGACTCATGAAACATTTTAAGACCTGGACACAAACGTCCACTTTTGTTTTTGCCCTGTGTTAAAGGAGTTTTTCTAAGGAAAGGGAAAAATAGCCTGTATCATCCAAAAGACAAAATGGGATATTTCTAAATAACATCCTAAAGCTTCATCTTTTATTGACATTTAAAAGCTATCTGCAGCAAAGTCAGGATGGGGTATAAGTAACTCAACTAAATGTCTGCAACTTTGGGCAACATCTCAGAGTGTCTGTGAACAGAGAGGAAAAAGTTCACATAAAATACCAAACAGAAAATGTGACCACCTCATTTTCAAGACTTGAAAAGCTCACAACTGCAATATTCCAAACATCTAAATGAAAGTTAAAACCAAAGAAAGTAATTACATGGAAGGCAGTAATAGAAGAAAAACGCACATTAAAATAATCTTGAAACAGCTTGTTTGATAAAAGAAATCTACCTTGTTTTCATGCTAAGAAATTAATCAAGGTGAAGATTTGGAGAGTAAACCACTATTTCATTATACCAATAAACTTGCTCTGACAAAATGAGCAAATATATGTTTATTAATTAAAGTACTAGAGAGCCAAGATAGTGTAGAGTACAGTTGCCAGCTTGTGAGATTCATAGATTAACATTCTCTTATAAAAAATAAGAGCACTTGTACTGAGTAATTGATCCTATTTTCTTAATAAAAGCTTTATGAGAAGCAGTGGGGCTGTACAGAGAGTACAAACAATAAAAAATTAATTACACTATGAATGGCAGCCTTTTCAATTGGAGGCAATTTTTACCTTTATTGATACGACCATCCAATATCACTGGCAGATGATCAGTTGTCTTATAAATTATTCTGTATACTAACTCACAGCACAGCAGTTTTTCAGCTCATAAAGAGATCTTCATTAGTAATACCATCAATACTTACTCATTGAAAAG
This sequence comes from Calypte anna, assembly GCF_003957555.1. Taxonomy (NCBI): domain Eukaryota; kingdom Metazoa; phylum Chordata; class Aves; order Apodiformes; family Trochilidae; genus Calypte; species Calypte anna. The sequence continues at coordinate 36,572,480 of NC_044248.1, read as the reverse complement.
ATAATTGGTTTATAATATTGTAAAGTAATAATGGATAGAAAATGGATTGGTCAATAATGGACAAACAGCTGTTCAAAAACTCTAGGCACTCGAAAGAATCAAAGTCCATAATGCAGCTGCATTTGGTAGACCAAGGGACAACATTAGCTTCCAAAATAGTCATTAGAAATGCAGCACAATAATGTAGAATATTTTTGGTCCTGCAGTTTCTAGATGGGTTGAAATAACCAACTGATTCACAGATGCCATTTTCAATGGCGTTTCTTTCCTGATATGTTATCAGTTGAGAAAGATAAAGAATGCACAAGCACATTGCTCCTAATTGATTAATAAAGAAGTGGGAGAAGTGAACTGGTCCAAAAAAAGATTTTACAAGCCCTCAGTAGTAGTTTGGAAAAGTTGTAATTCTGGCTAATCAGTCTGATGCATTCAGTCAAACTCTGTCCTGCTTTACATGCTTATTTTAAGGTGAAATTTAAGACTAAACAAGGCAGGAGAATTAACCATGTCAACTGAAGCTGGAAAATGGATCACTGAATCTCTGGGGCCAGAAACCTGAATCTTACACTGTTTTCATGATGCCAGTGTGTATGACTGTTTACTGCCCCATGCCTACTGCATCGTATCAAAGCACCTCCAAAGCAGCAAAGTTTCAGACAAGCCCTGAAAAAAATCATAGAATCATAGAATCATAGAATTGGCTGGGTTGGAAGGGACCTCAGAGATCATCGAGTCCAACCCTTGAACCACCGTTGCGGTTGCTAGACCATGGCACTGAGTGCCACATCCAGTCTCTTTTTAAATATCTCCAGGGATGGAGAATCCACCACTTCAGTGTGCAGCCCATTCTAATGCCTGATCACTCTCTCCGTAAAGAAATTCTTTCTAATATCCAACCTAAACCTCCCCTGGCACAACTTAAGACCGTGCCCTCTTGTCTTGTTGAAAGTCGTTTGGCAAAAGAGACCAACGTCCACCTGGTTACACCCTCCTTTCAGGGAGTTGTAGAGAGTGATGAGGTCTCCCCTGAGCCACCTCTTCTTTAGGCTGAACAACCCCAGCTCCCTCAGCCTCTCCTCAAATCTATTAATATAAATTCTTATTATTTACCCTGGAGAGAAAGACTCAGAGAGGGGATTGAAGCTTTCTGGGCTGAACTCAGATCAAACAGCTGATTGGAATCAAACTACTTACATAGAAAGGTTTTTTTAATTACTAGCCATGCATACTATTTTTTTTTCAAACAGTGTGCAAAAAATAGTGATCCCTCTCACTCAATAGGATCCTGTTTTATGACAATTGAACTTTGGGACTTTGTAGTTATTTATTTATTTTAAATAAGGGCTACATGGAACTAGAAACCTGAATGTAAAAATCTGCAGTTTGTCTGCAGATTTTGCAAGACTTTGTCCATTGTATTGCTGATACAGTCCGAATGTCAGTAGGGAGTTGGCTTTTCAAGGAGCACGTCATAAGCTTGGAAAGTGCAAAACTGCAAACTATGGAAAATCAGTGCTGTAAAAACCTCTGAACTTCTGCTAGGTCTGGTTTGAAAAAGAAACTTTTTTTTTTTTTTAAGATAGTAGAATTTCTGCCTGTCCAGTACTTTCCTGTGCTTTTATTAAAACTCAAATGATCAAACACAATAAATCACAAAGACAAAAACCAGGTATGCTGCTGAAGACATGAAGCATTTTAGATCTGTTTTAAGAAGCCACTATGATTTAACAGTTGTGGGATGAATCTCTTCTAAAAACATTCATTAATTTTTCCAGCCTTTAAACTAATTTTTTTCTTGGCACCCTGTAAACCTAACGCATGCACTCTATACAGTACCTGGAGCTGGGTTTACAGACATGTCTGTTTTCCTTTTTGCTACTTCAGTGGGTTTTGGTAAAGTGGCTGTAACCAAGCTTAGACTTGGTAGACCTCAAATTACAAAACTCTGAGTGCAGATGAGCCTTTTGGCATTTTCACTAAATATGTTTTTCAACAACACTAGTAAAAAATCTGGAGAGATTACAATATGGTGAGAAAGTATTTCCTAAAAAACTACAAGTTCTAGGAAAACACACAATAAATAAAAACTACAAGTAGCCTTATGTAAGTCACATTTGCTGTCTGACAAATATCATGTATGTTCTAATATAAGTATACAACTTATATAAAAGCTGCATTACACTTTACAGTATACCTTACAGCAGCGACTGTCACTTAAAACCAGTTTGTGATGTGGTTGTTGATTTTTTTTTTTGTCACAATCCCTGAAATGAGGGGAGCCAGGAAAAAGTGACTCAAAACTCCTTAGCCGTGACCCCCCCAGGCACAAGAGATGAAATGATTAGTATTAGCCTCACTGTGCTACAAAACCTTCACAGTAAGAGAGGAAAAAGAAGCAAGTTCCACCAATAAATGTAAATCTCAGGGGGCAAGGGAGCCTTAACAGACCCTCGGCTCCTTGTGGAGACATAGAGTAGCATGACAATTTGGCCCTTAATTTCAGAAATAACTGGCTGCTTTCTCCTAGTTTCATCCCATTGGTCTGAAGAGCTTTACTACAAAGGTTGGAGATGAATCAGAAATAAAATATACATATAAAAATCCTTCTGAATGGAAGTATAACCGAGGGAAAAGTCAATTTCAGAAAGCCTTGAAAGGCATTAAAATGTTATAATGAGATCCCCACATCCATATACAACAGTGGATAATCCTCTGAATTACAAGTCTCTTTTCACATATAGGCATAAATTATACTGTTAAAATATTGATATAGTCAGACCTGGTTAATTCAAGTCAGTTTTGCTTCTCATTAAGATTGATGAGGTTGATGCATTTATGGTATAATGTCATGCAAACTTTGGGATGCGGGGAATACAGCAAGCAAGAATTAGCATGGAATACAACAGCAACTGAATCACAATGGAAATAATGGAGAAAATCTGATGGAGAGAAAACATGTTTCTCTGAGGGTAATGGTAAGGGATGGAGACATGGCCAACCCAACTCCCCAGAGAGTTTACATATGAGTATATCTTTGGTGGCTCCTTCTTTTCTGCCACCTTCTTTACCCAGTGGGTGCCACTAGATTGCCTGAATGCCACACATGCCTTGGGGGGCAAATATGAGCCCCTGGGAAGCTCATTTCAGCTGCATCCATCCACCCTGGTTGTGTGTGATGGAGCCTTGGCTCTGGGCTGAGCAAACAGACAGTACGGTAAATCTAAATGTACTATAAAATCTATTGTGAAATAAAGGAGCAGTTCAAAGTAAGAGCATTAATAAAACCAAAACTTTATGAAGTTAACACTTTGGCAGAACATGCACTGTAGCTTTAGATTAATACAAGATCCAACTTCATGTAATCCAGAAGAAACCCAAGCCTGTAGTAACTGTGACAACAATACCAATTGTGATATTGATAAGTGTTGAAAAGAAGTACAGTTTTCAAACAATTTTTAGTTGCCTGTACTGTTGAAGACTGCAGATCAGCCAACACCAGCAAAATATCTTTTGACTAGGAATTCAAAGAGGAAAAATAAGCAACAACATCCAGGAACTCAGATCTAATGCCAAGACACTCAGTGGAAGCATTGCTATGATGAAGGCTGTTACTCACTATCACAAAATTGCCTAACCTGAGACTGACAAAATGCAAAATTGGGGAAAAGCAAACAAGTTTAGTTGTCAGTGTGAACTTGGTTTCTAAAAGAAAGAAAAAGATATTCCCAAGGAATTTCTTTTACAAAATACCTTGGTTGGAAAATCCAAACAATTGCAGAGGAAAAAAGAAAAACCTCCAACCACATTCCTTCAACATTACAATTCTTGAAAATAAATAAGTAAATGTATAAATAAAAATCAAATCCTAAAAACAGTAGGTAAGAGAACCTTGCATCATTGTCACAAAGTAGTTTCAAAAGCATGGGAATTTTGGAGAAGAGAAATATTTTTACTCATATTATGATTATAGTAAAATGATGATTAAATTCCAGAGGGAAATTACAAACATTACCTTTACTAACAGACAAGTAGAAACTACAGAATCATTTATTTGGAATTAACTATTGTATTTATTTTATATGAAATTAGGTATAGTAACTTTCCTAGTAGTTCTGAATTCTTAGAAAAGGTGCCTTCCTCTTGACTCCAGCAAAGGAGTCCCATGTGCAGAATACACAGAGTGTTTTAAAATTAGAAAATCTGTGATCACACCCCAGTTTTCCTGGTATGACCAGTTACAGATCTGTGGTAGAGAGCATATATATATACATTGAGAGTTCCAGGGGATTACTTAAATTGAATGGCACAGCTCCAGGAAGACAGAGGCTTTCTCTCCAACAGAAAAGAAGTCTGTTTCCTCTTTCAAATGACAAAACCAGAATTTCCTTGAGCATACATTTATCCTTAAGCTATCATGTTGCCTGTTTAACAGATTAACACATTCTCCCCTAACACCAGACTACAGTTACTGTCTTACTAATAAAGAGAATAAAAATGCTTTACTTTTTACCATACATCAGAAGTGGACTTCTCAAAATGTAAAAATCAAAGAATATAACTCATTCTGGACACACTAAGCCCATTTACATTTTAAGGCATTTCCAGACCCTGCATCAGAATTAAAACAGAGCACTTCAATGTTTCATAAAAAGAGGCATGATAATATAACTCCGTAATTTCTGATTGTGGCAGCCCTGCACAGCTCTACAGAGTTTCAGAGAACTAGAACTTAAAATGCTGCAAACTGTCCTTAAGCAAAAGCTACACTGCTGCTATGCATTAACTGTGATGAGGTAAGGAAAATTTTATGGCGACACAGGACTTTTCCCTTGCACTCTTCTGACAAGCACCAAGTGTATAAATAGTAAATAAATCACAGGTCTCCATTATTTATTATGCAGCAACCTGGAAGTTCCTTCTCTGGTGTCAACAGAAAAGTAGCTGAAATATTCACAAGTGCCCTCATTTATAATATTCACTAAATCTGTAGCATACAGCTACAACTGCAACCAAGCCCTATTCATCTGGCATAAAAGGTACAAGTGTGGATATGAGGAATCCTGACAGATGGTTCCCTTAGAGAGGGACAAGGCACCAAAGGAAGGGTGTTCTCCATGAAGGCACAAGTGCCCAGTGTTTTGCAGTTCCTCTGGTTTCACTGGGTAGTACTATGCTATGATGGAGCTAAGCTTCTTTAAACCTTCCAGTGTCCAGTTTGGGCCACTGAAGTAAACCAGAGCAGTTTCACTACCATTATAATTTGAATTTCTATCAAAATGTACATGCTTGGAAGCAGAAGGCAGCCCTCAGCAAGAAATGTGCAAACAAAGGTTAAGCAGTACATACACACACATGCAGACAGTAAGGAAGGGTTGTCCAATTTTAATTACAATTCTTTGTGTTTAAAACTGGGGCTGCACGAGGAAGTAGGAAGTTCAGTGGAGATCTGGAAGTAGATACAGGTATATACATGAATAAAATATTCACCACATTAAGGCATTATTCATATTATTAAGTTAAGGCATTATTCAGAATTAGGTTTTCTGATTAAGTGAATCTCTTGAAGCACTTGTTTGAGATGAAGTGACATTTTGTCACTTGTTTGAGATGAAGGCACAAGAGATGCTTTAACAAAGCCAGGATGCAGAATCAATTGTTTCTTTTTTTTTTTTTTTTAAACCAAAAAACTAACAACCTTTCCCAGCTATGTGAGAGAGAAGAGAGGCAAGAACGCTAAATGGCAAAAAGACTGGGATACCAAAATACAAAGTAAATTGTAGCTCAAAGATAACAGAAAAATATCCCTTTAGGAAACTCTATGTTAGGATTGCAAATGTCACGACAAAGAAAACAGTGGAAGGTCCAGTAAATGGCTATAAGATACACTAGAGAAATTAATGATAAAAAATTATTTTACCACTATCAAAATAGGTTGCTACTACTTAAGTGTAAATAAGTGAAAGATTCAAAGAACAGATTTATAGAACAGATTAATTAAAAAGTAGGGAGCAACCTGCCAAATTAGGTGGCAAAAGCTACATTAAATACTGAAAATACAATGTTAGTGGGTTTTGAGAAAAGAAACTATCACTGGGGTAATATTCAGAGCTGCATGTTCCTTTCACAGCTTCTTTGCCTAGAGGTTCAGGCTCCTACTTGTTTGGTGGACAGGCAGATCCTCCTTAAAAAAAAAAAAAAAAAAAAAAAATAATATCAGCAACTACTAAAACCTTGCTTTCACAAACTACCCAACAATAGAAAAAGGGGCAACCTCTAAGATCTGAAAAATAAAGGAAAGACATAAGTTCATAGCTGCTGTGCAATAAGGTAGACCTGAAAAAAGATAAGCAGGTACTAAACTCCCAGAGTTTTCCACAGGAGGCTGTTGGTATGAGAAATCTCACAAAGCAAAGCAGATTATATTATGGTATTTCTGCCAAATCAAATGGTCTTTTGATCCCTGGACAGATTGCTGTCATGACTGTTCTTAAACATGATGACTCCCAGATCACCCACTGATCACCTACTAATGCAAATTTGGTAAACATCTGACAGTTCAAGACCATATTTTAGGTAGAACAGCCAACACAGAAGGTAGTTTTAATGTCTTGGTATGATAGTCAAGGTCAAGCCATGTCTGAATCCACATGCCTGAACCCACATAAGGCTTCTCATGTAAAATCCACCTGTCAAGATAAGTTAAACAGTGACTTTATAGTGGATCAACACTCTACCTGCTATAAAACAGACACCTCTGGTTTGTATAATAAGAGGTCCATACACACTGCTACATCTCTTCTATCTTGGAAACTGCAGGATATGCTTGGACAGATCCTAAGGGACACTTAGCTCCAAGTATCAGCCACTTTACAGAAGGAAGTGTCCATCACTGGTCACCACCAGCCCCAAACCCTCTCCATTTTCAGTCTGCCGGAGACAAGGAAGTGCAAGTGAAGAATGATTCACCATTCAGTTTTCCCCCAAAGGAGTTGGTGTGATGAGACATGTAGAGGCACTAATAGACTGTGAAAGAAGTGTGGGCTCAACTAATTGAGTGGTATCGATCCACTGGTGTCAGGGAGATTATCAGGAATGTTTATTTGCCTGGCTGCAAAGTGCAATATGGAAAATTTTTGAGAGAGTGAATTAGGGAAAAATTCAACCCTCCAACTGACCCTCAACCATGCATTTAGCGACAGTTGTACCTAAAACATATACCACATAGCTTGATTTATATCCAGAGCTTCACAAATACTAGCTAATTAATCCATCAACATTATAGTTTCACTCCACAGCACATCTTAATTTTTCTTTATAACTGAAGATAAAGATTTTAGCTGGCACAGCACCATGTACTGTTTCTAGGGAGGAATCACAATGATCTCATCCTGCTTAATTTGTGTCATACCACAACTAAAAACTTTTTAAAAATTGATGGAGGAAATATCCATATTTTAAAAAGAACTACAATCACTTTTTGGGTTACTTATTAAAATAAAATACATATTGACAGTCATAACAGCTACTTTTGCTGGAAGTTTAATGAGGGCTTTGTTGTTGAAGTTGGTACTTCTGCATTACAGCCAGCTGAAGTGCTAAAATGTCAAGCACTGACTGATTGCTGTCTAATTACAGACCCATAAACATCTTTATATGGCTACAGAATTACTCCCCTAGATCATCACAGTAATTCTTTCGAGACTAATTTCAAGAGAGGTGCTTAATGTGTGCACTGTATTTGTCATAAAATTTTCTTGTTGGAAATTTTGGCGTTAGCTCTGGTTATCATTTGGAAGAAGATTTCCCAGCTACCTGTGCAAAACATTCTATTTCTTGCCTCTAAGAAATTAATTTTATTTCTAGTTCTTACTTGCTGTTGAAGCTGGAAATTGCATCAAGAGACAGACTGGTTTTGTGAGCATGTCAATGTTAGCTCAAGAAAGAAATCATCAGTTCACTGTGACTCGGTTGTGAGAGGGTAGAAAGTTTAGTATGATTGGTGTGTATGATCAGTGTAGCACCTCTTACTCAAAGCATTCAGGATTAAAAAAATGTATAATTATTTACAGATGATTTATGCCTGTAAAGCTGCAAATCTCTTCTGAGATATTTTGAAATCTTACACAACTTCTATTGCTTTTACAGCACAGCAAATGTGCAAGATCCAGTTTGAACTGTGTAAAACTTAGGAGTCTTCCTCCAGCATAAAGGTGATGTAAAAGAGGAAAGAATTAAGAAGAATGAGCCAGTGAATGAGTGAAAGAAAGGCACGAGGAAAGTGGGTTTTTATGGAGGAGAGAAAAGAGGTAGAAGTTTATTTCCAATGGATTGATGAAATATATATAGCCTATGGCTTTATACTATCTGATTGCATTGGAATATCTAAATGTCAACACAGACACAAGTTCATTTGGACCACAGTTAATACAGGATTAATGTGTCATCAAGCTCTGCAAATCTAAATTGCTCCCATGAACAAAAAGAAGGTTTTAGTACTAAAATATTCTCTTATTACTCACACATATTTGAATAATACTCTAAGTTATTAATACAATTGGTATGACTCTTATTAATATCGTTCTACCATTCTTAAATTGGAACAGGAATTTAAGTGAAAAATGACATACTTTAGTGCATGTCTGTTTGAGGACACTTCTTCACCTGTTTTACAATATAGAGGCTGAATTATTGTTTATTATCATCTGTTTTTTATTTCTGAATGCCTTGTTAAATGGCCCATCTCATTATCTAACTACATCACACACATTTTACCAGCACCAAACTGTGAGGTCAATTAAATATTTTGTTAAAACAATGCGAGACTATAAAATATGTTTTCTTGGTGTATAATTTAAAAGCCAGTCCCAGGTTTGTTTGATTACTTTGTGTTTTGTGCAAATAAGCCATTAAGCTCCCAAGGAAAATTTCACATTTCCCAACAGACTTTCAAGTCATTTTCTAAACTGAAAGTGTAAAACTAATTTGTGGCTTCAGTGCCACTGCTGTGCATAATGCATTTCTTTCATACTGAAAATGGTTGTCATTCATTTTTCTATTAGTCCATTGTATTTATTGCATATTACATTTGTATATCAGCGTATTTTGCTTCATATGAAAATAATATTTTCACTGTCCTTTTAAGAGCTCAGGCAACCAAGGTTTTAAGAAAATGTGCTAAACAGCTGAAAAAAAAAAAGAATATTTGCAACAACTAGCCATTCCCATTGCTTTCTGCACTGTAAATCTACTGCTTTCACTGTAAAGTTGTCCAGTTCAGTAAATCTTCAGAAGTGTACCCTTATGTTTGCCTCTCTGTTCTGCTCCCTACAGCAGATTGCAGTGCATCTTTGGTAAGAAAACACAACTTTTCTTGATTGCTAAGTCCACTAAGACAGATTTGCATGGAGCAGTAGTGCTGGTGCCCACAGTGCTGTCACAACCCTCATATTTTGGTACCATTCAGTGTGTTTGAATCCTGGCAGCCTGGCTGAACTCTTCGATTTCAATAACACACCTCTGGGGTCCTTTGCATCACCCTATCCTAAGTTTGTACATCCATATTAAAGGAAATTTTTTCATCCTCTGAAAGTGTAAAGTCCAGTTGGTGACTGACAAGGAAGCCAGTTAAACAATTTTCCCATCTGTCAGTCCCTTGACTGCTCACTCCTGTCTTCACAGACATTTGCTTTCTACCTGACTTGTGCCATTTTCATTCATTGCGTAGCTCCTCTTGGAAACAAAATCTCTGATTTGTTACTGATTAAAATTAAGCTTGAAAATTATTTAAAAATGGACCCATTCAATTCCAGGCTGTTTTCTGAAACAGAAAAATGTGTGAAAATTTATCCCATAAAGCATTGTATGGGCATGTTTGGCACTGACAGCAGCAAAATAAACTTCTGACTACCTTTTCTACCATGGCCAATGATAAGTGTGTGACTATTATTTACTCCTCCTTACACCTTCCTTTGAAAGTTTAAATATTTAAAGTTTCCTCAGTTGAAATGGTCAGGGAACGAAGAGAAGCATTCAATAACGCTACTGTCAATAATAATAATCAGATACCGAACTGAACAGCTTTTAAAACTATCTTGCAGAGGTATTTAAATGACATAGTTCTCCTTTTTCTAGGAGCAGATGTTACTGGTTTTCTTTATACTGCACTGGAAATAAAATTTAAAAAAAACAAAAAAACCCCAACACACCAAAGCCTAAAAGCATACCACTACATTTAGCTTATATTCTGAGTTTTAGTCTTGTTTTAATGTTCTAATTCACCCTGACCAATTTCTGAGCCTCCAACATTTGGAATAAAATACGAACTTCTGAACTTAAGATCTTTTTCTCCTGTGCTGCCTCATCTTCACAACATCTACAATTTTTCCTTCCTGCTTACAGAGATTTCCTTTACAGTAGCTAATACATCACTGCCCCCTAAACTTGCTGCTGAAGTTTGCATAAAGCTGGAGCGCCCTGAATTAGCATATAAATACATATAAAATATTTATGCACTGCATATCTGCTTTTGAAATGGAAAGAAACAGCATGGTAAAATCCTCTGAAGTACTGAAATGACCCCTTCTCTCAAATACTACCATTTTAATTCCCTAGCACTGATTTGCTGCTGACTTCTGTACCACAGTACAATGCAAGAAGTTTTGCTGCAAATAATAATAAAAAAAAATGTTCTTCATCCTAAGTGCCACAGAAGTGAATTTTGCACATGAGTATCCTTTGAGATTCCTCTCAGATTTCCTTTCACTGTTTCTTTTCTTCTCTGCCTGCTTTGCCTTCTGTAACCCTTTTTGTACCTGCAAACTCAACTTAAGGAAGGATTCAGACAAGCCAATGACAGGCAAGATGCAACTCATTTTCAAATGCTCATCCCTGGAGAAAATCCATAATCCTTAATTAGCTTCCTGAATTCCTTATTTAGTTCTTAAGAGTGCTTCATAAACTGCTTGCTGAAAGGGGAGGAAAGCCTCTCCCATGCTGCTGATTCAGTACTGCAACATTTTAGTAAATCTTTAACAGTATGGATGTTCAGATTTTAACTCGACCAAAAAGAGGTGCTGAGATCTGCCTAAAAACCTCCTTAAAATGCCAACAGACTTGATTTAATGGCAACTTCTGTTTTGCTCCTCATGCTTACAATCCTGTCACATCCTATTCAGGTCAGTTGGATTACCAGTAACAACAAACATTTTGTCCATCATGGTTGCCTCTCTGTCATATTCCTCAACTAATTTCTGTATTTTTTTTCCAATTACTGACAAATACATTTGACTGTTACAACTCCTCTTGTTTTCTCACTAACTTGCTATTTAGTTGAAGCAAGCACCATACCTCCAATCAGACATATGTCTCCCTAAAATTACTTCTGTATGTGGAGTTTTGTCCTGCTTTGTGGTTGGACTCAATGATCTTAAGGGTCTTTTCTAACCAAAATAATTCTACGATAAATATACATTAAAATTCTTGAGGAAAATAAGAAGGTTTGATTCGACTTGCAAGGAGAAGCACATGGTTTCCTGGATGAAATAGTGGAAACAAGAAGTTATTAAAGAAAGTTTAAGAAATGAAGCAAAAGAAAGTAAAATAAGACAGAATTGCTCCTTTGGAAAGTCCTAAAGACAGACAATTTCAAAGGCCCATCAGCACTGAGTGGTGAGCATAGAAGGCACTCTATTTTCCCAGAATAAATTTTATTCATATTGATCCTGCCTGAACTCACTCACCTTCCCCAGGAAATAAATGACCTGAAATTACAGGCCATAAACACCCTAAGCATTATTCTCATCTTAAAATGTAAATCATTAGAAAGCCAGAATGTCCCACTGAGAAGCAGGAGACCTGGGACCTTGGACACAGACGTCCTTGCCTTGACTTAAAGACCTCCTGTGGTGTCATGCACGTGAATCAATTCTCCTCCAGTGGAAAAATACCTGGATGTCTAATTGGCAGCATGCATAAATAACTTCTGTGGGAGAAACACATTTTGGAACTGGTAATTAGCATGCTTTCTAGCTTTGATTTGCAGTTACACTGCATGACAGACATACGGCTGGAAAGAAGAAAACATTCCCTGCCTCAGCCTTCTGTAGTATCTTCTTAAATAGCTCAGACAAGTGGAAATGGAAATAAAGTGATTATTCCGGTTATCAAAGGCTCACAGGAATACACTGAGCCATGAGAAATTTACCCTCATTTAATCAGCTGCTTGAAATTAGAACTGGAGAAAATGGCAGGAGAGTTAAAAGCTGTGTGAGGTTCAGCCACCCCCAATGGAGCAGCGCGGGGCAGCAGCACGTACTGAGCAAATGGGGCCCTGTTCCTCTTCCCACTTTGTGCTAACAAACACCAATGATGATCTCTAAAGGACTCCCACTAGGCTTGAAAGCACGAAGAATGATACTAAGATTGACTTTGGATATCACCTATCTATTGTTTAGATTTACTTTTCTGTCCTCTGGCATTTGTCCCTTTCAGTGGTGTGCCAAAAGTGAGTTGTTTCCTTCAAATTTGAAAGAAAAGGAACTGATGCTCCAAGCTACAAAAATTAATCTTTGGAAGAGGCATTACTTGTTAGCAGAGAACACCTGATCACCGTGATTCAGGGTCTGCATTTTGTTTTGATAAGCATTCATACTCCCAGTGCATATCAAATTCACCCACAGCACATTTTTGGAGAAATTTGAGGAGTATTTTCTTTATAACATAAAATTACAGAGATATTTGATTTCTTGGTTTTCCACAAAATTATAAGCACACAGACTATCAGTTACTTTATAAATGGAACTATGAATATCTCCTCTCACTTAAGTTTCTGGGAGCTTGCATTTTTTTAGAATTGAATGTGTTCTGCATAAATCCAAACCAGCCTCATAAGAAAGTCCTCTGTCAGATTTTTAATGATACGGGTGAAAAAAATACTTTGAAATGTCACAATTTCATCACAGAATAATATGTTTTAAAAACTGAACAAAACTGGAATTGATAAAAATACCAAGTATTTGGTGGTAAGAGTCATATCCATACAGTCTCGGTGAGGTAGCTCAGATTGCCAAGATGAAAGCAAAGTAAAAGGTTTTACAAGAGAAAATATACAGACAAAAAGTTTAGTAGCATTGGCCAGATACAAAACATACCCCATGAATAACCTCATTTAGTACCAATTTCATCTAAAAAATGCTAGCCTATTCTATGCAGTCACTGAAGGAGCATTTGTCATAATACAATACAAATCTAATCAGAGAAGGCTTAGATTATTAGTATTAGAATTTAAATAACAGTAGCATAACACAGATTTTTTTTTCTCAGCTCACTGCTGAACAATACAGCATAGCAAGGCTTTTGTGAAAATTGACCTGCTCTTTTACTAGCATCATATAATGCAGAAAATAGGCAGAATTATTTTGTAGATTTTATTAGTGCTGTTGTAAACCCTGCTGCAGGATGAGGATTTGCTGCTTGTTCTCTGACCCCAGAAGCAAAATACAGACCTGCGTATTTCATTCAGATCCTTTTCTCCTCCTCCATTATCACATATATTTACTTCCTAAATGATTTTTAATTCCCATAATTTACAGAACTTTAATGAACAGACTAAAGGTTACACAATAATAATAATAAAAAAATTAACTGAAAAATCAAATAGTTGTTGGACTGGTACGGGCTTCATAAATTGGAAAAGGAGCTGCCTGAACTTACAGAGTGATCCCAAGACTGCAAAACCTAATAATAAAAGTGGTATGTATAAATTCACAAACTAACTTAAATCTTCTTATATGTACGTGAAAAAAAACACTGGGCACTTTTATGACCCAAATACTGTTTATAATGCAGAATTATCTCCACTCACTTTAATCTAAGAATGAATCTATTGTGCTTAGGCTCAGAGTCCTACAACTATTTGTCCATCCATTGCACGCACATCCTCTTCTAGGAAGCTCACTGATCTAAACAAATTAATATCTAATTATTTTATATCAGATTATGTTTGTGCTTTTGCAAAATGTGATTCTACAACAGGTCCCATAACAAAGCTATTACCCCACGTGATTACCATAACTGAACCATGATTCTTATCTATTGGCTTAACAGAGGCAATTAATAGCTAATTTTATGTCCCACATCTTTTACCTTACTAATAAGTAGGGAAAATCCATTAAGGTAATGTAATTATACAGGTTGGAGCATAACAAGAAAGCAATGATAATTCATTTAGGTTTGACCTCACAATAATGTAACTTGCAGTTTGCATGCTATAAAGCTGCAGCTTGCAGCTATTTAGGACCATGACTTACTTACAGCAGTGTGCATCCTGAATACCTCTGAGTTTGTGAATGAGAGGAACTTTAGCAGCCCCAAACATTGTTATCACTCAACACAAGCCAAAGTCGAAGACATAAATCCAGCTATTTCAGAGTATTACTTTAAAAAGAAGTACTTGCCATTTCCCCCTGTTGACTTCCTAATATTAATTATCATTTTACAGTTTGAAGTTGAAGGGACAGACAAAACAGCTCCTACAGTCCTAAGAAAAGAGGAACTTATACAGCAAGTTAATTATGTTTACATGGGGAAACTGATAATGTTGTTGCAGAGACACTGGAGATAAAATAGGAGAAGATGAGAGATGACTAATGAGCCTTGAAGTTTAATTTTCAAGTTTTTTTTCTCTGTTCAGAAAAAGTTACACCTGTATCTAAACTGCAGCTTAGACAGTCATAAAGAATGAAAGTTGTTCCAAACCCAATATTAAATAGAAAGGACTGGCATTTCAAATGGTGTAGCAGATACGTCACCATCAGAAGCAGCTGGATTATATTAATGTTCACCAGCTTGGTAACTTGCATTTAGACAGAACCCTCATTCTTTCTTATTTCTTGGAACAAGAATGATTAGAAACACATAATTAAAGTTTAACATATCTATGTATAATAAATGTGCATAAGCTCATGAACTCCAATTCATAAATCACACTAATTTTCATTTCTGAAAAAGAGGTTGTAAGACATGGGTTTCCACTATCACCAACAACTGTTCCCTTTAATCAGCTCTTTAATGACATTTTCTTCTGCTGAAGTGCAAAAATAATCAAGGAACTGGTCTGTGATGTTCAGAAATATCATTAGACAGTTATAAAGCTTTGGATGTAAATGAACATCATTAGGGTCTTGCCATTTTCTCAAAAAAACCCCAATAATCATCTAGACCGGTAGCAATCTGCACATAACATGTTTCTGAAAGCCACGTAAACACTGATGAACAACAATTTGAATACATAGAATTAGAACAATAAGGAATGAATAAAGCAGTAATTTATTCATCAGTGTTTATCACTATAAAGGTGAAAACTACAGCTGGCTATCAAGAATGTAACATAAACCATTCACAATCAACATAAAAACTAATTGATCAACAAAGTTTAGGGAATTTTCAAAAAATGAAACATCACAGCAGATGTTAATCCACTAAAAATATTACAGGATGCAAGCTGTGACCTATAGATAATAAAAAAATCTAGATAGCAGTGCTTTCTTGACCATAAGACAGTACCTCTTTTTTCCAGAGCATAAGATTAAATAATTAAAAAAAAAACCAAAACCAAACACTTCAGTTCATATCCAAGGAAAGGAAGACAGAAAGAGAAGAGGTTAACATGCAAGACATTTGCTATGATGATGCACAACACTGAAAAGTTTTGAGAACAGATATCCTTGTTTCCACAGCCATGGAACACCATACCTGGTGATGTGGGGAGCTGCCTTCACACAGTGGAAACGATTATGCAGACTGTAATCAAACATGCAACAGTGACAATGGATGGATGAATGGATGGAAAAAGGAAGGGAAAAAAAAAAGAGAGAGAAGAAGTAAGAATGATGTTAAAACACATATAAAAAAGATGAACATTAGAAAACCTCATATTGAATATTACTGCCCACTTTTGAGACACTAAACTGAACTAATCATCTTTACAGACCTCACCCTGACATTTAGTTACTTTCTCCTTGTCATGGCAATACAGAAAAAAAAGTCTTCCCTGAATATACCATTTCAGTTGATACTACCCTCTGTTATTAGAGTACTAGGGACTGTGGGAACAAGTCTCACCACTGTTATCAAAGTGCAATTATGGTTTTGTTGCCGAATATCTTGACCTTATGTTACATTGGGTAATGAGCACATGGGGTGAGATGTTTAATTCTTTTGCAGTCACTGGAGAAAAATCTCAAATAAACAGGAGAAGATCCATATAAAAGTTATTTTAAAATTCCAAAGAAGGATACATATAGAAATAGGCACATAAAAGAAATTATATAAAAAACACCTCCACTAAAATTTTGCCCCATGATTGTATCTTTTCTTTTTACAGTATCAGTCCTGCTATTTTGTGAGAAGCAAAATGGAGAGGAGGTAAAACCAGCACAGATCACATAAGTTCTGAGTCTCTGGTTCAGAGTGATACCTGATGGGAGGTAAACAAGAGTGGTGTGACCCATCTGCCTTCAGAAATCCAAGCATTACTTGGCCTTATGCGAATTTGCTTCCCCTTAAGATACTCTTCAGCCAAAACACCACTTAGCAGGGACCTGCTGTTTCCTTCCTGCTTTTCTTTCACTGATACATGCCCAGAATCCCAGTCCCTGAAAAAGGTCCCAGGGGAGCTGAAGAGAGTTGCTGTGGTTCAGTGGGGTGGGGATGGGAGGCAGCACAAGGCAGGGACCTCTTTAAGCCTTGTTCAGCAAAGCAAGGGCCTTGCTAACCAGTAGCAAGACTGGTACCAACTCAGCCTTTCAAGGAATTCACAAGCAGAAAAATAAAATCGCTGATAATCTTAGAGTGCAGCAAACCAAAAGTTTTAAGCTGTCATTTATATGTATTGTTTTAATTACCTCTGGTACACTAAAGCTGGATTTACAAATTTTCTTTTAAATTCCAAAATTTTCTGTTACTTTGGTTCATTTAAGAAGTAGACACAACTGCCAAGATTTAATCACTGCTGAAAGAAGTGAAAGAGATAAAAGAAATAGAAAGAGATAAAAGAAATTACACTATGAGGATTTGTTATTTATTGTATTTTTTTGTTCTTTCCTTCTTTAAGGGTAAGGAGCCAAATTACTGAGCAGGGGGAAGGAAAGAGTTGCACATTTAACTGCAATGCCCTCCTGTGCATTGGCAGCACTAGATATGAAAAAAGGTGAGAAACTGCATTGCTAGATTCACAATTAGAGATACAGCTACAAGGACTGGGATCCTATTCTGTATGGGTTTGTTGCTGGGGTTTTTTGTTTGTTTGCTTTTATTCCTGAATTTCTGAACCATTTGAAAAATCTTACTCTGACCATATCAGTCTATCAAACCTAGAGAGAAAAATAGCCTAAAGATATAAAAAAATTGCTAATACATGTGCAAAAAATGAAAATGTTTTGAACACTTTTGTTCACAAATATCATCTTTATGTTCTCTCAGTAACACTACGTTGATGCATATGTCTACTATATATAATTTACATTTTATGTGCATATATTGTATCGTTGTCTATGTTAACTTTCTGAACACTGCCTAACCATGACAAATATAAAGCTTAAGACATGAGTCCTTTAAGCTGACAATCAAACAAACAATAAATTCATTATAAACAATTACACAACTTTTCTTTACTAAGAACTAAATTGGTATCTACCTTATATTTAAAAAAACGTGTTTGTTTTTAAGGAAACTAATTTAAGTGTGATATAGGGGCTCTGGTTCATTTATTTTACTTGTGTAATTTGAAAAGCATAACAGACTAATAAAACAGAGAAGCCACATACATCTAAAGCAACCACATAATGATGAAAAATAGCATCCATTTTTCCTGTTATTCATCTGATTTATCTGAAAAAATTATTAATGCCATTTTCAAATTAATTTAAATCACTTTCTAAATCAGCAATAATTAAATTATGAACTAAAATCCCATGCTTCAAAGCAAAATGGCTATATATATATATATATATCATGCAGTCACTGATGGTTCAACATGAAATGTTGGAACCACTGCAAACTGATTCTTTTATGCCACCCTTCTCCTTAGTGCACCAGCATCACTTTCAACTACTGAGGAAACATATCTGAAAATCAAACAGAACTAAAACCTACATTCATGCAAAACATTATGTTCTTAACTCACATATAAACCAAAGAAGACAAGGCCACTGTAGTAACATGTGAAGGTTGAGGCACCAGGATGAAACAGCAGTGGAATTTACTGATGCAGGCAGCAAAATTATCATGTTATCTCACCTCTTGCTAGTATTTTCACAAAACCTTGGAAGTTGGCAGTAGTTTCAAATAGAGTTTGTGCTAAAATTTTGATGGCAGGTCAGGAAAGCCATGGTTGACTCACAAAAGTTTAATGCCTTCTACTACTAACTGGGTACCACTAAGGACTGAAAGTAAAATTTAAATACATGGTGTTTAACTGGGCTGCCTATAGCTGAAACTAAAAATTCTTCTCAAAAAGTCTGCTGAGCATTGATCCCATATAATGAATAAAAATAATCTTAGAAAAAAAAAAAAGAATCAGAATCAAGATTTAAATTTGGCAGACTGTTGAGTGCAAGTAGTCCTGCTAAAGTCACCCAAAGCTCTTTCACACTTAATTTAACAACCTATCCAGCTGCCCTTCACCTGGGGCTGTCAACACAGCTGCAAGCAAACCCACCATCATATCAATACACATCACATTAGGCTTCAGTTCCCACCTTACATTTTATTAAAATTTCAATAAAAAGATGTGACTGGAAAATAATTTACAGAAGTGTCCATGAATCCTCTAACTCCTCCATCCTTTGCATAGGGGCCTATCTCATGGTCCCACATGGATATACTGATATTCCAGAGGGGCTGGCACATCTTTTTGTCTGCTGTTGAAATCTACTGACAGAGCAGCTGTACCACTTGATTGCTGGAGGAAGACCTGAGAAGCACTTTTTCTTCTCTCCCCACAGTCCTAGAGTCATGGGAAAAACTGTTATCCCTGCTGATGTGGGCATAGTTAGAAGCTGTAGGATTTAAAAGGCAAACACCAAAACAAAAAGAAGAGGAGAGGTCAGGAGAGGTGAGGAGAGAGGAGAGAGGAGAAAGGAGAGAGGAGAGAGGAGAGAGGAGAGAGGAGAGAGGAGAGAGGAGAGAGGAGAGAGGAGAGAGGAGAGAGGAGAGAGGAGAGAGGAGAGAGGAGAGAGGAGAGAGGAGAGAGGAGAGAGGAGAGAGGAGAGAGGAGAGAGGAGAGAGGAGAGAGGAGAGAGGAGAGAGGAGAGAGGAGAGAGGAGAGAGGAAACGAGAAGAGAGACGAGACGAGACGAGAAGAGAAGGAGAAAGAAAAAAAAAGCAAAAGAAAAGGCTCAGCAGAGAGCCATCCAGCAGCAGGATCAGCTGTCCCAGGGAGCAACTGAGAGGGACCTTTCTCCACCTGGCTGCCCAAAAGAGACTGAAAACAGTGTAAGAATGATTTCTCTCAGAGCCTTTTTTGTGTGCTACACATTCATCTCTGTCAGCAATGCTCTGTGTCCAGCACTTCAAGCATCAACTTCATTCATTAATTTTACTGGGTAAACTCTGTTCTTTCACGTCACTTCCCATTTCCTTGCACTGATTCCCACCTGTCTGCCTAGGAATTCATTCAGGATCCTCACACACTGTAAAATACTTTTCCCAGATGAAACCATAAAAAACACATCTTGTTTTCAGTTTTACTCTTCTCCTTATTTTTTTCATACAGTTTCCTTTATAAAGAATCATCAGTACTGCTTTTCTTGGTATGTCTTAATTTGAATGGTTCCCAATTGTCTTGGCTATGTGTCTCTACTGGGGAAGAAAAATGTTTTTTGTCTGGAAACAACCAATAAATACTTGAAAACATTCCATAAAAATTGTTACAAAATGAGTGTTTATAAATGCTTTTTTGATATGAACAGATGACCTGATGATTTGTAACATACCTCCAAATTAAAGATACAGCCCTAAATAAGTATGTAACAAGTGGTATAACATTCATATTATGTCTCCAGTGGAGCATGTATTTTAAACCTTTTGGCATGAAAGGGAATAGTTACCCTTAGTTATTCCTGTGATGGTTCAGCAGCATGCAAGTACTGCACTTTTGATTTGTTGTCAACAAAGTTTATAGGGTACTGCACAAGAGAGAGCTTTGTAGGAAGACTGAAGCAAGACTTCCATCAGTAAAGTTTCATGGGAGTTAACTCCACAGCACAGAAACAGGGAGTTAAGGGAAGGAATTTGTGAGTTTGGTCCTGCTAGAAGTTTTAAATACTTGGGGAGAGTGACAGACACAATTTAACAGGGGCAGGCTCACAAGAACTTGTGTTAAACCTTGAGACCGAAAATGACTCTCACATTTAATTCTCAAAGCAAGGGATCAAAGAGGGGAAATAGCCTCAAGCTGAGACAGGGGAAGTTTAGGCTGGATATTAGAAGAAACTTCTTTACTGGAAGAGTTATCAACCACTGCAACAGGCTGCCCAGGGAGGTGGTTGAATCACCATCCCAGGAGATGTTTAACAGATGTGCAGAGGTGGTGCTTAGGGACATGGTTTATCACTGGGCTCAGTACAGTTATGTTAATGGTGGGACTCATAAAGATCTTTTCCAAGCAGAAGGATTTTGTAAGAGAGCCTGGCACAATAATTCCTCACATATATCATGCTCAAGTATTTTACAATCAGTAGACATACTGATTTTAATTAATCAAATCCATTTATTTCCAGTCATTTTGCTGACTGGAGACACCCTCCTTTCCAAACTCACTAAATTCCTCCTTTAACTTGACTTTTTATGTAAAAGCAGGAGTGCTTTGGGCATCAGAGACTCGTGTACAAGATTACCCTCCTGTTATGCACAGCCATGATCTCAGCAAAACACAAGTGTCCTGTAAAACCAGACTCGGGTGCTGGGAACCTTCAAAAGATGGGAAGAGAAGCAGGTAAACTTTGATCTTTGCACAATATTTTGGCAAGCATCCACATCTGGCATCTTCTACAAGGCCCTGTTGGGAGGTCCAGAGTCTGCTGACATTGCTGTACTAAAACCATATCTGAACCTTAAAGTCTGCTTAGCAGAATTGTTAGGATAGTGATTAACATTACTCTGGAGTTGTTCTGGGCAAAAAACAATCTTCCTTTTGTTTCTTTTTGAAACCTGAAGACTGCTACCTGAATTCATTGGGATGCCACAGCAGCTTCTCAAGACTATGAATTACTTTTCCACAGACTTTTATAGGGTTTTCATTTTATCATGCATTATTGCCTCCACCCACTTAACACCAGCACACACTTTCCTACTGAAATACCATCCTGCTTCTCACCACATGAAACCTAAACTTCACAGCATCTTCCATCAGCCCAGAGCATAAATATGTAGAATCATTTCTATCACCAGTTCATCCCAAAATGTTACTGTTACAGAGAAACAGTAACAGAAGAAGCTATATCATCACAAGCAAGAATGGCTGAAGAAGAATGGGCTAAGAAAACTTCTAGCAGGATTACAGATGGAGCTTGGTACAGGCTAAATCCTTCTTGCATTGCAAGGTAGGTTGAGTTTCATTTTTTTTTTTTGCAGATTTTCAGGACTGTTCAGTGTGGCCAGGTCCTCATCTGTGTTAAACACAGTGAATTCTTTAAAACCACTTCAAAATTTTCAGCCATAAAAGCCTGAGAAAATCATGAAAGCCACAGTTAGGCACTTGATTACCCTAAGCAGTTAGGAGTTACTGTAAAAGGGTAGTTCCTTACAGGCTTGAGGTTGTATTAAACTATCAGGGGAGAAAGGAAAAAGCTGCAGTAGACAAGACCTCTTCCAGCTTCTGCACTGCTGTGCAGCTACTGCAGAGCAGTATGAGAAAAGTCCATTAGAGCCCATTGACCATTATGAGTTATGTGTAAATGTATATAAAGAAACCAACTCTGCCATAGAAAAATGGTCTCATGCAAGGCAAGCATACTTAAAAACAAAACAGTAGTGGTGAAAATAATAATAATGGAAAAATAGTAAACCACATCAATAATTACTGGGGGTATAGGAGACTTCAGCACAGCAGCCTGAATGAATCTGTGAAATTCTGAGCTATGACTTCAGCTCAAGCAAGGGAGGTTCACCATCTCAATACACTCAACACCTTGAAGAATTGATCCTTGAGGGATTTTTGTTTGTTTGTTCTATGAAAAATTCCTAATTGGGAGTAAATTACATGTTGGGGGCACAAGGGATCTTAGTGGGTGAATTTTATACATTTAACTTGTACAATGTGTCTAAACATTCAGCACACAGCAATTATTTCATCAGCTCTAGTACAAGATTTTTTTTTTTACTGTGCTAATGAGTCAAACAGAGGTAAATAAAAAGATATTGCTCAGAAATAAAATGTGACTCATGTTTCTCTCTGAGGATACCAGAGAAAAAATTAGCAAAAAACGATTTATCTTACTTTGAACACTTTAGTTAATTAATGTAATTTCTTCTGGAAAGCTTTTGTATGCATAGATCTGTTCATCCTTGCTATAGCATAAAATTCTCATTATGAATGTTTGTCAGGA
The DNA here is from genome assembly GCF_003957555.1 of Calypte anna. Taxonomy (NCBI): domain Eukaryota; kingdom Metazoa; phylum Chordata; class Aves; order Apodiformes; family Trochilidae; genus Calypte; species Calypte anna. The sequence goes on along the minus strand of NC_044248.1, from coordinate 36,549,876 downwards.
GTTCTTGATATAGCATTGGATTTTGTGCTAATCATACATAATAAGGATGGTTATAGGTGAGTTACAGTTCTCTGTTCTCTAACAACAACAAAAAAGAAAAATATCAGAAAAAGACCGAAGAGCACAGCCTTGCTGGTAAAACTGAAAAGATTTCTTTATGCAGATGTCTTTCAAAAGATCATACAACAGCATAACATAACACTGAAAACTATTATTCAGTAGCAATACAGAAGTGTCATGCACAGGCATTTTAAGTAATTCTCTAATATTTATGACATTTTAATTTAGATCTGCACACCCCATGTCCTCCACTGAGGAGGTCGAACACGACAGTTAGTTAAATCTGTCAAACAGCCTGGTTTTATGTAAAATAGGATGCCCTGTTATTAGCTCTGTTATTTTACTGAACTAGAAGGCCACAGTGAGCACACTTTGCTTTTTTACTGAAACGGATAAACACACACACACAGTCTTAAGAGTTTGTCTTCAGAGTCTGGGCTTGAGAAGAAGCAATCCGGGTTTGCAAAAAGTGTTTTGAAGGTTAACTAAGACTTTGTTACAAGCAAATAATCAAGGTTGCTTATTGAATAATAGATGGCATAGATTGCAAAAATGCAGGTGTAATCTGAAAGGTATTCAGGTTTTTACTTCTAGATTTCAGACTGAAAATAACCCAAGAATTATGGCAATATATATATATATACAGTGATTTCTACCATCTTGTTAATTCTTCTGTTCAGCTGAGCAGAAGTTTTCAACACAAGTTTTAGAAATTGGCCGTGGCCAAGAGCTATGAACTAAATGTCATTTCCATCCTTGATGATGCTGTCACTTTTAAGAGCTGTGGCATACACAGAATAAATTGCACATTTAGAGCATTCTCAGCAGTGTTATTTTAAAACCCTGACAGATGAACAGCCCCAGCAGGACCTTACCTTACAGAAGCCACAGCAACCCATAGAGCTGACCTCTTTGTTTCAGGAGGCAAAGTATCACCCAGGAACCCAAACCTGTAGTGAAATGAGGCAACCAGGTGCCACTAATTGCCAGGGAGTGAGCATGAGCTTGTGTCAAGCCCACCTGTGCCTGATTAGGGCCTTTTATTGGCCCCCTGGTTCTGCTCGTGCACAGTGGGGGCCCACCCTAATCAGGCACAGGTGGGCTTGACACAAGCTCATGCTCACTCCCTGGCAATTAGTGGCACCTGGTTGCCTCATTTCACTACACAAACCCATACAATTCCTCTCTCTATTAAGTTACTGCAGAATTCCAGTTGAATTTCTATATTTCATCCTGCAACTTGTATGGTCTTAATGAGGCTGACACAATTACTGGAGATGCTTTTCATTTACCAAGTGTTCACCTGTAATAAGAGCAATGAAAGCATCCCAAGTAACAGTGTCCATAACACAGAGGCTTGGTCACTCTACTTGGTATTTTATGATTAATGTATTGACTAGGTCTAAAGAACTCTGAAGTTCACCACCTTCAGAGCAACTTGCAAACTTCTCTTTTCAAGCCCATCCATGATAAAGTCAACCAAAAAAGACAGTGGGGTGGGAATCCATTCTACTTATTTCCAGTGAAAATTTCATGTAATCAAATGCCAAGGGCTATCAATGCATAAAAGATGGCCCGCTATAAATGAGAGAATATTATGGTAAGATCTTTAGTTAGAATCTCTCACATACTTTTTTTTTTTTGTTACTTGTATGCCATCTTTAAGACAAGTTTTTAATATATCCAATTATAAAAACAATAATTTCTCTATTGCCAAGTGAGAAAAATGAAATCCTGCATCTATATAAAGCAAAATCTCATATGAGGTGCAATCGAACCTTACAAAATGACAGTTCTGTCATGACAAAGTATTTGTTTGATGAGAAGGAATAATTATTTTAGAGCATTTTTCTACTTTTTTCTAACCCAAGCAGACTTTTTCTCTTGAAGAGGTAGCTATTCACTTGTAGGGGAAAATATCAACTCTCTTTGCAATATATTAGGAGGTAATTTTTAAAAGTTATCTTTCTTTTTTAGGTTTTATTTTTCTTTATTATCTCTTTCCCCCCCATTGCTTGCTATATCACATATCAGATAGCCCAAGGGATGCCTGCTCACAATTTGGAGCTCCAGTTGTGAGATGAAGAAGTTTTGAATTTCCTGTGGAGGCAGCAGTCCTGCTTATGTATTTCAAGTAGTTGTAGGTAGAAAGATCAAAAGTATTTCTCCTCATGGCCCTTTTTCATGAGACAGACACAAATATCCCTTCCCCCACCTAAGTGCCAACGCAGTGTAAGTATTTCTGGTCTATCAAGAGTATCAGTGTTAAAGGAGAAAATCCAAAGAAAACAGCTGTATTGTAGCTTCTTTTCTTAGAAAGGGTATGGCTACTAGGATACTTGGCTTGGTAGCCCACAGCCATCAACACCACCTTACCCTGTTACAAAGCTGTTACTTCAAGAAGGTGGCAAATTAGAAAAACTTTGGTGAGAAAGCTCTTTTACAGCTACATCAGACCTAATATAGACAATCCTAAAGACAGACACATGAAGAAGGAATCTTCTACCAGTAGAAAAAACATTTGAAAGTCCATTTTATCTAGAAATAAGATAATCATGCAAAATGACCTGATATGGTTCTCATACCTATGGTTACAAAAAAGGCCAAATGCCACAAGCCTAAGAACTTAGGCACATTTCAAGGCTTTTGTTAGGGTTTTCAGTTTTCATTTATTTGGGTAGCCAAATAAATGGGTGACAGCAGCTGTCACTGACTTCAAGTTTTACTTCATATTTGCCTAAAAATACCACAAAACAGAAAATTGAGATTTGCCCAAACCACAGAGGTCATAGGAATATCTCCAGACAATAAAGCATAGAGGGACAGGACTAGATCCAGTTTTTATTCAGATGTATGCACAGAGATATATTAGGTTAGAAACCTTATGTTAATGTTCCCTGAATCTGAGAAGCCTTTAAACATTTTTTAATTTTTTGTCTTTAATCCAGAATTGCCTAAGTGACATCCAGAAAGCTTCAAAGTGCTGGCACCATCTGGCATCACCTGAAATACAGCCAAGGTACCACATTGCATAATTTCAGGTGTACATGGCCTGTCTTGGTTGGAAACTGGGTCATTAGTGTGCCTTTCAACGTTGCTGAACTACATTCCAGGCAGGCTTTATCTCCTTATGGGTTTCTTTGGGAACAGTTTGTTCAGAAACTTGGGAGGTTAATTGGATGCTCTCCCTCTTTTAACAGCAACCCTCAGCCAGCCAGATCTGTCTTTTTATATTAGTGTTCTGCTGTGTAACAAACATAAACAGATTTAATGGACCCAAGAATATACTAGATTTATTCCCAGACAGGGCTAGGATGGTGAGATGGCAGCATAATGTCAAGGCCATGCCCAGGCTCTCTGAAGAGAGGGTGGTTAAGTGGCAGCATTTATTGATTCGTGGGATTGCAATGGCATAAAGTTATTCACATTTCTAAAGGAGATAATATTTTCTCATATAATTGTATTTTCTCCTGTAAACCACATTACAGGGACTTTCTCCACTTCAGAGACAGCGTTGGAAATGTAAATCCTAGGAAGGAACTGCAGAAGAATCTATTTTCAAAATCAGAGAAATAATAAGTAATGCAACCCTTGCTAATGCCTTTTTAACAAATACCCAGAGAATATTCACAAGGTTACAATGCCTCTCTGGCTTTAAGGTTGGCTTGAAAACAGCACACTCCTGATGCTCAAGCATTTGTAACTACAGTAACCAACTTATATTTTCATTTAGATGCTGCTTTGGTAAACAAGAAAGTGGCTGACAAGCTGTGACAGCTGACTAAGATTGTGTATTGCACAGCAGTGAAATTCCCTTCCCAGACCATCAATCCAAGCCTAATGGTATGTTTTAAAAGCACAGACATGTGGACAATTCCTCTGATAACAATAGTATCCCAAATGTTTATGCAGCTGCTTAGCAAAGATGCTCATTCTGACAAGAAGGGCTTGTTAGACATGAGCACAGAGAGAAAATCTCTGATACAACTGTCCTTCAAAGTTAAGTAAAAAATAACTTTATAAGTCTAGAAAACTTTTCACTCAGCATAAAGGATGATATCTTATCAGCCAATGATTAATTCCATAAAATGTTTCATTTTTCCAAATGATAAATTTCAAAATATTTTATTAAAAATGGCAAATCTTACTCTAATAATTAAGATAACACATTAAAAGAAAAATATCATGATAATGTTATTTTTAGCTTAACTTATTTATCTTTAATCTGTTTCGTTTGCTTGCTTCTGAGAATTTATTTGTACAGCAGTAATAAAAAGAGAATCAAGGTTACAGGAAATGTTTTATATTACCTGCTTTTAACTTACACTGCAGATATTTATTTCTTTCCTATTAGAATTTCATAGTCCTTCATGAGATAGGAATGAAAATTAACATTGTTTCTTGAGTTTTAAAACAAGTTTAAATAAATCAATTTTTTTTTTTTTGCTAAGTGAAAAGCAATGCCTATACATGTTTAGAATAAGTAGGCATTGTTTAGAATATATCACATATTACAGAAAATATACTGATGTTTGGATAACTCAGAGCTCTGTATTACTAAATTTACTTAAGCCATGTAACTGAAATGCTGAATTAGAAATCTAAAACATCATCCAAAATACAGTCTGCTTAGTCCTACCTCTAAGTGTATCATTTCTGTTTTGAAGTTATAATTTTAAAATATAAAGCTGAAATGTAGGTACTTATTGATAAAATCTTTAGATCTGGTTATCCCTGTTGGTACTATTACCTATTTCAGTCTGAAAGCCTTATAATGAAACTTGGAATCTAAATCCTTTCACATAAACTACTGAACTCATGAAACTAAATAATCTTTCAAGCCAGCAGAAATTTTCTGTTTTCAAAAATTGTAAGAAATGCTTAAAAAAATGTTGCCTCTTTGTCTCATTTAAACATTTCTCCTCTTCTTCTTTGGTCTCAAACTAGGAAAACTCTTTTCCCCTTTGATTTAATGGAAAAATAAATACCATCAAAAAGAAACACATCAAAGATCACATATTTTCCTCTTCGTGATTGCCTTCTTTCCTCATCAAGGCTACCCAAATAAAGCTAAAGGGCTTTGTTCAGGTTACTTTATTTAGCATTTGCAAAGATTAAATTTGAATACACCATTTTCCCTATCAGGAAAAAGCTTCAGCACCCAGCAGCAACCAAACACAACTCTACCAGGACCCCACAACTGCAGCCCCAGCTCCACAATCTTTGATACGAAGACAATCACAAATGGTTTTGAAGAACTATAGAAGACACAAAGCCTCATAAAAGAGCAGGTTCAGTGAAATTTGCATATCATATATCACTACTAAAATCTGTTGACAGTTTGAAGGACTTCAAAAAACTAAACCAGTGCTGTTTCTCCCAAGGGAGCACTGCACAATCATTCAACTCCTCTACATAGGCATAACCCATCTTTAGGGGTTGTGGAGTTACAGAGAAAACTGGCAATGCTAAGACTATTCCTTAAAGATACATAACTCAGCAGACAGAAAGTTTTCTGTTTGGAAAAAAAACAAATACACACACAAGGCCCATAAACAACAAAAAACTCCCAAACAAAGAAGTAGTCCACTAAGTTGCAGTATAATATTAAAAAAAAAAAAAAAAAAAGACATGAAAGGACATCTTGGGCAGAAAAAAGGAGGAAAATAACAGAGGTGGGACCAGACAGAGTGTGCCTAAAGATCCCAAAGAACCTCAGGGATGCAATAGCTAAATTACTACTTGCAGGATATAATCTTATGCTCAGAACAGCCTTGCTTTCTGTAGACTGAAAAACAATAAATGTGAATTCAATAGGGAAGAATATGTGACAGATCTGGGGACCCACAGATGCTGATGCCTCTAGTAGGGAAATTATTAGAAATAGCAAAAAATCTAGACTGGATGTACCTCAGAATAAATGTTTTCTGCTTGAGAGGAGTCAGCTGGCTGAGAGTTTGCTGCTGGTACCGTGTTATTCAGCATGCAGAGGGAAAAGCATGACTGTAAAGGATATTACAGGATATTACAAGGCTGAGTGGATGGGCATAAAGTGGCCAGGGTGAGATAATCTCTGGATTATGATCTGTGGCTCTGTAGAACATCAGCTCAGCAGCACTCACAAAAATAAAAGATACACTGGAAATTTTAAGAACTGGAGAAAATTCAAAGGGTAATAACAAGGGCTAGCAGAATATGGCAAAGTTTACTGTGCAAGGAATAACTGAACAAACAAGGGCACTTTATCCTGGAAAAAAAATTACAATAGGACACGGAAAAAGTGGTTAGGAAGGGCTCCCCCTCTATTTCTCCTCATACAACATATCACAAGTCACAAAGATGCCTCACATAATCAGTGGGAGGCTTCAAAGTCACCCAAATAGCTATTAGACAGGAGACCAAGGAAAACTGACCTTGTAACATGTTTAACCCAACTCAGTGATAACATAGCCAGATAAAGGCAGTCTGAAAGCTTCAAGAAGTAGAAGAAAATGTGATGGGAGGGCTGACTGTGGGTGTTGCAATGAAACTTCTGACTGGAGGACTATTTCACACAGCCCTGAGGTACCTGTAAAGTGATGGATTTGTGTAAGGAAGCAAGGGGAGGAACACAAAAAAGTAAGTTGTGCTTGGAAGCATCATGGCAAGCAATGAGATGAGGTCCTCAGATCCTTTTAAGCAATCAGGTTGAGCTGTATTTAGGGGGCTAAGATGTTATGTTTGTGTTAAGTCAATCCATGACTTCAAACATCAGGCTTTCACACCAACACTGTAAACAGGGTGCTTAAAGACTAATTTTCTGGGTGTGTATTTTAACCAAAGAATTAAAAGGTTTTTTATGCCTTCTGAGTGAACTCTTCCTTCAGTTTTATTCTACAATACAATCTGGTTCTTTTGTTAGGTGCAGATGTGGAAATACTCTGCCCTTTTCCTGTACATAACCAAGCATACACATACAAAAGATGCAGTTGCTTTTAGAGCAACCTGGTGCTCCTGTGAAAGAAGTTCCTCTTGTAATTTCACTCGTACTCAGAAGAGCTGGATTTTAATCAAGAGGAAATAATGTCAAACAATTAAGAATTTCCAATGAAAAAAATTAGATTAATCTCCCATTATACAATTAATTCATAAAGTTGTGACTAATGAATAAACATCTTCATTTTCCAAGATAAAACTAATTAATCATTTTACCATCGCCAGTATTCTAGGCTATTAATACTTAATTGTGATTTCAGATTGTTTTTCTTGTCTAGGACTGGAAGAAACAGAACAGTGCCAAGTACTAAGGATGTGAAGGCACATTATTCCTAGCAAAGAAAAAAATAAAGTAAAAAAGAAAAAAGGTCTGTGAATTTGCTCATGTATTAACCCTGTGGAATGCTGCCAATGCCAGCAAGCAATGTTCAGTACAAAAAATGGGTGAGGCCATGAGTCTGATTTGAGAGTTCACACTATAAGGCTGTGCTATATACTTCAGTCTCTGATTTTTGTGAACTGCTAAAAGCTCTGAAGGCAACTTTGACAAACAAAATATTTCTGTCTTGGTCTCCTATCTGGCTCATAAAGTTGATGATAAAAAAGGGCTCCTCTATTTTCACTGGCTCATAGTTTAATAGATGGCAGAAAAAGCAGAACAGGATTATCTGAATAAAAGATGGACAAACTGTCTAAAGCACCATTTATTTACATGATCTGGTTCTGCTACTCTATTGCCATAACACATCTTTGCATTTTAGCAGGAGGTCAAGCAGCATAATCGAACCCAACAAATGTCCAAGTTAATGGGGTAGTGTAGCCCAGTAACCTTGGTTTCCATGGGGTATATCTTTTCCTCAAAAATTGACCTAAATTTCTAAATGTACAGTAGACCAAAACCAGAAGTACTTCATGCTCATATCCATATAGACTTATTTTACTGTTTTTGAATACTATATTGTCTAGACTCCTTCTGTTTTAATAGAAACCACTAGGAAACACAGAAATTACTACTCACAGAACTTGAGAAAAATATCAGGACATAACCACCATGGGCCAGTCAACAGACTGGTGGATAAGCTTTTACTTCCTCTCTGAGACATAGAAAATTAGCATATAGAAAATATCTATGAATAAAGACATTGCTTAACTATACCGTGGCCTACAGAATATCTGAAAAATTTGTTCTGAAATTGGTATGCCTCACAATACCCTAAAGGAGCTGGCATGAAGGAAAGAAGCGATCACAGCAACTTAAGGAGTAGTAGATAATTTTTTTAATTGGTGCATCAGTGATATAAAATCAGATTTCAACACAAGCTGCTGTGAATATCTGCATGGCAAGAGCAATGACCTGCCAAGACAACTGGGAGGCAGCCCTCAATGCTCTGCTGTGACAGTTCCCATTTTGAACAATGCTGTTGCTCTTTTCACCAAAACTCACTGATACACAGTACTGCTTCTCTTTTTTAAAACATCACAAAACTAAATCATACAAACAAACTATTATTTACTCATAAGAACCTTCAGGCCAAATTCTATTAGCAAAACAGGTGTGAATTTCTGGAATCAAAACTAAATGCTAATTAAACTTAGGCAATGTTTCTTTCATGTGTATTTCAGTACTATGTCTTTAACTGTATTTTTTAAAGCATCTTCCACTGCTGGTAAAAAACAAGGATGGAAATAGCAAAAGCAAAATAATCACCAGATTTTATAAGCTGCATGAGAAAAAGCCTCCAAAGAGTGAGCCTCAGGTATTAGTGTCTCTATCTGTTTCTGCACTTCACTTTTATGACAGGTGCTTAGAACTGTGATTACTGGTATTTTCCTACCTGCAATCATATTCAAAATATCAAACTGCTCTATGGCACAGAAGAGAAGTAACAATAAGAATTTTTACTTCTGCATTCAAGGGAGCTACACCAGACAAAAGACCAGGTTAGCATTTTTGGTTGACCCAAAATTAAGCAGCCATACACTGAGAACATGTGTGGGAACAGCAGTATGACTACAACCAGCTCCCCTTTTCTGTCCTCTGCCTACTCTAGCTCAGTTTTAAAATTAATAAGTGAAAATGAAGACCACTTGTTGAACAGATATATTTACAAATACACACTCCAGAGTGTGTCTCAGACCATACAACTGTGTCAGACTTTTCAGCAGTCAGCTTGATTAAATTTGGTCAACGTAGCAGTGTCTACGTTCTCTTACTGGGTTCAAAGTAGGTATAGAGCACTCAAAAAACAGCACATAGAAGGAACTGCAGTCTGACGATTAAGAAAGATAAATTATAAGTTAAATTATCTGCAATTTACAGTGCAAACATTTGCTGGCTACAGCCAGGAATTAACTGGTGTGATCCTACCTCTAGCAGGGGTCCCATGCTGATAGATATTGCATGCACCCACCTATGCCTGAGCACGCGTCTGCTTGGTGCTCCATCCATGCAAAGAAGGAGATAAACTGTTATTCTGGGAATTTGATACGCTGGATTCAACTTAAGATATTTTTCAGCAGGTTCTTATTAGAGAGCCTACAGTTATTTGCACAATAGTAGGAATAAAAATTAAAAAAAAATAAAATAAAAATTCAAGTGTCATAAAAATACCGGGATCCACAAAACAAAAGGTCATTAAATCCCTCACAGACAGGAGCCAAGTAATGAAGAAATATGAGATATCTATTCAAAAGGCTTTCATAGTCTTGACTTCTGTGTACCAGGATATTATACCTCCATAATCCTCTCCTAAGGCTATAAAATAAAAAAGTTATCTTTGTGCATGTTTGCACTCCAATATGGAAGGATTATTTATATTTCAAGCTGCAAAACTCATTACAGTAACTGCTTCTATATAACCAGAGAAGTTTTCTGGTAATTGATTACCACAATTAATTAGTATTTTCAATATTTTATAAGAAATTTATTATACCCATCCTGAAAATAATGGCTTTTTTAACAGATAAAAACCCCACTGTCACCAAAAATTATTGCTTTGCAAATATAATCATTACTTTGCCACATTACTTTATGCATTTATGATGAGGCTATTATATTGCTTTGCAATCAAATCCTTACAGAAGAAGTTCTCTATTTCCAGGCAAAAAGACACTGCTAGTATTTCTGCAAGGCTTCAGAGCACCTGTATGTCAACCAGCAACCACTGACTGAAAATGTGCTAAATTTGGTACTTAAAACTCCAACAAACATGATCTTGTATGTTAAACTTGTCTGCATATCCTTTAATACTGGTTCATGGCTTGCATATTCAGTTTGATAAAAATAATTACATACTGTGTATTACAGGATATTTAGAGTCAGAATTTCATTGGAGTGCTGGCTGTTTCCTTTTTTAATGAAAAGATAATGGCAGTACACGAGAGTATGGTACTTCCAAACCCCTGATCTTATTTAAAGGACATAAATTAATTGATTTTCTAAAAGTTGCTTCCACAGAAAGCATCAGGACCAAGAATCATGAAACTATTCCTGAGCACTAATTTATCACTGAACAAATATCAGAAGGCAAAATCTCTCAACTACATTGCTGTGGGAAACAAAACTACTGTATTCAGAGCTGGTTTCAAAATACCAAGTGATTCCAGATGCATCCCTCTACTCATGGAGGCAAAAAAGGGAATGACCAAGGTCATGTGGTTACTGCTTAATGAGGATTTGAATCCTTTAGTGTTTGAAGACTATGATGTAAAAGAGATGGCAGTGATTCTGATCTCCCCAGAGGCAGCGGTGAGGGCAGCAGCACTGTTCTGAAACCTCTCCATGTCAGGAGACAAAAGCCCAGGCTCCATACCCTAAAAGCTTTGTGCATTGTGGGGAGCAGTAGCCAGCTCGTGCACCTCTCCTGCCATCATGAAGCCATTCAGCTTCAGCTCCTTGCCTTTCCTCTGTCTTGTGTCTCTGGACTGACTTCAGAAAAGAAAATTTCTGTTATCTTGTGTTAGCTCTGAGAAACTCGATTCTAATCCTGTCTAATTCATGTGACAATTCAGGAGGCTTCAATTTATTATAAAAATATTGTGGTATTGCCTTTCTTTTCTGAGGTACAACAGTTCAATTTAAATAGCATTTGAGACTTTTGTTTGTTTGTTTTTCATTATTATAATACCGTACCTCATACCCAATTTTTTTGTTTCATCTGGTAGTGAAACATTTTTAAATCCCTCAACACTACTCCCACCTATAGTAAATTCATTAAAATGTGATGAAAAGCTTCACTGAAATGGCTACAACATTCTGTAAATTAGGTAATACAAAATTATCATAACTTTATAATTGTAGAAGGCTGAATTCTTACTCCCTCAGACACACTCCTCCATGTGCACTATGGTAGCAGTCTCAAAATGAAGCAACCCACCTCTCAGCTTCAAACATGCCATTTACCCCTCCTTACTTCTTCTTTCATGCTCTAGGTACTCCAGAGACAAGGTCTGGATCTGCACATATTGTTAAGGTGCCTATTACCCTGACTTAACACTTTCATTTGCAGATGAGCAAGTTGATGAGCTGTATTATTTTTGGACGTGGGAAACTGCTCAGAGGTGACTCAACCACTGGATCCCACAGCTTCTTATCCAGTCCCCCATGTGGGTTTTTTTTTTCATACACCAGATACAATCAAATTAAGAGGTTATAGCCTATCTGGGAATAACTTTCTCCTGAAACTGTAGTCAGTAACATAACACATTTTCACAATGTCCTCTGCCTCAGAAGTACCAGTTGGAGTTCCACTTGGATAAACTGATGCATGTCTGCAGCTCACAGCACTTGGTTTTAGGCTCACATATTGATTTGATTTGCTGTTTGTGGAACACTCTTGCTGAATATGATACCACCTGTGACAGTACCTGTGACGGTGCCTTAAATCAAACAGGGAATAAGTGCCCCTCTCTTTCTGTTCCAAACCTACTAATAAATAAAGGTGTGATTTTAATGCTGAGGTTGATATTTAAAAGAGCAAGCTCTAGCAAGATGGGCTTTGTGCTTTTTAGCATTAAAATCAGTAGTGCCAGCAATTTGTGTTGCTTTCCACAGATGAGGAACAGCAGTTTAGCAACTAAATTCATTCTGGGATTAAATGATTGGCATTGACTTTGCAGCCTTTAAACATTTAAGTAATGCTATCTGAACATCACCTAATGACTGTATTATATCAGAACCCACAATTTTCTGGTATTAAAGCTCATGTATCACATGTAATGATGTTCCTCAGGCAATGAGTTTTTCTAAATATAAAGTTTTTTTTTTAGAAGGCAGCACTAAAACACCCCAAGAACTTATGCCACTTCAAACATTTTTTTTCTTATATCCTGTATTCTTCTTTTATTTATAGCTCTCATGTCAAAGACTGCAAACAAACAATTTCCTTTTAAATACACAGATTATTCCAGGATCACCTCCAGAGAAATACTACCTCACTTATGCTTCACTCAACAGGAATGCTATGAGAGGTTTGATTAGTTGTTATAATTAAATGGAATTTACAGCATTACAGATTTAGCATAGCAGAATAGCCTAGATATTTTATAGCTTGCCATAGGACTTGAAGTGATGCCTTGAGGAGTTTCTTGCTTAAACCACAAATAAATAAAAAAAAATACCTGAAGCATAGGGAAGGTAATAGGAAAATGGATAAAGTAATACCACGTCTGTGAGGTCTGTTATTTTTAAATACATGTGTATCTATTCAATGCCTTAGACTTTGCAGGGAATAGGAAAAAAAATAATGCATGCCTAAAACTGAGAATAATGGAATTTAAAGAACCTGAAAGAGGAAGATCCATGAATTTATGAGATGATGCAGCAGATAAATTGTTTGTGATTTTGCTCTATTTTCCATATACTCAAATGTATGAAAATGAGTTAGGATAGGAAGCAAAATGGTAGTAGGTCTTTAGAATAAAAATAGCAAAAGATAATTTCCAACCTGCAATTTTTAGAACTAACCAGATGAGCTGTCAGCAAACAACTAATGCTGGCCCCAACAAGCCAGAATAAACCTTCACACAGGGAGATTACATCCACCTGTAAATGTCAAAATTGTAGTGGTTGAGCATAAGTAATCACTTGAAGTTTTTATATTTTCCTGGTGCCTCAGTCTCAAAATACAGCCCCCACAGCAACACCCAGTTCCCTAGTGTAACAGGAGCAACCAAGGTACTGAAAGACTTAGGTTAAATTTATAGAGGAACAGTATAGTTCTAAAATAAGTTAAAAATTAAAATGTAATGAAATCTGCAAAGATGAAGAGTGCAAAGATGATATACTCCATTTTTGATGTTATAAAGGAATCCATTAATTAAGCTATATATTATTATTTTGAATTCTTAACAGTCTGTACAATGGAAAACTTGTCTTGAAATAAGTCAAAGCAAGAAGAAAAATTTCATGAGAATACAAAGTATTTTGGCTTGAAAGTTATTACAGTTAACCAAGAGAACTCTAAAAACAGAGTTATCAGGTAAATTTTTTAAACTTCAATGACATCTAGAAACATTTTTTCCATTTTGTTTAAGTCCACTTCATGAAATTAGTTTATTTGTAATGCTCATGTAAGATTTCATCCTATACAATGTGGCACAACTACTGATTGAACACATGATGCGTGGGATGCTGAGACAGATCTGCACCAATGATATGAAAGGTGGCCTTTCATCTTTTTCCCCACTTTTCATCCTCTTAAAAGATCACAGGTACCTGTAAGCTTAATGGCATCCAATTACATCAAATGATTTATAAGTAAGTTCCAAAATGATTTCTCATGTCAACAGACTTTTTTTTAAAAGTCATACAGCCAGAGTCTCACCTTTTGGCCTGACTAAGGGCTGTGCACAACTTGGTAACATAGTTTGAAGTTGTTAAGCCAAATCTATAAGTGTATTTACATTATTTTATTTAAAGTGTGCTACTATTCAATTTTCAAAGAACCTTACTTTGTTTAAGATTTGGTGAAGGTCTCCAGCTAAATCATAAGGACAAGAACACCTCAATCTGTCAATTCAGTCATTCAGCCATCAGAGTAGAGAAGGGTCCTTGCACCACACTGTCATTACTGTGTGTTATAAACTGAGTATTATTAGCACTCCTATAAATTGCAATTTAATTAAAATCATAAGCTTATTCCAACGGTACAAAGAGATAACAATGTCTAATTAAACTACCTATTATGAATCACAGTTGGTCTTAAGCAGATAGGTGGCTTCAAACTGATGAAATATATATGTATAAATGTCAAGCATCTCAAAATTACTCCCACAGATGCATGGAAAAATTATAACTGAAAAAAAAAAAAAATTAATGGTGAAGCTAAAACCATTAATGCCAGTGGACCAAATGCTAAAATCATTAATATCAGTGGGCCAGCATTTCAGTATCCAGGAAAAGCAATAAAGATAAGCAGTTAAATTTTCTCATCGAGAAGATTATGGTTTGTAATTCTATCCTCTTCATTTTATAGTGAATTTACAAAATATAAAGCAAAATTACAATCTCCAAGGCTACCTGATTAAAAAAAAAAATAAAAATTAAGCTAAGTCTGGAAAAAAAGTTAATATTTGCCTGAAGCACCAAGTGCTTAATACTTCTGATGTCAGGATCTCAAGGAGAAATGAACATGCAAAGTTTTATATTGGGAATCACCCTAAAGCTTTTGCAAAATGTATGTTAGAAATAGGATTGTAACAAATCTGTCTGGTTTTACAGATTTGCATTTGTACCAGTGGTTTGAGTTGCCAATGTAAAATCATGTGGTAGATTTCATTTACCCTTCAGAGGTCTGATGGGGCACTATTCTGTTTACCTACAAGGATTTTCATAGTTTTCTGAGAGATAAGTGGTGATGGAGGAGGAAAAAAAGGCTGTGATAAGGTGAAATAATTCAATATTTCACCAAGCTGGGGTTGTCTCCTTTATAAATTTGGCCCCAAAATACTTCAAGTACAAAACTGCACTGTAAACTTATAGATATACTTCTTGGTATGATGATAAATGGGGTTACTACCATACAGAAAAATAAAAATTAAAAATAAAGTTCTCTCAGGAATTTTTCTTTAATAAGTAAGAGATGAACCTGAAGTCTGTCTTTAAGTTTACAAGATCTCCATCTCTGCATGCAGATTTAAGGTTAACGGGATAAGCATTTGATAAACTTTTTAAGCCTCTTTAGCAGGACTCAAATTTACATAACTCTTGGTAAATTTAGACAGCTGAGTGCAATTAAACAATTATTTATTATTTTTTTTAGGAAAATGATCATATGTCCTGCTTCATAACTTCACCAGGTGCTTCCACAAGGCAGAGGATTAGACCATGATAGGCAAGCCAAAAGCACAGCCAAGTAGCTCTGGACTAATGGGAATGAAAAGTGGTGTTTTGCCTCCTACCTTTCATTAACCAAAAAGCCACAAATTAAATTATGTTCATTTTAGATCAAGAAGTATAATGTAGTGGTAACAGAGCCTGAATCTGTTGTTTACCCCAGGGTTCTTCCTACAAGAAGGGTAACAAGACTTACTGGTTAGTTTTGGCAGTGAGGATGCAGCATTGGTACCAACTGCTCTTTTCTAATATGACTCAGTCTTTTGAAGACATTGAAGCTATAGAATTGCTCATGGTAGTGACACCAAAAGCAAAAAGATACAAACTTTCCTGGTGACTTTCTTATTGTTTTAATTAATCACATATTTTCCCAATACTTAGTAAAATCATTTGGCCTATGAGAAATTGCAAACAATAACAAGAGCGTGGAAAGTGATTTCTTTCAGAGAAACATCTTTACACATCTACACTTCTTCAAACTGAAGAAATCAATGTTAAATTCTGATAATCCATTTTTTAATGTTTGGAACCAATGCAGAATGGTTATCACATAATGCACAGTATCTCAAACTACATTAATGTCAATTCATATCAGAAAGGCAGTAAACCCAGCAATTATGAGTAATTTTCTAAGCACTTGATAAGGCTTGTAGGGTGACAGAGGGGAAGCAAACAGTCAAACTAACCACTCTGATTTTTTCCTTTCTTCCTTTTCACCCCGTGAAGTCATTGACCTAATATTCCTTCATTTTCTGCTGGGACCAAACTACTTAAAAAAATCAACTTCAACTAAGTTTTAATGCATTTTTTTTTCCAAGATTTCTCTAATTCTATTTCAAGTGAGTATATTACCATAAAACAGATGTTTTGCTAAAAAATACCCAAACAAGCCCACAGATATTTGAGGGCTTGCATAAATATGTGTTATGAATCTAAATGAAAAGTTCTGGTACCACATTAAGAAATATTGTATGCAGTAGTCAGACATTTTGAGTTATTTCACCTGCTACAATAATGCTTCCATGTACCTAGAAAGCCTTATTAAAGAACACATTGTACTGTATTTCTAAAACAGCACAAATTTTCACTGGTATTTATTTTGTAATAACCTAGAAATTAAGCTATAATTAAAAAAAAAAAAAAAAAGCTACTGCAATACGTGTTCTCCTAGGAGCAGATACACTTTCAAGAGAAGCTGAACATGGCTGGGGATCTCACAGTGCTGAAGGAACAAAAAACCCAACCACAGTTCACACAGGTGCTATACTGCACCTTTTTTCTTCAATAATAGCTCTAAAATGGCTCCAGATAGCCATCAGAACCCTCACAAAAAGGTTTAGTTTTTCACTTGAGGTCTAGCCAGAGAGAAATAAAAGCATGAACAAAAAGCAACCAGTACCCAAAATGAAACTATTCAGTACCTCATCTTCAGATATCCAGAAAGCATCACTTAGTTTTAAATATTTGCTTTGTCAAAAAGTGTCCTAATCTTACTTCACTTGGAGTTGCTGTAACTTTCTAAAGCAAGTTAACTTGAAAAGCTGAATTAGATTTGCTTAATTTAAAAATTAAGCTAGACACTACAAGGCAGTATAATTCCATGTGAATTCACAAGTGTGGAGTTTGGTAGGAGAGAACATCTGCTGTACGTTGCTACTGAGATACTACAAATAAAAAGAAGCTTGTAACTTCAAAGTTTTATCAGAAAGTCAGTATTAGAAAAATGATCCCACTTCAGAGAAAAGAACCCATTGTGACTTCAACATTTATCCTGTTGATAGCTTCCTACATCAAAACAATTCAGTTATTTGCTAGGTAGTGCTCTCTAACAAGAACAAGAAATAAGAGTTCAGAATGTGTGCTTAATTGGCAACAAATACACAGAAGTATTTTTAAAATATGGATTTTTCTTTCCCCACATATATAATTGGAAAAAGTCTGAAATCATGGATTTCAATTACACCAGAACATAAACATAGGCATTTAGGAATTAACATGTCTAAAATACCAAGGGATTAGCCAATGAAGTTCATTATTATTTAAATCAGTCCTTCTAAAAGAATACTGGCAAATCTGTATGGGATTATTTATTTATATATATATATACACACATAATATATTTATGGGAATATATATATATATTATGGCAAATATAGATGGGATTAGATTTTCCCCAAGTTGGTTGGTTAGGTTTATTATAATTTTATACCTTTCCTTTACAAGTGTGCACTCTCAAACTGCTAATTTACTGGTTCATAATTAAAGCTGAGCTGCTACCTAGAATCTGAGCCAACAACATCACATGGATCTCATACATCCAGCCCTTCACTTCCTCTTTTGAAGAAATGAATTTTGTATCACCAAATGAATTTTAGCTTCACCATTGCCCTTCATCCACAGCTTCTCTCTCACTAGGAGACATCTGAGAAGCAGCAATGATGGACCACGTTGTTAAATAAAGCATTTAAAAACACAGACACACAAAATAGACTCTGAGGCTGCAAGATCCCATGGAAAATAAAGAATATTTTACATTTCTTGGCAGTTTGAGCCAGATTTCTGGGGAGCCATTTCTACTCGAACTTTTATTGCCACTTAGGAAATCAGTTACATACAGCAGAATCCCTCTGGTGTCATTGATTCTTCTCCAATTAGCATTAATAAAATCAGAACAGGGAAAACACAGTGTCTGGTGTGGGACTCCACAACATCAGCAGTCATAAGGATTTATATAAATAATATAATATACCGCTTATGTTATCTGGGCTAAGGATAAGTCTTTCTGTGTTATTGGGTTGTGGTTCTTTTTGTGCCTTCCCACAGGGAAGTTTGCAGGCTTCCTTTGTAGCCAAAGATTTGAGCACTGAAATCTGGACATGCTAGAAAGAGTTTTGTAGAACCTCTTGGCACTTCATATCAAATCAACACAGAAAAGTATCATTTTCCCTTTGCTGCTGAAATTACAACTTGACCCCATACCTGCTAAGAGCCACTTTTGGATGGTGAGGGTCAGCATATGCAAATCCCTTAGTGGGATCAGAATGTTAATTGCTACATGCTCAAATTATTTGCTTTTAGCTGCTTTAAATACATCATCTATCAAAGATAAATTACAATATTTAAATTGCCTTCTGCCTGTTTTTGAAAAAAAAACACAAAACCAGTCTTCAAATAGTTAGTTACAAAATGCAATATGAACTTCTCCAGGTCTATCTTTCTTGATTTTCCACCTTATTCAGAAGCCAGGTGATTTATTAAACACTATACTTGAAGAACTCTAACAATATAGCACTTTGTTCTGTAATTATTTAGTTAAGTATTTTTAGGGAATCTTTGTTCCATGACATTATAAGTCCATTAGGAAACAACATTATTAGGCTGCTTCCTGCAGTGGTTCCCTTTGTTCTTTTTAGCAGAATGTAGAAGTGAATACAGAATCTGCAGAGAGGCATCTCATGCTTAAGGCAATGAAACAATGTTTGGCACACACGAGTTCTCAGACTCAGTAGTTTTTCTTCTCAGATGAATTAATACTGCAGGGTATTCTTCATGCTATTGTATTTCTCCATATGACTCATTGCACAAATTGCATTTAAATTTATTTTAATGCTGAAGTCAATATAAACTGTAAAATATCCAGATGTGATATTAATTTTATTCTGTGGCTATGTTTGACAGTTCCTCTAAATTTTTTTGAGATAGTTATACCACCATAAACATAATACTTAATATTATACTCAATAAATTACAAAAGGGATTGTGTTTACATCTGAAAACAGACCTCCCAAAGATCAGTAGAGGAATCTGTTTTCACATCTTGAGACTTAAGTGCATATTTCACTTGGACATCTAAATGAAATGACTTTATTGGTAAAGCTTTCAGTAAAAGAGCAGCTCCACTGATCCTAACAGATCAATGGCATTGTCCAACCTGCCCATGCAGGGGTTGGATCTTGATGATGTTTAATTTAAGGTCTCTTAAAACCCTAACCACTCTATGAGATCATTTAGATATATAACTCAATGGTAAGTTTGACAGTTGGCTGTGATATTTCAGGTTTTAATAAGCATTTAATAAATGAACAGAACTCCACTGCTTCACAGGAAATCCTCCTAAATGCCCTCATCCTCATCCCTCATCCTCCTGCTGTGTGATCAGTGCTGAGGCAAGAACAAACAAAATCAATCATGGGATGGAAACACCCCCACCCTAGGAAAACAGACACAACCAAGGCATGCATGGGAACAATATCATTTTGTTCTATTCATACTTGAGCAGTTAAGCCTGGCTGAAAGGTACATTAGCCAAAAAATGCTCATATGTAGATGTTGAGAGGGGAGACTCATAGCCCTCTAGGTGAGCATTCCAACTCCCAGGTCTCTGTGTTAAGCTCCCATAGAATGCTTGAGAGGCTGAGCCAAGGGGTGGCAACATCCAGTCAGTTCACCTGTAGCACCAATTCATGACACATCAGGAGGCTAAAAATACAAAATTAAAACCTGCAACATTTTCCTACTGTCTCAGTATGGGTAACTTAAGGCAAAAAGAAGAAAGGAGGTACTTCTTTTTTTTGTATTTTGTGTTATGCTGAAGAACAGTCATATTGTTCCCAACCTAGACAAGCAGATACTTTATGTTCTTTTAATTAACTCAGCTTATTTTGTGAAATACTGCAATGCTGTTTACATTGGAATGACCTAAGAGTTCTTTAGACATGTGTTAAGATAAAACATTTTAAATAGAATTTCCAATTTATTAACAATAACTGCAGCTGAATGACAAACTACAGGTGCTTGCAGTTAGGGGGCAGAAGTCTAAGCTGTACCATTTTTTGTAAAGTACAGTTGAATTTCATTCTTTGAAATCTCCTGGCTAAGGAGTATTAACAGGCCACTACAAATCTTTAGCTGAGCTTCTCCTGCTGAACTTTTAGTCTCCTGCTCACACATCATTACCCAAGAAGAGGCTGACATAGTCAATTAAACTAAAATAACCAGGCTGTAATTTTATTTACTGGTCTAAACTGGTAAGCAAGACTACTAGCCAGTATGCAGGCACAATCACACATGCCAGAGATGAGGGCTAACAAATAGCATGAGTAGACAGGAGACCTGGTTCATGGAGTCACTCCCAGCTTGGAAATTCATCACCTGTCAACTTTTCCTTCTCAAGGCTGGACCTTGAGAAGCAAGGAACCTTCCAAGAGAAAAGCAAAACAAATTTCTGTTCAGCCTCAACCCGTGTGTTCTCCCTAAGAAGTCTCCTTCACCCCTTCTAATGAAGGCAGAGTATATATTATGCTGGTTATAATTGGTTCAGGTGGAAGTGAGAAGGTGAAGCTGATGCCAGCAGATGCGTTGCACGTGGCCAAGGAGCCAACAAGCAAATAAATTGAAACTTTAAAAGCTTTCCCCAAGCTGCAGTGAGAAAATGACAACACGCTGAAGATCTCTGTCAAGATTTTATCTATAAAAGGAGTAGTTCACAGAGTGAAAATTCAGAAGCAAGCTGTAAGCTGGTAAGGTTTACAAAACACTAGCTAGTGAGAAGTACAGATGAAGCTGATCTCCCAGTGGTACTGCCTCTTTTCTCAGCCTCCACAGATTTTGATTTCTATTTTTAAAAGACTCTGAATACATTAAATAGAACAATAAAGCTTTTCACATCAGGAACTATTGTTGGCATTATAAGAGATACAACACAGTCAGATAGAATAGGTTGCTTTGAAAGGACAGCCCAGAAGCAGGCAGAGACATGTGGTGACACTGAAATACTTGGGATTATTCTGTACATAAACCAATGACTACTGAAAACTGATCGAGCCTCAGTCCTCCTGGAAGGAATACTAAAAGATATAAATTCACAATTTCAGACTGCTTCTGTATACATCTTTGCACTACTGCTTGTGCCTATCTCCCAAACAGTCAGTTTGCATGTATGATGCCATTTTTCTTCTTTGGAGTCATGCTTCAGTTAGCTTAAATGCCCAATTCTGTAATTTCAAAGTTTCAACCTACAGATAAAAACTAAATGTGAGCTACTCAGAGATGAAATCTGATAACTAAAATATTAGATGCTAGCAGAAGGCCAAATTTATGCATATAACCACTGCCTAACAAATAATGGTCTCTGTTTAGATTTCTTACCAGTTTTTATCTGTAAAAAACATGGAATCCCTTTGTTAGAGAAGGAGATTCAATTACCTCTACAAATCATAGAATATTTCTAATTCTTTGTTTTCCTGTGAAAGTCTGGAGAGAGCTGGCAGGAGACCATGGTAGAGGAATGACAGCAATCACAATATCCCATAGGGGAAGCAGAACAATTCTTTCCACTAGGGATCCCCACTTGGTTTCTTCATTGCCCAAACTTATAATTTTTAAAAAAAAAGTCATAAAATCCCTGCATATACTTAATCTATTTGGTAGAGTGTGGTTTTACAACATTAATTTTTATGTCTATTTGTTTTGGAATCACATTCTCTTAAAACCCCAAAGATCAGGTGTGTAGGCAAATGTCAAGAAATGCCAATTATTTTTGGAATAAAATTCTGGAAGCAAAAAACTTTATATAATATGCTATTTTAACAGCAAAACTAGAGCAATTATTAGCCTTTTTAAGAGAAAAGATATAAAAATTATGGTTGCTTTATAGAAAAGCTTAATGAAGTTTTGTAGTGAGTATTGCTTTTATTACATTTTCTTATAACAAATGCATGAAATAGATTTCAGAAAACATTCAGCAGATATTTATTCCCAACAAAAGATGACTCTAAAAAGCACATAAAAACCTTTCATACTCTTCCTGTGTGTTTGAGCTTCAGCAATATGACCAAATGGCAATAATGAATTGACTTCTCTATAAAAGTAAAGCTGTATAGACTTTCAGATGCTATAAATGAGTGCATGAGAAGAGGGAAAGATTCTTACAAAAATAACTGAAAGCAAAAGGAGCTTGAGTAAATAGAGCTTATACACTCATATAAAGTATTATATACATTGGTACTTAAAATTAATTATACTGAATGTTCATTTTTAACAAACCATACTGCATTATTAGTATGTATAGTTCCTATGAGTGAATTTGATAAATACCCATGAATAATTCAAGTATGAGCAATGTCTTGCTTCGTTACATTAAAAGCAAGTAATTAGTGGTCTATGAAGCATATAAAATCCACGGATTTTATGGGAAAATGACAAAATGAACAAAAAAGGGAAAAGGAGAGGGGGAAAGAGTGGATCGTTTGTCTACCTCCTCTCTAGGAACATGCAGACTGTGTCATGTCTGTGAAGGAGAGAACAGCAAAGGGTGGATTCACCCTTGTGCTTGCCTGGCACAGAGAAATGGGGAATATTTTTATCCCAACTTTTAACTCTTTTCTACCATCTGAAGT
Organism: Calypte anna; assembly: GCF_003957555.1. Classification (NCBI taxonomy): domain Eukaryota; kingdom Metazoa; phylum Chordata; class Aves; order Apodiformes; family Trochilidae; genus Calypte; species Calypte anna. Next base: position 36,527,109 of record NC_044248.1, on the reverse strand, counting down.
AAAATATCTATCAGTTTGCTTTTTTCACTGCTAATTAAATGAAAAAGTGATTGCAATACTTGTGCACGCCTACTCCTAGTTGAGGAAATCTGGGGGGAAAAAAAAGTCACACCTTATGTACGAGATGATTAAAGGCAACATTTTTTCAGTCTCTCTTGTGGATTTAAATACAATATAGAAAGCTGTTAATGTTCTAATGGTTAGATGTTAATGGTCTAATAGCTACATCAAGGAACAACAAATGGAGGCATTCATTACTCAGTCTAGGCACATCTGTAGTAAAGCAGAAGAAAAACCTGATCATACTTGTAGTATGTCTGTAGTGTGTTTAACACACCCTAAAGGAATGGCTTGAAAACTCCTTAATATGGACTTGCCTATGAAGCCATTCAGCAAATTAAATAACCATATTCAGCAATCCCAGATTTCAGTAAGCCCCTAAAACTTCCTATGATAAGAAGTCAGTATCATAAAGGGATATTGTAATTATTCATATTATGAAACAACATGTTTATCATGACTATACATATTCTAAATCCAAAAAACATGGGTAACTGATTTCTTTAGTTTCTAATTCTGCCTGAATGGCTTTGCTGAAGTCTTTCCAACATCCATGAGAAGACCAGTACCTGAAGCTGCATAGCCTCTGACACTCAAGGGTCCTGAGAAAGAGCTTTTTACCTGCATGTTTTACATTTTCTCAGCAGACAATATTAATTGTTAATTTTCACCCTAATGCATCCTTTCTCTACCACAGTTTCTTTCACTGTAAGCTTTATCCTGAATTGCTGCATACTCATTAATGAGCTAAAGCATCAATTTTCCAGGTAAATTTTCTTTCTTTTTCTGGTGCTTTCTGGATAAAAACAGCTGGTAACTGTGATCAACAGGATAATTACAATAACTGAACAACTAAGGTGCTAGTAGGAAAATTTTTTCACAGGAATATTTTAAGAGTAAAGTGTTTTCTACATGGGTAGAAAACATAGAGCTCAGTCTTGAGGAAAACAGGCATTCATAATTGCAATTATGTATATTGAATATTTTCTGAGATGTTAGAGCAAAGTGTTACAGGCCTTCTTCCCTTTTGTAGTGACCACAGACAGAGTCACCACAGAAATTACTAATGGATTTGCAAAGAAAATCCCCATCCAACAACCTCCAGTGTTTGCCTAAAGATGCTCATTTTCATGGGAGGAGGAGTAGGGGGTAGAATGAGGAGGAAGAAATTTACCAAGGGAAAAAAAAAAAAAAAAAAAAAAAAATCATAGGAATTAATTTACAACATCTTTAGAATAATACATTGTATTTTACAGATGTTTTGAAATATTTGAGAAAACTTCTAAAACCATATAATTACAGCAACTAGAGGTAGTTCAAAAAGCCCAGAGTAGAACACTTCCTTCTAAAATTGTATAGTGCTTTAAAATTAATTTAGCAAAAGCCTATCTAATTTCAGCAGATTCTTAGTTGTCATCTTTTTGCTTTCAAAAGAACTGTAAAAAAGCTTATTTCATTTTATAAACTATAATGGCAGTGAAAATAGAAACAACAAAGAGAGCAAGCAATTTCTCAGCTCATGGCTTCTCTATTTTAACTTCTTTTCATTAAGGTGTGATGAAGTCTGTGAATGCATAGCAGGCCAGGAAAAACTGATTAAGTCTGAAATTGGTAAATCTCACCCTGACAATTTATTTCAATGATGAAAGACTAAGTTTTTAACAGGCTATTTTATTTAAATGGGAAAAAAGTATCTGATTTTTAATTAAAAGGGAAAAAAAATTATGAACATGGGATTTTCTTCTGTGCTCAAGGGCAAGATATCCAAAATAGCAACAACTTCGTTTTATTTCTTCTTCCATATTCAGGTGTAGTAAGAAAACCAAACCTGAAGATTTTTAATGTACCATTGTACATACCAGTCTAATACTATTCTCCTTCATCAAACACAAACTGTTGAAAAATTTTTCAAAATTCCTTAATCCTCCTAGGTACAGAAACACATCCCTTCGTGTAATTCCCTGCTTGGGTAGTTATGTATGAGCACAAATTAAATGCAATTAAAAAAAAAAAATTCCTTTTTTTAAAAAGAAATCCTTCTTTTCAATCACAGAATTAAGAAACAAAGAGAAATAAAACCTACATGCTAAGTTATAACATAAAAACTTTTAATTTCTGTTCTATAGCTAAGCTCCATGTTTTTGGGGGTGGGATGCAAATTTGCTTAAATGAATTCTCCAGTCCCCAATGTTTTAAAATAATCACGTTTTAAAAAGTTTCACTGTGATAATGTTTGTTTCTATGGAAACAGGACTGAAAGCAGGAGCTGTTCTTAAAAGAATTAGAATTCTCTCCCATAAATGAAAGATTTAAAAATAATACTGTATTAATAAAACTATTGTCAGAATACATATTTTCTCATTTTGCAAAAACAGAGCATGAACTCATACCTGCTGCAGTGAATAGGACTATAACCTGTGATTACAACAGAAAAAGACAAAATTCCTAACATTGAGTTACTGCACTACAAAAAATGATCAAAAGCCTATTGAGTTAAATGGATAATTTTCTAATGAATTTTTAAATTTAGTAGGTGACTGTCAGATGAGGCCATTTTTAGAAGTATTACAATTAAGAACCATGCGCCAAAAACGTAAAACAGTGACTACTAAGAGATATTACTGTTTAGATAATTTATTTCTATTACTGTTCCTTAATTTTTTGAGCACGAATTACTTCATTAAAACCTGACTGGAAGTCTCTTCCAGTTAAATCTGTGTCTGAACTCCACCAGACAGCCACTGAATCTACGGACATCTCCCTGACATAAACTTCAATACTTCAAAAATAAACTTCAAGAACCTGCTTATTTTAGAATGATAGCAGCACCCAGGATTTGGCAGGGTAATTGCCATCATGTCTGCAAGTAGTCATGGCAAAGAGAACATCTGAATGGCTTCAGACTTGCAGCAGTCTTCAAGGGTTTCCACCCCTGAGGAATGAAACAAAGCCACTTTTTCAGCTCTCCTATGTGAGGTATTCCTGTGTACACACCTTTTTCTACAGCTGAGTGAAACTGCATGTTTTATGAAACACAAAATATTTTCATCTTTCTAATTCTTTACCTTTTATTCACATTATTTACATTCTGTTCTCAATAATCTCCCATCCTACTGCAAAGGCCTTGTGGAACCCCTGGAGTTTCCCTGAAGCCCCCGGCCTAGTTAGGTTACTAACCTGAAGAATGTTTTTGTAGTCATTTTCCCTATGCAAATACCTTTGTCATTATGCTGAAAGATTACATTGGTTTTTTCTATTATTTCAAGACACAATCTGTCAAATAACTGATACCAGTTCAACATCTTTTCAGTCAGATATTCAGGTTGGGGAACTCCCTGCCTCAGGCCTATGGCTGCAAAGAGAGGTTTGCACCTTTGTGTGAGTGTAACACTTCTTCATAAAGCTCAAAATACACCAGTTTATTTTCCTATGCACAGAGTTTTGATCATACATAGAACACAATTCTGACAGATAACTCTCTGAAGAAAATATCATGGCTGGAGTCTACAAATACGCAGGTATTTTTAGTAACTCTTTTTTAATATATATAAACTACAAGAAAATGGCTGCCAGCGCTTTTTCTAAGAAAATGTATTTTTTACTAGAAGTTTAGCCTGGTCATTTCTGAATTCCTTTAAAATTCTAAAAGAAGATATTAAAAACTTTTAATTTGCAACTTAAACATTTAGCATTACTACCTTAGGTTTTTCTCTTCATTAGAAATACTCCCATGAAAAAGGGTTCTTCCTCCACAATACACCATGATTTGAGAAAAGAGTTACCAGCACTGAATGTTCCCTTTCTTGTTTCCTCCTCCTGGCTGACCAAATGAGCCATCCGCTCCTTTGAAATGTCTTAGTAGTGAGCAAGTAATTCTTTAAGATTGGTTTATCACTTGAACTATCTATGCTAGGAATTTAACTCCTCTCATCTTAATTCTATATATTTTCTGCTGTAATTTGTGCTTTTAAAAGTCAGTACAACTGAGTATAAAACTCTGAAGAACTCATGTTTGCCCAAAATAATTAACCTTTGCTTGTGAGGTTATACCAATAAGTGCCATTTACCAATCTAATTATTTTACTTCTTTAATATCGATATTAGGTGGGTTTATTTTTAGCAGTGAATTCCTCATTGCCTGAAATCCCCTGCCCAAAGGGGATGCTGTTATTTTAACAGCATTAGATTTGGGCACTTTTCGTATCATTAGGTGTTATGAAATTCTTTGGATATAATATGGTTATTTCAAGTGTCTGATCCAATTTCTCCTATCTGTAAAGTTGATTGTCAGGTACCACATAACTGTATTGATTTTTGTTGGTACTCAACTCTGTTACAGGAACATCTTTTACAGCAAAGCTCTTTTTATATTTCTTCTCGCTGATTTCTTCTGAGTCATGCTAATCAAAACTGCAAGCATTTATCATTCTCCAAATTATGTGTAAATGATAATGATGTTCTATTAAAAAGTACTGCCCACTGTCACCCTCAATCAGGAGTTACTTCCAGTTTGAGGACATTTCACATTAAGGAAGAAAAATTTTTGGAATAAACTCATATTAAAAAGTACCATTGAGATACAAAGTTAAAGCTCTGTCATCTGATTCAAGGCCCACTAGCTTAATCCAACAGTTTAACAGAGGATATAACCTGAAATCCCTGACTCTCATGTGTATTTTTGTAGGAAAAAAGTGGAGTGTAAAGGAAATCTGACAATAAACGTGCATATTTTCTGAATTGTGGCATTTACTCTTCTTCATGTAATAAGCAAATAAAATATTTCATAGCTTCTGCTCCATGTAATGGACGACTGACAGGCGAAAATAAGACAGCTCTTCTCTCCCTAGGACAACTGTGTTGAAATTCTGCCCAAAAAGCTGGAGTTGCATTTTGTTTTGATCCAACATTTTACTTAGTAATAACTGTGGTTTGTAAAATTGTATTTTTCTTTTAGGTCAGCAGTACTCCAATGAACAAACCTGGGTCACATAGCTATCATAATGGGCTTGGACACGTGCATGTACATTCACTTCGGACTTCCCATTCAGTTTGTCCTCTGGCTTCGCATCTTTATTGCTTGTTACAAATCATCTCATATTTATGGTCAGTTTGGATTGTTCCTTTATTTCCACTTCTGCTGGTGTTTTCATTGTAAAACAGAAATTAAGTCTCAACTTATTCCCATTTCAAAAGACAAATTTCTATCCCGTGGAGAGGAGTCTTAACTGCTGTAGCTGAATATTTTAGATATTCTGGTACCCAGTGTCTCACAGTTTATAGTTAGAATGACCCATCAGTAGAAACTCAGTATTTTAAAATGTAATATAAACAACATCTTAATTTCAACCATTCATTACTTTGTCACATTTCACCGCAAGCCTCTTGGAGATCGCTGGTTACAATGTCATAACACAGCACTGACACAGACACCACTCATTTTTTATGACATCTTTGGATGCTCAGAGATGCATGACCTCCCAGGGACTCACAACACCACCAAGCCTTTCCTGCTCACTCTGGAGACGGAGCACCCATAAGTCCCCAGTAGCCTAAAACATCTCACATCAACTCAGATCAAATTCATCTTGCCTCTTTTGCTGCTGTGCAGTTATGGTAGGATCACTGGTAATATCATATGGAAGAAAACATAGCCTACCTCTGAGTTTCTGTGCTATAAGAGACAGCATTTGTCCAGCAGCACTTATGCTCTGGATTCCCAGACATCCATTTCCCAGTTTTGGATGTGAACAACAATGTGAACCCTCAGTGCTTTGCAAGGAACAGAAAAGTTAACACCAATGACTACAACACAAAGGTACAAAGGTGAAGCTCTAATATTAACTTCCTGTTAGAACTTTGCCACAATGCATTCATAGTTTCATATAAACTTTCCTCCTAGTGCACAAAAAAGCAGAAGATCAATGGATGAAATTTTTCCTTTTTTCTTTTTTTTTTTTTCTCCCAGACCACGGATTCTCTTATTTAGGTGTTTCTTTTGCTTCCATTTGCTTCACAGTAAAGCCACAAACACATTTTATATATGCAGTTTTAAACCTACTTCACCCACCTCACCACTTCAGTGATGTTTTATCATTATTCCATCAGCTCATCATACAGACTGTGACCACTTCTTCCAACTTATTTATCCACATATTTAACCCAATCATTATCCATTCCTCTGTTTACTTCACAGTTCTGCATCTTCATTTTGGTACACGAAGGTTTTTCTGCCCTTCTGTTCAAATCCCAGGCATTTCATTACATGAGACTTCATCATTCATCTCAACGAGAGATTCCATACAAGGAAGGAAGCAACCAAAAGCAGCACCATGCACACCTCTGATTATTTGTAACTAAGCATGCTAAAGAATGTTATCATGTTGGTGTGCTTCCAAATTCCTCACTGATTTTGCTAATCATGCAGACCAGTGGCAGGATTAGTTGAAGTGAAAGCATACTGCAATCTGAATGTTCATTCTAGCAACCTGCTAAGTGTCATACACGTTGGATATAAATAGTAACTTCAGCATTGTTTTTCCACTGGATTCCATGAGAATATTAGTTTGTTCCACCATATCTTGAATAACGACAATAGGAGCACAACTATATTTAATTTAAGTTTCTTCTTGATATTTTTCCTCCCCTTAGATTTACCCAGTAGAATAGGAACATCTTAAGTAATTGCACAAAAGAAAAGATAGTCATATGCAGATTATATGTGTTGTTACTTTTGCAAGACCCACACTCATAGACAGATACTCTATGTTTTCCTATGAATACACAAGAGCAGCACTGGTGAATTTATGCAAGCAACACGTTTCAAGACTGCCAACAATGAAGCATCATTCAAACTGCACTGTATTTTATGAATAAGCCTGGAATGTTATATTATGATGAATCTATTCAACATTCAGTGGTGTAATGCAGTGCAGAGTAATCATAATAATGCAGTGCATGGCTTTAGCTCATTATGTGCATATGAAAGACACCAAAGTCTTTAGGATGGACACTTAAGCCAAAGTAGGAGGAGAGACAGAAATAAACTCGAGGAATGTAAGAAAGCCCTCATCTCAAAGTCTGATGGTATTCTTATGATCTAAGTATTCAATATTCACACACACACGCACACTGTTAAAGCAGCAGAGAGATCATCTGGAATTAGAATGTCAGAATGTAAGTCTTTTTTTTTTTTATCAATTATGTTTGTGATTTTTTGACTTTTTGGGTGGACAACAGGGTGGATTGTATTTTATTTTTTTAATTTAGAAGAAATATTATCTAGTGTCAATATTGCCAATGGATTTCAGGAAAATGAATGAGGTCCCTCTATAGAAATTCCCTTTCCTCCTCAACTCAGGGGAGGATGGAGTTGCTCCTCAAATTAATTAGAAGGAAAGCCTTATGAGAATACAGCTGGCCTCAGTAACTTCTGCCTTACACCATATTGTTTGATTTTCCATTGCTTAATTTTTTGAGATCCAGATTCTTTTTCATCTGTTTGCACAATGGGAGATAAATTTGAAGATTAGGAAAGAGAGATCCTTCAGTTTTAACAATACTACTCATTAACATGTTGAACACACAATCTAAGGATATTATTTGTATTCCCCTCCAGACTTTGAGCCATTTATAGTATTTCCCTCCCTTCTTGCAAAGTCTACAGTGCACAGTGCAGCCCACGTTATGATGTGCTGAACGAAACACAACAAAGAAATAAAGAAGGGGTCAATAGAAGCTCTTAGCTACAGAAAGGCAATATACAACACCAGTGGTTGAATATTGACCTCAGGGCATTAAGTTTATATTGGCATGCCATGCTACAGCACATGAACACAGTCATCTTTACAACACAGAGCGAATTGGAGAGACTCACATAATTGCCTGCGAGAAGGTACAGGAGCACTTCCAAATGCTGTGCCCTGTAAATAAAACACATTTTTTTTTTTTTTTTGGAGCAAAGGATGTCAGATTAACAGCAGCAGCAAATGAGAAAAATGACAAGACATGAAGAAAATGAAGGCTGTGAAACGAAATAGAGGAGCTTGTTACTACAGGAGAACTGCAGTTCCTATTTTCAGTTCCTATTGTTCAGATAAACATAAATTATAGTGGGGAACACTCTACAAGTAATTCACCCTTCAGTGGACATAAGGAACCAAAAAGAGACTTTAAAAAAAAAAAAAAAAAAAAGAGAGAGAGAAAGAAAAGAAGAAAAAAGTATCAGTATAAATAGGCATGCTCACTCTTGCTGGAAATTAAATTTGATGGAAAGGACAACATACGGATTATATATTTAAATTAATTCCTTTACCAAAATGAGAAAGCTCAATTACACCAGTGTCTTAGCTGATACTGTCACTGTTTGAAGGCAAAGTATATTTCAAACAGGTAGGAAGGAAAATGAGACAGTACAGTTTGTTTCCTGCCACTTCTTCCTCATCTTCCTTCCAAAATTCTTTAACAAGTTAGTTTAACAAGTTGTTAGTTAACAAACTAACTGGGTTAGTTTGATGACAACTTATAGGAAGCAGCTTTATTAAATCCCCAGTTACCATACACAGTCTGCACTTTCAGTAGACAGAGAGCTTCACCTTTTGTGCCAGCAGTTACCACACGTCTCTGAAATACCAACTGTGCATGTAAAGCAAATATGAATCCAGTGCCAAGCAAGTCAAACTGGTAGGGATTTGTAGGGAAGCCTCTTCCCAACACAACATCCTTACCCTACACTGCCTGCCCTTCCCCCCAGCAACCAACAACAAACCCAAACCCAGAAAAACAAATAACAGAAAGAGATTCGGAGGACAAATAGAGAGAAGCTCTAGTGTAGAAAATGTGAAGATGAGTGTTAAAACAGACAATGTTGTTCCATTCAGAAATCTAGATGTTGAATCATGGCCTTGCTTTGAAACTGTCCAAGACTGCATCCTTCTTCCAGTGTAAAAGGGTGCACTGATAATTTGTACTGGGTAGTCAAGGATGACTTATTACAGTAATATTTAGACTGCTCTTATTCCCTTAGAAGACAAACAAACAAAAGCTGCAACCCCCCCCAAACAAACAAACCAACCAAAAATAATTGAACATGTGAAACTTACGAGCTTACTTCCACCACCTATTTTAACTCAAGGCTGGGAACTGATTTACACAGCATCTGTTGGTTGATATAATTTTCTCTTTCAGGTCTTGTAAAATTTTGTTTTCCTTCATCTAGGAAAAGAGAGGCACATCTATGCACACCTAGAAAGCCTCACAGAGAAACCATCTTAACACCACTGCTCCCCCAGCACTTCATTTAGGGGAAAGTGGACTGCTTAGGATTATCCATCACTTCAGATGCTGTGGGGCTGAGGCATCACTTTGCTATGCTGTGGCCAGGTGCATCCCTGGGTAGCTCTTTAGAAGCTATTTGGCTCCCTACACTCCAAGCTTGTCACAAAGACTGTCACCTTTCTGTGGCTGTAGTGAGGGGCCACAGCCACTGCAACAAGTAGCCAATGGGGCAAGCTGAGGTTAACTTCTGTTTTTGCAGCAAAATACCCCCACACTAACTTCCTTACTTATTTCCAAGGTTTCAAACCCTGCCAGGGGAAAGCAGGATTTCTCTAGCTTTCCTGTTTACCAGGAAGGCAGTGGAAGCAGGCAGTGTGCTCAAAGCCCTTTCCTCCAGGGCAGGCAATACCCTTCAAGATCACCCCCCTCCAACACTCCAAGTTTCAGCAGAGCCAAAGACAACCTTGATCTCCAGTAACTTCCAACCTCAGTTACTGAAAGTTGGTTCATGGTTCAAAGTTGGTTCCCTGTTCATGCAGGGAAAATCTAGAAGTATTGATGGAAATACATTTCACAAGGGCAGTATTACATCCTCCCATTCTGTCACCTTTATACTACTCTGCTTAAAGGCAGCTTGCAAGTAAAGCTGAGGTACACAAATGATTCCTTAATATGAGGTACCTCCTAAAAGAAAGTTTTCAGTTCAACATTTAAAGACATTGAAATGACTTGCAAAAACTTATGCAAAAACAAAACACAGAAAGTAAGTTGCTTTGACAGTAGTTAGCTGTCTGCTAACTTGTTTATCCAAAAAGTAGTTTTTTCCTATGCTTTAAATGTGAAGCATCTACATTCTCTGCCTGCCCCCACCCCTCATTCATCAATCAAAAGGAAAATATTTAAACAGTCTCAACTTGCACAAACCCATAAAAAAGGGAATTCAATTATTCATTGTTAGTAACTATTATCACTACTGACACCAATTAAGTAATGTATTTCTAATGACATCGTGATCCTTTGAAAAGCAAGATGCCAATGAATTTCATTGCATTACTTTTTTGTGTTTCCAGAGTACCGCAGAGCTTTCTGAGGGGGGGATGGAGAAGGTGGAAGGGGGGGGGTGAAGGAGATAGCTGTTATCTTTCAACCAGGCCTTCCTTTACTTTCTTCACATCATACTCTAAAAAGTAATGTTATCTTTCAGTATCATCTGGCAGAATGATAAGGAGTGTTTTTCAAAGCTAAGCCAAATTTCAAACATTCTTTGTGGAAAATCCAGGTTCTGCTGAAGCTCTTACTATTTCCCCAGTTTTAACCACATACAATTTTGTTTTCTGTCCTTTCTGTGTGCTGTAACACTTAATTCTATAGGTGTTTAGGCTTCCACGATAGTTTCAGTGGTAAATACCATATCAAGTTTTGCAAGTGTTCTGTGATTCCTAGAAATGTATCGCCAGGGATAAGGTAACACTACAAATACTGCAGAGACACTGTCGATGACTGGTTACCTTGATGATACTAAGTTAGTGATTTATAGAAGTTTGCAAATTCATCTGAAGCTTCTAAGTGAGCTGACCCCTCCTTACCATTTTGCTGCCAAATGTTCACTAAGAGATCATTTACAGAACAGCATCTCTCAAAATATTGCTCCTAGTACACAGCAAAGTTTGAATTTGGGTTCATGGTTAAATACTGTTGCATGCATTAGGTTCACCACAGCACACTGATGTGTGTTAAGCATTTCCATGTGTTTTATATGTATGTAACTGATTTTCATTTAAAATGTTCTAAAGTTCTTTTCAAGGGTACATAAAATATGGTAACAATGGCATCTTAAAAACTTATTATGTAAATGCACAGAACTGAGGTTCAGCATCTTGGGATCACTGTGCATTTTTTTTTTTTTTTTGGGTTGTTCATTCTACCTATGCCAGTCCCAGCAAGTCCATGCTGTCACTGATGAGAAGCAGAAAAAAGTTTTTCATGACACTTTTCCATTTCAATTAGCTCTTTCTCTTAACACATAAATAAATCTCTCATTGCTAATTCATTTAACAAAGAATACATTTTCAAAATTATACTGTTGATATTGCTACATACATTGTAATTCCAATAAATACCAAAATAGTCTAACAAGCTCAGTAATTTACACTTCCTTACCAGCCAATTAATGTGCCACTGTAAGGAATTCAGGGAGGAGAAAAAAAAAAACAAAAACCAAGCTGCTGTTTGTCTGCTTCTGACCAGAACTCAGTAAGGACAGGACTTGATCCCTGACTTGCTCTCACATTCTGTGACACAAAAACCCAAGTACTGAAATTCCAACCCAAAGTGCTTGCTGGCCAATTGTCCTGGCAGACCCAGAGTTCATGATCTAGGACTGAGCTGAGAAACCCTCTGTAGATGCAAGGCACATTCAGACATTTTTTAGAGTTAAAAGAAAATGAAATGGAAAGGGAAATGGAAAGAGAAAGGGAAAGGAGGAAAGAACAAAGAAACAAACCATAAACCCCTGCAAAAATGTAGGAATGTTTCATTACCTAAGACATCCCTAAAGAAAGTGAAGGTGGATTTCATGCACCAGACAAGCAGATAATGTTCTGGTTACATTTCTTCAGTCAGTTACAATTTCTTTTCACTTAGCTTTCAGAAGCACAATCAAAACATTACAAAACTCAGTTCTTTTTGAAAAAAAACTATCAATTTTTCATCTTGTCAAGGTGAGAGTATGACTGAGTATCTGTCAGAAGTCACAATAAAGTATTCACTGGAAGCTGCAATGAACTCAATAAGGGAATATGGCATTTAGTTCCCACAGCTATTTTATTTCTCTTGTCCTCACATTGAACAAAGTAAGTTGTTTCCAGTTTTTAAAGTAAAAAACACAAACACCAGAGAGCATAAATATTTGTCAGTGCAGCTACTCTGAGACAAGAGCAGCAAGGGAGTTGGAATGAAAAGAGTTCTTAACGCAACCTATAAAAAGAAGCAAAACATCCAAGTATATATTAGCTCCTTGTTCAAATGAAGCCTTTCAGTAAAAATACTTTAGCAATGGCATATGTTTCCCACATCACTCAGAAGTTATGAGTTCACCTGTTATTGACTGCATATAGATGGTGACTGAAGTCCTCTGGGTTCACCTTGAGCAACATGGAAATCTGAGTACTGCAATATGTGAAATGATCAAATCAATTCAGCTGAATTAAATACCCCCTCTGCAGTGAAGCTGCCCAAAGTGTTCTTTTTGTGTCACTTTCTATAAGGAATCTCCACAAAGATGTGTATTGACAACAGACCAATCAATGCCAGAAGAAATAGAGAGCTTGCTATCTAGTAAGTTAATGTTTTCTAATAAAGCCTTCTTTGCTCTTAGAGCACAAATCCCACCTATTATATGGTTAAATGGGGCCAATTTAAAACAAACAAACAAACCAACAAAACCCAATAAGATTCAGAACCACCACCCACTCCATTCACAGACTATGATTTTTATAGAGGCTACTGACAGTAGGTAACATTTTCCCTGGATAACTCACATAATACTTTGACATAAGATTTGAAATTCAACACATCCCTTTTCCTCACAGAAATAAGGTTGATATCTCAGACTATTTCAGACCACTCTTAAGATTTAAAAGCAGCGTCTTAAATTAAAGGCTATACTGAAATATTAAGTTATTGCCAAGTAAAAATGTTGAACTGATTTCACAAGAGTTCTGAAAGATAACTCCTTTTTAATACATGACAGCATAATACCACTGATACATATGATTGCCAAGAGAACAGAAAAACTTGCTGGGTCTCCAGCACATTTGCCTGTAAGGGCAGATCGTGTTTCTTTCATAAAAAGAGCAAATATTTTAAAGGGAAGATGTACTCTGATATGATACCTTATGCAATGAAATGATGCAGAGTAGCAGGCTGCTACATTTAAGTTCAGTAAAGACTTGGATTTACTACTTTTCCAATGCCATGGCACTTAAATGGTTCTAAAAAACTAATTCAATAAAGTAGCATTAGCATGTGTCCAGATATCATGGTGTCACCATACTATAAAACACACAGACTTTTACCAAACACCACGTCCTTTCTCCAAAGCTTCATTTTTGGTGCAGGGAAGTTATTCATTAATGTCTTCTTGTTCACTGGATTTTACTGTGCACGTTCAACCATTCTGACCACAGGCACCTCTATATCTAACTCTCCAGTATCTCTTCATTATCGTAATATATTCCATAGTCTCCTTGACCTAAGTATTTTCTATTCCAACTGCATTTAGAAAGTAGTTTGTAACAGCTCATTTTACCATATGAGTCTCTGCTCAACTCTTCAGCTTGGTACTAATGTCCCACCACTTATTCTGAATGCCTGAGATGTCTGCTGTAGGAGTCCTCATTTCAGGCCATGGATATCAGTACATTTAGGTTTTCAGATTTTTACCATTTTAATTAAAACCTGATCTTTGTCACATCATCTATTTTTGCATGAGTTGATTCAGTGGGATAGCTCTGCTCCCTTTCCTACCTGAAATTGTTTTTCTGCCTTTTTAGCCTTCACTCCACTTATTTTAAAACACTTCCATTTAAAATTGAAGCATGGAAACCGTTTCTAGTTATGTAGAATTCACACATCCTTCAGGCTCATTTTGACAAGTTGAAGAAATGATCATGGGAATACAGAGCAGTGTAGAGTTTGATAATTTGGGAGAATAATCAACTGCTTTAAAATAAATGAAAAATTATAGCCAAAGTATCATAGAATCATAGAATCATAGAATCCTAGGGGTTAGAAAGGACCTCGAAAGATCATCTAGTCCAACCCCCCCTGCCAGAGCAGGGCCACCTAGAGTACATCGTGCAGGAACGTGTCCAAGCGGGTTTTGAATGTCTCCAGTGAAGGAGACTCCACAACCCCCCTGAGCAGCCTGTTCCAGGGCTCTGTCACCCTTACAGTAAAAAAATTTTTCCAAATATTCAACTTGAACCTCCTGTGCTCCAATTTACACCCATTACCCCTTGTCCTATCACTGGTCATCACTGAGAAAAGCCTAACTCCATCTCCCTGACACTCGCTCCTTACATATTTGAAAACATTGATGAGGTCACCCCTCAGTCTCCTTTTCTCCAAACTAAAGAGACCCAGCTCCCTCAGCCTTTCCTCATAAGGGAGATGTTCCACTCCCTTAATCATCTTAGTAGCTCTGCGCTGGACTCTTTCAAGCACTTCCCTGTCCTTCTTGAACTGAGGGGCCCAGAACTGGACACAATACTCCAGGTGCGGCCTCACCAATGCAGAATAGAGGGGGAGGAGAACCTCTCTTGACCTACTAACCACACCCTTTCTAATGCACCCCAGGATGCCATTGGCCTTCTTGGCCACAAGGCCACATTGCTGGCTCATGGTCATCCTCTTGTCTACCAGGACCCCCAGGTCTCTTTCACCTACACTGCTCCCCAGCAGGTCAGCCCCCAACCTATACTGGGACATCTTGTTGTTCTTCCCCAAATGCAAGACTCTACACTTCCCCTTGTTGAATTTCATCATGTTTCTCTCTGCCCAACTCTCCAGCCTGTCTAAGTCTCTCTGAATGGCAGCACAGCCCTCTGGTGTGTCAGCCACTCCTCCCAGCTTAGTGTCATCAGCAAACTTGCTGAGGGTACACTCTATACCCTCATCCAAGTCGTTGATGAAGATATTGAACAACACCGGTCCCAGTACCGACCCCTGAGGGACTCCACTAGTCACACACCTCCAACCAGATTCTGCCCCATTAACTACAACTCTCTGACTCCTTCCTTTCAACCAGTTCCTGATCCACCTCACTACCTGATCACCAAACCCATACTTGGTCAACTTATCTACAAGGATGCTGTGAGAGACGGTGTCAAATGCTTTACTGAAATCAAGATAAACCACATCTACTGCTCTTCCATCATCTATCCACCTAGTAATTTCCTCATAGAAGGCTATGAGGTTAGTCAAACATGATTTACCCTTGATAAAACCATGCTGACTGCTCTTGATGACCCCCATGTCCTTGATATGCCTGGAGATAGTGACAAGAACAAGTTGTTCCATCACCTTTCCAGGGATGGAGGTGAGGCTGACCGGTCTATAGTTACCCGGGTCCTCCTTCTTGCCCTGGAGTAGACTGGAGTGACATTTGCTATTCTCCAGTCCTCAGGCACCTCTCCTGTTACCCATGACTTACTGAAGATGATGGAGAGTGGCCTAGCAATGACCTCCGCCAGCTCCCTCAGCACCCTTGGATGCATTCCATCTGGACCCATCGACTTATGGATGTCCAGATTACTCAGCTGATCCCTAACCCAATCCTCATCTACTACGTCAAATTCCTTATCTATCTTGACTACTTCTGGGGCTAAATGAATCTGGGGCTCATGTGGAAACTCTGCAGGAGTAAAGACAGAGGCAAAGAAAGCGTTCAGCACCTCTGCCTTCTTTATATCCTCTGTCTCCAGGGCTCCCATCTCATCCCTTAGTGGGCCAATATTGCCTCTAGCGTTAGTTTTACTAGCTATGTATTTGAAAAAGCCCTTTCTATTATCCTTAACCTGACTTGCAAGGTTAAGTTCCAAGGAGGTCTTAGCTTTCCTAATTGCCTCCCTACATCCTCTGACGACAGTCCTGTATTCCTCCCAAGTGACCAGCCCCCCCTTCCATGATCTGTAGATTTTCCTTTTCCACTTAAGTTTTCCCAGCAGTTCCTTTTTTAACCATGCTGGTCTCCTAGCTCCCTTACTAGATTTCCTAACCATAGGGACGCTCTGATCCTGTGCTTGCAAATAGTGGTCCTTGAATATTGACCAGCTATCTTGAGCCCCTTTATCTTCTAACACCCTGTCCCATGGGATTTCTCTTAACAGTTGATTGAGAAGGCCAAAGTTTGCCCTGTGGAAGTCCAGGGTTCTGATCCTACTGGGTATTCTGTTCCTTCCACACAGGATCCTGAACTCTACCATCTCATGATCACTGCAGCCAAGGCTGCCATTGACCACCACTTCTTCGACAAGGCCCTCCTTGTTGGTTAGTATAAGATCCAGCAGCGCTCCTCTTCTAGTCGGCTTGTCCACCATCTGCATTAAGAAGTTATCATCAATGCACTGGAGGAACCTCCTAGACTGTGAAAGGCTGGCTGTGTGAGTCAACCAGCAGATATCAGGGTAGTTAAAATCCCCCATGAGGACTAGGGACTGAAGTTGTGAGGCTGCTTTCAGCTGCCTGTAGAAGGCCTCATCAACCTCTTCGCCTTGATCAGGAGGTCTGTAGTAGACCCCCACAACTGTGTCACCCACACCAGCCTGCCCCTTAATTCTTACCCACAGACTTTCAACTTGCCCCTCATCAGCCCCTGCACAAAACTCAACACATTCTAGTTGCTCTCTCACATAAAGAGCAACTCCACCACCTCGCTTCCCCGCCCTATCTTTCCGAAAAAGCACATAACCATCCATGGCCACATTCCAGTCATGTGACCTATCCCACCATGTCTCTGTTATCGCTACCAGATCATAACCCTTAGCCCGTACACTGACCTCTAACTCTTCTTGCTTATTCCCCATGCTGCGTGCATTAGCATACAGACATTTCAGGAAACAAACAGAGCACACTGGTGGGACTAAATCCTCCCTAGACCAACTGCCTTTGGGCCCTGGTTTGTTCTTCTTGTGTTTGTCCCTAACAGACCCAGTTTTCTCCCCTTCCCCCTTCACATCTAGTTTAAAGCTCTCTCAATGAGCCCTGCTAAGTCCTGCCCCAAAAGCCTCTTACCCCTCTGGGACAGGTGCATCCCACCTGTCACCACCAGGCCAGGTGTCTCATATAGCATCCCATGATCAAAAAAACCAAAACCCTGTCTTTGGCACCAGTCTCTTAGCCACTCATTGACCTGCAGACTCTTCCTATATACCTCCCCACCCATTCTTACAGGAGGGATGGAGGCAAACACTACTTGTGCTCCAGACCCCCTAACTAGCCGTCCCAGGGCCCTGAAGTCACTCTTCATTGCCCTTACATTTCTTGTGATAATTTCATCACTGCCAATCTGAAAAATCAGCAGTGGATAGTAATCAGAGGGACCCACAAGATTAGGGAGTTTACCCACAAGATTAGGGAGTTTACCCACAAGATTAGGGAGTTTGTATTATTAAGTATTATTAAGGATTATTAAGGTAAGTATTATTAAGGAGGAAGACCAAGGCTTCAAAGCAAAACTCAAGCAGTACAGGAATTCATCTTTTAGGATGATGGGAAAAAACCTAAAAAAAAACTCTCAAACCCTGAACCCCACTACTTTTCACAAGCAGTGATGTACAACTTAATCTCTTTTATAGAGTCATTCAGCTTTAATAATAGTCAATGCTCAGTCTTTGCAACCCCTTTGATGAAAAACTGCTTATCATTCATCTTATCTTAAAGACAGAAATGAGAAAAAATATTTTGTGCCTATGGTAGCCTGGAATACCACAAGGCCCTCATAAAACTCCAAAATATTTAAAGCTATGTGCAATTGAAGATGATAGTGGGACAATCACATATACTTATTTTCAATTTTTTTGAAAGCCATGGCAGGCATGAACAAAATTACTAAAAGAAAATAGCCTCAAGAGCAAATGTAGGTCCATAGTCTCTAGCTGTATTAATATAAATATGTTCCACCTCCAAGCATCTTCCAAACTGAAGTTATAGCTCAATAAGGAAGACATATTTCCATCTTAAAGTTATCAGTAAATATTTTACTAGCAGTCATTTTCAACTCTGAATCAACATTTACATGCACTTTTCAGCAATCTGCTTCTGCATGGAAGGGAAAGATCCTAAAACACACTTTCACACCACAGTCTGGATTGCAATCTGAAAAGGCCAAACTATACACAGTACATTAGATCTAGATGCAATCAGACCAGGCAGTGGTGGTATCTGTGGGCACACACAGTCCCTTACATGACAGCTATAAGATAATTGCTTCAAACAGATAATCCAGCTACTGTTTCATTAAAGCTAAATTGCAGTTGTTAATTGGATATTTCCTCACAACTACCTTACTGGCAACAATGATCTGCTCAAATTGCTTAGGTAGAAATTCCTGACAAACTTTTGACTTCTTACCTGCATCAACATCTGCTGAAATACTCTTCTTCCATTTTAAAATAATTATTTGTAAACAGAATTAAAAAACATGGAATGGAAAAACACTGCAGACATCTCATTCAAACTTAGATGTATGTACATCCTCTTGACTCATTATCAGAGAATCAGCACCACTTGGTTTGGAACAGACCTCATCTGGTCACTTAGTTCACCCTTCTGCTCAAAGCCTGGTGTCAGCACTGAATTCTGACTTAAATCACCCCTAAATCAAAAATTCAATATAGAGAAGGGCAGACACCACTGGATGGTTACACCTAAATCAGAGTATTTACTGCAGTAAATGTTTGTATAAACTTGTACTGAACCCCTAGGGATTCACATTCCAATTTTCAAGTCAGAAACTAATGCCAAAGCACACCATTTCAGCTCATATACTTCTAAAAAAACTCCCATGTTTTCATAAATGAGTCTTAATGCTAAAAAGTAATATATGCCGATGAACAATGTATGAAATTTGGATTTTTCTACCTTCTGCAAACTGCAAATCTATTCACATGCTTAGAAAGTGCAGACCTGCAAGGGTTGCCTTGCCACATCAAATAAATACTTGCATAGTTCTGTATGCTATTTACACACAGAGGCTATAATGGCCTCTGTTTGAAATATCCTAGCAAGGGAAACTATTATTAATTTTTTATTTTAAAGGAATGAATTTGAAGCTTGTAGAAATCAGCATGAATGCAACTACCACTGCAGGTCTCAATGTGATTACATTACAGGTCCCAAAGTACTTCCTTCCTTGTGTAACCTCAAATTCACCATGGTGCTCCCTCTATACATTTATTAGTTGCACACATAAAGTCAGGAGCTTTTAGTCTACAAGCTTCATGGGAACATTTTTTAAGAAGTTCTTGCTTGACTGAGCTTGTTTTATCTGTCACAAATAACATGAGTGGATACGACAAATCACAGGATAACACAAGTAACAGAATTTTTAAGGTAAGTTTTTACTTGATTAAGCTAGTTTGATGGCTCAATCAGAAACTTGAGATTATAATTGAAAAATACATTGCTAGAAAAAAAGAAATCAGATTACACAACAAAAAGGTGACTGTCAAGGGAAAAAGAATGGTTATTAGAAGATGGCAGTTTTCATCAAGAACAACCTCATTCATTTTGAAAGCTATTGCCATTGGGTCAATCATTAAATGATTAAATGTTTCAGTACTCACGGACTTAGCTGGTTAATGTTCACCTTGCAACAAAACCCTACTGCAGGGGGATGGGCCTGGGGTAGGCAGGGAGGGAGAAAACCTTATCATCTTTGCTCAATAGAAACCCCAAAAACTGATGGGACACAAGCTCTCCTTTGCTGCCTTAGGGCTGCAGTAAACTGTTACCTGAGAAAGAAGTTGCTGCAGAGATCTACCTTGATATCTATCACATTTGTTGTTTTAATTTCAAACACATTTGTTATTTTTTAGACTGTTGATTCAGCTTTGTCTCATAACCAAATTAAAATGTAAATTAAAAAAAACATTTCACAAAAGAAAAGGGACATGATTCTGGATACATCACAGTTTGATTTTTTATTTTACATGCAGTTCTCAGAATTTAATTTCAAACCACCTGGTAGCAAATGTCTTAATTTCTCAGCTCCTGAAGACAGTTATCTTTCCTGTCTATTTTTCTCCCTTCAAAGGAAAATACTGTTTGTTTTCAAAATAGATAAGAGCATCTTGCCAGTTGAACCTTCCAAATAATGAGAAGAAAAAAACCAGAACACCAAAAAACAAACAACAGGCAGATTGTAACCACAATTTCTTAAAATTCCCATATCTAAACCATTGTCAGATTCATGTGCTCATGGTTTGATCCAGTTCTTGCATTATCTGAGCTTCTGATTTTATACATTATAAAATATGACTCTTAATTGAAAGGATAGTCAATCATGGAACTTTGCTATTAGCTTTGCCAAGTGTTCCTTGTCTTTGCTTTCATCTAGTTTCATTTTATATATATATATATATATAAGTTAATTTTATATATGTCCACCTGAGCAGTATAGTATTTCACCTTTTTCTGGCATGCAATACAAGCTACCCATCATCTTTTTACAGCAGCCTTTAGCATGATACTTCAATCTTAGCTGTTTAAGGAGTTTATTGCAACAAAGCTAACACAACCTAACACACACCAGCAGGTAATGACTCTCTTACTGACCTATGTGGGGCTATTGTCATCTGAATATTTCTGTTGCTACTTGATTTTACAATTTCTTCAGTTGTGAGAGCTGATGGACACTCCAGAAACACTTCATTTATTTCATTTAGTCCTGTCCCTTCCTTGAAATTAAGTCAGAAATAATCAGTTGAACACTGTTTTTCCAACCCCTTATATCGAAGTGCTTCCAAAACAAGTGTACACCTTGTAACTACATTAAAACATTCTGAATGCAGCTAAGTCTCTTGGTTTTGTTCCTTATCAGATGCTCTTAACATCTTGTCAATGCTTATTTCCCTAAGAATACAATGCTGCAGGCCTCACACAAAGGGTGTGTGGCATAATAAAATCGAATTTGGCTCCAAACATTTCTTCCTTCCTACACTCTGCAACTGAACCAATGTTTTTATGCAGCCACAGTATGGAAGTCTGCATTCAAATGCATTACTATAATTAGATTTACTGGTAGTGCATATGCCATCATAAATATTAACTTTTTACTGAATGGACAGTTGGCTATAGGAGAAAGCAGATGAAATGGAGAAATCTGGGTAGAAGTTGATGGACTAAATGTCTAATTCTCTGGTTAGAATCACTAACAGTGTCAGTCAAGAAGATCTCAGCTAGAGCATATGGATGATGGTAGAAACTGTGTGGAAGTTACCTCTAGGGAATGCAGCTCCAAACACGACTCAAAATAAAGCAGGTGACATTTTGACTTTGAACTCCAAGGTGTTGAAGACGTTTTGGGTTTAGGGTTGGGGATCTTTGAAATTCTTATTTGACTAGAAGTGACCCATAGCAACATGTGACACTACTTCATGCAGCTGGAGATACATTCAGGCTGTGTTTAGTCTTCTAATTAAAACTTGGTAACTTCACAAAAGTTCACATAACTCTGCTCCAAAACAGATGAGATTAGATATGAAAAAACACTTACAAAGTAAATATCAAACCTGAATGAGAAAGCAAGATATTAAAAGGGGTCTTTTGATGAGGGGTGTATTAGACATATACATAGAGATGGGATTTGATACCATACCAAAGTTTTCAGAAGTACCACAAAAATGACAGTAATATTTGTTTTCTGTATCACTGAAAACAGTCACCTTGACTTTTCCTTATTGTTTTGGGGTGGATTTTTTTTTTTTTAACTTTTTTTACATAGCCTTAATGCTACTTCACTGTAAAGGAAGGAAACTAGGTAATGATGAGAGACAAAATTATCCTAGAGTGATGGTTGCCTTTAAAGGATGTTGACTATAGCAAGAGAGAGGTATTGCCAAGAGCACAAAGTATATACAAGCAGCAGCTTGCTGGGGGGCTGAGGGACATTTCTTCTGTCTCCCAATGTAACAAACATTTCCATTGACATTTAAAGGAATATCAAAGACAAAACAATCCTCCTTTAACTTTGAATACCTTCTGTGCCTTAGAACTCAAAAGTTTCTTGTAGCAGTACCAGTGGTGTATTTGTCATCCTGCCAAAGAATTTGTACCTCTGAATAGTTTTGCCAGAGCAAGCATCTCATAAAACATGAGTTCAACTATTTCAAACAAACAAAAAAACCCTATTATAACTGCAAAAGCTATTTTAAAAGCTGGTAAGGCATGATTAATAATAATTAATGTCACATTTAGAAATCAAATCCTTATTTACAGATCATGTGCTGCCCAGACAATATAACCCCAAAATCAGACCCCAACCTTATAGAACTGGGGTTTTCTGAAGTAAAACCTATATAATAAAATGGCTTATTTCACTACCTATGACAAATAATACTTGAGAACAAAACATAATTTAATGGCTTAAAATACTTCAATATTTTGACACACAACCACATATTTAGCTCACAGTGAGAAGAGGCATGACTGTAAATGTACTTGGAGAAACCTAAAATCTTTGTGAACACACCTGGGTTAAATTTCTCATACCCAATCCTAAACAAACAGAATAATCTTTTACTCCAGTAGAATATACAGTGCACACTCACATCGTGCCTTCCTCAGTCTGACATATAGCAAGGAAATATTTCACACTATCTTTGTTTTCAGAAGCTCTTCAATGTCTTTTTCAGAAATCCAACAAGATTCTAACAAAGAAAAGGCAGAGAATGGATGGTGAAGGGATGACACCTACCATGAATCCACAGGTACTCTTCAACAACCCTTCTCTCCCCTTCAGATAACACCCACAGCCACAGAAGGCAGTGTGGATGGGAAGGATGAGACCATCCAAAATGTAGGGGTAGGCAGGGGGGAAGCAAGGAGATCTGAGATGACTGCTCATTTTCAAAGTCTACTAACCTCAAAGACTTCAAAATCATCACAAAATCCAGGTCAGGTACGGAAAAAAAAAATGTAGAATTTTGCATAGCAAACTCTACCTTTTGAAGCTCAAGAAGGGAATTAAAGTATGAAAGAAGGCTTAAAGTATGAAAAACCTCCAGTATGCAGCATGTTAGATGAGGTTCATCCTACTGTGAAGCTGATGCAAAAAGGCACTCAGAGGAAAACCTCAATTGTTCAGAAAATAAATATTATTTCATCACATGGATGTAACTGTAATGACACAAGCCCCAACATATATTCACCGAAGGAACCAAAGAAAAAAAAAAATAAAGACATGTCAAGGAAAGACTAATTCAGATGTTTTGGTGCTCTGCAAACAAACACATCACCCACTTTGCCTGGCCAGCAGGTCCAAGGAAGTGATTCTGCCCCTGTACTCAGCACTGGTGAGGCCACAGCTTGAGTACTGTGTCCAGTTTTGGGCCCCTCAGTTCAGGAAGGAGATTGAGGTCCTGGAGCAGGTCCAAAGGAGGGCAACCAGGCTGGTGAAGGGACTCGAGCACACACCCTATGAGGAAGAGCTGAGGGAGCTGGGGGTGTTCAGCCTGGAGAAGAGGAGGCTCAGGGGAGACCTCATCACTCTCTACAACTCCCTGAAAGGAGGTTGGAGCCAGGGGGGGGTTGGGCTCTTTTCCCAGGCAACTCTCAGCAAGACAAGAGGGCATGGTCTCAAGTTGTGCCAGGGGAGGTTTAGGTTGGATATTAGAAAGAATTTCTTTATGGAGAGGGTGATCAGACATTGGAATGGGCTGCCCAGGGAAGTAGTGGATTCTCCGTGTCTGGAGATATTTAAAAAGAGACTGGATGTGGCACTCAGTGCCATGGGCTGGGAACCGCAACGGTGGTTCAAGGGTTGGACTTGATGATCTCTGAGGTCCCTTCCAACCCAGCCAATTCTATCTATGATTCTATGATTCACTCAAATATAAGGTACAATATACTGGCAGCTACAAGGAAGAGTGAGCCAGCTGCAAAACAGTCTGAAAAGGAGAAACACTTGGGTTTGTTGACCCTGCAGCAATCGATACAGTCAAAACAGGAAAGAAGAATGAGAACTGAAGGACTGGAGGTTCAGAACCTCACCTATTTCCTGTTTTCTTATTCTTTACGAACATGAATGAGGCCAGCAAGGTCTTGCTTGTGGTTCCAGAGAAAACCTGGTTTGTGCCCAGGGCCACAGAGGTTGAAGGTTAATGGACCAACTCAGAGCACTGGCTCCCCATTTCCATGCAAAGCTCCCCAGGTCTCATTTGAATAGCTTTGTGTCTAGCTGAGCTGGTGCTAGTTAAAATGTGCCAAAACCAATTAGTGAATAAAGATGCTGCTATAGCAACAGCATCTAATTTTCCAATTAGTAATAATTGCTGAAACACCTGCCATAAAACATAAATACCTTTGGATTGAGGGGGTCCCTGAAACAAACTTTAAAGGAAAGTTCTTTGTTCTTTCTTAAATTGACCTTTATCATGATAATGAAATAGAGAAAAGTGCCAGTTCTCTTTTCGCTGCCATCAAATGTAACACAAGTAGACAAAGTATTATTTATTTTTAAGACAGTCCAAAGAAAGTGTTCTAAAGCCTTAACCTAATTAACTACACTGTGCTTAGAGATTCCCAAACAAGATAAATTCCAGATGGCAGTCAGCTGCAATGAGGAGAAGGGCAATGAATACAATAATGAAATACCACCTGTAAATGCTCTGATTCATGGAGGAAAAGGCAAAGGATATAACAGTGCTATGGTAAGAAATCATGGGCTCAGGCAAGATATAAAGGCCTGTATTCATTTGAGTGTCTTCTGAACCCTGAGCATACAGTTTTTACACTTAATCTCTAGTATATCTGGACTGTCCTAGTTCCAGTCACAAATGGAAATGGGGCTCACATTTTCTGTGCTGCACCTGGAATGTTTTTAGCACTCTCATAGCAGCCCCTTTCCAGCCACATGTTGGAAGTATCTGAATTCAGCAAGCAGATGCTTAGATAGCATCAGTGCATGAGAGTGCAAATTCCCATAATCTTCACATACTCAATCTTTTTGGTATTTCAAACATTATCATTGCTCCCCATCCATGTAGCAGGAATCAAAGTTTCCAGCACTTCTCAGAGATATTGTTGAAAACAACACCTTGTTTTCCCCATTTTTTATAAGATCCATCTAATTACATAGGTACATTCTTATACTCCCAGAATGTAGAATAACGTGAGTAATGGAATGGAAACCCATGGTCATAACACACTGATATTTGTAAATATGTTTCCAAACACACATTCCAAAGTATGGGCAACATGCAGTCCTTGAGAAAGAGAAGAAAAGTGTGTGGAGTCTTTTATGCTATACAATAGCTGTGCCTCAACTTTGGGTTTGTTTTTTTTGAAGAACATTAAACCCCATAGAAACTCTATGATCAAGCTCTTATAGGTTTCAAAGAGGGAGAAAAAAGTGTGCTATTTCCTCTCTGTAGTGAAATTGATCATAAAGAGCAGAGCATTTCATATTTGTCAGCAATTCAGATTGTACAAGACCAGCCACACATTAGTTCCCTGCTTGTAAGAGCCTAAAATCACATAAGGATTCCCATTTAAGCCTCTTCAGAAATCCCAACTGAAGGGAACACAAGCAGTTAATCAGAAAGGCAGGTTTCACAACAAATGGAATAAATTCCCAAATGGTCAAGCCCAGAACTGCTTTTTGAAAAAGCAGAAACAGTAAACGCAGCAAACAGATGCTTCACAAGGATAAGTTTTAACAAACACTCAAAAGTAATGTTTCTGTATCACAGGAGAGTTGTGATTTTTTTATATTTATTTATTTTCTTTAAACAGAAAAGAAGTAGAACAGTAGTAAAGAAAAATTTATACTTCTTGTGATGTGCACTGCTTGGTGCATTTGTATTTATATACAAGCTGTACCATCTGTTGGGATGAACAAACAATTTTGTAGAGTTTTTTTTTCCCCTGGGGGTTATTCATTAATTTTTTTAAAAAATGGTTTTAGGTTGGTTTTGTTTTGTTTTTTTAAATTTACTTTGTTTGTTTTAAAACAAGCAGAAAAAAATAATTTAGCAGTTAAATATTTTCTATGGTCAAGTGTGGAAAAAACTAACAGTTTTTC
Source organism: Calypte anna (assembly GCF_003957555.1). Classification (NCBI taxonomy): domain Eukaryota; kingdom Metazoa; phylum Chordata; class Aves; order Apodiformes; family Trochilidae; genus Calypte; species Calypte anna. The sequence goes on along the minus strand of NC_044248.1, from coordinate 36,500,972 downwards.
TAATGCTCTATTTTTGCAAATGACCTAATTAACTTTTTACAAGTGTCCTCTAAGTTCCATACTACTGTAGTGTACTTCAGAGTTTCAATAATGTTTTAACTTCAATAATTTATATAAAATCAGAGTCCTTGCCCAGTTATTATTCCTGAATTCCAAAGGGACATCTTTGGATAGAGGGACTTATCTAAAAATTACTATTTCATTAAGGAATTCACTTTCAATTCACCTTTAAAAGGTAATGTCTAAGTAAAAAATACATTTTGAGAGAACAAAGTTTATGATAAAGGCTTCTGCAGCATTATTAATTATGCCCACACTCTGAATCCTTACAAAGAAGATATGCTTCCCTTAGATGCTTAGGCCATATTACAGTACCTAAGATGCCACAGGAGCTTAGAAAGGAATGCAGAATTCTGTCAAGATTGAAGAAAAGCCTTAATGGATCCCCTTAAAGAAAATGAGGGGGATTTGTGTGTGTATGTGTTGGGTTTTTTTTTTCCTGCTTCATTTCAAACTCTGCAGAACTCGATTTTCATCCTGAAAATGCTTCCTAGGGTTTCTAGTAGCTAAATTCCCCCCCACACAGCTGAAAAACCACCCAACCAAAAAAAAAAAAAATCCCAACAACAAATGAAAAAAGTCAAGTAATCAAAACCATCCTATGCGTTACTGCATAGTAAACAGAATCCTCTATACACTGTAATTCTAGTTTATAGTCAGCTTCTCATAGAAAGCCTTTCTCCTGTATTTCTCTATCAGGTAGTGCACCAAGTATGCATGAAACACCAGAACTCCTCCAATTCGGGTTTTCCAGTAGTTTTAAAATTAATTATATATTTATGAGATTATTTTCGGTCATAAAAGAACAGAAATGCTTTTAGAACCTTCATGCCAGTGCAGGACATAAGCCTGTTTGCTTTTAAGCACTGGTAATCTCATTGGCACTGATAAAATTATTCATGCTTCAAAAATTAAGTGACTAAGCAAATTAATTTCTTTTTCCTGGGCTGAACATATAAGTAATAGGCTTAGGACACGGTACAGACTGCACAGAGTTTTTACATGATGGAATGTGTTTTAAAACAAACCAAGAAGTCAAGCATATTGTTTATCTCTGTTTTTTTAAAGCATGTGAATCTTTCAAGGGGACAATTATGAAATGTGCTCTCTGGAAATGCCCAGGCTAGCATGAGAATTAAAGGAGGTAGAAGATATGCAATTACTTCACCAAGGGACAGATCTGCAAAGAACTGATGATGGGTGACACTGCAGGGAATGAGCAGAGTGAAGATTTGTACTGTGAACTAAGATTTAATGAATCCTCAGGCAAGTTTTATCAAAGCAACTAAAGGAAGGGGTAAAGAAAAAGAAGACTGTTGATCATGGATTAGCTAAATGAAAATGCTACGTTCATTCAAAAAAAATATCCACCCAAAACAGAGTGACCTTCAACATTTAGTTATAACACTAATCATCTGGAGGCAAAATACTCTGTAATTTCAACCTAATGATGAACTGATTGCCAAGAATATAAGATACTACTCTGTAAGACTGTTTCAAAATCACAGTCGAAGATTTGTAATATGCATTTTCTGAGAATAGAAGATTGCAAAATATGTTTTCCTCTTTATGGAAAGGTTAAAAAAGGGGACAGCCTTCTTAGACAACTGAAATAACCCATTATGTGTAAAAAATTTTCAGTAGAAAACGTGAATCTCCTTTTTTTTATATCCTTCCCAGAGACAGTAATCTAAAATTAGATGGGCCCCATATCACATCCAATACACAAATACAACTATCAAACACAATTATCTAAATGGTGATAAGAGTTCACTGCACAAAGTGGGGTTTTTATTTTTTTTCCTTTGATAACTACGCTAAGGAACTGTTTTTCAGAACAGAGAAAATAGAGTTTATGGACTGATGCAGATATATTATAGGCATAAAGTGGTTATTTGGACAAACATTTCAATCAGTCTGTCACAGAATTAGTCCCATTTCCTTTTTCCAGCCTCTGAAAATTTTAAATGTAATTGATGGTAAATTATTTGTGGAGCTGGGAACTAGAGCTTTCAAAATCATAAGTTTAAGGACAATTTTTATTCTATATTAGACGTAAACTGCCATGAAGAACAGTGGGGAATGTTCTGTTCCCAACAAATTGGACTCATCCATGCGAGATATAATCATAGCCCCAGACTCAAGTACAAAAATTGCTGATTAAGAATGCAGCTACTAAGGAGAAAAAGCATGATCCAGTGTCTCCTGGAAGAGCTCATCAAACATTGCAAATTCCCAAAATAACACCAGCAATGGCAGTTTTATTCTGCTTAAGCACTGTTCTTCTGTGAAACTGAAGGAAAGAAAGTTCTCTACACGAAGTCAAGGAATTTCAAAGGACTTACATCCTGTAACCAGACTCACAGTCTGAGGTGAGGCCAGAAGCCCAGAAGCATAAATCTGGTGAGAAAATTGGAGCTTGTCACCCAAGGCATGGAAGCCATAGGAGCCTACCTGACGGCTTCAGGACCACATAAGGCAGAGAAGGTCCCCCCCTCTGTCCTGCAACAAGAATCATTAAGTTGTGACCTCTCTGATATCTTGGCAGCATTAAGAAAGTAAGGCTGTAGAAAGATTTTGAGAAACAAAGGGTGTTGCAATTTTAAGGGTGGATCTCTCGAAAAAAATTATGAAAGAACTGTTTTCTAAAAGCGTGGTTTCAGTAACATAACAGTAAAAGCCTTCACTTCTTTTCTCCTCAGAGAGAATTTCTTCAGAAATTAGAGCCTAAGGGATTAGATCCCTTCTGCATTAAAAGAAAAAAAAAAAAAAAAACCAAGCAAAAAACCACATTATTGAAGCAACTTTCCTAATGTATGAGCACATTACTCAATGGCAATTAGAGTAATCAGAGAATAGAAAAGTACTAAAAACTATCTACAAACAGGATTAAAAGAAGGAGTAAACAAAGTGACTGCCTTCATAATTTCACGCAAAACACAACTGTCAGAAAACATCTTTTACATTTTGCACTTTCTGTGTCTTCACCTGCACTTGAAATAGTGAGAATGACAGGCCAGTAAGTTAAGACTCGAAAATTCCCAGTGGAATTCCCAGCCATAGCTCACAAAGAATAGGAAATCTCTTCCCTCAAATGATACTATTATCAGTAACAAGAATTTATTTATGTTTCTCCTCTATTTAGGACACATATATACTACTAGCAAATAAAAAAAATAACTCATCCAATGCTAGAAAAATACTTTCAGGGAGTCTTCAAATATCAAGAAATAGTTATGCATGATTAGAGGCAGTAAACTGTGGTGCTGATTGAAGTCATTTGGCTTTCAGAGCTTCACCTTCTGCTTTCTTCTCTTCATAAAACACCTGCTAGCAGCCTCCCTTGTTCCAATAAACTTTTGGGTACAAATCTATCCTTTCCAGTCAACACAGAAACTCATTAGAGACAAACAAGGTGAAAGAAAATCTGAGCAGCAGGAGAGAAGTTCTGACATGATGACACCACCAGCAAAACTGCTTTTGTGTGACCAGGAGATCATCTCCAGGTGCTTCCCCAGAGAGACAGGTAAAGTGGCCTAATGGTTTTATTGCAAGTCAGAAAAGGTGCAAAACCGTAAGATTTCAGGTACAGCCCTGGGCAAACCACACAGTTGCTCTCAGTTTCCTCATTTGAAACATAAAGACAATAAATCTGTCAAATACAGGCTGCCATAAAACTAAGAAAAGGGTGACAGTTGATTTTTGCCTTATAAAAGGTAACAGTACAGACCTCAAATTAAGAATGTTGAAGCCCAGTACTAGTAAGCAGAAGAACCTGAAAGACAATTGTCTACTTTTATAGTTATTAATTTTTATAGGGTACATATCACTATATTACCTCGCCGCTTTAAATATGGAACTTCATAATCAATTAGCAAACCAAATACAAGAACAAATGGATCTTGTATAAATGACAGACCTGCTTTAAAGGACAAAAATGAGAGATGTGATATTAAGGAAGCTAAATGTCAGAGATTCCTGAGTGTTTACATTCAGTTAGAGGAACACTTTGTTTTAGCAACATATTCTTAATCTAAGAGAGCACACAATTTTATACCTGAGAGGAGCAATCTCCACGGATTTCAAGATTCTACAAATGTGAAAAGCTGAAGAAATATTTTTTCTGTACATTCTATTGGGGGGATCTGCAAAGAACAGCTAAGTAACTCTCCTATATATATATACATCAAAACCAGAAACTACTTATGGAATTTCTAAAAGCTAATACAGGTTGGTAGTTAGCAGTTTGCCACCAGGACTTCAATCCTGCAAGCTCCACACAGAAGCTCCAACTACTCTGATCCATGCAGTGCCTGTACAGGCAATTCTTGCCAAAATACTCTCCTAGCAAACACAGGCTATAACCAGTGGTCCTAGTTTTCATTTGTAACTCTCCTGTGGTTCTTTTCTCTCATTTGTTAGCAACAATAAAGATTATTAGCTTCTCCATGGCTAAAGGTTATACAGAAGTCTTGAAATATCTGGCAAATCTCTCATGGGATTTCTCCACCCCACTGACAAGAAGCTGCTGACCAAAGGGCTCCATGTTTGTGCCACTGACCTGGGTGATCTGGGCCACCACTTCATGTTGCCTATATAATTTCTGGCAACACCACCAAACAAAGGGATATTCTTCACAGAGCAATGTTGTTTATGCCATGCCACTTACTTACTCTTTACAGAATCCCAGAACAATCACATTTGGAAAAGACCTCCAAGATTACTGGGTTCAACCATCAACCCACATGCCTGTTCTGAAGTGTCACCTCTACATCCAGAGATGGCAACTCCACCAGCTCCCTGGGCGGCCTGTTCCAGCACCTAACTACCCTTTCAGTAAAGAAATTCTTCCTAATACTTAGTCTAAACTCCCCCTGGTGCAACCTCAGGCTATTTCCTCTATTCCTATCATTTACTTGCCAAAAGAGGCCAACACAGCTTATTAAAACCTCCCTTCAGGTTGAGAGCAATGAGGTCTCTCCTCAGAGTCCTTTCAACTAAACAATCCCAATTCCCTTGGTCACTCCTCACAGGACTTGTTCTCTAGATCCTTCACCAGCTTGGCTGCCCTTCTTTAGACACACCCCTGCAACTCAGTGTCTTTCTTGTAGTGAAGGGCTCAGACCTGAACACAGAACTCATGGCGTGGCCACACTGGTGCCCAGTTCAGGGTTGGGATCACTTCCCTGCTCCTGCTGGCCACACTATTTCTGATACCAGCCAGGATGCTGTTGGCCTTCTTGGCCACCTGGGCACACTGCTGGCTCATGTTCAGCTGCATGTCAACAAGCACCCCCAGGTTCTTTTCCACTGGGCAACTTTCCAGCCACTCTTCCCCAAGCCTGTAGCACTGCATGGGGTTGTTAATTTACCTACATGAAGTTCATTATTCATGTGAATTGCGTTTTCTCAGAGACTTCTCCAAAGAGCCTAAAAGAAAAAAACCTAGCAGCTGTGTAAACTGAACTCCTGGTCTTCTCTCTCTCGGAATTGCCATTCTTAGAATCATAGCATCTGCCAAGTTTGAAGGGACCCACCGGGATCATCAAGTCCAACTCCTGTCCTAGTGAGCATCAATCATTAAAGACAACACAGAATAGGGGAAACCACTGAAGATTGCCAAAGCAACTGTTAAAGAGGTTAGAGAAAAACTGAACTCATGAACAGGTATCTTTTTTTTTTTTTTTTTTTCCCAGGGAAACTAAGGTACAACACAGTCATAACACAGTCATTTATTTTACAAGAGATGACTTTTTAAAAGTTTGCCAATACTTGTTCCCAACTCCACCCCAATTCCAGCCTCTCACCACATCCTGCACTGTGGAATATAAACCATAGGTGGCAACGGCCAAAATATACAAAATATGGCAAATATAAAACACCTTTACTGCAAAACACCAGAAAGATGCTGCAGCTTCCAAAGTGATCATAAAATATATCAGCCACAGGGATGTTATATCTCTCTGTGGCAAGCCAAGGATCAGCAGTGTTTGCCACCTCATGGACAAACTGTAAAATACAGACAGTGTGTATTCATGACAGGCAGAATCTGAAGCCAGGATTAGAGGCTTCCAGATGAAATTTTGTTTTGTTCCAGTGAGAAGGATTTGCAGCCTTCCACAACAGCAGTGAATATTGACTACAGCTAGCTGTACTCAGCATTTTCAAATGCTTTATAAACAGAGGAAAAAGGCATCACACACTTCCGTCTTTCAAAGGGCAAGGTAGAGTTAATGAGAAATCAGGGGGGGGAAAAGAAAGAAGAAAAAAAGAAAAAAAGAAAAAAGAAAAAGAGAAAAAGATAAGAAAAGAAAAAAGGAAAAAGAGAAAAAAAGGAAAAAGAGAAAAAAAGAAAAAAAGGGAAAAAGAAAAAAAGGAAAAAAGGAAAAGGGGGGCCATTATTTGGCCTTCCAGATCTAAGATGTTTCTCATGTGCAAGTTAAAGAGCCAGTTTACTACCACACAGCTCAACAAAAGCAAAAACCTTCCACACTAATGCAGAAACTCATTTTCACATATACAACACCACAGTTCATCACAAACCATATTTATCAGAGAAATTAGCATGTATTATTACTGTATATCAGGAAAAAGCATGTGACAGGAGTTCCAATCTCTCCTCCACCACCAAAATTTAGTAGTATTTTTTATTCAGTGTCACATCATTTGTAAAGTGTCAAACATCCAGCTCCAAATTCCCTATCCTTATCCTAAAAAGTTCCTGGACCTGACCTGCTTCTTCTCAGTCCAGTCACTAGGGCTGCATATAAAATGTATTTTCCACCTCTGCTTTTCTCTTCCATCTGCAACTAGGTTTGAAAAACCAATTATTAAGCTGAGATTTTCTACCATTTGTCTGAAAAGGGGTGTTATCATTGAAGGCCATTTGAATGCTAGAACTTCTAAATTACTGGATGAAATACAACAAACCAATCTGAGCCATTAATCTATCATTATTCAGAAAATTATTCCGCTATTTTGGTTTTAAATCTCAGGATTAATGTAGAAGAAGAATCAACAACACATTCAACAACATACCAATAAAACTCATTTTCAGGCAGACAAACTACATGGCTTCATTACTCTCTGCCTTATCTAGGGTCTCCTCTAAAAAACTGAGTAAATATCTCATTTTGTACAATACTGAAGTAGTATTTTGATTTGCATAAAAACCAGAGTAAAAGAAATGAGGGTAAGTGAATGTAAACTGATTATTATATTCTATAACCTGAATTAGTTAGGTCCTATTTTTTTCTCACTTTCAAAACTTTTTACTGACTGTAGTATTTGGATTTCTCATAATCAGTGATTGGAGAAGGGAGTCAGACACTGAAGTCCAGTCTGACTAGGTACAGCCTCAGGCAGAGCAACTATACTTAGTCTAAGGTTGAATAAAAATATCTAATAAAATACCTAATATTTGCATTTTAGAGTGCAAACTCTAAATGGATATTAAAACCACAAATCTAAACTCAATAAAGCTTAAATCAAATCTCAAACAAAAACTCTGCAGATCTTTTTGCATTTCTTATATTTTTGCAGGGAAGTGGACCTGGTTACACAACCCTCTTTAGCAGCTCCAGCAGTTTGGAGATGGTTACTGTGTCATAGAGCTGACCCTTCAGGAGACTGTAATTTCAGTTCTGGCTCAGAATCAGACATGCAGAACTTGGATTTTTTTTTTTTTTTTAAGAAGTAACTAATAAATACCAAAGCATGTCCTTTTGTGCTGAACTCATAACCTGCAGGTAGAAACTACATTTAAAGTTTCTACAGTATTTCTTCCTAGAGAGCAATGCATTTATATCTCAGTGATTTTTCCTCCAGTTTAAAAACATGGAAAAACCCATGGCAAGATCTGCGTCTTGTTTATAAGCACAGTTTAAATTGTAATAAAAACACTCTGAGAAGGAGACTAAATAATAGCAGAACAAAAGGATTTATGAGGATTTAGAACATTTCTGCTTTGGTGCTGCTCAGAATGGACCAAAACCAGAATTTGTAACAAAATGGGAAAATTTATGTGCCTCAGAAAACCAAGAGAGTAAACATGTTGCATTTTTATAGCCATTACACTAAAACCCAGTCTTACAAATCCCATCAACAAGCAAGTTGAAACAAATTTAAGACCTCTCACCAAATGCATCTTGCCAAATGGAACAAAACACCTGCAAGCAAACAACTCTGGAGACTGGCTCTAAGGGGAGCAGTACGTAGACAATTGCTCTTCTACTCCTCATTTTACTCATTTAAGGCCACCTTATTGATGTTGATACCGAATATCCCACAGAAACTCCAGTTACAATCAAAGCCCAAGTATAAGCTATTAATCTTACTCTCCTCTGCATTTTCTCACTTGCTTTAGATATGCTGTGAACCATCTCATTAAAAGACAAAATGAAACCAGACTAGATTTATGCAAATGACTGCAGCTTCTGAGCATTTTTTTTATTTCTGAGAACAGAATCCAAGAGGCTGTCCTGCCTTTGTGTCAAGTCTATTAATGCTATTTACATTTTCACTATAGCTGCTCTTCATTATACAGAAGACTAAAACTTTTACAAGTAACAAATCACACCAGTGCAATTACAATGACCAGCAGAAATCCTTCAGATTTTGTGGTCAGCATCATAATGAAAGTAAAGACTTATCTGAAGCTAAGCTCAGGACACGCTTCCTCAAGCTGTGTCATTCTTGCCTCTAGTGCAATATTCATCATGAACTGCCATTTTATCCATCCCATGGTTTTCTGATACTCCTATGTCATTAGTATTGATAGTTTCTCCTTTGTCCTCCCATCTCTTTGCAGTGCTGAGGATTCCATCTCTGACAGCCTTGATGTACCTTAGCCAGACTTCATTCTTCTCCACCCTACCAGAAGGGTTGTGATGGCAAGCAGCTCCGTATCCTCCACTTTTTCAAGTTTTCTGAGATCTTGTTTCTTTTCTTAGTTTCTCTCTAGTACAAATCCTGTAACTAATCTGCCTTCTTTCTCTCCCCTATCTTCAATTTATCTATCAGCTTTCTTGCTAAGTGTTTTGGCAGCTCTGGTTTAAACCTATAAACTCCACACCCTGAACTCCCAAAGATTTCTGCTGAGTTACTCTAAAGCATCTGAATGGTTCTGCTGGATACCTACCTAGACCTGCAGAAAGTGGATGGCTGCTCCTGCCAAAAGACATCTGTTAAGTCACAGTTGAATAGTTCCCTTTCTCCAGAAAGTGCTTTAAAATCTTGCTGCCTTTTTCATGAGTAATGGCACTTTGCTTCCTGCAGCTGCCTTGCTTGGGACAATGGAACTTAGGAAACATCACTTTGCAAGCATCATACAGCTGCATCTTCCTGCCATATTAATGATTACACACTTTTTTTTCCTCAGCCTGTTAGAATTACTGACTATATTTAACTTTCTTTGCCCCCTACCCCCCGAACTAAAAATGACAGGTGGAAAAAAATATCTTGATTAAAATCTGCATAATCAAAACGAATTAATTCAGACAGTGCTTTCTCCAAGCACATCAGCAAAAAGAGAAATAAAGATCACAGTCACAAGCCATCAGCCCATGGGGGAAGCAGTTAGAAATACCTGTCCTTCACTCCCATTTTGCAAAGAAATCCCCATCAAATGCTTTCTCCTGCACTGAAAAAAAAAAAAAAAAAAAAAAAAAAAAGAGAAAAACCAAACAAAATAACCACAAAACAAACCAGTAATACGAGGACTAAAGTATTTGCTTCCTTTCTGTTTCTAAAACTCTCTGACACACTCTGCAGGTCACAAGGCGTCATGTCATGGTGCTACATTCCGAGTGGAACAGGGGAAAAAAGCACATCAGAAGCTAAGGAAAGGGAAAGCAGAATGTAAAGGTCCTTGGAGAGGGAACAGGAAGGGGGGGGAAGGGGAAGCCAAAAAAAGCCCCCAAACCAACATTTAAGCAGGTAAACTTAAGCAAATGTCCCCCTTGCACATGAATTAAAGGGGTTTAAAAAGTTTACTAATTGTGTTATTTTACTGTTAGATTAGAATAAGGAGATCCTCCAACTGCAGAGGGTGCTGAGCAGGTCCCAGTACCCAGGTACTGCAACCCACCACCCTTGCAATTACAGCTGGCATTAGTCTGCATAAAGAGCAGCTCCTTTAGAATCATAGAATTGGCTGGGCTGGAAGGGACCTCAGAGATCATCAAGTCCAACCCTTGATCCACTCCCACTGCAGTTCCCAGACCATGGCACTGAGTGCCACATCCAGTCTCTTTTTAAATATCTCCAGGGATGGAGAATCCACTACTTCCCTGGGCAGCCCATTCCAATGTCTGATCACTCTCTCCATAAAGAATTCCTTTCTAATATCCAACCTAATCCCATCACAGCTTCCTGGGCCTCCTGTGTCTCTTTAGCTGGATGCACAGTATTAGAAACTGGATCAAGAGTCCCTGGTTTTGCCAACTATGCCATTTGTGTCCACTCTCCCATGGCTGGAAAAGGAGGAAACAGCTGTGCAGCACAATACCATGCAGGATTTACAGGTTCAAGGAAGAGGTAGAGCGAGCAGAGAGGAGAAGGAAACCTCATGAAGCACCCAAAACATTTGTTCTATTTCTAAACATCACTGTGATATCCACAAAGCCCAAAATAACTTCCCTAGGTAATAATTTCCAACGCTAAGTAGCACGCTGTGGGTGCTACTCCAGTAAATATGTATTTTCACATGGAGGTGTGAGTTTTGAGACTGAGGGCTAAACCTGTGAACCTGCCACTGCTTCTTTCTTGAGATGAGCCCTCTCAACCATGACAAGTGACTCCTTGTACTACCTGTGAATGTTTTCCTCATCTCTGTCTGTTCTACATCTCAACAGGAATGACTCCCCAGATGTAAGGAACAAAGAAGTTCAACTAATTTCAACTTCTGTAGTAGCAATGGAAAAACATTCCCAAGGGTTTATCTTGCACTTCTTGCTTCCCCAGCCTTCCTGAAAAGTAAGCTCTGCTACAAACAGCAAAGGTGTATAAAATTTAGGAACCCTTAAAATGAATGACTGCGTTTTACAGACATGGGTGGTACCTACTGATTCCCCATTACTGATCTACATTGCTGAAATACAAATTTCAGAATCTCCATAACCAATTCAAAACACAATTTGTAACTATTTATTTTGGGATTTCATTGTCTTGCTAGGAGAATTGCTCTTCACATAAAAAAAAATTATTGATGAGCCCTCCTGAATGGAGGAGGGCTTTCAGGAGTGATTTCAGTCAATTTACCAGATAGAAAAATCAGTATATAAAAGGCAGTCACAAGGAACTCTTATGCTACAGGGTTCCATGTTAAAAACTCTTTCCATGCCTATATGTGTCCTAGAAATGAAATCTAAGGCATGATGTGTCATTTGCAGTTTCAGAGATGAGCTTATTGTGGGAGAATCTTGAAGGCTGTTTAAAAATAATATTGCTATACTTGAAAGTCTGATTGAAGTTTAAATATTGGGATAGCCACTGCTGCTTTATACAATGAAGATGGATGACTGGATAAAGAAGTGCTGAAAAAATGTTAAAGGGCTTTATATGAAGCCAGCCAAACATTAATGATTAAATAACAAAATCTAAATCTCACTGAATTAAAAGATAAAAAACTTACAATTACAGAAACAAGATAAATCTAAATAATAAAGATAAAATAAAATACAGTAAAGCTGTCTTGTTTTAAATCCTTTTCCACCACTGGCAGTTACATGATGCAATCAAAATAAAGTTTTTTATAATAATGGATTCTTTGATTAAAAAAAACAGATCACATTCTAATCTTATCATAATATTACTTCTTCCCTCCAAGTCCATCATGTCTACATTTTGTGAATATGTATGATACAAAATTGTTACTTTTTCAAATAGAAAGAAATAAGCAATCATATTGTATAACATCTGAAGCAAATACTTTCATAGAAGCTTTTCAGGATATTGTTTTTATTACATATTATCCAGGTAGCCTAATTAGACTAATTACTCATGCTGGCAGTCATTTAAGCAGGGATGAGCTAAGCAATATGGTGATTATATGATCTAATAAACATGCCTTTTTATTTGGGTTTTTTGTTTTGTTTTGTTTGTTTGGGTGGTTTTGGGGGGTTTTTTTTGTTTGTTTGTTACTTTTTTGTTTGTTTGTTTTGGTTTTTCTTCAGCCAACTTTTAGTATTATCTTCTGATGCTGAACTCCTCCAGAGAAATCTTTACAAAAGTGAGCAACCAGTTGGTAGCCAAAAGCTACCTTCACACCAAACAGCCAGGAAACACAATGTAAACAGTATCTCAAGCATCTACCCACAACACCCCAATTAATTTTTACAAGCAAAACTGTTACTGCACATCCATAGAGTTCTTTAATCATTATCTCATGCAGCAATAACATTGACAAGGCAGGGCACAACCCCTCTGTGGAAGCACTTTCCTGATATTTAGTTCCAATCTTAGAGATGCTCAGGAAATTTCATGCTTACCTGGCTATACTGGTTCACAACCACCATAGTTCCACCCCTTACCATCCATACAGCACTTTGTAAACTTTATGTCTTTAAATGCAATGACCTTTGGGCATGGGAAAAAAAAACCCTGACAACTATAACAGTTCTTTAATATAATTTATTGTTCTAAATTTTCAAGTTGGTCAGGGGAAATAAAAAGAAAATTAAGGAGCAATGTCTTCTTTTGACTAATTAATTGCCAAGCAAAGAAATGGGGGTGTGATTTAGCAGTGCCAGAGTTACATAAGCATACATTTGAACACACATCCAATTCAACCCCCCCTCTGGGAATCTGTGCCCTACTTTTCCTGGTAGCCTACAGCACATGCCAAATTTGAAATGGAAATATTTCCCTAATCAGCTAAATCTGGGTCAAAATGTCAACTCAGCTTAGGTCCAAGTCATTGCCCCTTGTGATCTCTAGAATGGCCATAATGAATCCCTGTGCAGCACGAGGGACTCCAGACATCAATAGTGGGGCACAATTTCCTAAGAGCTATCAAAAAGGGCACTGGCACAGGCTGCCCAGGGAGGTTGTGGAGTTTCCTTCCCTGGAGACACTCAAATCCCACATGGACACGTTCTTGTGTGACCTCCTGTAGGTGACCCTTGGGGAGCTTGGACTCAATGATCTTTTGAGGTCCACCAACCCCTAACTTTCTATGATTCTATGAAAAAGCAAAGAATACATACACACTTATGGCTTCCTTTGGTACACCTGGATCTGACTGCTTACCTCAGAAAAGTAAGCAGCAGGAGAGAAATGCTGCACTTGTACCCATTGCTTTTGTGCCCTCTCAAAGCCTGCACAATAGTTCCTGTTCCGCAAAAGGGCACTTTGCAATCATGATTCTTGTAGAGATACCATTAATTTTCACCATAGCTGCTTTTGAAGTGTAGCTATAGCAAACTAAAGGCACTTGCTTTCAGCCAGTCAGCTGAGCTACCAAGACTAAAAGCCATAATATACATAACATTTGCAGATTAAAGATCACTTGTGTGGAGGAGGGACAGGCACAATATTGCTCAGCTGCTCTGCAGAGGAGGCTGCTAACAACAACCCAACTCAGGGGTAAGCAAGAGGGTATCTCATGGACACTTACCAAGCCCCTTGCTGGCTCTAATCAGAAGCTACAGATATTTTGCAAGCTGAAGTACCACAGGTGTTATTACCTATTCCTGTTCATTTATATTTAATAAAAATAAAAAATTTTGTTACAGAACATGGTACAAGAAAGCAAGGTCCTAAGCCTGTCAACTGCTAAAAGAAGATGGTGATTTATAGAATCATAGAATTGGCTGGGTTGGAAGGGACCTCAGAGATCATCAAGTCCAACCCTTGATCCACTACCGCTGCAGTTCCCAGCCCATGGCACTGAGTGCCACATCCAGTCTCTTTTTAAATATCTCCAGGGACAGAGAATCCACTACTTCCCTGGGCAGCCCATTCCAATGTCTGATCACCCTCTCCGTAAAGAAATTCTTTCTAATGTCCAACCTAAACCTCCCCTGGCACAACTTGAGACCGTGCCCTCTTGTCTTGCTGAGAGTTGCCTGGGAAAAGAGACCAACCCCCCCCTGGCTCCAACCTCCTTTCAGGGAGTTGTAGAGAGTGATGAGGTCTCCCCTGAGCCTCCTCTTCTCGGGGCTGAACACCCCCAGCTCCCTTAGCCTCACATCATAGGACTTGTGTCCCTTCACCAGCCCAGTTGCCCTCCTTTGGACCCACTCCAGGACCTCAGTATCCTTCCTGATATTATTAGTTACTTCAAAAGCCTGCTCATGCAATTATTGTCTTCAATGAGTTACACAGACCAAGAGGACAACATTAAAGCCAACTCTTAAAGCTGGCTGATTCTGACTTCACTAGGTTTATAGCAATTTACACCAGCAGCATGCCTACCTTTTCGTTATGACACTTCCATTCCTTTAAGCCACTAATGTACCTTCTCAACATTAATTTCAGACAATTTTTCTACTTTGTAAAAAAGCTATATACATTTGAAGCATGAATCCACACACATGAATGTTTTAATCCTACTATGAAGTCATGTTACACAAACTTATATTAAGTTGAAATGTGTTTACAGTCGCCCTCCCTTACCTTGCAAATGGCTCCCCTTTAGATGTTTTTGGCCCATTCAACAGTCAACAGAGTTACACAGTAAAACAGCAAAACTGTGTAACTTGATTATCTTGAGCTGCATTATTACGTAGTTCAGAAGTAAGACATAAACTGCAGAAGGCCAAGTCTTTCACCTAAACCTGGTGTTTTCCCTCACTATGCAGATTTTGTTGGTGGTGCTGCAAGGGAGCGGTTTCTTTAGCTACAGAGAACACCAGGTTAGGGGTTAATCAGCAAGGATTGGTGAAACAGAGGGACATCTGGCACACCTTCCCAGAGAGACCAAACAAATCATTCCTAATCTCTCTCTACTGTATCAATGCCTGGGTTTCATCCAGTGCTAATTTGCAGTTTTACTGTGCCTTCCATCATTGCTACATAACTGTGTAGTAAAAATACCCAGCTTTACAGCCATTCCAGTAGGGAGAAAAAAACAGAACTGTAACCAGAAGGGCTTTAAGTTGTAAAAAGACAAAAGAAAATTTATTTTTCTAAGGAACATTCACCTAGTGTAGTTGGTATTATTTTTAAGAGTGCATTTGTGGTATTTGGCAGCTGAGTTCCGCAAATTCAAGAGTTTGAAGAAGGACCACAGCAAAATGTGGCAATAAAAAAATGCACCTAATTTGAGTTAAAAGAAAGGGTGAAGTGAAAAATTGCGCTTTTAGAAGTACCAATTCTATAAAAAATTTCAAACCATCAATTTTACACAGCAAAATGAGCAAAGCAACTCTACAAACAAGGCAATTACTTATTTCTCTTTGTACTAAAAGCAGAAGAAATGGAAGGAAGCAGGAACATTGTTTTTATGCACTGCAAACATAAAAACTTGAAGTTTTGTATATGGAAATGCTTTAAGCCTTTTTCCACCCTTACTTATTTTTGAGTTTTCTACTATCACTTTTCATCTGAATATTTTAATGTAAATGAGGAAGAGGATCACAGGTCTTCCACCAAGGGGCCTTTGTAGTGGAGATACACAGGTGGAAGTTTGACTAGCATAAAATCCATTACATTTTCTTTGAAAGATGAAGAGGCATTAAGAAAAAAAATGATCCTCTGAGAAGCATATCTCATGGCATCTGTGTCAAGCAGGGTAAGAAATACAATTGTATTACCCTGCTGTGCTAGGCAGTGTATCATAAAACAATTTGAGATTCTATCTCTGAGCTTCATCTGTTAGCATATGTCCTGTTTTTCAGGGAATAACCTAATACAATACAAGTAATTCAGAGGTAATTAACTGTAAAAGCCTTTGAATGGATTATCACTTCAACAAAGAAATCAAGTCATTATCTCTACTCAGATATATTCAGGGACTCCATCACACAGCAATATTGCTGCTACACATCTTGGGAGGTGCTGCATTTAACAATCTATTTCAGCCTTAGGACAGTAACCTGAGCTTTATAATTATATCCAAATATAGTTGTTCAAATATAATAATTGAAGATTATTATACAGGATAACAAAGTGCTAAAAAGCAAATACTGGAGGTGTGTCTACCTAGGAGTTTGAGATGCTGCTGTTCTTTAACTAGAATTATGCAGTGGTGGAGACACACATCCATGGTCTCCACTGAATCACTAAAGCTGTGGCAATGCCACCATTCACTAAAACAAACTCCTCATCTTTTCTGAAATCTATGTATTTCGCTCCCAAACCAAACAGGAATCAACACTAAATTCAGCTTGTGCACATATTTCTTTAACTCCATGTAATTACTATTTAGACAAAGAAGAAATTACCATCATGATAATATTTTCAGCCATTGTAATATTTATGTCTGGCAAAAATTCTATTGTAGCTCCAGCAAATATATATCATATATCTATCAAATATATATATATATGCCATATATATATATAATATATATATATATACCTCCAGCAAATCCTAGTTCATTTCAGAAGAAAGTGTAACTGGCCTTTTAATCTCCACCTAACATCTGCAACAACATGAAAGTGAACTAATCCAAGCATGGCCGCACCTTGACCTTGAAGAAGCCTCAACATTAAGAGCATTAAGAGTTAGCTATACATATATTACTGAACACAATGCAAGCCATTACTCCTGGCTTTAGACTGAGAGACTGAACACAAGCTATAATAATACAGTAAGATTCTGAAGTGGAAAAGATAAATGGCATTTACTCAGCAGCACCACAGCTTCTCTATATTTAATGACAGATATTTAGAGGACCCACCAACATCTGCCAAGAAGGTGATATATGAAGCAGAGGATTGGTCAATTAATAATGCTAAAGGTTTGCAATTTGAACATTGAAACTTTAGTATTACTGGAAGCTGTTCATATACAAATAAATACATTTAAACGTATATCCAAATAGGCCCATAAATAATACTAGATAATATCAGGACTTGTCAGGGCAGCTAATAGACACAGTATTATTCCTGTGTAATTGTCTAAAAGAAGAAACAATTCACATAATAACATTTTCATTTGTATGGATAGACATCTACAGTTTATTCACACATTATATAATCATAGGGATGTTTGCTGTTAATATTTTTTTTCTGTCCATGTAATTGTACCTCATATTTTAAAATGTATGTGTACCTATACACATACTCAAGACTATACATATAGAGAGAAGCATTATAAATAAAAACAGGTACACATAAAGGGAGTATTTATGTTTTCCTAGTAATTTGATGTAGGGCAAATTTCAGATAGTATCAGACATTTACTTTTCACAAAAATACTCCATCGTGACATACTTAAACAGCTTATCTTCATATCTTTAACCATTATTAATATGATTTATATATATGCATAAGCTAAATATACATCAATATGACCTAAAAGCTTTCTAGCAGAGCCATTTCAGTTCAGCTTCCCTAACTAGTTATAACTTGGTTAATAAGTTTCAGTAATATAAGGTCACTTCATTCCGAATTGGAGCAGTAGCTGGAGGGAAAAGTCAAAATCTGTGGCACAGAGACATTTTGTTCATCCTGCCATGCAGATGAAAAGCTTTTAGATCCACTCTGAATTGTCTTACCTATCAGGTACATATTTAAATATATGTTAACATTTATGTTGACTTTTTAAAACACTTCTATGTACTTGGGAACACAAAATGTTAATTGCATTTCTATGACTGCAACCTCATACTGAAAAACAAAGCCTCCATTTTCTGGGGTTTCCCAATCACTATCAAAGACTATGAAATTATCTGTCTGTATTTCCTCTGATATAACCAGTCCACCAGTCAAGTTGAAGCAAGTATAAATTTGCTCCAATAGATTCAAGAGCCCCGGAAAAGGCAGAGTTAAATGGCATGATAATTTCAGACAGCATGCAATCTCTTAAGAAGACACAAATTTTTAACATCTGGAGAAGATCCATGAACACAACAGACAGTGACCTCTGAGTGGCCACCACATGCTAGTCATCCAACTTGGAATTTCATTTTTAATAAATGTTATATGTACTGGGAAAGACCATCTCATAGTTTCTGATCATAGAGTCATAGGATAGTTTGGTTTGGAAGGGCCCTTCAAAGGCCATCTAGTCCAAGCCCCCTGCAATAAGCAGGGACATCTTCAACTAGATCAGAGTGCTCAGAGCCTTGTCCCACCTAACCCTGAATGTTTCAATGCATGATGTTACCATTATAGATTGGAATATAAATATAAATGAACCACTACAAAATTTTTATAGAAACATTTTACCTTCAGACAATTTATTTATTTAAAAAGAGACTGGATGTGGCACTCAGTGCCATGGTCTAGCAACTGCAATGGTGGTTCAAGGGTTGGATTCGATGATCTCTGAGGTCCCTTCCAATCCAGCCAATTCTATGATTCTATGAATTTGGATTTTGAGTGAATTATATTTGGAAACACAGAGTTAATTCATTCTGAAATCTTTGATTGCATGATGACCTTTCAGATCCTAAAAAGCTAGTAGAAATACAGCCTTATAGGTGTGATAGCCAAAGCACTTGCTCTGAAATTGTAACTAATGCTTTTGCTCAGTTTCCAAAGATTTAGAGAAACCTGAACTTATTGAAAACAATTCACAATTCTGATTTTTTTTCTAAACCAATAGCTTATAAATTTATTCATTCAAGATGAGCTAAATGTCCTCTACAGAATTTTTGAGAACTGCAGACTAAGAAGGTAGATTTATTTATTTAAAATCCTACCTTTTGCACAGAAAAAAAAAATCATAAAAAAAGGGGATGAAAAAAAAAAAAAAAAAAGATGAAAACATCAGCAGCTATTTCCACAAAAGATCTCCATCTCAGTGTCACTGCCTTCTACTACTATCCTCAGGTCTGCACACACCAGTTGTTACCATGGACTCTGAGCATGCTGCATACTCTGGTGAGTGCCCAGTTAGGAACCAAACCAGAGCCTGAAGCCTAAGGGCAGGATAAGCCTTGATGAGCCTGCATCTCAAAGACCAACAGCTCTTACTTTGAAAAAGCAGGAGGTATTAAAGCCTAGCAATTTGAAAAAGATGAAAAGAAAAGACTGCAGCCTGGTTTTGAGCCTCTGTGCAACAAAACTAGCATAGGAGCCTGCTTAAAATCAGATGTTGGATCTACAAAATACTCATGTAATCAGTTTTCCATTAGCACACTTATACATCATTTTTGTAATGAAATTATGTAAAATAATCTGATCAGCACTCCTTAGACCTTAACACCACCAAAAAAAAAAAAAAAAAAACTTGGAAAGAGATACACTTGTTGCCACTGGCTGACACATATACAGCCATTTTTAATTGTATTGGAATAATTAAAAATTACTTTTATTTCAGTAAAATAGTTTCTTTTTTCTTCAAGCATTTCAAATAAACAGGAATACCCAAAATCCCACAATGCTTACAAACTTATTCAGGAGTCTACAAATGAAAGCTTCATCCTTTACAGACTGCTCATGGGTTCTTTCAGGAACAGTGTGGCCAGCAGGTCCAGGGAAGGGATTCTGCCCCTGTACTCAGCCCTGGTGAGGCCACAGCTCGAGTCCTGTGTCCAGTTCTGGGCCCCTCAGTTCAGGAAGAAGATTGAGGTGCTGGAGCCAAAGGAGGGCAACCAGGCTGGTGAAGGGACTCGAGCACACACCCTATGAGGAGAGGCTGAGGGAGCTGGAGGTGTTCAGCCTGGAGAAGAGGAGGCTCAGGGGAGACCTCATCACTCTCTACAACTCCCTGAAAGGAGGTTGGAGCCAGGGGGGGGTTGGGCTCTTTTCCCAGGCAACTCTCAGCAAGACAAGAGGGCATGGTCTCAAGTTGTGCCAGGGGAGATTTAGGTTGGAGATTACAAAGAATTTCTTTATGGAGAGGGTGATCAGACGTTGGAATGGGCTGCCCAGAGAAGTAGTGGATTCTCCATCCCTGGAGATATTTAAAAAGAGACTGGATGTGGCACTCAGTGCCATGGTCTAGTAACTGCAGTGGTAGTGGATCAAGGGTTGGACTTGATGATCTCTGAGGTCCCTTCCAACCCAGCTGATTCTGTGATTCTATGATTCTAACCTAATGTCACAGCAATATTTTTCCTATTCTATGACACTTGAGCACTACACCACAGAATGAAATAAAAGGAAAAAAAAAAAAAGGAAGATGCACATAGGATCAGATTTTGAGGGGGGAGCAGCTGCATAAACAGAGCATGTAACATGTAACAAAAATGGAGGCAAAAGCGAAGCTGATACACATTGATTCCCAAAAATGCTTAGAAATAAAAATTGTTTTGTTTATGATATCAAAAATACTTTGGTAGAAAGCTTTACTTTAGTCCTGTGAGGTCAGACTTCCAACTCATAAAATGGTGAAAAGTTTTACTGAATGAAATGGAACAATGTCATGTTACGTTGCAGAAACACCTGCCAGGGATATTTTAAGATACCTTGAAGGTTTGTTGTTGCTAAAGACAGAATGATGGTGGTATATAAAACCAATGCTGGTTTAGAAAATGACATTTAATGAACATTATAGATCACTGAGCCTTATGGCATTATATACAGCATGTAAATATAACAAGCTCACAGCTGGACAGATTCACATTTAAAAATACTGATCACTTAAAGTATTTTCAAGTTTTGAAACTGAAGCATTTCCTTTTTATTTACAAAATACAGTGTTTCAAATATGCATAAAATATTTTTAATTAAATAAAAAATAAAATAAAAATATTTTTAAAGGATGTTCATCCTAACATCAATAGCAGGGTGCATGAAAAACATTAAAAAACACCAAATTATCAAAAGCTGCTCCTGCAATGGTTAGGAAGCCACTCATCAAAGCTATTAATACTAGACAGGAACAATTTTCTCATTTCAGAAAAATGTCTTCTGAAACCACAGCAGGTAAGGGGACTACACATGCCCATTCTTAGGAGATTCCCAGTTTGATGATAATATGCACATAAGTAGCAAAGAATAACCACTAAAAAGGAATAACAGCCTGAATAAGCCAACAGAAGTTGAATGCTCAGCACCATGCTTTAAAAGGGTGCAATTGGTGGGAAGACCAAATGGTCTCAAATTAGTCTTAAGAAAATACTTTGATCAAAACCATATCACAGAATTATAAGCAGGCTAACAAACTTGTTTTTTTTCTATGAAGCTTATTCTACCTGAAGCTTTCTCTGTTTTAATCTCGGCTGCAACCATGAATTATACTCATTTCAAACTAAGAAGGAAGATTGATTACACTCTTTTTCCTTCAAACTTGATACAGCTATAGAGTTAATTGTCTCTTCATCTCAAATTCTAACTCTGTAAAGGGTTGCACCACATCTATTCTATCAGACAATATTTTTCTAGACTGATGTGCTTTACTATAACTTGGCATGTGGTTTTGGCTTTTATGTGGAGCATCTGTGTGGACTGAAATGGGATTTAGATTAATCAATAACAGGTTTTAAAAACACTTCATTACAAATGGAGTTGACTTGAAAGGAGGGGGCCATCAAAAGCTACCAGTGCAACAGCATGGTCAGCAGCTCATCTTTTTGGTGCCAAGTCTGCTGTGAACTCAATAAATCACTAGAATGGACAGACACAGGCAGCAAACACAGTAAGTGCCCCTATCATCAAAATGCCTTTACTTTAGATTAAAAATTTGGGGGAAATTAAGGTAATACCTGAGACCAGTTACATTGGTATATATAATACAAATACTTCACATGGAAATTAATAACACATTTTGTAGGACAAAGCTTGAACTAGCTCTTTAGGACACTGTAGCATTAGCAACACTCTAATGGCAGCCAAAGAAAGTAAAGTAACTTTTCTCCTGTTTTCCATAGCAAATTTTTACAATGCTGTTTTACAGTAAGTCTTTTAGGGCAGACGTGTGTGTGTTTCAATTACACTGAAAACATTCTGGGTGCCTCCATAATAAGAATACCAGCAGCAGAGTATTTGGTGCCAATCCAAGCAACAGGTTGAGCTACCTTCTGGGTGAGAGGAAATCTAAGCTTTAGAAGCTTAACATTTGCTCAGATAGTGACAACATTAATGGGATGTGAACTTTCCTTCTGAAAACAGTTTGTAACTGCTTCAAAAATAAGCATCTAGGCTTCATTTCAGCATCCGTATGTTAGAACTGGATAACATTAACAGAAAGGCACACTTGTATTCTTTTATCTTTTTATTAGAGTAACAATTTTTACTGAAGGCACCATATATATGAGGCATCAGCCTCTGCCACAGTGGAACATCTTAGAATCATAGAATTTTCATGGCTGGAAGGGACCCTTAAGATATCTAGTTCCAAAACCACTGCCCACTAGATCAGGTTGCTCAGAGCCCTGTCCAGCCTGACCTTAAAAACTTCCAGGGATGGGGCTCCCACCACCTCTCTGGGCAACCTGTGCCAGTGTCTCACCCCCCTCATGGTGAAAAACTTCTTCCTAACTTCCAATCTAAATCTTCCCTCCTCTAGTTTGAATCCATTCCCCCATGTCCTGTCACACCTGACATCCTAAAAAATCCCTCCCCAGCTTTCCTGTAGCCCCTTCAGATACTGGAAGGCCACAATGAGGTCTCCTCAGAGCCTTCTCCTCTCCAGACTGAATAACCCCAACTCTCTCAGTGTCTTCACAGGAGAGGTGCTCCAGCCCTCTGAACATCCTCATGGCCCTTCTCTGGACTTTACCATGGATTTTGGAATATAATAGACAGGGTTTTTTTTAAAAGCAATTCCCCAGTTTTATTTTTTGCAAAAAATCTTTGCAAAATCTTTCACTGCTCTTTGTTTACAATGTCTGTCTATTTACTTATGAGGTCTTCCATGCAAATGTTTTACTACTGCATAACAATACTAAACTGTAATGAGACTTCCTGAACTCATTTCTTCAGGACAAATTGCATCAGCACAAAGCAATTTTACAGGTGAAAGAAAAATATTCTGTCATATCTTAATGGCATAAAGCACACTGCTTTGATCTCATATGAAGGCATTTCAGTATAATGACTCCTGTATCATAAACCTTATTTTCTAGAAGTAACAACAAAGATTTGAAAGGATCACTTACTAAGTGATCTGGATTGTTTAAAGTGATTTTTTCTATCACTTTTGGACAGAAATAAAACTATAATCTGGATGCAATATGAGAAATTCTTTGACTATGTATTATGTTTCTAAGGTATGCATTGAGGTGGTTAAAAAACAAATTTTGGTCCTGGGAAAACCACCAGGTTTATATATGAAACAAACATTTAAAAAGCCATATTAGAAAGTCCCCAAAAGAACTGAAATGTTCCTAAATCATAGTTCTACTACAGTTCCTAAATCCTAGCTCCCAGAGGAACTCAGTTGGATTTAAAATCATCTGTAATATAAACTGGTAATTTAAATTGCCTCAGAACTAGCTTATTCTCTTAAGTAATTACAGCAAACTGAAACACCCTTTAGTGTTTCTCAAATAAGAAAATCATTTGTAGACTCAGCAATTCTGCTCATCTTTATACTAAAGTAAACCAGACTGGAATTAGAAATAAATCCTGACCATATCGTTAGTTTTTTGTATGTTTTATGTATTAACACATTCTACCATCCTTATTCAAAAATTGTACAGCTAAAAATACCTTAGAAAGGTATTAAGAGGTAAGGCTATTCCTGGCCAGCCTACATTTTGATACCAAATAGAATTAAAATTACAAGTACTGTAGAATGCTTACTGCCTTTTGGTGTACATACACGCACACTTCAGAACCAATCCATTAGGCTGGAAAACAACGTGTAGGATCCTACAGCCACTACATAAATTGAATAACAAAGTATTCAGAAGGCTCTCTTTCAAAAGAGCTTTATGGATTCACTCCATGTAACTGAGAAAAAGAAAATTCTCTTAACAAAATATGGTAATTTTACATTTGAGGTTTTGTTTCATGTAAGTTATTAATATTTTACTCTTCCTTTTCTTGTGTCTCACAAATGACACAATATTTACTTGGGAATTACACATTTTCAAGACATCAAACTTATGAAATTTCAAAACTATTTCCATTTGAATTAAGTAACAGAAAGTAGTAGAAAAACAGGCTGATCATACTCAGAAGGAATGAGGAGTGAGAAGAAAGGATGCAATTGAGTTTATAAGCAAAGTTGGCTGCTACCCAAGAATTCTGCCAGCTGAACCACTAAATTAATTGTTGGTCTGGATTCTCATTAAGTATTGCTGCAAAATTATACTGCCCAATTAGGTTGGTAATCTAATATTCTAACTACACCTTAGATATTTTTTTTGTACAGTACCCAGCAGTGAATTCCAAGAACTAATTAGACAGTCAATTTGAATCCTTGTTCATAGTTTTAATAACTTTTAATGCAGTTTTTGTTATTTTGCTGCTGTCTTAACTAAAAATCCCTTTAATTCCTCCCTAATGTCCAATTTGAAGCAATGCAGTGGGAGAAGGGTATGAAGTGACACAAAAATATTTTGACACAGGCTACGAATGATTAATTCTTAGTCAATAATTCAAAAATTAGGTTTCCAGGCTAATAGTCACAAGTTCTCAGATTTCATTGGAAAAACACTCAAACCAGAGATGTGGGCAATTATGTGATGCAGGCCTGGTAATTCCTAGCTGCACAATAAGTGATCTAATATAGTTTTGTGAACAATCACTGGAACATTCTCAGATTGCTTTTGCCTTGGTAACAGTCTATCAGGGCACCTTTCTACCCTCAAATGGCTGCCTCTTAAGTAATGGTTTAGTCTAGGATCTGGGCAGAAGTGAGAGACAATGCATTAGGGCCAACATGGTTACAAAATGCATTTCCAAATGCTTGCTGACAAAATGGCAAATCTCTCAAGTCTGTCAGCCACCTTTATCACTGAACATGAAGGTTCCTAATGGCAGGGGGAATATATGGTAAATGAAAACTGTCACCTCAAAAAGACTTTTCCTTTTATAAATTAAATTCTGTATAAATGAATGGCTTGGTACTTGTCTTCTTCCACACTTAGCCAACAGTTATAGTTCTCAGTTCTGGGCTGGGGTCAGGCTGTGAGGAACAGCAGTGGGAAAGAAAGAGAAAAAAAAAGGAAGGGTAGGAAAAAAATAAAAAACACCCAAGGTATATTCTCCTTCTGCCTTGCTGTGACTCATCAGTCGTCTAAATACACTGCAAGTAATCCCTTGCCTGCTAAGGTGCCTGTTGTGCACTGTTCCTAATAGAGAATAACATGTACCAGAATAAAACCAGAGTTAAACAGACCTTTTAACCTAAAAATCTAAAGACAAAAGTGCTAGAAAACAAAGGAAAAAACCATGCTGTAGATAGAAGAGTCCTGACTGAGTTGAAATCTTGATTTTGGGGCATTTGAGATCTGACCCTGATCAGTAGATTTGATTAGGTTCCAGTCATACCATCCTGATACTGTGTAACAGACCAGCTAGGAAATGCCAAGGGGCATCAGGAGGTTTCATGTCCTAGTAGCTTACACTCGAACAGTACAAGCAGGGAGCAGTAGGGCCCCAAAAGAGTTTGCTCAGTAAATTTTTACTTGATTTACCACATCCACAAAGCAGCCCTCAAAAACCTGATCCCTTAAAAGTAAATTTTAACCTTTTTGAGAATACAAAAGGACTTTGAATAAGCTGCTTAAGTAGCTAAATGAAAACTGAAGTCCATGTCTTTTTTTTTTTTTCCAAAACTGACTGCACATCCTAATATTGTAGTGGTTAGAATTAAAAGGAGGTGGGTTTGGTTTTGACACCAGTACAGGAAGGGGAAAGGAAAACAACTTGTTCTGAAATGAAATAGGTTAGACAGGTGTGCACAGAAATAGCACTTGAAACAGATACTGATAGCTCTGAATGTGAATACCTGCTCAGTCAGACAGAAGGTCGAAAATGTAACTAACAACATAAAACCAAGGACTTGTGTTTCAGTTTTTTAGCAGGTCCTAGCAGATAAGCCCGGAGATGAAACAGGTTTGTTTTCTGATGAATGTTCTGCACACAAATGCAGAATTGTTCTGCAACCTCTTGCACTGTACTTCAACACTGCAAGTATTGAAATTGATTTGGAAAAAACAAACAAGGTGAAAAAAGGTTTTCTTAGGGTCCTTTAAAAAGAGATATTAGCCAAAGTATTTCTGTTTCTTTGAGAATGTGACTGAAAGCTCCCTTACCTAAAGACATAAGTCTAAAGTTTCACAATTCGTCTCTTGGCTAGTTTGAACCACATTCTACCACTAAAATGAAAGAAGAAACTAAAAGCTTGGTACAGACACCAAAGGCTAACTGAAATAATCAGCATTTATAGAGGTCTACATTAGTGATGCCCTACCTAGACCTTAGCAAGGGAAAATTCTTCCTTTTGGTGCATTTGGAACTGTCAAGAGAGAAACTGCTTCCAAATCCCCTTTTATAATTTTACTGCCATCCATGTCCCTCCAGTTATTCTGTGAAGACTCTCCCAGACCTACTAAAATTTCAATAACACACTAAGAGGAGATAAAATAACTTTCCAAAACTTGCTCTCTGCTTTGGTTAAGTGATACAAAAAATTATGCTCCCTAATACAAGCATGAAAGTGGCAGCATGTATGAGACTACTGACACAACCCAACTGATCAACTTAAAGTCTCCAGTCTTTACTCCCCCTTTATCTTCCCTTTGGGGGGGCCAGAGGGGGTAATATAGAGGAATTCTGTCCTAGGTTTGCTGTCAACCCAAACTGCTAAACCATGACATCAGGTTACTTAATAATTTCCTTCTGAAAAAAAGGTGAACACTGACAAAAAGCAATTGCTGGGGAAAGCATATTTCCCCTTTACAACAGAAACCAAATTGAAATAAATCGAGTTTTCCCAATACCAGAACCACTTTAGAAGTGTTTTTCTACTGGTACACACAAATTACCTTACCCAGAATGCAGCTATTGTATTTCAGGCTGTCCAAAAACCTCTCAGAATCAATAAAAATGGTATAACTACTTTCTTCCATTTAAATGAAGACACAAAAGGACCTTGGGGTGCAGGTATGGCTGTCTTGCATCCCACTGCAGACTGCTTGTTCCAGAAATTCAAGTCTCAAAGCTCAGTAGCTTTCCCTTGGAAATTATTTGTTACAGTATCCAGGGCTAAGGCTGAACATCTCTCAGGTTTGAACTTGGTGTGTTCTTGTGAAGGACAAGTCCTGCAAAAGCTCAGGGTTGGGGTTAAGTTCTCACTGCCACAGTGAGTAATCTGCCACACTGAAAAACTTGCCAGGTCTTCCAAAGTGGGTAAGGCTACCTGGCAGCATGAAGTAATTTCTCTGAGCTAATTAGAGCACCTTGAAGCTAATTGGATTCCAAGGGAAAAGGGAAAAAGGAGGTGGGGGGGGGGAGGGGAAGGGTGTGTGTGTAAATTTTTACAGGATTTAATGAAAATCCTTGCTGTTTTCCTGACAGGCTCAAAAGATACTATTGGGAGCAGCAAGAAAAAAATAATTATCACAGAGAATGACTACAGTATGTTAAGAAATAGTAGGAAAATATAATTAAGAAAAACATTTGCAAGTGTAGCTCCTTCTAGGACGATAGAAGTTTGTGTTCCTCAGGATAAAACTTATGGCATAGAATAGAGAGGAAATGAGTGGACTGAGCAAATGCTGAAATGTCAAACACCATGAAAAAAAAATGAGAAAAACATGCTGTCTTGGATGCTGATCTAGAAGTATGGTTATCTGTTATAAATTTATTGATCTAGAAGCAAGGCTAATCCAGCCAAAGCTCCTAATATTTATGCTGTGCTGTTCACTATTCATTTTGGGATGAATTACTGCCCTTTAAAAGTGCTGGAAATCACAACTGGGACACACTTGGAAAACTCCAGGGATCCCACCTTAGCATCATCTCCACAAGAGCCCAATAGGTGGCTTCCATCCTGAAAAAGCTGCAGAACTCAATTGATGGTGTCACCAGAAAGTCAGTTCTTACTTCACCTCTGCATAACACTTGATCTCAACAACTCTGCCCACTTTCTAACACCTCACTCTCCCCTCTCCCCACACCCACCATCATAGTAAGAAAACAAGGGAAAACAGTAGGAAAACAGTAAAGAATACAGACAAGCAGCCATCCGAGGCATCTGACTTGGTGCTCATGCAGACTGATAGTCATCCACATCCACTGGTGATCTCACTGTGCTTGTTCCAGGTGAAAAATTCCACCTTTTCCAAACATCTGGCTCCAAAACAGCGTTACAAGAAACTTTTGCCTGACAGTAAAAAAGTTCATGAAACCACTTCAAAGCTACAGGGACCATGTGTTCTCTGCAGTTAAGCCATGCTTCCATTAAAAGGAACAACAATAAAATTATAGTGCTTCTGTCCTGTATATTATTACCTCATGAAAAATAATTTTAAGCACTGTGTTATTCTTGGTCCACAACACTCTCAGATGCCAGAGTATTTAAATTTGAGCTTGTTTTGCCACTGGAAACTGATTTGACAATATACTGAACTACCTTTTCAAGACAATCTCATTGTGAATTTTTTCCCAATTGTGATTTTTTTTTAATGGTTTAAGATCAGTGTAAATTAATAAAGAGCTGCCTCATTTGTATTTGTGAGAGATACTAACAAAATTCAAAGAAAAATGTTCTTTTAAATAAATATATCATCAGGAATAGACAACTCCAAAATACCAGCATTGTCCAGAAGAACTTAAAACCAATAAACCTATTTCAAGATCCTTGTAAAGGAAAGAAAGAGACTAAATACATATAAATAAGGAGAGAAGCAGTAGATCATAATAGAGTTAACAGAAAAGGCTTTTCTCTGGACTAACCTTTAAAAATATGTAATACTTGGAATACACTGCAGGAATAGCTATGGTCTGATTTGCTCATTTCTTTTAGATGAGAGAAAGCATGTTCAAATGCAAGAGAGGGAGTCTACATGATGGAAAATAACAGAATTCTTTTCTTAGCTCAAACCAGTTTAGTCTTGCCCAAAGGGAGTCACAGCATCAGTAGATTTTATTAACTTAGAAAAAGAGCTAAGTTTTAAATTTCTGTGCTATTTTATTACCTCCTGTTCCTAACATTATGTATATGAATCGCTGAATTTAACAGCATAATAGCTTTTTTTTTTTTCAGGAAAAAATAAACCACAAACATAAAAGTAATTCTTTTATGTCATTAATACTACAAATTATTAATTTTTTAATTGAGAAAGAATATTCTGGATTCAGATGTGTCTCTATGCAAACAGATATAGTAAAAAGGTACTGATGATGGCACGTAATTAACCCTCTGTATTCAACAGAGGAATTAAAGACACTAATAGATGAATGTCAACTCAGTCTACCTTAATTTACATTTAGCAATTTCAGTCTTTGCCAGTAACTATACAAATTGATCCAGAATGTACCAGATTGAGAAAACATGTAAGTAGGAGATCTTGTTGATACTTCTTCCCACTAAATTATAGTATTTACATGAAAAATACACTATTAAAAGGATACCAAGATTGAAAAAAAAAAATAAAAATCAAAGTATGGACTGTTTTGCAGGGCTTCAAATAAATTACTTAAATTAACAATCTTACTTGGTTGTTTCCACAGTTAACTAGAGATATTCCCTACTGTGAAGCAACCATTGTGTGCAGAATTAAGTTCCTATCAATTAAATGGCAGTGCTTTTGGAAATGACACCAATCACAGAAAGAGAAAAGCTCTTACATTTTATTACTCTTTCCAGAGATGCTCTATTGGTTTTCATAACATTAATTAGGCATTTGCTTTGGTAGTAGGCAGGAAGAGGTGAACCATCCATGAGTACAACTGCACACCAGTTAAAGTCAAATTTCATCTAGTCTGACAGTTCTATATGCTTTTGTTGCTCTTGGCAGCATAGGTATATACAACAGGGGCAGAGGGAGCATTTGAACAGCTAAGCATCAGTTATCCAAGCCATTTTGAGAGCCTAACAATGAATTTGGCAGAATAAGTTAAACTGCTTCTCATTTGTGCTGTTCTCTCCTGCTTTTCACTAGGAATTTTAAAGTATTACCCATTATATTGATGCTGCAGCATACAACTGGTGCAGCTTAGAATGGACCTTACAAATGTACATCCTGTACATCCCCTGGCTACTGAGGGGAAAGAACTAGAATACCCAAGTTCAAAACCTATTTTAACAATGTAATGATCAGATGAAAACTGCTTGCTTCTACTGGAGACCCACTGGGATCCAATGCTACCAAGAAAATAAGATTTCAAGACAAAATTTAAGATATTACCATGGTAACGCATGAGTGAACACCTTGTTACCCATTGAAAGACAAAACAGACACTTGCTAAATAAATTGTGGAAGATATAAAGGAAAAAATCACATCAAGTCTTCAGAATATTTTGAAGATGAAATCTCTACACTTATAGAAAGGCTCTTCAGAGACAAGGGGTGGTTAAAAAATAGGCACAAAGGTCATGTTAGTTTGTAGTTAGCTGTTAACCCGTGGAATAGAACATGGCAAAGAAATTCCTCTTTTAACCCCTATTTCTTGCTTATCTGAGGAGTACAAACAAACCAGTATCCATAGGAATATGGGAGGCAGAGGCACTGGTTTTAGGGCTTAGGTTGAAAGCCCACCCAGCTGATAGAAAGACGAATTGTTCTTACATCCAAACCCTGGGTATGATTTTTTTAAAAAAAGCTGAGGATCCCATTGCTTAGGAGTATAAACCAGCACAGTTCTTAAAAGGACATAAAATGCAGATATATGGAAACATTTATATGTGTATATGTTTTCCTAGAGCAGGACAATGCACTGTTTATCACAACAAATGCTACAGGAACATTTTTATTTGCTGAGAAAAAACACAAACAAAAAGCAACAAGCATATAAAAATACAGCCTACTAATTCCTTGCTAGGGGAAAAGTCTCAGCCAAGGGGGAGAAATATTGGCTGAAGAACCAAAAGAGAGACATGAGACTGCAAATCATCCATTTAAAAACAGTTCTGAGTGACACTGCTGGATTAATTTTCCTTTGTGCCACACAGTTCCTTCTTCTGTAATGCTATTTACACAACCAGTGCTGGGAAACTGTCTGGGAAAGTCTGCTAATGACTAATTAAAGGGATCACTTATTAAAGCCCAAGAACAGCTTGACCTCCTCCATTTTTACACTTCCCCCAAACAAGTTGCTGCTTTCCTGATTTGTGCCATACCCATTATAATACTAAAATGATATTACATGTGTGAGAGAAAGTAATCTTTCCACAGCACACATAAAGCATCCAGATTTAAAAAAAAGCAGATGATTGCAAATTACTAGAAAGATCAAGTGATTAAGCTTCATTTAAAAAGCACAGGCAAAGCACATTCACCTACACACCTACACACCTACATTCACCTACACACTCACAGAGCTGTCAGGCAAACAGAAGCCAACAGAGCTCACTAGGTAATTTTGGTGTTATTTATCCTATAAAGAGCACTACACAAAAATAAAAAAAGAAAAAAACCTCACACCAAAATAGCCCAGTTCCTATGGTGGCCAAATTTTGATGGCATACATTCACAAGTACTATGTGAAAACTACCAGGATCAACAAAAAAAAAAAAACCTTTGAACTATCTGATACAAATTTCTTTCAGGCTAGAGTGCTATTTGGATATGATTAAGCAGTACCTGCACTGAATTCTGTATGCTGTCCTTATGCACTAAAATATATTTAAAGCCACACATACCCCTAAGAAAAACAGCTTTCTCTTTCTCTTTAGTACAGGCCATAATTTCACAAATCACTATTCTTATTCAATGTTGGGTATGGCTTTCTGTTTGCATTTTTCTTTTTATTATGCTTCAAAATTTTTTACTTGCACTATCCAAGTGGTTTATGTGAAACTGTTTGGCACACTCTATGGCAGATGTACACTGTTTGCTAACTTGCCTTCCCCTAATTATTGGCTGCAGCTGGTCAAATCCCTCTCTTAGTCCCAGCAGAATACTGGGGCAAAAGTGCAAGAAGTCACAGCAATTAGTCAGACTCTGATAAGAGCAAGAGATACATTTGAAAAAAAAAATCTTTTTTTTTTTTCCTTCTTTTTTTTTTAAGGACAAACTGCCACACACAAACTGTAGCAAAATTCTCTGCATCTGGGAGTTAGCCAGTTATCTCTGGGGAGACAATGAATATTACATTCACACAGCACACTTTTGGAAAAGTTCTGAGTTGGCTGCAAAAAAAAAACCCCGAAAAAACCCCAAAATACACTAAACAAAAATTTCAGTGCCACACAAGGGTATGGATCTGAAACTGAAATTTCATACTTCACCACAGCTTGTCAATTCTCTCTGAAATAAGAGTTGATACTTCAGACCATACTTCAATTACAGTGAGTGTTCAATAAACAGCAAAGATGGATAAAGTAAATGTGTTTGACTATTTGGGACTCCAAAAAGGAATTTTCTCTGCTGCTTTCTCTGAATGAGCTCTATGTTCTGAGAGAGCCTTGCTTGTAAATGTAAAGGGTTAGAATTTATAGAAAAAAATATATTTACATATATATAATAAATTATTTTTTTCTCTATATAAAGATATATAAATAAAAGGGTTTCTCTTTAATATAGATTGCAGGTTTAGACATATGTGAGTGTCAACAGGTAAGATTTGCCTTGTAAATCCTCATCACTAGATTAATAATGAGCTGTTTTCTTTACCACTGATCCAACTGCAGATGTCTACATACAGAAACTGACATATTCTAATTAGCAGGAGAAAGAAGCCAATCTGCTATGACAATAAAACCAGAAAGCATACCTCTGAATTAAAACTTAGTTATGCAGTTTAAATTAGCAGGAGTAGTTAATTTTTTTTCCTTTGAACACTCACCCTTTGACTGGCAACTCTGAGTGAAGATGTGCTCTATTACGGACTTTTCTGATGGGCACTGGAGGGGTTCTTGACCTTGCTTGGCCAAAATGATCTACTGCTCTACCACAGAGTGATTCTCCTTTTTTTGGAGTGAAGATCTTGTGGCATATAAAAAAATCATACCTTTTAAATCAACCTCCACTGGCTGGCTTTTATATGGTAACCTCTCACTCTAAAGCTTGACATTTTCCTTTTACTGAGTACATGAGAGTGCTGTCGATATCCAGTTTTAGGAAGGGTCAAAGAAAGAAGTTAAATGGCCAAAAATGTTGTCACTGATACCTATGTGCCCACAGAAGTGTTCAGTGTTACATACCAAAATCAAAAAGCCTTCAGGCTTAAAGAATTGATTTTTCTTTTATTAAATAATCACTGCTTTCCTTAGCTCTCATTATCTTTCTTAAATACCTATGAGACTGAGTACATCCATGCATAGTAACACCACAATGGAAATAGCATTGGACTATCCTTGCATACAGAACACCATCAAGTGAGGTCTGCTCTGGGGGCATGGTGTGCACACCTAAATCCCACGTAGTTCCCTACAGTTTTTTGAAGCAGGATATGAGTCAGAACAAAAGATGTAGATATCAACAGGTTTCATATGAATGCCCATGACCTGAAACCATTCTCAACCTGTCACGGAAATAGAGGAAGAACCAGGTCTATGGAAGTCTCTGATTCCATAAATTTTCCTTTTGAAGAGTTTGGTCCAGCTTCAATCACAAGCAAAATATCACTCAGTGAAAAAGACTGTTTAAGTCACTTACCTCACACAAAAATATCCTAAAACCTTGATAATATTAGAAAAGAAATTGAGAATCATTTTTTATCATTCTCCTCTGGAATTATTGAAACTAAACAGTTACTGTGTATTCAATATAAGTTTTTTATTTTAATTTTCTCATCTTTGGGAAAATCCTTTTTCAGAACATAAACCAATGCAGAGGATAAAACAGATTGTAGGCTGAGCTGATAGTTCATTTCTACACATTGTTCTGGTAGCTGAACATTTCCCTAGATAAAAATTTTTTCAAGTGTTTATTGCTTGCTAAATTTTAAAGTGCCTGGGCTGGTATTTCCCATACCTCTAGCTGACCTTTTAGAAGTCTGAAGTTGAAATAAATCAACTATGCTTGAGAATGGTAGCAAAGCAAAATATTCTAAGATAGATTCCCCAGCTTAACATCATTCACTTCAAAGTTTCAGTGCCTTGGAGTTAGGAGGTTAGAGAGTCCTTCTCTTGGTTTCCTGGATATGTCCTTTGTTTTTCTTATAGAAAAGAATCCAAACTTGGGTAAATTACAAGCTACTGAAAAGCCTTCTTCACACAGCTTTATGGTAGATAGGTTGGTGTTTGGCCTCTACAGAGTTCTGATTTTTTTTTACATGTAAAAATTGCTAAAGTGCTAAAAGTGCTGCAGGCAGCTATGCAGGATTTCATTGGCACTTACTCCTTCCACCACATGTCCAGGAATTTTATTTAGTGTGCAGCCATCCTCCTCCCTATCCCACCTCCCAATTATTCTCTTATTCTGTAGATGCTCACACAGTATGGAAAATGAAAAAGCACTTGGTTTAAAGACAATGAATTGAGGGGAAAGCCACAGGATCCAGTGTGCCAGGAAAGAGACAGAGAGAGAAGTCAAGCAGAAGAACTCACGTGGAGGCAGAGTAGATAAGGATGTAAAAAATCAGACACAGGCTGAAGCCACAAAGTTGAAGAGAAGATCAGAAGTAGAGATTACTATTATTAGATTATATTCTAGGGCAAAACCAAACACTGAATTTTATGTACTTGGTATACTCTGAATGTACAGCACATTGTGGTGAATCCCAACACAGAACCTGATAACCATCCTACACCATCTCTGATTCTGAGCCCAGTTTGGGTACTTCCCAGTGAAGGATCAGATCTGTATAAGGAATGAACCTGCTATTTATATAGATCCTTGAGAAGTAGAAAAGAGAAGATGTGAAATGAATGAGATGATGGAATTAGGGAAGAGTAGTTACGGAGTACTTATAGATTCAGATCCTTGCTTCCACCATCCAGTTTCTAAATACAGAGAACCAAACATACGTTTTCACACCTATCCACTAGGTAGTGTACTCTGCACTTCCAGGATAGTGTGAGACATGTAGGGTTTGACTTGATACAGTAGAGAACACAGGCTGCAAATTAGCTCAGATGGATCCATACTTTAGAAGAAAAAAATAAATAAAAATCACAGAGCTAAAACCAAATAGTAAGGCAAAAAACACACAAACAAGACCTATGCCTTTTTGACAGTTTGAAGTGTTAGCATCCCTTTGCCTCAGCTTTCTATATATAAGAAACAGGTTACATTTATCACTGGCTTTGTGATAAAGCCAGTATTTTTGGGTACATTTCCTAGAGATTAGCATTATGGGAGGGACTTAAAGTTGCAAGAATTCCACCAGCTACAAACAAATTTGAAGCTGTGATAATCTTTTAATACACCCATTGACATGCAATTTCTGGACACATTAACATACTAAACACAATAATGTGCCATCAACCTTTTTAATCCAGGCATATTAGATATATATATATGAATATTCTAATAATATGCCCTAATATGATAATCATTATGTGTTGCTGAAATCTGCAGACAAGAATTTAAGCTAGTATTTAATAGCAACAGAAAACTTTACCATGATAAAACAACAGCAAATCATTCAATTTTCAACAGGTTTCTAAATGTGTGTGGCGTATTTCTCTCTAACATACTCAAAGCACTGCACAGATTGCTTCTGAGACCTTAGAATGGAAAAAAACGTGATCACCTTTTGGAAAACTGAGTTTTATGCAAGCCAGAACACTTCCAGGACTGCTTAGGACAGGAAAAAGCTGACATAATGTGAAATCTAATGACATTAGATATGCACAAATACAGATGATTTCTACTAAACTGAGGAAAAAAAGACAACATCTATCTTGACACTAATACCTATTCATACAACAAAACCAATCAAGAATGAGATTAGGTATCCAGCTGTCTTTCTGGCAGCAGCTTCAGATATTGTCTCCAGTCCCCAGTAACTATCTGGAAGGACAAGTAACTCAACAGCTTCAAACTCACCACTGATTAATGATAATGTGTCAGAGGTTTGGAGCAAAAATTTCTCATACCTTTATAGAGTGTCACCTATCTATGAATAGGAGCTGGAAATTAATGAATTTTCTCATAGTCCTAATGAAGGAAGATGAAGATTGAATGTATGTTCCCTTGGCTAATTTTTCCCCCAGGGGACACTGTTTCTAATGACAGACACAGGTAAATGAGACAGAAACCCAGAAAAATCTAGTTTTCTCTTTGAGCAATAATCAGTGTCACATTATGCTAAAAAAGAATCCTGGGGCTGGGGAAAAAAGCAATTAGCACATATTTGTAAGATTCCTCATGGTTCTATTTAATGATAAAATACAAAGATAAAAAGTAGAGCTTGATAGATAGTACCTTAATTTCCATTCAAAAGCAAAAAATAAACCACAATCTAAAGAAAACAAATGAACTTGAAATAAACTCAAAAAAAAAAAAAACTTCCTCAAAAATTCTATTTTTTCCAACTCATTTTGCAATATTACCAAGCAAACACTTTATGTTCCATAGGTGATCTTGACCAGACATTCCAACTATAGATGTATTTTTCCTCAAAGTTCCATTTTGTTTTCAATTTAGATGGAGCTTTACTTTAACACTATATGGAAATATGGGTTTGTCATTCATCACAGATGGCAAAAAGAGTAATTAACAGGTTTAGGTTGGGTTTTCTTTTGTTGCTTTTTTTTTTTGTTTGCTTGTTGGTTTGTTTTAACATGTTAGCTCTGCTAAGAAACTAGATAATGGCCCCTTTAAAGAATATGGTTTGAAGTAAAATGCAACTCAAGCCCCTGAACATTTTCTAGTTTGTAGATTAAGATATTTTCTATCTCTCACTAAATTTTAGGAAAGATTTATCTTATGCTTTTTAACTAAAAAACTTCCCACATATTAATTAAAATACACAGTGGTTGAAAGGACTAATATTTGTCACTACCTACAGGAAAATAAAAAAAATCTGAAATCACAATTTCCTTGTTTATGTAAAGTATCATGCAAGTCAGTAGCTTTTACACATAAGGATTGTTTGCATAATCTCCTTCCTAAACACTTCCTAAACATTTGCTTAATTATCTCATAGAGCCACTACCAAAAAGCTGCTGGCACTTCCAGTGCCTGTGGATACAATACCATTACCTTTGAAAATATCTTTTGAGACAGAGCATCACTTAGGATGTCAATACAGCAGAACTATGGACTGAAATCCTATCCTGGATAAAAGCAGGATTACTAAAGATGAGCAAAGACAGATGGTCCTGAAATGTACCAGTTGTGCAACCAAATTTTATTACCTGTTCTGAGTTCTAATCTCTCAGGTACCTGCTCAATTTCTGAGAGCTGTAAACTTGGCAGACATGACATTAGATAAAGAATGACATATGCAAATAAATCCACCTTGCTCTTTTGCTACTATTGACTTGGCTTTTTTTTTTTCATAAAAATTAAAAATGTTACCTTTCCCTCAGTTGGAAATACTTAAATCTGCTCTAATTCAGTTTTTATTTCTAAGTTATATCATTGGGCTTTTATTACACAGAAATAGCTTTTTAGAACCTAAAGCAGTTATTTTGTATCAGCTTTATTTATAAAATTGTACTTAGGTTGAGTTGATACAGGAAAAAGTAATTGTTAAAAACAGATAGCTAAGTATATTTGTTGCTTCTCTCACTGAAAGACCACCATATGTTTTGCAAATAGGGTAATTTTTTTTACACAAAGAAATATCCCTAGAGCACAAGTTAATATTGCTTCTGATAACTCACCAATGGGAAGGAATGCAAAAAAATTTCTTCTACTCCTCCCTCCCAGGACCACACCCAGAAACACACCAATTGGCATTTGATGTCCTTGATGGATGGGGATAGATGGTGGTCTTAGCTTTGAAATCTTGATCCGAAGGCCAGAGGCATTCCTCTGCCTGGGCTGAAGTATCCTGCACTTACACTGTAAATTACTGGTGGTATTCAAGAGGATCATTAGGCCAGAACATAAAGCCTTCCAAGAAAAAAATTAGCTTAATCCATCTGAATGTGAGTGCCATTAGCAAAAAGGAGGTTAAATGAACTCTGAAATTAGAAGAGCAGTTGCAGGTTGTAGGTATGGCCAAACTACCAGTCACGTACCTGGCACGTATAGAAACAGCACCGAAAGAGTGGCAAGAGTGACTTCAGCTGTCATTAACTAATTACCTCTCTAGGATGTGGGTTATACACTGTGTGATACACCCACTGCTGCTCCATCTCCCCCAGCCTGAAGCACATGGTGGCTCCAGCCAGAAATCCAGCTTTGGAAGAGGTTACAGCCCCCCTGAGAATGAGTGATAAGAAAGTGGCTGAAAAGAAGTCGAAGAATATAAACAATAATGGGTGTGAATAGTAATAGTAGAGGTACTTAAAAAATTTATTCTGCACTGGTTTTGAATTAAAATTTTACAATATCACTTTCAGGAGGCAAAAATCTATGGTCTGCTAAATCAGAGCAGATCATCTGCCTGCAGCCCCTAGAACACTAAACAGCAAACCTTGTTTGTGAGAACAAGATACGAGTTTTAAATAAAGCACATCTGCTGAAATGTTGCCTTTATTATTTTA
This sequence comes from Calypte anna, assembly GCF_003957555.1. NCBI lineage: Eukaryota > Metazoa > Chordata > Aves > Apodiformes > Trochilidae > Calypte > Calypte anna. The sequence goes on along the minus strand of NC_044248.1, from coordinate 36,462,191 downwards.
AGCAAGAGAATACTGCAGTTGACTGCATTTATCACTTTTACTGGAAACTATGGGTACCTCCCAAATGCTAGCACTAGGGAATAAAAATAGAAAATCCTACAAATACAGTTTTCTGAGGCTTTTTCAAAGTTCCACTTCTAGATGACTACAGCTTATCTATGAGGTGTTATAGAACATATATTTTAGGATAAATAGCTTCCTCTATAAAATCAGTTATTTTCAGCTTTGTAAGCGTCACCTGTTGAGGTCTCATCTTAAGACTGGTTAGCAAAAAGCATAGGTAAATATTTCAGTCAAGACTTACCAGTAATACTAAATATTATGAATACTGACCTTCAGACCAAAAATCCCAGTTAAAACCTAAGCAAGCTTTCTTATGTCCTATTTATGTCAGTTATAAAAGCACATTCTCCTCATGACAACACTCAAGTATGAGTGTCAGTGACAGGAAGACAATTAATTGGTTTTCCCTGTAGCTTTTTACCCCCTCCTGACTGCTTCTGTTCTCCCTTTCCTGTAGTACTAGTCAAAATATTCATGCTTTGCTAATAGACTTGAGCTCTGAATATCATATGAGATTTATCACTCGACCTGATACTTGAACTTAAAACTTTAATGGCACACTTACAGTCTTATAATTCAGAGATAATTTCATTGAGGGTGAAATTGACTAAGATCAATCAGATCTAAAAAAAGATAGGATGGGGAAAGAAAAAAATGGAATCAACAAGTAATGTACCAACAAAACAATCTTTAACAGAACACCTCATTAATTTGCAAGAACACTTGCAAATCACAGACACTGGAAATCTACAAATTAATAAAAAGAAAAAAGAAAAACACCACTGAGCTTGTGAAACCTGACCAAATACACTACATGCAGATGTTCCTGTGTATGTAGGAACTGAAACTTGAACATCAAGCATCACCAAAGCTCTGGACTCTCATTTATCGTTTTTCATGTCTGCATTAATTTTCATTTCTAAACGATCCCTCTGTGCTTACTGAAAGTTATGCAGAATGACTTCCAAGTTGAAACAAGCTTAGCAATATCCCTGCTGGTTTTGCCAGAGGCAAGCTTTGTTCCAGCTCACCTGGCAGAGCTGTACTGATGCCTCTGCCTCAGGACAACCACAGGTCTCAGTCTCCACGGCAGTAATGTGCAAGGTGTACACACTGTGCTGTCTGTGAAGGATACTGTAACCCAAATTATTACATGGTCAATCATTCCCCACCACTCTTAATTACAAGTGCTTAGCTTATCACTCTTCTAAATAATATTTTGCTTTGTTTTGATAAAGCTATCCTAAATTTTACACTCTTTTCTCCTCATGCACTGTCTAAAACCAAAAGCACTACTATCTAGTCTTGATTTACTTGAAATTCAAAATATGAAAAGAAAAATACTCAGAAACCTGAAGTGGCCTGAGAAGAGTAAACATGCACAACCTGAGGATGAGAACACATCCAAAGAGACATATACAAAACAAACATATAGAGCACATGCTTCCCCTTATACACCACCTGAGGAGACTGGAGAATTATATTCTTGCTTCCCTCATAGAGAATCCCCTGCAGGGATGCATTTTTTTCTTTCTCTTCTCTGCATGGACTTCAGCAGAAGATAGAGCAGCTAAGCCTCAGGAACTAAAACTAAAACATCTATGGAGTTTCACAGTCTGCCCATTGATATTTGACCCCAGAGAGCAGAAACAGAAGCAGCACTATCTGTAGAGCAATAGAAGGGCTGAAATTACAGCCAGGGCAGGCTCATTGAGAGGGAATTGCTGTCAGCTTTGTGATTCAAGAGGGAAAACACCAGCATGGGGAAAAGTGATGGCTCTGGCTGGAATGGAGTGTGTTTTGGCCAGGATCAACCTGCCACTAAAGGGATAAAAACCAAAAGAGAAAAAAAAAACAAAACAAAAAACCCAAACAAACACCCTATTTGTCTCTGGTAAAATATGACAACTTAGCAACTTGAGGATGAAATCCCAAGAGCTGTGGAAGCTGAACTTCGCCTGCCTGGCCAGCAAAGGCTCCCTGGGTGCCTTACTAGCGGTGGTGAACTTAAGAGCTCCAAGTAAATCCTTGATACTTCATTTGTGTCAGCCAACAAACAATCACTTCAGGTTTTAATTTAAATATATATATATCATGACTGCAGAATTTTGTCTGCATCAGGCCAAAGATGCCTAAATAAACTGACACATGCTGCTATATAAATCTCAGATATTTTGACAAGCTGCATATGAAAAACTTACACTTTTGTGTACACATGCCAAGTAGACAAAGTTTGATCTGTTCTATACAGGCAGTAGCTATGGAGGCTTTGGCATCCCAGTAAACCACGGCCAAGTTACACCCTTGCAAACCACTCAATTTATAAACAGTTTTGACATGGTGTGCTGAAGGTCTGACATGAATGTAGCAATGAACAAACAATACAAGAATATAGCCAAAGTCTGCTGTCTCCACAACTCACTGAGGTTAATCAGACTGCTCCACTTATAATTCCAGTAGCAAAGAACCAACTCTTCCCACCAAAAGACTAATTGCCAGATAATTTTCCCATTATGTCAGCATTTGATTTGTGTCTGTTACGAATTTCTTAATTTAAAAAAATAGCTTAATCTGGATAGGTAACAGCTGAGGGCTCAACACTTCCCTGGGAAGTAAGAGCACTCTTCCAGATCTGCTGCTCTAAGACAGACACCAGCTTTTCTGCCACCCACATTGCACAGCAGCCCCCTGGGATGCTACACCAGGATATTCCAAGGCAAGTCCCAGTGTCTCCTGAGACCTCATTGACTGTGTAAATGAATATGCATTAGAACAGATAACAGAGTCTTGATCTCCCACGTTGTGTGTGACTGCCTTAAAAAGCAGATGAGAATCATGCCTCTCTCCACTGCTCTACCTGTGCCTTTACATAGAAATGATTAGAAAGTCATTATAAAGAGCATTATCAGAATATTCCTACCCACTCCAAGTCATTACTCCCTCCTCCCTCCCCAGCCAAGACTGGAGTTTCTAACTCTTCCTGGCTCTCTCATTTACTCACTTGTAACAGATCCATCTAATCACCTGAGCTCATGGAATGTTTTTGGGGTGAGGGGAGTGGGGAGAAAGAGATTTGACAAAGGCTGTGGCAGAAAAAAAAACCCTTGCAGCTGAAATTTTTAAGTCTTTCTATGGATTTGGACAGTCAGCTCTCAATTTTTACAGCTTCTTAAAGAAAATATTAAATCAAAGCCTTTGGAAAAGCTCGGTCTAATTCTCCAGATACACAGTTTGCACCATTTAATGAAGCTCTGAAGTGAAATAGTGCTGAGCCAAACAAGGAAATGAATTAGAATTTACTTCCTGATTTATCCTTCTGCTTTCTGTGCAAGTTACTCACTTTTAAGTCTGAACATATATTTACATTTTCCTTTTTACAGATTGCAAATTTAAGGATATATTAAGTAATTTTCTGTAGACAGTTAGTAGATCTGCAAAAGGACAAAAGCTGTATAGTACAGGGACAAGGAAGATTATGGCACTCAGTAGCATAATACAGCAGCTTTATGGTGTACCAGTAAGGTACAGCTGATGAGGCTCAAACCTGATCCTTAGGGTCCTACCAGCTGGAAAACAGAATAATTTGGTTTTCTGACTCCTTCCAGCAAATCTAATCACTATACAATTTCTTGATATTGATGTAATCACTGGTAATTTCCAGTAAAGAAGTCCCATATCTTCTTCAGAGTTGGTGTTCCATTAATGTATTTTGCCAATTTAATTTAAAAATCTATGAAATAATTACCAATAATGAGAATGCCATGGATAATATAAAAAGAAATTCTAATCAAAAAGGAAACACTGAGTTGAACCTTTTGCAAGCTATTTTTATACAGAAAACACGCATATATTTATACATATAAATATATTATTATTACATTATTATAATATTATTATTCTACATATAAACATATTTTATAGTTATACAGAAAACACTAAACCAAGACTTTCATGTGCTATAAAATCACATTTCTGTGCATGGGTTTTGTTCTCAAGTTCACTACAAGTCCCTTCTCTAAGAGTATGTAAATTCCCTTGTACCTAAAATGGTTCTGGAATGTTTCTTTGCTGTGTTGGAAAGTTGGACCAAACTAAAATGTCAGAGAAGCCTGTGCAAATAGTTTCTGCTTAAGTGTCCTTTTTTTGTCTTATCCTTTGACCTGACCTATTTAAGGTCTTTCTTGCAATAAAGTTGGATTTAACCATGCAGCTACTCTTACCTAGTTGCCAAGATACAAACTGCAGGTATCTGTACCTTTAGGAATGGCATGAAGATGGTTGGACCAGGGAGAAGCAGCACCTGAAGGAGCCTGCAGTGTCTGCGCTGGGTTTTGAATTACTGTGACCTGCGTTGCTGAAACGCTTTGAACAAGAGTCTGACTTGTATTGATCTTTTGCAAGCAACTATTTTCCAGCAAAACAACGACAGTCCATATTTTGTAACATTTCAGCAGCAAGAAAAGGAATCCAGAAGCTGTCAAAACCCCCATTTAAGAGAAGCTCTGAATGCATTTGAAGATACCTCTTTTTGACTGCTTCAGCACACATTAATTCTGCTGTGTCATTTAAGCCATCTTCTATGAAGGCCCTATCAGACCTCACTTCAATATTGAAGTTATTTCACCAAAAATATCCCCAAGGCACTTGGGTAAAATTATCAGAAAAAAAATCAAGACAAGACATGTATGTAGTTTAATGTTTGCATTCCCATTACAGTAAGGAACACTATAATGTCACTTCCTGTGTTATCCCTGCTCCAGATCTATCAATCAGAGATGTCTGGTTCATCACATAAACTGGGACAGAATTCAGTTGTGTTTGTGAAACGCACACTATGATATTAACCAGATCTTCATGGATGCTATTTTAAAGCAAAAGAACCACAAAAGAAAAAAGAATATTTGAAAACTGAGAGACAATGTGGTTGTTTTAAAAATTTCTACTATAACAGCTAGGAAATAAAGGTAACACAGAACATTTCCCAGCATATTTTAAGATCAACTAGAACAGCTTCAAAGAATCTAAACTCATGAAGCATAAATTAAAAGAAAAAAAAAAGAAAAATACTGGTGTGACTACTTGAGGCAGTAAGATTCTACTAAGAGTACCATAAGAAAGATTCATGTTACACAGCCAAATTAAGATATACTGTACAGATACTACAGATGATAGTGCATGAGTAATTTGAATACAAGAATACATTATTAATAAACCAGAAAATCTTAATGTCCAACAATGAAATAATATGGACTGTCCCTCTTCCATGCAGATTCTCAGATTGCAGCACAATTTACCATTACTTTATCATACTCAGCCCACATTTAAAATACCACACCTCATCAAAGTAGATTACTGAGAATAAACAAGACTTCCAAAGAACAGAGGGGAAATCATTAACATACCACTTCCATAAATAGATCCAGTCAGATAAAGAGTCCCAGAAACATGAAATCAACTGACTGTCCTCACACAGGGAGCTGCTGGCAAATCAGAGACTTTGGGATAGATTTATCAAATCTGTTTTCTATCCTACCATGTAAAACTTCCCTACCTCTAAGCTCACAAGTGGGCAGGTCTTGGGAGAAGTAGTTTATCATCAAGAGGAAATGCAAAAAACTATATAAAAGTTGTCCAGACTGGACAGTACTTTAGCTACGGCTCACCCTGTTTTGCCTGAATACTTGTTTTCTTTTGTTTTAAAATATCTGTTTTAAACCACTATTTTCACTGCAACTAATCACAAGTGGAACCTACTCAGAAAATGGTTTTATTAAATAATCCTAAATTCAACAAAAAATAGCAAAAAACCCAATATATAACTCAGCTTGTCTAGAGTGATACTGCTAGATCTCTGTTTAAGCAGGCAAGCAGAAAGAGATGTTCATTCTCTTTATTCAGTGGGAAAAAGAGAAGAATGGTAACCTCTGCCAAGTATTTTTTAAGTGTTATGAATTTACATCAGCTCAGAAGTACATACTTTTGAACTATGAATTTTCCAGTACGTTAGATTTTTCTTCTGTTCCTTAAAATGCTTTCCCCTCACAAAAAGAAAAATATGGTATTGAATTGTGAAAATGGAAATACAATGGACTTTTATGTCACACATATAATGAAGACACATATCTTCATGATGATTCTGCAGGCTCCTGTTTGTGCTTACATTTTTCATTAATCAACAATGACTTACAGGTCTTTTCTGTGAGAAACACCAGTTCTGATAATTCTCACACAGAAACATTATCCAGATGAAGTAACAGATACTGAGATGTTCCTTGTTTCTCCTCCTATTTTGTCTTGAAAATTAACTCTTTTTATCTTACTCCATGATAAGAAAAATAAGTAGAAGACTTTATCTATTGCTAAATATAAAATTCTTTCTGCAATGGATATCACAGATCCCTCATGTCAGTCATACAAAGAGATACAGCTATTCTGAAAATGTGTTTAAAAATATATATATATGCACAAAAAAACCCTGGTATCTTTGCTATCAACATTAGAAAGGAAAATTAGTTTGGGCAATGGACGAACTGAAAAAAAACACATTGCCTACACATTGTCCAAATTGCCTACAGAGCTAAAGTGAAAATTCTGGACTCCAACTAAAGAAATGAGTATGATTTGCATTCAAAAAAGCCTGTCAGACAATGAACATAACTTGTGACTGGATTTAAACAAGTTCTGATTTCAGATAAACAGATTAACAAAACAGTGATGGTTTTAAGGCTTGTATTTTTTTACTACTATATGAAGTCATTCTATGTGGAAAAAGTAATGGTTTCACACAACTGCAGTTTTTAAGGAAAAAAAGAAAAAGAGAAAATAAATAATAAAAAAATCAGTCATACATAACAGGAACCTTCTGGGTTTTAAATCGTGTAAATAATTCCAAGCTTTGGCTCACTCTCTCCAGAAAAAGGAGAGGGAAGGCACCAGTACTTTCTGCATGTTACTTACACTACAGAAGAGGGGAACAGCATTATGCCAGCTATTTTGCTACAGAATTAATCAATAGTGGCAGATGGGTCAGAGCAACATACTGAAATGCTGTTTATTCTCTGTCCTTCTTTTCCCTACCTTCCAGCAGCCAAACCACAGACAGCAAATATATCTGTGAGACTGACGTGGCCCCCAAATCACAGAATCACAGAACTGTCATGGTTGGAAAAGACCTCTAAGATCACCACGTGCACCCAGTGACATGATGTCAGATGACAACTCAAAGCCAAGGCAGCTGCTGAAGGAGCTTTGCTCACCCTGGAAAGTGCCTTTGGCTCTGCCCCTCTCCCTCCCACACCTCTATCTGTCCAGTCTGAAGGAGCTTCCATCTGTTTCATTTTCAGATGATCTAGTTTCTGAGATCATCAGAGAAAATGAGGCTGGCACCTAGGTTAAAGAAGAGTATAGGATTTTAGGGTTTTTCCTAATTTTTTTATTCTTTTAATTAATAAAGCTGGGGGCTTGTGTATTTTGTTGATCTGTTACATTTCTGTTTGCAATATTTTAATGGCCAGGGTCCACCAACAGATGAGGCTGTGTGAAAACACAGCATCACCCACAAATAAAACTACACAATCTAGGTGGGGATTTAATACGCTTAGACCCCAACAAAAAGAAAATAATAACTGCAGCAGCATTTTGTTGTTAGAGGAGTATATGTCTTATGCAAATTTTATAAAACAAGATGCCACCCTGATCCTACAGAGTGACAGAGACAGCAAGCCCAGATGCCAGCTTATTTATGTTAAAAGTTTCTTAACTTCTGTTTCCACAGCATCTCCCTGTTGCTGTAGCAACCTGTTGAAACAGCCAGGATGGCAAAGTGACCACGCTGCACAGGCACACAGCTCCTCAGAGTTCAGGAGAGCCAAGCTGAAACACCAGCACAGATCCAGCTACTGGTTAAGTAGTTAAATCCACCTAGAATGAGTTTCTTTATACAGGTGAGAGCCTCAGAAGACCTCATGTAATTGAGGATTGGTGTTAAGTGCAGTCTATTCATATCTAGCAAGCTTTTTGTAGTCCTGAATCCATTAGAGACCACCTAAACATAGGTTTATCACCCTGAGGGCTTTTTTTCAAGCCAGCTGAGACCTAAATGCTCTTTTAGCCAGGTCTTTAAGTGACTATTAAGTCATAGTTATGGCATACTTGCAAAGCTAAGTTTGAATGCTTGGGTCTTTATTAAAAATATTTTTTTTTAGTAATGAAGTACCAAGTTAATTTGCACATTATTAAAATAAACAGAGCAAAAGGATAGTTAAGAGCTGATAACCGGGATCAGTATATCTCATGTAGCAAATAAAAAACATTCTTTGTGTGTCAGCCAGCATAGCTATAAGTTCATATTGAAGCATTTCCCAAAGTTGGTAAATTTAAATACAAAAGGCTGATTAAAACAGTGTCTGAAAACTTTTGAAAAAACTCTTGGCTTTTTAAATTGCACAGCCCCACTTCCTGGTGTCTTCTTCAGTTTGCACATGCATTTTGTGAGGATTTTTTCTACTGAGGTTCTATCAGTCTCTCCCACTGATTGTGATATTCAAGAGATGTGCTTACATATTCATGACTACACATGCATATGCACTTCATATTATCTGCATGCATATGTAACACACATGGAATATTATTCATATAAGAGGGATAGAAGCACAGACACACACAGTACTATATGTGCATATAGCACAATATTAGTACTAAGACTGTAGTAAACTCCACCACACTTCTAAAAACAGGTAAAAGTGCAAAGTCTTGCATTTGGGTCAAGGCAATCCCAAGCACAGATACAGGCTGGGATCAGAAACCATAAAGGATGGATCAGAAATCATATCACAGGTTACAGAAGTCATAAGTATTAGAAAAAAAAAAAAAAAACCACCCCAAAAAAAACCCCCCAAAAAACAAAAGTGGAGCTTTGACTCCCAACTCCTACTGATGCTGTCCTGTTCATTAAGGCAGTGCCTTCCAAGTAGCAGAAGAGAGTTTGACCTTTACTGCCTGGAATTCAGCAGCAAGAGTCCTTTCTTCCTCAGAAACTTTTTTGTATTTTTTTAATCAATAGACTCATTTTTTGTAACAAAATAGTGTCTGTCTTTTTAATCATGATGACTTAAGACTCTGCTTTTAATTATAGCCAGAGAAATACTCAGAATCAGTGGAAGTTAGAGTAGGAATAAAAGAGAGCCTAGTTTATTTCATCCTTCCTACTAAAACAAAATGTTATCCTTTCTGACTTATCTTGCATTGTACCAGCACTGACATCTGTACATATCTACATTATTTTCATGTCAATATTTAATAGCATTACGATCCTACTTAATTATAACATCACAGATCAGTTTTGCCCAGAATTGTATTACCAAAAATCCTTCTCAAACACCATTGCCAAGCAAATGGCTTGTTCAAATCTCTACAGAAAGGGCACTGCTCATTGAGAAACAGTGTCAGATCTTTGCTGGGAGAATTATTCACAGGGGACACATTTTAGTATCTCATAATGTTTCTAAACCTTTTGAAACACTTCTGTGGTCTCATAAAAATTCCCTTTGATACCCTGTAAACAAAAGGTCAGATCTGCATTTACCCAGGTTCCACAGTTATGGGAGATTTATCACTGCAATAACTGAAGACACAGCATGGGTAAGAAAGCTGGAGCACTGTTTTCATTTCAAGCAGCCAAGGCCTCTAACTCTTGCATTTTTTATTTTTTTTTCTGTTTATTTGACATTTTTTTCTGCCTTAACAGAAGTAAAACCAAGACTCAATGGAACATTTTGGGTTGTCTTCTATGCCACCTAAAACAATCAATTAAAAAATTACAGACAAAACAAGCTACTCATGTAAAGAAGAACTGTGGGAAAACAGTCTGCAGAGGCTTAAGGATTCCACGTACACATCAATATGATCGTATGAAATTGTTTATTAACAATTTGCACTCACTTAAATAGAGAAGCCTTGTTTACACCATCTTATCATGCAGGTGGCTTTGTATTCCAATTACACATAACATTCTCATGGAACCACTCTTCTCACTTAATTATTTTCCTCTTCTGTTGCCAATTAGTTATCTCTTTCCCATTAGTTCATTTTTAGAAACCTGCAACTAGGCCTCAATAACCATTAACCCACTGTAGCCTTAGCTGAAGTAAGTCAGGATTGCTCGCAACCTGTATAGTTCTGAACTGTTTCATCAACAAAGAACCAGCAAGAAATTCAGAAATTTTGATTCTTTTCCTGGGTTAGGCTGATGAGCAGCCTTGACATAAACTCGTTATGTGGAGATACATTTTTGGCAAAGTCCTATGTATCAAGTATTGAAGGCACAATAAGTGTTTAAACATCATTAGCAAGCCCGGAAAAGCTTTACAAAGCAGAGTGCAATTATTCTAAATCAAACAGCAAAGAAACAATATTTGTCCTTTCCTCTTTGTTTACTTTGGGCATTTGCAGTTTGCTTTTGATGCAGTCAATTCTCTGGGCTGTCTCTCCTGGCAGTCAGCACCAGGCATAAGAGAAGGACCAGAAGCTATTTTAGTTTTTCTTTTCATGCCTCTCCCTGCTTACCTTAGTTGGCTGGGTTCAGGTTCATCTTCTCCCTTTAAGCTAGAAATTACTTGAGCTCTTAGTGTTAGGTTCTAGCAACAGATGGTACACTTCCCCCTGAGTTAATTCTAAACCAGTATCTCAGGGCTGAAATTGCTAGAGGTGTTATCCTGCAGCAGAGATCCTGATTTTATGATCATTACCAATCCAAAGCTGACTTTAAAGTTGCTAAATTCTACTGTGTTAAACAACTGGTTCAATCCCTCTAAGAGAAAGGTAATACTGGAATGCTGAACAATGAAGCGGGGTGTCCAATGGAGAGTTATTTTGCTATTGAGTAAAATATCCTCTGCCAAACAACACCCAAGATCTGTACATTCTTGCCAGATGAAATGGCTTTCTTCAACCTGGGCTGTAGGCAAATGTAATAAAATTGAAAATATATATAAGTAGTCAAATCTAATGGAATGGTAAAAAGCAGGAAAGAAACCTGACAGGATGTGCAAAACAATGAGATAAAAAGAGAGGCAAACCACAAAATTGCCTAGTCAGAAAAATATCACTAGAGCGAAGTGAGAGACTGAGACCTGATGTTAGGAAATTCAATGAACTCTAGAAAGATATTGGGAATTTAGCAGATAGGCTCAATAAATACATATTTTTAATTTAACATGTTGTTACAATAATTCCAGTATTAGTACCACAGGTCATGAATCTATTAAAAATATGGAAATACAGGGAAAATTAAAGGAAATGAGCTTTTCTTCTTTGGTACTCTTGATTCCTCGCATGAAGAGCAAAATTCAATTGAACTGTTTCCTGGGGCAGAGAAAGATTAAAAGAAAATTAATGGTACTCTACAGGCACAAAAAGTGTTTCCTAGGGTTTGTTTGTGGTTATCATAGCTAAAGGCTAAGTAAAATATTAAGTCTGAGTGAAAGTTCAAACCATATGACATGCAGCTGCTCTTACTTCTTGTTGCCTAAATAATATACATTGCACCCATGTTTAAAGAGCTGAAACTGTCCAGTCCTAGTGTTCTGACCTCTAACTGAAAATCTTTACATTTTTATATTAGGTATCAAAAGGTTACACAACCTGTTTGGATTTTCCACAAACCTCCTCATCATAAAAAAAAAAAAAAAGCTGTGAAGGGATGCCCAGCAGCCTCTGAATTTTCCCAAAGGCAGTATCATTTGCCCTTCAGCTCCTATCTTCTCAGCATATTGAATTTTTTTGCCTGCCTGTTGGACATATCTCTACAGCAATTTGAAATAAAAATTCAACCACTTCTTCCCATTCACTAGATTTGTGGTGCAACTGGGAACTATTAAAACACATATGGCATGATGAACAACTTCTGTGTGAAACGCTATTCTCATGTCTCCTTTACTCCTTTCAACCAAAAATTCACCATGTCATCACCACTCACTTCAGCAGGTGTTCTCTTTCTCTTCCCCTCTCTCCCTCCCTCTCCTTGATCATATTTCCTGTAATTCGTTTTTTTTCTATGCAACATGTAATTCAAAAGAAATTCCCAATACACAGAAGAATTTAAAAAATAGATTGTTGCTTGTAGTTAAGTATGGACCTGATCATTACCTTGTTTTCTCTCTGCCAGGGCCTGATATTTTCTAAGAGAAATAATGTCCTTTCATAGTGTTAAAATAACTATATTCATAATCTTGGTATAAAAATGTGTAAAAGTGAACGATCCAACCACTGTTAAAAACACAGACTATAGAACAGCATTACAGCTATGGTAAAAAGTCAGGAGGGATTCAAACATGTTTCTTTTACTCAGGCTGATATGATCTCGTGCTCCTTCTCACTAAACAATATCAAAAGCAAGGGGAGGGTTGTTTTTTTGGGGGGGGGAGGTTTCACATGTTTTTGCTGATGTAACACACACTGGCAACACCCTGAAGGATAAACAGGCTCCTGGCTTTGGAGGACAGGATTAGGAACAAGCCAGCTGTCCAACAGGTGAATCCCATGGGAGAAAAGAAGGGTATCCAGGCTGGAAGAGAGCTCCAGTTCCTTGGGAGAGGTTCTCCACTCAGGCAAAGCAGGACTATGGTGGCATGGAACTGTGCATTGCCTGCAAGCCAGGCTCAAGATCAGAGCATCAAATTATCTGCTGACAGGCTAATGGTTTATTAAATTAGCACTTATACTTCATACTTGCCTTTAAAAACCCTGCTGTAGCCTGTACTCCAATCTGACCATTTTGCATTTAAAAATGTAAAACCTTTGGGGAATAAGTAAATAAAGAAAAGCCTCAGAACCCATGGAGCATAAATTACTTTAAAATCCAGTTCAGACTTGATCTCCCTGTTTATCCTCTATTTTATTCCCTAGCAATGATGTATTTTGAACACAAAACTGCATTTGGGAAACACCAGACACAATACCCCACTCTTGTTCCCTAGAAGTACTTAAGGGCCATCAGAGTATGAAATTTTAAAATTAAAGCAATTCATTGCTTTCTTGTACACCTTATTATAGCATAGCTGAATAAGGCTCTGCTCCTCTCCAGAATTTTTCCCTAGAAACCAGATGTTTGTTTTAAATGAGGTTTTAAATTGTTACTTATTGTACCATACAAAAAATACCATGCCATGAGAAGTGTGTTATAGACTTGATGTGAGTGTTCATGCCCTGGCACTTGCTTACTGAACTAGGACTTTCAGATGCACTCTTATTAGCATTTTCTTTGGAAACAGCAATAAAAAAATCCAAAACCAAAACCATACACCTCAGCTCACCATGTGGGGTTAAACAGATTGAGGAATATTTGTATTTATCTCTGGTTTCCTTTAAAGACATCTGCATGAACTCCCAGTGCTAGCAGGTAATCAGGAGGACTAGAATTTTTCACTGAGTAACGTACCTATCCTGGGCAGGAATTTCCTTGTCCAAAATCATGTTTTCATTCAGCTGGCAAGTTCTGACCTCCCTCCCATACTCAGGATTTGGGTTAAGGTTAGAGTTGACAGAGCCTGAACTACTGAAGTTAACACATTGCAATACACTCAACAGAATTGAGCAGCTTTCTGGAATTGCAAACAATTTGAACTGTATGTGATAAAGTAAACAGTAACATTAGATTTCAAATCTCTTCTTCAAAAAGCAGCAGGGTAGCATCAGTAGTGCCTGCCATGGATTCTGAGAGTCCATTTTAAAATAAGTTGTTTTCAAAGAGGAGATACAGGAATAGAGCAATGCAGGTCAACAGACAAAATATCAACCAAGGAAATTTCAGTCTGGTAGGAAGAGTTTCACAATATTAAAAAATGAAAAACTATTATTTGTGGAACTGGACAATACTCATTACCTTTAAAACATATTTTAATGGAAGAAAATCATAATACTCTAGAAACATATCAGTGTAGAATACCTTGCATAATTTTTCCTTGCATATGGAGAAGACTTAAAAATTAAAACAGCTTCACCCATCCACAAAAATCTTGAAGTAGATTTTGCATTTTGGACAAGGAGCTGCTTGCCAGACAGCTTTTATCAAATAAAAAATATGAAGCCCTAAATGAAAAACCTTTACAACTTCTGGTGGCAGCTCTCTCAAGTCTATCTCTCCTCCTTGTATAATGAACTATAATGTCTAAATGCATTAGAAAGGGTTCTGAATATTTAAGCAGAACAGAAGACTCCATCTCATTCAATTGGTATTTCCAGAACTTAAATAGAAATATCCATATAATGTTTAGATTACAAGAAAAAAGTCGTATTAAACTATAAAAACAGCTTCTTGAAGCTCATATACTTTGAATTCAATCTGGACTTTAATTATACTCACAAAAAATTATTTCACCCTTTCATAGTCTGACAAAGAAAGTGAGATCTACAAAACACTATTACTAAAGCAAAGCAAGGGCCAAGAGGAATATGACATCCTAGATCAAGGTGAATTTCTTGAAGAATGTCTCAGACGTGATAGTTTTTGTAAGCTGCAATCAGACTGCACTGGATGAACAAGCTTAGCTCTTTGAAATCAATCTCACATTTTATGTAACAAGGCCACATCTCTGAAGATGATTAGCTACCTCATTCCCAGTACAATCACAGATCACAAAGGTGCTCAAAAGGCATTTGGGATATACGTGGCTGCCAGTAAACAAATGGCATAAGCTCACAGGCTATTTGTTGAGGGTAGAAAACACGAGGAACTCAAAAATGTCAGGGTGCTGAACCAAAAAAATTTCCCCAACAAGATTACAGAAACAGAGAGGCTTCAGCCTGAGCCCTAAAAACTCAGAATCAAAAGCTGAGTTGTTAGAACGTGCACCCAGCCTGTAAGAAAGCAGTTTGATTTCTCTCCTCAGCCTCAGGAAATTCGATTTTCCCAGCAGGGTGCTCTAATTAGCAAGCTGTCCCCTATTGTGGAGTGGGAAGCTCTGATCTCTCCCACTGAAGCTGTGTTACTTTTCAGAGAACAGGAACACTGCAGCTGCACTGTGCAGAGAGATGAGAGTTCCTCCCCCTACTCAATACACCTGAAAAGCATTAAAAATTGACCAGATCTCTCACTTCCTCTCCCAGGAATGTGTCTCAATGGTTATATTCACAGAATCATAAAATGGATTGGGTTGGATCAGGCCTTTAAAGACCATCTAGTACAACCACCCCGCAATAAGCATCAACATAGATAGACGTAGATAGGCATTTTCAACTAGATCAGATTGCTCAGAGACCCACACACCCTGGCCTTGAAAGTTTTCAGGGATGGGGCATCTACAGTATCTCTGGACAACGAGTTCCATCCTTATCATAAAAGACTTCTTTCTTGTATCTAGTCTGAATTTCCACAAAATTTCCTTACTGGTCAAGCAAGTCTTTAGAATGCTATGAAAAATATGGCAGATTCAACAGGACTGGCTGAGAGCATCACAGACATCCAATAGACTGGTGGGCAGTCTCCTCTCCTCAAGCAGAAAGGTGTACAGGTATTTGTTTTCCTGAATCCTAGGAGAGCAGCTCTATTTCCTGGGAGAGGTACCAGCAGACTGGGGAAGAGGGAGTTACAGTCTAATGCATGTGTTGCCAGAAAGGCCACTGCAGTAGCTGCAAGTTGTTGCAAGTGAGACTGCAAAACTTTACCTTATAGCATGGAACATGAACAGCAAGAACAAGATAAGCACCAGGCACCTCACAACTGCATCCGAACAAGATAAGCACCAGGCACCTCACAACTGCATCCCATGTAACTTAATTTCTAAAATATATGTACCTCCACAACAGGTTTTTGAGGATAAACCCTGTACTCAGATGTCCCAATAAGCTTTTAAAAATCTCACGGCTTTTGTAGATCTCCCTCCTGGGATCCTAAGTCTCACATGAGATGTTAACTTAAGTGTCTGTCTAGTCCAAGGTGTTAAATATTTGGTAGGTATAACAATGGTTTGACCTTTTGATGGAAGATAAAAGGAGACACTTTCATTCATTACACTGATGCATAAATGTAAATGACCTTTGTGTTTAATGATGCTTAAAAAAGTGTAAAGAAGGTTTTCATCTTGGAGTCCTTCTGGCAGGTATGAAGTTAAGCATGCACACACATGACTATTATCATGGCTCTACAGAAACTAAAACAAGTATAACAACTAAAATACCTCTTAAATAATAAGGAAACATTCTGTATACAATGATAAACATCATCTGATGTACTAATACATTTTCTCTGCTTTTCCTGTTTTACAGTATGCTTTCTCTTTTTCTATGCTAAGCACCTAAATACAAGAACTTGTTTTGTAGTTCGACCTCTAAAGAGCCACCTTCAAACTTGAATTCCTTTAATTGTTATTTGACACTGTGGGAACCAACCTGGCTTGCAAAAGAGGCCAGGTGAATCCCCAAGGTTTAATGTTCTGTTTCATTTCTATACCCAGTCACTAACTGTGAGACCATTTGGCAGCAGCAGTCCTTAAGCCTTCAAATAATTAGTTCTTGCTAAGATAGGCGGAGATTTTAAGAACATAATATGGAAAACTGTAACAAAACCCAAACCACACTTCTGCAACCTGTCCTACTTGGAAACGGTGAAGAAAAGTTAGTCAGATAAGTTTGTAGCTCTGTATTTCTTCAAATTCCAATTAAAAGTGGTGCAAGAGAAGGAATAGCCTTTCAGAACTAGAATGTGTAAAAAGGGGAAAAAAAACCAAAAACAATTTCAGCAATTAACATTGTCAGTAAATAAAAGACAATTTGGGAGAAGTAATTTTCTCTTTAAATATTCTGTTCCACTCCACAGTAGTAGTTTCACAGATCACTGTGAAGAAATGTTACCACAGAGAAACACATTTAAAAGAATCTTTTAAAAACTCTTACTTATAAAATGAGAGCTGTAAGACTTTCCTATAATCAGAACGGTGAGGCTTTTGTTTGTGTTTTTTTGCTGTTAGTTGAGGGTTTTTTTGTTTGCTTGTTTTTCTCACCACCATTCTCAGTACTCATTTCTGTTCAAGCAGAAACACAGCTTTTCTGAAATCAACAGGAATTTTCCTGGTGGCACTGCTGGAGGCAACATCTCAGACACGGCTCCTCGTCTCCAAGTTCTGAGGAAAGGGGCCTTTAGTGACACCAGCCCCTGAACTGAGCATATCTCAATGTCAAACACAAAACCCAGAGAGGATTTGGGATTACAAGAACAGACAATCCACAAGATGACCTTTACTTCTTATAAATTACCTGTGGGACTGGGAATTGGTGGCTAGACTGTCAGCCACTGAGAGTCTGCAGATGGGATAAAGACTCTTAAAAAGCTACAGATCTGCCTACAAGTGATGCCAGAAGCTGGGGAATGGTCTGCAGAGCTGACTCTTCCCTTGTTTGCCTGCCTACATCTATTTCAGCTGTAGAGCTGGACTCAGCATCATGCTGAGTATAAAAGATTCTCAGAAGATGTTCCTTTCCCATACAATTGAATCTCAGCAAGTTGACAGCTTCCTTCCACCCCTGAACATTCCCAGCCAATTACCAGTTTATTTCTTTTTTAAGTATTTTAATAAAGCCTAATACCTTTCTCTCCTCCCAGCACTTTTCACTTTCCATCTCTAGAAGACATAAGTTACAGAATATATAAAGTGAGATACTAGTTTCTCCTTTTATTTTTTCCTTTTTTTTTTTTTTTTTTTTTTTTGTTAATATTTGCTTTTTGAAAATATCCTTAAAGATTTGCTTCTGAAAAATCAGACATAGCAATATGGTCTTGCTTTGAAGTGTCACCAAGCTACAAACTTGTAAGTGGGAATTCAAACAGCAACCAGCTGTCCTAATTTTTCCATTTTATGTGGAAGATAGTGGAAAAGGTGAAAGGATAAATGGTAAAAAGAGACTGTTTCCTGCTGGTTCTCAGGTATAAATCAGTGCTCTGATGCCTCAGCTTCCAAGGTGTCCCCCTGCTTTCCCAATCCACTGGTACAGCAAAATGGAGCAATGGCCCACAGATAAAGGGGACTTACTGGTTCCTGCTGGTGCTGTTTACACTTTAGAGAAACCAGCTTTCCTGCTGGTGTTTGTATAACATCCAAATGCACCAATTACACAAAATCTCAAATGAATTCCAAGATATTCATCTCAGCACACCAGAACTGAAACTTTGAGCCATCACCTTTTATAAGATAGTGAGAGAAATTATCTTTTCTTCTTAAACTAAATACCTGTTACATATTCCACTAACTTCTCATCCAGGTTGGGACACAAGGATACTCCCAAGTACCTATAATTTCACTAAAAATGAAACTACTACAAATGATGTAACACTACCAAAAATTTGAGGACATAAAAAAATATCAACCACACCCACAAAAAATCTCCCCAAACTTCTGTGTCTGTTGTGACCATCAAGGTACAGGACAAACTCTGGAAATAAGTACCAAGTCATAACACTACAATGATATTGATATTTTATAATCTTCCTCTTATGTTTAATACAACAGAATCCAAGTCTTTGCAGAAAACAGTGCACCTACAAAAGAAAACCACAGCACCCCTCCTTTTGTGTGATCCTTATGGATCAAAAAGTTATATGGAATTTGATAAAATTATCATACTTTAAATCACACATGTAGAAACCTGAAAACTAGCCTATGCTCAGGTGGGAGAGGATGGAGGGGGAAGAAAAAAGTGCTCAAAAATAATGATTTTGTGATAGAAATGTTCTTCAGTATCAATTGTTGGCTGCTGCATTATCAACAGATGGCAACCTAACCATGACAAACTCACCCTCCCTAAGGCCATGACCTTTTCACCATTGCACATAGAGTTGGATACTTTACAGAATGAAAAATGTGTATTTTTTAAAATATAGAAAAGGTATTTTAGGTATTAAAAATTGGTTTATGTCTAGGTATGTTGAAGTAATGAAAATATTACACTTGTCTGGGCTGATGGCAATGACAGGCTCACTATTTCTTGTAAGAACTCAGGGAACAGATTCAAACTGCTGATTTGGGGATTTTCAACTCATACCATTCTACTTTTAGTATTTTGTAAAATAAGCTAGAAGTAAAAGGTTATAAACAGCATATGGGAAATCACCAGCAACCCTATGGAAGTCTCCAATGATGTATAGTTACAAAATGTGAGTTTAAAGTTTTGTTGTATTTGTATAAAATCAGGAGCATGTCTGTGGTTCCAGAGTATACCTGACAACAGAGGGAAAAAATAAATCTTGCTCTGAAAACTGTCTTTTTTAAACCAAGTGAATATGTTTTTGCTTTCATAACCACAACTCAAAAGAGTGGTCAGAAATACTTCAGGTTACATTACATGCAGCATGCATGTCCATTTTACATACAAAAACCCCTATACACCTGGGCACAGTGAGACTGAACAACAAGATATTTACATGCAGATTAAGTAATTATCATCTACAAAATAATTAGTTTTCTAACCTAATTTTAGGAGACCCTGTCCTAGAATACTTTTAATGTAGGCCAAATGTGGTGGAGGATTTTATCCATTTAAAATAGTTGGTCAGTCTTTCCTACTAAAGGCCTGATTTATGATAATTATGTGATTTAATTCGTCCCATATATTTCATAGCAGCTATTAGCCAGCTATACTCCTAACTGTCCTATAATAAAAAGTTATAAAACTGATATAATAAATATTAATGCATGTTACTCAATTACTAACTAATTGGAAGTATTTACTGTGTTTAACTACCACACTGTGAGACAGCAGATTGGTGATTTCAATGAATGCACTAACATTTTGCTAATCACACAATAGTTACTATAATAAATTTAAATTAAAGTGGTATTAGGGGATCATAATAAAATTCTTTTTAGAATCTTTATAGAATTCTTTTTAGAGTCAGACAGTTATCAACAATCAAGAGGAAATACTCTGTGGATTGCTTCTGGGGGAAAGATAGTATAAATGCCACAAAACTCAGAATATAGGGACAAAACAGCATTATCTGCATCTCTTCAGAAGCTGAACAAAATAAAAGAACTGGCTATGGACTGTGACTTTATCTTGATTTAGAGGTGGCAAGCTCCAACAGAAAAAGCACAGTGCTTTTAAATGAAATGAGGGGGACATAGGTTGCTACTTCAGCTCCTCACAAAATGTTCATAAAAGCAGATGCAAAAAATCATACTTGTGCTCCCATTCCCAGACTTGAAAGAAGCTTCTTTTGCAGACAAGTATTTCTCTGCTAAAATAGCTAATGGGTCAGGGTCAAATTCTGTCAGTTTGATGGAACTTGCTTAGTGCAAGTACCTGGAGACTTTGGGTCAGGTAGATTCTGCATCACACAGAAAGGAGAAGTAAAAAAACAACAAAAAACAGAAGTGCAATTTGCACATGTGGTTTGTTATCAATGTGCCTTGCTTCCCATGTATCCTAGGCTCATAACCTGGCAATTAATTGGAAATTCCAAGGTTTGAGCATCATACCTTATAATAATAATGTTACATAAAAACCTCTAGAGTAGCCTGATACCTCGTGGTTTAACTGTGGCTGGTAGGTCTTGACAAAAGTTAATGAAGTCACAACAGCACCTAACAACTACTGGTGTAAAATAAAAGAGAATTATGCCTTTTTAAAATACAGTAATCCAAGAACTTGAAATGCTCAGGAGAATCATTTAAGAAGCTGAGACCACACAGAAAATCCATCATATGTGCTGGCCTACAGGAGGAGGGGCAGGGGAGGCTGCAGCAGCTTTCATTTGTGTTCTGGAATTCCTCCAGTGGCAGCAAACAACCTGCTTTGCATGCTAGAATCAAAGTCCAGGATAGCAAACCCACAGTTTATGCAGCTGAAAGTTGAAAGGCAAAAAGCCTTAAGGAAGTTTTATAGTCACAACCTTATCAACTATAAAACAATTTTATCAGAAATCTCTCTCTAGGTGTGCATGGTTTTCAGAAGAGTAAATAATGCAAGGCACTTAATAGACTCCAGAAAAACTAAATCATGCAGTTTGTATAAACCAGGTAATTTTAAAATAAGACACTAACACAGTGAGTTTAGTTTCCAACAAGGTAATCCAACTTCTCTCCTACATCCATGAAAAGTAAAATAAAATATAGCTAGGAATATCCATAGAAGACTGACTATGTTCTATAATGAGACATTCAATAACCAGTGACATTTTAGTATTTATTTTGTGGTATTTAAAATACCCATACCAGTGTACACAGTTTCTGTATGTATGAAGCATATTAAAAGGCAGCATAAACTCTGCCTGGACATTTGCAGCACAACCTGGGGAACAAATGGAATGTTAAATTATTTACTTGTTCCAGGAAGCACACAAAGCTTAACTCAGAAAAAGAACCCTTTTATATATGTAAAATATTGTGTTAGACAATTATTTTATGAACATACTGTATTTTTACCTACAGCCCATTCTAAGTTTCTTATTTTCAAATTAACTGAATCTCTTCACTTTCAGGAACTCAGTTGAATTTCTTTGTTGTTAGTGAGCAGATGCAACATATTTTTATAAAAAATAATAATAATTTAAACCTGTGTTATGTTTCCTCTGTACTGAAGCAAATTATCCAACCCTTAGCTACACAGCAGCTGGGATTTACTTTTCTAAACAGAAATTTTATGCTGGCAGCATCAGTTCTGCTTCATTTGCAATAGACCTCCAGATTTAATTTTTTTCTGTGAAAACAAATGGAAATGGAACACCTGGTAGCTGTCATGTCAAAATAATGTATTTCAGCCCATGGCATCCTTGATACCTGGGGACTTCTTGCATAATGACACGAGCACTCATCGGTTTGAGCTTTCTCCTCCTGCTGTAAGAACTCTGCAATAGTCTGCTGCTCATAATTTTATATAAATACTAGGGAGTATTTGTCCTACTATTAAACCATTCCAAATTTTCATCCAGTAACAAATGCAATAGAGAAATTATTCTATTGAGTCAGGTGCTTCTGGAAAAACATTGTCTCTTACACCTCTCAATTTCTGTACTTACACACTTCACAAAAACTTTTTAAGAACACATTCCTACCTATAAATTCTTGCTTCAAAAATAAATATTTTAATTTTTTTTTTAAGAAACCATAGAGCATTTTCCTGATTACAGATTAAAGAAAAATTCTCCATAATGTAAGCTACCTCATATTACTGATGCTCAAGTGTTTGACAGAACACTTCATGATATTTTCTTAATTTCTTGGAATTTTACTCTTTATCTCTCTTTCTGTTCCTCCCCCATCTCTGCAAGAACTGATCACTGGTATCAATGACAGTGACACACACTTTTTCTAGCACCTACAGTAGATCAGCTCTGTTACTGGCTAATAACAGCAAGCTGCCATCCTTTCAGTGCTCTAGTTCTGAGAAAAATGCCAGACTGCATTCTCACACAGGTTTATTAGTAATAAAAAAACAAACAAACAAAAAACCCCTAACCAAACAAAAAAAACAACCTTTCATGAATGAGAAAGTATCAATAAATCATGTCACTCACTTAACTTGCCTAAGAAATAAAGCATAACACTGTGGATTCTGACTCCAGTATAAAAAAAATCAACCAGTGTTTTACTATAGGGACACTGGATGGTTTTTTGAGATGACAATCTGCACTTTAAATGCTCTCATGCTACATTTCCTAGGAATTTAACAGACCAAAGCACTTTGAGTGTCCCCTGCCTTTCCAAGCTTTGCACAAATTAAAAGCAATCAGGCCACCATAAGGACTCACCATATCATGACAGAAAAATTCTCTTTGCCAGAGAAGGAAACCTCCATAGAAGAAATTAGAAAGCTAAATTCACAGCAAGCAAAAAGCCACAGCAGCAATGAGCTTTCCACTTCTGCCTGGATCTGGGAGTCATCAACAATTGGACGATGTACCCAGGTTTCTTCCCAAGTTAATTTTCATAGAATCATAGAATTGGCTGGGTTGGAAGGGACCTCAGAGATTATCGAGTCCAACCCTTTTACCACCGTTGCGGTTGCTAGACCATGGCACTGAGTGCCACATCCAGTCTCTTTTTAAATATCTCCAGGGATGGAGAATCCACTACTTCCCTGGGCAGCCCATTCCAATGCTTGATCACTCTCTCCATAAAGAAATTCTTTCTAATATCTAACCTAAATTTCCCCTGGCACAACTTAAGACCATGCCCTCTTGTCTTGTTGAAAATCGTCTGGCAAAAGAGACCAACGTCCACCTGGTTACACCCTCCTTTCAGGGAGTTGTAGACAGCGATGAGGTCTCCCCTGAGCCTCCTCTTCTCCAGGCTGAACAGCCCCAGCTCTCTCAGCCTCTCCTCATAGGGTCTTTGGTCGAGTCCCTTCACCAGCCTGGTTGCCCTCCTTTGGACCTGCTCCAGGACCTCAATATCCTTCCTGAACTGGGGGGCCCAGAACTGGACACAGTACTCAAGGTGTAGCCTCACCAGGGCTGAGTACAGGGGCAGAATCACTTCCCTGGACCTGCTGGCGACGCTGTTCCGGATACAGGCCAGGATGCCATTGGCTTTCTTGGCCACCTGGGAAAGTTTCTGTAGGGAAAGTTGTATTTTCTCTGGACCCAGAAGCCACAGGAACATATAGCAAAAATATATAGTTCGAGGGCTTTGACAGTGCAAACTGCTGAGATGACCTGTAAAGTGTTGAAAGACAAGTTCCTTCACAGGCTTTCAGAGGTAGCTGCAAACACAGCTGGAAGGTACTCTCTCATGATCTTTCAAAAAAATACAGCAGCTCTAATTGCTAAATGCAATTTGAAAGTAACCACTTTATATTCCTTTGTCCAGTATTAGAACAACAAAATCTGCCTGCAAAGAAATCCTGAGTCCCATTAATGAAACCCTCATTCCTAAATTTGAATTCTTAGTCCTCCTGCTTTTTATACATTCTTTTACTGGTATTTCCCCCACATATCAGAAGTAAGATCTCTAAATGTCTTCTCATAGTGCAAAGAACAAGTCACGGTACACGAAAGAATCAGATTGCAAATATCAGAAACACGATTGAAACTCATGCTAAGAGCCATGAGCACCACAAGTCCTCTTCACTCCAGTGCGCCACCACTTTTGACACTTCATCTTCCATCTTCCCTCCAATGCTCTTTTTTGCTCTGATGTTAATGCAATTAGAGTATCTAACAGAATAAATGTCTCACACATCACTGATCTCAAACTCAAGCTCCTCACTTCTGGTATTTATGATTTTCCCAGTAAAAGATACAACAGACAAAATGGAAAATACTGCTTGTGGAGTTCCTTGATGAAGGACCTGTAACACCAGCCTATCTTCAGAAAATCTCTACCAGACACAAAAGCAGCATTCATTTACCTGACTCTCTAGCAAAAAGGCAATTTAACCTTCCTTATTGTCCTAGGATTATTTTGCCAGAACTGATAAGTAAACCATCCTACCAAATTGTGCTATGTACACACTTAAAACGCATTCCAGAGTTTTGGGAACACTTGTGTATTCCTGGCTCACTATGTGCATTTGTAATAGAGGTGTGCTTCAGCCTCACAACCTCACTGGCATCAATCTCCCTCCCATAAACACACTGTAAAATTCAATACCATCAGCAGCTCCTTAAGGAACATGTAGCAGCTATAAAAAGAAAGCTTGAATCATTTAATGAAACCCCAAATGGTGCCTCAGCTACACAGGTCCAACAATCCTTTTCTAAAAAAGATATCCACTGATAGAAACTAATTTTAAATAATTAGTAGGAGATCCACTACAGGGTTTTTCCCAAGAACTGATGGCAAGGTCAAAAACATCCATGTAATACTACATAACCCCACTACCAAGTTACATCTCATTTACTTGAAAGAAGAGTTCTTAAAACTGACAACTGCACATGCCTACTAAAAAAGCAGTATAGTAAATTTCTTTCTCTAACACACAGATCAGTCTCTCTGTAGAAGGCTGCTTTGACTAATACTTAAATGATCATCAAGTGTTCTGAATTCCTTCACAACAATGCTATTTTTAAGTGGCAAAACTTCCTGTGAGACAGTGATACAAGAGATGGTGTTAGGTTATATTATGGCATTTTAATTTAAGAGAAAGAAGAGATATGGTAAAAAAAATATACAGTAGGTAGCACTCCACACTAAAAATAGCCATGGCTCATGAATAGATTAATGATCTGACAAGAGATTTATCTTCACTTATGAAGACTGAGTAACACAGATGGGATTACCTACTTCAGCACAGTTAGACTAGAAAAAAAGTTTAAAATCCCCTTTTATTTTTTATTTCTGATGTGTCTCACAATCATTATTTAGCTTGGTACAATATAACTTGTATTTTTAATGAAGAAAAAAAATCACTTAGGAAAGATTTAGGCATGCTATATGCAATCAATCATGAGAAGTTTAAGTCTACATTCTCCAAGAAAATCAAAGCAAGTGTTGAAGTTCCTTGAATTATAGTAACAAAGCCTTTGTTTAACAGATAGCTACATATATCTTTTTCATTTTTTTTGAAAGCTCTCAGTATGGATCCTGTACTCTAGTAGTAATCTGACTCACTGGCAACCCCATTAGTAATGTATAATAAAAGTTCCTTTTTGAAAGAATCCTGACTTCTCAATCAGATGAAATGAAATGTATATAACTTTAAGCTTTCATTACATGCTCTGAAGACTAGTTGGAATAGAGGATGAGAAGCAGAGAAAACATCACATGATGCAAAGGCTACAGATAAGAACTTATTAGAAATAAAGATTACTGTACCCTCTTCATCTGTCATTGATACAGGACAAATAATTTACTTTATAACTATTTATCCATCTGTAACAATGTTTACTTGTTTCATATTCACAAATTGCCTGGAAACCAACCTTTAGTTTTGGAAACCCCTTCTAGACTTTGGAGAAATCTTTCAAAAGTAATTTCCTCCCCCAGGCCTACAAACTGTTAAAAATTAAAAAAAAGAAAAAATCGTAAAAATTCTTCAAACAAGAATTTTGTTTTCTACTTGAACTGAAAACGTAAAAATTCAAACAAATGTATCAAATCATTCCCCTCAGGCTTTCTTTAAGAATAGGGTTAGGAAAGGATCAAATCACTCAAACAGATACTGTAATGCTCCTAGAAGCACCTTGGCTACAAACCTCTGAGAACAGACCCCTGTTTTTCACACCCTTTCTTTCTTTATGTAGATTTGTCAAACATCAATTCAATTCCATGTCATGGAAGCTAGCAACTGAACATAACATTACAAAAAAAAACCCCAAAAAACAAACAAACAAACAAACAAAACCCCCACCCCACACAAAAAAACCAAAAACCAAACAAAAACCAACCAAACAAAAGAAATTCAATTAATGAGCTCACACCTATCATGGGTATGGACTTGACATTTCAGTCCTCGAAGGTGGTTTGCAAAGAATAACAATTCCACAGCAGTCTATGCTGCCATCTTCAAGCAGAAAAAGGCTGACAAGTATTGACCTGTGAAGCCCTCCCTCTTCAAGACTGAGGTTTATTTTTATTCCCATGTTCCAATCCATCTAGAAGAATAAAATAATGTTTGTTATCTCACAATTAGTATGTATCAACGTATTTGGAAACAGGTCTGCAATGAAATAATTGCCTGATTTTCAACTTTGGGTGCTGCAGTCCTTTGCAAACACACAGTATAAATACAGGGAATATTCATGTGCTTACAAAAAAAAAAAATTCTTACATTCCCCCTGTACCAACAGGATGGACATACATATAGATGTGCACATAAATCCCCACCTCCTCCCTCAACAGAAACAATCTGACATCAGTGAAGAGACAGACAAGACAAAATCTGAGCAGAAACGACAAGATAAAAATCTCATACTGGGCAGACTCATGTAATGTAAGAAAATACAGAACTTCCTTCACATCCCTCCAAGGACAATTTTATGGTTCCTGATATTCCTCAGTCCTTTCTCTTGAAATCAGCAATGGAGCACTACCTGGCAGAGGTTGCCACTGCATTACTGTCTCTAACAGAGCAATACAAATTTATATCTGACCTCCTGCTCTCGAGTTCTTTTTCCCCACTCAGAATTTTATTACTCCCATACTCATGATGTAGAAAATTCAACCTTTCTCCATCTCCGCTGCTTTTACACTGCTTTCTCTACGTTTATAGCTCAAGCACAAAATTTATAAACATCTTGGCATCCAGCAGCCACATTTCATTATGACAATGTTGCAGCATGTACAGAAGAGTGATAAGGAGCACTGGATAGGGATTTCATCTGTTAGTACTACATTATCTGGAAAAAAAGTACATCTAGAGAAACTGAATAAATAGAATTAATACTAATTTTAATCCCATTCTTCAAGAGATTTCAAATTAAAACAATTTATACAACCAACCCCACCAAATCTTACTTCAAAGCCTAGCATTAATCTGATCATTTCTTTAGTTGCATGGCACTCAATTCAAGTAATTAAGCCTCCCTGCTTTTAAAAATATGACATTTTTTTTTCTGTTTGAAGTAACTGTAAAGCAAGCCTTGCCCTGAGTTACTACTGTGTCCAGATCTTTATCATCTTCCTGTTACTTAAGCTTATAATTGTTTCAAACATCTTAATTATGTGTATTAATGATTCTTACATGATTTGCTGTGATATTTAGCATTCCTCCTAGACCAAGCTTTATCTTTCCAGAGCTAATAACATAATTTTAAGATCTTCTGGGGAGACAACGTACATTATATTCACCAGGACTGAACTTTTCTGCCTTTACTTTACTTTCTGAGCACACATAAATAGTCAGAGAACTATTTACACACATGGAGAATACAAACAAACAAAGGATTTTATACCACTATACTGCCAAATGTGGTTTCTGTAGTGGTAAGCTTCTAAATAAATAAATAAATACAATCTACATGTGGTGCTTGTGCATGGTAATTTTTTTTTTTTTTTTTTTTTTTTTTTTTTTTTTTTTGTAAAAAATATTTACAAAGACTGTTTTGGAATCTAAAGAATTTGTAGTTCAAGGGCAAATATTAGAGCACCACCATTCTTTTTTCCCCTCAACAACATAAAAAACCTTTCAGTTCATTTCAAATCCTTCTCTAGTCCACTAGAAGGTGATGCCAAGAACTGCAACAAGTCCTTCATCTATATGAGGTTTTGTGGAACAGACCCTGGTGACAAATCGAGGCTGCCCCTCCCACA
Organism: Calypte anna; assembly: GCF_003957555.1. Lineage (NCBI taxonomy): Eukaryota > Metazoa > Chordata > Aves > Apodiformes > Trochilidae > Calypte > Calypte anna. Next base: position 36,433,950 of record NC_044248.1, on the reverse strand, counting down.
GAAAAGATCTGACAAGGAAATTGTAGAAATATCACCAGCTGATGGGAATATCAGAGCTCAGGTTCATCTGAGCTGTGCTCCAACTTCAAGCCAAACACATGCCTGAACACTTTTTATGGGAAACTAAAATAAATATCTTCTACTTTCATCATTATTGCCCAATAAACTATACCTTTTATTAGACATACCTTACAGCTAATGGTGTGCAAAACATGGCTTCTGACTTCAAATAGGAGAGTTTAAATCTGTTTAATAGCCTTTAGAACTTTATGATAGGTATTAACTCAGAAAGTACTTACAAAGTTGTAAATTCTTACAAAGTCAGATACAACTGAGGCAAAACTGAAAATTTTGACCAGTTTTGACATTTGTTGTTGGTTGGTTGTGGGGTTTTTCTTTTAAATTATTTGAATTTTATTATTTTTTTAAAGTGACACAGAGAATTTGCAGCACAGTAATCCCACACTATAATGCTAGCAGTTCTTTAGACTTAAAACTGTAAGGGCAAGAGGCATCAGTGGTTTTATAGTGCCTAATGTTTCAATTTATTGGGGAGAATATGTGCAGTAAGAATATGTGATTCATGAAATCTCTTCACTGGTAAATGCCAAATAATTTAGTATCAGCACAGAGCTGGAAACATGGTATGGATAAAATTAGGTAGTTCATATCCAGCTATGTTTTGGGGACAGAAGTTCACAGGATGCAAATGAAGGTTAAAAGATGCAGTGCCTGAAAGGTAATATAAAAATAGATCTTTTCTCTTCTTTGGACAATACATTTTTGTTAATTGTAAAATAAAGTTAATGGGATGGATGATTGTCTCCTAACAGCCAGGATAACTTTATGAAGTATTATGGCTCCATTTCTAGTTCTGCTAAAAATCTCCCTTGCCTTGGGAAGAACTGTTCAGTGTTCGACTCAGCACTACTCCAAAGAGTTTGTCTGTTTCAGTGTATCTCATGGTTCTAACAAATGAGGTTTTCAAATATATTAAACACTAAATTACAGACTCTGTTTCTCAGAGAACTTCTCCCACATCTCTGGGATTCCTACAAACTCACCTTAATGAGCAAGGATACGTGGACACCCACAAGTCATGTACATTTTCTTACATAATTGAAAAATCAAATTTCTTATGAGAAAATCAGACACTTATATATCTACAAGACAGAAGAATATTGCTGTTTTAAATTTTGAAAGCTGTAGTTGCTAAAATAAATAAATAAAGCAGAAGACATAAAATGTTTTAATAACAACAAAATAGAGGACCTATCCATAGATGCAGGATCAGTAGGACCTATTTGTTTTAATCACTCAGATTTCTTTTATTTAGAGAAGAAAAAAAAAAAACCTACAAATTCTGGGAACTTAGGTATCCTGCACCAAGACACAATACTTAAAGGGAAAATAAGCACTTAAGTGAGACCCTTTATTTCCCTGTATTTTTTTATGATAAGTATTTGGGTTATTAATTTTAAGAAAATGAAACCAAAGAGGAAATTGATGGTCTAACAAGAGTCCACTTGTCTATTACAAGTCTTTATTAATTAAATTAAAAATAAACCAATTTAGGTGATTACGCCTTCTCATTACTTGAAACTTTTGAGATAAAGGCAACCACAAAGAACTTAAGAACTGTATATAGATGCTATTATAGTTTATGAATATGGAAAGCTTCCATAGACATAGTCAAGGAATTTATGCATTCTTCTTTCACCAGTACCACTTTTGCAACTCAATACAGAAGACTTTTATTCAAAGTACCTTTAAACAGGATAAATTGGAATATATTGAATACTCCTATATACTTTGATTGCTCCTAAGGCATTGTTGAGGGTAGGTGGACATTAGACCTTTATTTGAAGATTTCTGTCTTCAAAACTATGTTTTTCTAATTGCTTTAAGTGGATGGCTTTAAAATATCTAGTTTTCACAAGTCACCTAAAAAGATGTAATAAAATCTCTGGAAATTAAATGGTTTTAATCTGAGACATCTTATTTTTCATAATCGTTTTACTTTTAATAAGCAATACAACGTGACTGGCAAATCATATCCACAAGCTTAACACCAAAAATTTAACTTGGCTTAAAAGTACCACTAGATGAATAACAGCCAGGGAGGAACTGTGAGTAAAACTGATCATAGCAAAATTCCATCTACTGTAGGCAAAAAGCCTATTCCATCTCACTCATCTATGGTGAGATGAGTGTTAAAATTTCATCAGACCTACAAGTAGTCATAAAATGAAGAAGCCATTAATTAAATCTGCAAATGATGCAATATGTGGGAAGACAGCTAAGAGCTAGACAGATGAAAAGAAAAAGTGGGCCTATGTTGATAAGAATTACCAAAATGAGAAGGAAAAACTGCTACCTAGCACCTCTAAGGAAGACAGGCAAAACTTTACAAGCATAAAAGGCATTAGATTTATGTTTCTATATAAATGCAAAGTAGCATTAACAATGAACTGAAAGATCTAAAACTAAAAATGGAATGGATAGTGAACCACCTCACCTCCTAAATATTAAAAATTGCAAAATCCACAAACGCATTTCTGAAAAATGAAAAGTAAGATGAAGTTATATAGCAGAGTCTGCTCCTCGGTTTATAGCATGGAATGTCCTGAAAAGCTTCCCTGCAAAATTTTCTGTTGTATTTCACAAGCTGCTTAAGGGGAAAAATGTTTAGAAAAACACCAATTTCTGTAGTTCACATCTTACTTGTACAGACTGTCTGTGGTTATCAGTCTCTGGGGTATCTCAAGACTCACAGGGTACAGTAAAACAAATAACAGCCAGTGTAGACCTGTAGCTTAACCCTCAAATTTCTACCATCCCCAGAAATAAAAACCCTCTTGCTGTTTAGATGCCTTATTAAGTAGGATTATGGTGGTATTTTTTTTTGGAGAATGATGTGAACTATTCTGATATGGGGACAGGCTCTCTTTATCCCTCTATACAATCTATAGACCTAATGCCAACAAGAATGAAACAAAATCAATGTCTTCTCATAGGGTCAATCAGTTAAATGCTTGGATTTCTTCTTTACAGGATACAAGTTACTGCATTGAAGTAAACAAATTACTGTGGCATAGAAAACAATTTTAAGTCTTTATAGTAGGTTTTCATTGAGGCTTTGTTTTCTTTAAAGCAGAAATGAAGATTTCTTTGCTTTTATGTTATGTTAATATTGATGTCTCTTTTCCTGTGAAACTCTGGTTTTATACTACATTACTATCCCCAGTTTCAGGAATAGCATCCAGATCTTCAGCAATCCCCCACAGTGCCTTACATAAAGCTGCATATTTTATCCCATCTTACTTGCCATTCCTGCCCACCCACATGAGACACATTGCTCTGAGCCAAGGATTATAGCATTGTTATGCTGATGATACCTAGATTTATTTCTCTATTAAACAATAATGATGCAGTATCCTGGCATATAAATTTAGAGTGCATTTTTAGTTGTACAGATTTGAAGACAGCCATGACGTGTATCAATTCTTCTGCAAAACAAATTTTATAGTGCCAGCATAGAGTTAACTGCTACTATTTTCCTATGTCTCTTCTGTATAATTAATTACAAAACCACATTTCTATTTCCAGCTATTCCTAGTAGCACTGTAAATCAGCAGAGAAAACTAAAACCAAACAGACTTTGCAGGAATTAATACCTCTGTAAAGATGATATAGAATTATGTACCACTTACTGTTGAAACATGCACTCAGGTGGCACAGTAATTTTTTTATATCCTTTAATAACAGCATTAGATTTGTGAAAGACACTGACTCATTAAAGCAATGCTTTTCAAAAAATCCTAATTTTTTGGCATAAGAAAAGACAATTTTCACTATTAAATTAAAAAGGAAAACCAGAGACTTGGTCAGATACCAGTCTGGTATTCATCAGTCCTCTATTACTCAGTACAGCAAGCAAAACATAAAACATGCAAAACAGCCCAAGCTGATTTGGATATCCCCATTTCTAGCATTGTCACTAGGGAACACTTAGTAAGATAATTCCTATGAGCACATCTTTCACAATTTAAACTCTCTGCTGCCTCAGCAAAATGGTTTCCTTGCAACTTGCACGCTTATTTTCACAACATTTTTCCACCATGGAACCTGCAGCACAGAAAAAGGAGAGGGCCATGCAACAGCAAAATATGAAAGCAAGTGGAAAAGGGGAAACAGGTCAGGTTGCATGAGGCTATGAGGAACCTGATCTAGTTGATGTCCCTCTGCAATAAGTATTGCAGAGGTGTTGGGGCAAGTTTAAAAGTCCCTTCCAACCTAAACCATTCTGTGATTCTCCAATATGTACTACAATACAATACTTTTTGAATACAGGGATATAAACATTTTTCTTTCTCACAATAAACCATACTTTGCCTGGGATCAAATCCTCTACTATTCTCTATACAATGTCTTCTCAAAAGGAAGCAGGCAATAAGATGTAAGTTCAAACTTTAGATTTTACAGTGCTCACATTTTACTGGAGTAATAATTTCATGGAGGAGTGAAGGAAGGTGTGATTGAGTTGGTCATGTTTGGGCACAGTGAACCTTCTATACTTCAAGATGAAAAAGAGACACAAAATGGCTTGCAAAAATAAAATTAGTGTCCTGAAACCTTTACAGAGTAAACTGAAAATGTGCCTATCTGCAATCAAAAAGTACTTATATATATGAACATGCTGGCATATTTTGTTGGTATGCTACTGAAAGAAAATGGCATCCTTTTACATCAAATCCAAACCCAAACCCAATCCCAATCAGCCATAACAAAAGACAGTAGCACAACAAGCAAATTCTCTTCTTGAGTTATATTTCACTTTGTCATTGAAGTCTGATGGTTTGGAAGTTCAGCCTTGCTATAGAGTAGTATGTTATGGCAGCCTACAGGGAAAATGGGACACGTTACACACCAAGTCTGATGAATTTGGAAACCCCATAAAGCTCATGGGGTAAGCTGCTGTCCAGCTGGCCTGGATTTTGTGATGCAGTAATCAAAATAGCATCGACTGCAGTAGAAGTAAATCCTGCCATAACATGATAAAGCAGAACAAGCTGCATTATGGTTCCATGCCATGTACCTCCCATACACCTTCAGAAAAATAACACCACACACAAAAACTCAGCTCCCTATAATTCTCCACACGTGTTTGTAACTGTGATTCACGCTAAATCAGGGGATCAGAGTCAAAGACATCAGTGGAGATTTTGGGAAACCATGCAAAAGTTTTTTCTGCATGTGCACTGATTTTACTTGAGAAAGAAACTGCAGTTTTTTAGCTTGCTTGGAAACAGTTCATTAAGTAATGCAAAGCTTAAAAAAATAAGCATATAAAAGCATATAGGAAGTAATGGTAGTCAGAATCAGTCAAAGTTAGAAACCTACTCTCATTTTTCTGTATAAATAAATTCTGCCATATAAAACAGTATTAACTTGACTGAATCACAGCATCACAGAATGTTCTTTCTGATTAAAATCCCCAGATTTATTAAAACCCAAACATTTTACCTATAAGGCAGAAAATAACTAACCAGGTTACAAAGTATTCCAAATGCAGTGGCCTGAACTTCTCCCCTCCCACAAAAACTCCAACAAACCCAAAACCACAACAGAAAAACCAGCCACCAAAACTTGAGTAAAGTATACGAATTTCTGATAAACAATCCAGTTCAAACAGAAGGAAAAAAAAAGAATAATATTGATCCTCCATGCCTAGATTGTTGTAAAAATACCATTTTTTTCAGAACTCAAAGAGTTTTCTGGGTTTTATTTTGAGAAAGGTTCCACTTTGTTCCAACAACCTGGCAAAGGAACAGCTATATTAATTGATTTCTATAATATATTATTTACAAAATGCAGTGATTTTCTCCTCTCACAGTATGGGCATCTCACTGGATCACTAAGTATCTCACTAATGCTTTTGAAGCTAGGTAAAGACAAATAAGGATTTTGAAATTACCTATTTAAGCTGCTAATAACAATCTAATTGACTGATGGCTTTTGTATTATGAGCACTCATTTTTACTTTGAAATGCTGACACAAAGCCATCACACTCATTACCTCTACTAAACTGGTATAAATCAGTAATTCACTATTACAAATTTGAATACTTTATGCAAATACCAACGAAAAGCTGGTACATTTTCCTTGTAAAGAATAATTCTGGACATTCAGAGCATTCAAAGCATTTCAATAAATGCCAAGTGAGACGATCAAGATACAGAATGACAAAATCACCTAGATGAGATCATATATGAGAATATATGAGCGAAATGCATGAGGTCAGGAAAAGTTTTTCTGATACTGAATTCAGAACCCTTACTGCTAAATCATGCTGTGGTGGGGAAAAAAAAAACCAAAAACAAAACCCCCAAAACAGGTACAGAGAGATAAAGCAGAAATTCCAGACAAGTCCTCAAAACAATGAGTGACTTCACAGCTACAGAACAAGATAGCAATGACACTAAAAAAGCAAAAATGACACTATTAAAATATCATCAATTAATTGCTCCCTTCAGGGATACTACAACATTTTATTTGCAACAATTACTTAATTAACATATAGAAGTAGTTCTGCATTTTTCCAAAAGCTATGAGGTAATTTGAGTGGTAATTCTGCACAAATGTCAAAATTAAAATGTTCCTGTACATCATGTTTTGGTAATAGCACCTACAGCCAAGCACGGATTATTTCTGTTTGTATATGTTAATTTAGACCTCTGGATTATTTTGAGATGAAGACAAATACTCTTTATAAGACTGGATTTCAATTTCTGTACCTCTGTGGAAGTTCCTTCCCACAAATAATACTGTGCATAATCTTAGTTTTGCATGGTGGTGTGTAAGGATTGTTTTCATTAGGCCCTGCACTTGTCACAGAACTTTTAATGTTCACATTTTCTCAGGAAGAATTATCAGGTCACCACAGCTTACATTCAACAGCTACCCATAACAGAAAGGGAATAATTCTTAAGGTATTTGCATCATTAATTACATAATCAAGAATGTGGGCTGTCAATTGTTAATGAGTCATTAATTGCATCCCTCTTAGAATCATAGAATTGGCTGGGTTGGAAGGGACCTCAGAGATCATCACGTCCAATCCTTGATCCACTACTGCTGCAGTTCCCAGCCCATGGCACTGAGTGCCACATCCAGTCTCTTTTGAAATATCTCCAGGGATGGAGAATCCACTACTTCCCTGGGCAGCCCATTCCAATGTCTGATCACCCTCTCCGTAAAGAAATTCTTTCTAATATCCAACCTAAAGCTCCCCTGGCACAACTTGAGACCCTGCCCTCTTGTCTTGCTGAGAGTTGCCTGGGAAAAGAGACCAACCCCCCCCCCCGGCTCCAACCTCCTTTCAGGGAGTTGTAGAGAGTGATGAGGTCTCCCCTGAGCCTCCTCTTCTCCAGCCTGAACACCCCCAGCTCTCTCAGCCCTTCCTCACAGGACTCGTGCTGGATCCTTTCACCAGCCTGGTTGCCCTCCTTTGGACCTGCTCCAGCACCTCAATCTCCTTCCTGAACTGAGGGGCCCAGAAGTGGATACAGGACTTAAACTGTGGCCTCACCAGTGCTGAGTACAGGGGCAGAATCCCTTCCCTGGACCTGCTGGCCACGCTGTTCCTGATACAGGCCAGGATGCCATTGGCCTTCTTGGCTACCTGGGCACACTGCTGGCTCATGTTCAGCTTCCTGTCAATCCAAACTCCCAGGTCACTCTCTGTCTGGCTGTTCTCCAACCACTCTGTCCCCAGCCTGGAGCTCCCCAAGGGGTTGTTGTGGCCAAAGTGCAGGACCCGGCACTTGGCTGTGTTGAACCTCATCCCATTGAAATCAGCCCAACTCTCCAGTCTGTCCAGGTCCCTCTGCAGAGCCCTCCTGCCTTCCAGCTGATCCACACTCCCCCCCAGCTTAGTGTCATCTGTAAATTTGCTGATGATGGACTCAATCCCCTCATCTAAATCATCAATAAAGATATTGAACAGAACTGGGCCCAGCACTGATCCCTGGGGGACACCACTAGTGACTGGCCTCCAACTGGATGCAGCAGTGGGACTCCACATATTCAGCCTGGCTCTCCAGGGTCGTTGTTACAGCATTCCCTCTCAGGGAAGGTCTCTCTTAGCACAAGGCATAGTCTCTGGGCATTCTGGGTATGCTTCTCCAAGACTTGCTACACATATGAGTATTTTGCTTTTAACCATCCACCAGAAACAACTTCTGATGCCACTGAAAAGTTTCTTTCCCCTTGTGCCACTTGGCAGCACTGCCTGTTGACCCAGCCCAGGAAGCACCTGTCTGTGCTGCCACTCACAGTCACACTTCAACTCCTCAGACTCTGCAGGGAAGCTGAACCTTGCTTCAAAGTCCTTGTTTTCCCTCTCACAAATCAATGTTCAGTCTTTAATTCAGCCACGACTAACCTGCTGTAGGGGCAAGATGCACTGAAAGAGAGGCCAGTGGGTTCTTGCATCCCTCCAGCCCTTTATTGAATCTCTAGAGATCAGGATGCTGCAGAAAAAGCGGATGGATCCCCCCTCACCGTGTGAAATCTACTGCACATCTATTTCCAAGTCTTCCTGAATCGTATTTTTTATTTTATTATGATAGCAAGTATAGCCAGTAAACAAAACAGTAAATATTTCACTGAGCAGTATAAAACCATCAGTTGCTGGTAATTCAGTTGCTGGCTATTATTTGATAAGATGTTTGAAATGTATTTTAAAACTATTATTAGTAAATGTCTATAAATACATTTTCTTAATTCCTGGTAGGAAACACAAAAAAAGTAAAAATTCTTTGAAATCCATTAATAGATTTAAAAACATGATAATAACTGGGTTTCAGCTATGGGTTTTACTTTAAGTTGGAAAGATAGTTTAAAATAGAACAACCCTATAAATAAGATCTACTAAGTTTTATTTTTAGCTTATCATAGTTGAAAATACTTTGCTTAAACTACTACATTATAAAAATGACATATTTCATCACAATGTGCAATGTACTTGTTAATCTGTCTCTGAAAACAAACCCAATCTTTTCTTTCAGGATTTTAGACTGCTCAGATTTAAAATCCTGCTTGTATATAAGAAAAGAGTGTCTCAAGAAAACTCTTATGATATTATTATTGTTAGCATAAGACATGTCTTACACTGGACACTGACCCATTTATGCACCATGATGAAATTTATTACATCAGACTTTAGATTCCCATTAAAATGGTAAGAGGGAAAAAAAAGAAGTCCAGAATTTCCCTCCAGTTTAGGTACTGATAAATTTAATAAAATCAGCAGCAATCATTACATAAAATGACACTAAGTAGGCCAATTCATCAGAATATGAATCTAGATTAAAAATCAAGTTTAAGATGCACTTTTTGGACCAGTACCAATACTAGCATGCTCTTTTCCTCTGCTCACAGAGTACTAAGAATAATAATAAGAACAAAACCTGGCTGCAAATGTAAATACATGGGAGTCCTTAATTAGCACATGCAAATGTAAGTTCAGAAAATTGCTTAATATCTAAAATGTTCAAAATTGCAACTTCTATTTGGAAAAACTTAGCAATTATATTCTGTGTAATTAGGTGTAAATTTTCAGGATAAGCATTAATCACAATCTCTTTTTGTGAATAGGATTAATTAGTTTTTGTAATAGCATATGCAAGTCAAGATTAACAGTGAATCAGACTTGTAACAGACTAAATGAAGGCAGCATCACAAATTTTAGAGGGTTTTTTTTTTAAACAAAGGGAACTACACACTTCAGTATCATTTCAGAAACTTTCATAGTAGAAGGAAATATAGAAAAGAAAAGAACATGCCCACAAAAAATACACAGGAATGAACTTTTCTTATGATAGACCAGAAATCCCTGGCAAAGTGCTACTGATATCCATGATCTTGATCTGAGAGTTCAGCACACTAAAACAGGAGATAACAGAAAGGGGAACAGAATATTTACTTCTCTCTTCTTTGAAAGTGATTAATTTCCTAAATACCCATGCTGTGGGTGTCTGTGTAAGTCACAGTTTCATCACAAATCTGGATGTGATCAGAACCTAATCAAATAATCTGCAATGGTCATAGAAGGGAGAGAGGTTGATAGAGAAAGCTGTCCTCAAACTGCAGTGAAGGGGAGCAAGGCATAACTTTAAAAAAAAAACAAACTTTTAAATTCAGGAGGCTAAACCAAGGAAACAACAGACAAGTGGTGTCCCTCATAGTTCTCACAATTTGTAAATAGCTTTTACTTCAATCTTGATATATGTGTTACATGAACTGTACAATAAATGTCAGACTAATCTACTTAGGCAGCACAAATTAATGAACAATATATTCAATTTCAGATCCCTATATATATATATAAAGATCCCAGCTGTGACACCCTTCACAGCAGCCTATCTGCACCTTTGATCAGCAAAGCAGATTTCTGTTCTGGCAAAGGTAAAACCATTTCAGTAGTGGAATTCAGTGGAATTCCTTCTAGAATATTACAGTTTCATGCATTCATACAAAGTGCAAAGCAATTAATACTCATTACTTCGGGGTAAAGTTTCTGGCACATTTCACATACAAAAGGTTCACACTGAAAAACCTCCATTATGCTAATTAAGAATATAATGAGGAGAGAAAGGAGACGCATTAATGAAAAAGGACTCTATTAAAGAAAATAAACACCAAGAAAAAAATCCAAACAAAGCAAACACAACAAAACCAAACCCAGAAAATTGTAAAGTAATTGTTCATTCTATAAAATTTACAAGCTTCTCAAATCTGACTAAAAAGTTGTGCCAAGGTCATACACTTTTGAGACAAAAAAAAAAAAAAAAAATAGCCAAAGATTTAGTGACAATCCTTATTTAACTTATTTTTTTAACATGGGCATACATCTGACTTTGCAGTAACTGATATAGATGTTGAGGAAAATAAATTAAGCATTAACTTCTTTTCAATTGGAAATTTTATTTTACACCCAAAAGTTTTCCCTTATTACTTTACTGGGCCCTCAATGTAAACTTGCACTCCAAATTATTAGTTCTGCACTATCAATATGACTAAAAAGAAAGTATAAAAGAGATATTTCAAGGAAAGATTTCAAGCAAGAATGAAAATCCCATATGGGAAAGATGACTCTTCATAAATAAGTTCAGAATTAGCATGGAAACCAAACCTCTGACAAAGAAAAAACAAAAAAGAAAGAAAAGGAGCAGGGAATAGAAAATTAGAGAACTGTAATGGGCCAATGGGGCAAGTTTACAAGAACAGGAATTGCAAGCACTGCAAGTTTCCAGAGAACATTTCAGAGAAAGATAAAAATATGAAAAAAAGTTAACATTTCCTTAAATATATTGTACATTCTTCAACCCTGCTCCCCTCCCCAGTGCCTCAACCCCCTTGTTCCTTCTAAAAGACAATAATTTCCTGTAGGAAGCAGACCTTTTCCAGAAATAATGTATCTGTTAACCTGTGAGAACTGACCTGGACTTCAGTCTTGGGAGAGGCATAAAAGCAATTGTCATGTGCTGAGGGAGGTTTCCCCACTTATTATTTGAAACAACAACTCACACACACACAGCTACAGGGGGTTATGGAATAACAGATCATGTTACTGTTGAGTTTGGGCAATGCATTTAGCAAAAAGGAAAAAAGAAATAATTATTATTTGCAAAAGAAAACCCAAATCCTAAACAAATGTGCAGAAGAGATTTTGAGTGACTCAACCTAATACCTTCAGGTAGTTCAATATAATGTTCTGTCATCTCAAAGTGAGCATGGAAGTTGAGTCAGGCTTGTTCCTTGTTCTTCAATCAACACAGAGCCTCCCCTGGCTATAGATACTGAGCTGAACATCCTAAATACTACTGGAGGTGTTTTGTCTTAGTGTGATGGCTAAGAAAATCTGGAGCAGCATCCTGCTTCCCCTGGGCAAGAATTCTCTAGGAAACAGGATAGTTTGCTGATTTCTTTAACTGAGCCTTTAAATGGCCTCCCATGAAATGGAGGTCAAGTCTTGCCATGGAAAATCTTCAATGAGTATGCTTTCCCCAGGTCTATTTAATAAGATTTTTATCTTATTGGTCCTGCAATAATCTACTTGAATTAATACAAAGCAAGATAAGTATTTGGTGATCTCATGGCCTCAAGTCTTTCAACATGTTTTCATGCTTATGCAGAAATAATGGTAGTAATATGAGATTAATTAAATTTATCAATAGTAAACCAGCATATTACATTCATTACTTACAACCAAAAGGCAAGGGGAAGCAATAGTAGGAATAATGCAGGATACAAAGCTAAAAGTGGTGTACTCAGTAGATGGAAATGTGCTGAATTCCCAAGATTGTCAAAACATTAAATCCTCCTATGTTGACCATTTTAAAAGTTTAAAAGTTATATAAAATTACCTTGACACAGATTGAAAAAAGCATATTTAACAGAAGTTAAAAGAAAAAGTATAACTTCCTGGTTTCTGTTATTTTTCAAGTTTTAAAAGTATGCTTGATGGGTGATAAAAACTATGTTTTATGGAAAAGAAAGGAGAGGATGAGCCAAATGCACAGAGATAATAAAAACAATACAGCAAGATAAAAGGAAATGAGAAAAGGAGCAACAGCAGGAGAAAATAATGAGCCAGAACAAAAACCCCACCACTAACAGAGTTTGCAAACACTCCCAACAGCAAAAGAAATTTGCAAACATGGCAACAAGAGATTGAAGAAAGGAATAAAGAAATACCTGGGGTTTAGGAATGGAATCAAGCAACTAATTTCTTCCCTTCCTGCTTCAGAGATTAAAATAAATTCTTAGATTCAAGCATTTGGCCCTTTTGGTAAAATATGCCCCATGTATATAATATCTACTTAATCTGCTTCTCAGCATAAATATGTTCAATAAAAACAGAACTATGGTGATAAACTACTACGGAGAAACACCTATTAAAAATTGTGAATGCTGGTTTTATCACCACTACAGATAATGAGAAAAACATTAATCAAACTAACATCATAATGAAGAATAATCAAGCAAAAGCAAAGCCAGAACATATGCCTTCAAGGATGTTGTCAGGATAGAGAATCACAAGGAAAATAAACTCAGAAAAAAAAAGGCAAATACCAATCTTCGGGTTGATAAAAATTCTATTTTCATTTGGTAAAGTGGACAGTTTAATAGCAAAATCCCTTCTCTTTTTCTGTCCTTGTGGCTAATCCCAGGAAACAGCACTGAGCTGTAACAGTCTTCAGAAGGCAGACCTATTCATGTGTATTTTTGCAGAGGGAAATATTAAAAAGAAAATACTAACAGATGTGGGTACACTCTGACGGATTCATAAAATGTCTTGACTTCCTCTTTGTTCTCACTAATTTTGTCTTTCATACTACTTGTCTATGCTATTTTACCAGCCTGGCCACTGCCATGTTACATCTAGGAATTTCATAACAAGGAAATTTTTAGAGGTTTTGCTGTTTAAGTTACTGTTGAGTTCACACCTGTACTGTTTCAAAAAGATTTGAAAAATTAATTCTCTAGCAATACAAGAGCAGGTATAAGCAATGTATTTATACAAATTTTATTTTAATGTGTTTAAGAGATTTCTTATTATTTTGCAAATAGTTTATTCTCACAGATTAAATTGCAACGTTTGAAAAATGCTTGTGAAATGGCTTTGAAAGATTTGAAAAATTAATTCTCTAGCTATACAAGACCAGGTATAAGCAATGTATTTACACAACTTTTATTTTAATATGTTTAAGAGATTTCTTATTATTTTGCAAATAGTTTATTCTCACAGATTAAACAGCAATGTTTGAAAAATGCTTGTGAAATGGCTACTATAAAACTTGTGGTCCAAATTTGACAAGTAGATTCTACCCACTATTCAACTCCTAGCTTGTTGACATCAACTTTGTAAACTCTCAACCACTGTGTAGGTTTAAGAGAAAATGTGATGAAGAATCACCAAATAACAGGATTGCTCATAAAGATTTGGTACACCACTCTGTCAAAGATTTTCCAGAACAGTAATATCAAATGCAATACTAATTGACTGCCAATATATAGACAGTACTGCCTTCTTTTAAAATAGCAATTTTAAGATTGGCTTTATTGATACAAAATTTAATTGCTAGATAATTTGGAATGAGAACAGAGGAAGGCTGGATGCTAACAAAGCATGGAGTAAATTCTGGATTCCTTTTTTAATTTTTTTCTATTTAATTAGGCCTTTTTACTGACGATCATTTTCTCTCAAATAAATTGAACACAGTCATGGCTAAACCTAAATGACCTCTAATCCAAACACTTGCACTTAACTCCATACAACAAAAACCAGTTCCAGCATTGCTGCAATTTAACACAGTACTCAATCAGTGTATTGATTTTCAAGCCAGCTTGCAAGCACAGACCCATTTTTTGTGTAATTTATTAAGGTTAATTGTTCTGAGAATGTAATTAAATGGGAGTGGTGTTACATGCCAAAAATTTCCTTCTGAGGCTTGGACCATGTATCTGACACATTCGATTCAATGCCCAGCTCCTGGTGCAAAAAGAAGTCTCTTAGCCTGAAGCACCAACAGAAGTTCTGCCAACACTGACTCTCTCACTCCTAGGATAAATTTACAGTATTCTTCACCAATACCACCAGTCTCTGATTCCCCAGGTATTTTGGAACACATTAGTTTCTGAATTTGCTTCACACCTAAAATCAAACACTTTGTTGACCCCTTTGTAATACTCATCCCTCACATATTAACAGATCTGCAAGTCCAAGGAAAGATTTTACTAACGTGAAAAACAGCTATAAAATTAATAACATCAATCCCAACGAGGTCAACTGTGGGGTTACGCTTTGCTTTCGTTTGCTTTTGATTTTACATGGCAGTGTTGGCAGTGGGAAGCCTGCAGGGCAGCCTCTGTGAGAAGCAATCAGCACAGATGCTTCCAGCCAGCTCTGCAATGGGCCCAGTGCTGAAATGGATCCACAAACAGCACAGCGAGCACCAGTCAAGCTGGTGGTGCGTCTGTGAAAACATATTTCAAAAGGGCAAAACAAGACAAAGCAAAGGACTGAACAAAAAAATGGCAAGAAAAAGCCCCGTGAACATCAAAGTGAAGAAGAAGGGAAAGGAGGTGCTCCGGGCACCAGAGAAGATCCTGACAGCACTGCACTGGGGTAACTGGATGTGCCCTGAAGGAACTGCAGCACATGGAGAGCCCATGGTGGAGCACAGTCAGCTCCTCTGTTTCAGAGATCCCAACTGAAAAACAGGGAAGAGAAAAATTACCTCATATCCCTGTCTCCAATTTATTGGGATGCTCTCATAATTTCCAAACAGTCCTATAAACTGTTTCTGTGGCTTCAGCTCATCTTCTATTTACTTTACTTCTATTTACTTTTCAGATGTATTCTCACATAAACAATGGGCCCACTTCTGTCCAGTTACCACAATGATTGAAAATTCCAGGCTATATTTTGATGTATATATGTATATAAGAAACCATTTTTGGTAGGCAACTATAATAAATGAACTGAACTACTGTTTCTCTAGTAAGCCAGGGGACAGCTAGCCAAGCTTTCAAAAAAGCAGTGGGATTATGAGGAGATACATGACAATGTCTGAAGAGCCATCATTAGTCTCAGCAATTTTATTCATGTTCTGCAATTACTTCAGTGTTTTCAGAGATGCTTCCCTGGATGCTTTAAAAACACAGACTCTTAAAAGTTGACTTAATTGGAGCCAGGCAGAACCATTGAACTGGTGCTTTTTCAAGCTTCCACCTCTAATGATAAAACATTGTCTTCATTTATTCTTTATTTATGTAATACTTGAAATTTGGCAACTTCTTTGGAGTTCTCTTTGCAGAATAGAAAGAAGATACAGCCTTTAATCAAGCTAACAACATGGACATCAAGATTTAGTTTTGTTTGGCATGCTTGGATATTTACTTCATCTTTAAAGAGCAGTTATCTAATGACCATGTTACTATTACCTTTTTTTGCACTAGTTGTTCAGTTTTTTACATCTGTGGGGCATAACACCTTGTATGTGGCTTACATGGAAAAGTTTTGGTAGGAGGGTTGTGGGTGGCTTTGTCAGCCAGTTACTCACCATCAAAGGAAAGACCTTTGGAGTCATGGAAAAGCAGCTGAACTTGAAATTAATGATAAAGAGCAAGGTGTGCAACATGTTAACAAACACATCAGAGATAACCCAACCAAATTCTAGAATGGGGAGGAAGATATCATCAATGTCAACATCAGATTACTGCCAAGGAGCTGCAATACCATTCTCATGACTGACCTGAAGCCATTTACTTTCAGAGCATGAAAGGCTGTGCAAGAGCAGAGATAGGCACTAGCAACTTTATTTACATTTAATTTTTTACTGTTTGAACTAGATGTGTTAGTATCACTGCAAGAATAACTAAAACAAAAGAATCTTTGATCAGACTGTTAAGACATTAATTAAACTAATATTAAGTTCTTGCCTATGCATATCAAGTGTGTGCTCTGTCCACACTGACTGTGTCTCCTTGAAGGCTGAGTAGTATGTGTCAATCATGATTTTTTTTCCAGACTATCCAAATGCTATGTGAGCCAAAAAATAAGTCTGAGTAATTTCTTATTGGTTCATACCAATCTGTAAAATTCTAGAACAATAAAAATAAAACAAAGAAATTGCAAAGCAGCTATTGAAAATGACAGGTCATTTCATTTCATGAGGAAGTTAAAATCCTAACTCTTATGCTCTTTACTACCAAAGTCAAAGGGCTATGTTCAGTTTTGCACTGAACTCTGTTAGGCCACAGGTTTGGAAAGACACCAACTTTTGAGCATTTTAAGTATTCTTTCACAGACTTAGGAGTAATAGATATAAAGCTTATTACTTAGGAAGTGAAACTAGTTTTCTTCCCATCAGAATCGTGAAAATGTTTTTTTTCTTCCTTCCATTGCTGTTCTTTGAACTGACTTAACAGTCTTTTCACCCTTTCCATTCCCAGTATGCATTTCTTTAAGAAAAATACAGACCTTTGTGCCAACATGACAATGGAAAATGTTCTATTTGCTTCCAGATAACAGAATCCTACCAGTACTGAAAATACTACCATGATAAAGATGCTGATAGAAAAAAAAAAAAAAGCATGGCAGACAGCATGAAACATTTCTACACTAATCAATGACTTCTAATAGCAAGGAAGAGTAAAAAGAATGTTAGCAGATGAAGTTCAACAGGAAGGTTAAGTTCAAAAGGATGATATCCTCATGCTCATTTCCATTGTTTCTTGAGATTATTTGCTACTTCAAGGGTATTTCAAGATACTTCCAACAAATATAGTAACAACTATGCATGCAAGGATTTTTCAGAAAGCCTGACCAAAGGGGCTATAGACAATACTGAAGATGGATGTTATGAACAAAAGAGGAAAAGATGATACAAGATTGATAAACAATAAAACCATGTTAAGTGGTACAGAAACAGCCAACATAATGCAACATCACTTGTGAAGAGGGTTCATTCATTATGAAGAGCTGCATGAATGTTTAGTTTTAGACTGCTTTTATTTTCAGTTTGGATCCATTTAAGAATAACTGCTGAAATGTTAATTTAAGTGAGATTAGGATGTCTCTGAAACTAAAGCTACAGGTGCTAAACAGCTCCTCCAGTAGAATAACATTTACATTATAAGGCTTAATCAAAATGGCACAGTAATAACATTCAAGTATCATCTCTTTTTAGTAAGCAAAGGTATAAGCCAGAAAGGATTAAAAATACTGCAGGCACAAACATCTTCTTATCTTACCTGGTAAGGGTGGCTGTAGACTACATCCTCAGGTGAATGAAGTCAATCCCGGGTAAGAGAACAATGAAGCAACTAATAGTGGTGGCAGGGTTTATGGTGAACTCTCCAGTTTGCTTCTGATTTCTTGCTTAATAAGAGCATAAACCAGGAATTTTCTCCCCCCTTGGCTTTTCCTTTGGACAACAACAGTGCCCTGGGTTAGTGCTGTGGTGCATTGGAAGGGGGGGGTGCCACAAGGGTGGCTCCTGTGAGAAGACCGTGGAAGCTTCCCCAGCTCCAATTCTGACCCTGCCTATGACCAAGGCCAAGCATATATGGGAAGCTGGATGTGCCCCTCCAAGTAACATATTCAAGAAAAGGATAACGAAACTGCAAAAAACCCACTTCAAAAACTGGGAGAGGAGGTGAGAGCAATGCCAGAGCAGAGATGCCAAAGCCAGTGAGAAAGGAGGGGGAGAAGATGCCCAAGCAGAGGTTTCCCCACAGCCTGTGGTGAGATGGCGGCTGTGCCCCTGCAGCCCATGGAGAGTGGAGCACATTGGAGCAGACCTTGAAAGACCATGGCGGGGCAGACCTGGATTTGCAGCCAATGAAGGATTACATTGGGCAGACGTAGATCTGCGGCCAGTGCAGGATCATGAAGGAGCAGATGTGGCTCTGCAGCCGTGGAGGAGCCCGTGTCAGAGGAGGTGACTGTTCCTGAAGCAGCCGTGACTCTGTGGGCAGCCCGGGCTGGAGCAGTTCCTGAGGGACTGCACCTCACGGGAGGGACTCGTGTCCCAGGGGTTCCTGAAGGACTCTCCCGTGAGAGGGACCCCATGTTGGAGCAGGGGAAGAATGTGAGGAGTCCTCCCCTGAGGAGGAAGGAGCGGCAGAAACACCGTGTGGGGAACTGACCCTGAACCCCCCCCGCCCGTCCCCTGTGCCCTGAGGGGGAGGCGGCAGTGAAGTGACCCGGGACCGGGGAGAGGGGAGGGGGGGGGGGGAAGAAGGGATTCAGGTCTGGCCAGGGTTTCTCTTTCTCCTTGTATATTAAATTAATTCATTTTTCTTCCCAAGTTGAATCTCTCTGTTTTTTTGCCCAATATCGTAAGTGAGGAGAGATGACCTCCCTGTCCTTGTCTGGATTAACAGGCTCTTTAGGTGTTTTTACTCCTTATCCCACAGGGGATGGGGGTGAGCGAGCAGAGGCCTGGTTGGTACCGCCTGGGCCTAAACTGTGACAAACAGTGGTCCACTCAAGGAACAAAGTCCCATCCAGCAAACACTACACTCATATTTCTCACATCAGTGCTGTCTTAGCAACATCTCTTAGAACCTGAAGTACTCAGAAAATAAGATAAAATGCAAAGATATTAGTACAAAGCATTAAAAAAATCAGAGTGTATGTTTTTAGTATCAGTGTTCCTATTTCCTGGGATAAAGCTTGGGCAATTCTGCAAAAGCTTACTACATTTCCCATGGAAATGTCTCTCGAATCACACATAAGAATTACTTACATCATTACAAACATTCATCCAATAGACCACAAACTGAGACATATTGACCCTATATTCACAAACAGTGCAAAACATTAGAAGACAAAAAATAAAGGTTTTAAACTAATATTTCCCTTAGGTTTCCAGATCTTGAAGACGTATTTTTTCCAACCAGCAGACAAGCAGCACTGAAGTATTTTCTAACTTGTAGTTAATCATGTAAGGATGATTAAGGGCACAACATGGTAAGAATAATTTTCTTTTATTTCAGATAATAACTTTGTGATCGTTTACTAATTATTTATTCATAGATATGCTTAATAATGAAGATACTGCTGCCGAGATGTGATGTTTGACTGTTGATAATACAAATATTACACTAAGTAGTAGAATTATGCCAGTAAGGGTAACTTGCAGCTCATTTCATATACCCCACTATTTAATTAAATCCATAAGTGCAGAATGTCCAGATGTTGTTTTTTAATTTAACAATGATGGAACCAATGAGATGCTGATAGGTTTGTAAACTAAGCCTTCAGAGCATGGAGAATTCCACAGGGCCTTTAAAAACAAAACAAAACAAAACAAAAAAAACAAAAACAAAAGAAAAACAAAGAAAAGAAATAAAATGAAATCTTAGAGATGCATGGTTTGATGGCAAGACAAAGTTAAATGAAAAATGATCATTTCTACTGTATGCAGTCATGCAGGCAGCATGTAATCGTAAAGCTTCTTTTACACTAATGATCTACATAATAATTCAATGACAATGAATATGAAAACAGAAATATGACTCGTCAGCCTCTGCCTGACACAGTACTAGCTAGAAAACAGATATGTACATCAGATGCCATGTTTGTACAGGGAAAATGTCAACAGAGTGAGCTTGTTTATGCTAAAAGAAAGAATCTACATGCAGCATGCACACGATATGAAAATATTTCCACATTATGATAAAATTGTGTAAGGAGATCATTCTGCACTAAAAAGCACCCATTCCAATATAATAATATGACAAACATTATACATGTTGCTTTACAGTACAGTGGATATCCATGCCTCATTTCTGAGTTTTGCTTGTTCATATTTTCTTCAAGGTGAATCCAAGATTTTATCACTTCTAAGAATATACACTCAAAACCTATTACAAAATCCTGCTATGATTGACAATTTTTGAATGTTATGGAATGTATTTTCCTAAATTCTCAACTCATTCTTTTTAACAAAAGTCAAAAGATTTCAGTGGTGCTATGGTATTTCCAAACCATTCTCTGGCCTGACAAACAGAACACTGCTGGAATTCAGCATAATGCATGAACAGAATCAAAAAAGTATCATCTAATGGTACAAGCATGTTTTTTTAATTTCAATTAAAAAAACCTACTGAAAGGTCTTGTTTGTCAGTGTCCTACTTCCTTCTATCTCTAGCATAAAAGATCAGAATGGATGTAGTAAAACATTTTATTAGTTCTTAAGACAACTGCTCATTTAAAGATATCATGAACTGCCAGGTATCTTTATGATGGAAGCAGTATAACATGCTGAAAATATAGTCTGCAATAATATTTTGGCAAGTTGTACACAGAAATAAAAGTAAAATAAGAAATAAGATAAAGTTTAGATAGATACACTTAAATGAAAAAGTTAACTTCTGGAGAATTCTAAGGAGAAGAAAGTGATGGAAGCTACAGCAGAAAAAGTGGGAGAAGCACAACCTTCAGAAAAGCTTCTAGGATGATTAAGTAGGAAAAACTACATACCTTTGCTTCTTCCTTTTTCACCTCAAGATACCCAAGCTAAAGTTAGTGACAGTATTTTTAAGTACCTCACATTTTATTGAGCTTTAAAAGATAGCAACAACATAACTGCAGACACTAAGACAGAAGAAGTCTGTGACAGAGAAAAGCAAAATTATTTGAAAGATAAAGAGTGGAGAAAAATGTTGCACTGTTACTGCAGTGTGTATTAAAGGAAAAAAATATTTTTAAAGATACTAATACAGTATTCTTTTAAATTTTGGACTATAAGGAAACTCAGCTATTACATTATCAAGTCACTTATTACTACAAATATTTAAACAGCAGACAGCTTATTTACACAAGTAGCCAGATGCCAACTTGTATTCCACAAATCAAAACTGAAGATCGTTCATACTAATTAAATACCACTAAATAACAGAAATTTTATTGTTCTTTATTCCTAGAGACAGAAAAAATGAATGCATAATTCCAGTGGGTAATCAGCCCCAGAATTAAAGGGATTAGTGGAAGCCTGTCTTTTCCATACAGCATGTCTCAGTTTTGGTCCCAGGACCCAGTTACTGTTGAAGTTTATATGAAAACCTGCATTGCTTTCTGTATAGCACCAGACCCCAAACCCTCAGCCCAAGCAAGTATTCCCTGGCAAGTTCAGCACTAGTAACTTGAACCATTTATCCCAGTTGTAAGCACTGTAAAACTTCATTATTGTTCATGACTTCATGGCTAAATGGAATTCAAACACCAAGTAACATGTTCTGATGGTAAGGCAAGATGTTTGAGACAAGGGTTGGTGGGAGACAACCATTAAAACCAAAAAAAGTTTCAGCATTTCATTACTAATGGAAGAAAAGCTTGACAAAATTTGCACAAGTAGGACAAGCTGATCTAATTGAGTTTCCCTGCTTACTGCAAGAGGGTTTGACCAGATGACCTTTAAGGGTCCCTTCCAACCCAAGTTCTTCCATGCTAGAAGACACAGATTCCGAAAGGGTATTTTTATATTAATTTTTTATACTAAAAAATGAAACTGGACATGAGAAGAGAAAATGATTGCTAGAGAAAGTGGGAAAGAAATTAGCATACCAAGAATGACTTGGATATCCAGATTTGAATAGGTACACAGAAGTACAATGAAATAGTTAATGGCTTATTTGATTTCTAAAGGTACTTTAAAAAGTAATAATTTTGCATTAAACCAAGTTATATTATGCATGAGTTTGCATTATTTCATTCTCTATGTTAGAAAACAAACTCAGAGAGGAAAAACATAAATGGAGAAAAATAATCTAGTAGCAACATGCAACAGCAGGTTGACATCAGTCTCCAGGGTGGGGCAAGAAGGGGAAGAGGCAGAAGTAGGATGTAATTTCTGCTTTATTCCACAAAATCCAACTCATTTCACACTGTAACAAATAATGCAATACTGTGGGCAGGATTTAAATTCAATTGGAAAGTTCAGGAAGTTCAAATACTTTAGTATTCTGTTCCCCTGCCCCTGTCCTAGAGGACACAATGCAACCTAATTCACAGCATCCATAAATGTTGCTGGATAGCTGCCAGGGATGTTGAGGAGCACAGAAATGAGTTGGAAGGGAACAGTTTGAGCATTCCACCTCCAAGTGGTCCATTCCCTCCTAGTGAAACACAGAGGCTCTGCAGAAAGCAGAGCACAGGCTTTGAGAAGAGAGGCTTGCTGCCCAAGGCAATGTACAGCAAGCTACAAAACAAAAACAAATATATGAGTATGAATAACTATTAATTTTAATATTGCATGGTAGTTCAGGTGTTTAGAGTCAGTGCTTCTGACTAGAGTCAGTCTATCATCCATCACTGTTGTAAATGCAGTGCTGGTGATCACCAAGGAAAGGAATCTTTGTAGTTATGCAAATCAAAGAGTAAGCAGACTGGAAGCAATGCCACTTTTTGGCATTGTTGCTTTAGAGTCCAGAAGCATAATACAAAGTCTAAGAGACTAACCTGGAAGAGACTCTCATTAAATGGGGAATGAGTTAAGAGTCAGTCCAAAACCTGTTTATATCTTCTTTGCTCTCAGTATGAGACAAAGAACAAACATGTGAAACCTGTAATATCAGCACAAGGCAAACACAGAGAGGACACTGCAGAAACCACGTCAGCTCTTAGGAATTTAGGAATGTCTTAGGAATTTCTACTCTGTGTAGAATAAATTAGAGTACAAATTCTTTTAATTGAAAGGTTGATAAAGATTGGCAAAGCAGTGCTGATCTGGGCTTCTTCTGATGAAAGAAAGAAGAGAGCTGCACTGTGATTGTTTAATTCAGCTTTCAACAGCTTTTGAGACACGTTTTAATGAAAAGCAATTACCAATGAGTTAGCACATGTTGCAGAGTGTTTGTGGGATGCCTGCAGAAGGATTTGGACTACCTATTTAGCTAGCAGCTGTTACTAGAATTATTTTGCTTAACATGATCTTGTAATTAGTCGTAATACTAGTTGATTGTATCTGTTCATCTTTGGGTCCCTTCCACTAGCCTGATCGGCATGGAGGAAACTATTTCTTGATCTCTCAATAAAATAAGGCTTTAAAAGCAAAGGAAGGTGAAGGAGGATAAATTGACATTGATTATTTAAGACACATTAATTATTTATTCTTTAGCAGTCTCTCACACGAACCTATTGTGCACATGGCTCTTCCTGCAAGACTCCAAACACGTTTGAAATGATACTCAGTATACATATCAGGAAACACAATATATAAATTTAGGACTATAAGGTGGAGATTCATTGACATTCTGCAGTAGGAAGCATTTAGCTTTTGAAGAAGCCTTGATAACTTTCTAATGTCTTCCTTGAATATGCATGGCAGGTGGCTTGGTATTTTACTTTCAGTTTAGTCAAGTAGCAAAGTAAATGTTAATCACCTAGGGTTTCCTTCTTACCAAAACTTATTTTAAACTTTCTATTTTAATTCCATCATTAAGTTTCATATTAGATTATTTTAATATAAAAAAAGGGATTAAAAGCAATGTGTTTTCCAGTTCAAACAGTTCTTTATGAGAAACATTATCTTTACTGCTACAGACTTCAGCTTCCCCTGACTTGCTAATACAGCATTGCAGTGAAATTTCAGTTGAAAAATCATTATGTGTTTTGTGTGAGAAAACAGAAATCTACCAAAAGTAATATCCAACGATTTACAGGTATTGCAGGAGACTGCATAATCCAAATTTTGCTTATCATCTTGATAGCCAGAAACCAACTAATTATATTTATTAGTATACTAACTTCCATTCTGGTAGCCACACAAATACCTGAAACACTCAGTAAACACTGTTTCAAGTTTTTCAGAGCAGCTCCATAAAGAGAAGAACATTTCTTCCCTTTGAAACATTGCATTTCTTCCTTCTTCACCCGTTTCTTCCTAAATATAGACTAGCTGCTAGGCTTTTTTTCATTACTGTACACCCTAGGGACAAAAGGATTAATTCCTCACCTAAGACAAAGTCAGAATTTCTTTTTACTAATGAATCTAAATGAACTCCAAAGCTAAAGAAGAGCCTCTCAGTTACTGCCCCAGTAACATGATCCAGAAGTCATATAAAACAGAAGTTGGGATTTTTTTTGTTTTTTGTTTGGTATCTTTTTGGGTTGTTTTTTTTTTATGGGGGGAGCAAATATGTCTCAGGTTTTTTTGCACTGTAAAATACACAACTACTAAGTTTAAACAATGAAACAAAACATGAAAGAATTAAACAGGAGCTCTAACTTAAGGATGTTTGAAAAACTGCATTCTGAAGCATGTAGCAATATTTGTACAATATTGATGAAATAATGTTACACAAATTCCTGATAACACTTCTGATTACTATTACCTTTTAAAGTTGCATTGAGGAGAAATAAAACAGATGACTGGATTTGGTTGTGTGTGTGTGGTTTGATTTATTTTTTGGTGGGTGTTTTTGTTTTTTTAATTAGAGCAGCACATCTGCAGTAATGATAGAATCAAGTTAAATTTTCTGTTTACCCATTAAACTGGACACATTAATTATTCAGTGTATGCTACTCCCAGAATGTGTGACTAGTGGGGTGACAATCACACCTTGTGTTCTCTGACCTGTTTCGTTGGTTTTTTTATTCAATCTAAATTCACATTACCACAAAATTCTTGTAGCTATACACACCTAGGCACATTCTGATACTAACTGCCAGGGTTACAAGTTGCTCTTTAAAATTTTATATAAGAGCAAAGAATACAAATATAATTGCCACTTGGTTTCAAACGAAACACAGTTAAACTTGTAATAGCATCCTTTGAAGAAAAGCTGCACATGAGTGACCAAAAGTTTTTAACAACATAATGAAAATCTTAGCACTATTTATTTGCATATTCTTCTTCTTCTTCTTCACTGAATTCCCTTTATGGGGACAGCAGTAAGCATGGCTTATTTCTGTAGATTTCCTATACAGGTGAATATGTTGCCCCATACAAAACCTTAAATATATGAGAAAACATGACCACAACCAAGACATTTTAAAGCATTTTACCAGGTAAAGCTGAAAAATGTGTTCCTCTAATTTGAGGAGAATCCTGCCAGAGAAGGTATTTTTCAAAAATTCTTGATATAATTATCTGTAATACTTAGATCTCTTGCCAGAATACTGTATCTGTTTGGGGCAGAGGGTTCTTAATTCAGTGCAGAATCTGCAACCATCTACTTTAATGACAGACCTTCCCCCATCCCCAAACTCCAAGGGAATCCAAAGTGGACAAAGGAGAAAAAAAAAAAACCCAACCCAAACCAAACCAACAACAACAAAAACAAACAAAAAAACCCCACAAAAACCAACCAAACAAACCCCCCCCAAAAAACAAACAAACAAAAAACAACCCAAAACACACAACCCAACCCTTCAAATTCCTTATTCTTATTTTTAGTGAAAGACTCTTAAAATCCAAGATATAATAAAGTAGCTGTTAAGGGTAATTAGTCACAGAAGAAAGGGATATAACATTACAATATGCAAAGAAGTTTTCAGATACTATTGAAAATGAGATTTTCACCATTAATATGTACACCTCACAGTTTCAATAAATTCCAGCAGACTATATTTCACATAACCAGTAGAAGGTATGGGTTCATATTTAGCAATCCATGAACAAGAAATTAATGCAGATAGGTATGGTACATAAAGTACTGTCTTATTTACTATAAATTAAAAAAAAAATACCTGAATAAAAAAAAAAACCAAACCAGCAAGTGTTAAGTAATACATATAAACAAAATAATTATATCTACCTTTTTACTTTCTTTAAAAAAAAGCTAGTGTTCCTGACTCAAATCTTCTTAAATTTGAAAAATCTGAACAAAAACCAGTGTAGTTTGCTCCAATAATTTTTCAAATTAAAACGTGAAATTTTTAGGTTTCTCTCCTCAGAAGACTATCCAAAAACTCAGAAGAAAAACATTATAGCTCCACTAAAACAAAACATACTGAAAGGACAATGTCAATCCCCTCTTTAATTCCAGTTGTCTTTTTATGCTTATGTTGATACACACCAATGCAGAACCACAGCCTTATTTTGCAGAATGGTCTGGTAAGAAGTATTGTTTGATTTTGCTCAAATCCCAGAATAGTATCGTGCTAAACATTCCACATTGTGGCATTCTTAATCAAGGATTAGTGAAGAAGACTCATCTATTAAACAGGTGAATCTCTTACACATATTCAACCAGTGTCCCACAGACAGAATAATTTCATTTAAAAAACTGGGAAAAAAAATGTACAGTTAAGGAATCTCCTTGAATATGTTTCTGCATAAGAATACATGCTAGCAGTTCACATTCTAGCAGAAATGCTGACAGATGCTCTTCAGGAAAAATAATTTCAATATCACTTGGAAAAATTCTATTTATTCCATTATCTTTCAAAACTGAAGAACTGTTCGGACAGCAAATGATGATTATAAACATAACAACCTCATCAAGTTGTCAGTAAGTGTGTAAATGAATAGTTTAAAAAATTACAGTTCACTAATTCACATCCTCCACATTCACTTATGTTCACTCTCAGCTTGTTGAAATGCACAAACTTAACAGGGCATTGGCATGCTGGCAGATAGTTGTAATTATCTTCTCATGTTTCAGAAGGTATTTTAAAATCATTTAAGAGGAAAGGATGAACGGTGCTCCATAATACTGCACTAAATCAATTCATGGACACAACAGCAGCAGAGGCAAACAGGCTGACACAAGGCTGAACACCCACAAAGATGATAAAAAATATAGTTCAATACAGCTACTTACATCATGGCCTACGAGTTCTGTCTGCGTGGATTTATCGGCTTGGGAAGCAAGGGCCTTCTGAAAACACTGAGCTTTTTCCTGTAAAACAAAATAAAATGTGTGTCATGGTTTTCTTCACTGGGCTTTGCAGCTACGAACATTCAGGTAAGTTGAAAACTCAGACATGGGCAGCAGTTCAGAAATAGATTTATTATCTATTCTCCCTGGCATGTTAATTTCCTTACTTTAACTTCCTTTTATCAACTTCTCTGTCTCTCAGACAGTGGAATCAAAGTCTGACAGTGTGGTGGAGCTGGGCCCACAAGAAGGATGTCACTGAAGCATGATGCAAACCCATCTTCTAGAGCAGATACAGCTACAAAGCACCGAGCACCAGCAGTGACTCTTGCAAAGACCAGCAACAACCCAACAGCAAAGAAACAATTTTTTAAAGAAACATTAACAAACTCCACTGAAGATCACTACATGCAGATGAGTTCCCCTTTGCCTGATGCAAATACATCAGCCAAGGTATCATACTGATTTCTGCTTTTCCCATCCTTGTCCCTCTGTACTAGAAGTATGTCCCTCATTTTTAGAAGTATGGCATGGAATCCTGGGACAGGCTTGAACAAAGAATCTGGCTGCTTCAACATAATTCTTCTTCACCCAAAAATTTCCTAAAGTAGAAATGCTGATCCCCATCAAGCCCTTACATATGCTATACTATTTTCCAGGAGAAAGAATACAATGAACCAACTGTAAATACATGAAATAAGGTAGGAAAAGGCACACAGAAAGGGAAGGTTCCATGAAGACAGAAAACAAGGTCCTTTTATGTGCTGATTGGCTTTCCTGTTTAGCAATTCAGTTTTATTTTTCATCTATATCCTTACAAAGTACTTATCTTTGACTCAAATTCCTCGAGACCTACAAAAGTATGTTTTAATATTACTATCTTGCATTAATATTACTTACTATCTTGCTTTAGAGTAGAATAAAAATTGTGTAAATTGAATTTCAAGCTAACTGAACCCCAAGTTGAATGAATCTCAGTTTTTAATGAAATAAAGACATAGTAACTTCATTATTTTCAGCTATTGCCTGAGTTACATTTTCCTTCATAAGCATCTCCTCTACATATTTCAAAAATCAAAAGTTATTTATTTCAAGGCAAGATTCACTATATTAAATGAATGTTGGTCAAAAGCATGCAGGTACCAGGGAGAAAAAAATGCCTAAATGATCCTGATTCCAGTATTTCAATGGTTCAAACAAGGAGTTTGGAACACAAACCAGTCACTTCACTGGTACAAGACAACTTCCTCACAGACTTGCTGATGTAACTTGTGAGTTAAAACTGTACTCATAGCAAAGGTAATCTCTGACAGAAAAGCTGAATCTTCTCAAGGTTTGAATTTACTAGTACAAGGTTTGAATTTGCTATTGCCCATAGCAATTTCATGTTCAGAAAACAGACCATGTTATATATCTTTCTTATTTAGACAATAACATTTTACTGTTCAGAAGATCCATGAAATTTCTAGTTACAGACTCAGTCTCAGACACCATGTTCATGTAATGTTATGATAAGACCAACCCCCTTATTGTGAGTATCTGACAAAATTTAACAATTCCAAACTTACTTTGTGGATTCACAAATGTGTATTTTGAAGTAAATGCTGAAAAAAAAAACAACAACAAAAAAACCACAGAAGAAACATAACTTTCACTAAGGCATGCAATAATTGGGAAAATTAGGAAGGCTGGAATAATTAAATCCATTTCTTTCTGTGAACTGATCATTTAACTGTGTATATGCAGTGAGATCTATTTTAACCCAATTTCTGATTCCAGAGTATCATCTTTACCAAGAGCAGAAGTAAAAGACATCCATAGTGACAAGTAGTATCTTCTCTTTACTGTACTAAAAGAGTACTTTTAATTGTATTAATGCTAAACAACCTTTCAAAATAATTAAATATAGTAATATTAGAGTGTATTTTATTTCCATGGTGAAGACATACAGTGACGTCTGAAAAAAATTGAAAATCACAGAATGTTTTGGGTTGGAAAGGACCTTAAAGTTCATGTAGTTCCAATACCCCTGCATGGGCAGGGACACCTCCTACTAGACCAGGTTGCTCAAAGCCCCATCCAGCCTGGACTTGAACTGGAAGGAGACATCCACCACTTCCCTCAGCAACCTGTTCCACTGTCTCACCACCCTTAACAGCACAGAACTTCTTCCCAATATCCAACCTAGACCTACCCTCTTCCATTTTAAAACTTTCCCCCTCATCCTGTCACTGAATGCCCTCTTAAAAAGCCCCTGCCCAGCTTTCCTGTAGCCTCCTCCAGGTACTGGCAGATGAAGATGTTAAAAGATACTAGAAATAGCATGGAGATAAGCATTTTCCATGCAGTACTGTAGACAACTTGCAATTTGTCACAAAAGAGCATCTTACTAGAAGAAGGTACTTACACCTAATAGACATTCAACTTT
Source organism: Calypte anna (assembly GCF_003957555.1). Lineage (NCBI taxonomy): Eukaryota > Metazoa > Chordata > Aves > Apodiformes > Trochilidae > Calypte > Calypte anna. The sequence goes on along the minus strand of NC_044248.1, from coordinate 36,404,116 downwards.
GTATCAGTTGTTTCCCTAAGTTGTACTACTTTATCTCTGAAATTCTTTTTGCCAGAATAAAGTAGTTGTTCCAAAAGACATACCTTTGTTCATGAAGTAATTTAGCAAAATAAATGTGTTGGATATCAAAAATCATATAAAATGTTCTTCCCAATATAAAAGCACTTCTTAAAATGATAAGTTGATACTTTAAATATAATTTCATGCTGCATTGACTGTATCCACAGATTTTAAAAATGAATTAATGAGGCAAAACATGAAAAAAAAATTATCCTGTCATGTGAATTTTAGAGCTATAAAGTATAGCATACAACATAATATACAAAGCAGGTTACATGCAAAACTCCAGAGCAATTCTTTCTGTAAAAGCATAACACATCTTCACACAAAAATAAAATATTAATCCTACTGAACACCAAAAAAAGTACAAACTGACAGGTTATGTAATTACATAATAAACTATTGTAAATGCTTGGCAACATTTGGTAGGTATTTACAACACTGTTGTCTTTTGGCTATAGATTTACCTTTCAGCATATTTGAGACAGACCCCAGAAACATTAACAGTAAGGTCATGTTATCCAGTGAACACAGATTGCTTGCAGGACATTTGTGCCTTTGCCTAAATACTTTATTTTCAAAATGTTATAAAGAACAGTCACTTTAAAATAATTGAGGTCTAGATATTAATTCATTTTGCTTTTGCATATGGTTGTCCAGGATGCTGTTTGATGCATCTCAGTCTGCACAGTTGCTGTGGTCTTTGGCACTAGAACAGACAATAATGCAGCAGCACTGCCACAGATGTAACAGTCTATAAAACTCAGAGACACTCTGAAAAGGAAGGCAGACCTTTTTATTTACCTTTTATTAAGCTAACTAATACAAACAGGAAAGTCTGGGAAGCTTCCAGGTGCCCAGGTACTGGGAGAGGACTTTTGGAATGAAAAACCTGTCCCTTTTTCCCCACTAAAGCAAATCAAACAAATGAAAGATCTTTCCAAGCCAAGTGGCATGCTTTAACATTAAATCATAACAAAGAAATAGGTTGCTTGGACATATATTCCCATAGCAGTCTTCAACTGCCATCACATCAGTACTCCTAGAGATTGTTACTATTATGAAGTAACATTCTAAAGTTATTATTCAAGTATTGAAATTTCCTGGGGCCTTCCTGCCATTTTAAAACACCAAAATTATTCTAGTGCAATTGAATAATTAGTTATTTTTTCATAAGTGACCCAGTCTTCATGTTAACTGCATATGCTTCACCTGCCACCTTCCCCCCAGCTACCAAAAAAGCTTCTAAAAGTTATGTTGAAATGTAAGGATTTTGAGAAAGCCAAAACACTGCTGATCACAGGTATGTAAAAACATTACAGAAAAAAACAGGTGACATACAAGATAAAACAGTGCGTGAAAAATGCAGTTAGTCTTCAAAACTGTAAGTCAACTACTAGAAAAACTGTAGAAATCAGTTACTAACAGACCACTAACATTTATGTAGTCAGTATAGGTTAATCCCTCCCTGGACACTCCTTGTCATGGAGGAGGAGCCTGCGTGCCCTTGTGGGGTTGGGAGCTGTGCTGGAGGGGGCAGATGCCTCCAGTAGGGTCTCGTATACCAGCCGGGTCACAGCTGAAGGGTCAAAGTGTGTCCATGGGCAGGATGGGCTCAGTAGCCTTCAGGCAACCATCCTAGGAGAACAACTCTAACTCCAAAGCCAGGGAGATGGAGCTGGTTTAGCCCTGTAAGGCCATGCACCTAAGAGAAGGATGCTCTAAATCTACGTCCTGAGGACTTCGCTGTCACAATCCAAGCTTGCTCAGCCCTGGCAGATGAACCTGAGGAGTAAAGGGTAGGGCCAATTCTGTGCATGCTGTACCTCACCTAAAAAAGTCACTGTGCAGGCTTGAAGGGTGAACCCACACTTGTAAAGCCCCTGAAGCAATAGGAACAAAACAGCAGGGAAAAAAAAAAAATCACTTGCAGCCAGAATGGGTAGAGCCCTTCTTAAATATTTGTTCACAAAGCCAAGCCATGACATGCTAGGTTAATACATCTTGAAACATACAACTATTTTTACAATGTTCCTTCTTTGAAACACAAAACTTTTCAAAGGATTTTCATAGCTTTGACAGTAAACAGATCAAAGGTATTCTTTGTGACCATTCTCTTACCTATCAGTGACAGCATGGTGACCACTTGTGGTACTTTGTTTAATTGCAAATTCCAAAAACATTATGCTTGAATGTTAAACAGTCACACTAAATCAAACAGCAAAACTTTCCATTCTAACTGTTCAGAAGTCTGTTAGCCAGCTCAGCTGTGGCTTTCATCACTAAGGAATCTATTTATCTAGTTGATAACATAATAAAGAGATTTTTTTTCCCCCTAACGTCTGATTCACCTTTATTCTTAGATTTAAAAAGATCACACAAGTTAGCTTTTTGTGTTCAAATCTTTTCATACACAAAACACTCAACCTCTCTGCTAGAGTCTGTACACAGTGTTTAATATATGCCTTTATGAAGACAAATCTGTTTTATTTGGGTTTTCTCTTAGTATACATCCAAACCAGCCTACAGTTGTCAGCATCAGCACTGCTGATTGTTTCCCTTGCTTCAGGCATTTATCCCACTGTGAATAACAACTTATGCTTGCCACAGAACTGGGGGAGAAAATCTTTTCTTCAGAAGACTTATAAAAATGCAAAGCCTTTTAATTCTGACGTGCTTTGGGATTAAACTTAATCAACAGCAGCAGTTACGCAGCAAGAGCAAAGGGATAACAAGTACTACAAAAAACTGCTCCTCCAGCATCTATTCTACCTAATTTACAGACTACAATAAGCTACAGAATTGACTATATGACAGCTATTTCCAAAGAAATTGAGTCCCTGTGGGTTTGAGTTTGTTTGGGAAGAAAACATAACATACACAGCATAGCATAGTGATCAGCTGTGGTACAGCTGAATCACATCACACTTCAAAACACTTTGTGAAGCCCAGCAAAAAGCCCATCTGTCTCTTGGCACAGAACAAGGAAGCAGCTTCAGCATGGTTCAACCCTCAATAGCTAAAGTATGAAGAATTAAGGTGCTAAAAAGCCCCAACAAATTCAGATGCATTACTCTGGAGTCACAGTGGTCAATGGGTGGGATCATGCCCAAGGGGCCCTGCCCATCCTTCAGGAGAAAAACAAGGCAGAACTTATTCAGAATGCACCCAAGTTTCATTGAGGGTTACAATTCTGTCAAACCACTCTAAATGGCAAAGGTTTTTGCATTTTTTATGCCTATTTATTTGATGGGACCACACTATATCCTAAATATTACCATAATCATTTGTGTAGGTATTTAAAAAATAAAAAAAAATTTTAAAAAGTTTACAGCAACATGACACCACCACAGAACGTAAGGATAAGGATTTTGCAAACATATCTGAGCTTTTAACTTGATTTTTTCTCAAGCATATTTGGAAGATAATTTAAGATAACACATTTAAAAGAAAACCCCAAAACCACAGCATTTATTGGATCGGAGGAAATTTTTTGAAAAACAAATTTATAATTTTGATTACTTCCTGATTTATCTGTTGCATTGAGAGAAAAGTGAAAGACTGCATTTCAAGGGGGTGTGTTACAATTTATAATTTCCATCTTCAAGCAATACATCCTTTTTTTTTTGTCCTCTCATTCAGAAAACTGTATAAATAGTAATTATTTTCTTACTGATTATGTTTACCATTAAAAAAAAAAAATCAATGCTACTTTAAGGCATATGTTTACATGCACAGATCAGTGAAAGTATAGATAACTTTTTCTAGTCATCACTTCCATATAATAATAAAAAAAAAGAAATCACAAATCACACAGTCATATGTGGCCCAGATTTCCCATGCATGCTTTGAATAATGCAATATAATAAAAATTTTATGGTCATACTCTATGAATAATATGGTCATAAAAAGTGATGCCAATCTTAACAACCCACCCTCTCCCAGCAACAGCAACAACAGCCACACCAACCAAAACCTGAGGAAGTTCTTGAAAGGGCAGAAAACACAAGCAGTAGTACAGTCACAAAAACCTTCAAAAGGCTGACACATCAATCACTGTCATTCATGCAGAAATTACCTCTACAGGTACAGCTTTGAACTTTTAATAATCATTGTTGTTAATCTTAATTTGTGTTTTGGTTGTGTAGCAACTGCTACACCACTGCTAGGACCACCTAGATAAATACAATCCTGTCCCACAACACCCAATCCTAGGAGACTATTAGCCCAGTCTGATAGTTCAGAAATTGTTATACAGCCACACTAAGCCCTACAGCAACAAAACACACACATACACACACAATTAGTGCTATTGACTTGATCTTTCTACAATTATTTGAAGAAAAACCATTAGTCAATAGGTGATTTATTTTTCATGGTAATGTGTGAAACCACCTACAGACTTATGGAATGCTCCATAGATCCACAATCCAAGTTTTATGTCCTATGTGCAAAACCAGTCTTCCTTATGCCATTGAGCTTGAGCACAGTCCCTTTAGAGATGAATTTCTGGGCTCAGTTACTTTCTTAGCATCCACAACACGGAGCAGTATTCACTACAATGTGCAAGATTACTGCAAAGCAGGACTATGCACTCAGGTTCAAGTACTGAAGTTATATACCTTCAATTCACAGTATTTCAGCTTTTTTTTTTTCCAAAATGAACATCAGAAATATAGAACTGAAATTCCTTCTATTACAGCTCTCATTTACTTAACTGAACAGTATTAAAAAGGCCTACTGAAGATGTTAAGTTTTATACTGTTCTTTACACAGTAATTCTTCATCTATCAGCTGTAAAATACTCGATCATCAAGAAAACCAGGTTTTACCTCATTTAAATTGTGTTTTCCCTACATTTACTATGATGATGAGACCTCTACAGTCACTAATTAAATTGTTTAAGCCAAGCAAACCAGTGTTGAGGTTCCTAGAAAGAAGTAAGAAAATTACTATCCTAACCCTCAGTCAAGGATATAAATATATTTATTTCAAGTATTGTGGGAGTAGCACACTACCTTTCTCATACAGTAATGAGAATTAACTGTTCCACGAACTTAGGTTAGGACAAAACAGATGAGAGAGAAAATTCCTAAACTCCTACTTTCATCAAAATATTCTGTCCCAATCTCACGAGTTGGGATGACATGTAAACACAAAACATGAAAATTAATGCAAACCTATCAAGTTTGTAAACAAATAAAACACACAGTTTATAACCTTCAGGGATTTTCTTCTTGTTTCCCCTTTTTAGAGCAACAACATACATCACTTTCATTGTGTATGTGATTTTAAATGCTGCCGGGTTCCGCATGGGTACATGCACGAAATTTCAGTCTGTTCCAAAACATCTGTTTCAAAATGGTTGAGTTCTTTTCCATAACTTCTTCCGTGGTATTTTGGTGACTGTCATTATTCACTGAAGCATAAATCTCTCTGGTTAAGCAGAAACAATACAAAATAACTACTGATCCTGCAGTGCGTTCAATACGGAGTTTCACTTAGGGAAGTTATTTTACTAACTTTCGAAAGTATCAAAGGCACCTTTTTTCCTTATGTTTTTCTTTCCTACCATGAGAAATACTAACATTACACTTTGGCCTTCAGGCCTCTGAGTGGAGATGCTTTAAGTGCCTTGCGTGTCAAATGTTTCTGTTGGTTTGCAGTTTCCTTTCCCTCTGTGCACCCAGGGACACTGGTGGGATGTGATTAATGTCAGCACCAGGCACTTTGCACACAGATTTAACAGCACGTGCATTAGGCAGAGTGCAGGAATCATTAACTCGGCACATTCCAAATTGCAAATGATGTTTATTGAAGGCTTCTGGCATTAATTAAACTTCACATAGCTAAGTGTTTACGACAATTTTACAGATTGCTGTCCTGATTCATGATTGTGGCATTAGAGGCATACAGTACGAACACAAGGAAAAGGTCATTTTCAAGTTGTCCCAGCAACAACTGCATGGAGCAGACTTGGATCATTTGTTGGTCAAATGAACAGGAAAAAAAAAAAAAATAATATAAAACAAACAATTTCTGCCACCATAGAAATCAAGAAAAACATGAACCAATCTTTGTGAAAAATAAAGCTACAGTTTTATTTACCAAAAAGAGCATACGATTCTTGTATCGCTGTAAATATACCTAGAAATACTGAAAACAACCCCCAGCTGCTACTCAATGAGTTGCTCCCCCTCTGACAGTATGCCAATTATTTTATAAATTACTTGTACATTTTGCACATGTTTTGGATAGAGCCAGTCTGAGCTTAGCACTGCCAGAACAGGATAACTATGTGACTTGCTTTTGCCTATGCTCCTATGCAGCCCATTAAATCTGCATAATCATAGATTCAAAGAACAGTTTAGGTTGGAACTGACCTTTAAATGCCACCTAGTCCAACCCTCCTGCAGTGTGCAGGGACATCTTCAATTACAGCAGGTTCCTCAGAGTTCCTTCCAGCCTAACACTGAGTGTTTACAGGGATGCAGCATCTACTGATTTTCTGGGCAACTTGCTTCAGTCTTTCATCACCCTCATTGTAAAAAATTTCTTCCCTATATGTAGTCCAAATCTACTGTCTTTTAGTTAAAAAAAATTACCCCTGGTCCTACCACTAAATGCCCATCAGTCCTGAAAGGCTGCAATAAGGTCTCCCTGGAGCCTTCTCTTCTCCAGGCTCAACAACCCCAGTTCCCTCACCCTTTCTTCTAGGGAGGTGCTCCAGCCCTCTGACCATGTTTGTGGCCATCTGCTGGACCCACTCCAATGAGTCCATGTCTTCCATGAGAACTAGATACAGAACTCCAGGGGAGGTCTCAAGAGAGTGGAGCAGAGGGGGAGAATCCCCTCCCCTGATCTGCTGGCCACTTCTTTTGATGCAGCCCAGCATGCAGTGTGCTTTCTGGGCTACAGGCACACATTGCCAGATCATGTCCAGCTTGTCATCAACCAGCACCCCGAAATCTTTCTCTTCAGGGCTGCTCTCAATCCATTCATTCCCCAGTCTGAATTAATACCAGAGACTGCCCTGACCCATGTGCAGGATCTTGAACTCGGCCTTGTTGAAACTTAGAGGCTCATTTGGGCCCACTTCTCAAGCTTGCCCAGGTCTCTCTGGATGGCATTCTGCCCCTCAGGCATTTCAACCTTACCAGTCAGCTTGGTGTGCACCCAGTGCCACTGTCCGTGTCATTGGTGAAGATATTAAACAGCACTGGTGCAGTATGGACCCCTGAGGATGCCATGTGTCAATGAGAGTCATCAAGCTGTTGACCACTACTCTGTGGATGTGACCATCCTACCACTTCCTCATCTACTGAACAGTCCACCCATCAAATCTGGCATTTTTTTCTCCCTTAAAGCGATACAATTGCTCATCATTTAAGGAAATGCTAACAAGATCTCTTTTTCCCACTGACATATATAAGCAAAACAAATTGCTACGGTCCTCAGATTATTACTATAATGGAAGCAAAAAGATTACTTAGAATCATGACCTTAAGAAGCTGTAACACCAAATTGTTTGAAGAGGAGAAATAGCAATTAATACTATTATATACTCATAACAGCACAGGAATTACATTCTACAATCCTGAAGAGACACCCAGATACTATCGTGTAGAGTTTTTCAGACAGAAGAGGAATAAATTCTAATTTTGCCTCATAAAACAAGTGGAAAAGAGATGAAGGGGAACCTATGGCACTTGAGAAACATTAATAGTGAGTTTACACCATAACATAAATTTAACCTACCAGATAAACCCTCTTTATTATCTCATAATCAGCCTGTTGGTACACTGTTGTTGATAAAATTGTTTTGTTAAAATTTTTACATGTCATCTTTAATGCTGCCACTGTGTTGTCTCAGCTCATAATGTATGTTACTTTAAAAAAAATAAATCATTTGTTTGTAAACTCTATTAGATAAGCCAGCAGTAGCTAGGAAGATGCTCATTTCTCAACACATGCTCCAAGCCATAGTACCTTGTAAAGATGCAAAAGGGCTGAATGCTGTCTGTAAGCACAAACAAGACAGCTTTAAAATAAAAGCACCTCAAAACCAGGCATTTAAAAAGGATACAATGAATGGCTGAAGCTGAAGATGGAGGTAGAAAACTACAAATAATGTAAAAATAGATTGGACAAGTGAGCAGCAATGATCCTTTGGGAATTGACAAAGTAAGTAACAAGCAATTCAGAAGCTTCCTTAAGTGGCAGTGATGGACTGGGAGAGCACTGAGAAAAATATCACAAGCTTTCAAATACCAGCTTTTCTGTGTGTGGCTTCTTGCAGCTACCACTGGAGACAGACAAATGATGTGCTGGATAAACCCCTGCAGTAGCCCAGTAAGTTTTTCTTATTTCATATTCTAAAGCCTAAACCAAATCCACTACTTTTTTTCTCTACTTTTCCTCCAGTTGTTCCTTGTTTCTTAATAAGGAATATTGTGTAGAGTTTTCCTCCATCTTCATCCTAGTCTCTAGTACTATCATCCATCCTCCATCCTAGCTTATAGTACCAGGAGCTAGGAAAAAACATTAAAAGCTACCAAATGGCACATCCTGAAAAGAACTTGCTAGCCAAGCAATGAAAGCTCAAAGAAAACAGTAATCTCTGTGATTACATTTCAGCAGTGTTTGCCACATGGTCTAACAGTAAACTGGGAATTAGCAAAGTAGGCTGCACAGGGTTACCAACTTTGAAAAGTAATTCTTATCTATATTTTTTTTTTGTATGCAAATATAGCCTGAAGATCCAGAATCCAGACTTTAATTCAGGAATACTCAAAGAAAAAAAATTAATATTACCATAAACAAAGATTAATAAGGGTATAGTTTATATGATTAGGTGGTGGGGTGTAGATGGGATGGAAAAAGGCCATACCCTTAGTAACCAAAATGAATAGGCTACATACAGTGAGAGGTACTGTCAGTGTTACAGCCCACGTGTGATTTTAGCAATGCACAATGAAGCCACCTTAATAAATGGTTTTTGTGCCAAAACTGCTATTGCTACAATCATCCTGGTTTGGCAGGGAGGGTTGGACTTGATGATCTCTACAGATCCCTTCCAACCCAAAACAGTCTGTGATTCTATGAAATAGTTCACTGAAGGGTTTGATCTTGGGTTATAAATATTTAGCAATCACACACCATTATCCAGGGACTATGTACTGGTTAGCATTTTACAATACAAGAACACTTATTTCATCTAAAAAAACCCCAACCAATTTATTTAACCTACAACTCTCTGGACTCATTTGGGAGCCATATGGAAGCTTTCAATCAATTTTCAAATTTTTAAACTGAGACAAGGTTATAAAACATTCTAAATAGCCAGGTGTTTTATAAACACACAAGTGGAAAGAGACTCTACCAAACCCTTTAAAGGTGGTAAAAGCTATTTAGAATTTACTTGTCTGATCCTGGGGTAGGGTAACAACGTGTGCTTCCCCATCATACTATGGTTCAGGTTTCAATTGCCTCCAGAAACCTCCTGCAGTGACTACTGTAACAAGATATCTGTGGATTTAGTATTCAATGTAACAGAAATAACACCTAAAATCAAGTGCAATATGTGCAAAAAGCCCTGCCCATTTCTGTCACTGATGGTCTAACAAATAAAAAGTAAAAAAAAACAAAAGTAAAAATCTGATTTTTTTTTTAAATCTGTCCATTAAATGGATTTTGCAGAACTTATATATCACTAAACTTATTATTTTAATTTTCTAATCAGGACATCAATCCACTTGTTTCCCACTTTCCTATATATTTTCTTGAAACTCAAACAGATCAGTAGATCAGAACATCACCAAGCTCTCAAAGTCAGGGGTACATCTGGAGGGTGGGGGTCAAGAAGAAGGGGCTGTTCCCTTTTCAGTGGTGCCCTGTGACAGGCAAAGGGGCAACAGACACAAACTGGAACACAAAAAAAGAAAGCTCCACCACAACATGAGGAAAGCTTCATTACTATAAGGGTGATGGAGCATTGGGACAGGCTGCACAGAGAGGCTGTGAAGTCTCCTTCTCTAAAGCCTTTCAAGACCCATCTGGATGCATCTCCCTCTGACCTGCTCTGGGTGACCCTGCTTTGGCAAGGGGGTTGGAATTGATGGCCTCCAGAGATCCTTTCCAAATCCTACTATTCTATGATTCTATAATATTTGTTAATCACAGGTTTTTTTCCAGTTTTCACATCTTGAGTATTTATGGCATGCTATTCCATTCATGGCAAGAAATGGCCTCGTTTCTCTGAATTTAATTCAAAATTTACAGTAGGCTGTCACACACCTCTTTCCAAATTGCATAAAACATGAAATACAAAAGCAAAAATTAAACAGAATTACTTCCACTAATATAATTTCAAATTACAGATATTATCAGATGCATCTTGTATTTTATGGAAAAATAGCCGAGTTTTTAATGAGTTTCATGGAATTTCTCAAGTAGGTCATGTTAAACTTTCGTGTTACCCTAGCTATATGTTCAAGAAACACTGCAGACACAATTGACTTGTTATTCTCAGCACCACTCTATGTCAAAAGAGTGGCAAGATTCTTGAAAAGTGATACAGTGATCAACATTTTCAGGAAGAGATGCTGTTTATTGTGTATAAGCTGACTTTTCTAGCATCACTTCCAGAGACATCATTTGCTTTCCCTGTAAGAATTTGCACACAAACAAGTGAAAAAAGACAGTGGCTATTTTTTTAGGTGTCAAAACTGCACCCAACCTGTGAAAGACAATTGTTTTTAGCAGTCTAAGTCTCCAGTTCTCCCACAGGGCCTCTGGGAGACATCACAAATGGTTGAATTTTTCTCATTTGTGGTGTTCTGAGTGCACTTAATTTCTATCTTAGTCTTAGCTTTTTCTCCTGGGGCACAAGGATCTTCCATAGCATTTTATCCTATATATTCAGCACAGTCCTATTCATCTGCAAATTTTTACCTGCTGCTCAGACTACAATGTTCCATTAGTTGTCTGTTCACTCATCCTGACAGCAGTCACTCCACAAGACTTTTAACAAGAAAGAAATCACATATAAAGACCTAGTCAAAGCACTCACAACACACAGAGCAGTGGACAACATGAAGAGATCATTAGTTTGTCAGTGGATATCAAATTTGGGATTATAAGATCACTACATCCAGAAGGTGACCAGCTGATGTGCAGAGGTTCAGGTGGTACCACTGAAGCATTGCTGGCTTAGGCTGGAGCAGAATGTGTAATCCTTGCCTTAGTTAAAGATAGTAACCCAACCATACAGTCTATTCCACTGATTTGAATCAGGAACTTTCAAATGGAAAAGAACAAAAAAACAACACCAAAAAATTGCACATGCAACCTCTTTATGATTAGATTAGTTAATGATGACGACACATACACTACAAAGCTAAACTTCTGACACAAAATTCTCAGTTCTATTCAGCTGGGTTTATCTCTTCTTGTTTCATCTCCCCTAGACTGGAGATAGAAGTCACCTGAATTAATTTCTTTCTATTCATATTTCCTCCTAGCAGACCTGTTCCTCCCTTCCTTACTTGTACCATTTTCCAGTTGTTTCTTTCACTTCTACAGAATGACAAATTACCACTTTTGTTCTTGCTCTGTTCTTTCCTTTAGATTTTAGGTTCCAATACACACAAAGCTTAAATCTGAGATCTTCCCTCATTACAGAACTTCAGTTTCTGGGGAAGTCACAACAACTGGCTGGCACCCTTCTCAGAGTTCATAATGAAGAAGTGAAGATGTCACAAGGAGGACAAAGAGGAACTCAATTCACTGCTAAAGTTAACTTTGAACTGACACTTCTATAGCTTTAGAACATCTTGATATATGAGGATATAAACACATCATCTTTGTTATCCTCTTTATTTTTTTTTCTTTTCTTTCTCAATATCAAAGGGATCTTTTGCTTTCTCCATAGCAAGATAATTTACAAATTGCATACGTTTGTTTTGTACTATATCCTAAACACACATCTACACTTTTAAGTCAAAGTCAGCAATCCTCTAGAGGGTGGCATAATGCCCTCACTTTCTGCTTCATCTTGCAACCAAGGTCTCACATATGATGTCTCTTTCTTCCTCTGGCTCAACTCTAGGCAACTGCACGGGAACCAAGAGTGAAGGTACAGCTATGTTTGTTTCTGTGGCTGAGACTCCACAAAATCATCTAGACTACAGCCAGCTTTAAGATGGACTCACTAGTGAGCTCAGCAACAGCAGGAAAGTGCCTCTGCAACAACATATTTAAGAAAGGGGAACAATAAAAAAAAAATAAAAATCTGTGCAATTCCAGCTGAAGAGATGAGTGAAAAAAAAAGAACAACTCTGCACACACCAAGGACAGTGAAGAAAGAAAGGGGGGAGGTGCTCCAGGTGTCCAGGCAGGGATTCTGCTGCAGCCCATTGTGAAGACCCTGACGAAGCAGGCTGTCCATCTGAAGCCCATGGAGGTCCATGGTGGAGCAGCCTGTGGAAGAATCCATGCCAGAGCTGGTAGTTGCCCAGAGAAGGCTGTGACCCCATGGGAAACCCATGCTGGAGCAGGGTCCTGGCAGGAACTGTGGACCAGTGAAGAGAGGAATCCACACTGGAACAGATTTGCTGACAGGACTTGTGACCCACCCTGGAGCAATCTGTTCCTGAAGGGCTGCACCCCATAAAAGGGACCCATGCTGGCGCAGCTTGAAAAGAACTGCAGCCCATGGGAAGGACTCACACTGGAGAAGTTGATGGAGGACTGTCCCCTGTGGGAGGGATACCATGCTGGAACAGGGGAAGAGTCTGAGGAACCCTGTCCCTGAGGAGGAAGGAGTGGTACATATGACTGTAACCCCCATTCCCTGTCCCTCTGCACCACTGGAAGGGACAAGGTAAGAGAAAATTGGGGGTCAAGTTGAGTCCAGGAAGAAGGAATGAGTGAGGTGAAGGTGTTTTAAGATTTTATTTCTCATTATGCTACTCCGATTTGATTTGTAATAAATTGAACTGATTTTGCCCAAGTCTGGTTTGCCTGTGACAGTAGTTAACTGAGTGATCTCTACCCATCCTTATCTAAATCCAGTTGAGAAGGGAGTGACAAAGTGGCTTTGATGGGCACCTGGTGTCCAGCCAGGGTCAACCCACCACACTGAGTTACTGTGAGCCTGCAGGAGGTGCACCATACAGCTGGACAAATGGAACAGAACTTCAATATATAAGCAGGACAAAAGTGTGTCACTGCACTGTGCCTTTACTGCCAGAGGACAGGATTCTGGAAACTTTCATTGCACTGGTCCAAAGAACTACTGTAGACTCTTATATGAATATAACATCAGTATTAAAACTCTCAACTACTGAAGTTATACCTATTAGAGTCGAAGTATCTCTTTTGCTCTAAGAAAAGCCCAAAGATTTCAAATTTAACACACGTTTTTAGTAATATTCTCAGAAAAAAATGTACATTCTTCATGGCATTGACTTTGATGCTACCTCTTGCAGGAAAATTTTTACATTGGACATAATGAGAGATCCAAGGTTAAAAGGGAGACAAGGAGTTGTGCTCCATGTACCATGCTTCTCTCATGCACCCTTTTCTCCCTTATTTTCACCCATTTTGCAGTTCAAGAAAGTAGTCACCAGAAATGCAATGTTCTACACCAATGATTCTTATCAAATTGCCTTGCAGTACAGGTCAGATAGTTCATATACTCCCCACTGTTACCTCTGCTCTTGTGTTTCAACTCACTGCTTTACACAGATGGTTTCTTTATCCATCTCTGAATTTCTGTTCCCTGTGGTTACCGAGTGGCAGTATCAGGATGCTACTCTGCGAAGAACAATAATTCTAATTTCCCCAAGTGTATTGTGTTGTTACAATCTGCCAGGTTAGCACATACAGTTTATCACCTCATTCCCTGTCCAAAAAGGAAGCAAAAACATGTCTAGATTTCTTTTGCAAATGTGAACCATGAGGACAACGTCATGTTTTAAACAAGCAAAAATCACAGAATACTTCACTGCAATATCAAATCAAAAAGATTTGTGGAAATTCTGGAACAAATATATTAAACAAATATTAATATTTATGCAATTCAGGATGTCACAAAATTGGTTGTCTGGAGGTTGTGATCTACTCTGAAATGCTATGATACTGATGTGGTGGTAGTAATATGCTACTTAAAATGTTTTGGCACATGTGGGAAATCAAGTGTGGTCCAACATGAGATCACATGAAATATTTTGGTGAATCAGGTACCTAAGATGACCTACAATACAAACTTCTTCTACACCATAGTAATTTACACTTTTACACTCCAAGAAGTTGTCAGAATATGTACATATTCTATATATATAATTTTTAGTATTACAGAGACCACTGCTTTCTAAATAAAGGTTTTGTTTTACAATTCAAGACCACCATATAAACATATTTCTCCCTTACTTATCCCTTCACAGCAGCAACCTCACAAAAGGCTGAGAAACCCTTGCTGTATTCTCAAAATGGATACTTTTCCCTCAACAAAAGTTTCACTGAAGTTCAATTTGGTTTTCTTATCAGATATCTTGTCTTGGGACTTTTCTAAAAAAGTGTTTAATGTGCAATCAAAAATTAGTCCAGTTAAAACACAACTTTTTGATTGATTTCATCCTTCAGCTGCAACTTCTGGCAGGAAGGTGAAAATTTCCAAGGCTGAGACATACTCAGGACTTCCTGTCAAGGATTTAACTCACAAAGAAATAAACTTTGTGTTTGGCTGAAAAGGGGAAACAAAATCTTAAGCACGTAACAAGCAATATCTACATTAAAAGCAACAAACTCTCATCAGAAGATCAACTTCTCCCTCTTTTGGGGAGAAGGGAGGTAGGAAAGTGCCTCCTGTAACTAAAAATGTTATTATTGCCATCAAACATCAGCAGAAATCTCAGCAGTTTTCACTACTGTACTTCGTACAGAAGTGCTTTATTTTGCAACCCTAATTTTCCTTCAAAATTTTGGAATTATATTTCCCTAATTCAGTCACTAAATAGTATTATGATTTAGGTGCTTCTCACTAATTCTATTCCATAAAAAGAGATTTGAATTTTTCACTTATCACTCTAATAGTTGGCTTATTGAAAACACGTGGCAGAACTAAGTGACAATAAGGTGCTTTCTGATCTTTCTTTCAGAAACAGCTGTTATATATCCCTTGGGACAGTGGGTGCTTCTTGAGGCTCTCTTCACTGTAAAGTGATTATATCAAGTTCAAATTCATATACCTGGTTGATGGACTAGTTTGCAGTTCAAAGACTACATAATGTTAGTGCTGATTTAAATAAAAAACAGTTTTGGTGATCAGCTTAACCTTTTACTGAGAACAGATTTCTCAATCATGTTTTCCTATGATGAGCACAGTTTTTTAATAAAATTTTAATTAATTTCTTAGGAATTGCTGGCAGCTAGACTATTCTTCTTGATTAGGCACTTATAGGCACAATTCTTGTGGCACTATTTTTCCAAACCCTCCTGCAACTGCACCAAGGTCTCCAAAGCATTTTATTTAAGAGATTAAATCCTTATACTGTTTTGGGTTTGGGAGGACTTTTTAGGTTTGTTTTCTATGGCACTTTCATTTTTAATGAAATGAAGTTCTCAATTAAGTTAAGCCCACAAACAACACATTTTTCAAGTGCTGGATGCACCTGACTTGTATTAATTTCCATGAGACTTCCATATACCAATTGTATTTGAAGACTTAGAAATTCTCAGGTAAGGACCACCAAGTTGAAGAGAGAAAAAAATAGGAAAAAACCCCACACTTAGTCTCCTAAACTTGGCTGTCTAATAAATTCATACTTTAAACCAAAAGAGAGCAGGAAGGGGAGTTAATTACATTACTTTCCATAGCACCAGATTAAAACATTTACGTATTCACAGAACAACATAAATTAAATTCTAAAAAGACAATGAGCAGCAATTGTTGCTGTCAACTTGTCCAGTAAAACTAAATCAAATCATGCATTAGCACGGAAATAGAGGTATTTGAAAAATAAACATAAATACAAGAAATTAAGATGCAGTAAATGAAGGATATTTTTAAAGATATTACGAGAACCATATGCTGGAGATTGGAGAACAATTTGTGAACAAATTACTTCCAGTGACAGTTTGCTCATGGAAATACTTAGTAGATATTATCACAGGTATAAAACTTTTATATATTTAATCAAATACTTAAGTTAATGAATGTGCCTTTCATTTCTTACTAACACAGTAACATTCAGTTTATTTCCCTATTATTAACATGGAAGGAAGAAATAGAATGAAAATGTTTTCATGCAGGTCATGAGCTTCACATTATGGCAATAAGTCTTGAATCTACGAAGCTTGAAGCCAACCAAACTTTTAAGTCAATTCAATACTGAATTTTCACCACATTTCATACTGGAGGTGGATACAAACATTAACAATCAAATTGCAACATAATCATCAGTTTCGGGTATAAAACAGAAAAATAGATATCTTTCACTGAGGGAAAACAGTCTGCGGAGGCTTAAGGATTCCATGTACACATCAGTATGATTGTATGAAATCCTTTATTAACAACTTGCACTCACTTTATATAGAGAAGCCTTGTTTACACCATCTTATCATGCAGGTGGCTTTGTATTCCAATTACACATAACATTCTCATGGAACCTTCTTTTCACATAATTATTTTCTTCTTCTGTTGCCAATTAAGTTATCTCTTTCCCATTAGCTCATTCTCAGAAAGCCTCTAACTAGGCCTCAATAACCATTAACCCAATGTGGCCTAAATTGAAGTAAGTCAGGATTGCTCACAACCTGTGTATTTCTGAACTGTTTCCCCAATATTTCACACAGATGAAAAAGCAATTTAAGGACCATATTCCTAACACCAAATAAGTATTAAACAAGTAAATCTGGAGAAAAAGAAAAACCATACTTGGTTTTGCAAGAGTAAAGAAATGGGCAAGCAGAAATCAAGTACAGAGCAGTAAAGAGAAAAAGCCATTTTAATGTTAGAGGAAAAAAGCTTTAAGAAATGATTGAAATGAGTATCTGGAAACTCAGCAAATCACAGAAGATAATAATGAAGGAGATACAGTAATTGCTTATTAACTGAATACATAAAGGTTTTCTACCAAGAACACCAGCTGCAAACTGCAGAAAACCTACCAGTAACAGTACTTGTAAGGGCCTTGCTTTAACAAATAATAAAGTACTTTAATAAAGCAACAAAAAGTTGCTGCATGAACTGAGATATTTCAGTAGATCAACACAGGTACCACAGATGGAAGAACAATGACAACTGGAATCAGAAGACCATATGAAGAGAAAGACTTAAAACCTTGATATTTGGTGAAAGACAGAGTAACTTCACTGGATTTTCAAAAATCTGAAATTCATAGAAATGTATAAGAACACATTTCCTGTGAGAAATAACACTAGGGCAAGCCCCCATGTCTCAGATAAGCAAGGTGGTAGCCAAATGAAAAAAAATCACAAATAAATGGAACTAACAGATTTCTTCCATTATTTCTTCATTTGAAAAAAGGCTCCATAGGGTTTAAGCCTCAAAGGACACGCCATCATCTTTGGCTCAAACTCCCAAGGCACACACAAGTTAGAATTACCTACTCTTTAAGTGAGTGAAAACTGCTGGACTGGGTTTTTCAGCTTTGTACAGAGGTAAGTACACCAAGTACAGTTCCAGATAAGTTAACAGCTTTATGGATTTTGGGTGCATATTAAAAAGAACATGTACAGAGAATTCCAGAACTCATTATTAAACACAATGCATTTTGTATGCTGCCCAGACTACCTTAATTTTATGTATTTGCTATTAAATGTTTTTTATTACACAGATATGAATTCTTAACACTAGATCCACTCAAGTAGACAGGGAGCAGTGGGAGCTGCTTTGCATTCCAGTCCTTTTTGCACACAGAAAGATGCATTTTCTTGGTCAACCAGAAATACAGCTCCAAATTAGGTAGCTCTAGACACCTATATTTTTCCTCCTCAACTACAAAAATCTCCTAAATGTAGATGAGATAGGAGCCCTACTGACTATATTCTTAAAAAGCAAAAGTTGAATGGGGTAAACAGATAAGAAATTAGCCTTATGAATTATATGAAATACATATTTCTATATAAACATGTATGAAAGAATCCAGAATGGCTCTCCAGATGATGTTCTGGTTTTAATTTTCTTATGAAAATTTGAGACAACTACACTATTTTGGACTTCCTTATTATACTGTATTCTTTTTAAATGAAATTGATTGAACAACTTTTACTAATCTCTTCTACCCTGTCAAATTCCATTCCTCTAAGCTAAATTCCACAGAATGCATTTAATATCTCCAAATAAAGGAAATTAGCAAATCACTAGGCACCATGTGCATTGACCTTCGCTCTTCTTTTGAATTTGCAGTATGGTTCATTTTAGTCAAGCTGTTGAAACATTTGTGCTATAATGCATCAAATTAAGGCAACCAGCTGTGATGTTTAATTTAAGCTAAAAGTTTATGATCTACAGCTCCACAATACCTTAGGGAATAACTGATATTTCATGTTACTAAACTAAATGCAGTTACAAATTGGCTACAATCTCCCTTACATTTTACTCAGAGCACAATGTCATCCAGGTTTTTTATCTGTAAAGAACACTAGAACTGAGTCAAACCTGGGTATTATAAAGAATAAATGAACAACCAGTTCTAGCCTTTGCTGAATAGATTCAAAACCTTCTGGTCCAGTGTGTTGTTAGATTACTCCTGTATTTTGTTCTTCATTCCATCTACATGTCTGTTCACCCATGTGTAAGTTTCTCTACTTCTGAGAAAGTGAGAATTAGGAGAAGTCATCAACTATTTTGTCATAATGCACCATTTTTAGCAGATATTTTGCCAAAACAAATATGGTGGATGGAGTTAAATGACTGAGATAAAAACAAAAAACCCAAACCCAAGCATTTTCCTAGATATGAAGTAGTCTTGCAACAAAATCCCCTCCAGCAATGGCATTATTCTTGACAATGATAACATATAAAAGGAGAAAAAAAATGACACTTTATTAATTATTAGTAATGATGCCTTTTAGGACTCTTGAAAGATTAATAAAGAAGCAAAAGGTAAGGTATGGCTGTATATCAGATGCAGAAAATGTTAAAATTAGGTTGAAACTTCACATTAGCCATCTGCAAAGTAACAAAGTCAGCTAGAATATTGTCATATAGCAAAAACATTGGCACAGTCCCTGGGCAGAAGCAGGCAGAGTACCTAGTTCACTTGTATGCTCATCAGCACTCAACTATTCTTTTAAAAAAGTGCAAGCTATAGAGACTATAGTTTACAAACAAATGACACAAAGCATATGCTCCAACTAGAAAGTCACACTGATGACTCTTCCTGATCATGACAAGGTGCCTCCAGTAAAGCAGAAAACTGATTTTCACTGATTCCTACATGTCCTGGGTAGCTCCTTAAATATTTTCTCAGTTCTAACTGACTTCAGGGATTTTCTGCAGGAGCCCAAATGCCCAGATAACATCAGCACAATAAAAGATGCTATCTTCAGGCTTACTGCAGCTTTCTGGTAACAAACCATGTCATGGGCAAAGAGATTCCAGCACAGGGATGGCTGTCATGGATGCAACTCCATCACAGGGTGGAGTAGTAACCCTCCCAGTTATTTTTTTCCTAGCATGGGACTTGTATGGTGACAGGCAGCAACAGGAAATCCATGGAGATTCATTCTTTTGGGAGTAGTGCAGCTTCCCTTACTGGAAATTGAGAAATTGCTGCTACATCAACAAAATCTCTCTATTACAATTTGCTTCAACCAAAAAGAGAAAAAAAATTAATTACTGCAAGAATCATGGGGAACTCCAACATTAACATGCAGAAATTTGCAGAAATCTTAAAAATTAATATTAATAAAACAGATACCATTTTTATTTCTCTAAATTAATTTTAATCACCATCCTGCTTCCTGGCCATATTCAACCGTGCATGGTTGCTGTTGGCAACTTCATCAAAGCATCATGCAAGTGAGAAAGCCATGCTGCTTGAAAGCTGATTACTACTCTGACATGGTTGTGATAAAAAACTATGTAAGATCTAGTGAAGAATAAAAGAAAGCACAGAATCTGCTGCTTTCAACTACGTGTTGTTTCTTACCACTCTGGAACCAGTAGAGACTGCTGGATTAGTATGTGCAAACTGAAGATTACCTGGTATGACATAAATGTCTCGTTTTCTCAACAGTATTGCAAAAGCTGTTCTTCAGACTCAGGAAAAAAAACACCCAAACCTCAAAATGAACAAAGCCAACCTCAGCCTAAGATGGTTTATAATGTTCTAAACAATCACTTAAAGGATTTTTTTTTTAACTGAAAACCTGGGGCATACTTGGCTTGATCTTTAATAACACAATTATGAATTGGCAATCATTAAAACACTCATATCAACGTTTATGCAAACCATATGCCATCTGTTCAATTTCAAACAAGCACTTTAATTTCACAGTGAGAAGTAGAAACTCTGAAATAAGCTAAGTACTTTGTGGGTACAAGATGCTGGAAGGTATAGCTCTAACATCTACAACATTTTCAAGTGATTACAGCCTTTCACTCAAGCAGACACTAGTTACAACCCAGAGAGGAACAAAAACAACCCAACAAACTACAAAATAAAGATTCTTGATAATCATACTTGTATACAAAGTATTTCATGGTCACTTCCTCCTTTGTATGCCTGCCAAATACTGAATTCAA
Source organism: Calypte anna (assembly GCF_003957555.1). NCBI lineage: Eukaryota > Metazoa > Chordata > Aves > Apodiformes > Trochilidae > Calypte > Calypte anna. The sequence goes on along the minus strand of NC_044248.1, from coordinate 36,383,280 downwards.
AATTTTATATTACTCTGGTAACAGTGAAGGAGATCAAGTGCCTGCAAAAGTAGGCTTTAAATTCTGTTACAAGAATACACTACATTAAGAGTTGCAAAGAAAACCCTAGAGAATGAATCCATAATTTAGTTTTCAAGGTAGAAAAATACCCTGAGTTGAAGCACTTTGTTTTAAAATGTACTTTATTATGCTTCACAAATACCTTGAAAATATTAATCATGAGTGATGTTGTTCTGCTTTTAACAGATTTTTAACAATAATTTCAACAAAAAGTATTTCAACCTCAGAGGCACTTCCCTTGGTGGCCATGTAAATACCAGCAAAAAGTACTGAAAAAACCCCTGTGATTTCTTTCCCTAAGAACCAAACATGTCAGAGACTTTCTGGACACAGGGGCATCTTTACAATTCCACCAAAGCCATGTCTGTAGATGACCAGGAATGATTTGAGACAGCTTCCAACACTGTTCTAAAATTTTCTATCACAAGTACCAGACTAAAAATAGTTTTTGAAAAAGTTAAACATAAGTATAGTAACGTTTAGGCACAGTATTACGTATTGGGACTTTAGATGCTCAAAATTTCTGCACATACAGCTGAATTCCTGTTACTAAAGCTGGAAAATGTTCTTTCAGTTACTGGCTCCCATCCATCAGTGTAACTGTTCAGGTGTTTCCTTTTTTTTTTATCAATACAATTGAATTCCTAAAGGTACTACTTCAGTATTCCAGGCTAGCAAAGTAATAACAAATGTGTTTAACAATTAACATACACCAGAATCCCACCTGAATTTCATGTTCAAGTTCACTTGGTCTTTTCCTAACCTGATGACCAAAATTGGTGGAGCTTGAAGCATTTGAAAACATAACACTATCTCACTTTTCATATCAAAATTATACATGCAGCATGTAACTCTGAAGTGTTGCTTACAAATGGTGAACTTGGTGGAGTATCACTTGAATTTCCATTTTGCAGTACACTGTAAAATTGTATTTTCTGTCAGAATCAACTGAGAACCTTCCAACATTGATAAACCTATGTGTGAAAGACTGGACAACACTATGGAAGAAATACACCTTCATGAATCTTGACATAGCTGCAAAAGTAGTTCATTAACTTATTTTCTATTTCGTGTTTTGGAACAGAAAAAACCCCCCAAGAAAGAATTCTGGGACAAGTTTATATGCTGCAAATTTACTGTAATATTTACTGAACTATTACCTCGTACTGGCAAAGTTCTGTATTCTGCTATATAGTAGTCTTGTGGACTACAGGTCTCCTGTACACTGTTTTTTGATACATAAATTCAGTGTTTCCCTTCTACTGTTTCTATTTTATATTCTGGAAGGACAATGGTTTCTATAATTTGAAGTTCTTTTTCACTAAGTTTATGTGTATAACTTAATAGTTTTAATTTCTGACAAATTAATTAGAAAATATTCTCATATTTCTATTGGATATTTATTACAAAATTATTATTATAAGAAATTCTTAATATTCAATATCAACAGCTAAGATTTGATCTTTTTTTGGAGGAGGAGGCAGCAGGAGAAAGAGAGTGGTAATGTTTATATTTTTCCACTAATCAGAATGTATCTGTTTTACACAAAACAACACGGATGGTTCATGAAAATTGAAGTTCTGACAATACCAAAAATTATGTACCCAACAATTTCACAGCAAACTTTAATGAAAAATATTTCATTTTCTGACCATAGACGACACTACAATCAGGGTAGCAATGACTGATACCATTGTATCTCACAATACAATCTCTTTCTAAAACCCATTAGTGCTGCATTCAACAATATTTTATATTCTATATTTCTGTTTTCCCCAGAAAATCTTAAACTCATTCTTCCTAATAACTCTCTTGTAAAACCACTCAAGAGGATATTTTTCTAAACAGACACACGCATGGATTTAGAACTTTAGAACAGTATCCCACAGAATAAATTCTTGTGAGGAAAACACCTTTTGTCCTTAAGTATGAGAACACTACCAAGTGCCAAAATATTAAAGCAGTTTTTATATTCAGTAAAAAGTCCCACAGAAAAATGGAAATACTGCATTATTTTCCCTTTTAAAAGGCTTTTATTTCTGTTCAAGAGATTAATATATTACTTATTTAATTACAAGGAAAGGTAGTAACTGGAAGGTATGGGTATGCAATATGTTCTTTGAAGAAAAGCTTCTTCAAGAAAAGTCTTATCTTCAGGACAAGTTTCATTTTCATGGTTGAAACACCCTTCTAGTCATCAAATCACTCACTGCAAGCCACTGCAGACATGGCTTGTCAAACACAGAAATGTGTGGCCAAACTCAGAAAGCACCAATTCTTCATGAGAAAAAGGATTTGTAGGCTCCAGTTCCCCTTCTAGGCCAGTTTGCCAGACTTGCTTTTCTTTAACATTTCAAGCAGCAATGTTGGTTACAACTGGTGTTGTGTGGTTGCCATTCCAAAGTGTAATTTCCAAGCCTAATTTAAATGCACAGCCTAATCAGCCTAAGAGAGACATAGCACAGTGAATTGTTAATATGGATGTGCATGTTTTATTCACATCTGCAGATCTGAAGGAAGATTAAAAATTTATTGGGAGAACATATGAATACTTATGAGACAGGTTAGTACATATCACTACCCGTGGAGTCGGTGTTAATTTCTTAATTCCACATTAATAGGAGCAAGGAAATGGAAAGTGACACAAATTAGTCGTGCTAAATATTGATGGAATTGGGGTAGGAACATAAAGTAATTTTGAAAACATTTGCATATGTAAATAAACAAACATGCTCAGCTAAGTTAACAGCTGATTGGACAGAGCTCAGCTTTGCTTTACTCTGTTTGGCTCCTCTCAAGGACACTGTCTCAATACCCAGGGACCTCACTAACACCATCTCCTCTATAGATGGGAAGAGACCAAATACCTGGACAGAACTGAAATGGGGTACAGTAAAATCTGCTTTTGAAATTGTGCTCTGCAAGCAGACAGTCTGAAGCCAGAAAACCACAGGTTATATTGATTCAGGTAATGCCTGAAATGGATAATGTCTAGGTACTTACGCACATATGAAATAGAATATGGAAACAACCTCCCAACACATCTCAAGAATGTATCTAGAAACAAATTTTAGAGTCTAAATGTATATATATATGCACATACATATATATACATACAACTATTTAAAAAAGAAATTAAAAGAAATTAAAAAAAATCACATGTTCACCTGAGACAATACTAGAGACCGTGAATGGTGACCTCAACAAAAAGGTAATTTCTTCAACATCCATAGAGTTACAGAAACACCACCATTTGAAGACTCCCAAGCATCTGAACATCTTGATATAAAGCAATCTGGCTGAACCTGAATTCTAAATGAAAGACTGGCCATCTATAAATGTCAGTGTCATATTGCTATAAAATAGTGATACTGGATGCATGCACGGGCATGTAGGAGGACAGAAGTTATTACCCTCTAAAAATCTGATGTTGGCATTAACCAGAGTGATGGTTGAACTTTGTGTTACACTTAAACTATACGGATCATCTTGATCTGTCCTCACTCCTCTCTCAAATATCCATCACATGGCTGTTCATGGCCACAGTGTCTTCCATCTCATCTAGAACTCACAGGACTATGTGATGAGCTGGATCAGCTCTTTGACACGTGAACGAACGGTTTTATTTTTGTTATATCAGCTTTCCATCATATTCAGACTGACACTGTTAAGTCACTACCTCTTAAATATGAAAAAGAAGGAAAATTAACAAAACCATCCCTTGAAGAAGCAGATTCTGCATTCAGATCCGATAAAATCTGTGATACCCAGAGAAACCAAGCATACATTTGGAAAGATTGGGATATTAGTCCTTCAACCTCTAGTGTTGTCTGCTATTGAAGAAGGAGAAATGCTCAAGTGAGAAGTAGAATGCAAAGGAGGGAATTGCTAGACACATTTGTTGTTAAATAATGCCACTCACAGAGCATATTGTGGATGTGGAAAGCAGAGATTCATTAAATTATATATCTGGCAGATTTGGAAAAGTTAAAAAAAAAACACACAAAAAAAATAAAGCTCCAACTTGGAATGCTTAAACCCAGCAAATTACTGGTAAATGTGAAGCTATGCTAGGAAAAGCAGTAATGTAGTGTCTTTCCCAAGGCATCTCTGATATTGACCATATTAGACATAGGGTTGTGTACAAGACTGAAATTTCTGTTGAATGAGATATACAAATAAGTGATTGTTCTTACACCTTTTTATTTTTATTATCTTATGGAGAAAGAAGTAAGCATTACAATGGAGCAAGCAATATAACTCACAATTAAATTTCAGGAAAATTGAAGCCTAACTTCTGGCCAAACGCTTCAACATATGCCTAACTTTAAGGTCATGCATAATTCAAGTTACTTGGAAAAAACCTTATGTATTTAAATCACACATAATGCTCTAGTGCCTTGCTGCAGCAGGAAATGACCCAGATGATGGAATGGAATTACTCATAACCTCCTTACTTTGGGGTTTTATGTTAACCTCTGGCTTATTATAAAGAAGAGTTACTGAATACCATTGAGTCTAGAAATGTCTTAAGAGTTTGGATGCAGCTTCCACATACTAACTAACACCACTGATGCTTTTTGAAAACTAAAGCAAATAAATTTTGTCACTTTTTAACAAAGAGGGATCACTAAAATAATTGATATTATGAAATGCATCCATTTATTTTAATATGGTTAAAATAGTCATTTTACAGGTATCAGGTTTAAAGGGTGCAGTGTTAGGCTAATCATCTGGAAGACTACTTCATATGCAGCCTATAAATGAAGTCTTACTGCAATTCTACAATTAACATGTTCTTCCACACAGGGAGAGAAATAAGTAATACAGCCAAACGTACACTTTGGCATGTTACAAACCAGGCTGTTTTACTTGCTTCCTGTGAATAATTAGGGCTTGAACATCAAAATGTCATTTCACTTTGTTACAAAAAGGTCTAAGACCACGGAGATGTGGGAAATTTAAGTACCCATACACATACAGATTAGAGAAATTCTTTTTGTGGCTGCACTAGTCTCTCATTAGCAAAATATATTGGCTCTCATTCATTATCTTATAAAACCATCCTTCCTCACGTGGCAGTAACTTTTTTTATCCCTGTAAAACAATAAGGACATGTTTGAACACCTCTCTAGCAGATTAAGTTTGATCACACTTAACTGACCACCAATTGCACTGTTGGGTAATTTATTAAACTTTTATAACAAAGTAAGTCTTTAATACAGCAAGCAAAAGAAATGTAGCTCGACCTTGATAAAAACAGTTTCAGTTCTGAAGTTTCAGTTCCTCAGAACAGAGGCTGTTGATTCCTACACATCTGCATTCTACCTAACACAGTTGTTGGCTATTCTTACATTGTCTCTTTTAAATTAATACAAATACATAATCATAGAATCACTGAATAGATTGGGTTGGAAGGAAGCTTTGAAATCATCTGGTTCCACCCTCCCTGCATGGGCAGGGACACCTCCTGCTAGATCAGGTTGCTCAAAGCCCCATCCAACCTTCCCTTGAAAGCTTCCAGGGACCGAGCAGCCACAGCTTCCCTGGACAACCTGGCTGAGCATCTCACCATGGTCATAACAAAGAATTTCTTCCCAATACCTAACCTCAATCTCCCCTCCTCAAGTTTAATGCCCTTGCCACATATCCTATCACTACATGTTCTCCTAAAAAGTTGCTCATGTAAACCCCTTCAGGCACTGGAAGTCTGCTCTAAGTCTCCCTGGAGCTTCCTCTTCTCCAGTAGGATTATTTATTGTTCATCATTATTTATAATAATAAAGTTTTCTGTGGGAAAATGGGCAAAAACAAGATCAGGGGCCCTGAAAAACACACTAATTTCTGGAAAAAGCTATTTGAATACTTTTGGTGTAGGATTTTTTTTTAAATTTAAGTGTTATTTATGCTCTTCAGTAAATAAGAAAATTTACTGCTTCAAAATACAGATTTTAATTTCAGTACTTATTTTCTAGCAGCTGAAACAAGGAAAATAATTAGAAAAGAAAACCAAGAATTACATCCATTCCTCTCGAAAAACCACAATCAAGAATGAGATCTTGATTTCAGCTCAAATCAACTGTATAATCATTTCCTATGTATTCTTTCCCTTCTATGGCTGCATGCTAACATTTATCAAAGAAATACATTAACAAATAGGCAAGTTCCACACTAATTCTTTGTGCAATGTATATCAAAAGGTCTTCTCTTTATAATAAAATCTTTAATTTTTATCTTTATGATAAAAAGACTCTTAAAAATATACCAATTTTTAGTGCAACAAAATCCTATTATTGGAACTAGCAGAAAAGAGCTACATAAAGGATTTCAGTCGTATAAAAACCTGTGTCTAAACATAGCACATAAACTGGTTTTTTGTGCTTAGGAAATTTCTCCTAATTCACAGAAAAACAAAAACATTACTGGGCAAACAGAAACAATGTAAAATCTCTCTCTTTCTTTTACTTGTGACATTAGTTACCATCTCCCTCTGAAATCTCAGCTAATGGAACATCAGAAGAAATACAAGACCTTCAAGGCTAAAAATTCAGCAGCTTTTCAGCAGCAGCCAACGAAGCTGCTCATCACCTGCACAGTGTGTTAGTTAGGAAAGCAGTTTCTTGGTGAAGCAGGAAAACCTGCTTATTTCACATCATCCCCTTTGTTACGAGTGCATTTACACAGACAGAAATGCCAAATGCTTAGACAAGGTGCTTAACATTATAGAGCTCATACCAGCCTGAGAGAATCAGCCCCTGCTGCCAGAATCTGCACCTGTGCAACTTAGACATTTGTGGAATAGAAAGGAATTGTGTTTTTACATCACCTATTAGCTTGCTGCTCTAGGTGGGAACCAGCAGCATTAAGCAGCTTCATCTTTCAGACCTATTCTTCAGAGGGCTCTGCACACTCATAGCTCAACAAATAAACTCTGCTGCAAAGACCACTCCACTGAAAGAGCAAGCTCTCCTGCTAGAAGAGCTTTTGAACAGTGGCAAATGGATCCAAACTAGGATTCATATTATATAAAATTAGCTTTAATGGTTTTGGGGAAAATAAATTGTAGGACCACATCAAAGCTTCACATAAACGGGAGCCTCTGTAGTGGAAAATACATCTCAAAGGGTTTAAGGGTACATCTATTTGGACTTAAGTTGACTGAACTAGATTAGTATTATCTGCACAATATATGAAGATGTCCCTGCTATTCTTTACGTCCACAATCATGGTACTTCAACCTGTGGACCTAAGTTATGGACAAAGTACATCTGAGGTACCTCTCCAGGTATGGGTATATCCTGATAATGTTCACACATAATGAAACAGTCCATTCAAAGCTTTCAAAAAAGCACCTTTCCACTCTAATAAAAAAAGCAATAAATGCATTTTTAACTGTAAGGCAAACATCTTATTCTTTACACATTAAATTTAACATAGGAACATTGAGGGAAATGTTCTGTAACAGGTGGTTTAATGAAAAAATCTTACTAAATGGGAAGGAAGTTTTCTACCACACTAACTCATTTTGCACTGATTTCGGTTCATTCAACACATTTAATATCAATGGTCATTAACAGTTGCCTATTTAGAGTCAGTTGAAAAAAAAAAAAAAAAAAAAAAAAGATTTCCAGCTTAATACAAGGTACTATGATGTCTGTCAGATATCTTTTTCAGCATATTAATAATGTGGAGTCCACATTTACAATTTCATTCAAGTTGTTTCAGTGAAGAACTCTCTGAAAAAACAGTTGCAAAGAAGAGGACTGACAAAAGCACTATAGGGTAGTAAAGCCTCCACAACCACACTCTGAGCCTGAGAACAAAGAGGAAATTAATAATCCTGGAGAATATATAAAAAAAGAAAGTAATGCAACAACAATCTGAAATTCTCCTAAGATTTTGTCTGTGACTTTTGCCAGCATTCAGCAAACCCACCACAGAAATATATATTCTTTGACTACTTGTTCACCCTTGTCCTTCTGCATAAAAGCACTACAGTTCAGTAGGATCTCTCTTACCTACCTGTGAGAGAAGGAGAAATTTATTCCCTTTTGATGTGTGGGGGTAACTTGCATTAACAGTCTGATCTCACAGGCAAAAGCAAAGCTGGGAAATCGACAGCTCTTATCAAGGTAGTCTATTTTTGGCACAATTAATCTTGCATAACAAATATTTTTTAAGCAGACAGTTTCAAGAAAAGTGAAGTAGAGACTTGTTTATAGTGAGAAAACACCATGGAGTAAACTGCAAAAAACACCTGGGAAACAATGCGAAAAATTTCAGTTTCCCTCAACCTTTAAAAGCCCTTTAAAAGCCCTTTATAGACAGAAATAACCTGCAGCTACACAACTATTCTGACAGCAACAACAACTGCACAGTCTTGGGAAGGTGAAAGATCTTTTCCAAAGGACTTTTCTGAAGATGTGAAGTATTCTGTTGAATTTCATAAGGGCTCATATGAATTCTCATAATGGCACTTCAAAAATTAGAGCACCAGAACTATGAACATTTTTAATTCATGTGAGAAATTAAAATGGCTATTTTGAAGCACTTCCTAAACAAAGTTTTCTTCTAATTATCAATAAAGACTACAGGTAATAGAATATGCAGCTCTTATGTCTTAAGTCATATGCACAGAATTTTGGACAGGGTTGTCCTGTTCATTACAAGGACACAGCTGATTTCACGTTCTTCATAAATGAAGGTGTGTGTCTAATGCTTGAGTAAGTGCTCAAAGACGTAGCATAGCCCTCCTAGAGTGTGACCTCTTATTCCAGACCTGGGAATAATTCAGTAAGAGCCAGACTTTCAACAAAGCTCTTTAGGTGCCCCAGGATTCAGTTAAGTTTCCCAAGCAGAATAACCCTATCTGCCAGATACCTCATTTTCCTTAACTTTTGGTAAATATAATGCCTGTGAGAGGTTTAATGAATTCCCTAAAATCATGGTGTTTTATCTGACAGAGACTGTTTATTTTTCTACTTAAAATAGACATTTACACTTATATGTCTTATTTTTAAGTATCCTCCATCAGACCTATGTAATGTTCAGCTGTTCTAGGCTTAGGTTTGTTTTAATCACTGTTGCTTATAATTAGAACACAGATTCCAAAATTTATTCTGCATAGCAACACATCAACACATTCTGTATCAATTTTGGAAGTGTCAGTATAAATAGAGAAATCAGGTTTTGGCTTTGAACTTTTGAGAGACTTAAACAGTATGAAGATACAAAAGATCTATTTAATCCATTTATTTAGAGGAAATTTACAATGAGAAATAACGTTTAGTGAGATATAGGACAAATCTATCTGCAGGGAACAGAATTTAATTGGGAGCAAAGCCCAATAATCATCACAAAATTGCAGCATAAACCACTTCCAGAGCAAATTTGTTTTCTTTGTAGCCATAATCACATGGGACAAATCTGACCTAATCATGAAAGAAATTGTGTCATCAGCTGCTAGAAGTGTGGTATCTGCTTGCTTGAAACTGTAGAACTGCAGAGGTTACGATGATGAATCATTCAGAGATAATCAGAGAGAATTAAATGAATTCTCTGCCAGTTCATTCATTAACAGCAAAATTTTATGCTATCACCTTGCATTCAAGATCCCATTAGCTCTTTAGATCTACACTGATGGTATCACAATGGCTTAAATGTAATAATAATGGGACTAGCAGGATTTTTATAAACTGATTAGGCAGGAGACTTGAAAACACTAACAATATTTCATAGTGTTGCTTCAAATATAACAGAAATAACATTGTTAGTGCATCATTCATCACATGCTCAAGTTATGCAAAGAATCCATTTCAGATCACATTAAAAAGAAAATACAACCACATATGACAGGATATAGCTGCACATCTAAGGTGGCCCTTAAATAAACCCATCATAATAAAGCTTCAAGATGAGAGGAAAAGCTCCTGGCTTTGAAAAATGACTAAAGGAATCATAGTGTCTTCATGGTTAAGAGCAAGAAGTCCATTTACGTTTTATTCCACGACATACAGTGAGTCACACTTCCAAATTAAAAATCATATGCAAGCCATTTACTTTAATCCCATAAAACAAGTCACCAAAACCTGAACCAAGAGGTGCACCCATAAGCTCAGATAGGGTTTAAAAATTGTAAACTCCCCTAGGAATTTTTGGTTCATACCAGGTAACAGATGCACAAACTCTGCTCCTTTCAGATCAAACTGAACCAAAATGTGCACTTGATGAAAATATTTGGTGTGCTTCAACTCATAATGAAGGTCCAGAGGACCATATTTAAGAGTAAAATCCCCCATAAAATTGCACAGACAGATGCAAGATGAAGTACAACACTTGATAGTACAGAAAAAATAGACATCTACAGACTCATGACATAAGCAATGCAGAAAACTTGTCTAGCTGCAAATAACTTGCAAAAAACACTCACTGAACCATGCATATTTTTAAAAAAACTTTGATTCTTAAAATAATTTTTCTTTTTTCCAAATTAAAAAAATTATTGACGTTAAAAAAAATAGATACAAAAAGTTTCAAACAGCTTCAGATAGAAACCACTAGTGCATTTCCTTGGCTTTGGTTTGGAATTTAATCCAGTTCCTGACCAACAAATTATTTCTGTCTTGAAATAAGTCAAGTTTAAAGACTTAGGTTTTTTCTCTTTGAGACCTTCAAGACAATTTCAAGATGAAATTAACAGAGTGTTAATTTGGTTACAGAACTGAAACCAAAGATGCTTCAAGGGCCACTAGACCTGCCTTGCTGTATGTCCTGTTCTAAATTTTCATTTGAGCAAATTCAAAGTGTAGACATACTCCCAAAAATGTTATAAGAATCCATGGGGTGGAAGAGGGAAATAAAAAGCCTGGCTTGTAACAGAGGGCCTTTCAAAGGAAGCCAAAGAAACCATCAGTTCTTTCTGATTCTACTTGAAATGAAAGTTACTGCTTCCAAAACCTTAAAAAAAACATGAAAAAAATTTTAAATAAAAATCATTTACTACATAAAAGGTTGCAGTAAACTTTTGTATCCTAACACCAGAGAGACAAAAAATATTTCACTTTTAGAAGTGTTTTAAGAAAGTATTAAACCCTTGTGGAACTGCACACAAAAAGCCTAAAACTGCTGAACTTTATTTCCTGCTGAAGAAGAGAGGTCCCCACAGTGGTTTAAATGGAGTTTATAATTTATTTTTTTTAACAGTATTTTAGAAGAATGACCTGAATGGCATTGTAAATTCAGCTATACTTTTTTAAGGATGAAAAAAACCTTGTGTGTTGGGGTTTCTCAGATGATCATTTGGAACTTGATCTTTTAAAGCCTAAAGGGTGATGTAGTGACAAAGCTGCATACCTTTCCTTAAAAAGATAGCTTGATATCTCTCTAGGTACTCATTGCAATATTTCCCCTATATATATAAAAAATACTCTGTCTATTAAACTATGACTGTACTTTGCTCTTAGTGCTTTAAATGTTTCTGGCCCAACAGATTATTATTATTATTAATTTATTTATTTTGTCCACCAACAGTAATTCAGTCTTGGCCTCCTTTGGAATACCATGGAAAAGGAGAGATACAAAGCACAAAAATTCCTCTTTTCATTCTTGCTCATCTACCCCAAGCCATAAATGTTTTATTTCTTTTCACAAAACCAAATCTCATACTTTAGCTTTATGGTAACTCTTCTGTCAAAAATACCATATTCTGATTTGATAAAGCCCTTTTTTTCAGGACAAATGAAACCTCCATGTAAGCTGACACTAGTGCCTAAAAACCCACTTGAAGTCATTTCCTACCTATGTTTCATTAAAGCTTAGATCTCTTTTAATGCATTTCTCATTCCTCTGGGTGATAAAAGTATTACAGGATTAGGAGTAGATGCAGTGGAAAGGACATTAGTAAACACCTCCAACAGGTGACCTTGTGAGCAGAAGAGAAATTTTCTCTAGCTTTCAAGCACAATTTTTGGAAATCTTCCTTAAAGGTCACCAACCATTCTGGCTGATTTTGAGATTGCACGCTTGCAGCTGCTATTGTGTATTTTAGCTACCATAAACCAGAAAGGTCTCAGAAAACAAAAGGAATCACTAAACTTTCAAAAATATTCTAATTTTCTTTCTTTTTGCCTCATGAAGTCTGAGAAACACTGTTTCTATTTTACTTCAGAAAGATAAGCTTTCAATTTTCTGTACAGATAAGGATGTGTGTGTGTGATATAGCATATGGCAGTGCCATCTTTTTCCTTTCTTCATTTCCAGGCTGATGTTAAAAATAGCTCCTTGTTCTTTTGGCTATTTTGTTAAGGTCATGTCACTAATCACAAGGGGCCATACGCAACTTGGTTAACATTGGCCTTTTTTGCACTCTTCTCTTTCCAATGCAGTACACAAATCATCTTCAAATCAGAAGACAAATCTAATCAATGACAAAGCCAGCTGCCAACAATCTTTACATGTGAGGTATTATACCAATATACCTGCCCATCAAAAGCATGTTATTAAGTAAATCAAGCATTCTGTTATTCTCCTATATAATGGGTACTTAAACCTTTCCCCTCTAAGCATGCAATGACAGACTTGCTGTAAATGAGCAGAGCTCATCAGCACATCAAGTAGCTACACTTATTTGCACTCACTAAAGACCTAGCCCTTACTGACAGAACAATCATCATGAGCAGAAATTACATCTTTTCCACCTCTTATCTTTTCACACTGAAGTTGTTTTGCAGCGAAAAATGTTGAGGTCACAAATGTTACTCTTTTTTTTTTTTTTTTTTTACATTTTAAAATGGTTTGTGATTACAGAAGACAAGTTCTCATTTAGAATTTATTTGCCTATTTTTTAAAAAGAATTCTTGTGTGTCTTAAACAGCATAGCTGGGTATTAAATGAAACCAGAGATGGCTGCCAGGAATGAAGACCACATGTGAGAGTGTTCAGGGTACAACTCAGAGGCTTCCCAACCTTGTGCAAGAAACAGAAAAAAGCTGCTCTGGGGCTGGCACAAGGAAATGACAAGATGACTCCATTGTATTTCAAATCCTACAATGGAATAGGAGACTACGTGGCTCTAACTCCAAAACATGGATGTGAAGCTATCAACTTATTTTCTGTATTGCATCTAAGTTCCAACCAGCCACAGTACAGGATTAAGTGCAATGTACAAGTCAGTGTACAGCTGACAACTGGAAATGTTAAATGGTATTTTTTTAAAAAAAGCAAAGAGCCATGCATAAGCCTGTCCATGCAATTCTCTTAATTACATACAAGAAATCAAACCAGCCAACATTTCACAGAAAAAGGAAAGACAGCTATTTTCACTTATTTTAGAATAAAAGCAGATGAGCTGTGAAAGATGTCTCCTTGAACATAATCGTTCTCAATTGCATTAATTAGTCATAAGTATAAAATTCTACTTCTATGCCATCTGAGAAGTATATCACTATTTATAGCACAATCCAGGAACACCAAGAGCCTGGTGAGAGAACAGCAACATTCCAGGGCTATGGAGTATGATTTTATGTTTTATTTACCACATCAGTGTATGCATACGAAAGAGCACTAGCACCACAAAAGAGAAAGAGGGATGCTGATGATTAATAGAGCTGTACCAAAAAGAATTGATAATCATAACAAAATGTTACATACGTGGCTTTGAAACTTCTTTAACATTGTTCACAAACAAACGTTTGCAGCTCTGCAGCCTGAAGTCATTACCAAGAAAACTGAAACACTAAAACATTCAGAGAGCTAAACTTCTGTAACCTGTGTGTGTCCCTTAAGACCCTTTTCAAGATGCTGTTCCATAAGTTAGACATATGGTACAATTTAGTTATGAAGAGATGTTCAGCAAACAAAGTGAGCAATCTTTTATTAACATTTTATGTTGACACTTTTAGTGCATGCTTATCTAAGTATACATAAAAGCCTGAAAAGCATTTCAAAATTTGCCTCACAAAAAAGTATCTCTCCTTGTATACTAGGAGCTACCTGGGTAGGAGGCAGCAGCTCTCCAGGGAGATGGAAGTAACTTTCCTACCTTTCTAACTCATGTTCTTTGTGTTGATCAACTCATGTTAGCTTGGGATGTCTTTTCTGTTCACTACATTATGCCAAGGCCAAAAATTATTAAATTACAAAGCATCCTGTGCAAATGGATGATGCTGATTACAAAACTTATAACAGCAAGACATAACCATTAAAATATTTTTTGGCAGCTCATGCATGACTATCTATGCATATTGATTTAAATGTAAAAATAAAAATGATGTTAACAATACCTTCGATTTTTAAAAATTATGTTGGACAAAGCTGTGTGGAAAAAAAAAAATGTGAGAGCAAGTCTTTTCTGAAAAGAGATCCCATAAGCCTCCGAAACCTTATTTTAAGGAGGAGGTGTAGCTACATCCACAAAGCACAGAAATGTTTGGGCACCTTGAACCTGCCGCTCACCTCAGTTACACAGTCCCATGTAGTGCTGAAATTCTAAGCTGTATTCACATGTACAGGCCTCCCCTTCCTCCTCCTCCTGTTTCATTATATAATCTACTTTAGTTTTATGTCCTTGACATGAAAAATAATTTTCCATACATTCATTTTCTTAAAGGTTTTATTCTTAAAAATATATCCTGTTCCCTTGACAATCCCATTATTCCTGAAGATTCAACTAAACAGAGGCAAAGCTAGGTTCTCATTTCTAAAGGACACATAGAATCATAGAATTGGCTGGGTTGGAAGGGACCTCAGAGATCATCGAGTCCAACCCTTGAACCACCATTGCGGTTGCTAGACCATGGCACTGAGTGCCACATCCAGTCTCTTTTTAAATATCTCCGGGGACGGAGAATCCACTACTTCCCTGGGCAGCCCATTCCAATGCCTGATCACTCTCTCCGTAAATAAATTCTTTCTAATATCTAACCTAAATTTCCCCTGGCACAACTTAAGACCGTGCCCTCTTGTCTTGTTGAAAGTCGTCTGGCAAAAGAGCCCAACCCCCCCCTGGCTCCAACCTCCTTTCAGGGAGTTGTAGAGAGCAATGAGGTCTCCCCTGAGCCTCCTCTTCTCCAGGCTGAACACCTTCTAATGTGCATTTGTTGATTATCCCAAATGACAGTGACCATATAGATAGAAACATAGAACATGTTGGGTTGGAAGGAACCTTCAAAATCACCCAGCTCCAACCCCCCTGCATGGGCAGGGACACCTCCCTCTAGACCAGGTTGCTCAAAGCCCCATCCAGCCTGGCCTTGAGCACTTCCAGTGAGGGGGTATCCACAACTTTTGTTGGCAACATGTTCCAGTGCCTCAGCACCCTCACACTAAAGAATTTCTTCACTTGTAAGTCACCAAATCAAAGCTCTCTTAGGCCCACAGCAACTCACAAAGCCATCATTAGCTACTAGACAATTATTAGCCAATATAAAATGAGCTGAATCCTGCTCCTGCTGGTTAGGCATCTATGCCATCATTTGTCATTAATATCCAACCTTAACATAGCCTAAGCAACCTGGTAAGAGATTAAACTAACAATAAACTAAAGACGCTGGACTTGACTTTTCATGATGGCTGATAATTCTCAATCCAGGGCCAAGTCTTATCAATAAAGAAGTATTGGAAAAGATATGAGAGCAAAATTAAGACATAATATTTTGCACCTGTAATAAAAAAGTTGATTTTTTAATCTATACATATCCTTTCTCAATGGCCTCTGGATGGCTAAATAGAGCTAAAAATACAATCCTAATTAAAATTTCCACAAAAACCAAATCAATATAACTGATGTATTCTTGCTTGAAGCACAACCACTTCCTCATTATTTAGAGGCTCTTTAATTTTCTCTGATGTGTCATTGATTATTTCTTAAAGGTATTTTAAAGGAAGACTTTCACACTGAACTTACTTGCTTGAAAGAATAAGCCCTCTACTACTAGAGCTTGGTTTTATTTCCAAACAAGCTCTGACAGGAAAAAAGGAGAGCTTCATTCCATTTTACCTAACAGTATATCAAACAATCATAATACATTGTAATTTTAATCCTTTCCACAGGCAAAGCAGTACATATAGGAGAATACAAGCCTGTCTGGGGTCTTCCTTTTTCTGGGCTTGTGTGATTTATTTTTATGTACACAAATCTCTTTAGAGAAGGAAAACCTAGAGGCATGTGGTAGTGAAGGCGCTGTTTGCAGTGATTGTTTCTGAGAGATGTTAAGCATTAACATACATTTCCCAAGTGAAAACTCAATATCCTCACCTTATCCACTAATAGGAAAATATTATTCAGCAGTACACCACATGGTCTCAATTCCCTATCCTGGCCTGAATCCATATTTTACAATTGTTTAAATAATAATTTCTTAAATAACAGTTTGACATCTGATTTCATTAGGAGGCATGTTAGGAGTCTGATAACTAGCTAAGTTTTTCTATAAAACTCACAGGAGAGAATGATCATCTTTTCAATTAGCTCAGTGCTCCTTAAAATGCAATAATGTAAATATTAACTTGATTATGCTGGCATTTGATTATGATATTTAATAATAATGTAATTTATGCTCAGATTCTAAGTTTAACACTATGCTGGGCTACCTTGCTATTGACATACCCAGAAAACCTCTGGAATTGTTTTTCTCCCCCAACTCAGTGGTGTGAAGGCTGCATCTGAAAATAACAGAGATTGATTTGGGGGCACCAGTACACAGGGTGGATGTAAACTGGAGAGAGTGCAGGCCCTAAGATGGTGCATAAAATGACATACAAGGAGAGACTAAGGGAAGTGGGTGGGTTTAGTCTGGGAGAAGGAAGGCTAAAGGGGTATATTTTTGCTTTCTTCCACTATCAAACAGGGTTTGGCAAAGCAGCAGCCAAATCCTCAGGTGGGCACAGAGAAAAGCCAGAGCAACAGCACATGTTGGAGAGGAACATGTACTGAACACAAGTAAAAAAGTCCCTTAGAGCATTGGTCAGACAAGGTCACCCAAGGAGGCTGCAGATTTCAAGGAGGCCAGGAGAATTTCCACCTGCAGCTAGAAAAGGGTCTGGAAAATCTGGTCTAACTTTGAAATGAACCCTACTTTGGGCCAGAAGGTAGGACTAGAGCACCCCTCAGGTCCTTCTGCCAAAAATTAGCTATCGTTTTAAGTTAGCTGATTTTGTTCTAGCATTCTCTACTAAGAAGCTTGTCTGGTAGGCTCCACACAGTGTTGATTTGCATACTTTTTTGGTACCTTAATTCAAGTCTCTATGCTAACATTACAGAGTATAAGTGCAAGGTATTGTGTTCTAGTAAATAGTGGTATAGCAGGTGATAAAAATGAACAGCATTAGTCTTAGACTTCAGAGTTTGCTATCCAAGTCAACAAATTGCCTTTAGTTTCTATGTTCTGCAACAGGTGTTACAGGGCAGCAGTTAGGATTTGTTTTATTTTTTGTTTCAGTAGGCTTTGAATAGGGATTCATGTTCAACTGAATACAGTAATTGATAAAATAGTGAATGGGAAAGGCTGTAATGGCCCAAACTTAAAATGTTTTGAGCTCAGCAGAATCCATAGGCTGAATTACAATTCAATGGAACTGACTGCATCAACAGCGCTCTTGCTTTGTATATTTCTTCCCATGCTGAATTCTCCATATTCCTTGTCAGAGCAGCTTACCTGTTTCATCAAAATCCCTATTAATGAATTGATGTGTGTGGGAGATTTTAAGAACTCATGAATAATGAAAATAAACTAAGGCCATTAATAAAGGATAACCAATCTGAAACAGAATGAAGAAAATGACTACATATGCCTCTTGGTGTGCAGACATGTTTCCTTACTGATTCTAGGAATTATTAAAGACAATGTTGGTTTTGTCACTCTTTCTGGGTTCTTCTTTTCTATGTAGGCAGATAACAGAATGTGCATACAATATACAGTACCTGATTCCCAACAGGTTATGTACATCTTACACTTCCCAGTTGTCACCTTTCTGCTTAAGAACTAACATAGACTCTCCCTCCCTCTCAATTTGCTTCTGTGATTCTGCAGAAAAACAGATTTTGGTTATAGTAACATATGTGAAAAAAAGCTCTTCATTAGGATACTTTACATTTTGCTGGCTAAGCAGAAAAGTCCATGAATTTCAGATTTAAAAATAAAGACTAAGAGCCATAAGTTACTAACTCTGATTTGACAGATACAGATCAAGTAGTTCTGAACTAGAAGGAGAAATAACTTAAATATCTTTGTCCCTAAAGAACTGAATTCCATTTCCATATATTAAACCAGATACAACAAAAGAAATTCCACAAAATTCCAGAAAGAGATCTAGTTTTCCTTATTCACACTGGCTAAGAGACAAAGAATCATTTGCACAATAGATTATATAGTCCAAACATCCCTACATTTGCAGTGGTCTTGAAAGGTGGATCAAGCAACAGTTTAAAATCCTCAGTCCTCTCTATACTATCCTTTCCTTCAGAATCTAATAGTTCCTCTGAAAAATAAAATGAGTTCTGCTGCTGCTTTAATTCCTCCTTTAAATGCACCTTTTTAGTTTCCAGCCTCATGACCTGAGCTGCACTACAAGCAAGTATATAGTTTATTTAGTTTATGTAGAAGATAGTTTATTTTTCTTCCTTCTCACAACCATGCTATAACAGCTCCACTTGTTCTTTCCACAACCACAGTAATACAGCATCCCAGCCCAACTACCATTGCTTGGTGAAACCTTCATTTGTAACCTGGAATATAAACACCAAGCTGTGAGAAAGTCTGGTTTCATAAAGTTGATAATCAGTGACTTCTGATAAATACTACAGCCTGCAAACTCTATTCCTCTTCTTGTAAATCATGCAAGCTGCCTTTGAGAAAAACAGCATCATCTGTAAGTCATATCGGGAAAGGTAAGATAAATGTCTTGCATTATTACTAGAAAACTCCAAAATATGTTAAGTATCTTTCAAACATACTGAATAATTCATAAACAATAGCTCTGAAAACAAAACAACCACTCTTCCAAACCCAAAAAGATGCATTTTGGCTCTATATTGAACTCAACTAATAATAAGAAACAGTTTATTGCTTTTATTTTAGTAGCGATACAGAGAAATATAATAAAAAAAAAATCAGAACTGGATACCACAAACAAACTAAATATATATATTACATGTGAGATTAAGTTACATTACCACCAAGAAATTTGTTTACTTCTTCTTGTAATTTTAATGTAATACGTGGTTAAAAATCAGGGAGATTTATTTTTTTAATTTGATTTTCTCTCAATGTCCATCTATTACCTTTTCATCTTCTAAATCAAGCTACCAAAGAGTATAAAGAGCTCATTCAGTTATACTAACAAAAGAACCAAAGGAAGAAAGTTTACTTGAGCAATATTTTTTGAAAGAATTTACCAGTGAAAGCAGAATTTGCATGCTAGCTTTCTGCTAGGACACTGGTCAAGCTTTTTTATGCCATCTTGCAACATACAATTTCTCAATTACATCCCACATTTCACTTTTTGCTACCACTCAGCATGAATGCATTACAGATATTCAGCCATCTGTCTCCTCCCTGAAGGACAATGAAGCATTTCTCTGGACCACTGCCTATCTTACCAAACCTGCAGTTAAAATAGAGAGCTATAAGCTGATCATTTATAAAAGCTTTGCCACAAAATTCATTCCCTTCTTGTTATATTCAGATACAGGTGAAATCTCATCACGAGTCAAAAGTATTACAGTTGAACATCAAGCTGAACGACTCAACCTGAAAATAAAAGCAACTTCCACCCAAAAACCAGAACCAAGCACTAAGTCAAACTTCTCAAACAATGGATAAAACATGCACAGGACTCAAGAAGAAGTACACACTATATGGTGTCTATAGAAAGCAAGAGGGAACAATATTTCAAAAGAAGAAAAATCATGCAGGAAATCAAACCAGAAGAAATACAAAAAGTGGAGCATTAAAGAGGAAGATGGAAGAAAGAGGATTGGCACTGTAACCAAAACCTACCTCTTGCTGTCAGCTTTCTACTACGTTCAAAAATGATAGGATCTTACCTAAATTCTCTGAAATAAATGACACTTCCAGTAGTCCCTAGCATCAGCACCCTTCTCTCCCATTCTAGATACATTAACAAAGGACTGTCAAAATGTTTTTCTTATTTACTCAAACCCAAAAGATTAACAACACTTTGTTACTTATTTCTCTTCTCTCAAGCCTGGGAAAATTTCTTCCCTTGATCTCTCTTCCATCCACATCCTAGTCTGGCCAAACTAAAATAGTTATGGAAAATGACAAAACAGAAATACTTTCCCAATTTCAGTAAGATTTTCTACACAAGAACTAGATACACAGCAGTACTCTCAATGTAAGTCAGAATAAAACACCACATAGATATCACAGACCTAACACAAATTAAAATCAATACAGACTGAATCTCAAAGAAAGCAGAGAACCTGAGGAAGTGTTTGAGCACCCTTTGAGCCATGCAGTCCTCATGACGCCATAGTATAAAATATATCCCCAGTGAGAAAGTGCTCAGTCTATGAAACGGAAGATAAATGAAAACTCTCAAGTCTCTTGTACCTCAAGAAATATTTTTTCCTTACACAGAAACTGAAATTAAGTAATAAGAAAATGACAAAAAACACCATACAAAACTTGGAGACAATCTATGGAGTCAGCTTCTGTGAAGTAATATTAGTGAGATCTAATGCTTTAGTACAGCTAATTCATGTTTTGTCATTTACTCAGGCAAAGATGGAGATTACAGTTCAGCTTTTCAGTGCCTCAAGAAGAGCTTCCCAGTCTTTACTTTGTAGTGTTTTCAGATAAATATTCACTATTTTTCTTTCTAAAAATTCCCACAAATGGACAAAGATGTCTCATTTAAGGACAGAACATATTTCACTTCTTCAAATGCTGGAATATACCATGAGTGAAGGAAAAATATTAATTGAGGATGAAAAACACATAGTGCTTTTTCATTACAGAACTTCACTAGAATATAAACAAAAATGGTATTTTGCTTTCAAAATACAGATGATACTTCATTTGTGATGTTTGCTACAGCAGTCTGTAGGCAATGACTTCTCTGTGAGTCATGCCCAGGTTCAGAAAAAAAAATCATAGTAAGTGAGGGGGAAAAAAAAAGAAAACACACCAAGAAAAACTTGATTTGTATGTTAGATCCCTGGTGAACTACACAGACAGATATACCCACATTTTCCAGAAAAATTATTATTGCAAGAAACAACTGTACTTTTGATTCATTAAACATTGCTGTGCAGAGTTGAGGATAAAACATTTACTTATCTGAATCTCATCCACAGAGATCACAGCACAAATATTTCACACAGCTGCCTTGCACCATCCTTAACAAATGAAGCTGCTGAGTTTAAGAAGCAAAACAACTTTCCATCATATGTCTATGTGGTTTTAGCAGCAATACTTTACTTTTTTTGCTCTTATAAACACACCAAATACAGCAGCATGTCACTAGATGATACTGACAGCAGTTCTCTTCATGCAAGCTCAAATTTAAATATTTCTTTGAAAATGTATCCAATATCAAAAATACAGGGGCATGTAAAACAACAGTGAATTTCCATATTTTTAGTCAACTTCCTATCTACAACCTTTTTAAGTGGAAAGTAATGACCAAGGAGTATGCTGAATGAGACAGGGTGTGTGTCTGCATGTGTGCAAGTTTCTTTGTATCTATATATATTTCTATGTATATACATATTAATGTGGGTGCATTAAGAAACAGAAACCCAATTTTAAACAATCCAGGATTACTAGCAATCAAAACTATACAGAAATAACTCTGGATCTTTGCTACCTTCTTCATATCCTTTATTCCTAGCATTAAAAACCAAAAAAACAGATTTTCCTTTCATTCCAAGCAAGCCTTGGTACAAATCCTGTCTTACACCACAAAAAGTCCTCTTCCAAGTCTTAGGTGAGGAATTCTCCAGTTAACCACTCAGGGGAGACAGCAGCTCAGCTCCACAGAGTTCAGGGGACAGTGTAAAGCTCTAGTTTCTCTTCAACACAGTCATGGTATAAAACAAACACTACACTATAGGCTGATACACAGGAAATCTAGCCCACCCAAATCACTAAAAATTCATTTTAGCAGAAGTTTGAACCTCTAAAAGTGTGTCAGTCAAAAGAATGCAAAATTCACAAAGCTGATAAACTCCAAGTCATAAAACACCTCCCACCACACCTTCAGGACTCTGTCAATTCCATTGTGAAATTCATCTGGAGTTGGCCTTGTAGTTAAATTGATTAATTCAAATTGGTTAAAAAAAAAAAAAAAGTGAAAAAAAGGAAAAGTCACACTGAGACCTACTTTTTATCTTTCACATAAACCAAAAAGTGAAATTCTCTGAGACTTTGGAATAGAGACCACATCATGTTTCCTGCTTATACTAAAAGACCTGTCAGAAAAATGCTGCACATCTCACTGAGCCAGCAGTCTGCAAGAGACACTGCTACCAAAGACAAACATATGCTGTGCATTATTATTAAAGGAACAGAAGCCTCAGAACTGTCTCTCAAGAGAGACTTGGGACAAATTCTGTATTTCCGATTTGCTCATTTCTGCAGTGCTGTTTTTTTATGGAATACTCAGGAGCAGAATCTCAGGGAGACCAGGAAGCTGCTACTCTGTGTCAGTGACATAATCATTTATCTGTGCCAAACACCAGGGGATGACAATGATTTGTCAAAGGGACTTAGACTCATATTGCAGAACCTCTCCACAAGTGCCAAGGAATATTAAAGATCCTATCTGACTGGCACACCTCAGCAAGGGACTGGCACAGGCAAGGAATTGGAGACTCATCCCTATTGTGTTCCATAGGATATCGCCACTTTCACACCCCACGTCTGTCTTGTGGAGCTGATTGAGAGTGTAATTACAGCTCAGATAAGCCTGTTCTGGAATATGTACAATTAATTCTCCTTTCAAAAAGGGAGAAAGAAGCCTGACATTTTAATAATATTTAAGTACACCTAATTTATTTCTTTTCTATTCCTAATGTCTCCTAAATATGAGGAAGAAAAAGAACTTGAAAAGTACTTAAAACAGCCTGTCCTTAAGTAAATCATCCATGGGTCTGTAGTGGCCCCTCACAAAATAGCCAACATAATATAATACTAAAAACCAGCAGAATGTAGAGCAAGTGGGTAATCTCGATTTAAATTAACCTAGATCTTTTAAATTATTTTTAATATAAGGCCTATTAATCTTTTCAAATAGGAATTCTCTTTTCTTTAAAATTTCAAAAGTAACTTTTTCAAAATTTTGAGAACAGAGTAGGCTAAGCAAAACTTAGTTTATGATTCAAAAAAATGGTATTTAGATCAGTGACTTTTCACAAATCTCACTCTATCAAATCTCCACTTAATCTACCATCAAAGCAAGTTTTGATTCTAGGACTGTACAGTTCAAGGCATCTGTACCAGTCTACCTACAGTTGGAGGTGATGTTTATGTTTAACCCGAGTATCTTTCATAACCAGTTCATCAGCAGGTTTCAAGTGCATCTCAGGTTTTCTCTTACACTTCAGAGCTGGATACAAGACTCATCTTCATTATACTTCAGAACTTCAGTGATTGGTTAATTGACTATTAATGAAAGACCCAAGTTTGCCATCATTTTGCTCTTCAGAAGTACCCTACGTTTAGGGGGGAAGGAAAGATAATTTTTAAAAAAGAAAAAAATCTACTGCTGCCAAGAAAACCCACATCAAACATGACAAACCTACCTTCCCCACCTCCCCCTGCTCACTTAGCCAGCACTAAGCCTAAAACTAGTCCATAAATGTAAAATTTCTAACATTTGATAAATAGGCACTTCCACAGCGGAAAAATACCTTGGAAATCTGGGCTAAAAGGAGGATACATTTCCTGACCTAATTCTGCCTTCAGTTCCAGATTCCAACCACAACACCTCATTACATTTTTCATTTCGATGGAAACTCACAACTCAAGTTACACAGGGACATCAAGGTTGAAAAAAGAATGTTGTTAATGCTCATTTTTTCAGTGTTAATGCTGCTGTACCAATGACAGCAGTAGAATAAATGTTAATGTTAGCAGCATTCACTTATTTTGCCACTATGCCATGAAGATATATTCTGCTTAAAGTCATCCTAGAGTTCTTATACTGCAGTGGAAAAAGATCAATTTGTAAGAAGTAAACATAGATGCAGTTTCAGGGTGGAGATTGGAAGGAGATAGCTGAGGTTTCAGACATCTTTCTGTGTCTAATGAAAACAGAGACTTCCATTTTTAAATTTTTTTTTACTTTAGAGAGAAAAAACAGAACTTAATGAAGCAAATTACGTTTTACCAAACCCTGCAGAATAAACTCACTTAGCCTCTTCGATTTTCTGTATTTTTTCCCAGAGGACAGCACCAAGACAAAGTGATGATTCAAATACAAATTTCAAGTTCCTGTTCAGCTTCACCATTTCCAATGAACTTCAGGGCAGTTTTGGTTGTCTGACATCTGGGGAAGCCAAACTTTCCTCTTTCAGTTCCCAAAACAGGGATTTTTCAGTAGATAATGAGAAAAGAAAGGAATTAATTCTGCTGTTCTATCTACCTATATTTATTCCCCCCAAAGATAACAGTTACTCTTCTGGTTAGGAAGGGAGTAAGTCCAAAGTTATCACTAAGAAGTGAAAAAATGAGAAAAAAAAGCAAGGGACTACTTTTCTTCAGTTCTTACTTGATTGCTCTGAGATAGTTGAGGCCTCCTGCACTTTATCTTTTGTACCTGGGTCTTTTAGCTGAACATCTAAGCCCCTGTTTTCACTTCTCAAAGATTTACCCATTTTCCCCTTCAAGAGCAAGATAGCAATTAAGGGAGAGCACATTTGCAGGTGCTCGGAAGCTTCATCAGCTTACAGCAAATCAGCCAGCACTCCTCTGACATTTTCCACCCTCAGTTCTGTTCAATGTCTCTTTCATAATGCAGTCAAATGAGGAAGAAGCATTTTTTTGAAGTATTTTTTAAAATTATTTGAAAACTAAAAAAAAAAAAGAAAAAAAGGAAAAAAAAGGAGGGAAGGGAAAACTACTAGAAAAGTCTATGAAAAAAAAGACAAAACAAAACAAAAGATACAAGAAAGAAGCAAAAGCTCATTGAGAACCAAAATTTACCTGAAGTTAATTTTATGTTAGTTCTGCAGAAAAACTAATTAACTAAGAGTTTTAAATCTACATGCAAACATCCAACTTAATAGAAAAACAAGAGGCAAGGAGAGATGTACTCTCACGGAGTACAGAACTGACTCCCACCCAAATTGAATTTTATGTTAAAGTACAATCTCCAAATTAACATCATGACGTCAAGATTTTAAGACAGTCAGGTTGTATTTACAACTGTTGTATTTTCATATTCAGAAAGACAGCATTCTGAACATAGGTTGCCCTAAGGTACAAGATAAAAATGGTAGTTATCCTTCAAGCCCTGTCTGCAATATGTTGTAGCTATGTGAAAGTATACAGTTTCATTACTTAAAATTACAGTTCTTGTCTTTTTTAAGCATTTGCTTTGCCAACATTGACAGCTCTACAAACACATAAATAACTGTAGGATTTGTAATATATAAAAGCATGTTTTGCATCAATTTTTGGCCAATTTTATTTAAATGAAGAAAACATTTTTATCAGCATTTCCTCATGATCATTTCAAGATTCACCTTTCTTTACCTTTTTTAACAGCTCTAAAATCAGTTTTCCCTGAAGAGTCCACTGTATGCAGCTCTTTAAAGCACCTCAAGCAATGAGGACCAAACTACCATGAGGCTTCCACATGGGGAAGGGAAACACAAAAAGAGGATTGCACTGACAGCCCTGCACCTGGAGTGGCTTCCTTAGCCTGCAGGATGCTGGGCAAAACTGCTGCAGAAGTTTCCTCTGAGGGGCTTGGGCCCTGCAAAAAGCCTCAGAGCAAAACTGAGAGTGGGAAGCCTGGCTGTATCTTTTGACAGGACTCTGCATTTTCTAGCACCAGGGCTCAGGGCACTTCCATAAAGAAGACACTGGATGTGCACTGGAAGAGGTGGTAGCCAGAGGGGCTGGAGCCCTGCTGCTCTTTAGAGGATTTCAAGTTGCATTCTGAGCCTCATCTAGGCTTGTTACAGGCATAGGGGAAACAACAGGGGCCCACTCTGAGTAGATTGAGGCTTTTCAGAATCTTATTGTAAAAACCATGGTTGAAAAAAGCTGCTTCATAGCTGCCTCCCTTCAGAGGAATCATGGAATGGCAGGGATTGGAAGGGAGCTCTGGAGTTCAACTCCCCTGCCAAAGCAGAATTACCTTGGGCAGGTCACACAGAAACACATCCAGAGAGGTCTTTAAAGTGTCTGAAAGGAGACTCCACAATGTCTCTGGGCAGTCTGTTCCAGTGCCTCATCACCCTTACAGTAAACAAGTTTTTTCTTATGTTGAGGTGGAACTTTCTGTGTTCCAGTTTCTCTCTGTTGCCCCTCACCCTATCACAGAGCACCACTGAAAAGAAACCGTCCCCTTCTTCTTGATACCCAACCTTCAGGTATTTGTAAATATTACTAAGATCCCGTTGCAGTCCTCCCTTCTCTAGATTAAACAGCCCCAGGTCTCTCAAGCTTTCCACAAGAGACAGATGTTCCAGCCCCTTGATCATAGCCCTCCACTGGACTCTCCCTAGCCATATCCCTGTCCCTCTTAACCTGGGGAGCCCAGAACTGAACAAAATAGTCCAGATGTGGTCCCACTAGGGCAGAGGGGAGGAGAACCTCCCTTTACCTGTTGGACACACTTCTTGGCCACAATAATACATTGCTGTCTCATGGATAGCTTATTGTCCACGAGGACTCTAAGGTCCTTCTCAATGGAGCTGCTTTACAGCAACTCAACCCCTAACCCATACCAGTGCACAGTGTTATTCCTCTCCAGGTGCAGGGCTCTGCACTTATTCTGGGTGAGCCTGATTAAATTCCCCTTTGCCCAGATGTCCAGATTTTTCTGAATGGCTGCACAGCCTTCTGATGGATCAGCCAAGCCTCCCAGTTTTGTATCATCAGCAAACTCCCTGAGGATACACTCTGTCCCCCTCATCCAGGTCATTGATGAGGACCTGAGTGTGTGCTTCCCCTGTTGGATTCCTGAGGTCCTTCAATAGGTAAACTTTAGTTTTGTGATCCCTTGGATGCTTACAAAGCACTTGCTCTCCAGAAAGCTGTCAAAATGTTCTGTTCTGGCACAAGTTCTGTGCCAACTGTATTTTCAGTGAGCTCTTTTACTGGACTGTTACTGTGGTTGTAGCTACCCTACAAATCCTGTCAGTGTTTACACCATCCCAGCCTTAAGCAACACCCCCCCAGCTTTTACAGATAAATACTATTGCAGGAGAATACATTGGACAGGTCAAAAAATACACACATGGATAAAGTTAGTATGTTGACTCCATGTTTATACAACTCACACTCAAAAATTGTTTTTTCCAATTCGGTGAGCACTATTTTTTTGTGTTTAGGTAGGTTAGTAAGGGTAAATCCAACTTCTAGTACATTGATCTCCCAGTCAGGCTTGATGTAGTTCAATAGGAATACAAGATATATACTGAGTCCTTTCAAAACTTAATTTCAAATTACTAAATGTGGTTTAAATACCACCTGTACTCCTAGAGTATTAAAATGAAATAATTTCATCATAGATTGAAAGTAGATATCATGGCTTTACTCCTAAGAATTTTTCATGACCCCAGGAAAATGTGATTTTCTGTCCATTATGAAGTACAAGAAATAAATTCCCAAGGGACTCCTTTCTGCAGCTGACATATATAGAGATGAACTTTGACAACAGTTCACAGCAAATGAGCTCCAGCTCACTGTATCAATACAGGATAATTTTACACTGACAAAACGGCCGACCAGCTAAGCAGCATATGTTCTGAGCAAGACTGACATAAAATTAATGCTCCAGGACTGTGCAGAAGCTTGATGTTCCCTGTGTCCCATTTTGTCATTTAATTTTAGATAATAATTACATAATTTATCATTCCTTAATGCAGCCAAATATGAAACAAAGAATACTGATGATCTGTATTTATTTCACAGATGTTTATATAGCAAAGGAATCTCTCATCCTTGAGCATCTTTACATTTTTCTCATGCAACTTGAAACTTAGTCATTTGTGGTATAAAAATAATGGACACACCTGAATTCCTTATGTCCAAGTTCTGAGCTATCCACCAGGCATGAGACAGAAAGGTACAAAAAACCTCTGAGCTAGATCAGGCAATTAAGATCTAGTCAAGAGAAACAACTCCACCTCCCAAAGGATATTTATACAAAAATAATAGGTGCCTGCACAGCTGCAGCTTCCATGGTAGCAACATAGATGCTGAACATCTTTCTAAATGTGGTGACCCTACACATGCTTTCTGTGATAAGTCTAAATTTTCTGTTTTCTCTATTTGTTAGAGGAGATAGAAAAATCTCTTTAAATTAAGAATACTGAAGACATACATGCTTTAATCACATTCCATTGAAAATGCAATTTTGAAATTACATTAGTACTGTCTTAGTATCACAACAAAACATTTTCACGTGTTTGGATTTTTTAATTGCTGTATCACAGATTTTAGTCACTTGTTTTTAATCTGTTCTTAAAGTGGTAGTACTCAAGCATTAGCAGCTCATATTCTACAGAAACTTTCAGCAAATGTGAGACTACTTATTATTACTTATTACTTATTATTTTATTTAAAGACCTCTATTATGGAGAAAAAAAAATTTTACTGATAATCCTGTAGATTGTGAAAAGCTCATAGGAAAAGTATTAGCAGCCCATCAGGACATGTACATGGCCCTTCAAGATTTCTGGCATATGCACACAGGGCTATGCACTTCTTCTCTGCCTCTTTGATACTGCAAGACAACTGCAAACACAATCTTTTAAAAGAAACTTCTATTAGCACTGAATCAAGATGGTAGCCACTTCAGAGGCCAACAAGTCCCTAGAAATGTTCAGTCAGTGCTACTCTTGATTATCAGAATAATTCACATAGACTCAGGCTAGTGGTTCTGTAGTGGCTGTGAAATTGGATTCCTTTAGGTTTTGGTCTCAATGAGTGACATTATCAGGGAAACAAACTCATAAAACATAAATTGCTTTTCCTGCTTACCAGCTCCTCACGAAGTTGGGCTATGAGTTCATCTCTCTCCTTCAGCTGCAGCTTCAGCACTGAGCATTCATCTTTTATTCCATCCTACGAGAACATCAGGAAAGATGTTATAATAGGCTTAATGCTTTCACTTTGCTCCTGACAAGAAAAGACTGTTTCACACAGTGTGAGATAATTACACTCAAGTAATGAAACTTGATGCTCCTTTGTCATGTGTGGTATTTCCAATAACAGACTCTAAGTGACTGTATAAACAAATTAATGCATCCAAAAGATGTTACATAAAAACGTGCATAGCTTCATGCACAGAAGTCCATTTCATTGTTTACTAAATCTTTTTAACCTTTTTACCAAAGATCCTTTCAGGCAATTCATTTTCAGTTAAGGAATGACTATGAAATATTCTAATCTTGCTTAGAGAAATAATTTTGTGTTAGAGAAATACCAATTTAGGAACTTTATTGTGGAGATCTTGATCTCTGAGAGGATGGGAAAGAAAGCACAGCAGACGTTCACAGCATAAGTAAAGCACCCATCCCATGCACACAACTTTCATACCCCATCAGCCAAAAACCAGGAGCAATTCTGGTGTTAATGTAGTGAAGGGAATAAAACAGTTATTACTCAGCATTATAACCACCAACTAAAACCCAGTTTGACTTGCATGAAAGTTAATCCAATAACAAAGACTATAACCAAACCCAGTCTGCAAGTTTCCCCAAGCAATTCTGAGTTCCTGGAAGTCTAAATACATTATTTGAAAACGAAATCTCAGTCACATATTTTCAGTTTGTTCTGATAAACATTCAAGAGAAGTGAAATTACTAAATTGGCTGGCCATACAAGTATAGATGAAGGTCTGGATGTCTACATTCATAGTTCCTGGAAGTCTAAACACATTATTTGAAAACGAAATCTCAATCACATATTTTTGGTTTGTTCTGATAAAAATTCAAGAGAAGTGAAATTACTGAACTGGCTGGTCATACAAGTATAGATGAAGAACTGGATCTCTACATCCTTCTAGTACAGAGACATTTACAACGTTTAGGAAATTTACCCGTTTGGCATACCATTATTTTCAAAAGAATTCCAAACATGATAAGAATACCTTAGAGAGTGATCTCTGCACAACACTTTTGTTCTTAGTTTTAAAATAAGAAATTAGGATGTGCAGACAGTAATACATTTAATATTCAGCATTTATTTAGACCATGAAGAGCTCCAGGGTTCAAAAGGGTAAAACTAGTGTGATGAACTCTGTGATTACTAATGTGTTTGCAACTCCAAAGAAATATGAAATGAAAGTAATGAAATGTAACAAAATATGTAGCCAAAAAGTAAGGAGCGTGAAGTCCATTTTCATCAGTTCAAAGCTCAGTTATAATAAATACCTTCCAAAGTAATTATATTGCCCATCATTTGCTTTAACAGAACTGGAAGAAGAAACAATATTCCCACTTCTAAAACCCAAAATATTTACAACTGCAATGAAAAGAAATACCTCATTTCTGGCAGACAGATAATAAACCTGCTTTACACTACTTCAGTGTTACTTCAGGTCTCCTGAAATATTCAAATTTAGAAAAAAGCTAGGATTTGCACTATCTCCTCCACAGAAAACCTTGTAGGATATTTTCTTTGCTATGCTATATAGCAACATTTTACTTTTACTATCTACTAATATTTTTGGATGTTAGCTGAAAATAAGATACTAATACATCCCAAGATACAGCCTGCAGCACACAACATCTTATTAAACATTACACTTAGTAAAAATATCTAGTTATAAAAAAATATAAAGTACTGAAAGCTTCACTAATATTCTAATCAACTTGAGGTCTTTATTTTAAAAAAATGGTTTTAAAGTGATACAGAATCAATGATTGTTTCTCAATTTCTAGTTACACTATTCTGACTTCTTTTTGTCAGCATAGTTTCACACTGTTGTTCTCACCTGAATTTCCCACTATTAACTTAAAAAAAAATTAAAAATACAAAAGTAGTCTTTAGAAAGCATGCACAAGCAGATAAAACAATAAGGTATGTACTAGTGTATGGTAACTAGGCCAAGAAATATTTTTGAGAGGAGCTCTGGCACTAGGCATTGCTAAGAGGCAATGCAGGCCTCCTTGTGAATAGTGAAACCTTGAGAAAGTTTTTGCCTCCCAGAGCTTACAAAGCCTTAAAAATCCACAGTGCATCTCCCAGTAGAAAGCAGTCATGCACCCAGGTGGATCATTCCTAGCCACACAAGGAGCTAACCTCTCTTGCAAAGCACAGTTCTGCAAGTAGTTCTACAGTTCACACAAGAATTTTCTCATGCACTACAAACCATAACTGTTGTTACAGATTGGAGAAAAATGTCTTGGGCTAAGGTATTT
Organism: Calypte anna; assembly: GCF_003957555.1. NCBI lineage: Eukaryota > Metazoa > Chordata > Aves > Apodiformes > Trochilidae > Calypte > Calypte anna. The sequence goes on along the minus strand of NC_044248.1, from coordinate 36,351,656 downwards.
TTCCTTCGTCTTGCCACACATCAGAGAAACCCTGCTTACCATTTGCTGGTGGGACATCATTTTTGTAAATCAATACTCAGCTTTATCACTGCCTAAATAGACCTTTGCAGCTGAGTAAAAGTGCATCCTGCAATTTCTGGGGGACCCACTGCACTGGGATATTTAGGCCTATGAACATTAGACAATATCCTTCATGGATTTGGTGGCTTTAGAGAAAACAATATCCATTTATTTTACCTCTTGCTTAGATGATTTCAAGTATTAAACTAAGGTAGCTGTGAGGTAAACTTAACTGCAGAATGCAGGCACTATAATCACTGCCACCAAACAGAAGACTCCATCTGCACCCAACCATCTCAAGCATCCTTAGAAAGGATCTTCCCTGAAACTTGCTGTGTAGGCACACCAATGTGTATGAAGGACTTGCCCAGAAATGTCTAGTAAAAAGGGAATGCCAGCAAATCTCAAACATATATGTTACTGTTTAGTAAAAGAAGTAATAATAAACAGTCTGTATTCAAGTCTACATCCTGTTGCATTTGCATGCAGCAGAGAGCTCTTTTGTGCTGAACACAGGGTAGAATTAGGATTTTGCTGTTCCCATTTTGTTGCATGGTATCTGTGCAGGCACCATTTGTTCTGCAAATGCAAGTCCCTCCAAAGGACTGATGATGCTTGATGTTTGTTCTGTTTCTATTACATTTTGGGGACATTCTGCTGTAATACCAACTGAGAACACAAACAGAAGGAAGAAAGAAGAAGAAAGAAAATGCCATGCAGGAATAAAACAAAAAGTAGTCAGCTGCAGAAAGGCTTGGGTAATTTCAACATCCCATACACCTCTCGTAATGTCCTACTAACAGAACAAAAAATGTAGAACCAACCATCTGTTGCCCAAATAGTGACCACAGTTCTTTCTGAGAATAACTATTGAGAGCTAGGGAAGCATAAAGGCTTCAGAAATCACATTCTCATGCAAGAGCCAAAACATTCCAGTGCAGGCTTGTGTGGTGGATACCAAAGGAGAAGCAGGCAATAGTAACATGCAGGGTCAGGAAAAGTTGGTGGAATGCTGTGTTTATTCATCCAGGGGCTAAACAAGAATGCATACCAGGTGGTGTAAATTCAGGAAGAGATCAGCTTTACTACTTGGGCCTGAAATGTTTCTGTCTACTGTGAAATAGTAGTAGAGTGCAAGGCTGCTATGGAAGGAGCAAGATGTTTATTGAGAAAAGCTTCTCAAGGTGAATGAGGAAGAGGAGAGAAAGTCCAACAGGGACCTCTAGTAAAAAATCAACTACCTGAAAACCAGGTGTTCCTTCTGAGTAACTGTCACAACAACAGACATTAAAGAGGAAAGAACTTGAAAAGGATGGCCTGCTTTAATCAGAGTATGCACTATGTCCTGTGTCTACACTGTAATTACAAAGCTAGAAGAAACATACCCCCACTCCCATAAAGTACAGCTTTTTTATATACTTAGAATACTCTGGGGCTGCACAATTGAGGCTCTTCACTATCCCCACATTCCTGTAGACATGTGCTCTTATATTTAGAAAAGTATTTATAATTCTAGTTATGAGCATGTAAAATATTTCTCAGGCTTTTGCAGCCCTTGAAGTATGTATAAAGTGTGAGAGAATAACAGGTTGGCATATAAGAGAGTAGAGTTTAAGTGCCAACCAGAATCAATGAAATGACCACAGTTCTAAAATTCTGCTGGGTAACATTTCCCATTTCTAGTTACTGAGTCAATTGTTTCCTTGTTGTTCTGTAAAATGAGTTTATACTGCTATATTTCATCAAGGCTATAAGTACAATAACTTTCATAACATGGATGTTATGAATAATATTAGTCAGCATTACAAATAATTGAATCATATGCTCTATGTGTTCAAAAGCTACCCGTTACTGTTTTAATGACAGCCTTAATGATCTTAACATGAGGTAGAGAACCTGAGACTGCATTATTTATTCCAGGTGTCAAAATGAAGTCACTGGTCCATCTCTGAGAGGCTGTTGTATTTACACCATGATAGTGTATGAACACAGCACGCCTTCCCAGTGCTTTATTTTCCCTGTGTCCACTCCAGTGCTACATATTGCATCAATTTATATCTGTCATATCAACCCCTTTCAATCCCACCAAGAGAGGAATGAATTGCCTGGCTGAGATTCTTCACATATGCAGATCGTGTTGAGTTTGCTTCTTTGGCTCATCTGTGGTTCTGGTGCTGTGCCAGCCCAGTTAGTCTTGGCTGGAGTCCTGACAGTGCTTCCAGAGAGCAGGCATTTACTGCAGGCAATGGTAACACAACTCACCTGCTGCCCAGCTCCCACTGCTTTGCCAGCTGTTGCTCAAGCCCAGCGCAAGGGAGGGCAAGTCCATGCTTCAGAAATTCCCTTTAAAGCAGAACATGCCAACACAAAGCAATCTGCCAGGCCCACCTCAAAAGAAACAGTCTCACTACAGGCTATCTTTCCAGTTGGAACAATATAAATCCATGAAACACTCAGCTCTTCATACCAGAAACAGACAGGATTATATACATTTTTCAGTACAGCATTCGAATAATGTATCTAAAGAACAGCTCTCTACTTCTTAAGCATGTAATGAGAGTTTGGGGAGCACAGGATCTGATCTTACAATGATAAATAAGGGTGATTAAGACTGGTAAAACCTGCAATTCTATACTATGTTCTACCTAGGTTTTATTACACAATAAATATACATATATGTCAATAAATATATTACTGGAACAATTTAAGGCAGCTGTATCCATTTCAATACTAGAATTCTATTGTTATTTTACTATGAAGATAACAGTCAAAAAGATTATGTAGATTATGCTACTTTAGCCTCAGAAATTTATGAACACACAACTAAATAAGTTTTCTCCATAGTAATCTGATTGTCAGTTCACTGTGAAATACAAATTGAGAAAATGAGTGTTTCTTTTTTGCTTCAGCTTAATTTTGTTCTCTTCAGCAACAATAACTAAAAGCATGAGTTTAAAAGAGTGCAGCTTGATCAATAAACTGCAAAACATTAGGACTGAATGATCATACTGGTGCAACCCAAGATGTATCTAATCTACAGAAGTTCTGCAGAGCAACCAGGAGTGGAAGCATGTAGCAAACATAAAAATGCATTTTTGCTGATATAAGGACTCCATTTACTCTCTCCTTTATTGAACAAGAATTTATAAACACATTACCACACCTCCTTTAATGTTATGTCCTAATAAATGACACATTTATGACAAGAAAACCAACCAAGCAAAACAAAAACCCCATACCCCTAAATCTTCCTTTTGTTTCAAACACACTCCCTGAACAATGTCATTGTTCCTTTACTAGGAACAAACAGAAATATTTTCTATTTATCTTCCCCATAGTTTTACATGTCTGCAAGCTTACTGCACAAGCCCTCTCAGTTTTGTTTTATACCTGTGAATCCTACCTATCTTGATCATAAGACCCTGTATATCTCTGAGCAGAGACTGTGATCCACACCTTTTCTACTTGCACTGGACCAATGATTTAAACTGGGTAATCAGGATTCTGTGTATCACTCAAGCAGCAGCTTAGATATACATGCAAACAACTATGATATTTTGATTTGTATTCATTTTAAAATTCTTACTCTAAATAAATCCTAAGGGACAAGATTTATAGAAAGACAAAACATAACAAATGAACAAACCAAATAAAAATTCTTCTACGTTTTCTGTAGAAGGGGAAAAAAAAAATTTACCACAAACCTTTCCATAAAAATAAAATCAGTCACAAACTTCAGAACAGACAGACACTGGGAACAATGTCTCCATATATGATTCATCAAGAGCCCTGCAAGTACTATTAAGAATAATTAGTTGCCTGTATGTACTTTTAGTTTTGATAAGTACTAAGCTGGTGTTTGCAGGGGACTACCCACAAGATCTCTTTCCTCATTTAGAATAGGTTTTTTTCTTCTCAATGTATATGTTTGTCTGCTGACATTGAACCTCAGCTGCCTTCTTTCCTTAAATCATTTGGTAAGATGAGAACTTTTGCAATATTTCACACTCCACTTTAATTCTGATTATCCTTGACCCTTCAGGAAGTAGAATTATTCCTTTAATAAATGATTACTTACTCACATCTTTTGTATTCCACACCTAATCTGCCATTAATCCAAGGCAAGACTTCCCCACTCATCCTCTTATTTTTTAAAATCCTTTGATGAAGGGCCTTTTTGAAAGCTTTTGGGAAATTACTACACAAACCAGATCATCCTTATTCACATGCTGATGACTCTTCCAGGTATGATTAAAATCTCAGAAAGTCAATTCTGCTCTTCCCCATTTATTATATTTATTCATAGGCCAACTAAAACTCTCTTCCAGAGCAGTTTACTCTAATTTACCTGGTAATAAGGCTAAATCAAAGTAACTTAAAGAAACAAACAAGCAATACACCAACCAACCAAACAACAAAACCCCCACATCACCACCCCTGGCATCTTATTTCTCTCTGTCACTTCACTAAGAAGACTTAAGCAACAGATAACAGGCAAGAATTAGGAGTTCAACAATTTGTTACACCAATTTCAATTTTATTCTGAGTTATCTCCAACTGACATTTCAAGGTGCATTCCTCAGTCTAGGTGCCCCTTTTCTGCTGGTATATCAACTCTTGTGGAAGCAAAACCAGATCACCTCTTTACTTTTTTCACTGCAAATTCTCTGGAAGATCTCATGCCACATTTTAAGAAAAGCTTTCATAATCAGGGTGGGGAGATTATTGTTTTAGTATTTTTTGCCTTGTTTAGGTTTTTTTAGTATTAAATTGTAAACACGTAGTTCAGCACTTTAATATTCCCCTATTAACTCTCATCAGCATCAGGGGAAAATGTGCTACTCATGTAATTTTTTGCCCCACTACCAAATCAGCAAAACCAAGACCCCTTCACACTCTTACATGCAAACAACCTTAACCAGGCAGCACATATAGATTGATTCATGTCGAAGAACATCCATAAAACTCTACAACCTTGTACAGACATAATATCCCCCACAACTGAAATGCAGCAACTCTTTCGCTGCTTATGTCACTATTTCTACCAGCAGCATAACAAAACCATTTAAGCCAAGATTTAAAAATCTATGCCAACTGATGCATGGTTGTAAAACTTCATTATTACCAAGCCAGAACATGCATTTCTTCATATGCAGAGAATAATGCCCTACTCAGAGCATTAGGTTTTTTCTAGCTCAAACACAGCCCATGCCACCAAGTTGAAGTCTCCCTTGAGTCTACAGTAGTAATATACTGTCAGCTTGAAATGTGGCAGCATTGCCATTATGCTGAGTTCAAACATCATATATGCTTTAGAATATTCCTTCTCCTGCTTCTTGGAATCACAATATTAGAGAGAAGCAAAGACTTTAAAAATAGAGACTTCAGCTCTTCCAGTTATGAAGAAAAACATGGCAAAAAGCCTCTTGTACACAACAACTAAAAAAACAAAATGTATTTGTACACTTAAAAGCAAATCAAGATTCTTAGGTTACCATTGAATATCACTTAGTGAAGATTCAGGAGTAGAAGTGAGAAAAACACGAAAGCTCATTGTGGTAGACGAGTACCTAGTTCTCTGCCAGGTATTTAAAAAAATATTACATAGGGACAAATACTACAAATGCTTCAATTTATATAAGCAACCCATATTAATGACAGAAATTTTCATGCATCACATGTTTTATCTGTGGTAAAGTGGGAAATGTTATACAGACAAATGTAACTCTTAATGCTACACATTGGGGTTTTTGGTGATTTTTTTTTTCCTCTTCCTGTGGTTTTACCACCATTCAGCTTCTTATATTCTCTAAAAGAGAACCCTGAATTTTGCATGTTTATCTCCAACCTAGGTGGTCATTGGAAAAATTAATTTTCAGAATCTCAAAAGGGCTTAGACTGACTGTGCATTCAAACACTGACTTCCTTCACAAATATCATACCACATTGTTTACTGACCACAAAAGAAATACATTTAATTTTCAGAGCAAAACCTTATGCTCAACCAATATGACATTTAGCTGGCAGTATTTAGCAGCTACATCAATCTGTAAATACCAGCAACCCTACATTATAGGAAATGTAATTTCTGGAGTGACACTGCAGTCAATAGCTAAAAAAAAAGGCATCTTTATCTAATGAGTTTTAAGCAAAAAAATTTTTTAAAGGCTTTATCTTAATTTAAATTAAATTTTAATCTCAAAATTAAAATTTTAAATTTAATTTTGAGACAATTTAAAATTCAGCTATCGGAAAATTAGCTGTGCTGCCATAAAACAACTACCAAAAGAGTGCAAATTATAAGCCTCCAAAGAAAATACAGTACAAAACTACAAATATCTAACCTAGCTTGGCAGAACAGAAAACAAACAGCTTACAGTCCCAAATAGTACACACTTTTGCTATAATAAATGTGTTAATGCAGAACTGCTCTTCATCTTTCTCAGCTACCATGTGCAAAGATACCTTACCAGCAAGGCTGAATTAAGATCTGGTGGTCAAATTAAAGAGCAAGGAACAGCACAAGCAGCAGGAACAGGTATCTGGGGAAGAGTAAAGGAGGCTGAATGGCTCTGTAAGGGATGGGGTCAAGGTGCAGCTCAAGCTGAGCATGGCAAGGGATGCAATGCATAATAAGGGCTTCTGCAGGCCTGTCAGCCAGAAAAGTCAAAAAAAGCACACCCACCCCTTGATGAATGTGAACTGTTACCAACAGATGAGGAAATGGCTGAAGTGCACATTTTCTTGCCTCAGTCTTTTCTGGCAGCCTTGCTTCTAGTACCTCTCAAGCAGATGAAAGACAAGGTAGGGACTTGGGGAGCAAAGTCCCTCTCACTGTAAGAGAAGATCAGGTTCATGCCCAGCTGAGGAACCTGAAGGCATGCAAATTTATGAGATCCATCTCTGAGTGTTGAAGAAATTGGCTGATGTAGCTGCCAAGCCACTCTCCATGGTAACTGAGAAGTCATGGCAGTCAGTGAAGTCCCTGGTGAGTGGATAAAGGGAAACCTTTCACCCCTCTTAAAAAATGATAGAAAGGAGAACCCTGGGAGCTAACAACCTTTCAGGCTCACATCTGTGTCTGGCAAGATCACAGAACAGATCCTCCTAGAAACTATGCTGAGGCCAATGGAAGATAGGGAGGTGAGTTATGTCAGCCAGCATGGCTTCACCAAGGGAACAGTCCTGCCGGGCCTGCTTACCTTCTGTGATGGAGTGACTGCATCACTGGGTAAAGGAGAGCTGTGGATGTCATCCACGATGAACTTCGATAAAGCCTTTGACACAGTCCCCGTAGCAAGACAAACCTCTTTAGGGAACGGCACTTCAGGGTCCAACCAGGTGTTTCAGCAGAGACTCACAAGCAATACTATAAGCTATAGCTCTCCGAGCTGACTAGCCCAGATCGTTGTTGCTGCTGCTGCTGCTGCTGCTGCTGCTGCTGCTGTGCTGCTGCTGCAGAGCACTGGCCTCTCTGCTGGCTAGCTCAGGACTGAGCTGAGCTTGTGAGTTTGAGGCTCACCTTTTATTGCCCCCTGGTCCTGCTCATGCGCAGTGTGGGGCCGCCCTTAACCAGGGCACAGGTGGGCTTGACACAAGCTCATGCCCACTGCCTGGCAATTCGTGGCACCTGGTTGCCTCGTTACACTACAGTCCCCCACAACATCCTTCTCTCTAAATTGGACAGGGTGGACTGATCAGGGGGATGAGGAATTGGTAGGATGATCATATCCAGAGGGTCAACAGCTCGATAGCCAGATAGAGATCACTGACACATGGTGTCTTCAGGAATCCATACTGGACCAGTGCTGTTTAATATCTTCACCAATGACACGGAAAGTGGCACTGGGTGCACACCAAAGCTGACTGGTAAGGTTGAAATGCCTGAGGGGCAGGATGCCATCCAGAGACCTGGGCAAGCTTGAGAAGTGGGCCCAAATGAGCCTCTAAGTTTCAACAAGGCCAAGTTCAAGATCCTGCACGGGTCAGGGCAGTCCCTGGTATTAATTTCAGACTGGGGATGAGGGATTGAGAGCAGCCCTGAAGAGAAAGATTTCGGGGGTGCTGTGTGGATGACAAGTGGACATGATCTGGCAATGTGTGCCTGTAGCCCCAGAAAGCACACTGCATGCTGGGCTGCATCAAAAGAAGTGGCCAGCAGATCAGGGGAGGGGATTCTCCCCCTCTGCTCCACTCTCTTGAGACCCCACCTGGAAGTTCTGTGGTCTGGTTCTGGAGTCCTTCAAGGACAGGAAGACATGGACTCATTGAGAGGGTCCAGCAGAATGGTTCACAAACATGATCAGAGGGGTTGGAGGCACCTCCCCTGTTGAGAAAGGCTGAGAGAACTGGGGTTGCTGAGCCTGGAGAAGGCTCCAGGGAGACCTTATTACAACCTTCCAGTACTTTATGGGGGCCTATAAGAAATATGTGAACATCTTTTAGCACAGCCTGTTGCAATAGGACCAGAGGTATAAGTATTGAACTTAGACTAGATATACAGAAGAAATTTTTTTAAAATTAGGGTGATGAAAAACAGAAGCAGGTTGCCCAGAGAGGTAGTAGATGCTGCATCCCTGGAAACACTCAAGGACAGGTTTGATGGTATTCTGAGTAACCTCCTGTAATTGAAGATGTCCCTGCTCACTGCAGGAGGGTGTGACTAGATGGCCTTTAAAGGTCCTTTCTAATCTAAACTATTCTATGATTCTGTGATCACTGCACTAAGCCAAGCAGAAATCAAATTGCATGCATAAAATGAAAGAAGAGAGAAATTGAAGGGCTGGGTTTTTCTTTTATACTTAGATCCCATTACATTGCACATTTTAAATCAGAATATTTGAAGTACAGAACTCTTGCAAGATGGAACTTTAACGTATTACCATTGTCTTTTTCTTAAAAATGAACAAAGAAGGTATTTAGCTACACTGTAACTTTGTCAGTGTATAAAATTTTCCTCTGTATAAAGAGAACAAGCAAAAAAACTGATATTGCCAGATGCTGTGTTTCTTTGCAGCTAACTGACAGATTACCACTTCCTTAGCACTGAAGCCTACTGGGGATTTTAATAGATTTTATAACATCGTATCTTCTCACTTTAAAGTGTCTCATAGAAAAAGCCCTTGACCTTTATGCATAAAAAATACACTCCGTTTAGAACAACCTTACAGGGCCAAAATGTTTTTTATCCCTCTGAGCTTTAAAGAATTGCCATTACTCTGCACCACTTCCCTACCCATCAGCTCAAGAGGCTGAGGTTACCCCTGAAGAGGTGGATACAAGCACCTGGGCTTCCTCACACTCAACAGGGACTTGAACCCAGTCACCTGCATTTACTGCAGCTCCCTGATACCACTTTTTTGAGAACTGAGTTAACTTGTACTTTTTTCAATGAAAAAAAGTCTCAGTAGTTTGCATAAAGTGAATTCCAGTTAAAAGCAGAGCACCATTCAAGTTTCTTTGTTACGAAAAGAGCACTGGGTCTGTGGTAGCAAAAACACCAGAAGAAATTTACTACTGAGTGTGGCTGCTCCTGCTTTGGAACAGCCTATTTACTTTAACTTCTTTGCATACACTAGCAACAGACATTTTGCAGAACTTTTTATTACTATTAAAATACTTAAAATGAATGGAGGTAAACTAAAGATTAATTTGTTTGGTAATAGCATTGTAATTATGCCTGTGGGATTTTAATTAAAAGCATCCATTTGCTGGTAAGAACTGGTTAACTCCAGTGGGCAACTCTGCTTAGTACTAGGAATTGATCTTCTACAGATGGGGAAAATTGTAGGGTTGCAATCTAGAAAAAACAGGTGGTTCTTCTGTATGGATATTCATATTAATCATCTCTTTCCTCTCATAAATCTTGCCATTTAATTCTTTTGTCACTATGGAACTGGGAAGCCTACCCTTGCAACCTCTTCTCTGCTCATTTTCAACAAAGAAAAATGGCAAGAAACTCAGCCAAAATGGAGTATGATGTTAGTTTCTTTAGGCCATTTCCCAGAGATCTAGTTACCAAGAAATTATTTGTAAGTCATATTTAAAGTGAATTGTGTGTGCCACAGAGGCACTAATTATGCTATCACTTGCAGTGCAATATCACACATAGTTAATAAGATTCTGCATGACTCTTCCTTTGCCACCATTACAGGGTCTTAGCTATATACTCTTTGCCATTCCAATTATTAAAAAGCATATTTCACTCACAGGGGGCCTCTGCTGTCTCCTGGTTTTTGTCCAAAAAGGAGAAGAAATGTATTTCAATGTCCATTTTTTTCCTGGGAAAGAGTTCTATCCTGACATACCCCCAGAGAAGCTCAGCCAATAGATGTGGTGAGTGAGACCACATAGATTAATGAGCTCGTTATAATTCATTACAGAGTGATGTGGGGATGACTGCCCACTTTAATTAGTTTTATTACTGCAGGAAATTGTTTCATACGCCAAGCTCATCACCAGGCATGCCTGGAAAACCTTAGAGTGGTAATCAGACTTGATCCAACCTGATTTCATTAGCCTGAAAGGCTAAAGGCAGTTCCGATGACAAGGAAAGTATTTAAAGGATGGATATGAGAGTGGCTAGCAGAAAATAATTTATCTTCTCTAATAGTCCAGTGATAAACAATCACAATCACAATGGTGATTTCAAGGTAAAACTTTGGTGGAACCACTGTGTTTCTATGACTTCCTGTGCACTCCTCCTGTAATCCTGACATTAGCTGACAGTAATAGATTTATAAGGCTTAATAGGGCAGGTCTGATCAGATAATAAATTCTAGTACAAATTACCTATGACTCATATATTCTAATAAAAATGTCAGCTGAAATGTCCTCAGAAATATATGGGCCTCTTTTCCCAGTCACCCCCCAGTTGAGCAAAAACATTTACCTACATTTCTTGATTATTGTTAAGTTGCAGGAAAACATAAAAATATTTTGTAGATAAGTAAAAAAAAAACCCAAACAGGTAAAATAAGAGCAGATTTGGCTAAAGAAAAAATGGAAGATTAGTTTAGGAGCTTTGCTCTGTCTGCAGAAGTCCTACTGAAGGATTATGTTCTAGGATCCACTTTTTTAACATTTAAAGGTTAGAACATAATCACATTCAAGGTCTCTTCATCATTACAGAAATGGTTTAAGGTCTAATTCTCCATAACCTCAATAATTTATTACAATCATGACTACCTTATAATTTTAATTGTACTCTCTTTCACTCTAAGTAACACTTAATCTTCCTAAGCCCTACATTCCTGATTAGTTGCATTTTGAATATATTGTTTAGTATTATCAGGCTCTATAACTGTAAGAGTTAGGTATTTGTTTTAATACAAATATTAACGTGATGCCTATAAATGTCCTTGTTCTATTCATGAACAGAGGTGATAGAACTACAGTCTAAACCAGTCATTGATAAGAACATGAACAAATTTCAATAGTATGGCATAAGGATATATGGCAAATTATGGCTGATCATATCTTTAGTGAGAGGAACGCTTTCCATTTAAAGATAATTTTCTGGTGGCTTTAGAAGATCATAATGCACAGGTTTCTACTTCCCCTTCCTCCAACCTAAATAGGAGGTAACTGAACTATGTGAAAGAAATCTGCTTCTAAAGTTAACTCAGTTCCTCAACACACCACATGTTAATGCCTTACCTTGTTCAGCCACTCCAAACACACACTTTCTCCTTAATTTTTTACAAAAATCACTGCTAGTGCAAAAAGGTGGGTTTCTTTCTGATTCCACACAGTAACTGCCAAGTTTTATTTTGCTTCTTGTAAGGAAATAAGTGTCAGTAGCACCTCACCCATTTGCATGAGCAAATGCAGCATCTCCCTTAGAGGCAGCCCCACTGGTTATTAACTGAGTCTCACACTCTTCAGACTGACAGGGCAACAGCATCTGGCTGTCAGGGATTTTCACATTCCTGTCATAAATATGATATGTAAGTATAACAAATGAAGGGTTAACAAAAAGCAATAGAGACAGACAACACAGATTTCTGGCATGTCTTCTGTACAGCTTTCGTGTAGTGTTATCTTAAAGGAAGTCCTTGCTATTGCACCATGGCTCATGGTAATAATAAAATAATTCTTACAAAGGTCTTCTGGCAGGTGTTATGATCTTACAGAATAGGAAGCTGACATTTTAAAAAAATCCATGAGTAAAACCGAAGTGTTTATTTTCTATTTGTTGCCATGATCTAACCTAATTTTCATCTTTCCTTGTTAGTGTTCTCAAATCCCTTAATTCACCTTATCCCTGTGTTATACCTGGTTCAGGCATGATTAAGGGCTGTATATGGTTCTGAGACTGCAACTTTCTGTTCCCTAACACTTTCCAGTAACTTGGGAGTGGTTAGGGTGAACCAATACTGCTGAAACTGAAAATGTTTACTGATAAGATTCCTGGGTCTATTTTAAGTTGCCAAAACAGATGCAGGAATTTTTGTGAGTGCTATTTTAGGAGTGATCAATGCTGATTTCCCAGCCGTTTGGTGTTTGCATGTTGCACCCTCTTGTACATCATCTTTTGAGTCTCAACAGTATCCTTAGCAACAGAATAGGAATATCTAGTCCAATCTGTGAACTGGGAATCATTTTATATTTATTAGTCCAATGTAAGCAGAAACATTTCCTGCAGTTTAAGCCATGAAACTGTGAAAAGAGAAACAAAATAAACACACCACACCACACCATACCACCCCCTGTCACATCTAGGTGGGAAGACCGGAGCAGACTGCAGCATAGTTCATCTGACAATTAATTGTACACCATGGATTTATGGCATTACAGAAAAGAGTAATTTCAGCAATGCAAGATAAAACAAATTCATCTGTTCAAGTAAAAGTTGTTCAAAGTCATCATTTTTTGTGTATATGAGATAAAACTAGCCATAGCTTAACTAATCCATGCAAATTCATAATTCTGGGCGTTTTCAAGACTGTCAAATTACTGTCATTTCCCCTTGTCCTCACTTACATCACACACTTGTTTTATGCAGTTCTGTGAAAGCAGGGGAGAGGCACCGGGCTTACAAAACAGATCTCAAGCAAGGCAATAACATAAGACAGACACTGCAGAGCAGTTCTGTATTTCTGCTTTGAGGTGATTCTCTGTGAACTTGAAGTATAATTGCCTTTGATGGGACAAAATTAAAGTCTTGGGTTTTGTCTCTGTTTGAAAAGCCACTCAACATCCTAAGCAGTTGTGTTTGCCCTGTAGTAAGACCTATATGGTTTGATTTCATTGGATTTTCAAGGGGATTATCTTGCCTTTCAACTCAGAAGTCTTATCACTTACACGAAAAAAATCTGACAGAAAAACCAGAGATTATTCTAGAGCTTGGAGTGAGGGGTTTTGGGGTTTTTATTTATTTGGTTGGTTTGTTGTGGGTTTTGTCAGGTTTTTTTTTCTTTTTGTTTTTTTTGAGAGAGAAAATAAGTAAGGGAAATTAAAGTTTCCTTCTGCATTACAGTTCAAATACTCCTTCATTTCTTAAGTATGATTCATTTATTGTTGCACTGTAAAATGAGATGAACAGCATTTTAAAACAGTTCCCTGAGATAGTAAAAGACTATTTGCATACCTTCCATCTCTTTTTATAATGCTGCACAACAGAACCTATTTGTACAGCTAACACTTAAAATTCTTACAACAAACCTTTTGCTTAGATGTTTAAATTACTATGTCATGCACAATAAAGGCATAGAAGGAGAATATTTTGTTTACTTGTGAAGAGAATGCTTTGAAAATCCCTGTTGAACTGGTCAGTGAATCTATAAATGATTCTAATGCTGTTCCCTGTTGTTACTCAATATCCTGTTCACACCATTCTGGCAGTGCAAAGAACTCAGTTACACTTCTACCATTTGCTGGAAGTCAAGAGCATTAACAGCAGCTGCTGCTGAAAGATTTGGCCACATACATCAGTTTTGTTTTGTTTTAAAAGCTAATAGCAATAGGATTTCTCAAGTATTTAAAATTCTATGTGGATGCACAGAAATACATGAGCTACACTTTGAAGAAAAGCTTAACATTTCAGTTCCTTCAGTTTTGGGGTACCTGACATGGAAAATCCAAACGGGGCTGCAATTCTGAGTAAACAGTCAAAAATCTTCAGTACAACATGAATAAGAAAAAGTCATTGAAACTCATGTTGAATTTTGCTATGTTTGGACCAACTGCATTAATAAAAACTTATTTTGTTAAAAATAACTCTTTAACTGAAGAAACAAATTTAAAGCAAATTATATATGAATGCACAAAAAAATTCACCTTTTTCTCAAGTTCTGTTTAGCTTTAGTAACCAATTGCAATGTATTTTAAACATGGTAACACAGCCCTTGAGTGTCTTAGTACCACTTTATTCACTCCAGTGAATTTCCTTATATTTTCTCAAGTATATTTTTGGAATCCATCTTGAAAGACATATTCTTTTCTCTCAGGAAACAAAAACATTTTTCACCATCATGACAAATGACTTACCCAAATAACATGACTTATCTGTATCAATCTATATGTCAAATTTGGATTTCGGGATTTCCACTTCAAAGATGTGAAAGTTCTCAGTCATTCTACATCATTTATTTCCAAGAAAAGTGCTTACTGTTTTATAGTTTATGGTCTTTCTAATTTGAAAAAACGTCAAACCCATGGCCCCACACATGAAAAGCAATAACAAAGCAAAGAATAATCTAAGAGGGATCTAATGACAAGCAATCAAGAAAATAAGGCTAAAATAGAGATCACATATGAATGTACCTAACATAAAAAGCAGATTATGTCTATTAACCTAGATCCCAATTTTGTTAGCACATATATGATTAACTGTTAGCATTGACTACACTCCCTCTTGTACAGCTAATTATGTGGTTTCAGGCTTAAAAGTTCTCTGTCTTCTTGCTCAATTCAAATTACATAGAACAATTACCTTATCTTAGCAAGTTAGAATTGAGAGAAAGGGTTATTTCCTTCTAAGTTAAGTTTCTCAGTTGGAGATTAAATGAAAATCTGAACAGAAAGAAGATGACAACTTTCAGGCCAACTTCAGCTGGTGGACACTGAGCACTGATAAACACTTCCTGAGAGTCTATCTGATGTTGTCACTGCTTCAAACACTTGTCACTCACAGACCTTTGGTCTAACAGTATAGCCAGAACACTTAAGACTAAATTCTGCTTTCTCAGCTGCTGCTATTTTTGTGCCATTGGCATTAACTTTGTCCTAGAAAAGTCAAATGCTGTCTCCTGAAGATACAAAAATGGCTGATTTTTCAGTAAAGGAGCAGAAGTATTAACTAAAATTACTAGAGACACTCATCCGAGTGTGAAACTGCTGTGCAAGCACACCATTTCATATGGTTTCACCTAATTCTCTCCCCCTCAACAAAAACTTTACATTTGTGAAAAACCTATGGCAACAATTACAGAATGACTTAGAGCATTATGTAGATCCCTGTTCTTCAACACCTTTCAGGTTGTGGATAAGTAGTATAATTAAGGCTTTAAACTAGGGAGTGAGATGATTTCCATAGATTTATATATATAAAATCTGATGAAGTACCTGCCCTAATGAGGTCCTAATCTTTAAAGATGGTATTAGTACTCATGTCACAAGTTACATCTTTGGAGCAAGTGTCAGAATTTACATTGTTGATCAAATGACTCTTTCTCACAGGAAGTTTTCATCATATTAAAAGGTGTGTCCATATCTCTTCTACCCTACAGAGAAACACTGCTTTGCTTCTGTTGTCTACCATATAGACAACCAGAACTCATGCAAAAGGCTTTGCAAAAATTTAACACCACAGCTGGAGTCCATAACAAAGAAGCCAGATACCTCTGATATGGGTCATGCCCACATTTTGAGCCAAATTGTGAAACATTAGAAAATTTACTGTCATTTGAATGAGCTTAAGTAATACACAACAAAGCAAAGGCATTGAACTCCATCTTTTCTCCTTTTGTAAACTTGAGAATTTGAGGTCAGTTTGCCAGTTCATTTAATAGCCACAGATGTAGCTCCATGCAATACCAGTAACTCTGCATCAGTCTTCCTCCCATGCATGAGGAAGCAGATCCTGCCTGAGCAAATAATGCTGCCTGCATTATCACTACCAACACAAATTATTACAATTGCACAAAATTCACCCTCTGCCCTTACACCAAAAGGTACCCTTGCTACATTACTAGAGGAATTAGATTCTCATCCTCCTAATTACTGCAGCTGTATGGAGATAGAGGATTTGCCCCACATATCTTCCCAAGAGCTCTTTGTAACTTCAGTCACTGATAGTCTGAACCAGTAAAAAAAAGGCTTAGTACTTACAACTAGGTGCTATGAAAAATAATGCAACTATGCAAAGCAGAAAGCCTGTGGTATACACCTGAGCAGTTATTTTTTTATATCCTGCAGAGAGAGGAGCTTAGATTTCAGAGAACAGAATACACCTGATTGATTTTGGAGAGATATCAAGTAGAATGAAAATCCCAGAGCAGAATTGCTCCTTTAGAACATAGGCATTGATTTTCTTGAATCAGTGGAAAGAAGGAACTTATGGGAGAAACACAATGGTTTATGGTATCATAAAGATCAATGCCAGCAACCTCTATTTTGTTCACTGCAAGAGCAATATGTGTTCTGCTAGGCACCTTATTGCCAGGCTGGTTTATAATTTTCCACTCTCACCCCCACAACTTTTGAAGCTGTTGGTATGCAGCCAGACCTATCTAAAAAAGGATGAAATTGTTTCACTCTTCATAAAGCATCAGACTAATTATTTACTGTTTAATGCTATTTCTGGTTTTCTGCTAAACCTAACAACAAGGAAAATATTTCTGCACCTACACAAATCACCTATTGTAAAATGTTTAAAAATGCTATTTCCCTTCAGAATCCAGACTATTAAATGCAAATTAGTATACATGCACTAAGTATGCCCGAGATCAAAAGGCATTAAACTTCTAAACACAAAAAGTAAATAAAATTCCACCTTATTAGCCAAAGAATGATTTGCTGAACAAGAACTCTGTAGACTCAATCACCTTTCCCAATGCTTAAGAAGTTGCCAGTATGTATTAAAAACATACATACATGACATAACTAAACAATATACATAAACTACCTTGTTTCTAGACAGCATAACCTGCTCCATACAATAGAAATTCACGCATTTGAATATGGAAATGAAGTACACAATCCTCTCCAATGACTGTAACTGAAATCAGAATTAAAGAATGGTTTGGGTTGAAAGGACCTTAAAAGCCCATCTAGTGAGCAGGGACATCTTCAATTAGAGCAGGTTACTCACAGTCCTTTCCAACCTGTCCTTGAGTATTTCCAGGGATGCAGCATCTACCATCTCTCTGGGCAACCTGCTCCTGTCTTTCACCATCCTCACTATAAAAAATTTCTTCTGTGTATCTAGTCTATCCCCTTTTAGTTCAAAACCATTTTCCCTGGTCCTGCTGCAACAGGCTGTGCTAAAAAGATTGTTACCATTGTTCCTATAGGACCCCATTAGGTACTGAAAGGCTGGAATAATATCTCTCTGGAACCTTCTCTTTTCCAGGCTGAACAGCCCCAACACTCTCAGCCTTTCTTCATAGCAGAGGTGCTCCACCTCAGCATTCCCTCAGGACTCAGGGATTCATCTCATCAGGTCCCATAGATTTTAGGTGGGCATGAATATCTGATGATATTCATCAGACATTCCTTTCGGGATGACAGACCTGAGGTTTCTTTCACCAGACATTCATTACTCTACACTCACCTGGCAGAGATACAAAAACCTGTTGCCACATGTCAGTTTTCCATTCTGAAACACAGTTTCTTAAAATGATTTTCCTGCATATCTGGGGGCATAACACCACTTTAGCTCTTCGTTTTAATCTGTTTTTTTAAATAGTACATCTAAATACAGATCTTGTTACTAAATACGGTGGATTATCACATCTTCTCTTAAATTTGGCATGGCCATATAATAAACGAATGCAAGATAATCCCTGGGTTTTTTTTTCTTTTTAAGGTAATAATTGTTATTACTACAACACACTCAAAGTGTTGTTACATTATACATATGCAAAACCTTTTTAGTGAAAGTGTTTGAGTGATGGTGAATTATCCTTATAGATGTATTGTTCCAATAATTAGGACCCTTCCTTAAGAAAACACTCCTCTTCAGTAGAGCTGCTTCATTTTGAAGAACACTTTTAAATGGCTGTCAGATTTTATTTCTCCAGCACTGAAAATGTCAGAGCTAAGCATCAATGAACCAAAGTGTACGTGTAAAGATAAGCAGGTGCTTATATTAGGCCTATTTTAAAGACAATAGAAGGAAGTTGTTGCAGCTGAAGTTAATTTTTTTTGAAAATATTTATTAATTCGGGTAGTATGTCAAAGTGTCTTCAAAGACCACGTGCAGAAAACTTCTTATCTCTGGAGCAAGACATCAGAGGTACAGAAACAACTGTTCATAAAAACAGCTCAACCTGGTTTAGTGGGAGGTGCCCTGGCCCATGAAGGGGGTTGGAACGAGATGATCTTTAAGGTCCCTTCCAACCCAAACCATTCTATGGCTCTATGAGCTACAGCATAATCAATACATTGGCAAAGACACCAAGGCTATATGGACGTTTCTAACAGCTTCTTAAAAAAGTCAGTTGATTAATTTATTCAGTAAAAATATAAGAGCAATTCATATATTGTGGTAGATTTACAACACAGAAAAAAAATATATAAACTACAGTAAATACAGACTTGCACGAGTTTTCCAAACAGAAGGAAGAGTTTAATAAAATAAATTCTTTAGATATTATTTATATTCTTTAGATATATACATTAAGTATCTTGTATAACACTTTGAATATCTGTTTGGGCATGCATTTTACAAACAATGTACAACTCTGTACGTGTAAATTGTGCACACTCTATTTTCAGACAACCCTGCATCTCCAAATGCTGTGTAAATTGTGTCAGAGTGGTTCCAAACAATGTTTATCAATATGGTGATAGGGGCTTTATACATATAAATATAAAAAAGAAATATATAAAGTGTATATATATAAATATATATATATATTAATGAAGACATAAATATCTACCATAATTACAGTACATTTTCCTATTTTAATTATCCAAGTCATAGCACAGTGTTTTAACTGATATTAAGCACTGATGCACATATTCAAATGAATCAGTAATATTAAGTATTAAAAATATATGGTTTTAGACCAGCATAAGCTAACTGAAATGTAACAAACTTGACATTTTAATCTTAAGCACACTAGAAGGTTTCTCTACTTTTAATTTTCAAACATTAAACTTCCCTAGAATGTTTTGCCATGTTCCAGAGCTGGAGTTAACTGCTCGGAAGAGCAGTGTTATTTTTTTTGGTACAGGAGATGCTTATCAGTGGCTTTTAAGGAGTATTTGATTTACGTACCAGCTATTCTTAAAAGACTTGCCTCAAAGAAAGTACTGATATTTTACATTCAAAATACCACTTTTTCATGGCTTATGCTAGCTGCTAAAAACTACAGAGCTTCATCCATGGGCACTTTTAAGAGCTTTAGCTAAAACCAGCCAGTTTTGAATAACATTACAAATAAAATATTACATTTAAGAAAGAATCTGCTTCCTGAAATCAGCAACTCTCTGTCCAGGCTTTTTGAATCTACAGCTTCTTAGCAACAAGACTGAGGAGAAACGTGTGAAAAAGCCCAAGTATTTCTCTTTCTTCTGACAACCTTGAAACTTCAGTCACAGCTATATTCTCCTGATTTATCTTCACATTGAACTGCAAACTTCACTCTAAACACCCAGTTCATCTTCTGTCTCTCTGCCCTTTCCTCCTCCATGGAAAAAACACTAATAGACAAGTACATTTTCAGGTTAAATGATAATTTAGTGATTTTCATTTGATCAGGAAGAACTTTTTATAGACAGTGCTGATGCATACCTTTTTGCACAGAGTTTCACAACTCTAATACAATCTTTTCCCACAAGCAAGAAAAATGTTTCTGCAGAAGCTTACAGTAAAAGGTGAGAAGGGACACGGAATTAACTTGGTTTTCTGAAGAAAAGATTCTTAGTAGGGAAAAAAATATCCCAATAATGTTGTAAGAAATGCAAGTTTATTTTACCATAATGCAAGACAATATTTTTCCTCTCCTTGCATACCACAAAGAAGAGAATTGAAAGCCCCATGTATGAAGTAGGAAAAAAAATATCAGCTGGCTTTGCTGCTGCCTGAAACCCTCACTTCAAGTTATCTTTGATTGTTTAGCTCAGGGTTGGCCAACTTCTGTTCTGGAGGTGAATTTTGGAAAACCTAAAACTGCCCAATTAGCAATTAGGTAGCATACTCCTGAAAACAGAAAATGCTGACAACTACAGGAGCCATCAGTGCAGTTCAATGAGGTCACTGGGATCCTGCTCAACCCTTTACCAGAAATGCTTTTCTGATGCTGGCACAGACCACAGCTGCTGCTAGTGCTGTAGCATCTCCTGCACAGCCAAGGTCTTCTCCATAGAAATGACAAGAATAAAACCCTCTGCATCACCTGTTGTAAGGGATGCAACCCTCCAACACACCCAGCAATCTCTTTTCTACCCCTTCTGAAGGAGCCCGGCAAAGTTCAGCTCAACTATACAGCAGAGCCTGGATGGGGGGGGAATTCAGCCAGAAAACCTCCTTACTTATAGGTAAACTTAGCAGAATTAACCTGTCTGTGAGTCCATCCTCAGTCAGACCATAAATCAGTCAAACTACCATCACTAGCTGCTAAGCCATACCATTTCCATGCAGATTGGCTAAATAGCAAGAGAAGCAGCCAACCTCCTGTAAACTTTCTTCCAGGTTGAAAATTGGCTCATCAGCCATCTAGTGACAATTGCTAATTTAGCTGTCTTCTGCTACTCGGGGCCATGTGGCTTTCCTGCTACTTAACTTGCTGTTGTTCTCCAAAAAGCATTCATGCCTTATGAAGTGAAACATCACATCATACCTGTAATCTTTCTGTTATGACACATTCAACATTTCCTTTTTTTCTTCATCTTGTTAATTGCTTTACTAAAATTTAATTTTGACTAATTAACTGAAACACTGTTATCATGCTCTAAAAACTACAGAAAGCTGAGGCAGCAAGAACTTAGTGTTGTTACAGAGTTTGAATGAGAATCTAGCTGTCTCCACAGGCAGTTTCATCTGTCTACTGATGTACTCCTGCTTTTCATCCGGAAATTACATATTCCTTTCACTTCTGAGTGAAGCATCAGCTCTAAGATTATTTTCTACTGAAAACAAAAAGAATTAAGTTTTATGGGTTTGAGTTGGGTTGTTGGTTTTTTTGTGTGTTTTGTTTCTTTTTGTTCTTTTTTAATGAAGTTGTTGGAATGATGAAACCATATGTTATCCTACCATGATGTGACATCTACACCCCTCACGTCTGTTCATATCCACTTGTGTGACAGGATAATGGAGAGATGAAAGCAATAATGAAAGCTGAATTATTATTTGAATTTCAGTTTCATTATCTGTTAAACAGGAAAGTGCTTGCTTCCTCTTGTGGTATGAGGTGAGAAGGAAGAGATTTAAAGAGAAAAAAATCAGTAATGAAATATTGCTTAGAATTCAATGGTTTTAAAGATAAAAGACTCTTATCCTGAACTTTCAGACTTTATGTACATAATGTAACTGTTGACTACTAATAATCTAAAAACAAATTAAAATTAGAAGCCTACTTCAAACTTCATTTCCCTTCCATTATTTACAACAGCTCTCTTAATCCAAACTCACTTATCAGGAGACAGTGATAGAGGGGGGAAAGTGCCAAACAACCAGGGATTAGGGCCAGCCAGCGTGGGTTCAGGAAAGACAGGTCCTGTTTGACCAACCTGGTCTCACTCTATGACCAGGTGATCCACCTAGTGGATAACAAAGTCTGTGGATGCTGTCTACCTGGACTTTAATAATGCCTTTGACACTTTCTCCCACAGCATCCTCCTAGACAAGCTGGTGGTTCATCGTATGGACACACACAGTCTTTATTGGGTTAAAACTGGCTGCATGGCAGGGCCCAGAGAGTTGTAGTCAATGGAGTTAAATCCAGTTGGCAACCAATCACCTGGGGTTCCCCAGGGCTCAGTTTATGGCCAGTCTTGTTCAATATCTTCATTAATAATCTAGATAAGGGGATTGAGTGCTTCCTTAGCAAGTTTTCAAGAAAACACCAAGTGGGTTGGAGTGTTGATCTGCTTGAGGTAGGAAGGCTCTGCAGAGGGACCTGGTCAGATTGGACCACTGGCCAAGGTCAATAAAATGAGGTTTACAGTGCCAAGTGGTGGGTCCTGCACACTGATCACAAACAGTCTCATGCAACAGGGTACTTGGGGAAGAGTGGTGGAAAGCTGCCACCCAGGATCCAGGGGTGTTGGTCAAGAGCTGACTCAGTACAAGCCAGCAGTGTGCCCAGGTAGCAAGAAGGCCAAGAGAAATCCTGGCTGTGTCAGAAATAGCATGGCCAGCAGAAGGGAAGTGATGGTGCCCCTGTACCTGGCACCAAGTGAGACCACAGCTCGAGTTCTGTGTTCAGTTCTGGGCCCCTCACTACCAAGAAAGACATGGAGCTGCTGGAGTGAGTTCAGAGAAGAGCAACGAAGCTGGTGAAGGGTCTGGAGAAGAAGTCCTGTGAGGAGAGACTGAGAGGAGTGGGAATGTTTAGTTTGGAGGAGGCTGAAAGAGACATATTGCTCTACAACCACCTGAAAGGAGGGTGCAGGGAGGTGGGTGCTGACCCCTCTCAAGTGAACAAGGATAGGACCAGAGGAAATGGCCTGTAGTTTGCACCAGGGGAGGGTTTAGACTCGATCAGAAGAAGAATTTCTTTACTGAAGGTGGTGGAATCACCATCTCTGGAAGCATTTAGAAACTGGAGATAAGGCACTTCAAGACTCCAGTGGGTGATACTAGAGATATACTTAAATTTATATTTTTTATTGGAGGAGGGATATTGACAGTGGGGCATGGTGATCCTAGAGGTCTTTGGCAACTGTGACAACTCTGTGATTCTAATCTTGATCAAAACTGCCAAATAGGTAGGTTTTCTAAATCTCATCCCATACATGAGATTAAAAAGAACTAGAGCAAGGCAATTCCAACATGTTTGCTGTAACATAAGGTGCCAATCCTTTAAAGGTCTGTTAGGATCATGATAGGGAAAATTAATTAAGACAGAGCTGTATTAGACAAGGCATTGCCTATTCCTTTCATGGGCAACAGACCTAATCTCACCAGTTTGATGGAACATCCTTAGAGCTGCCAAAAAGGAGTAATTAAATCCTAACAGTCAAACAGTCAGATGCCAGTGTGGACTATATGATGTGAATTAATATTCTTGTTTACCAATTAAGCACTCCCATGGTTTTCAGGATGCAGCCTGCAGTACCATGTTCACTGCCCTATTCCTATGTATTTTGGCATCTAGAACATTTGCAAGTGCTAATACTACTACAGCTGCCTTCTGAGCACTTCAAAGGATAAATAAAATTAGTCTTACTATGCCACTAAAAAGAATAAATGTACTTTAGTAATTCTACAGATAGAATTTAAATCACCTACATTATTTCCCCTGGGAAGATAAGCAGCTACTGGGACAGAAGTTCCCTATCCTCCAATTTTCACTTTTGTACCTTAAACCCTAGGCCATCTTTTGCCAAAAACACATTACTAGAATAGCACAAGACTTGCATGTTTTGCAACTTAAACACATTTTCGTAAAGCACAAATGGAAATTCGTGACCCTGTAATCTTATCCCATGTTACTTCAAAAAAAAAAAATCCAATCCAATCCAATGTTACTTAAAAAAAACCAAACAAAACAAAACAAAACAAGCCCAAAAAAACAAAACAAAACAAAAAAAAAAAACCCAAACAAAAAAACCAAAAAAAATCACAGGTAAATGCAGTCCTTATTCTAAGGAACTTGAGAAGAACCACTAATGAATATTTGATTTACTCCCACTTCTTTTTTTTATCACTCTTTATCTCATGAGACAAAGGAGAAAAAGATGAGTAGAAAGCTCTCTTTCCAAGCTACACAGATTCAGCTCTGAACAATAGCAGGTGTAATGTAAAAAAAAGAAAAACAAAACCAAAAAACTATGAATTAACAGCATGCTTATAGTAATATTTCTGTAAGAAATACATACCTGTATCTGTGGGTGCTTATATATCAGGGCAAAATCTGTTCTCAAGTGAATCTGCTAGTAAACTTTGTAGTAAATTTAACTTCATATTAAACCCCCATGAAGAAGTCTAAAGGGCCTCTAACTCACATAATCCAAAAGACTCTGCTAGGATTACAATAAGAACGCATAGCTCTTCAAGTAGAGAAAACGTGTAAAAATTGTTCTGTTTGCTCCAACAGAAAAGTAGGAGTCAGCTCACACAACACTCCACCACATTCTACACTTGATAATTAAATTGGAATTGCTCCATGACAATGGTGAAAAGTTGAACTCTCACTGCCTAGTCCAGTCCTGCCTACCAGATCACTTCTCAGCTAAGTCTTCTGGGGGTTCCTATCTGCCAAAGTTCCACTGTCTGGCATCTTTGCTCTCCCTTGGTTATCTTTCCAGTGGGACCATATTCTACTTCTAGCTGGATGCTTGAGTGATCTTTGACCAGACCGGATTGTTGTCACCTATAAAGTCACTGAAAGTTGCTTCCTTCAAATATTTTTGCTCTAGTTCATCAAACAAAAAGAAAATTCTGTTTCATTATTTAAAATAAAATAATCCCACTCGTTTTAGGCTTACAGTTCAATCAATAGTTTCTGTGCACCAATCAATAGTTCTGTGCACCAACTCGTGTCTCACATTGTATGCAAGCAAAAGTCAAATTAAAATGGAGATTTTGGGCACCAAGAGGTGGGATGGCAGAAGAGAAACGAGGATGGAAATGTGACTGCTTCCTCTGGCATCTTGAGATTATACCAAGTTTGAAAAGAAAACGAGCCTGAAGTCTGTATTTTCCATCACTGATGTTTAAATCATACAGTTCCACTGTGTAGTTTTATCTTTTGTTTTGTTACTTGAATTTTGCTGATTTTCAAACTTCTACACTCCCTTAAACTGAAAACAATTACTAACTTGTTAAAGAAAGAACTAGGGACATTTACACCTCCTATGTAGTTTAATGACCTTGAGAAAGCCACCCAACAGCTCCATGCCCACACATGAGTGTGACAGACCTGTCAATCTGTACTTTATATCTATCACTGCAGTGACTTTTAAAAAAATTCTCTTAAGAATTTCACACATGTAATAAAGATTGACAAGCACACAATTCATTCTGTAGGTCATCCACTACACAAATGTATTTTGCATTCCTTGCCTGAACAGGGTTTTTTTGGTAAAAACAAGGTCACCTTGGATTATCAAATTCTATTCTGGAATATAAAAAGCCTTCAAACTCCAATGGATGGTACACAGCCTTGATCTTCACATTTGTTTATGCTCCCACAGTGTTTTTCACACAACTCTAAAATACAGCAAGAAAGCAGTCATATTCCACCTCTTGGAAAAAAAACCATACAGATCTTTGACAAAGTTGGATCCTTGCTCACATACCAAGCCGCCCCTGACAAACAGAGCTCACCAGAGAGCATCACAAAACATGCCTAAATCTGTTGTGAGCATGAAGGTTTAAAAATGAAAAGTGACTTAAAATCTAATAACTGAAGCCTAATAAAAATTACTTAATTAAGCTCTAGCCTGATAATACATATATTTTTGGTGCACAGATGCAAGGGATCTGCCCCCATAAAATTATGTATTTTTACTTTTTCTGAATATTTCTTGTTCAGATGGAATTTCTTTACGGAGAGGGTGATCAGGCATTGGAATGGGCTGCCCAGGGAAGCAGTGGATTCTCCGTCCCTGGAGATATTTCAAAAGAGACTGGATGTGGCACTCAGTGCCATGGTCTAGCAACCGCAACGGTGGATCAAGGGTTGGACTCGATGATCTCTGAGGTCCCTTCCAACCCAGCCAATTCTATGATTCTATGAATACAGAATTCATCAATCCCTTGATGAGCCAAGTAGCAAGTTAAACCAAATGGGACTACAAAACACACAAAAGACAAATAGTAAATGAACTTTAAGCTAACACTTGCTGACTCTCACAGTAGCTAATCTGACTTGTGGATATGTCCTTTATCCTAGTGACCATGTACTGTGCTCATCTGAAGAATTCTATTAGATTTTCTTAGTTTATAGGCTTGCTCTTACAACACTGCCCTCTGACATATAAATAGCAGTCAAGACTCCAAAGAAAAGCTCACAGAAAACTGTGCAGATGCATTATTGATTGCTGTATCCTTCTTCATATGAAAAAAATGAAATAGTTAACAATACAGACTTCTACAATGAATTTTACAGTGTCAGTTAACAGGCATCCTCAGTTGACTCTTCATAACAAAATGTCATACAAGCAACATTATCCCTACAGGTCTATAATTTTGCTAAAGCTGTAACACTGTTGTATTCCTGGGTAATGGATTAGGAGTTCACACCTTTTAAAATCTCTTTTGTACTAATTTTACCTACCAGAATTTTATTCAGTGCTTCTAAACAATTTTAAAGCTAGAGTTGCAGATTATTTTCTGTAAGTTGTTTCTCTGAAGTATGTTACCACTGTTATGTTTACACCACCACGACACCTGTAAATACTCATTTTCAAGACAAATGGTTTCAGTATCAGAAACAGCTATCACAATTTGTCAAGAGCACTGAGCGTGTTCCTCTTTGCTGAACAATAGCTTAAAAAGGGGAGTTCAACCTTCTCTGCAGGAGATTAGTCATAACACCACTAGGAACAAGGCTACACTTCAGCCAAGAGAATCACAATACAAAATACAAGCTGAGAATCAAAGCTGTCCATAAAAATCCCAACAAGCCCTCAAATACTAACTTAAAAAAAAAAATAAATAATTGCCTAAGTGTAGTGAGACAGGACCAGGTGCCCTGAGTTATTGATGAGTGGGTGTGGGTTCACCTGTGTCTGGCCTCCCTCCTGAGCATGTGCAGGAGATGGGGGCCAATAAGAGAGCAGCTGACACCCACGGAGGGGGCTCTCACTCTTCAGTGAGGATGGAGAAGCCCACAGCTCGAGGAGCCCCAGGAGCAGGCAAGAAGGGGTAGATCCCGAGGCCTCAGGAACAGCCCTAGGACATCGTCCAGGAATGGGCTAAACCCCGAGGCCTCAGGATCAGCCCTAAGAGCAAGAAGGGCTCCTCCTGCTACACCTAAGGGGATGGAAAGGAGTAAAATGATCTATAAGATGCTGGTATGACACAGTAAGATGCTTATATTTTTCATGACATCATTTTTCCAATGGCACAAAAGGAATTCTCCCCTCTGTTCCTCTCTATATAGTACAGGAGCATTTTTACTTAAAAACAGGATTAACATCAACCATCACATCGCAGATGGTATTTGAACCCTTTTTTAGGTAAAAGCTTCACACAGAAGACATTTTTTTTTCTGGTGTCAGTCATGTGGTATTTTCTGCAATAATTTTGTTCTGTTACAGTTGATATTACACAGACAAAACCGAGTCAAGGGGGCAAAATGATGCACATGCTGTTATTTAAGACAAGACCAAAAAAACGCAAAAATAAAAAAGAAAAAAAAAACAGACGGAAAGCCACCTGATAAACTGAACTCATGCAGTGCAAAGAAAAATGGCTTCTGTTGGTTTAACCTAACAATTGGTGAATTCTACTAGATATCTAGATTGTAAACATTTTGGTTATAATTCAGAAACTCAGTTTGCTCATCAGTCTAATGCTCCATTATTCACACTGAGAGTCAGGTTGTTGTTTGTTTTGGGTTTTTCCCTATTCCCCTAACACCCACATTTGAAGGAATGAAGATGTTATTTCATGAATTTCAAGAAAATGTACTTCCTTTACCCAAAGTATTCAAATGTAACTTTCTTTAATCATTCTTGAGCCTAAATTGGTAGTGTGAAAACTACATCTCAACAGAAAATAAGAAAATTTTAAAATCTGATGATAACCCAGCCAGTGAGGCTGAAAAGTAGCACAGCACAGCTTATGTATATTGTCAATGAGTAGGGACATCTTCCCAGCTCATCCCTTTAGGAGTGCTGCCAGGAAAATTCATTAATGTAATATAATACATTACAAAACTTAAAGTATTTCTTTTGCATTAATCTCCCTGCAGATTAATTTAATACAAGTACAAAGTACTTTAGTCACACTGATTAGGGTGGGAATTTTAATTACTACTTCAGTCACTGGTCCAAAGTATAGGTCCAGGGTATCCCATAGTGAAAACATTATGTTTTGGAAGGGACCTGGGGAGGTGACATTCCTTGGGAGAGAAGTGGAATTGTTCAGTTTACATTATGTGATATCTGTCTATGGATTCACCCATCCACCCACCATTTTGAACTAGGAGTCTTTGGCACAACTAGAAACACTGCAACTGCAGGTCTTGGAGTCTCTTTGGCATTTCTGGTGTGAAATTAATGAGCCTCAGGCCTCAAAGTGCCTACAGAATCACATTACCACGCTCTTCAAACACAGAGCATGTGGTTTTTTTTTTGCTTCTGATCTTTTGTTTACTAAGTTACACCACTGTTTTTTGACTACTTGTTTCTCCACCATTAGGCTTGCACTTAAATGCTACCTTTGTTTGCAGCCCTATCTTGATGTTTCTCCTGACAGATTACCTACAGGCAGGGGAATATAAACACCTGACAGTGATGAGCTTCACTCCAGTTCACATCACATTTTGTTACATTTCTCAGCCTGCCAATTAAGTCTGAAGGGATGAAGCTACTGCAATTTGACAGTCACACAGCAACCTCTTAAGATACATCAAAAAAGAGCATTTGATGCACTGTAAATCATAATCAGATGCCAATTTAACTTAAGTTATTCCCTGGTGAGGCACACACTTGCTTTGATTCAGCTGCTTTACCTTTTTGGTCTTTTAAGCTAAATGCATCACAAAGCCTGATGCTTTCAATGATTCATGCTGGGGTCTAAGGCACTCCTACAAACAGGTGAGAAATTATTTCCACAAACAAGTTTTATTAAAATAGTAGAGAAGGGACTGATTATAAACGGACACAAACTTCACCTCCTTGTGGCAGAGGAGTGACTAAATTTTTTTTTAGCAAGAACCTGCCATATACATTTCCATACTTAAAGCCCCATACAACAAGAAAAAAAAACCTCACTCACTTCCACGTGGCAGAGGAAAGACACTGTAGACAGAAAATAATAAAGAACTGTACAAAGGAATATTTAACACTCTACATTTCCCATCAAATAATATGATGTAAACTTGAAAAACAGTTATTGCAAGCTATCCTTCCATTCCAATAAGGAAAGAATTTTTAGTATCATAGAGAGATCCAATGCCACATATTATCAATTCTGTCTAATGCTATATTGAATTAAAAGTTATCTTAAAATTGAATAAGTATTCATCAGATACCACTTCTTTACTTAAAGAGAAATTACTGTTTCCTGCATGTAACTGTGGATGGGGAGATCTGTTGGCAGAGTGGACTTGGCTTCCCAGTCTAAGTAGCAAAGGAGTTGCAGAATTCTTGTTTTGAGTGGAAAGAATGGTCCTTTGAGTAAGACACAGGTCAGTGAGGAATGACTAACAGCTGGAAATTGAAACCAGGAAAAGCAGAATCACCTCCCCAGTCTAAGAGCGGAACACGCAGTATCACCAATGCAGTGAAAATATCTCAAGCCTCTTCCTGTGAAAGGAAGATAACACCATATCATCCTCTAGGAGTGCTGGGAGGATTAGTGTTTGCAAGAGCCCCAGCACCTCAGAATTAATATTTATGATCATCAGTCTCCTCAAATTTGCATGCTGAATCCATCTAGGTGATATGCGAGTACCATTTGTGTTTGCAGTACTGATATACCAAAAAAATGACAGCTTCATAACATGTTATTTTTTTCCCCCAATTAATTTCATTTACTCTAAGGACCTCTTTCTGTCTAAGAGGTGCATACTGCTTTATAGAATAGATTAAACCCAATAATAATGTTGGTTTAATTTATGGACAGATAATTCTGCATATTTTTTTCTTGTCACAATAAGGAATTATCACTTTGCCAACAAATTTGCATTCATCCTCACGCATCACAGAATAATTATGGAAATCAGATGAAGCTACTGGATCAACCACTTTGTGGTTGCAGAGGGATAAAGATATTCAAAAGAGAGAACTGGAACAAAAAGCCTGAAGAATTAATAACTTAAAGGTTTGTACATATTATTAATTCAAAATGTTTAGAAGCATTGCAATAAACATCAAATATACAAACTTGCAACTGAACACATGTCCCAAAGAATATAGCAGAACAAGCAAAATAATGAAGCTACCAAGAAGACACAAGTACCATTCTGGTCATTAATTCTGACAAATCTCTTACTACCACAGCTCAAGGCTTTGCTGCTCAGAACTAGGGGTGAGCAAAGAAGATGGCTTATGGTCTACCTGTTTCGTGTCTGTGCATAGGAAAGGAATATATGAAGTGTTTGTCATTTCCATGTGACAGGAAAACTGTTTCTTATCAAAATTTAATTCTCTATTGGACAACTAGAATTAAGTAGTTATATTCAACAAACTCCTTTCTGCTCCACAAAATCCCTCTTCTTAGTGCTGCTTGATGAGCACAGAGAAGCGAATGCGCATCCAGAACTGCTTGCAGAGAGCTGCTAGTCTATTGACCTTGAAAATAAAGGAATATTTATTTTATGGCTGAATATTTGCTCCAACAAAGAATAAGGATCTATAGCAATCCAAACAATCACACAGAAATATTAATAAGTCAACATTATACATCTAGTTATCCGCTCAAGCAACATCTTAACTTCACCCTGCTTCAAAATTGCAATACCAGGAAAAAAAAAAAGTATATTTGAATGGTAACTTTTGTATGGATGCAGAACTCTTAAATTTTTAGCACTACTATGCCACTGTTAAAGTATTACTCTCTTTAGAATCTTCACTGTCACCAGTTTTCTTCCTGTTTACCTTTTTCATGTTTTCAATTGCAACTCTTTTTATAAGATATGTAAGTATACCCCACAGATGTTCAGTCAGTGCATGTTTCCAAGGCATTTTAAATTTGATGCAGACATTGCAGCCTGTGAAGGGGATGAGGCTCCAAGAACTTTAGCAAAAAAAAAAATTCAGCAATAATATTTGCTTGACATTGCTTGTAGAAACTTGATATTTAACTGGCCTTGAAACTGAAACTTATTTCTATTTATGCTTTATTGAAATGAAGTTGTTATTTGTAAAGATTTGCTCTGTAAAGGTATGCAGAGAATTATGTGCTTTTGTCTCTCTTCTCTATCTCCTCCTTTCAAAACCTAAAGGAAGGAGTAGATATTTCTGGTTTCATGGTATACAGGACATCTTCTTCAATTAACGAATCCAAGTCACATGCAGACATGATCAAACTTGGCCATAAAAGTAGTTTATTTTCTATGTGGGTGTGAAAACAGAATTGATGGCAGACACAGAGAGCATGTTGGTAGAAAGACAACTCATTTTCCAGACTCAGTTCACAGGCCAGGATAAACTAAGACCTGAAAGAAGTTATTAGGTCAAGGAAAAGCTGGGCAAGTGTGTGTATATATATATATATATATATTTATTTATTTATTTCCATTAAGCTCTATTTTGATTATGCTATTCTTGGTCACTCCATTTCATATTGCTCAAAGCATAGCAGAAGAATATCAGAACCATATTGTAAAGTACAAGACAGAAAACCACCTTTATCCTGGCCCAAACCAAGACACATATCCACACCTTGTTGGATGAACTGATGCAAATACTACTGATGAAACAGGTTATGTGGTTCTACCCAGACTTGATGGCAGAGCACTGTTCCTTAGGAAAAGTGCACAGAGATACTGAGAAAAAGGAAAAGAGAATGAATAACTGCATAGATGGTTCTTGAAATAGGACCTCTAACACCCACTTCTACCTTCAGGTTAAATTCAGTGAGTTGCAGATATGATATACTAATATGATAAATACTGTGAAACAACTTCTATTTTCTCAGAAATTACAAAATTGAAGGCTTTCATCAAAACCAGAAAGCTGTTGTGGTGCCATTACTTTTGGAAGTCTGTGCTACACCAGTAACATGTAGGGAGCCGTAGAAAAAGCAAATACTAATTCAGAAAATAAAAGTAAAGAGTAGGAGGAATTGATTAAACCACTCAAGAAAGATGAGAGACTGCTCTACAACAAGCTGGAGACTGGGGTGGGTGTACATTATGACAGGTGGGTTTGAGTGAATCATACTTCTGTAACTTGATTTATTTTAGTAGAAATTTAAAAAAAAATTATTTCTGATATAAACAAAAACCGTAGAGGTTTCAGAGCTTCTATGCTGCTCAGTGGAGGCAGAAATTCAGGTGGAGAGCAGCATGAGAGAGAAAAGAGTGCTCGTGGAAGAGGTTTAATTTATCCTTGCCTGTGTTTGCCCATGGGTCATAATGTCTATGTGATTGTCTCAGAGGCTGCTTTGAAACAAAAAAAAAAAAAAAGGAACAATATATTAGAATAGTCTTCTTCAAAGGAGTGATAGCAAATGCTTAAAGTATTTGAAAGCATTTAAGGAAGAGAGGGTAAACAAGCTGGCTGTGGGTCAGCTTGGGTGTCAGTCGTTTCTGACCAAAGCAGACAAAGGCCTCACTCTTCAACAAACACTATCAAGCCACATTCTCAAAGATAAGTTGTGTTGGCCAACCAGTGATCATTATTGTGACTGTCACATTGATTATTCCAAACATGTGCACTTAAAATGTTAATCTGAGTATTGACAAGAGGGAAAATTTACCTCTTATTGAAGCTGTATGCAGCCATGTCATGAGCTGACAGAGTCATGCCCATTACTGACTGCCAAGATCTTCATTTATGGGACCTGTAGAGCTACTGGATGAATGCCAGAACTATTAGTGTAGACCTAATTTAGTATAGATCTATACCTGATTAGACCTATAGCATTGGTCTAATGCTAATAGACCAATAATGCTATATTGGTCTAATACTTCTAAGGACTGTTAACTTCTGCTGCTTATGCTGACACTTCCATTTCTTCCTCAGGGAATTAGCATCAGGAGTATTAATTACAGGAGTCAGAAAACAGTAAGATAATAAATGCTGAAGGAAATTCTCAGTTTACTCAAAGCAGAAAAAGAATGTAAGGATGTTTTTTCTTATGTTTAATGCCAATAAGCAAGGCATGGTTAAGATTAATAATGGAATGAAACATTGCAATAATAAATTACTATTATGGTTACCATTTACAACTTGGTTGTGGCTAATAAGCAGTGAGACTGCTGTACATTGTAAAACATAATGCATAAATGTATAAGTCTACTTTTGTGCTAAATGACTGTCACAGATCCCTTCTTAAAAATGTCTAT
Organism: Calypte anna; assembly: GCF_003957555.1. Lineage (NCBI taxonomy): Eukaryota > Metazoa > Chordata > Aves > Apodiformes > Trochilidae > Calypte > Calypte anna. The sequence continues at coordinate 36,318,075 of NC_044248.1, read as the reverse complement.
CATATTTTAGAAAAACTTTAAAAAAATTAAATATTATAATAAAGCACTGTATAATGAGAAGGAGTACAAAACAGGTTCTAAAAAAACAGCAGGTGAGACACATTGCTTGCTAGGGTGACCTTTTGGAAATATCTCCTCTGATGATGTTCAAAGTGAGAGGCAAGACTATCTTTAATTACAGCTTAGGAGCATAGATATGACTATTCATAATTAGAGGTCACTTCATCTTGTGTCAGGTACAGTTTTGCTATTATGGCACAGAGTAACATCAGTTAAGGTTGTGTGACAAATACCATTCTGCTCTGCTGTATTTCCACTTCTTAATTCTGAAATTTTTCAACTGTGACATAACTTTTCCCCCAAGATAAGGCTCTAATTCCTCATTTAATATTATACAGGGACAGAAGGATAAACTTCTGTTCAAAGCAATATTCCTCCCTACGGGAAAGTTTGGGTGCAAAACCACGAATGAAGATGTTCCTTTGTGAGAGAAAAGAAAAAAATCAACTTTTTTCCCATTAAACAGAAAAACATCTTCCTTTTTTAAGTAGCTTCAGCCATGGGAAAAAGCAGAGGACTGAAAGCTGAAATTTGACATCAAAATAACCCTCACTAAAAAGAAATTCTTATGAGTATTTTATCAAAAATTGGTTTAGAAAAGCTCTCCAAAAGTGCACTGGCTGTGTACATGTCTGAACAGGATTTGTTTCTAAGCTTTTAAAGAGCACAGCTAGAGAAGACTGCTCCAAATGTATGTGTGTTGGTAGCTCCACAGGGAGAAGGAAACTTAAAGCCACACAAAAACTTCAGTTTACTTCTGGTACTGGGCAAAGTTCCTCAAGTGAAACCAACTTCCATTGCTGTTCCACTATTTATTACAGTTGTCAAATGAAAGTTGATCAATAGAATTCATGATACATCTATGTTTTAATTTTATTCGGTTGTTTTAGGATTTAACACCATTAGAGTTAGATACCCTTATTTCTTACCCAAACGTTTCTATTCCTTTTGCTGCGTGTCACTGACAGTCCTTTAAAGGGCCTGTGTTAACATAAAAACCCCATAAAGATCCCATTAAAATAATGGTATTCAAGGGACTAAGGTGGAGCATCTGTGGCTGTACTGGAGAGTATTTCCCAAAATATTCCTGACTATGGTCTCACATGATTTGGATCTTTCTGAGAGCACACATCCCAGCTTGCACAACGCACTGTGAAAATGGTGAGTTCAGAGTTACCAGAGCTGAGATGCAACATGCAAGCACTCCCCTAAGAATCTTGCTTCTGATTGAGGCTAAATTCAAAATCCTAAAAATGTTTTTGAACAAGGTTCCCTTTCACACGTATAGGCCACCTAGCCTGTGGGATTAAAACCCACAAGCATCTGCTTTGGTGAAGTTTGGTATCATACAAATACCATGACAGGATTTGCATTCTTTCATTCTGCAGAAATGCAGAATTTGTTTTAAAGATGAATTCAAAAGACCAGCGAAAGGACAGTTCTCCATCTTGGTATAAAACCAGGTGCGACTGGGTTGGGTGCCCCCAAACCAGGGGCTTGGTTTCATTTCACAGTCTAATATAAAAAGCTCATTAATTCAGATATCTTCAACTATCCCAAAGAGACATGGCTTTTATACTGCCCTGCTTCATTACATCTGTGTTTTCAGAACCACAGAATGGAATTTTGTTTTCAATTCTCATATCTAGAGCAAGGAGAGGGGCAAAGGTTATTATCAGGTTGCTAAGGGAAATGCATCATCTCATCATCCAAATCCAATATTATAGACTGACAGTATTTGGAGAGGGATATGGCTTGTAAAACCAGTCATTCACATTACTACTGGAACAATATTGCTTTCTCTTGGAGTGAGTCATAGAATCATAGAATCATAGAATTGGCTGGGTTGGAAGGGACCTCAGAGATCATCGAGTCCAACCCTTGAACCACCGTTGCGGTTGCTAGACCATGGCACTGAGTGCCACATCCAGTCTTTTTTTAAATATCTCCAGGGACGGAGAATCCACTACTTCCCTGGGCAGCCCATTCCAATGACGGATCACTCTTTCCGTAAAGAAATTCTTTCTAATATCTAACCTAAACTTCCCCTGGCACAACTTAAGTCCATGCCCTCTTGTCTTGTTGAAAGTCATTTTGCAAAAGAGCCCAACCCCCACCTGGCTACACCCTCCTTTCAGGTAGTTGTAGAGAGCGATGAGGTCTCCCCTGAGCCGCCTCTTCTTTAGGCTGAACAACCCCAGTTCTCTCAGCCTCTCCTCGTAGGGTCTATGCTCGAGTCCCTTCACCAGCCTGGTTGCCCTCCTTTGGACCTGCTCCAGAACCTCGATATCCTTCCTGAACTGGGGGGCCCAGAACTGGACACAGTACTCAAGGTGTGATTCTGTTACATTTTATATTACTTTTTTTCCACTAAGGGCATTGGCTCTGAGATGTATTAGACATTTTCCTGGTTTGGCCTCCATTTTACTTGAATTCTGAAGAAAATACTTCCCATTTTGAAAACCAACTGAAAAATGAAAGATTATTTAATGTTTCCTGTCCTTTTTTTTTTTTTTTTTTCCAGTTTCTTGTGCCATTTTCTACTATAAAATATAAAGGAAGGAGACTCTTAATATGAAGAAACACCTTCATTTTTTTATTAGAGAAACTATTCCACTTCAAAGAAGTAAATTACAACCCATTTAGAGCTATATAAGCACCATTCCCTTTAACAAATAAAGGCTCTACAGTGTATTTGTCAGAGTGCTCTTGATGCAAATCCAGCAGTGTTTGCTTACTCCAGATAAGAAATTCAGCATGAGACTTTATTGAAAATATTTCAAGCTAGATTTGCTTATCTCTCACACCTTTACCTGAGCAGCCCCTTTCTTTCTATGAGACATATCTTTATGTGACATATCTTAGTGGTTTTTCAGGCACAGAGAGAAACAGCACTACTGAATCTGCCCTATAACCTTGATCAGACTTCATTGTGCTTTTACGGTGGTTTCCCAAGGAATGTGTGTTCTAGGATCCTGGCACAACCATGCTCAATTTCAGAGGAATCTGATTGACAGATAAGTATTAAGCCCCAAAAGAGGAAGGAGAAACAGTGAATAGCTGGCCATGGATACCCCATCTGTACCTTCACTGATGAAACCACTAAGCAAGAACAGTCTTTAACCATTTTAGGAACAGAAATCAGGTTGGTTATCAACTCTAGGGTACAACTCTTACACATACATATAAAAGAGAGGGGAGGGAGAAAAAAAAACAAACATCAAACCAAAAAAACCCAAACAAGCTTTTTATGGGGTTGGTGAGGTCCAAAGGAGGTTGGCATTTCCTGCTCTGGAGGCTTGTGCAAGAAAAACATAAAACACATCATCCAACTTCATGAATTCTAATTCCTCAGCTTTAATTCAGCATCACCACAACTCAAGCTACTGTCTTCACGCAGTAGGTGGAATCTTACTGGGGAAAGGGGAAATTTTAAAAGGGGTATTGGCTTGTCCACAGTATGACACACGTTTGAGACAATGGTGAAAAAAAAAATTAAGTTCCATCTTTCTTGTCTAAGCAAGCAACTTGGCAAGGCAACCACTCTGCTTGCAGCCAAAGCACCACTCTGAATACCTGGGTGGCCTTAGGACCTCTTCCAAGAGTCAGGCTCTGTCTAAGGCCATTCTGTGTCCTAGGTTTGGATATCATTTTCAAGTGAAAAAGTGACATATAACCACTTGTTCCTCATCTTAAACCTTACAAAGTCGCACATACTATCCCAACATTTATCATGAAAATCAACTAAAATGGCAGGCCTGTGGCATACAATGTATTTATGAAAAACTTTACTGGCACATCATTAATGTCTCCTATATCTTTGTGGTAGCTACTTGATTCATTAAAATATGTACTTGAAATGCAATATGAAGAGAAATCCCTTGATGAAAACTGGTATAACCACATATACAGGAATGCACATCCCAAAATGTATCACCAGCAGATGATATGGGTACAAACACAGTCTTATAAATAATGGCTTATAGCTCCTGTCTACTGCAAAAATAATTCTCAAAACTAATGATGTTTTATCCTAGGCATTTCTTGAAAAGTGTATGGAAAATATGTAAGAACATTTGTCGATATCATAGTAATTATAAGAAAACGAAGCGGTAATAATAGCACTTTGTAGTACACCAGCCAATATCAATATATAATATTTAATAAATTAGTTAACTGTACCTTGAAAAATAATGGCTCCTCAGGAAGAGGGCTAACAGGGAGTGAGGTGGTGCTACTAGCTGGACTCATGTCTGCACTCTGAAAAAAAAGCATACAGGAGTTTGTATTTCCAATTCTAAGGACATCTTTTTATGCTTTGGGATTAAAAAGGGGGCTCAAAAAAAAGACTGTAAATCCAACAGAATTAGATCAACAAAGCAACTGCAATCTGTACTGTATTTACCTTTAATTAGTAATAGTATTTCATTAATAGGTAAGCACTTTGCACTTTATTTTAAATCTACTCCCCATTTAAAGCCTGGAACATATGCACAAATACACAAGCATACTGTGTCTACAAAAGAGTAATACAAGAAGATAAATGAGAACACAATTCTTTATTTCTTTTTAATGATCCAATAATAAAGTTTGTTGGTGAAATTAATGGGAAAAAAGATATTGCAGGAAAATATTTGGATCAAAGTTTTAAAAAAGATCACTTTCACATGAATCAATATATCTTACAAGGAAGCACTAATACCTGAAAAGAAACAGTGAACAGGATAGTTAGTAATGAGAATAACTCAGTGTACATCAGTGGACCCATCCAGCCAAAATGCTTGCAAGATTGATCTACCACCCACATTTTTTAGGTAGTATTTTATTAACCTGTTGGTTAAGATAGTCATCATTTTTGTAGATGAGACAGATATGAAATGAAGTGTAGAAACTCTTAAAAATTTGGAACCATAACAATAACAGAACAAGATCTGGATTGAAAGAAAATAAACAATACCAAGGTTGTTATGAAGAAAACCAGAACATATGATACTTTTCAGAAAAAAGGCCTTAAGTGCTAAAATGTAAATATCCACCACTAACACCACCAATAAAACAGAAATGATTCAATGGTAAGTATAAAAAAATTAATTTAGCACAGGCCAGAAGTTCATTTCCTTTTCACACTGGCATTCTAACAGGATGATTTAATGAATTCAACTTATTCAATTAACTGATCAGATGTCTGGTTCACATCTCTACAAGTCTATTATGATCCCTTAGATACACCCAAACCTACAAGTGAAGAACAGTTCTACTCTGACAGTTCACTCATCACAAGATGTTTATGCAGAGATGCAGGATTTTATTCAACCAACTGGTACAGGGTGAAAACTGAGATGAAATTTTGAGTACCAAATCTCTGTGTCAGATCTGAAATAGAGGGCACAGACTTCAAAGTTAACAACCACTGAGAAAATCACTAAGGTTAATCATATGCATATCAGTTACACCACATCTGAAAGAAAAAATAATTGTTACTTGCAAAATAAAAAGGATGAAAATGAAAGGAGGAAGGAGGGGGCCATGGTAATTATTTCTTAAGAAAAAGAGAGACACAGGTAGTTTATAACCCATGGAACACAGAGAAGCTGTTGAGGAATAAAGAAGATTACAACCCGTCAGAAAGCCCGTGTCACTGTTGAATCTACTGTTAAAGGTTCAGTTTTTAACACAGACTCCTGCATTTGATCATCAAGGAAACTGATAATATTTATTAAAAGAAAGAAACATAGCTCTTCTAGGTTAAACTCAAAGTGCAGACAAAACTGGAGACCTCTGTGAGAACAAATTGCTTCAAAAGCCAACAGTTCAGCTAAGGACAATTTGTCTTTTAGTTTACACAGAATAGAAGAAAACTAAGAGGGGGGAAAAAACCTCAGAGAGCTGCTTTCCAAACCAAATCATGCACCCTAATTTGCGTGGGAAGGCAGTCTAATTTTTTAAGCATTGAAACAGCCTCACTATGAAATTCTGAAAAGCAATTGGTACCTGTAGGCTCTAAGAGCTGCAAGTACTTCAGTGACAGCTGGAATCTAAGAAAGGTCAGAGAGCCCTGAGGATGCCAAAGTTACTCTGACAAAACTTCTCAGGGCCCATCCATGTGGTAATATCAGAAAAACATGTTCTTTGCTGATGATGGGACATGAGCCAGTCCAGGTCTGGATGCCCTGCTGATGTGACATCATACCTGAATTAGACAGGCTGCTGAGAGATGGGGGATATGAGTAGGGACATTGTGACTAAATAGCTCCTGGATTGCAAATGGTTTGTGTGTGTCCAGAGAGAAGCACTGGTAAAAAAGCCTGGGTCTGGCTCCATCTGTCCACATATACACATCCTCAGTGGCCCCTTCAACAACTTCAGTAATTTTCCTCTCTAAGGAACACAGCACAGCTTCTCTGCGAGTGTTAATTAATTAAATCCAGTGGTGCTAACACAGTTTATTATAGCAGAGGATTGACTAAGTACTGAAAGGACTGTTCCTCGAGCTATTTAAAAAAAAAACAAAAAACCCTTTGTAACTAATCAGTGCTTTGAGAGAAGTTACCACTTTGCCCTCCTGAAAGGATATATTAACAATTTCAAACAACCTCCCACCTATATGTACCATCCAGGGGGTATAATCACAGTTTGCAGCCTACAGCTCCCTATACACAGAAAACCTCTGCCTCTGTGAGGAACTGACCCAGCCAGGACTTTTCATCTGATGTTGCCTGAATCAATTTGTTCTCATAAAAGCAACATCCACTTTAAGACTGGCTCAAAGCTGATAGATTTTTAGTTATAAATTAACTAGAAGATGTTACACCATTAGGCTATAATCATATCTTCTAAGTTACAGGAGATTTGAAGCATAGTTTCTATCGTAATTACGCATATCAGGCAAAATGAGGTAAATTAGGATATCCTCTAATTTTGCTGCACTTTGCTGAGCAAAATATTTCAAATATTTTAAAATGTATTTTTGAAGTATGATGACACCAAACTGGCTTGTGAAGACTGAGCCGTTTCCCTGAGTTCACTGGAAACCACTGAGTGTTCTGGGAGCCACAGAATATTGCAAAGATTTCATCACCTTAACTCTATTTTTTAAATGTCTGAATATCAACCAATTAAAGTACTTATCAGAAAATACTGTCTTGCCTGTGTCAAAAATAACCCTGTGAGCTTTCCTTTCAGTGCTCTGAAGCCCTTTTTAATTTGGAGCAAATGGACATTATTAGAATTTTGCTGATAACTGCTGCAAACTCACAATGATAAATACTCAAGTTTTCTTCTGATTTCTACAGCTGATCAGCCTCAATAGAAATCATACCCATTACTGTGCAACTGAACGGGTACCATGGATTCCCTGCCAGGCTGGGCTAATTGTTAAACATCAGGGGGTAATGTTAAAAATGTGATTAACTCCCAGGAGAGCTACCTTGATAACAAGGAAAAAAAAGAAGGCTAAGAAAGCTTTTCCCACTTCTGCCTATTTTCTGGAGACCCAGGATCAGGATCCCGTTTAGGGACATATTCTCACCATTTTAGCTAGACTAAGAAAAGAGCTCTTTCAGAACCTGTTTCAAAGTACTCATAGGCTTGGTTTTGTTTTGTTTTCTTCTGTTTCTTTTTCATTTGCATACATCTGCCTCAAAAGAGAACATTACCTAAACCTGCATACTTATGTGAATTGTCTAATTGCAAATTAGACAACAGACTCAGTGTTTTTCCAGCAGTACAAAAGATCAAATACGTACATACTGTTAAAACCATGCTACTTTGAAAACCTGTGTCATCTTCCAGTCTTCAGCAACTATTCTGTAAACGAAAACAGATTCACCTCACCATATAAACTGGGATTTTTATCACAACAAACCCTTTCCTTTAATCTGATCTTCTCTGGGAAGAGACCTAGTGTATCAGCCACTGTTAATTGTACCATACAATATGGACCACCCTGTGTACAGCATCCACTGACAAAAGTCAATTTAAATTTGCTACAACTGCTTTTCAACAAGGGTAAATACTGCAATGATAGTTGGCAGACACTGCCTTCTCTGGGGATGAGTATAGCAATTTATTGATCCTAGAAGTTAATACTGATAGAGAAAACCTTCAGTGGATATTAGAGACAGAGAGCAAATAAATCTTCATAATAACTGAAGAAAAGAGATCTGTATATTTTATAGCTTTTTTTAAGTAGTGGATGAGTGTTGAACTGCCTTTGAAGGTGACAGTTTTAGTTGTATCATTTTACAATCTGAAAGCTGAGTAGAACTAAGAAATGAAGTGCAGCCAGCAAGCTCAGTAGTGACATTTTGATATACTGAATGCAATGAAAGACCTGCAAATGGATTTATTAACAATTCTGCACAACATGTTTATGAAATATTATGGTTAAATAGTACTATCCCAGTTTATCAACAAGAGTGAAAAAGAAGGAGAAGTGATTTGCTCAAAACTATGAAGGGATTTAAAAAAAAAAAAAAATTAGTAATAAGGAATTCACTTGTCCAAGCACTCCTATTGTTCATTAAGAACGTGCGATGCTTCTCCACCTGCTTTGAGCACTGTGATTTCTGCAGTTTCTACATTACTTAACATCATGAAGATGTTTTGCTGATGCATACACCTACTGCAAGTAAAATTACTGTAAACAAGTTAGACCAGCCAAAGTAAAATCAGTTTTGTTAAGAGAAAATATCAGACATATGCAATGAGTTTTCATCTCCCCATTCATGTTTAACTTTCTCCAACATCCTCTCTCACTCACTAATAGAAGAGCTTCCTTAAAATGTGTTTGGACCTATTTTCTAACACCTATGAATACATTCCAGGTGCTAATTCATAAACCTATTTCACGTGTCTTTTATTCGTAGGTGTAGTTGACTATGCTTACTAATTAGTAATACATATAATTATGGGCTGGGACATTTGATTACTGTTTTCAGCTCTTTGCCTGATACAAGCTGGCTGCTCCCACAGCTTAGGAGGCTGCATGGGGTTTGCATCTGACCAGGGTTATTTTAACTCTCACTGCAGAGCAGAACCATAAATTATAGCTGCTGTCACTTCTTGCTACCTCTTTTTATGCCAGTATGTGAGGTCTAAATAGACAAGAAGTTTTTAGTCATTAAATTATCCACTGAGTCTCAAACAGCACTTAGGATAGAAGCAGACAGATGAGCTTCAATTCCTGTTACAATCTAAGCAAAGTTGATCACCTGGACTGTGAAATGCCAGTGGGAAAGCTCATCTCATTTAGATAAACTGCTGATCTCTCACTTAACAACCTTTGTACATCTAGTACTGCTTATTTTAGAAGACTCTGAGTTCTTAGGAACTCTGAGCAAACACTTTAAATGCAGTATTTTGAACAATTATTTTTTTTTTCCAGTGAGAAGGGACAAGGGTGAAGGATATTTTTTGACTATTTGTTTCTACTTTTTAAAAACAGCTGGAAAGATGCTCTTTTAGCCTTTTAATTATGCTAAATTAATTATAACTCTCATAACCAGCAAGGAACATAGAGAATATATAATCTGTTCATGGTTTGTTGCAGGGCTACAGTGTTTGATATAGTTCAGACTGATTATATTTTCACCTAAATTTATATTTTTAAAATATTTAAATTACCCAATTTTTTAAAATTTAAGCTACATATCTCTCCTCTCCTTATATTAACTGTAGAAACCTAAGAAAACTAAAGTACCAGGCACAGATTATATTTATTGCTTGCTTTTCACCGTCTAAAAGTGGCAACATGAAAATATCTAACAAACAGACCATCTGGTATCTGGCACAAGGAGAACAATCCTATTAAACATGTTTTTAAATTTGTAAACAAAGTAGAAAGCTGAACTAAGCCTCTAAATAGGGGCTCAAGGAGGTTGCTGGTTAAAAACTGAGTATGGAGAGAAAAAATTGTTTTTATAAGCACATAAGTATAACATTTCTCATAATAGTGACAGATATCACTACACAACTTTTAGATTTATTTAACAGCAAATATTCCTTTCTTCCTCCTCTTTATTTTTACCTTGACTTTTCATCAAGGTAAAATTCTCATCCTTCCAGTTTGTCTTTATTCACCAACTTTCCTTCACTAGACTCATAATAAACAGAGACAGAAGTTTCCTTGGGTCAGAAACTGCCTGGCAAACAGAGGTCAGATGAAGAGTCCATTAATATGTAGGAGAAAACCACTTTTACCTTCTCAAACAGCAAATTCCATTTGAGTTAATCTTTAAAAACACCCTTCACTTCTATCTGCAAGCAGAATGTAATTTCACAAGTAATTTGGACAATGACTTGGAGGTTAACATCTCTTTGAGAAGAGTACAGCAGGATCATCAATGACTGTCAGTGTGTCAGCTGAGGCTGCTCCTGTGACACATGACATTAAATACAATGCCAGTCACATTTTTATCCTAATGTAAACCAGGGGGTGGCTTTCAAGATGCAAACACTTTGTTGACAACATGGAGGAGAACTGATTTCCTTTAGCAAAGCTCCACTCTCTCTTCAGTTTCTATTGTTTCTTCCATACTTCACTGACTGTACTATCCAGCCTTGACATTTTGTTATTGTATATTCTTCCCTAATAATATCATATAACATCAGCTTTTCCTGCTCTTTCAGCAGTCAATTGAGAGAACCAAGTATTCTTTTGGGATTTTAAACCGCAGGTTGCCCATTTCAATTGCTTTTCTTTCCTTGCAGGAGATCTTTCCGGTTCAGATATGGTTCAGATACACGTTTGTTTGGGTTTTTTTCCCCTCAATCTGCATTCACTTTTGTGGCAAACATGATTGTCTCATACAGTAGGTTTCATGATGTTTGTTTTGGTTTTTTCTCAGATCAGTACCAAAGACATTTGCTTTCTTCCAAGCTTGCACTGCAGCACTGCCCATAACTACACTGATATTCCATACTACAGCCAGAGCCTGATGGGGATGAAAATGTCTGGATCCACCCAATAAGTTTATCAGCAAAATATCTCTGGGCTCTCCCAAACTCCTACATCTTCCCTGCGTACAGATCCATCGTTTTTCTGCCCGTCCAAATAAAACACTTAGAAATGAAGTAAGAAATTAATTAAAATAAGAAGGATCAAATCTAGTAACTGAGTTGCCACCTCTGCCTCCCATATTCATGCATGTTCTGCATCATTCTGAATCATAATATCCTGGGATCATGATATAAGCTGGAGCTAAAGAGGATCAGGAACAATTCAATACTTTATAGAAGGTAAAATATACACAGGATATACATTTATATGCTTCTGGATATATAGAAATAACTGTCGTGATGGGTTAGGTAATAAATGGTGCTGAAGACAGGTTGTTCTCTAAGTTGCTCTGACATGTCTGGAGATGGCCAGTGGTGAAGCCAGCCAAGGATTTAGGTGCCAGTTTCAGAAAAACAATTCCCATGCTCACACACTCATGTAATTAACTCCTATTGATGAAGCTCAGAAAGATGGTAATGATCTACAGCCTATGTATGTTTTGTCTAAAAGAGAAAGACAGTTCTTTCAAGGCAAAAACCTATTTGCACTTGCTATTAATGATTAATTTTAAGGTAGAAATTTTTGCATACACTAATCATGTATCCAACAAACTGCACACTTCACTGTTCAGTACATCCCTTTGCACATATATATGGATAGATATAGGTGATATATTGTGCAACACACAATTTTCTGCCTACAGTTTCCCTACCACATGTTGTTTTCATGTGAATGAAGGTTTCATAACATTAATAAAACTTATTTTTTTAATATGAACATAATTAAGGCAGCCTGATTTTCATTTATAGTTGGCTGCTCAATTGCCCTGTTGTGTTTTCCTTTTGTTTTACTTGGTAATCATCAAGAACAACACAGCCATATTTTCATGCTGGTATTTTGAATGTGAGGCTATGTCTTATTTTTCTGACCTCAGATGCCTTCAATTGCTATGCATTTCTCTTTGCACTTTCTAAATGTTGTGACTGCAATTATCCTCACTCCTTCATCAGTTCTCAGAAGGGCTTTTACAATTCCACTATGGACTCACTTTGTAGAGGGTATTTCAACTTATTTAGATGCAGAGGCTTCACTCAAAACTCTTGAATTCCCCAACAGCAGCTTAAAGGAAACATGTTCAACATCTGTATGTGTCTGGTGCTAACTTAAGATAGATTTCTTTGGGGTTTTTCTTCCCAATGCAAGAAAAGAAGCCAGTGACAGCTAACAATTTGAAATATGCTTTCCCTGGCTGAAGCACTTCTGTGTGATGTTGTTGGAAAGAAAAGGTTAACGTTTTGTAAGTAGGTTTTGCCATATTATTTTCTTCAGTGTTTTCAATAGTAACATTCTTTAATATTCCTAGCAAGCTGAATCCCTTTGTGTAATAGAAGGCAATATTTCAGCTCCTGACATGTAGAAATTCTGATTATTATAGACCAAGTTTCCAAGCATGTTAAGCCTGCTTTTTTATTGAGCAAGTGGGTTTCCAAGTGTAGTTAGTCATGACAGAACAAATATTCCTTGATTTTGTAAATATGTGGTATGCTGAATTTCTACCTCCAGACAGCAACTTTTATTCTTAAAGGAAAGACTAGGAAGTTTGAGGCATAAAGGGAACTTCCACACCCACCCTGGCAGAGGGTTCAATAGAAATTACCCCAAGTGCAATAAGATTTGTAGCTCTACTTGGTCTTTTCCCCTTCTCTGGTCTATTAACTCCTCTTCCTACTAACTCAAATCAAAATCCATCAAGTGTGTTGCTCTTTCTCACTTCTCAGAGTACTTGCACAGCTTCTTCTATTCCCAGTACTTCCCACTCCTGCTTCCATCCTGTCACCAACACTACTCCTGTTGTGCCATTCATCCAAACATCAAAGTCTCCCCATTTTCTCTACTTTTCTCTCCTCCTTTTGTCCATGTCCATCCCCTCCAGCCCATACAGATATAGATACAGACAGATATTACTATATATGAGGTTAAAGTATAAATACATATTTTGATATAAAAATGCACAGACACAAAACTGATTTAAGGAATCTCTTCATGTAGCTGCTATGATGCAGCTGTCAGATTGGTTTGCTGCTCAAAAGATAAAAAGCAAACTGGTCAAATACTTCATGGTTGAAAAGTACATCAGGTTTTACCACAGCAAAGCTCCATTTAGACACAGTTTCTCAGCACCAAGCTGCACAGACTGAGGAAGCCACAGTGCATTGCTTAAGACACTTAAAAAGGAATGGTGGAGATGAAGTTGTCTACACTGATACTTAGGCCCTATATTATTGTTATTTTTAGAGCTCTCAGCTGAGCATTTTGCTTTCATTTTTGTGTTTTGCAATGGAATTATATATTAAACTTGCTGAGGTATTGGCAACGGAATTATATAGTAAGTTGCCGAGATATCCGAATAGCATTTTATAAAGCCATTAGCTGTGTTAATTTTTCATTTATATTATGTCCAGGAACACAAATGAGTATCATTTCTTCTTACTTTTCAACATTAATGGGGAAACCAGAGAGAAAAGTGGAACCCACCTTTCACATTCATTTAATGACAATAAAATACGAAGAGCTTTTCAAATGAAAGATGCTTTTAAAAAAATACTGTTTTCTTTGGATGCATTGTTCAATGCATTTCCACTGTTGTACTTATTTATTTTCTTGCTTGCTTCTATAAAGCAGGATTAAGGTCCTACCTCAATCACCATATGATAAATCATTATTCCTGGAAATAGCTACGGTAGAACTATGACAAAAATAAATCAGTAAGAGTCAAAGCAAATGAGGAAACATATCAGCAAACTCCTAGGCTCATGCTACAGGCTGGAAGTTTATTCATATGCATGTTATGCCATGAAGCAGCTGGCACCCTGGCTTATCTGATGGCAAGTTTTTCCCTTCCCCTTGCATCTGCCTCTACAATTTTAGCTCTCAGCAGCTGCCACTGCTTACAAGAAGCTCTGTAGGCTGGGTTATGGTAAAAACAGAATTTTTTTCTTGGCATTGTCATTGCATCTTTCACTCCTCAGCACCACAAAGGTGATGGCAGGTGCTAACACCAGTTGGCTGCTGTGAGGAGGCCCATGTGGCTGTCACTGCATCAGCTGCTTCCAGAGGAAAGCTCAGGAAGAACAAATTGCACATGAAAACCTTGTCCTAGGCATGAGCTGTCACCTGAGTTATAAGCAAAAGCTGGGGCCCCAGCTTCTTCCTCTAATCCTGAAGAACTCCAAGGAAAATCGCTAGCTGAAAGGATACAAAACATCACCCAGAGAGATCACAGGATCTGCTGGCAGGAGAAACATTCTGGGTTCAAGTGATGTCCAAGAGAAGAGCTGGACTAAAAAGCTTCACTGACGTTCCTTTTGTACCCTGGCTCTTATCCTCTCAACCTTTCAGGAGTGCTAAGATTTCATCAGTCTGATTTTTCATACTTGTTAAAAGTTGGGACCATTTTCTAATTGCCTGTATCTAACACTGCATGGAAAGGACAGTCTTGTAGAGGACATTCCTCTGACAACACAGATGTGGTTTTTTGCAGAGTTTGAACTGGAATACAGGAAAAGAACAGATCTAACATAAGAATCTTACAGCACATATAATCAGATGCAAAAACATACATGGAACATTGTATTTTCAACAGAAGAAATCAATACAGAGAGAATGGTAAAATCCATATTACCCATGTCTACCTTAAGTCTTTCAATTAATGGCCACACACATTTTTTTGCCCGAAGTTTTGCTTCAGTCTGAGCATATGATGATGGCTTTAGAAACTTCTCAGTATTTTTTTTTTTTTAAATCATACAACACTCATATTGCAACACTGTGATGCTGCAAAGGGTAACAATATTCTGGCTAAGCAAGCTACTTACACGTATGTGTGTTTCAGAGGACAGTTACAGCATCACACAAACTAGAAAATAAGGATTACTACTATTTCCACCTGCTTACCACTGGTTTCCTAAAATAAAATCATTCTACTTTAAAAACATAGCTTGAAAATTATTATTTTCGGAGCAGGTGAAAACCAAGCCTAATTGCCTGAAAGTCATGCCATGGTTTGGCTTTTTTACTATTATTTCAGGAAAGTGAATGACTGCCATCCTTCATGAATTATGGTTTGGCTATGCCAGAAAGTAACCGTCTCACCAAATGCAAACTGAACACCAGAGAAGTATAAGCATTGAGTAGATGTAGTAAAAAAAAAATAAAATCATAAACCTCAATTTAACTATTGATATTAAACTCCTCAGGAGAACCTTGCACAGCTTGAAGCCTCATCAAGTGGAAGGAAACCACCCTTCTTCAGTGATTGCCAGTGCCCCAGAAAATACCTCTCTCCATATAAAAATACTGGATTTCAAGTGCCTACAAATGGATTCCTGATATCCTGTTTTCACATGCTGTGAAATAATGCTGTATAATTCCAAATCTTTAAAAAGGCAGGCATGAGCCTTTAACAGATTTACCCAGCAATGACTTGTACCTAGATGGTCACAGATTTAAGTGACACCAATGGAAAATGACAAGGAAAAATTAAGTGGGGAAAAAAATGTAAAAGTGTATGAACAATCAAAATAGGATTGGTCACTTGATTTTCTACTTTAAGCTGCATGATAACTTCTAGAGTCTTATTTAAATACATTTATAATTACAGGTTAATAATAGTTTATAAGAGAAAGCTACAACTCTCATGATCATTTAGATACTTTTCTAGAGCAGCTTTCCTCTGCTTCTTCCTATTTAAATGGGAATTTCCTCCAAGACTAAAGCATCTTCTCCCCTGTGGACTGAGCAGCCAGGGAGCTACTACCAAGTTAGGTATGACAGGAACATACTCAGTGAATTATCTGTTCTAACTTCCTACACAACTGCCAGTGTAAAATACAACTTCATGTTAAAGCTGGAAGAAATCCGTTTCTCTGTAAATGCAAATTGTAACTGTGAAATAAGCACCTCCCCTGGATTAATCCCTTTTTTTTTTTCCCCTCACATTCTAAATTTATAAACCAAAACAGGCAAACAGGAAACTTGAAAAGGTCAAAGCCTTCTACACATCATCATGCAATTTTCCAGCTAAGAGTACTGTTCTCTTAACAACTCAGCTTAAAGTCTGCTGAGTGATTATTATGAGAATAATTGCTAAATATAGCACAAATTGCTAGATGCTGGGAGAAAAGAGAACAGGGTGTGATTGCTGGAAAACAAGACTTCAGACAAAGAACCTGTCTTTTGTGCTTATTTTGACACGAGCCTTTAAGCATTTGACTTACTGAATTTCAGCTACCTACACAAAGATACACCAGTCATTTAGTGTATTATGTGTAAAGGAAATGTTCCATATTTATACATGTTTTGTGAAATAAAGAAATTCTCTTCTCATCATCCTAAGCAGTCAGACTACAGAGTAAAATTTCATACAATGTGAAGCAATAAAAGAGTAAGATACTGTGTTGCTATAGGAACCTGAGAAATTCCAAGGAAAAAAGTCAAATCTTTCAGATTTCAATTGTATATTAAATTTTAAGAGTAATTAGCATAAAATAGTCTTATTTTCAATGCATGAAAAATTCACTGGTGGACTGTGGAAAACTCACAAGCTATAAAGAAAAAAATTTTTAAAAAATTGCCCTACAACTTGATCAAGGACTAGAATAAATTGTTGATCAACAACAGCAACTCCAGAAGTCTGCTTTTTGTTTATTCTTTATGAAGAATTCTTTCTGAAGAATGGGTGGGAGTGGGCTTTAAATGTTGCATGATTGTGAAAAAAAAAACCACACCAAACTTTTCAGATATATTCTTGAAGGCCACCAGACAAGAACAAGACATATTTTGTTTCTGGTTGCCAGGGGATACAGAAGACCATTTTCACATAGTGAATCATTGCTGCATTTTTAAAAAATGGTATCAGCAGGAATTTCTATCACCAATGTGTGGATGAGTCTTTCTATCACCTTCAGTGATCCTGCAGTGATCTACAGTCCTAATGTATAATAATACACTTGGGGTTTTCATTTTGAGTAATATCATATACACAGGACCTTTTCAAAGTCCATATTAATACATAGCAAAACTCCTAAGCATGATTACACAGGGGCTGAAACTCTTAATTGGAACAAAACCATGCTGCACAATTCACTACCTATTTAATTCTATAATAAAATATACATTCAGAGTAGGATTTGCTATGACTAAAGCCCCATATGACTTGATTTTCACCTAGTGAAAAGACAGCAGAAAAGTTCACAGACAACAGGACTAAAAAATATAGCTGATAATTTAGTCTACTGTAGTGGTTAGAATCAGCATTCTGATATTTTTCTGCAAATACACTTGTAAAACACATATGGGAGCCTCTGTAAGAAGAAATATCAAATGCAGTTAATTTTCATTGAGCAACACAAACTGGGAGGAGGGAAGAAAATTATCTTCAAGACACAATTTCTCTAACATGCAAAGAACTGTACTATAACAGAAAAAAAAATTAAATTTGCAGCTTAGTAAGGGATTGTCTTAATAAGAAACAATTACTGAAAAAAATCTCAGTGATACGCCATGAAGAACAGATTTAGTATCTGATTTCCAATAATAATGCTGTAGGTTCTCTGTTTTTGATTTTAAGAAAGAAAAATTATATCTGTATACGTAAACTTTAATGAGTCTCTGTCACTGCCTCAGTTCAGCTGATGCCTGACCTGCTTCCTGTGATGAGATGTGCTTCTGAAATTGGGAATCACTCTGAAAAACAAAGAACTAAGGAGTTTTACTGAAACATTTTTGTGAGGGGTTGAGGACAAATAGGAAGAAGTAATTACATTTGGGTTTCTGTCAAAAGCTAACTGAGGTACAACGGGGTGGCTGGGGCAAGTGGGGGGACCAGAGAATAAGAAGTGAGGATCCTGATGTAGCCAAACAAAGGTGAAGATTGAAGTGCCAAAGGAAAGGAGTTTTGTAGAAGACAGAGGTAGAAGAGGGTAATGAAAAAATTTCTTCTCTCAGAAGGGAAAGAAAAAACAAAACTGTAAGAAACAAAGCAATGCATCGCTTTTACTATTATTTGGGTTGTTTTGTTCCAGGGATAGGCTTCTCCTTTTTCACCGTGTGCTACACAAACTACAATAGGATCAAAAATTAAGAAACACACAGAAGAAAAAAGAAAACGTAGTTCCATGTATGTGCTCCAATACGGCCTTCACATGTAATGTGAAGGCTTTCATCCTGCTGTATCTGTCAATAAAGAAGAAAAAAAAAACACCAAAAACAAAATAAGGATGGACTGAAATCAGCCTAAGACATGCACCAATATGAATGGCAAAGTAATTTCATGTGCTAGAAAATTAATCCAATGGAAGCCAAACCAAACCAAATTAGAACACACTACATTAGTGCAGCAACTACTGTTTTCTCTTTGACTTGCATTTTTTTGCCTGAGGAAAAAAACTATGGTCATCTATCTAGCTGCCTATCCTCAATACATATGCTATGTTTATACTTGGATGCATGCTTCACTTTGTTCAAAAAAAGCAGGAAGGGCAGTTTCACTTTCCTACAAAAGGATTCTAAAAGACAGATGACAAAACAGGTAAAAGATCATTTTGTGAGACAGTTTACTCTGCCCAGTACAATATATAGACAAAAAAAATTAACCAGGTAATAACAGATTGATTTCATTTGCCAAAGCTTGCTGACTTTTTCCCTCTCTGTTAATGCATTGACATTATATGAAGACCACCCAGTTTACAATACATAGGAACATACAGTAAAATACTCCTTCAAACCCTAAAACTAAATGAGTTGTCACTTTAAAACCAAGAACTATACCACAGAAAGCAACAGCAAACAGAAATCATGATAAACATTTGTCCAGGTATTGGTGTGCTTGAAAAAATAACCCTATTTACAGCTTTAAGTAAAAGAATTCTTTAGAATCTTCCCACATAATACTAAAGCTGTATTAGCCAAGTTCCCCACATTTCATTTTCATGGCTTTCTTCTAACAGCTAAAGGGAAACCTGTAAACAAGATCTTACAAATGCTGAAAGACTTCAATTTGTCTTATTGATTTGGCAGGTGCACAATTAAAGTTACTCACATGTCTGCACTTAATTGTTTCCAAGATTAGACCTCCAGGTACACACAAGATACTTTGTAATGACACCTACAGGCAGCCTGCCTGATGTTTTTTATTATAAAGAATTCCAGTGACCTTTTATTCAAAGCTTTCATGCACACCCTCCTCTCCGCAGGTCTTTTATATTTCATGCAGAAAACAGCCTTGAACTGAAGAAGTGACTTTTCTTTGTCTCCAGAAATCTTGCTGAGGTATAAACCACTTTAAAGTACAATTTCTCTACGCTTCTTCACATTCCTTGTGAAAATGTTGGCAGCCTACCTAAAGCAGTCACTCATCAAAGTAAAATGCACCCAACTTAGCCCATTGCACTACTAAACTACTACTGGGTACTACTAAATCCCAAAGGGAACAGCTGTGAGCTGTCAGGGAGAGGAGGGCAACCAGGCTGGTGAAGGGACTCGAGCACAGACCCTATGAGGAGAGGCTGAGGGAGCTGGGGGTGTTCAGCCTGGAGAAGAGGAGGCTCAGGGGAGACCTCATCACTCTCTACAACTCCCTGAAAGGAGGCTGGAGCAAGGGGGGGGTTGGGCTCTTCCCAGGCAACTCTCAGCAAGACAAGAGGGCACGGTCTCAAGTTGTGCCAGGGGAGGTTTAGGTTGGACATTAGAAAGAATTTCTTTACGGAGAGGGTGATCAGACATTGGAATGGGCTGCCCAGGGAAGTAGTGGATTCTCCATCCCTGGAGATATTGAAAAAAAGACTGGATGTGGCACTCAGTGCCATGGTCTGGTAACTGCAGCAGTAGTGGATCAAGGGTTGGACTTGATGATCTCAGAGGTCCCTTCCAACCCAGCTGATTCTATGATTTGCTGTATGATACAAAACAGGGTTTATTGGGAAATGAAGAACTTTTCAGCATTGAACCACTGGGAGAAATTTGTGGAAGCAGAAAACAACGTTTGGCAGGAAACTGTACTAAAGGCATCACACCTGGCTTATATAGACTGATTTGTGACCTTTTTATTTATAACTCAGGTAGCATACAGCAGATGCAACATCTACTCATATGGGAAATATTCAGGATAGTCATTCTGTATTTTAAAAAAACAACTGTTCAGGTTCCAGTCATGCTTGCTGGCTGACATGGGACTGTTAGTTACAACCATGGGGGTTATCTGCTGAGAGAGCAGGTAGCAAATGCAGGGGATTTGAGACTTGTACATGGCACATACAAAATGTGACCACTGTATCTGCCACCAAGATTATGTTCTTATCTAATGGGAAATACTGTGTGCTTACTGATGGACACCTGGGAATTTAGGAGGAAGCTGTCTGAAGATGAAATGCTATAGAAGTTCCTCATGGGTTGGCACAGAAAGACACTAATGCTACCTTCCATTAGAGATAATAGTGTGAAGGGCAGCCCTGGAAAAGGCAGTAGCACACTGAAGTTCCTTAATCCTGGTGACCCTCATGTTGATAGAAGAAAAAGAGCAGTTCAGCCTCCTAACCCCTGATCTTTTCCTACAAAGCCATTTCACAAAAACAGCATTTGAAATCAAGTAGACACTTCAACTACCAGTGTCCTTCCAGTCTCAAAATGTGGGCAAAATAAATAAGGCTTATCTCACAAAAGATAGATAAATGCTGTGAAAGCATAAAAACAACAAAGCTCTGCTATAACAGTTTAACATTATTCAGAAGGCACTAACATGCTCATTTATTCAGCACCATGTGTACTTCACTTGGTCTTTTAACATACTAAACAGATTATGACTCCTGTGCAAGACAAAATGGTCACTGTCAAGGCTTGTCTGTTCATCTAAAACCAGATGGTGATATTGCAGGCTCAGAATCTCAGGTCTATACAGGCTGAAAAACATAGCTTTGTACAATCCCATTCTTTTTCATTCCCAAGTGACAGCTTTCTGGAAGTATTATTGAGGTGAGGGTCAGATACAGAAGGACAGAAAGGAAGCCTACACCAGGCAGGTGATGGAGACTGATGAAGGCTCCTGCAGAGAGACCCCAGCTCCAGGTGGTTACATCCTTGTTTGCACAGGCAGATGTACCAAGTTGGTAACATGCAGCCTGTGTGCTATGGGTGTTAAATGTTCCTTTAGAGACAGCTACTGGTACCAGTACAGTCACACTGTGCTAACTTTTGATGTGATTAATCCTGCATGTTGCCCACTCTAAACACCATCCTCAACACTGACCTCCCTCCTTGTTAAACTGCAAATACTAACACTGCACAGCTCGCAAAAAAACCAAACAAAACAAAAACAAAAAACCCAAACAAAAAATCCCCAAAAATAAAACAAAAAACCCAACCCCCCCCATAAAAATAGTAAAATCTAACTGCCATTGTATTTGTGCCTTTTCTCCAAGGATAAACAGAAGTTGCCTTCGCTATTTATGCAAGTGGAAAATACTTTAACAATGAATCTAATTGTTGTCCAAAAAACAGCACCTCTTCTTCGATGCTTTAATGGCATCCTAAGAAAACCTCCAAAAGCAGACAACAGCAAACATGTGAATGATTTTCAGCAAAACTTTTCCTCTGTTTTGCAATAGCAACATAAAACGGAAGATAATGCAAGACTGCTTTATAACTTGCCTATAAACCTTCTTTTCCTTCTAAAAATATTCCTCTCTCTTCCTTCTTTCCCGAGACATTTGTCACTTAGTCTTTAGAATCCCTGTGAAGAGTGGGGTAAAACACAGACCATTTATGCAGGGCGTTGCATACAAATGTTTAAGTGCAGATGTCTCTGTGAACTGATCTATTTAACACATGCTCAAGATAATAATTTACTTAATTTACTGTTTTCATTTGAGATTAAGTTTGTATTTCACTGTCTTGAAATGAACATTCTGCTTCAGCAAAAAGGATCCAGGATGAGCTGCTCCCATCAGAGGTAGCTATATGGAATGAAACTGGGAAAGCATTAGTACCAGCCTGGAATCAAAATGTAAGTATACATGGAATTTTCCCTATGTTCCTCACAACTACCCAGAAGTTACAGAGCTTTTTTGCTCCATAGGAATTGTGGAGGAAAAAGAATTCAAAAGATGGTAAGCTTGGAAGCAAACAGCTGCTGCTGGCCCTTCTGCTTTGATTCCTACAGAATGTCTTAGGAGCCCTTCAGATCCACTAAATGAAGATTTAGGCTCAAGCACCAATTATGTGGTGTAGATTCAAGCACCCTTGGCAAGTGCCAAGGAAATGAAGAGCGGGTGCCAGGCTTACAAACTATCCTAATCAATGCAGTTCATCTCATATAAACTGAGTAATAGCTGCTTGTGCCAAAACTGAACTAAGCAAACACCTTTAGACTCTTTATTAGCTAGCCATCACTTACTGGTTCTTTTCTGCAAACACTTCAGAGACTCAGAACCAATGACCCTTATTCCACTTGTTATCCTGTTGATTAAGACCAGACTAACAAAGAAAAAATAAAAAAACCCAAAGCCTAGCACAAACTAACTCATTTTCTCAAAAGTCTATAACAGCAAGATGCAAAGAGTATACAAATGGCCCAAGAGTTAAAGACTCTATGGCTGATGCAGACACTAATCTCCTATTTGCCACTATCTCAAATCTTACCTTCCCCTAGGCAATCTTTTTTTCACCTTTGTCTACTTTAATCACTTGCTCACAGACCAGAAACCACACAAAATAAACAATAAAACAATGGAAACACATAGCTGTGATAGAAACAGTTTCTGTGTGACAACTTATTTCACAGAGATTACAGACTAAACTAGGAAAAAAAAAAAGTAATTAAAGCAAACTCTAAGCTACCACAATAGTACCCATTATCTTGGTAGAACATTAGAGTTTTCTGAGATACAGGGCTGTTCTTCTACATAATTTTGAAAATTTTCATGTGGTAACTGAAGTTATCATTAGTACCTTTTGAGCAGAAAGACTAAATCGGGTATATCTAACCCTGAATTGTCATGGAGAAAAAAGAAACAAAGCAAAGGGATTATAAAGAATTAGCCTTCATCTCCTGCTCAGCTCACAAAGTAGCTTGCTCAGGTAGTTAGGGGAAGCTAATGATATATTGCATTTTCCAGCAATACACATAATGAAGAAGTTTTAAGGACTGACATATTTTGAGATGCCACACTCAAAGATGTAACCTAAAAACAGTCAAGGAGGACCATGCTGGTTCTCATCTCAACAAATCTAGGTATTTGTTAAGGTAACATGTAGTGTGCAGCTTGTAAAGGGTCATTAGTTAGCTTACGATCTTCCCAAATTAATACTGCATGATATCACAATCACACTGATTTTCTCCATGCATGATTCCTGCATGGTTCCTCCCAGAGCCTGGCAATCTTTCCTTCAGCACCTGTTCTTGAGAACTGGATGGTCAGAGCTGTGTTCCAACCACTAAGGATCATGAACATAGCAGAACTTTGTCTTCATCCCCAACCAGTTTTTGTTGGGTTTTTATTACTTATTGTTTTTTAAATCCCTACCAGTACTTAACCATTAGAGCAGAATTTATTCAAACAGCTCAGATAAAAGCTTATGTGAAAAGACTACAAGATATAAAGCTCATGAATTCTATTGACTTCTTGATCCGATGCAAGTATGTCTGAAAAATGTACAGACAAAAAGGAAAAAAATACCCATATCTTTCAATATGGGAAGTTCTGATGCTCTATAGGCTCACTCTCCACTGGTTTCAATTGCTGATGCTAGTCTTAAGCATATATTAATATATGGTTAATTAAACACAAAATTTCAAGGATGGCCTGAGAGGAACCTGGATTCAGGTTTAAGGTGTCTTTGGCACAAGTCAAAAGCAAAAATACTTAATTTAGAACAGATGTTTTCAGTCAAAGCATTTTTAACAAATACATCTCAAAACCACTTCATCTCTCAGTGATGCCAAAGCCATTTAGAAACTTTTCTTCCATCAAAATTCCTCACTCAACCTGTGACAGTAGCTGTGTAACAGCAACGAATGTGGCACAATTCTGCACACATGCATGCACCAGGACTGCTGTATCACACTGAACAGAAGCCCACAGCTATGAGTACTTAGCCTCTGGCTCTACACAAGCCATTCCATCACTGTCTCATGGGATACTCTTGATCCACAGTCAAGAGCATAAGTCTGACTGAAGCCCCTACAAGTCAAACTTGACAATAAGTTACTAGGGAAGAGGAGAAAGGACCACAGAGAAAGAAAAAAAGTAGTAAATAAGAAAGAAAATGTAGAATAGGAAAGGAAATCAAGTTCCAGAATTTCATACCTTGAAGCAAAATTCCTTATGAAAATAAAAAAATTAAAGTACAGCACTGATTCTTTAAACAGTTTTGCTCCCATCATTTTTAACTATTATTAATATAGTATTTCCATCCTCTGTACATCCCAATTTTTTGTATTTTCCTTGGGTTTACATGCCAAGGTTTTGATAGGGGAGGGCTGGGCTGAAGAGGCTGCTCCCATGTCAGTGACAGCTTCAGATGGCTCCAAGACCAACCTGCTGCTGGCCAAAGCTGGGCCCCTCAGAAATAATGGTAGTTCCTCTGTGATAAAACGCTTAAGAAAGGTAAAAAAAACCTACATAGAAGCTGTGAGAAAATATGTAAAAAAAAATAAATCTGCAAACACCAAGGTCAGGGAAGAAGGAGGGGAAGGAGGTGCTTCAAGTGCCTGAGCAGAGATTCCCCTGCAGGCTGTGCTAACAGTGATAGCAGATTGTCTCCCCCTAAAGTCCATAGAGGACAATGTCAGAGGAGATATGCAACCTGCAGCCCATGGAGGATCCAGCCAGGAGCATGGTTCTGGCAGAACCTATCACCCTGTGTGGGACTGGAACAGTCTACTTCTGGAGGATAGCATCCCATGGAAGGGACCCACACTGGATCGGTTCTTGAAGAACTGCAGCTCACGGGAACAACTCGTGCTGGAGAAGTTTGTGAAGAACTGCATCCCACAGAAGGTAACCCCTGCTGGAGCAAGGGAGGAGTGTGAGGAGGAAAGAGCAGCAGTGAGGAAGCACCATGATCTGATCACCACTGATATTCCCCATCCTCTTGTTGCTGCTCAAGGGGAGGAGGTAAAAGAGCTGGGAGGAAGTTAAGCTTGGGAAGAAGCGCAGGTAAGAGGGAAGGTAGTTTTAGTTTTACTTCATTTCTCACTGCTCCACTCTGTTACAATTGGAAACAAATAAAATATAAAATAAAAATAAAATAATTTCCCTTAATGAAGTCTGCTTGTCCCATAGCAGTACATGGTAAAAGATCCCCCTGCCCTTACTTTGATCCACAAGGTTTTCATTGCAGCTTGATGGACACCTGGCAGCCAGCCAGACAAGGTCACCTCATGAAAAGATTACACCATGCCAAAACCTCAGTATTAAGTGTGTATAGAGCTGGACAAATTCTGATTTGCTGTGGAAAGACTGGAATAGGCCTAATTTATTTGGAAAGATCTTTGACAAAGGTCCAACTGACAGGTGTCTGCTTTTGCCATCAGCTAGATAAAATATAACAAAATTATATTTGAAAGGAATGATGCCCAAAGTGGATACAATGTTGAGCATCATTCCAAGGGAATATATCTAGCAGATGGACAATTATCCTCCAGTGAAATGGACTCAACATGAAATTGTGAAGAGAAAAATAAAACAATACAGATAAAATTCTAAAGACTTAAAAGACTGTTCCTCATGCAAAATGAAAACTAACGTCACTATTTAAGGAGGATAACCTAAGAAAGCTAAACTTTAAAATCATGAAGTTTAAAGAATTCGAAGTGCAAAAGGGTGTCTTCATTAACTCTTTATCTGAATCAGAACTCATTTTCACCAGCATACTTCAAAATAAGGTTCTATTGTTATGTATACTGAAAAACCATCAAGAACTGACTATAGTGGACAATATATTAATTATTATATGAAGTCTATAAAAAAAATTAGAACATTAGGCCTTACTGCCATAGTTAGCCATAAGTTTGTACACACAAAGATGCAAAAGGAAAAATAAGGCTTTAAAATTCTGTCTTCTTTTGAAATTTATTTTTTAATAGAGTGAAATAATCCTGCTTGTTCCCTCTCAACTTCGCTAGCAACAATTACTGCTTAAATTTTCATTTATTTCACTATACAAGCCCAGGATCAGTGACTGCTCTCAGACAACCATAGCCTGCACACAATTTTTAGAACATATACAATCTATAAATTCATTTCAAAAATTCATAATAAAAATGCATGACAATGTGTAGTTATATGTTATATAACTTCCATAATTCATATACCAAGTGAATAATGGGACCAAGCTAATGTATAATGTGACATTGCCTTGACTCTGCCTTAAAAGAATAATGAACATTGGTGTTCATTTTTCCTGTTACATAAGTGCATTCACATCACATTTATAATCTGCCTTCTACATATAAAAATCTGTTACTGCCATACTTCTGCTACACATCATACACCCTAGGGTATGAAGTTTATGGTTATTATTTTTAATTGCTCTTTTCAAGTACAGTGCAGTCATAAGACTTGCCAGGTTTTACTAGTTATAGAAATAGACCCCTGATTCCTAGCTAGGTCAGCTTCAATTTCCTCTCATTCTTGACCTGTCAAGACTAAGGCCTTTTAATTTTCTAAGAAGAAGAATGCAGAGTGAATGATGTAATTATAGGCAAACTACTTTTTTCTTTCTTTTTTTTTAAAACTTCCAAATATGCTTCATCTGTGTAGCAATGTAACTCCAACTGTGCAAATGCCCCCAACATTTCATAACTCAAAGAAATTGCCTTATCTTCACCAGAGACTTTATGTGGAGAAATGGTAAACTTTTCCAACAGAGCAAAATTAAATTTTCTTTCTTTCAGCAACATAAATCTTTTCCAGCAGACATCTAACATTGCTTGTTCATGTCAATCTTTGGTGAAGGAGGGTGATCTTAATATCTGTGGATCAATAACATGACACAAAAAAACTAAGGGGGGAAAACTAACTAAGGGGGGAAAACTAACTAAGGGGGGAAAACTAACTAAGGGGGGAAAACTAACTAAGGGGGGAAAACTAACTAAGGGGGGAAAACTAACTAAGGGGGGAAAACTAACTAAGGGGGGAAAACTAACTAAGGGGGGAAAACTATACATCAGAAGACTAAATGGCACCAGGATATGGGAAAAGAATAGGGAGAGCTTGAGGGAAGAACGTAGAGTGTGTAGCTCCTGTCAGAGGCTTTGAGGAACATGAAAAAGACAAGCAACTTGATCTTACCACAGATCTGCTTTGGAATAAAAAGAGGAAATCAGCAAAAATAAGAAAAAACACATGGACAGATGGTGCTCTCAGGAACTCTGAACTCTTGGGGTTTCCTTGGTAAGAGGAGCCAAGTTTCAAATCACAGAGTTTAGCACAGGGCCATTCAGGAGGCAGCCTCTAAAGGGAAGCTTTCTGTTTCTTTTCAGTCCAAGGACTCCTAGAATTTCCACTGACAGCTTCTACATTTGTATTTAATGTGATGCAGAATAGTTTGCAGACAGACCTGGGGGATTTCATGTAACTCATTCCCAAAGGCAGTGTGTGTGGGGAACAGAGAAAAGGTGCTGTGGAGATTCACATTTGATCATGGTGAAATTTATGGGAATTATAAAGCAGAAGGGAAGAATTGATGCTGAAAAAGTGAAATTATCCATAATAAACACATTCCCACTCGTCCTAGTGAGAGACAGTGAGAAGACATGTCAATAAATTTGCATACATGTATTATTTCTATCCTTTAAGTCAATTAAATTGACTTGAAACCTTATGTCCTGTGGGATGTCCATGTCCTAAAACCTGTGGATCACTATTACATCAAAATGAAGGCTAGGACCAAAACTCTGCTGGTTAGTATGGAAACCACACATTATAGAATATATTTCACTTCTTTGGGAATATATTTCACTTCTATTTCGGTGACCAATTTAGTGCTTCAGACCAGAAGCAAAAGCAGTAATTCTCCCCAAATTGATGAAACTGCCAAATGAATGAGCATATCAACTAGAGGCATCTCTCCTTAGGTGGAAGTTAATGAAGTCAAGATCCTGACTTAGGCATTAGACCATGTTCATAATACGTAACTTGCAGTTAGCTAAGTGCTAAGGGAAAACCAGAAGGCAAGACAGACGAAAATAACATTTTCTAAGACTTATGCTTAGGAAACATGGAACTTACAATTGTTCCCCTAAGAAATGGATTTGAGATACTTTTTGCCCCCTTTTTTTTTTCTCTCTCTCTCTCTCTGTTATTTATCTCAATGGAAAATGCTTACTGACTTCCAATGCCAATATATTAATGTTTCACTTACAGCCAGCTGTCTGCTTTAACATTATTACAGCACAGTGATCCAAAATCATTTCCCCACCATACTAAATTACTTTGATTTTTTTTTTTATGGTAACTGTTCTTGATATGTTAAGCCATTCCTAATAACAGAATTTACATCAAAAATATTGTATATAATACAGAGATATTCCCTGGATCCAGAACCAAAACCAAAGACATTTCCTTGTTAGACAAGCATTGAACAAAGTCCAGTGCAAAATCACCCATACTCACACTATGCTTGTTTTGTTGGGCTTGGGGTTTTGTTGTTTGTTTTTTTCTGCTTCCTGCCTTAATGAGTTGCTTGCTCAGTTGCCAGAAGCAAGTCTGAAATTCCTTGGGTACAAGAAGGACATAATCACAGGCATCCATCATCCCTCCCACCCTGCTGGTGTGAGAAGAGAGGCACCATTGCTACCACTTTCTCTGGTTGCTTACTAAAAATAATCATCAGTGGCATCATTGGAAGAAAACAAGCTTTTTGGTGTTTGGCCAACACATCCATGGAAAACATGCATGAGAGGCCTTTGAGTACAGTCAGATGAAGATGTGCTTCATTTCCCAACCTTGAGCTGGGCCTCACAAGAGCAAGGGGAGCATTCCAGCACACTCATAACATGGTAGACAACATTTGCTAGGTTCTGGTTTAGCATTTCAGCATAAAACCTCCCAAGTCACTCTTAAATGATTTAAGTTTCTTTGAATGTGAACCATTAACAGTTGTCCATGGTGAGTAAGAGCTAACTTTATAAAAAAACAGAAGTGCTTACAACTACATGAACATATTTGCAAATAATGAAATATATATGTAAATATCTGCCAGTGCCTAATCAAATAGAGATTTTTGCTTTTCCACATGACTGGCAAAGTGTACCAGCCATTTGGCAGGGCACATGCTTGATTCAAAAAATGACTACATAATCCAGATTCAAGTATGCAATAAAAATAATATTCCTAGTTAAAAAGTTACCCACTTTAAAAGGAAACTTAATTTGGAACCAAACTGAGATTTTCTAATGCACCCACTATACAGTCAACATTACACACCTTGCTCGGCACCATATTTTGTAAGAATGAGTCCTTATCTGTGCACAGGCACATGGGTGCATAGATATAGTATATAATATGTAAATATAATTATATATATAATGCACCTTAGTATGTACATACACACACACAGTGATGCACACAAGTTTTGAATAAGTTTTTGATACTTTCAGATATACAACATATGTAAGCATATGATATACAACATATGTCAAGTATCACTGCTCCTTTATTTTAATTCCATTCAGAAAACTTAAAGTACTTCTTGGTTTTGAGGTTACCTCTGATACCTAGAATGCAGATGGTTATTCTTATTGTCAATAATGGTTATGTGACTAAACTGCTTTGAATGTCAACCCATTATATCTCAAAACAATAAGATTTTGTGCTTTGAACTTTGGATTTGACTTAATGAAATTTAGATTAAACAATTTATTGAAGGACCAATAGGTGTTTCTATAAGTAACTACCTACTTACATATCTGCATCAAATTTCTGCAGACACACATTCGATTTAACTCTTTTGTTGAAATGACAGAAATAGCCAGGGTAGATTTCAACTCAACATTCATTAAAAAAAAATACAAAGATGACAAATCATTTAATAACAGCTCATCACTACACCACATTCACATCACTCATACATACCACAGCTAAAATCAATTTCATCACAAAACCTGACAGCCCTGGAGGGGCACATCAAGATAACTTGGTGTAAAAATCTTGGTAAATCTCCATACCATCCCACAGCACCACATTAATATGGAGACCTGATTGCAAGCCTAGGTTGGCTTGGTTGGATAACCAGATTTGAGAAGTGTCACTATTTTGGCAGGGTGGTTCAGCAGGAAGAAAATGCTCCTGGGACACTGGAGAGGTCCATGACAAGCCTGAGGCTTACTCCAGGCTTGATTAACACCCAGATGCATGAAGCTCTGCAGAGAACATGACTGCAAGGACCACTTTTATACACAACTGGCAAAAAAAGAAAAGCCTTCATATCTGCCTCATTTTTTAAAGGAGAGTTAAATAACAGTTCTTAAATTCCTTACAAAAGCAATAGTTATTTGAAAAACAGAAATGAGACTCATTTCAGGGCTAAAAAGGGGTCACTGTCACCTGGAATATTAGCATTGCATAACAGTTCATTGCCTTCAAACATTAAGCTCAGGAAAGACAAAACAAGGTTTTGTTTCTTGAATTTATTGTTGTAAATAGGTGAGGACAACTTTTTCCTGAAGCTCTGGGAGGTTTTGCAACTCACATGTAACTCCCTCCAGTTCCAGGTAAATTATTATCAATGTTGCATCACTACTTTATAGATAACTCTCCATATAGAATAAAAATAAATACTTAATACTAAGATGCAGTTACTGGTGGGACTGCAATGTTGCCGTATTTTGACATCTCCAGACAGCCGTCTTTTATGAGATGGGCAGATTTACCCATATTAGCAGTTTTATCTCAATTTCAGACAAAATTTTAGGGGAAAAGATGCTTTACTAATGACTTTCTGAACATTAATAAACAAGGGGAAAAAAATTCAAGATTCTGCATAGATAATTAGCCCATAAGCAGCACTCCCTTTCTTCCTTGTGTTACACTAATTCTGCAGGCTGAAGTTAAAATAAGATTCTTAAAATACTGACATCTGTATAAATAGACATATGGGTAGAGAACATACCTGTCTGAAATCATGAACTGAGGTGCCTGTTTCAGAATAAAGCTAAAATTAACCCTAACATTACTCCCTCTTTAGACAAATTGAATCTAGGCAAGTGTTTGCATCCCGTTGATTTCCAAAAGACTTTAAAATGTGCTCTGCTCACATGCTACTTTCAAGAATTGTGTGGAATATACATGTGGCCTTGTAACTGGTAAAGGACATTTAACTGATTTCCTCAGTTTTAGATCATGCTCTATGGAACTCCAGGAATTCCAGAGATGAAATTTAAGAATAAGTGAGGGTCTGAGTAGTTATTCCAAGTCTAGCTCACTCCATCACCACTGCTTTGACTTTTCATCTTCCTGTCTCAAAAACACAGTGGAATAGACTGTTTTAAATTAAATTCAAGTCTGCACATCAGTAATCTAGAAAAAAAAGCTAAGAAGGGTCTTTAAAGCCTATATAAGAGGAAAGTCCTATTTTCAACAGACAAGTAGAAACTAAAAAGCATTTTTCTACTTTAGTGTGGCAATCATAATGCAGGAAGATGAGCAATTAGATCTCAAATTAAAAGGTTAAGAGAAACAGATAAAATTAGTAGCTACTACACAGCTGTACTATTCAGAAAAGGTACTGAGCATTTAACTTCTGTTTAATTTGATGGACTGGATTGGACCAGCTGCAGTCATTAGCCATCTACTGCTGAACACTAATAGTTCACTCTCTCTCTCATCAACCAACTCCACCTGGCTGCTGGGATGATTCAGGTTAGAGAAACCATTCCTTAAAAGCAGACACAAGGAGGAGTGAGCTGGCATCAGAAGGCTCTAAGCTTCATAGAGCCCTAATGCCCACTCTCTTCTCCAGCAATGAGCCTGGCTTTGACTTCAGCACTTGAACACATCCTCAGAGAGCCCGAGCCAGTTACAGTTCTCAGATCCCAGCTACTGTGTAATTTCAAAACTGGATTTAGGAGGCCGGTTTGGGTTCAATTATCAGAATAAATTTAAATAAATTAGGTGCACAAGTGCAGCTTTCTGGCTCTGTGTTACTCATAGCTAAATAATCATGAGAGTGCCTCAGAATAATCAATACTGATTTCTTTTCATAAAACTACACTAATCAAATGACAATTGTGTGCAGCATTCAGAAAGCCTAAGCAAGCAGAGAGATGGAAAAGAGTAAGAGGAGAGGTACTAAGGAACCTGTGAGGCAGATCCTGTGAATTTGTGGACAGCTGATGAGAGCCTAGACCTACTACCAAAACTAGCAAAGTTAGCACCACTTCAGTAGTGAATATAAACCACCATTGAACTATGTTTGCTCTAAAAATACACATTTTAGACTCCTAAGTTGCTAGACACTCCTAAATTATAATTAAGAAAACTCACACTACATTTCTTTAGCATGAAAACTCTATGCATTTCTTTACTTTTTCTATTTAAAAAGCTTTGTTGGTACATTTTAAACTGCTATTTTGTGTCGCTCGTTTACACAGAATGTAAAACATTTTTGCTCTTTTAGTAAACTGAATTGCATACACAAAGATTCTGTTGTTTGCCAGACGAAAAGATACAAAATAAGAGACAGCTTCAGGACTTCTTGACAAGCAACATGAAAGCCACGGGTTCTTAATTTTTCTGTACTGCAAATGGTATAGGCAAAGCAAAAGACACCTAAGTCATTATTATGTCACACAATGATAGCAAAGGGCACTCTGGAAAGCAAAACAGAAAATGCATCCTTCATTTCAGCAGACAAGCCTGTTTAGTAGAGAAGATGTGATAACCTAGCACAACACTAAAAATGAATTAAAATTACATTTATTTTTCAGGATCAAGGATAAAAGAAGTCATCACAGAAATACAGCATCTTCTAATTTACAATAATTTATATCCATAGCATCCTGATGGAGGATAAAAAGCTTTTCAAAGGAAAATGTCATTGCTGAATACTTGCAACTTGAATTGATTTATGGGAAAACACGGTGTAATCTTTCAGAAGCCACTATCCTGAAATATTAAAAAATAAACAGTTCAGGATATCCATCTTGCCTACATGGATAATATGAGCTGGGAGACAGATGCAGTTTATAAGAAAAACTAAAAAGAAAAAAAAAAACAAACGCAAAAAACTTCACAGATTAACCTGAGAAAGCCCACTTTGTACCACTTCACGAAGTGCTATTCATCAGACTGTTAATTCTTCCTAGGTAGCCAGGAGGCAGTAGGAAAGAGAATGGAAAAGAGAATGAAATTAGAAAGGAAGACTGTTGTCTTCCACACTTGTTTCTTTATTAATGAAATATACTGAAAACCCAGACACTCATTTCCTTTTAATGCTTTTAAACACCGTGAAAAATAATTGTTAAAAAAAGTGATGCTTTCAATTGTTGTCTAAGGAATAGGAGTGACAGAGCGTATGTGGGTATGTGTGTGTACACGTATGCACATGCAGAAGATGGATGTGGAGTCACACTGCCTGAGAGCTTTTTTAGAAGGCATGAATCCAGTTTTTCCTCACTGCTGGGGAAAGCAGAGTATTCTGAAAGAGAGTACTTTGTCAAGAGAAGTGTCTGTCTTCAGAATAACCCATCAGCATGTTGTTCACTATGGTCTGATGCTTACTTGCTAAGCTGGGGTACCAGCAGGAGGGAAACCCTGGGGTCCCCTCCAGATGATACCAATGCTCAGCAAGATGAACCCAGCCCAGTCCACAGATGGCAGCTGGGAAACCCCTTGTATTAGCAAAATGCCAGCTGTTTAGTTTAAAACTAAAGCTCATCTTAAGAAAAGAAAGGAAGACTGACAGGACTTTCAGATGTGATGGGCAGAGGATCACACAAGCCAATTTACTTCTTCAATAGCTTGGATTTTGTTCCAATTTATCAGTTACAATTTTTGGCCTGGTTTCTGGCCTTCACTCAAGCTAGTGGCAAATAAGCTATTTTAGACATAAAATTGCTTTGCACTACAGGCAATTAGTGAGGCCAAGAGGCCACCAGAGAGCTGGATACGATGAGTGTAATTGCTAGTAGGAAATCCTGGAGCATTTTTGACCTTGTTGCTAATTTTTTTTCTTTCTTTGGGAACATCCCGTAAAGATCAAACAGCTGGGACAAAACCGTTTTCTTCAGAAAGAAAAAATGAGGCAATTTGCTTAAAATAGAATGGATTGCTTCAATAGATTATGAACAGGAATATAAAAAATATCTTAGTACCAATACATAGTGAATTGTTAATAGCAGTCTGTCCAATGTAAAATCTAGTAGCTTTAATGTTCTTTACAAAACCTCCCAATATTTAAAAGCTTTGGAGAGGAGGAATCAGCAACATCCATTGCCAGAGTGCTGCAGAAACACCAACCAAGGTGAAGTGTGGAGCACCTGCCACGTCGTGGCATTGTGTCTTGTGAAGACACATTCTGTGTCTTTAACACAGAAGAATAACAGGACTGAAAAGCTCCAGTGATTTTGTACAATTCCATTTCATATTTCTTTAAAAATATTACATGGGAAGTTCCTTAAGCATTGAAGCCACAGGGAAGGCTACAATGAAATCACTGTTGCTCAGCAGGACACCTCCAACCCCAGCATTGAGTGAGCTCATCTGGGCACTGCCAGCAACCAGGCTGGAGCAGTCTGAATTTTGCATCAATGCTAAAGCTGCCTTAGAGCCTATTCAGAGTCTCCAGCAGCTTTTAAAGCTCATATTGTGCTTAATGGTGTGGTAGCTGCACTCAGCTACTTCAAGTTTAAAACAAGCTCTGTCACATCTACCCAAACTGCAGCCACTGCACTGCAGATACCTCCTATGTCTGCTCCTTTCCAGTTTGGGGCTGAGAGTTCCTTCAACAAGTTTGTATTTTTCTGGTGTGTAGAGAGCTGCTCTGAGGAGGTTACATCTTCTACACTGAAAGCAGTGCTTAACTGGCTTAAGAGCAATTCTCCTTCACCTGGCATACAGAAACTGATAAAAACAAGTGTTAAATTAAAAAAAAGAAAAAAAAAAATCAAAGCCTAACAGGAAATGTAATAACAACACTTCCTGGGTAATGCTCTGAGCTTCACTGGAGCTTGGCAGCAGATACAGTGATAAATTTGTATTCACATAAATCATTATGGCCACACTGATGGATAATACTTCACTCCAGCTGCCTATTACCCCAAAGGTATCCCAACATCTTCTTGCAGAGCCTCAATAAAAGGAGCATCAAACGGTAGGTTTAATTTTTCATCACTGTATGAACACTGATTCCTGTGGGAGTGCTCCCTGCAAAGACAAGGTGGATTGTGCAGCCAGAGAAATGCAGCAGACCTGTGCCTTATAATGAAGTCTAACAGCTCACTAAATCTAAAACACACTCCAGCTGAACTTTAAGCTTCAAAAAACAGCAGCCCACAACTCCACAGACTGAACGTAGCAGAAAAGCAATGATGGTACTGCTACATGTACTATTTTAATGTCATTCTTGCCTACTGTAGAAAGTTTCTTCTGAAAGATAGAGCCAAGCTGTGTGGGTTTGATACTGTCATTAAGTCTTGGAACTGCATTATTTTACTGCATGCTTAACAATGCTGAAAATGGAGATTTACATTTTCTTGTCTAAAAAGGCTTTCTGCATAAGCTGGGTTTGATTTTTTTGCTTGTGTGGGTGGTTATTGGGTTTTTAGCTTGTTCAAGATCTTCTCCTTAAAAAGAAAAGCTTCAACATGAAATTCAGCAGCACACAGGAAAGCCATTCTCTCATTTCCTGTATATGGAAAATAGAATACACACCTCCAGGTGAGTCACCCTACTGTAGTAATCATGTATTTTCAAAGATTTACTTTATGCACTGCTAGTGTACCTAACTTCAAGGAGTGCAGTTTATGCTAAGGTAGAAGTCGCCAAGAACCTTCGTCAGAACACAGGACTCTTTTCTCCTAAAACACCCTGAGCTCAATATGAAGTTTTCCCACCTCAGGAGGTGCACCAAGGAAGCTCTCATCAAAATGGAAGCAACATGGGAAATTATGACACTACTGAACTTCAAGAGAAACCTTAAGAATAGTTAATGAAAAAGAATAGTTCTTACTGAGTCCTATATTACATTATTCATTGTGCCTTTGTCTTCATGTGTTCAGTTTTCATTTCTTGCTGTGCATGGAATTATGAAATCAGAGCACAGAGTCACTTCTTTTTCACACTTCTTCAGTCCTTAAACACATACATGCAGGGCCTACATTACACCTCAGAAGCCAATGGAAGCTTTCAAGTTACAAAAGAAATAACAAAAACCAGAAAAAAAAAAACAAACAAAAAACAAAAAAAAAAACCCCAACAACAAAAACAACCCTGGAAGTGGCTGAAACACCATGGTGCTTGTTCACATTTACATGCTCTTGGTTACAGCAAGGGGAATTCTAGGGGAATTCCACCCAAACCTAAGTTCCAGCAGGACCATAGACTGGAAGTGGCACTGGCACAGCATTTCTCACAAATGGATGAACTCAAAATGCCCTTGTCACTCCATCCTACAATATGTTACTTTTTACTTATAGGAATCACATGAGAAAACTTAAGGACACCCACTACTACCCCTAACATTGTGATTCTCAGAATTCAGTGTATCATGCCTGAGAATAAAAAAATGGTTCCAATGTTCCTACAGCACCTTAATACTACTTGGGAAAAAAAAAAACCTAAGAAGCCTTGTAATTTCATTTTTCCTGTGTAAGTACTTTCAAACTCATTCAGAAAGGATGGTTCCTTTTCTTTACAGTCTGATATTGATGGATATATTTAATTTTCTACTTTCCATATCTTAACATTCCTATTGTGTGCCTATGACATTCTCTTTCCCCTCACCCACATTTAGATATTTTCGACATTCTCTCTGATAAATGGAAAGAACCCATCTATCATACTCAAAACCAAACATCCTTATATCTTTAGAAGACTCTTCTCAGTGAGGGAAGCAGCTATAAAGTGTCTTTACTACTCTTGAACCTAGCATTAAAACAGCTGAAGATGATCTAATTTTGTTTTTTTTTTAAAAAAAAAGAAGTTGTCTTCCATTTCCTACCACAATTTTGATTTAATATCAAAATTAAATATTCTTTCAATAATCTCTCTTATTGTCTGCCAGACAGCAACACGTATTAGTTATTCTCTATCTTCCCTCACTGCACTACTTTATTAATGTGAACTCAAGGTCTCTGGCCCTCTCTGGTAATTTCTAATTACCTATAGGCAACATTATAAGGAACATCCATTAGCATAAAGATTTTTTTTTTTTTTTTTGCATGATAAGACATTTTAAGGCTATCAATCTTTCTACAGACTGAAAACTATAAATTGTGCCACTTCTAGGTTTTGCTTTGTAACTTTTTAAAAGCAGTATTCCATGTATAGAGGTTAGATTCACTAAAATCCATTTTAATTTTATTTCCAGTTATTTTCTAGCTCCAAGTTCCAATTTGCAGTTGAAGACTGCCATCACATACAATGACTGCATTTTTTTAAAGGATAATTTAATCTTTCCCCAGTGTTCAGCAATGGTGTTTAGAGTTTGGTCTGTCATACTGTGAAACTTGCCTGGCTCTGCACTCTCCAAATTAACTTCTAACCACCAGAAAACATCTGTGTGAACATCAGGCAGGAAACAAGTTGACCACTTGAAAAGGCTTGACACTAGTGGGATATATGTGACTCAAATGCTTGTCCTCCTCACAGGAGGAAAAGTCTGGTTAATGACTGTTCTAGCTTATGTATTTTTCAAGATTTAGAGGTGAACTTCACATGACAAGTATGAGACCGTTCATAGAGATAGTGTAAACCACACATATTTAGAGTGCACACTCAAAGGTAAATTCAAAAAGGTGGTGTTTCTTCTTGGTTGTAAATGTTGTCTAAGTTGAAAATAAAGAAAAAGTTTTTTCTTAGCACATGGTAACAGCAAGAGGATGTCAGAATTTTCTGTTGGGCTCTCAGCCATGTGGAATAATAAATTATTTCTTCCCTCAACCTTCCTTGTCCCACCCAGAAATTGCTCTGCTCCAATGCCTCCCTTAGTGACTTCCATGTGGCTTCTCCCTTCCTGGCACAGAGGAGCTGAAGTTTTACATCAAGAGAGGGAAGAGGCTCAGTTTTCCCAATTTGCAGTCAGTGCAGGGGAACAGGCACAAAGCAGCAAATCAACATTCCCTCTTTGAAGAACTGTACTGGTTTTCTTCTCTTCCTTCATCTTCCCTTGCCCACAAGAAAAGTAAGGCAAGAAATAAGATGTTATTTCTTCCTTGGGCTTTCTCTAAGAAGAGCATTTACCAGCTGCTCCTTGTGTTGACACTTGCTGAAAAGCTGATGTTACCCTAATTGATCTGCTGTAGTCTTGGTGTAGAGTGAAGAGTGTTTTATAGGAGAAAATGAGAAAGCACCAAGATGAAAATCCCCTGGGTTTTCATCTTTCTCAGAGTGAAAAACTAAGACCACAGGAAACATTAGCTATAACTTTTGAAACAGAAAAGAGCAGCTCAGCAAAATAAATCACCAAACTTTTGCCATTCTATATATTCTTTCTAAAACAAAGGCTTCAGCTCCTCAAAGGCATTTAACAGTGGGCACAACTTAAGAGATGTTAAGTATGTAAAGCTGTCTATTTAAAAATGCCTCTTGGAAGTCTTCCACAACTTCTTCATCTCACACACAAATGCATTTTTTAAAAAAACAAATACACAAACAAAAAAAAAGTCCCCACAAACTATTTCCACCAAGAAAACATCTCCGAGGTAATCTTGAGTAACCTGAGAAACCTTTTGGTCTCTGCACGTTATAAATTTTAATCCCTTCTTTCCAAAGCTGTCTTTTCCTTTTCTTAACAGGTCTACTGCTTCTTATAATCAGCTACTCTATTTAAAAAACCTAACAGTAGAAGTCAAACAACTCTTTCAGGTAGTACTAAAAGTCCTGAAGATCAGTAATGATACCTAAAGATATGGTTTCATTTGAAACTACATATTAGTTGAGAAAATATACAGCAGCTTTTATTTCACTTTCATTGAAACTTAAGGCAACCTTCTTTCTACGTCCACAAGTCATTCCATATATACACATGCACTTTAAAAGCACTTTTGTTTGTAATTTGAAAGAAATCAAGCTTACCATTTGTATACAAAACTATGTGAACATTTTTTCAATGAGGCTTGCAAAACTTAAACCAGTAAAGATTTATGTTGTAGGCACACAAGCACACATATGCCCTAAACACATAGCAATGACCTTAGTCATTGATCTGCTTCTGGTTTTAATAAGGAAGGTGAACACACAGCAAAACCAATATACATGGTTCCCCAGAAAATGCTAATTATTTTAATAGGTCTTTTAAGTCCTACAAAATTCATTAATAGCTGTACAGCAATCTATTACTTTTAGATGATAAATAGCAAAAGTTTGTCATTGTACATTAAACCCTTTACAATTAATTTAAAAGGAGGTGGAAAGACTTTTGGAGTCTTCTCTCAACTGGCACTTCTTACAGTTAATGGAAAAACTTAAACTGCCTATATATCAGTCAGAGAAAAAATGCATATTACAAAAAGTGATAAGCATAACAAGAGAGCAGTGATAGATGGTAACAGAAATTAATACTTGACAACAGGAGACAGCATTAAGGAGAAAAGGAGAAGAAGTAATTCTTGACATGCTAAGGCAATAATTTTGGGGGTTGGGCTCTTTTGCCAGACGACTTTCAACAAGACAAGATGGCATGGTCTTAAGTTGTGCCAGGGGAAATTTAGGTTAGATATTAGAAAGAATTTCTTTAGGGAGAGGGTGATCAGGCATTGGAATGGGCTGCCCAGGGAAGTAGTGGATTCCCTGTCCCTGGAGATATTTAAAAAGAGACTGGATGTGGCACTCAGTGCCATGGTCTAGCAACCGCAATGGTGGTTCAAGGGTTGGACTTGATCATCTATGAGGTCCCCTCCAACCCAGCCAATTCTATGATTCTATGATTCTATAAAACTTTTAATACTAAGAGTAATTAGTAAGGGCAGCAGACCAGAGGCTCAACTCACATGATGCAATGATGTGTTATCAAAGAAAAAAAAAAAATTTCAGCTGCAAGATCTTATTTATGGAGTTCATGAAAAATGTTTGCTTAAGTGTACACAAACAAACCACAGCAAGATCAGTAATACAGACTACAAAAAGATGCACAAAACAAGAAATAAAGCATTTGTCCTCAGAAATGAGGAAGGTGTTGTTCATCTTTGTGTAATAGGATTCCCACACTACTGGCACAGCTACTGTCAGGATAAATTACATCAGCAACAAGCAAATACAGCAGCAGGCCTGTCAGGGTGCCAGACCAGCTCAAAGAGCCATCCTTCCAGTAGAGCTCATTTCAGTTCTATTTCACCACTTTTCTCCTGTTCCTATTTTTGTGTCTTTGCCTCATGCCTTCTATTCTGTGTGACTAAATTCCAGGTCCTCACAAAAATTTTGCATTTGACATGAAAAGCAAGACAGATACAATGATGATTTGTTTGGTTGTTTTTTGGTGTAATTTGCACAGAATTGCTTCCTGAATGACACATGTGAATAAAGCTATCACTCTTGGCATTGCATTTCTCAAAGAAGATATGAATGAAAAATTAGTTTATGGCTACATAAAATTTGATTATTTGACACATTAAAACACCTTCAAAGGAAGACATTTCCAGTTCTCAGCATGTCAAAAAGGATTTTATCTCTACTCCATGGAAAACAATGTTCTAAATTGTAACCAAAGCACAGACAAAACTAAGTGAGATCTTAAAGCATAAAGCTCAGCATAAGAATAATAGGCTCTTGAAGATAGACTTTATATCTACTTATATCCTGGTCCTACTATACAAATTCAAACACTGCAACTAAGCACTGGCTTCGAAGATCTGGGGTGATTCTGCCACCACACCACATGGTCAGGGTGCCTTCCTACAGCTCTG
This sequence comes from Calypte anna, assembly GCF_003957555.1. Classification (NCBI taxonomy): domain Eukaryota; kingdom Metazoa; phylum Chordata; class Aves; order Apodiformes; family Trochilidae; genus Calypte; species Calypte anna. The sequence goes on along the minus strand of NC_044248.1, from coordinate 36,276,901 downwards.
ATGGAAACATATTCCATAAGACACTTACTCTGTCAAACTATCAAATCTCAATCATTTTCAAGTAGCATCTCTAAGGCCACACACCATTTTAGCTGTTTGTCCACAGTTAAAATCACTTCTAAACAGCATCACTTTAAACACGATGGAGAACACAGTATTATACTGTGACCATATTATAGAAAATAAAATTCTTCCACGTTTACTTGAGTGCAATGGAAACTTGGTGTTTATGCCATTTGATTTTTTCTATCTTTGAATGTTGCCAAGATAGTTAAAAATGCTTCTCTAGAGCATCTAAGATGCTCTGCAGTACTCAGATGGAAATATACAAGAGGAAGGAAATTGAGCAACACCAAAATAATGGGAGAAGTCATCATATTGTAGCCTTACTTAGATGCTTTATCACATGCTCACTTTCTACTGAGGCAACATCAATTACTCCTGAACATAGCTTCGTTCCCATCTAAATTATCTTCACATAGATTTGACTTAAGAACTGTGGATAAAAGGAAGAACCCTCTCTTTCAGGGTTTTAAATGAGGATATTGCTTTTACCTGACAACTTCCTCAGAAATTTCTCTGTGAAAACAATGGCAAGTTTTCAATTTAAACTAAGAACACAAATTCCTAGACATGAGCTAACTGTGCATCTTTCATCCATGAGCTCTTAATCACATGGATGATTTCTGTCACTGAAAGAACAATCAGTGTTAAAACCCAAGGAAAAAATAGATGAAGAAAACAGCTTTTTGATTAGGCACCAAGTACCAGTTGGACTGAATGGACCTTGATTATTTCACACCCAGGTGAGGCTCTGACCAAGGACAGAGAACTGACACATATACAATAATATATATATAAAGGAGAGAAATACAGATTGTTGGACATGTAATATTTCTTTATACACCACATGTTCATAATAAATACACGTGCCTATGAACTGGCTCTGGAATTAAAGCAGTGAGACTGCACAAAATCAGCATTATTTTGGGTAAAATCAGTTCATGTAAGAACACAGTTTCAACAGTTCTCATTTTTTCTTTCTTCCACCAGGAAAATGATCAGCACTCTTCTGAGAACCTGAGCTACAAAGTCATGGCATGCATTGTGCAGAGAAAATATTTAATACATCTGCAGCATAAATATGCCAGGATCCATGCTGTGAACTGTGAGAATTTCTCCTGCTACCGCACTAGAACTTATTTAATGAATTCTTGCTGATCAAGGGTAAGGGAAAATTAATTAAGAGATTAAAGTTAACTCTACCAAATCATCTATATGGTCACATAAAAATAAAAATAAAAATATTTAAATGGGTAACTACATGCACAGTTGGCACTCCACAATCTGACTACTAGACCTACATTTTTATCTATTACATTTTTATTCTTCTTGCACATCCATTTATGACAACAGTTGCATATCATCAGTTTTACTGCTTTATCTGGATAACCACTCATTTATCTATGTTAAGAAATCTCTGAAACCTATCATGAGGGAGAAAAAAATCTTGATATAGAAGAAACACAGAACTGTGAAACTTTAAAAGTTGATGAACTATTTAAATGAAGATAGTTCTTTTTGGTTTTAAGCTGCAGGACTTGAAGGTAATGGAACCAGCTATGAGCCTCATACTAAAGTTATAAAGCTGTGTGACAAGTTGGTAGATTCACATCTACAACCCCACTAAATTTGCAGGAAAGTGAATAATAGTACAGCTAGCACAAGGTTGTGCACTCTTCTTCATCCCAATCCTATTTCCAATTGGTTTTCATTAAAAGTACTGGAGAATTCATTGGGAAAGCTGTTAGATCTGGCAGGATTATTAATTTTCTTATCAGAAACCCTTCCATCCAAGCTCTGTACTAAAAAATCATTGAGCTCAAAACTACTCACATACTCTTAAGAACTAAGTACAATCAAATCCTTCCATGGACTTTTGCAGACATTCTAGATTTCCTCCATTGCTTGCTCATTATATTAAATGCATTTTTCAGTATTTGCAGATTTACCAGAAAATATAATTGGTGTGATCAGCTCTATCACAAAGTGCCAGGTGGGACTTTGCTGACTGACCTGCAGGAACTGATCAAAACCATGCAAGTACTAAATGGGGAAAATAGTTTCATTTTTGTAGCCATTATCATTTTATGGTCTTCTGCTACAAGTTCATCACAGCCAATTGCACAGAAATGCTGATGTTGGGGCATTACGTATTAATGGAGTTGCAATTTTAATTCTTCTCTTCAAGGTGCTTTTAAGGCTTGGCTGCTGAGGATGGGCAGCATGCTATGCAAATCCTTGCTGACCTGGAGCACATTGAATTGTCATGTGAAAATGTTTCATTCAGGCAATCATACAAGAAGTAAGAAAGAATTTGTCTTCTCCAATTCGTTGATGATTGTAACATACAGACAGAAACCACCTTTTTCTTAACCCTCCATCTTTAAGTCATTCCCCAAACTGCTCAGATTCTATCAAATGAGTTTTCTAAATGATCACTGGAAAACATGTCTTGATCTGCCAGGCAAGTAGTACTCCCAATTACCATTAAACAACTGTTGACAATTTTAGAAATTTTAAACATCACACACACTGCACTGGATACCAAAATACTCTTGAGGGCTCTCAGTATTTAATCATACTAAATTCATACTAAATTCACTGCACACGATAGCCATGTTGGAGATAGTTGCCCCTTATGGGGGGAGGAGGGAGGGAAGGTTTATGTACCTTGAAGAATATCTAGCTAAATAACTTACAATGGGTTTGTGTGTTTCTATCAAATATCTTCTAAAGGATTATCTTAGAATAAAACACCTTAACTGCCAAAGAGAATATCTGATTGTCCACTAGCTTCCAATATTCCCTGCTACCCTGATACATCCTACCTGAAAATACACTCAAGTTGTCCCAATGGGCTGTTCTGCATTCTTCTGGCAAGTGGCTGGGCCAATATATATATTTGTCAGAGAAAAAGCAATTTAATATGATGAAGTTAAATCCTATTACTAAATCTAGTACATTTTATTATTTATTTAAATGTATAGGTATATGCAGTGTCAACAAACCATGAAATGAAGGAATTACCAATTTCCAGCATGAATTACTTGATAAAAGGGGACTGAATAAAATGCAGAACTGTTGAATAAATCAGTACTGCTACAGCATTTAATTATAAAGTTACTTAAAGGAAGAAAATCTGTAGTGTTTTACAGCATATTAAACTTGCAATTGCTTCCTAAGTGGTTAGCAGACAATATTAGTAAACACAATACATTTCATACTGGACTGCAAAAAAATGTTTTAATATTGTTAAAAGCCACAGTTTAAAGCCCATTCCATATTGCTTAGCATTACAAAACACTGTAAACTACAATCAGCTTTCTCTTAGTACTTTCCATTAGTAGATTGCAAAGCATCATAAAATATGACTCTGTAATTATGCTTATTTTACTGATGAGGTGAAAGATGCACAGGGAGAAGTGATGTAGCCAGTGGTATCTGACAGGCTAATTGCAGACTGAGTGGTCTCTCCCTGTCTCCCAAGTCAAGGCAACTTCCACGGCTGGACTCACTCTGATTTTGACATGATTTCCCTCATTTTTAGAAGTGCAATCTAAAAACACTCTATTGGAAACATTAAGTTTTAATGACAGCCACAGACAGCTGCAGTTCCCCTCAGTAAAACAAATGATTAATTTGGAAAACACAATATGAGATCTCTGTTCAGATTGACTTCTCTATTGCTAATTGTAGCAGTTGGCTTCAATTTCTAAAGCTCCACATTTTGCATGGTGTTTTGCAGAGCTGTGAAAGCAGCATCTGTGTTCCAAATAGTTTATATTTTAAATTGCACAAACACACAGATCATTTTTAGATAAGCAACCAGTAAGGTCAATTCTGATAGCATTATCAAAGTATCTACAAGTAGACTTAGGTAGTTGATAACTTATATATTTCAATAAATAATATCAGGAAAACGTGACTTGTAGAAATAAGCCTAAACGTGGGCAAGATTTTCTTTTATCCTGGGACATTCAGTAAAATTGACCAATGAGCTCAACATCTGAAGTCTGAATGAAAACCAATTACCACTGACTAAATAGATTCCTTCCCCAAATAGCTGTATTTTTTTCACTAGGTTCATTTCAGAGTAAGACTCTTGTCTTGCTTGGCCCAAAACTAAAACCATGAGCTTTCCTCACATGTTTCTGCCTGAACTGTTCTACCAACATTTTCAAAGACAAAGCCTTTAAGTGTCCTCTCAATTAGCCAGACTTCAAAATTGCAGTTAGTTATAATTCAAACTATTAAAAAGTTACTAGATGGGAATACTTTCAGACTCATCTGGAAGAACACAGGGAAGCCCATATATTGTTTGAGAAATTGCCGTTGTATATTAAATATTGTTCATAACAACAAGTGAGAAAGAAGCTACAGTCTAATTTTTAGCTCTTTAACTATATGCAATTTGTGGCCAGAAATGTAATAAAACACAAAGTATAGCACAGCAGGAGATTTGTTTAATAAAAATAACTAAGTTATTTTTGAGAAAAAGGTTGACACCAAGTAGACTTCAATTAGAGTTCAATAAACATCAGTCAGATTGAGAAAGTGAAGACCAATAACTACCTGTAAATCACAGAAAGGCTACACTACAGCTTGTCTTGTCTTACATGCTGAAGTAGCTTTTATCAAGCTGCCTGTGCTGCTAACATCTAGTGTATCTTGATCCTCAAACTTTGCAGCCCAAAAGTCTTGGTACTCCATTTATTGCAGATTTGTCTGTCAGGAATGGAACATCCATGAGAAAAAGCTGCCAAATAGATTTAAATATTCTTTCTGGGCCAATTTCTGGTGGATTACTGAGATGTCCTCATGTACCAGAGTCTTCTGGACTATCTTCAGCTTTTTTTCAATGATGCTCTCAAACCATTAGAGGACAATCTGCCTTATGAGACTTGCATGGGCAAAGACATAAAGAACGTTAGTAGACATTTTCAAGACTTTTTCATGGAACAGGAAATGGTAATTAGTTCCTTTAATTGAACAATCAGTCATTAGTCTTTTACTAAATTAACTGCCTAATAACATTCTCAATCTTGAGAGTTACTGCCATGACTTCATTTTCCCTTTTCCTGGTAAGACTAATAACAACCTAAACTCAGACTTCTAAATCTCCACCACAGCACAGAATATATTGTATGCAGTTTTTTCCAAATAGATTCTTCAATTACAAGGAATTGCAAAAACAAATAAAATCCTGGCATATGGTACTAGCAAGGTATTATATTTTAGTAGATCATAATTAAATTGTTCCTTAAAATCAGTGCTCAGTGCTTAAGAAGAGAAATTACATTGAATAAGAGGGCTAACATTCTCACTCAATTAACATGGTATTTTTCAATAAAGAGGAGTAGGCTATGATTTCTTCTTCTCTGTGTAACATCAGCTATAAAACAGAAAAACCGCAGCTTTTTTTCTAATAACTCATGTATAATTTTTCCCATGTAGATTATGTGCTCACGTGAAACCACGACTTATCTTTATAAATACACTTATCTTTATACTCCTATAGGCATAAAATATTTCACTTTTTTTTTCTTATAAGCCTTCCAGAGACTATCTTTGAGTGCATCTGAAAACACCTGATTGTTCAACAGTAAGGAAATAATTTTTCTTTTATATCTTTTAATTCTGTACTGTTGTGAATTTGATTTATAAATATTGGTTGGGGCAGAAGTGATTTTTGGATGAAGAAATTACATCTAGTTACAATGCAAGTAGGGTACCTTCTCTTATTTATCAGATTCTTCCTCACAATATTTCAACCTGATGGAATTATATTTTCCTGAAATACATCACTAATAATTTTGGAATTACATTAAAGTACAAATGTCTATTTCTGAAGCTAATCAAGATGTGTCATTCTAATATAAATTTGTTATATATTTCAAGGTCAACTTCTCTTTGATTGTTCATACTAGTTGCTCTCATTCTTTTGAATACTACTCTGGTTTTTATTTAATTCCTATTGTTTCAATGCGTTCTAATGAAGAGTTGTGAATATTTTGTCTTTACTGCTCTTTCTCTCTCCTGCAATTATACCACGGATGATGTCCACTGGACAGTGGATGAGTTTGTTAACTCTTTATGGATATATGAAAATTGAGTAGTTTAACCATGACCTTGAAAAGTAATTTTTGGTTTCAAGAATTAGCATGTGCATTTATATCCATAGGACTGTAATATTGCACTATTTCTAAGATGGTACCATTAAACATGCACTCTCATACTGTTTTACAGCATTCACATCACTGATGAGATACAAGTCATTAAAAAACCCTAAACACAAGGTAGCAAGTTTGATAATCTGATGATTGGTCATGTCATTCAAGCATGTAGGAGTTTTGTTTAGCTGTGTACTACTACTAGGATACTGCACCTCAAAGGTTCTGAAAAACAGTCAAGTGCATACATTTTCCATATGCATTGCATATGGCATCCAACTGTAGAAATAGAGAAAAGACCATTTTGACTTCATAAGACAGGCAAACAGAAAAGGAAAGGACAGAATCACAGTGTTACAGTCAGATGGGGAGATGAAACTTGTATCATGCAAAGGAACAAGGAAGTAAAAGACTGAATTAAGATGAAAAAAAATCAAATAAGCTTTATAAGGAGGAATTAGTGACTAGACATGAAATTCCAGCATGTTGCTTGAAATGCCTTGTGTTGCTGTTGGGGAGATCACCTAGTGCTGTTTTTAAGTAGGGAGTACTATAAGGTACAACACATCTCCATATAGAAAATTACAGTAGATTCTTACTAAAGCTTAATGGAACTTGGGTAAGTTAAAAAAAAATCCTTACACTTGTGATCATGGTATGAAAAAAATAACTTTTCTGAGCAAAACAAAATTATTCACACTAGAAGCAACAGAGAATGCTGTCATTGTCACCAGCTCAATGTGACAACTATGTTATATAATATCATTATTCTGAATATTTATTTCCATATATACTAGGGTTACAAATCCTTCCCAGTCAATAGGAACCCCTAAATTCACTCTATACTCTGGCATTCTATAAGCAGGGATTCCCCATATAACTAATGGGGAATTAGTTACTTCAATTATGCATTCAGCAAAACAGAATTGCTTTCCAGAAGACAACTGGAAGGCATGAGGCTTGCCATCCAGCAAAACCATGATATTTGGAAGGACTGATGGATAGCTGTCATGGGTAAAACTCTGAAAACTTTCTCAGAGAGAAAAACAATTGGTTGAATTTTGATAGAGACGATCAAGAAGTGAGCACTGGAAAAACGAAACAAACAAACAAAACCAAACAGCCAACAAAAAAAGCCTATAATAATTTGTTGTCTTCTAAAAACCTAAAGGGAACTGGATGCAAAAGAAGTTTTCAAAGCATTACCAACAGACCATGGAGGAAGCAGAACATATCAGGACAGGACACATCAGGACAAGTGTTTGAGTGTCCTAAGAAATCTGATATGAGCCATTATTTAGGAACACAAGGTAGTAACCTTTACTTTTAGTGTTGTTGCTTAAGAGAACATCTTTTGTTCCTTTCCATCTCTCTTCTGAATACATTGCATGTGACTTCATACTGATTTAACAAATATTAGAGGAAAACAGTGAAATATCCATCTAAAGCAGTTTGTCTCCCCTTCAGGTAAAGGCTCAAGAGATGCTTCATACTCTGCACATAACAATAGAAAAATCAGTTAATTCTGCTATGGCATAAACTTTCTGGCCACCACCATTTTGAGCCACACTATTTGCACAAACATCAACTCCATATTTTCAAGACATATTAAAAGACACTATGTCCATAAACTTTTCTGACCATTTTCTGCTGTTTAGCTTATTAATGCTGAAAGCTATTTAATTTAACAAATGAGTGGATTATTACCTCTTGAAGAACCCTCTTCATTTTCAGCAGCAATGTCTTTACAGCTGTGCAGTCTTGCAACATCAATCTGAAGGGCAAAGTTTCAATGCCTCCCCCTTCTTCCAGACCAGCCAAAGGCCATTCCACTGATGGGCTGCCAGCCAGCTGGCTAACACGAGGGTATCTGCCTTCTCCTTGGTCCACCTCCTTTGACAGCTTCAGAGACAGGTTCCTGAAAAGAGAAATCAGAAGGGTTAAGTTCTTTTTCATATTTCAGTGTTAAGTTCTTTTAAGTTCTAATTAAGTTTTGGCTTTTAGTTCCTTTGACTTTAAAGGCACACTGCACAGTCACTTGTTGAGCCTGCTAGCACAGATAACCTTTAGAGCCACATGATGTTAGCAATAAACCAAGCATTTTTAAATGCCAACATTTTCTACAGAAACTGAAACCATGATGGATCCCACACCCTTCTAAAGACATTTTTTGAAACAAAGTATCCTATGGACATACCTGCTATGGGTCTATTTTATTTTAGTATTTATTTTATGAAAAAATCTGTCATGCACTTTCAAAAGTTAAATAATTTTTTCCTTATGTTTTGCCTTAGAACCCAAAAAGAAAAGCAAACCAAAAAAACCAGACTCTTTGGTGGTGGCCCAGTGACCTAAGATGAATTTGAAATTTAACTCATCTTTACTCTCTCTGAAGTTTAGTTACCATTTAAGCTCTTTAAGAAGAACATGAAATAAAACATTAAGTTGTAGTTGAGAATCCATTAAAGACAATAGAAAGATTCAGAAAGATTTTGATGGACTTTGCAGGTAATGGGTTACCATTATTTTGCTGCATCCATACTATCTTCCTTTAATATCAGATTAGGTTATTTATAAGACTTTGCCATGCTGGAACAAGCCCAGCAAAGACCCAAAAGATGGTGAGGAGAATCTAAGAGTGGAAGCATTGGTTGATCTTCTCTCTCATTGCTGACCAGAGCAATGGCCCCGCTGGGAAGGTCCAGAGAGGCCGTGCTGAGGGATGCACAGCAGAGAGGCCATGCTGAGGGATGCACAGCAAATGGATGGAAGGGGGTATACAGAAAATAGTGAGCAGATATAAGAATTTTATATATTCACTTAGTTATCACCATGAGGGTAGTCAAACAAAGGAAGAGGGGCTCAGACATGCTATGGGAAAATCATCCTTGGAGATATTCACAACATGATTGGGGGCAAGCCCCTGCTTCATCTGCTGCAAATGTACCTACTTTGTGCAAAGGCTTTGAACAAAAACCTGTCGAGATCTCTTCATACTTGTGTAATTCTAAAATCTAGAGGTCATAGATTCAATCAGCCACAAACAGCCTACAATTTAATTGTGCAATAATTTAGAAATGACATAACATCCTGGCAGAACAGAGTGTAACTAAAACACTAAGAATTGTCCTGCCATGAAAGCATTCACAATTTAAGTATTTCACTTATTTTCTCTTTGACCAGCAAGCAAAAAGGACCTCTTTCAATGGAGAATAAATCCAAGAATGTGGCTGCACAGTGACATAATGATATATTAATTATAACTAAACTACAAAAGTGTTTAAACAGAATGCATGACATCCATATTCATGCTAAATTAATTCACTGCAATTAAAGATGTTAGCATAATTGGTGAAGAAAAGGACAATTATTATTCATTTAATGTATAGTTCCAATTTTCTGTTCCATTTGAATTTTCATGCAACACAAATCTGACTGCATTTTAAGCACTGCCATATTTTGGAAAGAAAAAGTATTTTTCCATGTGAATCTTTCCCTAGTTAACTTCGTACGTGGTTCCTATGAAACCACATACAAAAAGAGATTAATGGGATTTCTCAAAATAAGCAATTCCCAATGCCATACTAACAAACTGGAAATGAGGTTAATAGATTTTTATGAATGGTTCATTTATACATTTTCCAAGCTATGTAACATCCAGTAGGGACAATCTATTGGATCAAGAAATGCACCGCAGAGATCATGGATAGGGGACAGGTGCTCATGATGGCCAATGAAACTAGAATCTTCTAACCCATGCTTTTCAAGATTCTCATAAAATAATTAAATTACTATGTTAAAAAAAATATTAAGAAACTTTGTAAACAGAACACTGAGCCATTTAAAATAATAACCTGAGGTGGATGGTAAAGGTGCTTTTGACTTAAGGATATTAAGCCACTGGTGATTCACAGTCTTTATTAAAGAAGCCTCAGGTATCAATCACACAAAGAAAAATCAACTTTTAACTGAAGGTTCATAGCATAGGACACTTCTAAGGGTTTAAAAAAAGAAGCCATATTCAAACTATTGAACTTCATACTTGAGTAAGATTTATATAGCCAGAAAAACACATTATTTAAATTGAGTAAAATGAAAAAAGGTCCTCTCTTTTTCCTGCCCATCGCCTGCAGGCTGGGAGATAAAGTTTTCCTTAGAATATCCTGCATGTTCGCTTTGTGAGTCTCAAAGTTTCAACTTCCTCATGCTCCTGAAAAGGCATCTCATGTGGGTAAGACCCTGACACTGAGAGAGGATCAACTTAAGATGTAATGCCTCCCAAGGGGAGTCTTTTCCAGAACACTATCAGAGACAACATCAACATAACATCACCAGCAATACCCTGATACCCCAATGATGAAGAAATAAGCAGCACTCTTGGAGAACTATCATCTTCTCTTACATGGGAGAGAAATAGTGCTTGTATACAAGCTATAAATGCTGGAAATACAGCAAATCTTAATTTCTACTGCAGAAAATATCTTCAGTTACTTCACTGTGCCTTACTGTACCATCACACTGCTGAGCATGAAACATGACAGTATTTTCAATTACAGAACCTTACACTAATGTATGAAAAGCACCACAATAGGGTATCACCACTCATGGTCAGAGTTCAAAACTGAACTCAAGTGTTATCTAAAAATTGACTCAGAATTGGTATACAGGGAGGATTCAGACCTCTGTACCTCTGAACTATCTGGAAAGAATATAACTGATCTGTGGTATAAAAAAAAAATCTTCACTGTCTGATTCAAGTCCTTCTACTCCCTGCATGAAAAAGTCAATTTTAAATTCATCCCACAACTGATCCTTCATCAAGCTCATTATTAACAATGTCCAGGTGGTCTATTACTAGTGGATTACTATTACATAGTGGATTACTATTACAGTAATCCACTGCAATCCATCTCCAAGCAGCAGTAGAGATTTAGCAAGGAAAAAAAGTTCTTACTAAAATTAGAAGTTTCTCCTGACTGGTAAAACACTTCTTTGCTTCTGAATTTGGAAAAGAAGCTTATTCCTTGACTTGTAGCACAGGGGTTCCTTGCAGATGGTCAGTCCCCTCTGTCTTCCAAAGATGATTTTATTGTAGCAAAAATCTCAGACAAAGGTTATCTGCTATTAAACTTCTGAAACTGTAAATAAAAGCCTCAAAAGGTCTGTTTTAATGACTGAACACCATATTTTGTTTAAATTACAATATTAGTTCTATAATATTATCAAACAAATTTTCCAGGCAAGTCATTTTGTCACTTTTAAATATATGGCTCCTTTCTGAGCTCTCAGTTTTCCTGAAATACACATCCACTTAGGCTATGTCCCTGCTTTTGTCCCATCTGAAGATGTTCCTGGGCACTGGAAGCCAGTCAGCATTTCTGAAATACCTTGACCCAGTGCAGCTGTCATGATATCAAACAATTCTGTGGCATGGTTGGGTTGTCAGTACAGGCAATTTGGATGGGACTGCCCCATTCTGGATGTCAGTGGTGCAGTTTTGTACTAAAGAACAACCCCATGTAGATGACGCTTCAAATCCCTAATAATTGGCTATGGAGCCATGAAGCAACCGAGCTTGAGATGTGAAACCCAGACAGACCCCTAAGCAAGAGAAGAGGTAACCTATTTCAAAAGGTCTGAGATGAACTGCGGATGCAGTGGCAAATCAGAGCTGCAGAAGTGATAGGAAGCTGCTCTTCATTTTCTCCCAGGCATTACAGACTTCACTTCTCAGATGACAAGTGCTTCTCATATTCTGTTTGATGGAGAACACACCAAGTCTGAGCTACAGCATACTTAAAACTCTGCATCTTTAAAGGCTCTTACTGGGGCCAAAAAAAAAATAGGGGGAGAGAAGAACCCAAAGAATTGTAATGTGAGCTGGTTTGAGTTGTTCTTTCCTTCTTACTAATCCTTTTATAAATGATTTAAAGAGCTTATGGTAATTTGAACATAAAGATCCCCAGGTTTAATCTTCTTAGTTTTCAGAAGCAGTGCTCAATACATTGTGGTATAGCAGCATTAGCCTAAACTAACACAATTGCTGCCATAGTGTCTGCACTGCTTGATCCCAGCTCAAAAGAAGGGAACCCATGTTGCACTGTGGGCATCAACAAGGCTCTGGCAAGCAGAAATAGAACCCATCCTCTATGAGAAGAGGTGAGCATGGCTTTTCTTTTCTGAGGTCATGCCCTCTAAATCAGGGACTTTGAAAAAAACTCAAATTGCTTCTTTTCAGTGTTTGAGTTTACAGTTGTGTTGCAAATATGTATAAAAATACATCACATGTATAAATATATATTTTTATGTAACTATAAATTCAGACAAATTCAATCTTCAGAAATATTTCAGCAACAAATCTGATATGTTTTTGACTTGGCCCACTAGGATACAGACCTTTTTACACTAGCAAAATGCAATGACCTGCACATAGAGGTTAAATCAAAAATGATCCTGATATCCTCTTTCATATAAATTGGGATAGCCTTCATTTCACAGTTTTTCTCCTATCCAGAACTCTCTTTCTCTCACCAACAAGTACCTGAAAGGTGTCTTTTTTTTTTTTTTTTTAGAAAAATCATCAATTGCTATTTAGCAGAACAAAGGCATAGACTTCTAGAAGTATTTTCCTAAATATTCCAGTGGATTTATCAATTAATTCACTGCTGGGTGCTAAAATAGTCTCAGTCTATGATCAAGACAATACAAAACTGTCAAACTCTTTAGTCAGTTCTTAGAAGTACAGCCCTTGCAATACTAAGACAAAAATGTAACCAGAAAATAAACACTTGGCTAATTATCCATATTAGCATTATTTGGCATCAAAATTATAACTTTCTCACAATATCTTAATGTTTCTTTTCTAACAGAGAATGCTTAACAAGTTATAGAGATGACATCCCAAAATATTACACCACATCATTTCATTAAAATCTGTCTTCATTTTTGGGCCCCTCACTACAGGAAAGAGATGAAGGTGCTGGAGCACATCTGAAGAAGGGTAATGAAACTGCTGAAGAGTCCTATGAGATGTAACTGAGGAACTAGGGGTGTTTACTGTGGAGAGATGGAGGCTGAGGAGAGGCTTTATCACTCTCTACAACTGCCTGGAAAGAGGTTGACTGGGAAGTTGGTGTCTTCTCCCAAGTTAAAAGTGATAGAACAAGAGGAAATGGCCTCAAGTTGTGCCAGGGGAGATTTATGCTGGATATGAGGAAAACTTTTCTTTACCAAAACTGTTGTCAGGCACTGGAAGAGGCTGCTGGGCAGGGAAGTGGTTGAGTCACCATCCCTGGAGGTATTTAAAAGATGTGTAGATGTGGTGCTTAGGGGCATGGTTTAGACTTGGCAGTGCTGAGCTGACAGACTTGATCTGAGGGGTCTTTTCCAACCAAAACAGTTCTATGATTCTCTAAGGTAGATACTGTTTGACATTCTACAGCTTTTAGAACTAAGTATTCTTTATTGGCACTCTGATGCTATGATTTCAACAAGGTCAGCTTTTGAGAAAAATGATGTTCTGTACCTGTCACTATTAAACTATGCACCCACCCACAAATGTACACACGAACTCTAATGGCTAGTGATGCTATAACTTCACAGACTGTCAGCTTTTGCCATTATAACTCATTTTCTTTCAAAAGTTTATATCTCTGCCATAAAGATTGCCTTTGGGCCAGAACTTGATGACCAGGAAATATGGAATCAAATTTAAAATGAAAACAAACAACCAAAAAATTACTGATGGTAAAATACAGCTGATAAGGCCATGCAAAGCATTTCTTTCCTTTCTCTAAATTCTACAGGTAAAGAGTTCCCCTGATCTAGCACACAAAACCACAACAGTTGAGAACTCAATCCTCTTCTTCCTCCTGGAAACTATTAGGAAAATTTAAATGTGATACAACTAAGGTATTTTAATGCCATGCAGTAAACACAAAGTCCAAAAGAACAGCAACTGGGAAAAGACTGGTGGGGCTTCTTTGATTTTTATATGCAGTAGTATATAGATCATTACAGGCAAACCAGTAAATTAAGTTGTCTGGACAGTGAGAGGTCAATAGAGTTTGAGTCCTTTTAATTTTTTTTTTTTTTTTTTTTTTGCATCAAAAAACTCAGCAGGGGATCATTCTTGAAACTATCTTACCACTGCTACACAAAATACAAATTGCAGCTTAATGATGCACAAAAGCAAGAGGTAGCTCACTACATCTCTGGTCTGGATATGAACAAAAGAAAGCTTATCTTTTATTTGGACATACACTATACCTACCTGCAGCCACTGCAAACACTACTACTACTGACTGGATATTGCCTCTGAACAGCTAAAAGCTGAAGGCCATTGGAGTCCTCCCCAAATCTCACTCCAAATGCCCTCCACAGAGCTGACCAACTCAGCTGACACAGCACTAGAACAACAATATTTTGATCTGATCTTTTATAGAAGAAAGGCATTCAAGCATGCCCAGCCAACTTTATCATTTTGAGATGAAAAGAGATAAATAAATCTGGTTTGTGACTATCACCTTCACAGACCACAGCAACATTTCTCCTTTCCTTAGCTCTCTGCTCTAAATGCTTGTGGTCTTGCTCTTAGAAAGTACACAAACAGAACATAAACCTGGAAAAAAGCTGGAAAATCATGATGGATATCAGAGATAACTGCCTTCAGGAAGCAAAAGAAATCACCAAAATTGCTTCCCTTACTTAAAAGTAAGTTGCCAGATATTTCCTACTACAGGTCAGATTTTTTTGCTACTAAGGCTTTTCAAAATTATGCTCTAAATGAGGTATATTTCAAAAGAAGTAACCAAACAAAAATCCAGAACAGCTCCTTTAAAAACACATATATTTAAGTACTTTGTATTAAACATATATTTAAGTACTCAAGTATTTTGTGTCCACTGAGAAGCTACAGAACTGTTAGAATAAGCTTCAGCAGGAAGATAAGCACGTTAACAGCTAAGGGTCAATCTCCTAAGAGACAAAAAGATAGGACTGTTTGCTACAAATACAGGCTTAGTGCCTGGCAGAATTCACAGTGGAAAATTCATCTACTTTATAAAGGAGACCAGCCACTCATTTCTATTCCTGACTTGGCCTTTAAGTATCTGGGAAGAACATAAACACATTATTGGTGTGTAAACGAAGATACTATCATTTGATGAAGCTATTAACCATTAAGAACACTTCTCTGTTGAAAGCAGGCAATTCATTATACCTCGTGTTGGCTGAGAGGTTCAGCTGAGAAGCATAAGTCAGTTTTAGGGTCTAATTAATATTTATTAAAATATCAATAATGAAATACCTTCAGCATTCTGCTTGCTTTCCTTAACATCCAGCTCCTACCTGCCTTTATCCTGGGCAGGTGATTCAGGGAATTCTTCCTGGACTGGATCCAATTACAGAAATGTCTTGGCTTCAGACTATGCCAGGGCTTGTGTACAGATGCAGAGATCTAAATAATCATCCTATAGGTATTCAATTAGTCACACTCTTCCACTAACAAACGTGCATGTCTACAGGACTGGATGGCAGCTGAATGCCAGGGATTAGAAGACTAAGGTCAGGGGAGAGGAGTACTTACACTTGTATGACATCTAGGTACTTAAAACTGTGAGATTTTTAAAAATAGAACACAAAGAACTCAAAAGATATGCCTGTGCATATTTAGACCATACAATCTATATGTTTTAGTATCCCTTAAGACCCTAAGATGTGTTGCTAATTCAAGGCCATCTCCCCACCTGTTGCTTTTAGGGAGTAGCAATGCACCAGACACTTTCATCAGCACATACAATACTGGCCACACTGCCCTTCTCTTAATCTGAAAAAAAACAAACAAAAAAACCTTAGGAAAACTTTAGGGTGTGCATACATCAAGAGTAAAGCTGTCAGACCAACTACAGGTTTGACACTGGCAAAAGAGAAAAGAAAGCCACGCAACTAGTTAGGAGAGGGTAACAGGATGAACAAAAAGAAATTTGCCTGCTATTACCAGAATGTCTTACTATTTTTGTTTTCTACTTTTTTTTTCCACTTAAGTAGGTTGGGTTGTGAGTTTGTGTTGTTTTGTTTGGTTGTTTTGGTTTTTTTGGTGTCTTGTTTTTTTTCTAGTTTTTCTTTTGCAAATACCTGTCGTCTTATGCATTTGAACAAGAAATGAGATGTTTTGAGAAGAATAAAATGAGAAGCAGACAACATGCCTAAGAATAGAGGCTTTCTCTGGGGCCTGTAAGGAGACATATAATTAGTCTGGAGTGTCTTGGCTTTAAGACTAATGTCATAACTTTATTAACAGCAGAACACATCGTGTTCAGAGGTGACCTCTGTGCTCCATGTGGGTGAGTATCCTTCTTGCCCCCTGTCCTGGAGCCACTCCTCTCTTTCCAGCAGAGGCCCATGTGAATGCCATCTCATCCTCTCTTTTGTGCACACTGAATGGTACTTGTTATTTAAAACCAGATAAGGATGGCTGGTAGCTAAGGGAAACCTTTCTAGTCACACTAAGCCAAGGGAAAAGTTTCTATTCACATTGAGCCAAAGAAACATCTTTGATCAATTGTCCATTAAACAAAGCAAAAAACCACAAATCCAGCTCAGGCCAAAGATGGTCAAAACCAGCAAAGTTTTCCTTTCCTCTGTGACATCTTCCAGAAGAGGCAATCTTATTCTGGTGAGTAATAGTCAAAAAGGTCTAAAGTTTGGGTTTTTTCCTACAGAACTCACAAATATATCTTTGACAGACATGGGCTGTTTTTCACTTGCTTTGTGGGCAGTTGATGAAGATGAACAAGATATCAAATTACACCAAAAACCCAATGGGAAGTTAGCAGCTTTCATTTAAAGCCACAGCTCTTAGGCCCTGAAAATCAAAATGTCATTCTTTTGAGCCTACATCCAGCCATTTAAGGAGATTTTATCACCTATCTTAAGTCCTATTATTGGTTAAAATACCAAGTTGATAGAAAGCCTGGTCAAAGCTGAAGCCAGGGAAGAGGGCACTAAGGAATTAGAGCACGCAAAACACATTTTCAGTTGTTTCTTTGAAAGGCCAGGAATTTCTCACAATCCTCTGATGCAATATAAAGGATGAGGGATACCTATCCTCAAAATCTTTTATTCTCACTCCTCAGTTTCCCTATATCCCTTCTCCTGCAGACTGTGTACCTCTACATCCCACACAAACTCCTGGCAGCAATCTCAAAACCACTACAGAGGTATTTCCACAAAAGATGGAGATTACCTGCCTACACACACCCCCAGAAACCCACTGCCTTTCTTTTCCTAGAGGGTTTCACACAGACTTAATAAATTAAATAAATCAACACAATCAAGCTAATCTAGAATGTCCTTTGCCCATCACCAATATGAGGGTTTCAAGAAAACTCCAAGCATAATCCGTAAATTTTTCTCCTACCCAACAGAACCACTGTCTATCTTTTGCTGAAATAAATTTTCAGCTTCTCCAGGGTCAAAAGGCAAAACAATGTTTGCCAGCAAAATCTGGCAGCAGACAATTAAATAAATAGGTTTTCCCTTAGAGACATTTTTATTAGTTGTAGAAGCTGCATTTTGAAACTTTAGTATCATCCATCAGACAAAATGAAACCTGATGGCTGCAGCCTGCAATTTTTTATACATCATCTGTCAAGATTTTTGTTTAATTTTCAGGAACAAATGTAATGTTGGAAAAAGATAAGGAAACAGGAAATCCTAGACAGGAGCACAATGTAAGCAAACAATCTCATATTACTTTTTAAGTCCTGTAATATTACAAATTATTTTCTTAAAAGCTGAAAATACAGTAAGAATTCATTAATCTAATTATGATGGTTCATCACACCTGAATAAAGCCCTTTACTGGAATGATTAAGAGACAAATGGAGCAACTAATTTAAATGAAGGTGAAAACTGTAAAACAGACACCACCTTTACAAATGTCAGAAAATAGAAAAGGTTTAGCCACACAGGAATAAATAACCATCCCCTTCAGAAGACAAAACTGAGAAGTTGCTTGGATATTTACACCAGAGACTGCAGAATCAATATAACTGTTGAGGCAGCCACTGAAACAAGTTTTAAGGGAAGAAGTTGAAGATGGTCTATCTGTATTATTCTCTGCTATTTGTTTTTATTGTGCTTGGCTGAGTGAGACAACTGGTAATGTTACTTGATTTTAATGACATTTTTCCCCAGAGCATCATCTAAATCAAGAGGCTGAGCATTCTATATTTAATTACTTTGAATCTTGTAGGTGCTACTTCTTTTTTTCTTCTTTTTTTTTAGTTTATTTTAATCAGCACCGAATTCCAATTCATGGGAATTCAAATACAGTGGAATTCCAATACAATTCCAATACCTCAGGACACACAGTAACTACATTTTAAAACGGCAAGGAATAACCAAGGTGATAAACAGCAGTTGTGCACCTTGATTGATATATTTATACTGCCTATACATCTTTCTATCATCATCTCTGAAACCAGTGAAAGTTCTGGAAGGTTGAAAAATACAAACATCCTCTTTATCCACAAGATTCCTGGAATTCAACCAAATGAAAAATTCTTCCCATAAATGTACAAATGGCATTCAGGTAGCTGAGAGCAGAGGAATGAAACAATGCAAGGACCTAGGTGAAAACAAGCAGAACAAGAGAAAGTGCATATAAAAAAAAATATGGGTTTCCTCAAGGATTTCTAAGTGAAAGCACAGGATATACAAGTTATCACCTCATTTTCTGCTGCAAATCCCCCAAAATATCCTTCCAAAAATATTCCAGTAATGCCAGAAGATGGCAAAGAGTGATTCCAGTGGCAAAGAGTGGTCCAGATGAATACACCTGACTAAAAATAAAAGCCTCATTATTAATTTGTTTCTTTGATCTTCCAAAGACATTCAAGAATGTTTGTCCTTGCTGGTATTTTCTAACATTTAGATTTACTTCCCCCACTGCTCTAGTTTTCAGGAGACAAAACCTTACAAATGGACAAAGGGATGGGAAAATCCTTCTGCACTAGAACTCAGTGGAGTAATTGAGTAATAACTAAAATATACATATGTTTGAAGATAGAAGTTACTTTTTTCCCTGGTCCTCAGGGAGACCTGCTTGGAAACAAAGAAGGACAACAATAGAGTTTATTCCTCGCTGTCTGAGTGAAAAAAAGACCCAAAACAAAAGCACACACAAAAACCACTAAAGAAAAAAATAAAAAACAACAGGAAATACTACTTCTGGTTTGATATTTTTTCCAAGCTTTCAATGACAAGACCTGCTATGCTTTGAACACCCTACCAAAATCCAAAGCCCAAGAGCCACAGCCCATCACCAGTTCCCTACCCACCGCTGTTTCCTGGTAGAAATGACTGGAAAAACAAATAAACATCAAGAAAGGCACCTCCTAAGGAAGTGGTGCATAGAAGCTGAACTAAAAACCATCTCTGAAGCACTAACAAATAAATACATGATGAACTGTGCATGGAAAAGAAAATCAATAACTGAGAAGTGAAATTTACAGTAAGCACAATTTGACTGTGTCTAACAGAATGACAGCTCTGAAGAGCAACAGAAAAAAAAACATAAATATGTGTAATATATTTTGTACTCAGTGATGAGAAGGAACTGGAACAACATTCACATTCTGTGTCTCACTTTATCACTCATGACCACCCAAAATCCACAAGGAGACAATTATGATGCTGCTTTACAAGCTACATATCCTGCTCCTGCAGTCCCAGCACATCCAAGTGACAGGATAAAGCAGACTAAATGTAAGTATTTTAGACAGAGCTTCTGTTTAATACCTGTGGTATTATGGAGTTCCAAACAGCTCAAGTGAGAACTACAATGTAAGTATGCAGCTGCAGGCAAATCCTAACTGACAGCTAAAAAAAAAAAAAAATGGCAAATTAACGTCACCCACGTACAGATGGAAAACTCAGGCACAGACACATTATGTGTCTCACCAAAGCCAGCTTGAAGAAGCTTCATGTCAGAGCTTGAAAAAGAAACCAAGCTAAGACAATAAAGGTAATTAGTGAAAACTGCTTCACAGAATTACTTGTGCTCATTTGTGCTTGCACTTGAAAACAAAGAGAATTTAACTGGCATTTCCATACCTTTTCATCCCTTAAGAAAAAAAAAAAAAAAGGGAAAGAAAGAAAAAGGAAGAGCTCCTGGTAAGATCTTGAAGTTATTTTCAGCACTAATTAACCAGATCTATTGCTCTCAGGAAACTAGAATGCTCAGATTTGTTTGATTTCACTATACATTCTAGACAATTTATAAAATAAACAAACTTTTGTCTAGAAAAAAAAAAGTTCCCAAATATATGATTAAGTATTAAATTTAAAAAAAAAACAACATACCAAAACAAACCCACACACAACCCCAAAAGAACAAACAAAAAAACACCCCAAAAAAACCCACTAAACAAAACCCAAAACCATTAATTCAGAAAATGAAAATTTGAACTATACTAGGAAATAGTCTTTTTACCAAGCTGTCAGTCAAGGTTTTTCTAAGGCTCTTCTTCTACAGATACGGACTGCTATGATGCACCCATGCCTCACGCAAGCTGCCTTTAGGAAGGGATAAAGTTGTATTTTAGTCCAGCTGCAAATTTATATGGTCTACACTGTTTGAAAATTACTCCTGGAATCACAGCCTGAAAACTCTCACCTTTCCATCTAATCAATTCAGCAAATGTTTTATGCTTAGATCAACATTCTCCTGCCTATGCAGTCTCTCAGACTCCTTCTTTCCCAGCTGATCTTCATAGTAACTTGCAACTTGCATATCATAAAAATCCATAAAGAAATAAATTTATATAATTTTTAAGATGTTCTCAAATTGAGAAACAAAACATTCACATATTATATGTAGTAATAGCAGTATATATACTGCATAGTGTATATATATATATAGTAGTAGTATATTATATGTAGTTAGTAGTAGTATACTACTAACTAAACATTTGGTATGCAGAGTTCCTTCTCCAGTCTTCCTTTGTTGTATTCTTTTTTCAAATTATAGCCAAATTGACCCAAGTATGTTGTAATATTTTCAGCTCAAATGTTGACAGACTTTTTTAATACTCTCCTGCATAGCTGAAACAAAATTATGACTCCAACTTCCACATCATTCTGGCAAATTGGGTAAAAATGGGCAGAAATAGTCAGCTGAAAAGAACTGTTTTTCAATAGAAACAATAAGGGGGAAGAAGAGAAGAAATACAGACAGTAATAACCTTACCATCTTTAATAAACAGCTATTTGCTGATACAATCCTAACTGCATTATCAGTATATTTTAATTCAACAAAGAAATTAATGGAAGACTCTGCCACACAGTGTTTCTTCATGGTACTGACATTTACACCTATTTTTTAAATCCTTGTAGAAAAAGTGCATAAAGGCCATTTGTATTATCAGCCACAATACACAATCTCTTTCTGAATAAAATCTCATTATTTTATTTCATTTAATGTGAAATTCCTTTCTAACTGTTAATACTTTCATGAAGAGTTCAGTCTCCACTGTCAGAACAATTTAAGCCCCGGAGGGAACTTCTAAAGCATAAACAGGATTAAGATTTCTTGATGAATTTTATGTAACACATCTCATACCCCAAGATGAAAACTCAGTGTATGAACAGTTCCCACAAGCCTTTTCTATGCAGATGCTTTTCTTTTTTATCCCAAAGCACAAATACAGTATAAATAGCAATGACAGGTTTCAGCCTTCATAATGCTAGCTTATAAAATAAATATTAAAGATCACATAAAGGGACACTTCTCATTATAATAATGTACAGCAGATTGCAGGCTTTGGTTCACTCCCTGTGGAAAATGTGCCAAACATGCTCTTTATAAAGTACATAGCCAAGAATTTCAAATTGTGAAACCTTTGTTCTCCTGCATGTAAATTGCATTCTCTGTATTGTGTGCCCAAAGGGTTTGCTGTGTCAAAAAGAAAGCAGTCAGGAGGAAAAGGAAACAACAGGAAGTAGTAGGATGTCAATTTGGTGTTACTCTAAAATGCATAAAATACATTTAAAATGTGAAAATCCTAAGACAAGGAGCTGGAAAAGCTACTGCTGCAACTACCAGCTGGGGCAGGTACCTCAGCAACTGAGGCAAGCTCAGCAAAGGTGTTGAAATTCTTTCCAAGTGAAGTTGATGGGGCAATAATCAGGCTGACCTGCTGGCAAAATACAAGAAATGGTTTCCTCACAGGGACTTCCTTGCCTCCTTCAGCAATCCTTCATCAACAAACACAGTCACATGTTTTTGCATGAACAATTTTTACCAGAACACATTCTGATGGAGCTCAGTGCTCTCAAAACTAAGTGGTTGTCTGCAATTAAAAGGGTCAACCTTCAACAAAATTCAGCTCTTGATCAATTTTATTAGGCCAATGCTTCCAAATATATGACACCTGAAATAGTCAAATAGTCTACAGGTTCCTCTTTATTGCTCAGTTTTAACAGCAACTGCTCAATAATGCTTGAATGAGCTAATTTTTCATTGTAAAATCAAGAGTTCCAGTTTGTGTTATAATTAAACAGCTGGAGCTAACTTCTTAGAGCCTCTGTTCCACTGCAAAAAAAAAAAAAAAAAATTAAATAGGGCTGAACATATATTGAAAAATTCAAGACACCTCATGAATGGAGCCTTCTGTGTGCTGCCATCATCATTGCTCTGTGGATACAGAAACAGCAGCTTACTCGTGTCAACTAAATTTCAGCTTCAGACTAGTTAGGTCACTGGAGCAGACAACCCACTTTAGTTTCCAACTCTGGTCAGCTTTATTTCTTCCTTTTTGCAGTAAAAGAGATTTTGTTTTCTTTCTGTCTTGGTTTGGGACAGTATAGGCTCATTTTCTCTCTTGTAATTTTGCTTTCAGCTATGTCTCTCGTAAGTAGCTGCACTTGCTGAAATTAACAGCAAGTTTCTCTGTCAGTGTCTGCTTCTGGAACTATATATTTCCTTCCAACACTGAGGGACTCAAAACTGCACACAGGGCTCTAGGTGGGGCTGTACCAGTGCGGAATGGGACAATCACCTCCCTTGAGCTTTTGGATCCTCTCATTTATTCCTCATGCTGCATCATGTACAGAGACATTTCAAATGTGCTCCAGTGTACTGAGCACCTCAAGGCAGACTGAAAGATCTTGCTAGCATAAGGTCCTTCAAACACTGGCATATCATCCAATGGCTTTATCACTAGCCAGCCTGGTTTTAATTTTCAAATCTAGTTTAAAGTCTTTCCAGTAAGCCCCACTAATTTTTTCCCTCTTTGAGACAGTGAGACATCTGATGTCACATAGAACATCCCATGATCAAAAAAACACCCACACAGATTCTGCCAGTGACACCAGTCAAGGAAAAAGGTATTGATCTCCTGGGTCTGCCTGTTTTCTTCAAACATCGTTTCTTGCAACTAGACAGAAAAACACTAGTGGTACTCCTGAACCCTTAATAAGTCAGCCCAAAGCTCTGAAGTCTCTTCTGATTGCCCTTGGAGTTCTCACTGCAATTTCATTGCTGCCTACATGAAAAAGCAGCAGATAATAATCTGAGGGCCGTATCAGTGTAGGAACACATCTTTTACCTCTGCCCCAGGGAGGCAGCAGACTTCCCAACAAAGTGGGTCAGGTCAGCAAACTGGGTTGTCTGTTCCTCTCAGAAGACCCATGACAATAACCCATCATTTTTATTTTCTTAAGAGAATTGGTTTTGATGTGGGGCATTGGCTGACTTCACCTTGGCAACACCTCCAGACTAGATGGACCACTGTCCTCATTATTTTCTTACACTTGCAGAGCCTCATTCCAATTGTACAAGGGCACCTGGGGGGCAACATAGCAAGGTGATGTGTCTGCTGAGCCAGGCAGGAACTTGTCAGCATTGCCCCCTAACTCTTAAGTGAGCACCTTCTTCGAGCACCCCTGGCAGGCAGACAGGGGATTCTCATATCATGTGTCCTGTCTGCCTGACAGGGCTGTTCCAGGGCAGGTAGGGTAAAATTCCAGTACTCCCTCTCTCTCTTGCCCTTCCTGAGGTGCTTCAAGTTACTTAAATCTCAGGGGAGACCTCATAGCAAACTTCCAGTACCTGAAGATCTAAAGGAATGCTGGGGAGGGACTGTTTATAAAGGCATATAGTGATAGACAAAGGGTAATAGCTTTACACTTTTTTCTTTTGCAGCATTTCCATGCAGCTGGTTTGGTGGGAAACGAAGCATAATGTTCCAAGAATAAAAGTAATAACAATCCATTTGTAGTAAATATCAACAAGGGTAATTTCCTCAAATTCATTACCATGGAAAAGTAAGAAACTGAACATTTACTCAAACACAGACAAAATGACAGATAATATAACAGTGTATCCAAGAGAAAAGACAATGACTGCAGGTGTTTAAACTATTCTTCCTCTACAGGAGCCTATTTAAATAGAAGAATACAGTACATGTCAATTCTGCACTCCACAATATTTTTTTTTAGTGAGTGAGAACATTTTAAAAAATTGACTTAGTGCACAGAAATACATACAGTGAAGACCAGAGAGTAAGGGCTCATCTGTCCAGTCTGCACTATATTCATAGCACCTCTCTCTTCATGGGGTTCTTGAAGCAGCTCATTCATAAACAGTTACAGCACTAGTTTGTGGAAGAAAAAAGTTCTCCAAAAAAAAAAGTTTCTTCTGTATGGGTTAATTAAGCTGAAAATGTTCCAGTTACAATTTTGGAGTCAGTTTCCTTAACAGAATTTCCAGATTATTATATCTTTTATTTTCTTCACTGGAGGTATTAGACCCTGCTTTATGATCATGGCAGGATGTAGCTGAACAAATTCCAGGGAAAGGCTGCAAATCACTTGCATCCCATTTACCATGAGGCTTTTGAGGAAGGAATGAAGATGAATTTGTTCCAGACAAGAGGTTAATCCTTAGTCTCTATCTTTACAAGTTTAAAATCCACCTTTAGATTTAGTCTTGAGTTTCTGGTTAAAAACCTCTGCTTTAAAGCATCTTGTGTGGTTTTCCCTTCTCTTCACCTCTACCAAATTAACATTGTCTGATTTCATCAATATCCTTTTGATTTCTTCCATTTTCTTTCCTCAATTCTACTTCACAAACCATAGTGCTGTTCCTTACATAGCCAATCTTGTGCCATCTGATATCTTTCAAGGAAAACATACAACAACCTAAGTGGCATTAGATATTTATTGGTCTCTACTTCAGGCTTCCTATCAGGTCCCTCTGATATTTTCCTAGGCCAGACTGCATCAGCAACACTTAGTGACTTCACAACCTTTAATTCCACTGTCTGCTGCAGTTCTTGTCATACCTAAATCTTTCTGCTTTAAAGCTCACTGACACCTTTCTATTTTAACTCGAGTCCTCTGCTTTCATCACTGCATTCACTTCAACCTCCATCACATCTTCCTTCCACGTATAAATCAACTCTGAAGTGTCTGCCCTGCTCCAGCTGTTAATGTGCCCTGGTTGAATACCCATGCCTACCTAATTCACTTCCCTTCATTCATTTTCCAAACCTGCTTTGGCATTCTAAATTTTAAAAGAAATGTACATAATTTAATGTACATTATCTCTTCATGACTTTGTATGCCATTTACTACATTGTCTTTGCCACATAGTATGACTGGTATGTATTTATCAGTAGGGGGAGAAAAATCTCCCCCAAGCCTGATGGAGCCCAGGTGTGGAATATCAACACCTTCATTCTACCTCCTAATTATCTGCACCTTTCATTCTACCAAATTTTTCTATAAAGATATTTTCAAATATAACAGCCAAATTCATCATAAGCAGCTGTCTTCCCCAACTGTATTTTCTGAAAATCTCAAAATATTCTCATCTTTTAAGACTGGAGACTGTACACATAGGAGAAACAGAAGTATTATGCCTCCTGGGAGCTCCAGCCAGAAGAATTCCTTGGGGACATAAGCATTTCACAATCAATTTGGATGAACAGTTCTGCATTAATATTAAATAATTACTTTCTCAGTAGCTAATTTGGTTAACTGGATTAAGGAAACTTTAATTTCTGACTGATTTTTGACTGTTATGTGTGACCAGTGTTCCCTAGTAAGCTACTTTCAGATACAAAAGAAAATCCACTGATTTGGTCTCATGCCCGTTCACAACGTTAACATAGATATTTACTGCACTATTCAGCTAATCTGGAGCTTCTTGCTGGTGTGTTAATTGCCTTATTTTCCTGCTTTACATATCAGTCATGTCACAGGGGAGAGATTTTAGAGAACATCCAGGAAAAACGTTTTCTTACATTACCTTGCAATTTCACATTTCAGAAAGTTCAGCAATTTATCTTTAAATAGAAAAATAATGTAATCTAAACAAGGAAATAAAAAAAAAAAACAACCTGACACAGCAATTTATAAGGAGGTGCCTACACTAATACAATTACTACAAAAACCTATGACCAGAAGAAGGTTTCCACGAGCAGCAAACCAGTACAAGTTTCAAAAGGATTTTCCTACCAATATTTTAAGGCTATCTGTTGTCAATTATATCCATATTATTAATGCAGTAATAATAGTAAATATTTATGCAGCTATTTTATTCCTAGGACAACAAAAATAGTTTGATGATATTCAGTTTTAAGTTTTAGATCACCAGTGTTGCACTACAAGACTTTTGTGTAATTAAGCAATAGGTAGACTGGGTAGAGACAAGGAATAGACACAAAAAAAAATGAGATCAGTTTTGTAAAATGTTATTACACTAAGAAAAAGACCAGCACCCCCACTCCTGCCAAAGCCCAAACCCTACTCAAAAGTCCTTCTTTCAATGCTTACATCACAAAATGGAAGACTGAGTTGAATTCCAGGCCATACTCTAACAGGAGAATACTATGAGTTGTTTACTATGTTTAACTTAATTCTTGAGTTCCCCCTCTTTCTCCTATATTTTTCCTTACCACAGTTTGAAACAAGGGTCAGATGTTTCCAATTGCACAGCAAAATCCACAACCATGAAACACCACTCCCTTTTTTTTTTTTAATTCATCATGGGCTAGAGGGTTATGAACATAAAGAAAGTGGTTGGTGATAAATGGTGAAAACTGCTACAGGTAAAACCAAAGTAATGAGGACACCAACAGCTTTAAACACTTCCTTCCTACATTCTGCAAAAGGGGAAGATTTGCAAATGCTGCAACTAATTCATATTGGAAATAAAAAAATTTCTTCTGGACACCAGTGTTTTACTGGATTGATGGAATCCTGCAAAATATCTCAATTTCTGCTTTACATTGCAAAAGACAACACACCTTTTCACAAGAAATTTGAAAAACAGATCATAGAAGAAATTACTATGCTCCTTATCAGCCATTTCTACCTTTTTTTTTTTTTAATATACATCTGCTAATATACTAATAGACCTTATCACAACATGATACAAAGCTGCTCCAAATATTAAAAGAACTCTGATAAATTGCCTTTAGTCTAAATGCCCCATTTGCAATACTTTCTGTCAAGGATCACTTCATACACCCAACCTGATTACATTACAGAGTTACTGCCTCGAATCAACCCAACTCAGATGGCTTTTGTAACAACTTACAAAATAGTTTTAAGGTTTTGAACAGCTACAGGGATCTGAATTGAATGTCTTGTACTACTGCTTTTTGATACCAGCCATTGGAACACCTGGAGTTCTGCACAGAAGGAATTCACTTAACTTTCTCACAGCTGATTCCAAAGAGCTACAATTAGATGAGCAAGTTGGCTCCTAAAACATGCAACAAGAGCTTGTAACCTCATTATTACAAACTTATTCAACCTGTTCCTGGCTTTGCAGCTGTTTTTACTACTCAGTTCACATGAGCTTAGTGGTTTTACCTTTCTTTTTGCATTGTGGCAAACTCAAAATCGTGCCTAATATTGCATGACACTCAGGTAGTAGTAATTTTACTAAGGTTTAGTTTGACAGATATTCAAAGTACCACTGATATGAAATATTGATATTCTGCATTTCCACCTTGTAAATCTGGGAGTTTCCTATCTTTAGGGGCTCTTAGTACTCATCTTTCAGTGCCTGCAGGTGTCAGTGCTAGTTCTCCAATCTGACTTACATGGTAAAACCTTATTATTTTCTACAAGCAGTAGAATGGGTTATTGCTAAACCTTATTAACTGCCTCAAAAACAGACTTAACCTTGGCCAGCTCTTCCATCTTACATGCTCCCAGGCAATGGCTGCTGGGGGAACCACAATCCTAGTACATCCAGCATCATTTTATAGTGGTGACCTTGAGTCTCCCCAATACTTCCCCAAAAAGTATCTCTTTGTGCCACCAGAGAACTCCCCAATTCCTGTTTGTACAGATTCTGTGGATGGGGAGAAAAAGAACAAATTTACCAAACAACAAAAAAACCCAAACAACCCACAAAACAATTCATCAGCCTTGGGTCTAATTCACAAAATGCACATGCCTCAATTTCCCAGTGGTTTCTCCCTGCAATTTTGTGTTTTAGAGATCTCTCACTTAGGAAAAAGCAACTTAAACAACACAAAAGTATTGCACAGATTTTCTAGACATGTCCTGTAAACTATAAATAATTTAGTTAATATAAATTTAGTCCTATAAACTTTAAATTGGCACAACAAGTACTAGAAGAACCTAGCTACAGGACTGTAAGAGCTTGAGGGAATGATGCCATACCCCGTGGTGTTCAGCACAGAAAGCAAACACTACTGAGATACCTCTAATCTTAACATTTCCTGCAGGGAATGGGATAGGAGAAACTATGGCAAAGAAAGCATCTGCAAATTCTTAAGATCCAAGTAGCATGCTTTGTGATCACAACTTTAATAAACCAACACATTTATATTCCTGGCAATTTATCAGTAAAGCCCAACCTGGGTATATAGAGTTCATGTAGCCATGCCAGCCATCCTAGCTTTGCCAGATGGTGGAAGGCAATGAACCCACACAACTGAGAAAGGGGAACTTGGAAAACAGAACATTAAAAGCAAAATGAAGTCAGACATTTAATTCTTCTCATTCAAAAATATTCCCATTCATCTTTTAATAAGTACTAACAAGTCACATTATGAAGTTTTACAAAGGTGGATTTATTTATATATTTAATACTGGTGAAGGCATGAAGGAGTTGCCTTCTTTTGTTTCCCATGAAAAGGGCAAAAAAGCAGGTTCATGCATGGATTTTATACTAACTAGTTTATGGAAAATAGGGAAGGTTTACTAAGCACAAGCACAGAGAATAAAATTCCATTACAGAAAACTCATTACACAAAACTTGACAGGGGAAATAAATTAAATCCAGGAAGGTTCTTGTACTCACTACAGAGTTCAGTTTTGATTTTAAGTGCTATATGGTGAAACAAGTGCTCTTTTTGGCAGATCTCTTTGCTAGTTTCTTAAATAGCATCAAGTGTCTTTCTACAATGAAAAGAAATTAAACAGCAAGCAGCACAGAGTGAGCTGTATCAACAGTTTGTTCACTGGAAAGCTGAAGTTTCAGTTCTTCACCTGCTTATCAGGAAGCAACAAAAGTCTGAAATAAAGTGCCCAGCACTATTTCTGACTCACGCCTGTATGACAAGAAAAGCCCTTTAAAAAGCAAGCTTAAGACCCATCTAATTTAGAATTATTTTTTCCATAGTCTTAGATAAACAATGCTAATTAAACCAAATGACTGAATCACAGTTCGCTTTTGTTTAAAAAAAGAAAAAAATCCCCATGTAAGTGATGATATAAAGTCAAATGTTTTATACTTAGAGATCAATGGAAGCATATCATTTCATTAGCACAGTAAAAGGCTACAGTCACATCAGCATCTTTGTATAGAAAATGCTGATCTTCTCTTAGTTTTCATTGTACTCTATCCCCTTCTACTCAGAAGCATAAAAGCCAAGCTTTTGCTGGCTTTTAGACAATTATTAACATCCTCTAGCACTAACACTTTGAATTACTTCCCTTCTTCCCCATATTAGGGGCCAGCCATAGGAAGTCCAGGAGCAGTTAAGAGTATATATAGCATTTGAAGGACTGCAGAAAATATTTATTTACTCACCTCAGGGTTCACTTCTGTGCCTTCACAAAATCTGAGCACCATTGGGGGCAAAAAGGTGGTGGAGCAAAACCAAATAGCGTGAAAACAAGAAACAAGTGCCTCCCATATCAGTGGCACAGTAAAGGAAAAATAAGAGCTCATATTACTGAAGCAACTCAAAACCTGGTTCTTCATAGCCAGAGTTTTTTTCCTTTGCTGTGCAGCAGGGAGGGCACCTTAACTACACGGATAGCACCCCAATTCTGAGAAACTCCAGGAAGCACAACTGCCCCCCAGAAGTCAATTTATACTCTTCCTGCCTCAGCTGCGAAGAATCATTCCATCAGACCTCTGGTAAAGCACCTGGTCCTTCACCTCTGCCAGCCCAGCTTTATGAACTGAAGTGGTTTCACCTGATCTCCAGCTAGGAGATGTATTGCAGAGCTTTTGACCCTGGTGCTTCAGGAAAAACTTCTGAAGCTGTTGGAAAACATTTCATCCCTCTACTACTTCCAAAAGTAACTGATAAGCTATGGGGGAAATGAGACTGTGATAGCAATGATCATAAAAGAAATGCTATTAGAAGAGGCCGCTACCACAGGCAGTAATGTGATAATGTATGGTGCAGAAGACAAAGTACTACAGTTCCTGTGTGATCAATGAAAAAAGGTCAGAAAATGTAATGCTAAAATTATACAGCAATTTTCAGTTGCTGTTAGTAAAACTATTGCTTTAGGAAAGCACCTAAGCAATAACCAGTTGAAGAAATGATAAAAAATAATGGCTTGGCAAAGCTGGAATTACTCTGCTCCATCTGTCCTGGGGTGAACTGAAGGAAGAAACATTTTACATTCCAAGTCTGAAGTATTAACAGCCTGGAAAGCACCATATGGATTTTGGCATTCCTTAGTTTAAAAAAAAAAAAATCAACAAACCACATTTGAGAGTATAAATCATTAAAAAGTCTGAGGTCTTTGGGTTTTTTTCTTGTTGAGAAAAGTGAGTCTATGTGACTGACCACGTTTAAAAATAACAATTGTCACATGCTATAGTTACTCTGAAACAGTGTCCCACAAGCCCTCAAATTCTTCTATTTTTCCTTTTCTTAAATTTCTGCTAGTCTTCCAGTATTGGCAACAAAAGATGGCAATTTGAAGTAACATCTACCAGGTTCTAGTAGTTGGTGCTTAAATAAAATTGTCACTAAAACATAAAGACATTGTCTTTACAATTCCATTTCTATTGAACTTCAAAACAGTGAATACCCACATATGATGCAGACTGAGACTGAATGCTAAGGGCTGCACATGAAGAACAGAATGGGAAATTACCTTTAGAATTAAAGAAATGTAAAAAAAAAAAGCAACAATAATGTTTGTGAACAGCATGAAAAATGTAAAAATTATTCCAGAGAGCAATATTCAAATGCATAAGTTCTTTTTTTCTTTTTCCCCAAAAATACCTAAAGCTAGTAACACAAATTTTTTTTGTTCTAGTGCATCTCTTAAAACAGTGGAATATGGTACATGTTATTTGAAGCAATTGCTGTAATGTATTATAATAAATGCTATTATATGCTATACTCAGAGAACAGAACAGAAAAGGGACTTTGCTACATTATTGTTTATATTTTATGGAGAAAGAAAAGGAAATTTGGAGGAAAACCATGATCACATGCTGAACATCACAGATGTATGTAAAAAGAGTACAAAGAGGAGTAAAATCTTCATTCTAAAAGCAGTAGCAACATTCTTGATGCAAATGGTAAACTGTGCCATAATTTGCATGCTTTTGTTTTGGCATTCTGCAGTTAAGTGACACTTCTTCATACATAAACTTCTGTTTTAAAATAAAACAGAGAAGAATTCCAAATGCCAAGTTGAACATCTCAGTGCAAAAGCTCATCCTGCATTAGTGCTGCCATCAGAAATAACAATTATACCAGAGTTGCTTGATTCTGCCCCTTAAGGAGCTCACTGTTTCTTGGAATTCATAGAATCATAGAATCATAGAATTGGCTGGGTTGGAAGGGACCTCTGAAATCATCAAGTCCAACCCTTGATCCACTACCGCTGCAGTTCCCAGCCCATGGCACTGAGTGCCACATCCAGTCTCTTTTTAAATATCTCCAGGGATGGAGAATCCACTACTTCAGTGGGCAGCCCACTCCAATGCCGGATTGCTCAGCACTTCACAGCATTGATGTCAGGCTGCCTAAATTTCATAAAGAAAATCAAGAAATTAAAAAAAAATAAATCAAGAAATTAATCACTAGATACAGTTGCCTGATTTTAAGTGTTAATATGAAACAATTCATATATTAAAGTAAATATATAGAGTGACTGATTCATTCCTGTTCAATCATGTTGTTATTATTGGCATCCTCATGCATTTCCAACATCTTGTGTTCTCTACTGCAAGTTTCCTTAGCCTGAGGCAGTGCCTCTGCCCAGCTAAAAGACGACCAGAAAATATAGAATTGTTTGTTATGCTAACAAATACTTTTTCTAATCTAGAGGTAGCATGTTATAATATAGTTTTGAGGATTAAGTATGATACCTAGGAGAGAAAAAAAAAAAAAAGGGCTAACAAAAGAGAGGAAAAAATGCTAAGTGACTTTTTTTTTTTTTCCTTCTTATGTTGACCTTAATGAGCTTTTGGATTTATACATTAAAATAACAATTTTGCAAGGAAATGCCTTGTCTGATGAATTCAAAATATATTTTTCCCCCCTGTTCTGCTTTTATTAAAAAAAGTAGAGGGGAAAAAAATACCAAAAACAAGCCAAAAAAAAAAAATCACCACCACCAACCAATGGGTCTTCTAAATAACCTGTCGACTAAATTGACTACTTTGGTCACAGGCTTATTTTTAGTTTGGAAGTGACATTAAGAAAAACCGGATTTTTTTTCCTCATAGTAATTGCACAGTCAACCTTTATGTAGTGACAAGTATGAACTGAAATTACAAAAATTAATTCAGGGTTGGAGCTATTTTATATGTATATATATATATATATAGCATGCAAGATATGGAGCTTCAGATAAAATCATTGTGAAGCTGTTTGAGACAAAGGCAGGAAATACTATTTAGTGGGAATAGCCTGACTCATTTTACTTTCTTGGTTTATATCTGCATTACTGTAGTTCTTACCTGCAAGTTTTATTCATTCTAGACATCCTAAAAAATAGGTTTAATAAGGCAAGGACAACTAGGCTAATAATTACAGAGAACAAACCAGTGAAATTCAAACCCC
Organism: Calypte anna; assembly: GCF_003957555.1. NCBI lineage: Eukaryota > Metazoa > Chordata > Aves > Apodiformes > Trochilidae > Calypte > Calypte anna. Next base: position 36,243,348 of record NC_044248.1, on the reverse strand, counting down.
ATCAAACCCTTTAATCCATACAAGTTATTATCAATATATGTATTGAAAATACTTGAGGTATTTTTAGGTGTTCCTTAGGAAGAATGCTTCAGGTGTTTTACAAAAATTCCTTTGGTGAGCTAAGAACATTTTCAATGTGAAAACTAGAGACAGCCAAAATACAAAATCTGTTCATTTTCACCCTGAGACAGAAGCAATTCCTGGCACCAAAATACAACTTCAATGACATGAAATCCAGTTTCCACTTGCATCCTATAGATGGAATTGGACTTAAATTCTTTTTTAAGGGTTTATTTTGCTTTCATACACATGTGACATAAACTGAAAAATGAAATTCCTGTGAGATTATTTATGGTAGAATTAATTAACCAATATACAGAGGAATCTAAATCAGAGTTTGTGCATATGCTCCCTTTTCCTTTTCCCTATCAAATGCAAATAGAGGAGGGCCTCGAGCTAATGTAAGACTTTCCAAATCATAAGCAAGTCCACAGTTTTCAGTGGGAAAATCAGTCATGAAGTGTGATTGGACTCAACTCCCTCTCGATACTGTAATTTGGAATTTCTTTACTGTTTTGTGTTCATGTTTTTCAAATGCACTGGAAGAACAAAGGTTAACTTGGGCATCTTGTGCCCCTCTTTACTATCACATATTTTTACTTCACAGTTTTACACAGTAAAATGCACAGAACACATTCTGAATAACAACATCTCCACACATCTCCACGGTTCAACTGTCAAGGCTGTGGTCGTATTTTCAGCTTTTTCAAAAATATAGTCTGAAGCACTTTTCCTCTGTGACCTGCCAATTTCAGCTGAAGCTCCACAGATTACCATTTGTAAGAACAGATTTCCCAAAGTGAATGAAGTTTGACGCAAAGAGGGAAATTTTTCTTCAAATGCAAATGTTCTTTATATTCCTCTTCTTCGGAATAGCAGATGCAGAAGCAAAATAGCATAAATTATAATTGACCTCAGTAGGAATAATTTATGCTCCTGAGCCACTTTATGTGTGTAGCCAGGAGGGAGCTGTCTGACTGTATGAATTCTTACACATCTTTCAGCTAATTTACAGATCTGGTGTAAAATCAAATGCTCAAGGACATCATAAATATTTGTTGCACTATCTAAAGAACTTTGGGTTCACAAACCAATTAATCACTTACACAGATCCATAAAAGTATGTCCCTAATCTCTAACAGATACAATCTTAATTTTATTGAAGTGCATCAGAGCCACTTAGGAGAAGACAGATCAAGCAGCATTTTCATGGTATAAAATACGGGTGCCCCAGTGTAACAAGAGAAAAGCCACATTCTGACCTTTTCTAAGATACAGCACAGAATAACTACTATTCATCAAATACTGGAAAATCTATTGGAGGCTTTTACAACTTGTGACTCATCATAATCATCAGCAAGTTAAATATCTACATCTAGGTCTCCATCAGTTGATGGTACTAGGACTGAACTTTTTCCAACATCCCACCTTCCAGAAACTCATTTCTAACAATCACTAAAACATTCTTCTTAACAATTGCTAATTCATCCTTTTATGAACAACAAGGGGCATCTTGAAAAACAGGGTCAGAATCTCTCATGGCTTCATTGGCTACACTCCATTGATTTTCATTTCAAGAAGCTGATTTGCATAACCAGAAATTTTGGACCTTTACTTCAAAACACAGCATGATGATAAAGATCAGTTTTGGATACAGGTGTGTTGCCATGAAAAGAACTTGCCTACAGATGGCAAATTGCATTTACTACCATCTTCTTGCAGAGAGTTCTCTAATCTGCCAGTGAGAGGACTGATCTTGAAAGGAGACAAATTCAACACTAAACATTAACAACAAGCATTTAAACACCCATTGCCAATACGATCTCTAGTCTTAGATTCATACTCTCTCTCACTTCTACTATTTTAATTATTTATGCTTTATTTAACTTATTTAGGAACTTACTAAGAGAAACTGCAATTTTAAGAATAAAGCAAGTAATACATAATTTAAAAGGAAAAAAAGCCTCTATTTCTTCTGCAGTACCTATAAAATTATCTGTAATCATATAAGGTTGAAATATTTCAGAACAAATATTATTTTAAACTGCCCATTAAAGCCACTGAAAAAAATTTCCATGAATAGTTCAGATTTTTTTTTTGCCTTTGCTGCTGGCAGTGTTCCCTTAAAACCTGGAAACCAGTATTATTTCCATCCATTTTACCATTCATGTTTAAACAGTTTCATTGATGTTTCCATACTCCAACACTGGGTGTGTGATGGAGCAGAATCCATCAGTGTTGCAGAAAAAGGAGCAGTTAATTTACAACAGATTTTTATCAGATGGCTAAAGTGGGAAAGTATCATGAAAACAACACCCCATCACTACATGAGATGAGCAGGGCAATGCTGTGACACTCAACATTCATTCCTTATCACATTACAATGACACAACACACTGGACAGGTCCCACAAAGGGCCACACTACTGAAACCAAGGTTATTGTAAGAAATAGAAGCATGTGGTTGTGGGACTGTAAGGTGAAACGAGTTATTAACTTACTATTATCTACTGGCAAAGCTACAACCTCTGTTTGAGCAAATAAATACTCTGAGGGGGGAAAAAAAAAACAAAAAACAAAAAACCCAAAATGAATTAAACTATGGATAATTTATGTGAGGTACCAAGGGAGTACAGATGGTGATCCTAAGCTGCACATACCACTGAACAGTAAAAATCACCTCCTTCAATTTGGAAAACATTTAAATGGCTGTGCTGGTGAAACGCTTGCTAGGGTAGGAAGCACTAGAAAGCATTAGAGGAACACTATGTTAAGTACACAACAGCAGACAAAGAAATCTATGAAGTGCTAAACCATAAAAATTTGAGACAAGATTTAGAAGTCCTGGACAAAAAATTCCTCCTCTGCCTGAGGGAGTTTTGACTTACATGTTTCTACTTCTCCTCATGATTCAACCACAAAGCTACAGGGAGTTTTTCATAAAGTTTTCAATGGTCCACTGTTTTAAATGGAAGAGCTTCAAGAGAAAGGAATGAACTATCCTCAGAATACTAACTTGACTCAAGGAGCCCTCTGTAAATGAAGGGTTTAACATTCTCAGTACTTGAAGAACTGAAATGGATGCTTTCCAAATACCATTTTTCAAGTTTCTGACATCCTGGAGAAAGCAGAAGCCCAGGATTCATGTTTTCCAAAATTTTCTGTCAGGTCAGTTGTGGCCTCCCTACCCAGCAGAAAATCAGTTGTGTACAAGTGGAGAAATATTATGAGACCTCCCAGACACCAAGCAAAGAGAATGATAGTAATATTTCTGTCAAGTTGAAAGAGATTATAATAAGAAAGAGTTGACAAAACCTGAAACTGTTCCTTGGTATTTTTTCAGTAGCATCTCTCTAACATCTGGTTCCACAGGTGAGGAAGTCAGGGCAAAGCCTATTGTGTGAATCCCGAAGGAGCTGAAAAAATGAGCCAGATGCAGAGCAATTCATGTCAAAATTAACTTGCTCTGAGCACGCCTAGAGGCATAAAGTTGGGCACCACAAATTAGACAAAGATTTTGTGAATAGTGGAAGTGCTTGGAAGTTCTGTTTTGGTTTTTGGGGTTTTTTTATGTTAAAAACACTAGGGTACCTACATCTCTCTAGTCACTATCCTATCTCTAGTGGTTTTCTTTCTATGCTTTTTTTCTCACTCTAGTAAATAACATTCTTTATTTGGATCTATGGCTGGTTTGTCAATTATTTAGAAAACTCTCAGTGCTCTTCAAGTTCTGCAGAATTTTATAGAAAATGATGCACCCAGATTTAAGTGATGCTAAACATTCTTTAAGTCCTGAAAAACAGTTGCAGCTGATTTACAACAGAGTATGCAGTGTATTTACTAACTTATTCATTAAATACTGTGCAAATACCTAAGGCTTAACAGGTCAAAGCCTGGAGAGACTGTAGTTCATCTTTTCTCCATTGTCATGTTAGACCAATTTAGAAGAGATTCATTCCTTTAGCACTAGGTAGAAGCACTAGGTAGAAAAAATTACTTGTCATAGAAGCAGGTGGCATGAATATATCAAAGTCTACCTATTCAAAACCCACAACTTTTTAATGAGAAATTGCTTGACATAAATGCATAATGAAAGAGCTGCAAGTTGATTATATATATCTGTCTAAAGTTTTCAACTAGTTAAACATAATATCATATGGAACTCAGCATGGTCTACAAAGCCCAGAAGCTGAGTAAATACCTAGCAAGCCTTTAACAGAGAACAAACTGGAGAAATTATGTTGAAAATTGTTCTTTTCCATTATCAGGGATTTTCTTTTTCCAGGCTGCTTCTGCACAGTACAAGACTAAATTCTGTGGTTTGGGAGAGCTCACATAGCAGTAGCCTTCAGATCCACAATGAGAACACTTTTCCTTCTCTGTCCTGTGCAGTGGCACAGCTCAAAAGCCTGGGGAACCACCAACAGCCAGAGACATCCTTATATTGCTATTCTTTTGAATAATTATGAACTTGCTAACCTAGTTTTCTGTGTGTAAAACTTTACATCCCTTTTGATCCTTTCTGTATGTGTCCCTTGCTTACCTGCCTTCTCTCCTACATTAGTCCCAGGTAATTACAGGACATGGGTTACAGTGGTTGAGAGGTGGTACTGGGCTGTGCAAAGCACCGGATTGAAAAGAAAATGGAGAATACAGATAACACCAGATAGAGCTAATACAGGAGGTATATTGCTCCCTCTTACCAGAAGGCTCCAGGTGTGGCAGCTTCACAGCCAGAAGCCATCAAATAGAGTGATTTACAGCTGTCCCAGTCACAGAATACAAACACTGCCCCTGCTGCAAACTCTTTAGGTGATGTGCCCTATCTTAATCTTATAAACTGCTTTTGTACCACCACAGCTGTGTCCTAGTCACTGATAAGGATTTCTCTGTGTGACCTGTTAAAAAACAATGACAACTAAAAAAAAGAATTATAATTCATCATTTACAAGTGAAAACAGCAGCAAAGAGCTCTCATTTCCTTTCCTGGAACATAGAAAAAGTCAAAAAGTTAATCCTAAAATTCAATAAATTAAAAAGGTAGGGAAAACAAAAAGTAGTCATAAGTAGTATTCTATGATACTATAGATATGAGCACTCTGAGCACTAAATTAAGAATTAAAGACTCCAGAAATCATGAGAAAGGTTAGGAAAAACTATAGACATTTCTCATTTAAACAAACAGGAACAGGTATTTTCATTCTTCATAACATCCATTAAGATGATGTATAAAGAATAAGTATCTGGCTTGTTGAAGACCTCTTAGAAATCTGGTCTGAAAATGAAGCCCATAACCTTTGCTTTCTACTTCCACTAACAGTTGGAACACTGCATGAAAATAACCAGACAAACTGATCATTTTTATCTCTGAAGCTTATCACTGATTCAGTGGCATACAGACAGACTTCTTCCACATTTTTCACATCACTGACAGGAAAAAAAGGTATCTGCTAAAAATCAATAGAGCTCTATAGCTGTTTCAAGAAAACTGCCTAGATTGCTACTGCATGAGTAGGTTTGTACTGTATCTAACATAGCTGCTTCTGTCAAGATTTTTTACACCTCATGAATGTGAACTTGATTCCACCTTTCTTAACTTGCCCTAATGCCAAATGACTGGGGAATAGTGTCTACAAATTAATCTAGCACTAAGACAACTGTGTTAAGACCCAATCACCTGGAAGTTTTCTGTGATGTTGCTGGGAGCATCTGCCAGGGAAGCTACTCTAGATTTTCCATTCCAAACTGAATTTTATTTGCCAAGGTTTTTCAACCTCAAAGCTGACACCTATCAAATGAGTTGACAAGTTCCAGAACAGATTTTCAAAGACATTCAGAAAATACTGTGCTTGTGAAGGAGTTGTTTCCAGCATTCAGAAGAGCCTTAGTATTGACTAATTCATTCCATCACAAATTTATTCCATCTCACTTTTGAATTAATTTCCAAACACTTCTTCCTTTTATCTTATTCTGGTTTTTGAACCTTTACTCCGAGTCCTTGTTTGCAAAGATGAGATAGTATGTCTTTCCCAACTACATGCTAATAAAAATATAACTAATAATTTCATAGTCATAAACAACAAGTGATATCCTGATTTATCATTCATCATTTTTTCTGGACACATGCAAAATATAAAGCTAATATTAAAAAGATACAGCTACTCAAAAGACACAGTTTCTCCTTAAAGAACTTACTGGCTGGATAGTTTTGGCAAAATCACTTACTGAGTTTCTCCATATCACGATACTCACTAAAAAAAATAAAAATCAACTATTGAATAATATCTAGAGACCGACAAAACCAAGCTGACCTAACTTCTTTCCCAGGTCTGTGGAAGGCTTACTAAATGATTGCTATAGGTGAGTGTGAAACACTTCTGCTACAGGGATTTTTCTGTGGAAGCACTGTCTCCTTTAAGGGTTTAAATAGCATTTACAGAGTAACGAAGTGTGGAGGTGTGTCCTGAATGACCTACAATTCTGCTTTGATTTAGTTCTGCTGAGAAAGTCAGTATAACTCAATAGCCACAGAGATGGAGACTATTAAGCAAAGTATTCATTGCAGTGCTGGGTGTGCAGGGGACAGCTCCACCCAACACACACCCCACTTGGTTATCTGGTCACAGTTTTATCCTTGCAAATCATACATATGCATTATATTTCCATACAAGAAGTGGGGTTATTCAAATCATCTCCCAGAAGTTATTAACAGAGGATTCCACCCATCTCAGCATGCACACTGTCTCCTGGTGGTTGTGGGTGAGGTTGTTGGGAGGAAGGCTCGAAGTCTTCTTTATGGTGTACTTTTCATAGAATCATAGAATTGGCTGGGTTGGAAGGGACCTCAGAGATCATCGAGTCCAACCCTTGAACCACCGTTGCAGTTGCTAGACCATGGCACTGAGTGCCACATCCAGTCTCTTTTTAAATATCTCCAGGGATGGAGAATCCACCACTTCAGTCCTGGGCCTTGAATTTTTGCACTTAGGTGAGAAATTCTGATGCTGTGAACCACAACTATTTGAGCCTGGCTTTCCTTTAAGCTGAACAGCAGCACCTCTTGTTTGCCCTTGGAATAAATCAGAGGAATCCTGCCTACCAATGCTCTGCCTGGCAACATTCTGCTTGACAACATCCTGCCTGGCCACTTCATTGTTCCCATGTTAGAAAGTTTGCATCAACAGAATAACAGGCAAATAAGGAAATAATATGCAATGGAAAAATATACAATAGGGATCAGAAACTAGGTAATCATTTTGCCTCAATTTAAATTTGTTACCAGTGAAATTACAGCCTTGCCTTTTTAAATTTTTCCCTCGTGCTCTCAGATTTCCTTAGATTCTTACAGGTATACTCTATGGTTTAAGTCCTTTCAAAACGAAAATCACAGTAATCCTGTTGGCTGCAGGTGCCAGTTTAAGGTAGATGTACAGCTGCTGATACAGCCTGGCTTGTCTATGTTCAGACCTATGTTCCATAGCCACACCTTTCAACAGCTGACAGCAGCATAGGACTTCCAAATAAAATGCTTTACTGGTAAAAATTATTACTAGTTGTGAGCAAAACTACTCCATAACACCTTGGGATTCATGTCTTGACATTTCCCAAATCACCACTCTCCATAAGCTCCAAATGATTCACAAAAATCAATGGCTACTGGCAGAACAATACATTACAAAGGTGGCAAGCAACAGGCAGTGTAATGTTATCCCTTTTCGTCTGTGTGGCAGTAAAAATTATATTATTGTTGTATTTTTAGATCTACATGGCTCTTAATACATTTAATGTACATGGAACCATATGGGTAAAAAAATAACAGATGTCAAACATTATAGACTTGGTGCATGTATATCACAGAAAAATACCAACAAAGAAAATAAGGTTGAGGGAAAAGAGAATAAGGGCTTCTCAAATATATGAACACATCACCATTAGGTTAGGTATTCTAGTTTTCCACAGGAAAAAGCCACCAGCAGTTTTCACACATATATGGCATGTTTGCTTATGTCCAAAAAAATTAGTTACTTATTAGTACAAATTAGTTCATTTGATGGTATCCAAACATAAATCTAACATCCATCAAGAACAGCAATTACTGCCCCAGAGATCACTTCTAGTAAAAGCTAAGCCCCTGTTCTATCATATCAATAAGAACACCCTTTTAGACCTTATGTTTGCAGTAAACAAAAGCAACTCTTTTATTTGTTAGAAATACAGAGTAGAAGAGGCAGGAATTGTTTGTAGGTGATTTTTTTAAAACAGGAGATTCATAATATTGGGGAGCAGTCAGGAGACATGAATTTTATAAATAATTGAAGAAAAAAAATTAAGAGGAAGGATTCCATAGAGCAAGTGAAAAGACTGACTAACAGTAGCAAGTCAAACTTGAGTAGCAAAGTACAGCTCACATGGGCTTTGATTTTTCAGTAGTTCACATCTAAATTCTGCTGGTTTTCCTGTGGTGTTAGATGTCCAATCCCCTTATTGCCTCTAAAATCACTGATCATATAGCAAAAAAAGAATTTCTGAATTTGAATGGAAGCATACCTGATCTAAGGTTATAAAGAGTTGTTCCTAATTTCCATATTTCCAAAGCATCTGTCAGCACAGTAAGTAAGTTCTAACTGATAGCAGCATTTTGAAAAATAGGAAAAGGAAAGATTTGAGCTTAAAATTCAATCATTAACACAGGATGGAATGACTTTGTGTTGTGAAGTCCTTAGTCTTGAAGCTGTACAGAAAAGAGAAAGTAACTGAGAGTAGTCAAGCATATTCTAAATGGTACTGATAAAGACAGCCAACCCAAGCCAGGTGACTTGGAGTCAGAAGTATATTCATGGGGTAATTGAGTCTGGGAAATAAATACAAAAATAGAGAAGGTGCAGAAGCATTTTTTGTATGACAGTTTCCCATCTTGTTTACTTTGTTTTCCACAAGACACAAGTTTTCTTTGGATGTAATCAGCTAGGAAAAGATATCATTATAGCTTTTTAACATCTTCAAGCTCCAAATGTTCCTTAGTAAGAAAAGCTTGAAAATTCAACAGATGTTACATTAATGTCAACAGACTCCATGTCTTTCAACAGCAAACTGGAAATCTATTGGGGTGACAAACGAATGGGGTTGCACATAAAAGTATTTGGACAAATCCTAAACCTAATCCCCAGGTCCTCTGAGCAACTGTCAGGTTCTGGGTTTGACGTTGTTTATAGCTCTAAGCTAAAGCAATAGATGCTTCAGTTGTTTACAGAGAATTAAGAGTTTACATTGACACAGCCATATATAATTCAGGTAATTAATCCTTTTGGAGCTCCTCACAGATGTGTCAGTCACAGCAATGTTTATAGTATCATGAAGCCTACCACAAGCAAAACTAGAAATGTATTGGAAATCCACCTCTTTCTTATATATCTCTAATACTCTGCTCAAGGAAACATTTTTCTAACATTTCAAATGCATTACTGTGTGTAAACTACACGTGTGCAGAAGAAGGAGAGAATTACAACATTTCATACAAGCCAATAGTTATCTGACATTCACAAAATTAATTTAGAGAGTCCACCTCAGACTCAAATTCAAAGAACAACAATCCACAACAGCCATTCAGCCACTGGATTCCGAAACATGTTCTCCAACCTCTGCTTTGGGATAGACTGGAAATGAGATGAAGGGAGGTATCAGTGAGATGGGATGAAAAGAATCAGGGAACATTTGCTCTAACTACAGGGCTCAAGTGGAAAAATAATAACTGAGGTTGACCTATTCACAGCATTCAAAAAACAAATAACATAAACAAACAACAACAAGAAAAAAAATCCACTCTGGCATCTCTATTTTCTCTGGTAGTTTATCTAAATGAAAGACAGAAGGCTGGAAAAGCAATTCGCCCCCTGAAATGGTAAAAAAGTGTTTGTGGGCAGATGGGGAATTCCCTGTGGCAGAACCACTACAATAAAGTTAAAAAGCACTTTTGCTTTCATTTAAAAACACACAAAATGTCACCTGACCACTTGTGATGTTCAAGATTCCCAGGCTGTAAAAAATGAGGAGCAAAATTTAGGTGTCTTAAGTAAATAATTTTCCTCTATTCCATAATTTAAGACAATTAGATGTCTATCTTAAATCTCATTAATGGCTAATTGCTTCTAAAATAATAAATGCATAAGCTACTTCTGAAACTAGGATTTTTCATTCAAAGTGCTTGAGAAATTCTGGCCTTTGATGCTCTTATTAATGATCTGTGACCTCCCCGAGCACTTTCTTCCCTAACCAAAGTATTGCTAATTATCCTGCCTTCCTCAGGCCCTTCATAGTGTACATTGTACCCCAGGTAGAGTCTTGAGCTTCCTTGTGGTTGAAATAAACTTTGCATGCAACTTCATGACATAAGAAAAAGTGATCCAATCAACTTTAATTTGAATAGAAAAGCCACTGAAGTTACTTATAAGTATATATAACTATATTATTTATAGTAAAAGAGTATGCTAATGTGCTTATTTTAAGGTAGAGGTCAGACATAACCTTCTGATCCCAAGGAGCTAGGAGAATCTATGAATTATTTACTATCTTTATTATATGATCAGAGCTCATATTTTCACAATTTGTACTTTTGGCCTTGGGTTATTTTTGCCAAATACAGTAAAAATTAAATTCAACATATCAAGGTTTTATACCAGCATGAGCAGGAACAAAATAAAATATGTAAACTAGAAGAAAAACAGGTTGGGTGCCAGGTTGAGGATCAGGAATTAAATTCTGCTGTACTTTGGGGTCATGACCTATAAGATAAAACTGCAGTAATATTCAATAATCTTGTGTATGCACATGGTGGTGGTGGGGAGGAGGGGAATTGCTAAAAGGCTTAAACTATTTAAGATTTTTCTATTTGGCTTTCCTGAAGCAGAAAACAAGGATAGCTTTAAAAACAAATGGGAGAGCTGTCTCTTAATATAAAAGATCTAGCCAAGACTTTTGACTGAAAATGATGTAAGTGTGCATTGACTTAATAGTCAACTCAATCCCTATCATGTTTCATAGAATTAATTCTTGTTTCTAGATAAGGTGCAGAAATATCAGCAGTAAGTGTGTCCTCCTACTGACATTTAGCTAGAGAGACATTATTGTAGAGGAAAAAAATAGACAAGGTGTTTATTCTCACAATTTCTTTCACTGTGAGACGCATTTATTAAGATATTTTGATTGAATCCCAATGCATTCAGTGCTTGTAGCCCTTGCAGACATCCGCAAAAAGCTACAGACCTTTTCTTCATTTCTAACAGATCTCATTTGCAATTTTGGCAAATTCCTTTCAAGTCAATGACACACATCTGTATGTCATCTAATTCAAGTGCACAGGAAAGCTTATATTTGCCTCTATTTGAAGACTGTCTCTCACCACTTAGATAAAAGAAAACAAATCGAGAAGCACAATAATGTAACTATAGCTTTCATTTCTGATAGTGCAACTAAAGCCTCTAGAGCTTACTCTTCAGCAGGGAGAACTTTAAGCTGCAAATTAATCTGGCTGAAAATTCCCAATATTACAGGTAGTAGGGGATCGTTAGGCTCTCAGCAACCTAGGGTGATACCTGGGTTTTGTAATATGTGACAAAAAAATATGAACATGGAAGACCTTCTATGACTCCAGGACTGCTGTGGTATCATACTGTGTATGTATTTCACCCATATATAAATCTATGATAAGGAGAAACCTATATTGAACCATGCCAGAGAGAAGGGTGGTTCCCCTGCCATAAAAGTAAATGCACACATAGTTCTACTGGGGTATAACCTAATAACCATTAATTTAACAGGGATCATCAACCTGATCCAACTCTTTCACTGGAGCATATAACAGGATCTATAGCATATTTATGAGAAGAGTCCTGTTGGTATTGTTAGTGGATTCCAACATCTTAAAAAATTCAGAATTATGGGGGAGTAACTGAAGCAAAGCTGACTGTTCAGAAAGCAGCCATGGATTATAGGAAATCTTCTCATAACAGGTTTTAACTGAAAACTTATTTGTCAAAAGAGATATTTTTATAAGGTGACCAGTCTCACTTTATTAATATACAACAAAAATTTCCACTATCTTTGTTTCACTTAGAAATACTTAGAAAAAAAACCTGTTCTATAAAGACTTAAACACCATATCTGTACGCTGCCAAAAATAAACACAGGGGTATAAATTTTCCTGCTTCATTGCATCTCAGTTGATCCAACACACACAACTATCACACATAACTATCTCACCTCAAGACCCACCATATTTTGTAAACAAAGAAAAATTACTTTGCAAAATTGTCTTTTTGCAAAGAAAATCAATACCATTGTACAATTATTAGACTGATTTAGTCACCTCTATATTCAAATACTATTGATATGACTTTATTTACATAATGTATTACAAAATTGATTTTTCCTCATTTCAGAGAGCATATTGCCTATACAAACATCCTACTCTTCTAGCCATTTCCAGCATGTCTACAATTATTTCCTAAATAGTGAGTGATTCATCATTTCTGGTGTGGGCAAAGAACCGTATTTAATATGCCATGTCAGAATAAGCCCTCTTCTGCATATCATTACTTTCAAATATTTTTCCCATCTCCTTTAGCACTCATCCATAATGAGTTTTCTTGCTCGTGTTTCACTTTTGTATTATTACTTTTTGCTTTTTTGCCTCTGTGGGTTACTTCAATATTCCAAGAGAATCACTTACTTCCCCACACCTTTAGGGTGGTACTAAAGTCATACTTGTTCTCTTATGCTTTCTCATACAGATTTTCTTTTCTTTTCAATATTCATAATTTTGCACAATACTAACCAGACAACCACTGTGTTGCAAAAAAGTCTAAGTAAAATAAAAAGTGGAGGACTATATTACCTCATGTTGTTGTAGCCCAATGTATCTTCATCTCACAATTTTTCTTTCTCTCATATGACCTGGTACAAATGAATGAACAATGCAAAGACCTTCCAACTAATTTAATTGGACCTCTGCCCTTCACAAAAATGTAATAAATAACTCCTTTATGGAATAGCATTCACCTATGACTACTATTTGGCAAAGATAAATACTGCCATTTTTTAGCAAACTGCAAATTCTTTAAATCTAAATTTAAACGTAGCTAACTGAAACTCATGGCAAAGGTCAGGGGAAATCCCAAATCACAGCTGCCAAATATTCCTCCCCAGGACTGGTATTACCTGTACATTTTAAGTGAAATCTCTCTCAGTGATGCTCCAGTTTCTTCTAGACTGAAACTTCATAGAATATTAAATGTCCCCTTTTATCCTTCTCAAATTTGATTCTTAAGGAATCTGGACAGTCAGGTGTGCAGATGTGAGAGTAGTACTGAGTAGTACAAATACTACATTGAAAAGATTGTGTGATTAATAAATCCATGCTACTGCTGGCAGTGTGTCAAATAAGAGATTGCTGTGGCTGATCACTGTACACATGAAGACAATTCAGGCTTCAGGGAGACTACAGTATCATAAAATCACAGAAATTTAGGGGTTGGAAGGGACCTCAAAAGATCCCCAAGTCCAACCCCCTGCCAGAACAGAGTCACCTACAGGTCACACAGGAACGTGTCCAGGTGGGATTTGGATGCCTCCAGGGAAGGAGACTCCACATCCCCCCTGGGCAGCCTGTGCCAAGGCTCTGTCACCCTTACAGTGAAAAAATTCTTCCTAATATTTATACAGAACCACCTATGCTCCAGTTTATAACCATTGCTCCTTGTCCTACAGGACAGTATCTTCTGTAACAATAAATGAACAATTATAACAATTACAGAAGCCTTAGGAGTAAAAGGGGCTGCTAACTTCATCTCCTATTTATCCCACAACCAACCAGCCAACCAAAAACAGGTGGAGGGTTTTTCTGGCTTGTGTCTGATGGATTAAGCAGCTTCAGCCTTTCTGAGGGAATAATTCTCCTGAGATTTTTCCTGGCTGGTTGATGGCCCAGCATCAGGCTCTTGTTCCAGGAACATGGAACAAATCCAGGAAACAGAGTAATGGAAAGGATCAAATACGTTTCCATGGCATCACTAATTGCATACTATAAGGGAAATAAGTATTCCCTTTCCCTTTATAATTTAGTTTATAAATACATGTAATCCATGTACAAAGCCTCAAATAAATATATTTTTTAAATCCATTTATTTGAATACTGGCCAAGAATTTTACCCAAAAGATTTTAGAAATCTGGCTCTAATGTATACAGTAAAAACTGGCCATTATCTCTACTGAATTAAGGATACACCTGGCAGCTATTTAATAAATTTAGTAATACTTCCCTCTGTTTAAGAATGAAGTAATAAATGTAATGGATTTTCTTTCTACTGCAAACTGTAGTTGTATACACAGATTTATGCTAAACCTAAATAAAGATCAGGCTAATTAAATGGAATTGTTCTGATGGGTCTTAAAAAACACATTGAAGAAAGTTCAGAGCATCTCTGCCTGAAGGCAGTTGATTGCAAAACCAGGCAATGTATTATAATGAACAGAATCAAGCCATTGATCCTGTTAGGTAAACAGTCTCTCAAAAAAGCCACTCCTCCTGATTTTTAGAAAACTTAGAGAATTTAAGATAAACAGAGCAGTAATTCATGATCACCAGTAATTAAGGCTCATTCTTCTTTGTTATAAAAAACTGCACAACTTAAGCTGGCTTCAATAAGGAAGAAGTACAAGGAGAGAGGGGAAAAAACAGGAAGCAGATTTCTTGTCTTGTACATCAGTCCATGTTGACCAGATGCACAAACACCTTTTTTCCTACTGAAAATTGCATTTGTGGGTGGTAGAGGTATTTGGGTGAAGAAGGGACAGGATTTTTGGACTTTTGACCAAAATAAATTTAAAAGTCTACGTATACTTTTAAGCATTCAGAACACTGAAGTTCCACAGTACTTACACTTATGCAGGAGAGACTGTATTCTCCTCATCTAGTGAACAGAATATAGGGGCAGACATGGTGTAGTTTGGAAAGTGAGTTTTGGCAGCTGCAGTCTTTGAGAAAAGCTGTGAAATCTCCCATGTGAAAGGTGAAAAGTGGAGTAAGGGCAAGCAAAGTTCTTGCATGAAAAAGAAAAATTTAGTAGAAATAGGTTTTTCATTCCATGAAAGTTATTTCAATAAAAACTTTCTTATACACATTAAATACTGTAATCTTATTTATTATTACACTGATGTTTCAAGTACTAAGCAGATATTAACAAATTCAATGTGCTTCTTTAACGAAATATTACATTTTATATGCAATCAACCTTTCAAATTCATGTTCAGACTAAATCAGCCACTTATAAACCCTAACAAGACATTGTGAACTTGCCTGTCTGAGAAAGTTTTACCAGTTTATTGTTTGGGAGAGGGAGAGGAGTTAACAGCTAGAAATTAAGAGCTAAAATAGAGAAAAAAATTATCAAAAACTTGAAAACTGTCTCGTGATCAGGGGTTTCTGAAATGTTGCCACAGCACGTTGAATAAATCAAAAGAAGCCTCACACTTTCATTGGTGTGAAGAATGTTAAACTCAACATTTCATTTGCTTCAGCAGTTGAGATACCACATGATGTGATTTAGAGTCAGTCACAAGCAATATATTCCCAAAGCAATTGATTACCACTGAATCTGGTCTCAGTCCAGAGCTATTAATAAGCTTCACACATTAATCCAATTTAGATGTTTGTGTTACGTAGAGTTGTTCACTTCAGAGGTTAATGTAGAATTTAATGTTCAAACAGTGGAGAGACTTCACAATGCAGTGTAAATATTGAGTCATACAGAAACCAGGGAAGAAGACATTTTTTACTTCGTTGAGTCAAGGAGTTACTCATAGACTGTGCAACTACAGGAGGTGACACCTAATCATAATATGTTTTTTGTAACTCCAATGAGATGTGGCAGCTCTTCATCTAGCTCTGTCAAACCATCCCCTGAGTACCAGTGACAGAGCTCTGTAGACCAGGAAATGGATTTAAATGGGGGTCCTGTAAAACTTAAACAGAGTACTAGTGAACTGTCAGGTTGATCAGTTTTCTTTCTGCATTAAAAACTAAGAGAAATTTCCATCTCTTTATTTGCTTTCATTGCCTGTACATAAAATGAGAGGTTATAAGTGAAGTTTTCCTGTACATAATACAATTTTCAAAATTCCATATTATGAGCTGATACAAAGCTTTATTTATACTGTGATATCAAATTTATTTTCACTGTAAAAGTTCCAGTTTAAATACCTATGTTATCTAATTCACATTTTTTCTCCAACAATCAATGCTTTTCATAGTAAACTTACAGCATTTGAAAAAGCAGTTCAGAAAGCTTGAGTACAATGCACTTCATATCTGTCTGTCCCTCAGTGCTGCCCACCTTGTTGTTTCTGCTTTTAAAACTGATAAGCATGAAATTACAGTGAATGATGTTATTGTTATCAGAGAGAAAGTAAAATACTAATTTTCTGCATTTTAATTGTGCCAAAAAATTAAGGAAAAGGGATTTCTCCTTCTCTAAAGCCTTGCAAAGCCTTTTACTGGAAAACTGATCTGAGTGTTGGGCCAGCCAGTGCCCAGTACGATGCCATCTCCACTAAAACCCCCCCAGATGCAAAGGAGAATCTTGCAGCCAAAAAAAGCAGAAATTTGAACACTGCTAGCAATGCAACAGAAAGGTTTCCTTCCATGTTCAACAGACAAGTTTATTTAGGGATGTGAAGGTCCATAACTCTGCTGATACAGACATCAATGTTATGGAAGTAGCAATATGTTATAAAAGAAGCTATTACATGACTCACAAGATACTTCTTCAACCTAATTAAGAAACACCTTGAGAAGTTTGGTTTTGTTGATGACTGGACTTTCTACACCTGTTCTCTATCTGAAGCTTCTAATAGTAAGAAGATAGCCACCAATTCAGCACTAAATTAGTACTGCTGATATGTATACATAATATTTATTCTCCAAAGCTGTAGAATTCTATGCCTTAGCCTGTTACAGTGTCCAGGGTAGAAATTAAATATTACATTAACAAAACTATGAAAAATAAAAGCTTAGATTTAAACGGATGTGAAGCTGGAAGAGAAACCCTTGGAAGCTCCTTGTTAGAATTGTGCCAACAGTAAGAAGGTCTTTTTCCTGCCTGCAGTGAAGTTTACTGTCTTTCTACATATTGTTAAAACATTGTCAGACGTGTTAATCCCATAGGCACATAAAAAACTATTCTATAAAATGAGACTTATACAATTTGCAAAGGATATGATTGTGCCAACTAGCAGGTATTTTACCCCTTGTTCCCAGAGTTTCTGTCAAGGCTATATCTCTCCCTGTGGCCCAACTTATCTACAATTTAGTACCTACTTTCTCTCTGATGTGACAGAAACTGTTCATCATAGTGCTGTAAAGGCAAATGTTTTTAGGGAACGTACAAATCTCTCAGGTAAGCAGAAAAATGCACATGAATGTGCTCCTCAGCCTCACAAATTCCATATTCAGAATTCAGACTTTGAGGAAGTAACCCTGAGGACACCACGTGGCTTCAAAGAAATTGCACCTGAGGAACTACAGAGGGAGTTTGTCCGGTTGTCTCCGGTCCCTTCAAAGCATCCCAGTATAGCTGGTGATCCTGAAGCTTTTCAGATTTCATTTCAGCTGCAGTCAAATGAAGATGTTACTCTGAACTTCAAAACTGTCCTTCAAACTATTTTTAAAAAAATTTTAAAAATTCCCAAGGTTATCATTCAAGTGAAAAGTAACTTGTTCTAACTTGCTTTACACACTCACTTTCAAGCTTTGATTTCTCAGCTATTTTACTCAGGATTGTCACAAATGAGAAAATAAAGCATCTGAGCCCTACTTGTATTTGAAACAACTTCACTGTGGTGCACAAAACTTCAGCTTGATAGCTTTCTTATTATGAATGCAATGGGTACCAGCAATGGGGAAAGAAAAGGAGGGAGGGCTAGAGAGGGGAGGACGAGAATGTGTGAGAAAGGGTACAATGTCTATAAGCTTGACTGGCATAAATGCTCTTCTCACTTTCTTCCTGCTGTGTGAAGACTTGTTTTCATCTAAACTACAGAATATTTCAGAGAATCTAATGTGATCTGACAGCTGATCTCAGATTGTGTCATTATACATAAAAGGAAACATTAAAAAAAAGCCCAGACACTATATTACCTCTCATACTTTCAGAAAGTTGTATTGTTCTCCTATTCTTTTCAAATCTAATATATAATACAGGCATACACTGAAAAGAGTGCTTAGCAACTTCTATGATCTTTCTTGAAATCCATCTTTTAGTAAGGAATTGGTGCAATTGGTGATGTTTGGGCCACTTTCCCATTTTTTAGAGCATATTTGCAGACAAAAACCTCACTGTCACATGAAGGAATCACTCAAAGCATTCTGCAAGATGCCACCCAAAAGCCTGTAAGCACTGTGCCCCATGGCCTGCCAGTCACTGCCCCCTGAACTGCCCAGGGGAGAATGACTGCAAGCTGCAGAACAGAGGTGATCTGCACTCAGTCCTGGAGAACTCCAGCCTTAGTCCTTAGGTTTGATTTCCACAAAAAAATATGGCACATATAGAATGAACCTTCTTCCTTCCATATGCTAACCCTACCACCTGCCTCTTACTCTCCCTTGGATGTGGATTCCTACATTTTGAGAAGCTCAGGTTGCTCATAATGTTCAAACTGCTTAGATAAATGCCACTCCTCCTGGCACCTGCCACTGGAAGGCTCCAGATATCCTCAGGGCTTTATTTATCTGTTGTAGGTTGTATTTTACAGGACACAGGAAGCAGTAAATATTCTTTTTTTTTTTCATTCTTTCTTCTTTTTTAAAGAAACTATGCCTTAATACTGCCTTTTCTCAACCTCCCCCTTCACTTTTTACAAACTATTCCTGCTTATCCCTCTACCTCTCAACCCAAATCAATCAGCTCTCCCTAGGAATAGAAAATGAGGGGGAAATGGATCCTGGTTTGCATCTATTCTACACCTTACTTATATTCAGAACAAAAAATAAACAACCCAGAAATTCCCCATGAAAGTTCACCTGAACCTCTGTACTTTAATATGCAATAAAAAAATAAACTACTGTGCCCAGCATAGAAAGGGTCTAACATGCCTACAAAATCTCTGTTTTCTTTTATCACTTTTTAACTATAACCTTGGCACCTACATATATATATATATATATATATATATATACACACACATTATGAGATTCCATACCCATAAACAGCAGCTAAGAAAAAAACTCCACACCAATAAACCAAATCCAAGGTAGCCAAAGTTTATTCACGTAACTAGTGAGTCAATGTGATCTGTCAGTATCTAAAAGCACAGTAATTCTTGTCACATCAGGTTATTAGTCTGCCAGTCAGCTCTGACTTATTTTCCACTAGCAATGACAACAAATGGATTTTGAATCTATTTCTTTTCCTTTGATAGCTCTATATATGCACTTAGACAGTCACATCATTGTAAAGAACAAAGAATGAAATATCCAGACTACATTTTAATAGAGGTGATGCTAAAATGTATTTTTGTGAAGAATACTGGGCACTAACCTGTCATTAGGCTGGAGAGAAAGCATCATTTACTTTTATAAAGAGAGTCAGTCAAATCTCACAGGAAATATGCTCTGCTAGATTCTGGTCTTCAGCTTGTAAGCAGGGAAAGTAGTTTAATGCAGTAAAATGAACATAAGCCATAATGAAAGGAATGGGAACAACTTTGCAAAATAGCACACATTTTGAGTCCAGGGTACAGATTTCATGCAGTTAAGCTTGTGATTTTAAGCATATTTGACAAAGCCATTTCTTGAGGCTATTCAGACAGTTCATCTAAAGCATACTCTCTTCACAAACATTATATCAGAAAACTGAGCTAAATATGTAAATTATGCAGAGTGAGCCAGTCACTTGTGGTGAGATCCAAAAGATACTTAAAAGTTCTGACACTGAACATGATAACAGATGCCAAGAACTCAGCTCCTGGAGCAAAACCCACAGCCCAAACTTGGGCACCTGAAGCCTTTACAATCTGGGTGAAAAAAAATAAAAGTTGCTTTAAAGTAGAAGAGGCTCAGAGCAGGAACCCTGAAGCAACCCATGTGAAACACTCACAGGACATGTCTTAAACCTGTTCCATTTCAGGTGATTAAACAGGATGGCAGAGACATCCAAACCTACATTGGAATCTACATTGTCCAAGTGCTGCTGTGTTGCAGAAAACAATTGTCAGATTGACAGTCAGATTTTGTTTCTTGTCTTCAGGCATCTAGACCATCAGAACATGCCTCAGTATCTGGCTGACCAAATGAGTGCAAACTGAAGGGAGGAAGCAAGAATGCAGTTGTTGTCCTAACCCCATGATTCTGGCGTGCACCAACATGGAGTGGACACTGAGTAGGTAAGAAAGCAGCTTTGCAGAAGAGGACTTCAGGGTCCTGGTGGGCAACAAATAAAGAGCAGTCAAAGCACGACCCAGAAGTGATGAATGCCAATGACATACTGAGCTGTAAGCAGGCTAAGAGCAGTGATTCCTTCTATCCATTCAACACTGGTGAAACCACCACTGTGGCACAAATCCTGGTTTTAGACTTGTGATAGAAAGACACGAACGTTATCAGCAGAAGTGAGGCCAGCAGATGGCCACTGGAACCACAGGCTGGAAATGATGTATGAGGAGAAGCTGAAAGAACAGGATTTGTTTGGCCTTAAAAATGGTCTCATTGCTGTCTTAAAGTGCCTAGTGCCAGATGCAAATAAATTGGAAAACATAGTAACACGCAGATGCCAAACAAAATAAATTCTTATTAAACATGGAAAAAACTGTTTCTCATGAGAGAAGGCCTCAGAGAGTTTTGTGAGACCTCCATTCAGCAGACACAACTCAAATGGACAAGGCCTGGAGCAACCTGCTCCAAATGGACCTGATCTAAGTGGGACTAGAGAGCTCCAGAGACCCCTTCCCATGTAAATTATTCTATGATTCTATGACATAAAAAACTGAATAAAATTTTGTTTTTTCAACTTTCTACCTGCAATTGCCTGAATCCTTTAATTTTTTTTTTTTTTAAACAGTAAGCTAAGATTTAATATTTTAAGTGTGGATACAATTTCACTGTTACAAAAAAAAGGAACTTCCAGATAAACACTGCATGTCTTGGATATATATATAATGTAGTATTATTCTCTCAAATGTGAAAAGTGAATTATTAATTTACAGTGCAGTTTGTTTCCCAAACATGATAAAATACTGCTTCTAAAAAAATCAAATGCTTAGATTTTTGCAGAAATTAGTTTAATGTGTCATGTGAACTGGGCCCCCCAGTTCAGGAAGGATATCGAGGTCCTGGAGCAGGTCCAAAGGAAGGCAACCAGGCTGGTGAAGAGACTCGAGCACAGACCCTATGAGGTGAGGCTGAGGGAGCTGGGGGTGTTCAGCCTGGAGAAGAGGAGGCTCAGGGGAGACCTCATCACTCTCTACAACTCCCTGAAAGGAGGTTGGAGCCAGGGGGGGGTTGGTCTCTTTTGCCAGACGACTTTCAACAAGACAAGAGGGCACGGTCTCAAGTTGTGCCAGGGGAGGTTTAGGTTGGATATTAGAAAGAATTTCTTTACGGAGAGAGTGATCAGACATTGGAATGGGCTGCCCAGGGAAGTAGTGGATTCTCCATCCCTGGAGATATTTAAAGAGACTGGATATGGCACTCAGTGCCATGGGCTGGGAACTGCAGCGGTAGTGGATCAAGGGTTGGACTCGATGATCTCTGAGGTCCCTTCCAACCCAGCCAATTCTATGATTCTAAGATACTACAGGAGCAATGTAGTCAAGCCGCATTACTTTGGAGAAAAATTGCAAGTAAATCTGTAATTCTCAAATAGTGAGAAAAAAATGGGTGGGCTAAAGTGAAAAATATATCTGACATGTCTTAGATTTGAGATATTTGGAGATATAAATTGTATTTTAACATAGGAATGTTCTGTTGCATATCTTGCAATAAGTTGACTAATGCTCCAGCTGGTATCAGTGACAGAGTCTCAAGGTAAATGCCTTGAATTCTTTCACAACCATAGAGAAAAATATAAAGAAAGAGAGATGGAGGGATGTATGGAAGGAATGAAGGAAGCAAGCAAGCAAGCAATGACCATCAAAACAGAAAACAGTGACTTTCTGTGCTTTTTTTTTTTTTTTTTCATATTTTCATATTTAATGTACTAATTTCTCCCAAATCTCTGTTATAGCCAGCATGTCAGCTGGTCAGCATAACCAGTAAATATTTAGTAAAGTTCACAAAAAGCAGTATTATACTATATTACACAGACAAAAGCAGCAGAAAAAAAACTCTAAAATCCACCCCAAAAATCCCAGGTCCAAATGGACAACTCTTGTCACTCTCCAACAGACACTGGAAACCTCACCCAACTCATGATGATGAAGTTAAGAAAAGCATGGAAGAGAGGCAAGCCTAGATTCAGCCAAGCACCCTGTAATTTATTAACTTCACTCCTTAAATTATGACTTTTGGCACAGAAAAGTAGCCAGACTGTGGCCATAAGAACCTTGGAAAGCAATCATGCTTTTATCAGCAAGGTGATTACTTGTGCCCATCCGAGGACAGTAAAATGCTAGTGAATGAAAGAAACCATGGGTTAAGAACAGGGGGGAGAGAAAAAAAGAGACTAAGACAGAAAAGCAAATCAACTTGTCACATCAGCCAGCAGAGCTGACATAATGATTTATTTCACAGTTTTCCCTGGCAAGGAATGCCTTCTTGTAACACCCTCAGGTTTTGAAATTGATGACTCAAAGCCTTCGTCCACTCCTAACTGCTGTCAACCAAGACTCAATAATTTAGCACTGGTTTTTCCTATGAGTCTGACAAGTACTGTTTGATCTTCATCATCCCGTCACAGGGTGCCACGCAACGTGATGAATTGAAAATAATATGCTAAGATGTTAAGAAATTACTTCCTCCTGCCTCAAGTCTAAAAGGCTTGAGTCCTTTAACATGATAGTGCAAAAGAAGAGATAATCTAAAAAAGATGGAAAAAAGAATACAGCTATAGAGTTGACACAAAACTGATGCCACAGGCAGGGCCCTTTGCTTCAGCCCAGGGCTCTGTACCACAGGGACTCACTGATTTATGGCTGCTAAAGCCAAAATGTGAGACTGAACCATGAAAGAAAAGCATCTGAATCCAGAAATATTTGGAAAACTTCACTCCTGGAAGAGACATTTAACACAGAGGAAGGAAATGGTGGGGGCAGGGAAGATGAGTTATTACAGCTTTTTCTACTTATTTTGATATATATTTAAAACTGCTTCACTAGTAATGCCAATGCATTTAGAGCTTCCCACCTCATTTCCTGATTTCTAGGGCTGTTTAGCCCCTCTTAAAACACCATGCATTTTAGAAGAAATTCTTCTACATTACTAAATCCTCTGGGCTTTTATTTTTTTTTTATTTCAAAAATGCCTATTTGTATAGCTGATAAAATCCAGGATGTTAGAAAACCACGTCTATTTCATCGAGCTACATTTTATGGTGTTGTGGCTTTGCAAGATAACAGTCTGTTCAAGATTTACAAGAGGCAATGACAAGCCTTTTCTTTAAATTATTGTGGCAGATTAGGATTTCCACTTGAGTATTTCTGTTTCATAGTCTACATTTGGTGCCTCTATCTAATTATTCAAACAACTGATGCATATTGTGCAACAGAGATGTACACCTCCACGAATCATTAGCCACACATATATATACACCCTAAGACACAGGAAGCTGAAAATGAATTTAAACAAAATTGTTAAAAGATATGCCATTTTATATGTGATGGCAATGTCGCAGGAAACCACATTAAACTGGTATTCAAATGAGTGTATTAAAAACAGTTCAACATGCAAAATTGCTTGACTCAATGCTTATGGTGCTTCTGGAGAGCTAATCCAGCCAAGGCAGAAAATTATTATTCATTTTGTCTGAGCAGCTAAGCATGAAGTAAGATAATGACAAAGCTCTGCTAGCAGGCTATTTAACATTTCTTCCTTGAAGGACTGAAACCCCTATAAAATATCTGTACTAAGAGACTTAAGAAAAATCTAACTCCAGATCTAAGCACCTTATGATTAACTGGTGGTTGCTAGGAAAGACACTGCAAAATCATCCACTGCACCAGCACAGCAGCAGAAGGCTTTAACAAACAAATAAAACAAACCTGCAGCTACAGCAAGCACATTTAGTGAAGATATTCACGCACAGGCAAGGTCAAACACAATTTCCTCCTAAATCCTTCATGCTACAATAGCAATTGCATTGTGTTGTATTGGGTTTGTTTAGGATGCTTGCTTTTTTTTTTTCTGTAAGGAGCAGTAAGATTGACCTAAGGTATCACTTCTTCAAAGCATACAGTTCTTGTAGCAAAGGCTGTCTTCTCCAGTAAGCCTTTTTGGGCAGCAAAAAAAGTAATTCATTGATACTGTATAAGGCACTTCTCACAGATAAAAAGAGTTGGTGGAAGGTGTAAACTAATAGGAGAAAAATGGAATACTGGCTGGCTGACAGGAAAGCTAATGCAGAATGTGTCATCTTCAGCTATAATTACTGAATGATTAGGTTTTTTCTACAACTTTCAGCAATTCATTTCAAAGGATCTAAACATGGTCATACCAGGTCCTCAGTGGAAGTAGCCTGATACAATCTCTTTGACACGTGTGTATTCATATCAGTATAGGATTGAAACTGTATTTTATTGATACTGAAACATTTTCCCTGTTAGAGAATTTCTCAGGGATGCATTTGGTGGATCCCAACTCTAGCAGCTCTCCCACATCTGAGGGATGCGGCCTCCAACAGAGCCACTGCAGGGCTGCTGGCAGTTTTGGTGGCCCACACACTTCTGCTTGGACACCCATGAAATGAAGCAGTTTGGCTCAACAGCTGGAAAAACATATCCCAGGCACATTAGTTTTGTAACCTGAGAAGAAATAAACGAGAAAATGGAAGAGATCCCAAAGCACTGCAGCTTCTTCAGCTAACCCTCTAAAAATTCAGGGGCTTGTTCCCATCTTTTTAAAACTACAAAATTCTAGCATAAGATGATTTTCTATTTAAGACTTGAACTGGCACTTTCTATCTCGGTACTTGCCAGGAAAACCAGCAAAAGGAAAAGACGGCCTCTGCACATTTGGTTTTTCCAAATGTCATCAGGGCTAGAAAGCAGAATTACATGGCACAGAGTATTAGGATTTTTCAAACAATGTTTTACCAATGTTTATCATATTATATGACAGAGATAAGGAATTCATTTTTCCACCCTAAACACCAGCTAAATAAAATAATATACTGATATGAGGAGGAATTACTCAAGCAGCATGAGACAACAGGAACATCAAAAAAGATGGAAAAGAGAGTGAAGTTAATTCCACCACTCTGTCTCTACCAGGCAAAACTCTGCAGGCAGTTTGGCCACTGTGTGCATTTCAGGGAAAAAGCAAAAATATAAAAAAGCACCAGAACCCTTGTGGTTTATTTTAAAAATACATTATAATTTCTAAGCAGGACAAGAATATGTAATTGCATTATCTGCTACACAACAGTATCTGGGTTTGCATTTATCTTGTTCTTTTTACAGTGAGCAAGCAAACATTCATGGTTCAGTAACAGGCTCATAAGAAGTGCCTGATGGTCTGAAGAAGGTATTTCTGCTGCCCTGGAAAATCACATAAATCAAATGCTGAGCAATTGCTACTTTCCAGCTAAATGCTATTATAAATAACTGTTTGTATGGCCTTATCATTTTTTTCTACCTGTCAACTGCTGATAAAGCTTCACTCCCTAAATCACAGTAATTTCCTCTTAGCTGTCAGAAAGGAGATTTAATACAATGATAAAGGAATGGATGAAAAAAGTGTGCTTTAATTTTTAAAAGAGTTGTATACATTTTTGTAGTTGTTTCAAAGGCATTGTGCTTTCACGTTTTAGCTCATGTCCAAACAATGACACCAATTTGTTGTGACATGTCTTCTCTTTAAACATTTTTGAAAAGTTACAAACAGCTTGATAGTTTCTTCTCCCCACTGAAACTCAGCAGAAAAAGTTTAGCTCAGAACTAATGTTTACTATCAGGCTGCTTTCAGGTTTTTTAAAAAGCAGAATCACAAAGTCAGTGACTTTTTATTGGAATTAGAATTTAAAGCTGAATATCCTTCATCATTTGTAACACCACGTAGTTCATCTTAATGCCATTTATTCTGAGTACCTGAAAACAGATTTTGTCAGAGACACATGGATGCACACATTCACATCTAACATCACAACACTGGTAGCTTTACAGATTGATGTGTGAACAGCAGAATTACAACTTAAATTTGTGGTAAAAATAAGGTGGAGTATGTAAGATTTGAATGTAAAAGATTAAGTCCTGCTCACTGGGGTAATTTCACTTCTACATTTTCATATCCTATCAGGCAGGTAGCAGTAAGTGGTAGTGTAGAAGTTGATACATTTTTCATCCACAAAATAATATTATCTTTTTATTTTAAAAATGTTTCAAAGTAAAGCTGTGAAAACCAAATTAAATTCAGGACTTAAAATTGCAAATTGAAAGAACAGACCCTTCAAATTGTGGTTACCAAAAAGGAATATGTGCAAATATTGTGTTAGTCAAGAGTTTTAGAGGAAGTGATGGCAATAATATCTTTGGGCTGCAACCCTCTCCTGGAAGCACTGAAACAGCATATGTAATTGCTAAAGTCAACAGATTTTCTTTAAGAGCTGCATTGCTTATGTTTACTATCCAATTTTACAGAGATTAATTTCACAAAACCAGAATTTTTATGTGGCAATATCCCCAGGGGCATGCAGTCATCAGTTTGCATAATGATATTTTAGTAGATAGCAGAATAGCACTAAGAATCTTAGAAAGAAATTCAGCTCATGCTTTTTTAAAAATGCACACTAAAGAGGACAGAAAATCTAATCTGAGACATCTTAATTTCCTCCTCTTTTTTGAGGGATGAAAATAGAACTTTTCAACCATGAATGCTACTTTCAACTTGTCTTGAATAAAATTCTTCTGTGGAACTCTGAATGAAAATACTTATCCTCCCAAAACACAGGGTTTGGTGTCTGGCTTTATACTTAGAAATGAAAATAGTTCAGTGCAGATGTGGCAGACACCAACACCAGTGACACCCTGTGACGTTCCAGGTGGGAGTTCTGGTGTGGTTAAAGTGCCTATTTCATGTTAATTTTTTTTCAAATCTCTTTTTTTTTTTTTTTTCCCCCACATATGACATATGAAAACACCTGAATTTGAAAATGAAGGACTATTGGTTCTGATGTAAACTTTCATTCCCAGTAATTCATTATACCTGATTCAGGTATATAAACCAGCTTTTTCTGTGACATCTTCCTTCACTTCAAATACACGCTCCCTTCTTGGAGCCAGGAGGTGATGCATGGCAGAGGGCAGCCAGGCAAACTATGGGTTTATGAGGACATTTTCACTACTGACTTCCCTGGTGAGCCATTTCAGTCATGAAAGAATAATGTTAAATGAACTGACTGACAGATCCCAACAGGCAGAGGTAAGGGCAACATATGTCTTTCCAACCTTTACTTGCTTAAACCACTTTTTGTCCTTCCAGCAGCCCTTAACTTTACAGGACACAGAGTTTTTACAAAACTTCTCCCTTTGACAAGTTAGGACTGGGTTAGGAACTGGCTGGAGGGCCGGGCCCAGAGAGTGGTGGTGAACGGGGCTGCATCCAGTTGGCGGCCGGTCACTAGTGGTGTCCCCCAGGGATCAGTGTTGGGCCCAGTTCTGTTTAATATCTTTATCGACGACCTAGACGAAGGGATTGAGTCCATCATCAGCAAATTCGCAGATGACACCAAGCTGGGAGGA
This sequence comes from Calypte anna, assembly GCF_003957555.1. Lineage (NCBI taxonomy): Eukaryota > Metazoa > Chordata > Aves > Apodiformes > Trochilidae > Calypte > Calypte anna. Next base: position 36,215,356 of record NC_044248.1, on the reverse strand, counting down.
AGTGTGGACCAACTCGAAGGCAGGAGGGCTCTTCAGAGGGACCTGGACAGACTAGAGAGCTGGGCCGATTCCAACGGGATGAGGTTCAACACGGCCAAGTGCCGGGTCCTGCACTTTGGCCACAACAACCCCATGCAGCGCTACAGGCTGGGGACAGAGTGGCTGGAGAGCAGCCAGGCAGAAAGGGACCTGGGAGTCTGCATCGACAAGAAACTGAACATGAGCCAGCAGTGTGCCCAGGTGGCCAAGAAGGCCAATGGCATCCTGGCCTGTATCAAAAACAGCGTCACCAGCAGGTCCAGGGAGGTGATTCTTCCCCTGTACTCAGCGCTGGTTAGGCCACACCTCGAGTACTGTGTCCAGTTCTGGGCCCCTCAGTTTAAGAAGGATGTAGAGGTCCTGGAACAGGTCCAAAGGAGGGCAACCAGGCTGGTGAAGGGACTCGAGCACAGGCCCTATGAGGAGAGGCTGAGGGAGCTGGGGGTGTTCAGCCTGAAGAAGAGGAGGCTCAGGGGAGACCTCATTGCTGTCTACAACTACCTGAAAGGAGGCTGTAGCGAGGTGGGAACTGGACTCTTTTCACAGACGACCTTCAACAAGACAAGAGGACACAGTCTTAATTTGTGCCAGGGGAGGTTTAGGTTAGATATTAGAAAGAATTTCTTCACGGAGAGGGTGATTAGGCTATGGAATGGACTGCCCGGTGAGGTGGTAGATTCTCCGTCCCTGGAGACATTTAAAAAAAGACTGGATGTGGCACTCAGTGCCATGGTCTAGCAACTGCTCCAGTGGGTCAAGGGTTGGACTAGATGATCTCTGAGGTCCCTTCCAACCCGGCTAATTCTGTGATTCTGTGATTCTGTGAAGTTATCTTCTTTCCTGGGATAGTGTCAGTGTTCTTGTTGGCCCCATGATGCTGAGGAAGACGTATTGGCTTAACTTCTGGTGTTTTTTAACACATAGGTGTTCATCACAAAGGAGTCACCAGTCATCAGTTTAACCAAATAGATACCACAGACTGTATTTCATGAGGCAATCTTTCAGCATGTAGAATTTATTGGTATTTTTTATTGAGGCACCAATAAAAACTTGAGCTAGGGCATGAAAATTAAACCCAAATGTTACCAAATCTCTTCTTTATCATTGTCCTTGTAAAACCATTGTAAAAACCATAGTATTTAGGCATTTGGGGTGACGAGTATGATTCCCACTGCACTTAACTGACTTCACTGACCTGAACAGTAAATGATCAAATATGTGTATACATTATATCCATGTACATTTATTAAATATTTTCCTGGTAGGCCGAGGAACAGTGCTTTGTATTCTGTTCTAGATTCTGTCAGCAAGGACTCTGTTCTCTCTAGTCAGTTATTTCCAACAGTCACAATAATAATTTTTCTAAGTAGGAAATAAAATGTAGAGTTAAACCAGAATGTCCTCAGAGAATGAAGGACATAAGGAAGAAGGTCAGAACTGGATGGATGTCAGCAATACTATTAGTATCTCCCGTTCTTTCATTTTTCTGGATATTTATTAAATTCCTGAGAAGTACAAAAAGGAAGCGTGCCACTTTTCCACAGAAAAATTAACTAAGAGGCTCAGGTTAAACTTATTGCTGCTTTTCAGAGCAATAACCAATTTTTCCTTATCTTTCAGTGTTTCCTTTTCATTCCTTTCCTCCTAAAGCTAGAAAACATTTCAAGGTTTCTGTACTTGATGCTGTATCAATTTCCTGTTATTTAATATAGTACCATAAGAAGCAGAGGGTCCATATTATTTTATATAGCATCAATTTCATGTTATCCAAAATAAAAGTTTAAAATCACTCTCCCAAAATCATAAAAGCTTCTTATGTCATCAAAGGACTATAAACATAATTAAATGGTCTTTTAAACACAGACTTGGGTCAGATTTGCTTTCTAGAACTTCAAGGATAACTTGACATTTGAAACAAACCATTCTCTGTCTTTGCATTTCTTGTCATTTCAAATGATTCAGCACATTTCCATATCATAATCTGCTGGAAAAGGTCTTTTAGAGACAACCTGTTAAAGAACACACAGTCGCTTCATTCTGTGCTTTCTAATACCACGATGAGGCTTATTTCCCTCTTCAAGTTTAAGTATCCAAAGATTGACCCAAGTAAAATGAAATCAAACATAAGATCAGATTATATAAAAGGAGACAAGAAGAAAGACAGCAAAACAGATTTAAAATAACAAATGTTAAAAAACTGGATAGTCCTGAAGTTCACTGTATCCATCTGTCTTTACTAAGGCATAGGTACTGTGGGCTAATTAAATGTTAATGAAATAGAAATAATCTGCTGGTTTCAAAGCATTAGCTAAGGAGCAGTAACTGCACAACAGCTGTTGCAGCTCACTGGAAGTGCTCATGTCAGCACCTCAAACACCATCTCAAATCTGGCTTCAAAACAGCTAAATGAAATAATAATGATCTCTTCGTGTAACTAATTTCAGAAGACCTGCAATTATTTTTGCTTAAGACAAATGCAAAAGGTCCAAGTGATGGAAAAAAAAAAAAAAAAAAAAAAAAAAAGCTGAAGAGTTTCATGGAACAATACAATTAAATGTAGGATTTTTGCTGTTTTGTTAAAATCTTTTTAAGTAAAGCACAGTGTAAGCAGTACTGAAGAAATATGCTAATGATCTTGATTTAAAAAACAAACAAACAAAACCAAAAACCTTGTGCAAGAAATACTGTTAGATACCCAAAAGCTTTACTCCTTAGAATATTGGGTAAAGATTTGATTTAACCTTGCTCCCCATTTAAAATCTAATTTTTATGCAAAAACTTCCTCCTAGTCAAAAAGAAAGCTTATATCTTGCTGAGGTCCATCATGGGACAGAGAGGAAAGACAGGACAGACTGGGATGGCAAGAGAAACATGACACAGACCGTCATGGGTTGATGTGTATCACACAGACAACATGAAGGAACCTAAAGGCAGAGCTTGAAGTAGATCATGGGCTGTGCTGAGAATGAAACACACTGTGCCTAAATCATCACACTGGAAATTTTAAGACTAACCCAAGCAACCTCATATTTAAATTGTATCCTCAAACCGGAAATCTTTCTCAGGAATGGGTCAGTTCAGTTCAGGCCACAAGCACTCTTGGAACCACCTTCTACAAGGTAGTAACTTGGAAGGCAGACAACTTGACTGTTCAGGGGGTTTAATATGGGTACAGTTGAGATGGTCCAAACATGTGCATGTGCTCCTTACTTTCTCTTAGATAAAGACAAATGCCATCTACAAGGTGGGGGTTCTGAATATCTTGCTTGAAGACCTGAGGTGCCATAAATTAAACAGAATAACTGTCCTCAAAAATTTCCAGTTCATGATAAGACAAACCCTTTTCCTCCTAACATTTTGCCAACCATTTCACTTCATCCCAAGTCAGATGAAGGTGGCATTCTCAAGTTACCAAATAATTCATCCGCATCCTTAAACCTGCTTGTGCAACCACAAAAGAGTAAAGAATATTTTATGTTCTGTTAGAACTCAATATTATTTGGCAAAATTGCCTTTAGTTTGAATTTTGTGTTCATAGCTGTCAACTGTCCTGTGTACACCCTGTACCTTGATCTCCATGGAAAGCAAAGGCAATAGTTGGAAACTGCCAGAGGAGATTCCAGCCTTCAATTTCCATCTCAAAGGCCAGGGAACAGTAATTTCTCCTTCCCTACTGCCTGGACACAGGCTGTGAGATAGAGTTCAGGCCCTTCCTGTCAAGGTCAAATGAACAGAACTGTTGTCACCCAGCTACTTGAAAATAAGCAGATCCATCATTATGCACAAATTTACAAAGACAGACACAAAATGAAGTATAAAGCACTCCACAAAACTTTAAGCATGCAATAGTAATGCAGGTAATTCCTACATGCACACACACACCAGCATGCATTGTAAAAACACACCTATCAACTAGAAAAGGTTATTAATTGATGTTTTTTAGGGACTTTCTAAGCAATCTGTAAATATGGGGCTGTTTGAACCTATTCATATCAGTGCTGTATCAAGAAAAAAGATTTTCACTCCATACCAAAACCCATTCACTCTAAAGATACACACAGTTACTCCAAAGATATAAAATTTTTAAGAGGTAGAGCAAAAACATTCTTAAAAATACAGAGCAATAGTACAGACACTCTTTGCTAAATGGTAACATAAACAAAGTCCATCTGACACAAACTGTGATTTTGAAACTGTAAGGGAAATGTTTTACTCTGCTGTTGAATAATTTGGCAACTCCTCAGGAAGGAAGAAATTTGCTGGAAATGAGCTGAGAAGTTGATAATCTGTATGCCAGTCACGTTCCTCCCTTTCAAATAACACAAAGGAAATTTAAGCAGACAACGTTACAAAGAGACAGTGTCAAAATTAAAAACCTGAGATTTTTTTAGTATTCTGAAATCAGGGGAGTTCTTGTTAGAACAGAAACACAAGTAGTAATTCCTGTTACTATAGATATAGCACAGCAATGTGGGAAAGTCTCTTTATACTGAGTGTGCACATGCATAAACACTGCTATTGGTCTCATTAGAAATCTGCCTTTTTTGTTCAGAAAAAAAACCCAAAAACTAAACCAACCAAATATTGGTTTTGAACCATTAGTGAAGAACTTTCCATCAAATTTTTGCATTTGGAAAGCTCTTTTCAGCTCCTGGACTGAGATCATTGCACACATTGATAGTCTGAGCAGTGCATGCCCATTGTAAGAAACATGGTCACCATTTCAAAGAATCAAATTTTTAATTACAACAGGTCAAAACATTGTTCAATATATGAATTCAGGCTGCCTGTGTTGATGTTGAAATAGTATTCTTTATCTATCAAAACCAGTTTTCCAAAGAAATCCAGGAATTTCCTAACTGAATAGCAAACATGAAGTGTGCTGGGCTCATTGCTGAACTGCAGTCTCCTGTAGGCTGAAACCTATGGAATAAGCAACATCAACACAGCTCCAGGGATTCCAGCTGGGAAACAAGGAATGTCACATTTAATCAAAAGTCCAGGGAGAATAAGGTAGTCACTGTGGAACTAACAAAAATTTTAAATAATTTAAAGGAGTTTTTCCTCAAAAGCACCATGGGATTTTTAATGGCCACAAATGAACAAAATCATATTTCTACACCTCATTCAAAAGCAAGCACTTCATGACTGAGTCCTGAAGATTTCAGTTTGCAACTAAATAGTAGAACCACACCTGTACACATCCAATCAGAATTATTTAAAGTCAAACAGGACATTATCTTTAGTCATTATGGGAAAAGAATAAAATCTTGTTTATGTTGTGCTTTACATTACAACTTATACAGTCCTACAAAACATGACTTGGCAATGCACTCATTCCAGATTTGAAAATGTGTTATAAAGAAGATGAAACACGATGAAATATTACTGTCATCTTCAAAGCTCTCCTACTTGGGGGAAACACAGAGATTTCAAGCTTTTCTCATTTATTTTTTTTTTTTTTAACGTTTAGATCATATCTTTCATCTTTTGAATATGGCATTTTGTTCTTCTAATCTTTTATAGTTTGCTTCTTTTTAAGTTCTTGTCCACATGCAGGGAAGCAATTAAGAAGAACTTTTTGTGTGTGTGTAAGAAGAACTTTTTGTGTGTGTGCAACTGGAAACTGATAGGTTTAATGAGAGTCCCTCACTTAGACCACCAGTTTCTCTGATGGAAGAACATTTTCAAGAACACATTAGCCTTTGCACTGAGCAATATCTACGGGCCTTTAATTAAAAAAATACCCATCACACTTTTAGAGAGCAAAGGCAATAAAAGAGGTAATTTCACTCCATAAATTCTCAGAAAACCCCAAAAGACTTCCCAGCTGTTCCTATCAAAGGAGCCTATAAGAAAGGTCAGGGCAGACATGACAGGTGTGACACTTCCATTTATTTTCCTCAAGTACGGTCAAAATCTGTCTTATCCTGCACTCTGGAAGCCAGAAACTGACCTAGCTTTTTGCCTCTCAGTCTGCAGTCAGACCTCAGACTTTGACTTTTCTCTTTGCAATTAAATGAATGCAGCACATTAAACTAAAACATTAGCTCTTTGATTTAAAAACAAAGAACCTTAGAAACAGGAGAGACAGATTCCTAAATCTTAACATGTTATCTCATCATTAATAAAAACAAAATACTTTCTGCATGATCACTGTGTACTCCAGAAACAGGGCCCACAAAAGCAGCACTGGAAACTCCTTTTTGCAGTATTTAAGTAACATGTTCATTCTAATGAGGCTGAACCAGTGCTCCAAATTACACAGAATCCTAGAATCACAGAATCCTAGGGGTTGGAAGGGACCTCGAAAGATCATCTAGTCCAACCCCCAATTCCATCCCTCAAGCATATAATCTCTATGCCATACCTGGCATAGAAGTTTGAATGTGAATATTGAATAGTTTAAAGCAATACATACAAATATACTTGAGAATACAGTGAAAAAGTGTCAGTATTTTCTATTAGAGCCTCAGCTGCTCTAATGGCTATTCATTAATTCCTGCAGAAAATAAGAAGTTAGCTAGTTTACTTTTCCAAGATAAGTAAACAAGTCCCTGCTAACAAAAACTTTTACCCTTCTTTGAGTGTGTTGTGGGTTTCCAGCATTCTTAGTTGTATTTCACAGGTGTAGTTTATACGTAGAGGCAAGGCAAACTTTACCACATTGCTAATATACAGCCAGTGCCATGAAGAGACATGTGGAGAGGAGCAAGAAGAAACCCAACCAGCACCTCAGACACAAAGCTGGTGTTTTGTGACTTAAAGTGCCCTATAAAACAGTACATATTGCCATGTCAAGAGGTGGAACAGGGATGTTTATAAAAACCACATAAAGCAGGCTACCTCTCACTCCAAATCTATCCCACCAGTTGTTGACTGCATGTAACTTACAGAAGTATTTGTAGTAAATATTAATAAAAATGTAAGCACTGCTGACCCACGGGCCTTCTCCAGTTCTTGAGGTGGTTTTTGTTACTCTCTTTCTTTTGTCAGGTTCATGAAATGGAACAGTCTACTTAAAAAAAAATAAAATTGCAGAGGCCTTCAGTCTTCCTTTCTTTTCCAGCACTGAAGCTTGTAGCTTTCTTCTTTGCTATTAAGAACTACATGGCAACACAAAGGAGAGTACCATTAGAAAACTGTTTAAATTTCAGCCTACTGTGAGATTAATAAACCACGGAAGTCTGACATTACTGCAGATGTGGAGCATTAATTCTTCCAGGCAAAGCTTAAAAAATGTATTCCATAATGGTACAGACAAAATAAATTCTTTTATTTGGGGGAAAGGAGTGGCATCAATGGTTGCCTCCAAAAGTATTTGTCTTTCCTGAAATGCTACTCCACCTGTACAACATATTCTTTTGTGTATTTTGAAATACTTTTAACAAAAATGATCACGCAAAAATAACAGCTTGTCCAAGCCAACAGATTTAGGATTTGCACAGTATCAAGACTGCTTCTATAGCTCTGCCAGCATGCTGGCTGTATTACAAAGCACTGCTGGGCTGTCCCTGCATCATCACAACCCAGCTAATGCAACTGCTCTTATCCACTTGTCCATAGCTTCTACATCCTTCAACATCTGCTACAAATTTAGCTCCCATACCCCATATGGATGGTTGCTGCCCAGGATACTTAATTTTCTAGGCTCCTCTGGGAATCCATCCTTTCATTTGGCAAGGAATGTTGATCTCAATCTGACTCCCATCATGAAATGAGATTATAGTTGAGGGAAAAGAATTTATGCTGTCACACAGAGTATTTTGAAATACGAAAACCAGTATATCAATCTTCAAGCAAGACACCTTTTTAAATTGTGACAATATAAATCTCTAAATTCAGATTAAATTCAATTACCAATTCAAATTATAAATATCACTGTCTAATAAATATCAGCTCAATGGTAAAAAATTCTCATTACAATCCTTATAAAACCATCAGAGTCCCCACTGTAAACTTAAAAACAGCTGGAGTAACTTCACAGCACAGGTTCCATGTGTGCTTCACTTCCACCCCCTGTGCTCCCACTCTATTTATGCCCTGCCATGTGAAGATGACCTGTGTGACCTTATTCCCTTCTAGGAATATCTACACTAAGATTAACAGATCAAGATTAACTGATTACACAGAGAATACCATGCTGCTGTCTCACTGGTTCAGCTAAAAAGATCTGACTTTCTGAAACGTGATGCCTTCAAAGGAAAAGACACCAACCAAGAAACTCTAGACAGATGCACAAGCCGTGGCACACTTTTTGCAGACTCCTAAATTAGCATCCTCAATACGTAAACTGTGTATAGTCAGAAAATATGTTTGTGAATAAATTTCACACTATCTTGAATATTAAGAGCATGTCCTTACCAGATGAGGAAAAATTGAGAGGCAGGGCTGGACAAATGGGCATTTCAGTAACTATATATGGGTTTCTAGCACCCACAACTGCCATGTCTCTAAACCTGGGTTTTAAATGTGAAAAGTTGGTTGGTGGCAGTGACAGATAAGTAATACAGATGTGAGTAGGCAGAGGGGTGAGCAGGGGCTTTACACAAACTACTTTGTGATGTGCAATCCAATCTGGTGGCAAAAGTGTGATTTAGGACAGCCATAAAGGTTAAAGCCTTACATCTTTGATTGTCATAGAATCATAGAATCATAGAATTGGCTGGGTTGGAAGAGATCTCAGAGATCATCGAGTCCAACCTTTGAACCACCGTTGCGGTTGCTAGACCATGGCACTGAGTGCCACATCCAGTCTCTTTTTAAATATCTCCAGGGATGGAGAATCCACTACTTCCCTGGGCAGCCCATTCCAATGCTTGATCACTCTCTCCATAAAGAAATTCTTTCTAATATCCAACCTAAACCTCCCCTGGCACAACTTGAGACCGTGCCCTCTTGTCTTGTTGAAAGTCGTCTGGCAAAAGAGACCAACACCCCCCTGCCTCCAACCTCCTTTCAGGGAGTTGTAGAGAGTGATGAGGTCTCCCCTGAGCCTCCTCTTCTCCAGCCTGAACACCCCCAGCTCCCTCAGCCTCTCCTCATAGGATCTGTGCTCGAGTCCCTTCACCAGCCTGGTTGCCCTCCTTTGGACCTGCTCCAGCATCTCAATCTCCTTCCTGAACTGAGGGGCCCAGAACTGGACACAGGACTCGAGGTGTAGCCTCACCAGTGCTGGGTACAGGGGCAGAAGATATTGTCATAGCTTAAAAATAAAAAACTGGTCTGGGAAGAGGAACCAGGTCCCATGTGATCACAAGAGATATGGAAAACTAACCAATACCTAAACAACCTAAATCTTATCCTCAATAAGTAAAGATCCAGTTATGTATTTGCAGCAAGAAGACAGGTTGAAAATAAACATGTTAGAAGTGGGTATCAAGGGCTCAGGATATATTTTATGACAAAAATTCGAATTTTCATTCAGCTTTGCCTGACTATAGCAAGTGATATCAATTGCACATGGTAATGTGCACTACAGTTCATTAAAGTAATATTAAATTGCCTAGCAATACCGTATTTTTTATTTATAGAACTTTGCAGTACTGCAGATATACTGAGGCAACATATTACTGCAGTGTATATATGACAGAAATACAAATTTAATAGCAATAAAACGTTTCAATACCAAAATGAAGCTTTTTGCCCAATCACAGATTTGACAGTGAAAAAGTAATGTTTTTTTTTTCTTGCCTGATCTTAATCCTTGCTGATATTCTCTCAGGTCAAATATATCAATGTGAGCTTATGTTCTTATATGAAATTATGATTATTGCACAGGAGATGATCTTTTACAGTACTTTTAGAAGAGGAAAAAAAGAGGTGAATCTTCAGCAGTTTCTACTGTAATGCATGGGTCTGAATAAAAGCAGAATTCACACCAAGTAGTTTTATCTGCACAGTAATATGTGTGTCAGGCACACAAAAAAAGCAGAAGTTCTTCTTCACATGATGTATCTTCTCATCATACACACATAATTTTAAAGTTCAAGATATATAAACTTGGCAACATTAATTTTACATTAGTTGTTATTCACACCATTCATCACCGCTTTGGCTTTGAACAACCTAAACATGTATTGCCCTGTGCAGAACTACCAAATCAATCTGAAAGAAGGGCAAGATTCTTCTCTGAAGCTACATTATGTTATACAGCAAATCGTTTCAGCTGTATTTCAAATTACTGAAAAGGAAAGGTTGGTTTTCCACAAAACTCTTCACTCAAACTTCTTCTGATGGGCTGAGCAATGGAGCAAACACACAGATCCTCATGTTTTCCCAACAAGAAGGTTTTTTTTAAATTTTGCAAATCATTTCTCTGCTGCTCAGATCTTCCACACCAATCCATATGAACAATACTAAAATCTTTCAAAGAAAACAGTTTACCATAACTTTTTTCTTCCATGGTCATATGATCCGAGCAACATTTTTTCTTTAATATATTTATCAGAACATGCTCGCAAGACTGAGAAAATTGAGATTTCATACAACATTGTTAGCAGCACGAGTTCACTGGGATAAGCTGAAAAACTTAACACAATCACATTGCTTTGGATAGCATCTCATGATTTCTGGATTTAAAAAAAAAAAACCAACAACCAACCAAAAAAAAAAACCACACAAAAAACCAAAAAGCCCCCCAAAAACAAAGCCCAAACCAAACAAAAACAACCAACCAGTCAAACAAACCCAACCCAATCAAACCTAAAAAAAGACATTTATATCTAGGTTGGCAGTGACAAGTGGTTACCAAAAAAGACCCCCAAAAATACCATCACCACCAACCCGAAGTTTAAGTATTGAAATCAACAATCTATGTGATCAATATTTTAGTACCTTATCTTTGTCCCAACCTTATTTCAGTTCTATAAATGAAATTATATACTTCTAGTGATATTTTAGGAAATTCTACTTTTGCAGCTATTGCCAAGCACACATTGGACATCAACTGGAGTTTTGGATAGGTTGTCACAAATGAACCTCTACAGAAGAATAATTAGCAAAAGTGATAGATGCACCCTTCAAAAAACACATCAAAGACAGTGCAACAGCTCTAGCCCCTGTACCACCAGTATTTTAAAAATGGAAATACAGACTAAAGTGAAATAAACTCCAGAGGAGGATGAAAAAAAAACCCAAACAAAAACACAACCCAAAACCACAACAACAAAAAACAAAACCCAGACAAATCACAGGCCTGAGAAATCCCAATACTTCATTACAATGATATTTCTACAGTTACTGAGTGAATCAAATACACCAGGGAGTTCAGCAAATCAAGTGACTGATGGTGTAACAGCTAGAGGGGGAATCTCTGGCCTAGTAAGAAGCCATCTCTGTTAGGATTGTTGTTTTTTTTTTTGCCTGTGCATTGGCATGGGATACAGATGAAGAACAGGAAATATTAAAACAAAGAATGTGGCTTCTTAGCCACTTCACAAAAAGTGTGTTTAATACCACTAAGATAGCTGTGACCAATAAAAAATTGACTTTTTCTTTCTGCTTAATATGATGCCATGGAAGGTTTCTTAGAGGAAACCTAGAAGAATTATTCCTAGAAAAATATTAAGGGTACAGATGAGTCTCCATGTTCTCTGAGCTGAGAAGCAATAAATATTTCCATAGGTTGGGTTCTTATGATATGCCAAATACAGACTATGAGATTTCACAATAGGATCTGGATTTTTTTCTGAAAACATCAGCCCTGAACCACAGAAACCACATGAAAAAGACTGTATTATTTGGTTTAAACATATGACTAAAATTTTAAGGCTTTATATTCCCTCTTTTGGCCTTAAGAAAAACAGTGCATACATCATGTTTTTGTAAGATTTATATACAATCAAGGGGTTTCCATGAAGGTCTCAACACAAAGTAAAATACATATTAAAAGATATTAGGCTTTTAAAACCCTAGCAATGTCTAGTCTACTTTAAAATGCTCATCTCAAAACTGAGTTAATACAAAGGCATTCTATCTTTGGCTGATGCTTTTTTTACAGAACCAGGCTTTCTCACAACATATTTCTGTTAATTTTAAAAATCCAACAGTATGGGAAACTTCAGGTCAGTATTAGTTAAACTCACCAATACAATTTATTCCCAGTGTAGATGAAGCTCTGGTGTTAGATATCTCACAATAACTCTGGCTCCTAAGATCCCCCATGGTTCTGCTATTCTGCTGCTTAACTAGATTTGCTCATTCCTGCATTGTTATAAATGGAGATTAGATCCCTCTTTTACAGACCACTACATTTAATTAAACATAAATGATTCCTGCTCTGCCTGCAGGTATGCATGGGTAACTCCCATTCAGCTGAGACACTGATTTCAGCTCCAACTGAACAATTTCCTTTTATTCAAAGAACAAAACAGTGACCAACAGCTCAAGTCTGTATAAGGTAGAGGTGAATTTAATGTGCAGTCAATAAGAACACTGTATTTCAGAGAAGATTTTGATCTAGAGTGACTAAAATACATTTTAGGATTTTGATGCAATAGAATCTTTAAAAGTGAAGAATTTGATCTCTTAGAAGTTTTACCCCTAAATTGTCAACAGTAGCAATTTATTTATTTTTTTTTTAATATAACAAGTCAATGTTTCCATTATAATAGCAAATAGACATCAAACTGTTGAGTTTCCACTGTATGAAATTCTATTACTCAACACATCTGCAGTTCTCTTCCAAAGAGTAGCACAAAAGAATCAGATAAAAGGAACACTGTTCTGGACAGCTGTGGAACAGTTCATGCAGAACCAACAAAATTGTTTAATCCTGAATTCAACAGGTAGAAAAGGAGATAAGGACAAATAAGGAGGTTCAGCAGCTAGATAATGAATCTACTTTCACTGATTTTTCTTTAAAATGTCCTCATCTTCTGTCTTCAACCTGTATACCAAAATTCCTAATGAGTTCAAATCTGTTTTCTTGTTTATTGAAATTTATTCAGAGTTGAGATTTTAATGGTCTTTCTTAATGAGTTGATTTATTTAATGATTGTCACAAAATGATTTGTTTTACAGAGGAACTACAAAGAAAAGATGTGAAGAGCAGTGGTCTCTTCTGGTTATTCTGGTCTGTTATTCAAGGGTGCTGACTTTGACTGGGATGGGTTCCTATGAAAATCCTCTTCTTAAGAAACCTCTACTGTGGTGGGCTAAGTTTTATACATTATTTTTCAGTACCTCAAAAGCCATGATAGAATGGTAAATACTGTCGTCAACAACTTGTGCTTCGCCTTGTAGCTTGGAAAATATTTAATCAAGACTTAAACCACATCTTTCACCATGTCCTCAACAAAGCATCTTGAACCTCAATCTGTATAAATCGGATACATAGTGCTTGGCTAGGGATTAGGATTGTGAGGGAAAAAGCTCCTGAAGCTGATTTGTCATTAAAAAAACCAAAACCTTTTATTGCACTGATAGCAGCTATGCCTCAGCAAGTTTCTGTTTCATTCTCTTTGCCCAGGAATTCACTCCTATCCCTCAGTTGTCTGCTTCAGGGCTCTGCTCCCAAGTGATGCTGAAGGAAGTAGATGGGTGGCTGCATCCTATTTTCATGGTGGGATGAAAGAGATGGCAGAATAAGGAATGGATGAGCTTCACTTTTTGTCATCCATAGCTGAGAATAACTATGGTGTAAGCAGACACTGCACAAACACAGAACACCACTGACAGTTCTCAATTTCTAGTTGGAGGAAACTGCAAGCATGTAGAAATCTTTGCCTAAAAGCTCTATTACACTTTGGCATTACAAGTTAAATCTCCATCGCTGCTGGAAGGTTTCAGTGCAGTGCCAAAGTGCAATGAACAAGGTTTGGAGCCTGCAAAAGGTGACATTTGCCTGGGAAAGCGTCTTTACAGGGTGCAGAGCTACTTCCTGATTCAATTAGAATATCAGGAATAACTTCTTTATAAAAAGGTGATCTGGAATCTTTATCTATCACAAGTGGTTAAGATCCCAATTAAGCATCCTTAATCTGGAATAAGTAAGATCTTAAGTATGCAATAACTAATACTTAGAACACCATTACCCTGAAATACTTCAGTCTTTCCTAGAGAAATCCCTATGGGTAGCAAATAGATTTATAAGTACCATTAATATCCAAAGTGAATTTTAAATGCACATGTAATGAAGGGCAGGAAAGGTAAGAGATGACTAAATCTCTTAACTGCTAAAACTGTACAGTAGATTTCTTTGGTCTCCAGCTTTCCCCTCAAAAGAAAGAATTTAAATTATTCAAAATGAAAAGAGAGCTCATTCTTTACAAGGGCACATCCTTCACCTGCTTTCATTACAGCTTTGTCCCTTGTATCTTCCCATGGAATAGCTGAAAATTTCTGACTAGTTCTGTTAGAAGAAAGAATTCTATTATCTCTATTTATGTTTTTCTTTCAGTTGTCTGTATTTCATTTCCTAAAATTCCTTAAATACTGCTATGCAAAGTACTTATATTTACATTTTATAGACATGTGTCAGCTGAGTTTGCTTTAGTGAATGAAAGAACAATGGAGAAAACAACACAAGCTTCACCAAAGATTTAAGCATAGGCTTAAATTTCAATGAACTAGTAATTTGCTTAAATTTGAATAAGTATGCAGATCTTCATAGCACTGTAGTTGAATTTTAAAAATATATTATTGTGATGTTTAATTATGACATTTTTAGATTTCAGATAAAATTGAATATAGGGTAAGTTCCACAAAACTCAATACATCAAAACCTGTGACTTTCACACATAGAAATAATCCAGGAGATAACTTTCAAATCTTTTTCTTCAATCTATTTTTTCCTCACTTTTCAGTGGTGAATGTATCAAAGGTACATGAATCCCAGTGGCTCTCATGAACTTCGTTGACTTTGTAATGTTCTGATCTGCATATCCATTGTATTTTAGAATAAATAAGTAAATAATTGTCCAAGATGGGAGTCAAAAATCAATGCAACTTGATTTCAAAAGATACCGTTCACAGATGCTAATGGTCCCCATTTTACAAGCACAAAACACATGTGTAAGAATACATGTTCCAGTTTTTGGAAGTCAGAGCCACAGCACTGCTCTTAGCCAGTACACATTTCTGTGCTAAACCAGTCAGCGTAATGCAGCATCCAGCATTTTCTCATTAGGTTCCTCTTAAAGTCAGGAAATTAAAGGCCAGAAAGTGAATCTCAACTGTTGAACTGCTGTGCCACTACATGTGCATTAAGGCAAGAAATATGAAAGGAGATTGTAATTTTTCAAAAACAGCTGCCACAT
Organism: Calypte anna; assembly: GCF_003957555.1. NCBI lineage: Eukaryota > Metazoa > Chordata > Aves > Apodiformes > Trochilidae > Calypte > Calypte anna. Next base: position 36,200,057 of record NC_044248.1, on the reverse strand, counting down.
TTTTTACTTATCTACCTATATAACTCATTTAAAGTCACTCCTTTGAACTACTTTAGCTCATTGCTACCTGGAGGAGTAGCAGCCTCAGGACAGGCATGATGTTTAATCAGAGTTTCCCTACACACTTCGACTGACCCAAAGTTTTTCTTTATTTTTGCTTAGGCAGATGGATAAAGCCACTGTGACCTAACATCTCAAAACGTAGAGTCTTTGACTAATATGTGATGTGATGTGCTCACATAGCCACTAGTATGCATCCATGGTGACAGATCTTTAGAACAGACATGAATTTTTCATAGCTGTGCTTGAATGAACAAGTTTATCCCTGTGTCATTAATATACAATGGGATTCATAACCCCAAGAAACCTGAGTGGATGGCAAGACAGCAAACTTGCTTTCTGCTCATCAGCATTCATAGGACAGGCAGGACTGAACTCAGTGCATTTTTCCAGCAGCAGCTCTGATCACAAGGTACAGCTGCCTGTGCATATGCCTAACGTAAGCAAGTACAGATTTGAGATTAGGTGTCTCACAAAACATTGGAGCTCTATCAAAATGGTCTACAGGTAACCCTCTTGTAACAAAACCCATGATGGTTGTACAGAGATCAGCCTGGCTTCTTCTGTTCACTGTCAGCAATGAAGAACATTTACATGGTACATTACTCAATAAAATAGATATAAGCCAGGAAGTTCTTTGCCAACATATGAAAGATCTAAAGGAAGAGAGCTACGATGTAAAATAGAAAAATATCTAGATCATACTTGATAAAAAGCAGCTGGATCAACTGTATCAACAACGAAAAATTGTTAAAAATAATCTGCTTTAATTTTCAGGTGGTTAGCTGGCATTAGGTAACCATTTACTTATGTCAACAGTGAAATGCAGACATTCTTCCATCAAATCAGGTAGCATTCCATTTGAGCTAAAATACTCAATTTCTAAGTTAAATTAATAAGTCAACAAAAAAAAACCTAAGTTAACTACTGTTTCTGAGGTTCAAGAAGGTTGCTCAGAAGCTATTTTAGGTTTCTTGTCATGGCACTGTATTGAACTGCTGACACCTACAGACATAGTTACATATATTAATTCTTCAAGCAATATCTCTGCAGCTTCACTGCTGCAAGACAAGACATCTCTGAGGAAAAGCAACAGAACTTCCTTGGACAGCCTGATTTATAGGCAGGGTACATGGGAATCCAATGCAGATGGTACAGGCATCCCATTTCATGTGAAATATTGTTCCCCATTCTCCCCAATGAAAATGCAGCAAACAAGGAGATGAAATTCTGCCTGCAGCATCAGGAGTTTCCTAAACCTGTGCCATTATTCTGGCTTTATTCTGGTGTAAAGAAAACAGTTGATGATGATCACAGGGAAGGATGATGTATTATTGAGTAAACTCATTTATAATCTCTGCTGTTAGTTTTGACTATTTGTTAATGACTTTATTTCATTATACAAAATAAGGAAAATACATCTGGAAAACATCTTACAAAGTGTTCGGTGTCGAAGGAAAATTTGTTCAAAATTAAGGAAAATTGCTTCTTTCACCTAATTCAGGCAAACTGCAGGATACAAAAGTAACCAATTACTGCACAAGCACATGTAAGAAAATCCTAGACAGTTATTTTTAAGATGAGAAAAAAACAAACATAAAAACCTAACCAACCCCCCCAAAAAAATAAATTATCTGGTGCCATAGAAATGGTTCTAGCTGAACTTTCCATAGAAGTAAGCTTCCTCCAGTGGTAGAAAAAGCAGTGCAAGCAAGTAAGGTTTCTGAAAAAAACAGCTTTGCCCTTTACTTACATTGCAAAAGTTGTTTGAGAAAACAGGTGAGTGGGGCAGATCAGGTCAATGCCACCTACAGAGTAAAAGATGTGGGGCCACTATTACTTCATTGAAAAAAAGTAATCATTTCATGATATTTGGCCTGCCCTGGAGTACCTGTAACTCCATTTATGAGTCCTTAGCCATGGGTAAGGTTGAGCTAGCTTGCGTAAAACCAAGTGAGAAAAGCAAGCTATAAAATTGTACTCATTATCTTTTCTTGTCTGAAGCAAGTCTACTCGTCTGTCTTTTATTACTTTTTTTGACATGTTGTGAGATCATCTTTGAAGCAGCTGTCAACAAGGAAAGAAAAACAGAGCTTGCTTTCTGTCAGGGCCACAAAACCTATTCTCTTATTGGGAAAAGTACATCAGGAAAAGCTGCCCATTCCCCCGAGCCACCTCCAGGCTGTGGCAGTGCCAGGCTGAGCAGTGCCTGCACTCCCTGACTGGCAGCCACACCAGGAGGCTAAGTGATGGAAAAGGGGAATATTCCAGACAGATAATGTTGAGGCCTAAACTCGTTTCAGTTCTGTTAGCAATTCACCTGCAGGCAGCACAAGAGATTTGTCTCCATTCCCATTAAAGACAATTTCATCAGCTTGGAAGAGGATGGGAATGAAGTAGCACATCATGGCAGTTCTATGTCTGGAGGGTACAGCCTCTGGGGCACTGCTCAGTGGGAATTCCACAGAAGACTCCTAAAAGAGATCAGCACAAAACCATCTGCAACACAACCTACTAGATTCATAGCTCCCAAATCCTCCTTCATCATGGAGGGGAATGTCAAGGTCAATGAATATTTGGAACACTGAGGAGGCCACCGAGCTCAATCAGACCCAGCTTTCTCTCTCCCTGGTAGTTTTATATTAATTAATTCTTAACAGCAAGTTGGAGTTAGAGACACTTAAGGCTATTAAATGACCTACATGCGGGTGAAAGTGAAAAAAAAAAATTGTAAAGAAACATGTTTTCTTTCCCCAAATGCAGATTCCTGAAAATGTCAATTTATAACACCATGGCTGTAAGATACACAACACTTCCTCACTTTTTAGAAGTGACTTCAAGAGAACAGAAACTGCACACGCAGACACAGGAAATGTCCCAATCAGGTGAAAATTAGTCTGAATCTTGAGACCTTCCCCTCACTCCTGACTGCACACATATATTTCAGTCCTGGGTCTCTCTGGAATGATACCAAAGTATTCTCAAAAGGAATACATTGCCTTTCTTTTTTTTTTCATATACAACTGTGTAAAATGCTGCATATCAATCTCATATTAAATATTTTATCCAAAACAAAAGGAGTGGAGACTTATAAACATATATCCTTAGAGGTCCTAAATGTGTTTCTCAGCATACTTCAGCATGCAGCTCACTTCAGTACTAGAAGCAAGCAATGGATGGTACTTCACATGGAAAGGAAGGCACTCTCACCTTACAAGTAAACAGTGAATATTAGAGGATGTATTTACCAGAGTTTAAATAATTGCTGGGTTGCAGTTCAACATCAATACATTCCCATGTCTGGAGTTTGAAAGAGATACACAGAAATTACATAGTAGAGTTGAAAACAAACATTTTTTAAATAATAGTTTATAATGTATCTTCCAGAGGGTTTATTTCTTTTAAGAGAAATAAAGAACCTTCTCCTCTTAAAATTATTCTAAATTCAAATTAATTCATGTCATATCATGAAAGTAATTGTGCTAATTGCCTTCAGCTACAGTTTCCTTTACTCCAAGGGACCAAATTTCAGATGTTTCCAACTTTTGCAGATTGTGCCACATTCAGTATAGAACTTGGCACTCCTGACAAGTAGGCTTCTAAATCTTCCCCAATAGATAGTTAAAAACTCTGATTTAGATCAAGTGTAAAAGATGCTTTAAGTACTTCTATTTAATATTTGCTCTATAACAAACTTGATGTTGTAAGTACTCTCACCATTCTGTCATCCCATTATCCTGCTTTTTAACATACATAAAAATTGAAGTACAGATCATATTGTGAAGAACAAAAAAATAATTAAAAATAGTAAGTTTAATGCCTGGTTGACCAACGTGAAGTATAACATGCATAACATAACTGTGCAATGCTATTGGAAAGCACTCAAGCTTTAGTGAAATAAAAACCTGACAATATCCCCTACTACTTCTCCCTCTAGCTTGTGCCTTTATTTTCAGGTACAGAGAATAAAGAGAAAAGCATGCCAAAAAATGTGTGAAGCTGTAGTATAGATACCCTGATCCAAATAAGATCTATGAGACAGAATTAGATCTCTTGTGAATGGCCCCAGAAATAAACAACATATCCACGTTGCTCTTTCATACACTAATCTACTTTGCAAAGTATTTTTTTCCTGCACAACTCTAAATCCTTAGCTCCAAAAATTAGTGACAGAAAAATGGGGGGAAAGAAGGAAAAAGGAACACAAAACCACTGACATATTGTAGAGAGATACTGAAAAGCTTTTGGTTCAAACATTTCATATTATTTAGTCTTTTCCTTGGAAACCTTTCATAGCTTTTTTGTCTCAGAAGAACTTAATTTCTCTTGTATACAGATACTGGTTTGTAATGCTGAAAAACCTTTCTTTGTCTGTTCCCATAGCAACCAAAACCATATTATATATATTTAATTGTTGGCTTTTCAAGTATAATCTATTGTAGGTGAAGTCAGCATGTTCTATTGCCATTTAAATTATGGCTTCCCTGAAGTCTATCAGGCATTCATTAGAAATTCAAGTTCACTTTCAATAACTCAGAATTTAAAACATTTGCTGTATTTTAATATGTACTATCATAAAAAATTAATTAAGGAATAAGTACGTAGGTAGTACAAAGCTGGAACCATTAAATATTATTTTGAACTGGGGAATTTTAGGCATTTCAGCTTTAAAAATGACAATAAACAAGCCTTGCTAAAGCTCATATCAGAATTCCCTACCTGAATGAGGATATGACTTCTTTCTGAACTATGGCTCAGCTTTGTGATTCAAAATAAAAATTAAAGTTATCGGACTGAATTACAAGTTCTTTAAATGCATTCCTGTTTTTAGGTGACAGCTTGAAAGAACAGAAGTCATTTACTGGGAGAATAAAAGGAAAATAATGAATCACCTACTAAGTATAAGATTTGTTAAGTAAAATAATCTGGTTTGTATTCATCCTCTGAAATTTAATGGCAGTGTATATTTTAAACTGCAGCACAACAGAAGAGTAAAGAACTTGAAAGCAATTACAAATAGTACTTATTACATATCATGTTTATATTAATCCATCTCAAGTCCATCTGATAGTGAAGGAAAATATATTTTAATACTACTTTATATATATTTGTTCCCACTATAAAAGCATAGGGTTTAGACAGATAAGGCAATCCTGCTTCTGAACACATGGACTTTCTCACTGCCCCAGGAATGCTATTTTCCAGCTCTTCCATTAGGTATCCCAAATGGAGTGCACTGTACTTCGGACAAGAAAGTGAGGAGGTTTTCACTTACCTATGGAGGCACCAGGTCCATTCAGCATGCTGCAACAAATTTTGTCATATTTGCCAATCTCCAGTTTCATAGCTGTATGGATAATATTTGCAGCACCCTAAATTCTCTGTTGCTTGGTACATTATTTTGTCTTTACAGCTTAATTTTATTGCAGTATAATTGCAATTTTATGTCTCGATCCAACTGCACCGAAGCTGGATGGATTCTCGTGTGCTGATGCAGTGTCCTTTCACTTTCATCCCCCCTGCTTCCTACCCTCGCTATTTCTCAGCTTACTTTTTTTTTATGCTTAGCTTTGCAAAATAAAAAGTGAAATCCCACTGATGGCATGTTAAATATAGCATGCAGGTATGTGTATTATTCCATATAATTCATTCCCTTTAGGATGCAGCTAATATCACAACTTAGAATCATAGAATTGGCTGGGTTGGAAGGGACCTCGGAGATCATCGAGTCCAACCCTTGAACCACCGTTGCGGTTGCTTGAAGCAACATAAAATACTTTCTATATTTTTAAGCAGCACACTTATTGCACTTAGTTTCCTCCAGCATTATTCCTACTTAAATCACAATAACATCACTTAGAATGGTTTATTTTCTAAAGAAGTTCACTCTAATACAGCCTCAGCACAGGATGAGGGCCTTTAGGAATGTTCTGAAAACAAATGTTTAGAAACCCCTCAGTGAAACCACTAACAGCACCATCACAACACTGTTCTTTTTCACTGATCAGATTCAAAAGACTACCTGGAAATGCTCTAACTGGAAGAATACAATGAGCTATAAAAAAAGCACAGCATAGTTCAATCCTACATTGCACTAACATAATCATAAATGCAAATCTCCCCAGTTTTTCCCTGACATTTCTCCTTTCCCCCACCTTCCACTGACAGTAAGAAATTAGCAAGAAATGCTGTTCTTTGTTATGCTTCAGAGATCCTATTAAATCACTGTGAAAATGAAAGAAAAACATCTCTGCTGTGTACTTGATCTGTTTTTTCAATTTTAATCTACAATGCATTTATCTAACCAAATTAAGTACTTCACACTACATGTACAAGCATATTTCCTTCATATTTGTTCTCATTTTTATGATGCTTTAATTGTTCACAAGTAATAACAGCTGATTAATTTTTATATTTGAGCTGCAATGATGCTTTGAAATCTAATTTATAAGAACTGACGTGGCGCTTTCATGCAAACACCACAGACTTCTGAATTACAAAACAAATAATCCCCTGGTCCCTTCTCCCTTACCACCACCACCACTCCTGCCTCTTTAGCATCTAAACAATGCTACCTCAGGCTGATGTGTTCTGCTGCACAGATGTAAAAACCCAAACCTGCCTTAATTTCATTGTGAGATGATAAAATACAATCACTGGCTGTAGCTCAAACATAACATTTTTTAGACATAGCCAATGCTGTTATGTACCAAAAAGTATAATTCTGTTTTCTGGAGTGCCTGCTAAGCACTTCCACCTAATTTTGTTCAAGCTGAAGTCAGAGAAGTGAAGCTTAACAAATATTTGTGCCCCATTTTTACAGCAATAGAAGTTTTGTATCCTTACAAAATTTTGGACATACTAGCATACCAGAAAAAGGAATAGATGGGCATAGCTCATACTTGTCTCTCCCTCTCCTCTTGAATTAAATGGACTTTATCCCAAAGCTCTCAGTTCTGTCCTTTAAGAGCATGTTCCTCCAGTGAAGTCTCACAGTGACTTTAAATTCTTATTAGGCAAAACAGGATTTAATGTTGCCTTCCCATTTACTGCAGTATGCTACAACAGTTGGTTACTGAAATACAAATTTAACAACCTCTATACAAGGTAAGTACATATGAACTAACTTCACTCTTTGACTATCATAAAAATAGCAGCTTTGAATTGAGGAAAAAGAAAAACCAGTAAGCCTGCAGGGTTTGTTTTGCATTTTCATTCTGATGCCCTGAAATCAAGTTCTTTCAGCCCCTTGAGTAAGTACCTGCTAAATAAACTCTTCAGATCTCCTTTAATACACAAAGCTGAGGACTTAAAAATGCTTGTTCAAAGTGTCTGTGGTGGACATGGATTTAGGCTGGAAGAAAATTAGATCTGTTTTCCTCAAAAAACATTTTGAGTTTTTTAAATCCAAGTAGAAAAGGGAGTCATTTTCCATAAGTCCAAGTGTAACCCTAGCTCAGAAAGACATTATAACTGAGTGGCTTTGCCCAGTCACCCCAGCAAACCATGGCTGTACTCCACAGGGATTAGGCAACTGCCAGATAGAATAATGGAAAACACTATTATTTTATTAGAATAACAAAACCTGTGAGTGAGTAATGCTACAGTTTAAAATAGCTACTTTTCAGATGAGGATCTTCAGATAAAATAATTGACATTCAATTGACTAAGTCTGTTTCAGTGCTTCAGCTGCCTAGAAGCTCTCAACTCTCTCTGCCTGCATTGCCTAGAGTTGCCATCCTTCTCAAGGAACCAGGTAAGATTTTGTTCATTTCAGCTAAATCTCCTTTTAGGTTTGCTTCAGAAGTTAAGGAGCCTTGATATATATATGTAATCATTCCCATTACATCACATAATAAAAAGCTCAGAACAAAATCCAAATTCAAATAAATCTTCTATCCAGTCATAACTGTCTTATGGTTCATAGTTCTAATTAAAATCTATATGGCAAGAGTATTTTGCAATGATTACTCAAGGCCATTAGCTTAGAAGAATTCTGAGTGTTAGGCTGCCACTTAGGGATTCAGCTGATACTGGTGGTTTGACTTATGCTTCTCAGTAATGTAAATAAATTGGAAACTCCTAGACACTACAGTAGACACAGGAGAAAATTTTCACTCTTGAACAAAGTATATCTTTAGCATCTTTATATATCTAACTGGGTGAAAATGGACATCTTTTCAAATAACATCTCTAATTAAATACTGCAAAATTATTTATCTTGATGCATTTCTTTTTTTTAAATTTCTGGACATGAAAGATAAACAAATCAGATGACTAAACTTTCACTATTGCAGAAGTGTCCAGAGGAGAACACGATGATCCACAGAGAACAAAGAAAGATGCATAGGAATGAGCAGATTTTAGCTTAATTATTAATTAAAAAGTATCCTAGGTCTGATACAGACATGGACAATCTTACTTTGAAGGACATTCTTACTAGATTGGTGGCAGAAATCAGAACAACATTATGGCATTGTAAAGGTATATAGGTTTAGGGAAGCAAACTGAACAAAATGAGCTTTTATTATTGCTTCAGGCTAAACCAGAGCCATTTTTTAAATGTAACTGTGATTTGGTGTCAATGGTTTTCCTATAACAATTTCAGGTCTAGTTAAGAAACAGTAGTCAGTGATGCAGTCATGTTCTATACGGGTTGCTTCTAAAGCAAATCTATTTTCCAGGTGACTGTAGCTGCAGAGGCCACAATATCTACAAGCAGCTTTGATCACATTCTCTGCCAGTGTAAATTCCAATTGCTATTTTGACTCCAAAAGTTAACACAATTTTTCCTCACTTGATGCTCAAACTACTGACTCTAACAAAGCTGTATTTTCCCTACACAGTTTTATTTACTGAATTTTCTTTTATTTAAAATCATTAGCTACTCAATGATACAATGCACAAGTCCTATTTTGAAATTACAGTTATCTTAATTCAAAATAACCTCATAAAGCACTTTGCTTAACATTTCTTTCCTCTTGTCCTGGCTTGAGAGGACCAGGATACAAAAAAAATTTCTTCCCACAAAATGCTGTTAAGTTCAGTTACATCATTAATACCTCAAAGTCAATGACTGAAACACTTATGGTCAGTTGTCCCTTAGAAACCAAGTCTCTTACAGGGAAGAGGAAGCTTTCCAAACAATGACCATAGTTGCAAAGGATTGGAGTTTTCTTGGCAGGGCTACAGATAAAATCTACAGAACACCTCTCCTCCATAGGACAACTGTCATCATTCCTCTGGCTTCTGCATTATTCACCACCACATAGGCCAAAACAGAACTTGAACTACAAAATATAGAAAATATTAAATGCTGTGATTATAATTAGTCAGTGGCTCTCAACACCCAGGTTATTCAAAACTTGCCAACTAAAGATTAATTTAAACTGTCCAGAACTTACTAATCTTGGTTGCAAAAATTATCTAAGATATTTAAATTATCATGTAGATTATTTTCCTGTCAATCTTTCCTATAAATCTTTCCTGAGAAGGCATGTGAGAATGGATGATGCTCCCGTTCTATAACCAGAAACAAAGTTTCTTCCATATTCACTTTACAGTGTGATTATATTTCCTTTGCACAACTGTTACTTATTTTATACATTTGTACAAAATCACTCTCATTTTCACATTGGCCAGACACAGACAAAAAAAAAAAAAAAAAAAAAAGAAACACCAGAGCCTGGTTTATTGTTTTGTTTTTCCTCAAAGCAAACAGAAAGAGGTTTCCAATTTGAGCAGCCCAGACAAGAGTCAATGTCAGGTAGGAGTTCCAGCTCGTTAGGGTCAGGGAAAAGCAGACATTATATTTTTCCTATTTTATGAAATAGTTCCCATTTCAAAGAAGACACAAGTACAGCAAAATAACTTGTTTTCCCATTACGTGCAAAAAAGCAATACAGAATGTACAAGGAGAGAATGGAATTGTTATGGCCATGGGCTAGGCTTGCTTTTTCTCTGTTTTATTGCAGAGGGACAGGGAATCAGAATAATATTTTAAAAATGAGTTTTTAATCAAACATAACAGCTTAGTAGTATCTTTTAAGCAAACAGCTAATTTGTTGCTTGTAACCTTTATCATGTTTGGCTGTTTATTAAATACTGATGGACAGAGTTACACACTTTCTAATATGCACTTCTTGCCAGTAGAAAGATTAAAGATTCAAAAATCAAGCAGAAAACATTTTCTAAAAGAACTGTTTGCTTTTTAAAAATAACCCCCCCTTTGTTTCATTAAATATAACTTTATCAAAGGAAACTCACATCTACTACTAAGTATATTTAGTTCATCCCATGTTTATTCAGACAGTTTTTATATACCCAGTTAAGTGCAGGCATACCTAACATGCAAACCCCACCTGTTCAATAGGGTCTAAAGTAAATTAACCATCCTATTGTACTTTGGAAATCACCTTACCAGACACATTTACTGAGATTTCCAGCCTTTGCAGATGGGCTGAGACACAAAGGGAAAGTTATGCTCCTTACCAGTAATACTTGCATCTGTCCTATCCAATGAGAGACAGGCAGCACTCACAACTCATTTCCATGGGTATGAAAAGGAGACAGCACACCAAAACTTTCTATCATCTGAGACCCAATTCTGTGTCTTAGCCATCCTTAAATCTAAACATGCAAAAGTTTTCTAGCTAGCTATTTTTGTTTAATTTTCAATATACTTGCACGAAAAGTTGGCTTAAAGATACTAGTACAATGACACTCTTCCTTGTGAAAGAAGTTCAAATATATTTAATCTATTTAAGCAGAAGCTTGTTTCTTTTTGAAAGAATTCCAGAGCCACAAGTGAGATTTTCAGATGTGATAACTGGAAGAGTAGCAAAGATTAGACCATGTTTCTGAGGCCTCTGAGTGCATAAGAAAAGCATGATGTAAATTCATGAGCTTAGAAGATATCACTAGTCAAGTTGTAAAGAAAAAAAAATTTTAAAAACTGAGCACATCAGAAAGGAGATTAATATACTTTCTAATACTGATAAGGTGGAGGAAAAAATCTAGTAAGTGGCATCACTCAGCTTTCAAGCACATGCTAAGCAGATACAGCAGTTTTCTTACTTTGAAAATATAAGGGATTATGAAATGCTGAAACTGCTGATAGCAGAGGCAAAAGCCAATCAAACAACAATGCAAGCTTGCCTTTTAGGGGTGGGAAGGCAAAAATGAACTATATTGTTTGAACTAGCAACAAAAGAATTCCAGATTTCACAGCCCATTGCCTTTCTAAGCCCTTAGTATTCAGAGAGCCATAAGACTGAGACACAAGCTATTTGATGCTAACAGTATTTCAAACATGAAATCATCATAATAATACCTAGATGATAAGCAATATATAAAATTTAAGTACAGGTAGACTAGATGAAATTAGTCTAGTTTAAGACTAGACAGGCTTAAACTGTACCAAAATCACATCCAGTCTAGTCTAGTCTAATCTAATGTAATCTAATCTAAGATATTAGTGGAGTTTTGGGGTCATAGGGGAGGCACAGGAGATGTTTTCCTTTTCTTACAATAACAGGTATGCAAGCTAGGACTTTCTAGACAAGTTCAAAGCTAAATTTGTACACACCAAGAAAAGAGGAAAACTAACTGTAAGTGCTAAGGACCACTAAAGATGTCATACTATCCACTGTCATGTTTTTAATTACCTTCCAGACTTCAAAATGCACAAACAAGTTTATGTTGTGATAAAGTATTACTGTTATGTTTGCTTTCTTTTTATGGAAAATAAATAATAACTTGTTCTTATTCTCCAATAACTCTATTAATAAAGAGCAACCATCATGCCTGGTATTGCAAGACAAATGTTACATGCTGTGGTTATGATTCTCATCTAATGCAAGATATCAAATTACAGTCTAATCAAATAGAATTGCCTTGGAACACCACTACCACACTTTTGAAGATGCCATCATATCTCATATCACAGGGGTAAAATAGTCACTGAAAAATACAGAAATAGCTGAGATGAGCAGAGCATTTAGGAAGTATGCTTTCTCTAAAAACCAACTACTGACTAGAAAAACAGCACAAGAATGAACAGGCTATTTAAACAGAAAGAATGGCCTGGTAAAGCCTGTTAAAGAAGTCAATTTCTCAGAGCAGAAATGCCCATTCCCTCTACATACCTCATTACTAAAAGCTGTGGTAAAAGAGGTTGTAATGAACAAAAAGCAGCAGCCCAGACTTGGGCCAGTTTCTTTTGGAAATGCCTTATGGATGGAACAGAAAAGAGGTGTATATGCATATCCACAAGAAAGAATCTGGCATTTATAAAAGATCATATTTTAATAACTCACTGTTTAGACACATCAGGCATCACTGGCTGTTCTTCTTTCCTTGTGTCCAGTGTTGACTCTACAGGGGTAAGTACCACAGCAGCACATGAGACTATGGACTGGTATGAGTCTTCCCGGCAAACTGCAAAGATAAAACCAAAATTCAGTGTTAAAGGGTGAACTCAGTTTTTATTTAAAAAGTTTAAATTAAAAAAAAAATCAATGAATACTATGACAAAAAAAAACCAAAACAAACCAAGTAAACTTAATTGCTGCTCACATTTCCTAAAGTGCTTGCTTGGCACACTTTTTTTTGGCCAGAGACTGACAGACCCTTTATCCACGAGTTTTACCTAAACAATACCTGATGTCAGTCAGCTCTATCTCATTGGTGTGTCTGAGTCCTAAGAGGACTCATATTTCCATAAACAACATCAGAATATGATGCACTTTTAAAAAAATTTTCATCATAAACCGAAAATGAGAGTGGAAATTACAGATATAGTATAGATTATACAAACCAACCACGTTCAAAAATTTCAGACTTTATAAGGAAATAGATTTGAGAAAATCTGATTAGTGATTTTTTTGTTGTCAGTTGTCACATTCTGCTTTAATAAAAACCAAAACAACAAAAAAACCCACCCAAATGCTCCAGGAATAATAACTAATATATTGATCCATACTGATTCTGAAGATACAGATTTCCTTTATGAGCCAAATAAAAGCTGGAATTAAGAGTTGGTTTTACTGAATAATGCACAACAGCTTCTTATATATTAAGAATATATATATAATATAATTCTTATATATATATATAATTCTTATATATATGGTACTGTTATATATAAACAAGAAGAAATCTAGTGAGCTATCTTTTAAGCAGAAAGTCACACTTTAAATGTATAACATATAGAACTCTTATGGAGTGTACACAGCCAAGAAACATAAATACAGCCTATAAAACACAGATGACCACAACAAATTCTCAGCACTTCAAAACCAGAAACACCAATATGCAAGACTGTGACACTTGCAAACATTCAACTGTAGCATTTATTTATCAATGGAAAACTTGTTTCAGAAAACTTTCTTACTTTCCACCCTCCAGGATCATGTGTTTGCTTAATCCTGACAGACAATCTACCTTTTGCATAGCTCCTCTTATGGGAGAAGCAAAACTGGAGTAAAACATCCCAGTTCCCCTGACTGGGTCAAGAACATCTAACTGTGGTGTTTACCCTGAGCACTCAAATTACATTCAGCATGAATTAATTGCTCATGAGGAAGATACACTGTATGCCCGACAAACATCCTGGAGCAATAACTGGTTCTTTAAGGCATCAAGAGAGTAGATTTTAAGGAACAGGTCAGAACAGGACTGGATATTGCTACAAAGATCAGAAAAGTGCCAAGATCTTGTTTCAAGAGTAATTCTAAGCCGTTCAGCAAGCAGCACAAATGGCCAGAGCACAGGCAGATTCTGACAGGAAGAAAATATATTTTGAGTACATAAAATTATATAAAATATAAAATTATAAAATTATTATATAAAATTATAATGCATTTGATGTTCTCCAGCATTGCTTATGCTTGATTTTTAAATATCAACATGCACGTTGCACTAAGTGACTAAGACAAATAAGATGACCAGTACTGACATCTCACTTTGATTTTTCTTTGGAATCAGCACTACTCAAAGCTTTGTTACTATCATAGGCACCAATCTCCAAAACATGGTCATCCTCAAGAAGACCTTGCTATATTGCCTAGAAGTAGGTTATATGCATGCTTCATGCATATCAAATTAAGGAGGGAACAATGAAAAATACCTTGAACTAGAGAGACTACCTAAGTAAAAAGGAATTTTAGGTGATTTTTATCCCCCTATTGTTGCATGAAACCAACAGATCATCTACTAGCAGAGAGCTATTTGGTAGGTATCAAGCAATGTACAAAATAGTTATCTTCTCATTATAACCAGTGACTGAATATGTGCAAATAAGAACATTTATGTCTATTTGACTTGTGATTTACAGTCAGAGAATTGTACAAAGACTGGTTTGTCAAAGTGTGATACTGATACTCAGTACTCAACTTTAACCTGAAAGGCTGATGAAAGAGGGAAAGAATTAAGCAAATACATATTTTTCTTCAAAGTACCTGTGAGTACCACTTGAATATCTAGTTATTACTCTAAAACTTATAAAAAGGTCTGGAGACTATGGAAGCATCACAGGGAAAGGATTTCCCTAGAACAGGCACTACTCATCAGGGCAGCTACAAAGACAGATAAAACAAGAAATCACAAGCTATAAAGACGACACTGCGAGTCTCCTACCCTTTACAGAAACTTCATATATTTATAAAACTGTAAAACTAATTCTTACTTAATAATTACTGCTCTACAGTAGTTGTACAATCTCCTAATTTATAGCTGAAGACAAACACCGTGGTCATCCAGGAATCTGAGCTCATGGAATTCATTATTCTGGAGAGCCCATTCTTAGACAGTGCTACTGTTTGGCCTGGCTTTTGAAAACTACTACAATTCCTCCTTTTCATCTCAAGTCTCTCAGCAAACAGTCATAGTTCATTATGGTAAAGTATAATTAACTAAAATGTCATGAAATCACGACAGCACAGCAGCAAGTAATTTTCACCTACTGGAGTTTATTTTATTATTATCTGTTCATAACTTGCATTAAAATAATGACAACGTGCTTGAATGTGGACTATCAACTTTAACACTGATTGGGATGGGCACTGTTTTTACTTAAAGAGACTTTTCATTTTTCATTTCAAACTTCCCTTAAGTGTAGCTTCTTTTCTATACTTTCATTTTTCACAAGGGGCTTACATTAACCCCAAAAAATCACAGTGATGTCCACATATATTCTTCATTAATCCAAATCTCTGAGATCCTCAAAACAGTAGAAAACCAAAAATAACAAATAATTAAGGGATTACACTTTATAACCACAAAGGCTCTCATGTGTCCAACTTGCACTTTAAGAGCCAGCAAGAACTTTACAAAATTAGCCTTATCCCATGAATCTCCTATATTTTACAATGGCAGAAAGATATTAAGAACATGTTGTAGGTAGAGGTTCCTTACTACAAGTGCTGCTGGATATCTCCAGAATTGTGGAAAAAATTGTAGAAGGTATTAAAATCAAGGGAAACAATCTACTGATTTTATACTAAGAGTATAATCTTTAAGAGGCTAATAATTAGTACTTCAAAATATGATATACAATAAATACCTTCTGAAAAAAAGGAGTAATTTGCATGCAATTTAGCTGGTATTTTTCAGTACCATTGCATCTTCTTTATTCACAATTCTGTCACTATATGTACCAGCTAGTAGTTGTAGTGCAATAATGCAATTGAGAAAAAAAACTTTATTATGTATTTTATTTAAACAAACCTTTGCTTTTTAAAATTATTTTTAGCAAATATTGTTCCTTGCAGTGTACACAGGAGTTGGAAAAAAATCCTTTAAAAATAAAAGCACATTCTATATCCAGTAGGTGGGCATTGCTTCTCAATATCAAAAAGACACAACACATGAACTGCAAAGGACAACTCTACAGAAAAACAATCTACCTTTATTTAATGCTATAATAAAAAATCTGTGCTGCTTTTAATGTTGCATAATTTCTCCTCAAATCCTTTAATTTATACTTCAATGATGCAGAAAGTTTGTTTTCTTCCATTGCCAAGTGCTCTATGAATACCCCATATATTTATCACTAGCAGTACTGGTGTGGATTTACCCTATTTGGTTCAAGAAGTCCCAGTCATCCACTGTCAAAACAGATCTCTACATCTGGAGAAGAAAAATATTGGAGCTTTGGGTATTTTTTTCTTTTGGTGTTTCCTTCAAGAAAAATGATAATGACTAATTGAAAAGTTTACTTCTACTTTGAACCAACCAATGAAAAAAAATTAAATCCCTAAATATCATGACAGTACTGAATAGAATGTATCTGTCTGGAGAATACAAAGATTTTTAAGCTCATGGGGTGTCATTTACAGGATCTATTTCACTGTTAATTGTACACATTTTTCCTCTTATTTTTTTTGGAAAGGAGAGAGAAAATCTGTTTATCACCACTCACTATCAAAAAAAGTCTCCCTTGACACAAGATGCAAGTGATGGGTAGATGAGATGAGCAGGAATTACTACCTGCTTAGAGAACACAGAAGGGAAATGTCCGTATGCAGTGTGCAATGAAGCATAAGGGATTTGTGACACAGAGAAAGAAAAACATTGAAACATTTCGAGATTTAACAACTGGGCATTATTCTGACAGTTAAAAGTATTTAAACTTGTTCCTATACAGTTAAACATAATCAGCTCTCATCTTTCAAGAGACTGTTTGGAAACAACTGATGCTTTATACCAAGAAAAACCTGTCCTTGTTTGGGCTTGGATAAAGGTGATTTTCTGTCTTGTACTTTTGCTCTTAGCTAAGTCTTTTGTGAGTAGCTGCACTTGCTGAAATTCACAGCAAGTTTCTCAGTGTCTCCTTCTAGGACTGATAACACTTGATGTTTATAGTTACTGCTAGAGACTGGTGTGCAGAGCCAAGGACACTGCTCAGCTCTGAGGAGAACATTTTACTGTCCAGAAGGAAGAAAGAGGTCCCACCTGCAGCCCTGCTTTGGGGAGGAACGGACAAGAGAGATGCCAGAATTGACCAAACAGAGGATTCCATCCCATATACGTCATACTCACTATAAATTTGAGGGATCACGAGGGCCAAGCCATGATTTCCTGATTTCCAGCTTCCAGCTGCCTGCCCTTCCTGCCTTTCCTGCTTCCATTCCTTCCCCTGGCATCCTGGAAGGATTCTATCTGTTCCTCTGCCTGTGCTCCTGATCTGTGCCAGCCCATATCTGTGTGTTCCTGCCTCCAGCTCCCGACTGCTGCCGACTCCAGGAGTCCAGCCTGGACTTTCCCAGGGCTGCCCTGCAGCCTCGGTGGTGACGTGAGAGTTATTGGGGGAACAGGGGGGAAGGCACGTGGTATCCATTTTCCTGTATATTTGTATATATTTAGTAATTTTTCCTATTTATCATTACTGTTTCATTAAAGTTGTGTAATTTCCAGTAAAGTTGTGTAGTTTCCAACCTATAAGTCTCTCTCCCTTATTCTCTCTCCTTTCTTTATCAAGGAGGAGAGAGAGATTAATAGAGAGCATCTGTCACTCGGTTTAATTGCCAGGCCACTGTTAACCCGTGACAAAACCCCATAGTGTCTTGGTAAAAAACAGGAGATCCAGCTGGGAGTGTGGAAGGTTCCGAACACTTTTTTCTTGAAATATCCATCACCTGCCGTTGTAGGAGAGAGGAGACTGAAGTATGGAGGGGGGGGAGCATGGAATGTCTGGATCCTAAGTACCCAATTGCACATTCTTTTTACTACTGAAGGCCAGAATCTTTTAATTAATTGCTACAAAGCACCAATTCTCAGTGCAGGCACTTAAAACAAAACACAACAAAAACCTGCAAACCAAGCCAACTAACCAAAAAGAAATACAGAATCTACTGTAGATTTTTTCAGTAGAATTATCTAGTTCTGAGGACAAGTCAACAGGTGAAAAGCTGAGGAAAAGAAAAAGGAACTTTTAAAATGTGTAGCTCAAGCTACCTTCCTGGGAAAACTGCTGGCACTAGAAAACAGTTTATAAGAGGGAATCTTGAAATCGGATTTCTAAATTCTGCTCTCTCCAGAAAGAACAGTGGTTTATCACCATGCTAATTCCTTCTTCAACCAAACAGAAGTGTCTGCTTGGTTCTTGGTCCACTCAGCAGGCTCAAGAAACAGCCCCTGTTCACACCTGTCTCTTCATCAACTCCCAGTATGACAGGCATGAAACACTTCAGTAAAACCAAGTGTATCACTGCAGTTTCATACCCACTTTCTCAGCACCAGAAACACAAAAAAGTTTATTAGAATTTTGTTATTAAACTCCAAGACCCAAGGAGACTCAGTCTCTTTAAAGCAAAAGGTCAAGGCACTTTGTGTGAAAGCAATTTTTGCACGTCTACTTGAAGAAAAATTTAATATTGGGAAATAACAATAAAAGCTTAACTTTCCTGCTGCTTGATTCTTGATTTGCTGATAGTCTTTGAGCGAAAAGGAAACTTAGTGGATCTCTATTTTATTAGTAGTTGATCAGTTATTCCAGGGCCACTTTTCCCTGAGAAACAGCTACATTTCTCAATATTGGCCAAATGAATACTTAAGAGAATGAGACTGCATTTACAGCTCCCAAAGGCTTTGCTGTTATAATTCTGCAATAAAACCACAGGCCCAATTCTTAAACACAGCATAGTCCCAATCAGAAATTTTGTAACAGCAACAATTACAGGCCCATTACGGGCAAATTAATTACTTTCTATCAGGTTCTTATGTTTCTTGGTTCTTTTGTAGTATCCATGAAAGCTGCACACACACATCTGCTTTGTACTACCAAGGGTACAAACATGGCATTAAGCAGGAACCAGAGAATTCTTCTAATGCATCAGCAGTTTGGTGGTGATTATCTGCACCCTTCCTTTTCTCTCCTCAGTTTATTTGCTGTCACAAGCCACTGTGGTAAAATAATGATAGTCACATGTGAAATATGGGCCTACTGACTTGTATGTAGAAAAAACTAAACAGTAAGAAGCACTGAATCTTGCTTCTTTTAATATTAATACTTCCAGGAATGCTGCTTAGTGTTTACAGCGAATGGAAGGGGATGTTCTGATCACCTAAGGACAATATGGACATGAAAAGTAATGGACATACCAATTATTGTCATAATCACCTAGATAATGATGACACTGATGGCCAACTTCTTGCACATTTCCTGTTAATCACACTGTATTAACAGACTGACTGTAGTTTGGTCTCTCCTGAGAAGGACATGGTAGCACCTTAGCTTTCCATTCAGGATTTTACAGACTTATTATGGACACTTTCCCAGTCATCTCTTTCACATGCTGAAGAATCTGCATTCTGTATGAAAACTGTTCCATATCTTTGGCCATCCTGTTAATTTTCCACAACCACTCCTTGTTGCAGGTTCCTGCAATGATGAATCACTGTAGCAACACCAGGAAAAACAATAACTGCTTTCATGGAAAATTAAGTAGGTTAGTTTTTCAGTTGTAATGTCTGAACACCAAAAACATTCTAAGTATATCCATTTATGCTTGAGGCTGCTTCTAAAATACTTCCTTATTCACAGTGAAGAACTTAAAGCAAATATTGTTCCTTGCAGCCTACACGAGTTGGAAAAAAACCCTTTAAAAATAAAAACACATTCTATATCCAGTAGGTGGGCATTGCTTCTCAATATCAAAAAGCACTGGCTTTGTGTTAACATTGGGACTTCTAAAATAGATAACATGCATCAGCTTTTGGCAACACTATCAGTCAGGGTGATTTCATATATTGGTATTTTTAGCACTGTAGTCTGTGACTTGTTTTCTGACACAGACACGAATAAAAATGATCCCCTCCCACCCATGAGGGAAATGTTGTGATAAGAGACTAATGATCTGAGCCCAATCACATCAAATTTTGCCAAATTGAGGGAAGCCTCCTAACTGAACAGTATGAATATGCATTAGAATAAGAAGTATATGCTTAGTCGTTTGGTCTAGGATGCATGGCAATAATCCCCACGTGCCTTGGTTTATTCACAAGATAACTGGTTAAATTTATTTACAACAGAAAACAGCTACAGGTAGGTTCATGGGGCAAAGGAGGCTCACCCAAAACTCCTCTGCTGGTGGCATGTCTGATGTGCTTGGCCTGAATGCAAGCCTAAACTCTAAGACCTCTTGGTCCTCCTGACTTACCAACAGAGCCATGAAATGCAAGGCTGCCTGCAGGAGCTCTTGCATGGGGAATAGGAATGAAAAACACCATAGTCACAGGAGATGGAAGAAAACAGAAGAGCCAAAATTTCTGATTTACCAGCAAGGATACGACAGGTATTGCTCTAAGTGCCAGTTTCAGATGGAAATATAAAGCTGAACCCTGGTAATAGCCATAAGATGCCACAAACTGGGAAAACCTCATTTCTGCTCCTAAAGGACATGGAGAAAATCCCAACAGGTATTTCACCAGCCACAAGAGCCAGCTGCCTCCAAGCTCCTTTTTCAGCCAAGGCAAGAATAATAGTTATAGTTCTGCTTTTGATTACATTTGGGTTTCTATTTAAGCTATGTGATGCCTTCAAGAAAAGGAGAGAAACAGGAGCAACTGGGACAATGGCATCTTAAAAGGAGAAATACAGAATGACCTGCAGGGCATTTCTGTAGGCACAATTCAAGCTCCTGAAGGAATGACTGCTCTAACAACAATATCCTTGACTGTCATTCACTGCAAGTAAAACTGTCAAAACTCAATGGGAATCGTTTTCAGGAGCATAGTCTCTTGGCTTCAACTATTATTCTTGGCCTAGCTAAAATAAAGCCTGACAAGCAAGCAAGATGAATTTATTTTTGTTTGTATTGAAGTGCTGTAGTCAAAAGAAATTAATTTAACCAACTAAGACAGATAAACCTCCAAAAGCACAGTTTCCCAAGACAATGCATTTAACAAAATCACACTGTCAACTCTTCTTGCATTTTCTAACAGCAAAATCTCAGCAGGAATATGTGAGGTATTTTTGTTTTGCAAGAGTATCAGGATATTTGGCTTTCTGTTATAAAGGTTTCAGCAGCCACTAGCAGGACCATGAGGTACAGCTGCCAGCAGAGCTGTTTGTCTTCTCAGTCACAGAGTGACAGCCTTTGTCAGCCTCAGTGACAAGCAACTCAGTGAGCAGTCCCTACAGCAGCACGTTTGTCACAGCTATTTCTACTCATTCCTCCTCTGACACAAGTCCTCATATACCACGTATTAGACATTCACACCAGACACACGATTAGAGGACCCATAACAAAAATGCTACCTTTCTCTTCTCTCAGGAAACACATCTTCCATATTTACTATAAAAGCCAACTAACATATTGTACACTTTTGTCCTCTCTAAGGTGGGTGGTTTCATCTTTTTTTTTTTTAAATGAAAACCCAACAAACTTCTTGAGGAAACTTTGCTGTCATTGTTTTTGATAAGCGATTAAAAATTCCCCAACTCTGGAGCCTTGTGTAGTTAGTAACTCCAATACTTGCACATCTCTGTTGAGAAACTTTAAGACCACTTTGTACTTAACCACTATTGAGGGTTTGTTTTGTTTGTTTTTTCTTGGGGCTAAAACTGTCAAAATTATATAAAATCAGTTTTTGGGAACTATTTAATAAAACAAACTACAACATATACAAATAAAACCTATCTCTTCAGAAAATAAAAATTAAACCTATTTTGGGAAAGTTAGTTCCACTTTCATTCTTCAGACACAATCTGGAGTGGGTAGAGACCATATCTGGGCTGAGCTGCAGGCTGCCCCCACACTCATCCAGGATGGTGAGGGAAGCAAATTCAACTGGCATGTCTCTGCAGTCACATAACAACCTTGCAGAGGAACAAGCATCAGAAAACAGCTGGCTACTGCTCCAGCTGAGTGCTCCTCTGTCACTGCAAAGCAGCAAAGAGGAAAGCAGACTGAGCATTATCCACAGCCTTACTACTTGTTACTCCAGCAGCAAAGAGACGGGCCAGCATTATGATCACCTACTGATGATCTGAACCAAAAGAAGAAATGGAAAGGCTTTAAGGAACAGCAGGTTACATACTGGGATGAGATACACTGCACCTTCCTCCTGTGGGCATCTCTGACTGAGATGCTCTGACTGAGCAGCCTGTGTGTGAGGGAAGAGAACTTTTATGTTCACAGGACTGGAAAGGGAAGGCTCTGGGGTGGTGTGTTGTGACATGAAGTTCTGTGGATTCCAGAAGATAATCAAAGTAAGAATTTTGCTGCTCACACAGCTTTTCATGTAATACCAGGGAAATAGTGTTCACAAGTTAGCCAGGTGACAAGAAAGGTTGGCATTGTGGAAAGAGAATGGTACAAAGTCTGCTGTGCCGTGAACAGAACTAAGAAGCAGAATATGACTGTCCATCTCTTTGCTGTGCCTGCACTTTTAATACTCTGCCCATTATATAGTTTGCAGATTTTCCTATGATTTTTGTTTGCTACATGTAATTTACTAGATTTCAAGGCCAAATTAAAACTCCTGTGGGCATCTGACCTGACATGTGGCACAGGTCCATCCTGTAGTTCTTCCAGAAATTCAATATTATAGTCCTGATGCAAAACTTTGAAGAGTTCACTGCCATGCCAAGCTTATAAGTGATCTGCTGAATTCTACTCATTAATGGTCAAAACAGCATAATTTTTCCAATTGATCTTCAGAAGTACAGACAGCCACACATCTATGTTGCATATAAAGAGTATGCCAAGTAAAATACATGCAGCTGTCTGAAAAGCAATTAAAAATTTGATCATTTCACAGACCTCTTTTCACACTTCCTCTAAGAGTCTTAAATATTGTAAAAAAAAAAAAAAAAATCACTAAGGCTTGAAATCTAACCAAGTTTTGAGGGCAATATATTTTACTTTAAAGACAAATCAATTGAAATGGGAATAGATTACACTTGGCAAAAAGGATCGGGGTCAAAATAAGTGGCAGGTCAGGCAAGTTTAGCAGACTTGAAGAGCCATTAAACTGGGTGATTCCAGTGAATGGTGTTTTAATAGGGCCCAGTGCAGGATTAGAGAAACAAAGAATGAAGACTACCACTATGCCTCCAAAGAGGAGCTTTGATTCACAGGAAAACAGTAACTCAATGTACTACCTCTACAAAAATGTCCAACACAAGCCCTGGCTGGAGAAATATGGAACTGGTGACTCTGAAGGCACTGAAGTCAGGCTGAACTCAATTACCACCAAACCTTCTCAAAAAGATGACTGAAGAGAGTGTGCACTATGGCATACGTGTTCCTGTATGGGAGAAAATCCCAGACTTCCCTAAAGAAGAAGAGGAAAGTATAACAGAAGTCAAACTGTAGCTGTAAGAGCCATTAAATCGTTGAGGGGGAAAAAACCCAAATATAAAATGGTGGCTGTCTTAAAACATGTTTAAAATTAAGATGTGTGCTAGTCTGGTATATCTTTTAAGATTCATTGCAAGTATAACTATGCAAAGTATGATCACTTTGCTACTTACAAGACCAAACCTGATGAACTGAGGCCTCTATCTGTCTGTGAAAGTCACAAAAGTTGGTTGCTCAAGATCACACTACAAGGTTGCAACATAGGTGCTTCAGTTATCCTGACCTATAAACCAGTGGTTTCAATTATACAAGTAGTCATGGCAAACAAAATAATGATAGCCTGTGTATAGGTATTTTGGAGGCTGTTTTCTTTAAAAAAGTTTTCTTGTCTGCAATTTTCAAATCTGATGCTTATATTTACATTGCATAACTCACAGAGTGAGAACAACTCACAGAGAGAACACCCACAGAACTCAGTAGTGAGAGAAGACTCATATATCAGGTAATCAATTATAAAATTACATGGTTTTAATTTATTTCAAAACCATTTTTCTCTGTATAAGTCATAACTCTGCATAGCATGCAGATATTTCTTAATTCACCATATTCTTGGCACCCATGTGTAAATATGTCTGAAAAACTTAACAGCAGACTGCCAGATGACAATGAAGCATCATGTAGAAAAACTGGTACTGAAAGCAAATAGCCAGAGCCCTCTGGTCTCCATCAAGGCCTGAATTCCATACGGTCTGAGCTCATTAAGAACCAGAAAAGTTACCAATGAAGAGTAATTCAAATTCCTAACATGAATCAAATGAAAATCTAATTCACAAAAAAATTCAGTTGCTTTGCTTCTTGTTTAATTTACATGTGAAGTTCTTCCCAGAACACAGAGATAGAAGCCTATGGACCAAGGCAACACCTAAGCCCAAGCCATTATAAATTCATCAGAGTCTGTTCAGATCCTACCTGTCATAACAACTGCTAAGCAAAGAATGAATAAATAAAAATCACTCTTCTTTTGCTAGCAACCAACAATTTGGAGACTATATCAAATATCCATTTGCATACAAACTCTCTACCTTGCTTTAAGCACCTTTCCTCTGGTTTGGGCTCTAAAAAGGAAAGAGTGCCATTTAGTGGTCAGGTAGATTTACTGCACCTTTTAAACTGAATGCATCACTGTGCACTGGTAATATTAGTAGGAGAATCTTAAATGGTGATTGATGGCATGGTTATTAATGTTGGTTTTACTTGACGAAATAATGCAAATGCTTTTTTGTAGGGAATGGATGATGTTTTATTTAAATCCTGATTTGGAACCTGCATTGAATCTTTTTGTGCCTTGTCTCCCCAGAGATCAAAGAACTGCCTGTTCATTCCTTTGCAGAGGTGATAATGTAGGCTATACATTTTATTAATAAAGAGGATACAGGGAAGTTCTGTAGGTGCTGGCAGGAAAGTAACTCTAAAACCTGCCTCAAAGAAAAAATAATCATGTTCTAGAACAGGAGAAGATGCACAGGAAATAGAAGTACAACACACGACTGAATTTCATGGAGTAACTCTACTAGTAAATGGCCAAATTCACCTGTAGCTTCTTTGGATTCATCAGCCTCAGAATTTCTGAACCCATGGTGAACTGATTAAATAGAACCAAAGAGATGAATGCTCAATTCTCAAATTGTACCATTTGTCAAAGCAGATGAAAAGTGCTCATGAATATGGAAGACTGGTTGTGCATCTGTGAATCCAGCAAAATGTGGCCTAATGACTATTTAAATAGTGAGCAGACATTCAAAGACCCATGTTCCATCTTCCCTTGGGAAATATTCAATCTTTACTTCAGATGTCATGCCAGAGGCATCTGAGGAGCCAGTCAAGTACAACAGATCCTTCTTAAAGTTAGCAAAGTGCAAGTGGACCAGATTTCTAGAGGTACATAAGAATTAAGATAAACTGCTTTTTTCTAATCCACAGTGATTCTGAAGACCTCCTTTTACCTACAACTAATGCCAGGGAATCTGAACATATTTTAAATCAGCTACACCCATCAGTGGCCACTTCTTCTTTCCAAAGAACACCCCCTTCACTACATGTTTAAGTAGCTTGCTCCTAAAGGATGTTACACCAAGCCCACTAAAATCCATGCTCTTGAAATATTCTATGCTACACACCCAGGCAGAACAAATTAGTTCTCAGGTTTCTAAAATATAATGCATGTAATGGCACTGCTCCATTCCCATGCAAATGTCAACAGCCTTCACCTCCACAACCTAATTTAAAATCCTAGCACTCAATGGAAGGAGTTCCAGTAGCTTCAAGATCCTCTAGGCATCAGGGTGCAAAGGTTATACTTGCCTCTTCTAAGGGAAAGTTACTAATCTGCTCTTTGGTACTCAGAGCATTTATTTGCATTTTGAAGTGCATGACCACCAATTCTGGAACCTCCTTTCCACTAGTTCTTTAAGCTGCTGTATATAAGAATGTAATTTATTTCAGTCTCTGGTGAACAATTATGCTCTTAGCTGATTGAAATTTAAGAGCAGGCCTAAGATCAACACTTGACATTTGTTGAAAGTCATCCAATTTAAAAATCAGAACTATTAGGAAGTTAGCCAATGTTTTAAATGTGATATTTACTAATCAAAATAAAACTTCACTTCTGACAAAATCTTAAACATGAATGTTGTGTACTGCATTTAATCTACAGTTAGCATCCAAAATCAAAAGATCCAAAAATTGAAGGAAATATACTGAACACATCTTCCTCCTTAAAAACACCTCTCAGAATTGTCCTTTAAGATTAATTTGTATCCATCAAAAGTGCCATTTGTACCAGCTAGATGCTTTACACACTCAATAGCATAAAAAAAAAAAAAAAATCAGCTATCTAAAGTAACATCATTTCATTTGAAAGAGTAACTACTGGCTCAGTAAAAATATATTTTTATAGCTCTGCAATAAATATATATAAACCAACAGCACTCAGTCATGACATGCTATGCATAAAATGTGCCAAAGCTCCTGCATTTAGGCCATCAACACCGATTTAGATTTAAAAAGCAGGGAAGGCGATTTCTACGCTACAAGGATTTCTCGTTGCATGCTTTTAGTTTTCTTTCATATGTTCAGTTTCTCTTCATTAGCTTTGGTTTCAGAGGTACTGTCTTGTATAGCAATATAAAATATAAAATACTGTTGTGAGATAACTGCACTCCCCTGGGATTAAACACTGGGCCAAGGTTTCATTTGCCTACCAGTGCCAGCAAAGTGGATAGCAATGATTACATAAAGAACTGCAATCCACAGATGAGAAATGCTATGAAAGAGCAATACATTAAAATTTGATATTGATACTGCTTCTGAATTCTGGGCATCTATTTTGCTTTTTAGATCTACTAATGGGTTTGTTGCTGAAATGTGTTTTTAATATGAAGTAATCCATTAAACATCTTGCAACCTGTCAACAGTCAGACAGCAGATAGAGTGTTCAATCTGACTACACACGATTCCCAGAGCTGTACTGTCAGTATTAATGATGTCAGGCCACAAACATGAAAGAAAGGAAGGATTACTTTACAGAACCATGATTCCTTTTGATAGAGTAGGAGGCAAAGACTGCACAGCAAGGTATGTAGCTTCAGATGGATTTCTGTAGTGCCTTCCAAGGCAGGTCCTGAATGACAAGCACTCCTCCTCTGCCCCTTGAAATTCAAAGATGTAACAAGTGGCCAAAGACTGAAAACTAAGTCTGAGAGTCAGGATGATTTTGGGATCTAGGTCAACCATGAAGATCCCAAAGACATACATTTACTGGAGGGTATGTGAAACTTTCACACCTTAGATAACTATTTTAACTATTTTTTTTTTATTATTAAGAAAGCAACCAAAAAGTATAGTCTTTTTAGGATGGGGAAAGTCAGGATTTCTGACTCTATAAATACCAGCCTTCCACTTGGTGTCTGACCTAGCAGCTACAGCCAAAGGGGCAGCATTTTTTAACCAGTTCTAGGGGGCATGCTTGGTTTCCTCCTTGCAATTTCCTGTTTTTAACATAGTACTGAAGAAGCTAGAGCTGGTGGCTTGTCTTCTATTTGCAGGAACATGTTGGGAGCAAGAGAAATGTTAGTAAACCAGAAGATTGAGAGACTACATGAATTCTCCCCTTCAGTACTTCTGTGGAGAAACAACTTAATGTTAAAACCATACAATTATGCCTCCAAATAATAAGGAACTGCACCAAAAAGTTGTATTTGACTTTTATAAAAAACAAATTCTTAAGTCCATGATACAGCTAAAATGCCCAGTATCTGTTTTCAGTAGGAGTTTCCCACACCTCAATTAAAGACTGTAGTAGGAAGCTGTGGAGGTTAACAGTGATGAGGTCCTTTTGCTGATGTACTGAGAGCTGTACAGTCAGTTACCACACAGATTAGGTCTGTTCTCTGCTCCTTAGTTGTGGAATATCTAACTTGTCATTAATATAAAGCGAATGAAGAAATAATTCTAAATAAACTAATAAAAATCTGTTCAAAGTTCTGCCCACAGCAATGTATTAGGCAGTCTCTAGGTTCTATCTTTCTGACACATGGAAAGGCAAGATCCTACTTGGCAGGAGAGGAATGTTACAGCTTACCACAGGACAAGCATGGCAATCCTTTCTTTAGAAGGCTGAAGCCAGAGGCTGCTTGTACCCTGTGCTGGGTTAGGAACTGGCTGGAGGGCCGGGCCCAGAGAGTGGTGCTGAACGGGGCTGCCTCAAAATGGCGGCCGCTCACCTGTGGTGTCCTCAGGGATCAGTGTTGAGCCCAGTTCTGTTTAATATCTTTATTGATGATTTAGATGAGGGGATTGAGTCCATCATCAGCAAATTCGCAGACGACACTAAGCTGGGGGGAAGTGTGGATCAGCTGGAAGGCAGGAGGGCTCTGCAGAGGGACCTGGACAGACTGGAGAGTTGGGCTGATTCCAGCGGGATGAGGTTCAACACGGCCAAGTGCCGGGTCCTGCACTTTGGCCACAACAACCCCATGGGGAGCTTCAGGCTGGGCACAGAGTGGCAGAAAGGGACCTGGGAGTCTGGATTGACAGGAAGCTGAACATGAGCCAGCAGTGTGCCCAGGTGGCCAAGAAGGCCAATGGCATCCTGGCCTGTATCAGGAACAGTGTGGCCAGCAGGTCCAGGGAAGGGATTCTGCCCCTTACTCAACCCTGGTGAGGCCACAGCTTGAGTCCTGTGTCCAGTTCTGAGCCCCTCAGTTCAGAAAGGATATCAAGGTCCTGGAGCAGGTCCAAAGGAGGGAAACTAGGCTGGTGAAGGGACTTGAGCATAGACCCTATGAGAGGCTGAGGGAACTGGGGCTGTTCAGGCTGGAGAAGAGGAGGTTTAGAGGAGACCTCATCACTCTCTACAACTCCCTGAAAGGAGGTTGGACCAGGGGGGGTTGGTCTCTTTTCCCAGGCAACGCTCAGCAAGACAAGAGGGCATGGTCTCAAGTTGTGCCAGGGGAGGTTTAGGTTGGATATTAGAAAGAATTTCTTTACAGAGAGAGTGATCAGACATTGGAATGAGCTGCCCAGGGAAGTAGTGGATTCTCCATCCCTGGAGATATTTAAAAAGAGACTGGATGTGGCACTCAGTGCCATGGGCTGGGAACTGCAGTGGTAGTGGATCAAGGGTTGGACTTGATGATCTCTGAGGTCCCTTCCAACCCAGCCAATTCTATGATTCTATGATTTAAGTCATTGGAGCTTCCCAAGGCATCTTTGGAGGAAATAAAAGTGCTGAGCTGCTTCATTACATTCATCTTTGAGCGAAGGCTCAGTTGAACTGTTCTTATAAGCTTATCTCAGATTGCATGAAAAGTCTGAAAATTTTATTTCTGTATATCACTGAAACTGGAAGGTAAAACCCCTACAAAATATTCTGCATTTTTAAAATCTCAGCACTTATAGACCAAACTGTATTTTGACTGAAGTTGGGCATACTTTGCTGCAATTCCTGTTCCCTGAGCTTTAAGGTTTCTGTGATGACAGCTTGGATGTCAACAGCACACTGCATTTTAAGGTTATCAAAATTTCCTTTTCATTGTTAGTGATGAATGTGAAACAGAAATTTACAGAGCTGCTAAAAAAATATATGCAATATGCTTAAGCACTTAATAATATTTAACTTAATAATACTTAAGAATAGCTATACCATATCTTAAAGATCTATATGTTTCTATAAGTTCTACCTAAAAAATTGAACAGGAAAGCGTTTCTTTAAAAAATAATTTTTGAAACTGTATACACACGCATGTTGTCACTTCAAGGTTAATACTGGGGACTCCCATTAATAGCATGTCATAAATGCTACTATATATCTAAGAATAACAAACATGCTGAACAGAAAACTTAGAGCCCAGTTAACCTTTCCATAAGGTTAAAGACAAAAAGAAACAGCTCCATGAGAAAGTTCACTGCTGTTAAGCTTGTTTGACAAAATCCTGTCTAATGAGCATACTGTGCCCTGATTAGAATCCTTAACAATAAAATGAAAATAAATCACTGCATCCTGAGGTGGCTGCCTCCCTCCCATATCCCAGCAGCTCTACAGGTTAGTGAGCTGGCAAGATGCAAATCACCAGTCCTGATGGGAAGCTGTGGCCACTTTTTTCCTTTTAGCCTGTATTTCCATTTATGCAAGCAGAAGAGATTCAATTCTTGCCACTTCTCTCCCTATCTAATAAACAGAAGACCTTTCCCTTCCCTGTCTGTGCTCTTGATTTGTAGGAAAATGAGGCTGCCTGGTTAAAACAATTTTTCTGGTTTTTCACAGATCAAACAATAAAGGCAAGGGATGAAAAAAATATGGATGGAATATCTTGGAAATATATCTATAAAGAAAATATAAGTACTTTCTACATTACAAGCTCCATTTGCAGCTAAACTATTCTTGTACTGTTAAACAGGTATTTCACAATTAGAGCTACAGAGCTGCATTCCCTTCAGAAGTATTTTCACAGTTCAGTTACTATTATTACAATGTGAGAATGCCAACACCCAATGTAATAGAAATGAACCCTGAATACAATTTTCAGGAATGCTTTGCCTTATACATAAATTACTAATGCTATTAGGATAGGAATATTCAGCACTAGTAGTAAACTTTCACATAGTAGAATTTACAGTACACAGCACTAATGTTGCATTGTTAAGAACCTGGCAATTAGTGATAAAGAATAGTGATAAAGTGCAAACTGTACACATTCAAGTGTGCAGTTTTTACAGAAAGCTCAAGTTTCTGGTCAAACTAAGTGCAAACTCTTACTAACATTAGTGAGGAAAAAGCACACAGAACATGCATGCACTGTACTTTGTACACTGAATAAAAATAAGCAAAAAATACTCATTTCTGTGGAGTGCTGTGGACTACTTTTCTAAGTGAACATGATGAAACATTTGCAAAAACACAAAGAAAAGGTTTAGCCATTTATTTCCCATGTGCTCTGGAATTCATCCAACAGTTGAGTTCAGAAAATAGCTCTCAGGGCCCATATCTAATCAGCAAAGC
Source organism: Calypte anna (assembly GCF_003957555.1). NCBI lineage: Eukaryota > Metazoa > Chordata > Aves > Apodiformes > Trochilidae > Calypte > Calypte anna. The sequence continues at coordinate 36,169,133 of NC_044248.1, read as the reverse complement.
TGCTGCTAATGTCAAAACACTTTTTTGACTCACTAAGGAAAAAAACTTGATCACACCTTAAATATTAATTATTTTCCTAACCTTTCTAATCTAAATTCATTATGGGCTTCAGATATGTGCCACTGCCTCCCTGATACACAGTGCATATATTGTGGAGACCTTACACTGTAAAAAACTCCCACAAGGACTGGAAAATGCATAAGCAGGGCCATGACCCTGATATTTAATGGGAACAGTGGCAGAGGCAGAGAAGTACACTTTGTAGAAGAGCTTGCTGGTTAAGAATCTGAATAACCTTTATTAATGAGGTACTGGATAAAGATGGATTATCATCCGACTTCTCAGTAACTTTCTGTGTTGATTTTTCAGTGATGTGACTAAATCTGGTGTTGCTCTAAATACAATACTCTTTTTGGATTTTTCCATCAGTGTGGCTTTTTAGGGATCCTGATAAACACTCACTTAAAAACCACAGCATCTATAGACAGAATTAACTTGTTACCACAATGCTAATCAATGCTGAAATTAGCAGTATAAGATTTTAAAATAATCATATAATATAAGGGTAAAGATTAAACTTATCAAACAAGCAAATAAACACAATCAGAATTATTCTGCCTGCAACATACTCTTCATTTTCCAGGGTCAAGGACCAAGACCACAAACCACCCCAATGACTTGTTTTGGACTTTGCTGGCTTCAGTACACACAAGGATTTTGACTGAGGGGCTGCAAGGGGGTGGGGGAGGGATGAGAGCAGTGAAATATTGTTTGATTTCTCCACAGCAGATAATTAAACCACACAAGTTTTCCCTAATGCTTACGAATACAATCAGAGTACAGAAAGTTACTCTTGGGAAGAATTTGGCCTTTTGCACTGTTACCTTCTCTGTGGTTTTGAATAAAAAAGTTTTGAGTTTATGCCAAAGTATAAAGGAAATACATTAGGTTCCACAAGACATTTTCTACAAAAAGATGAGGTTTTCTTCACTGTTGCTACTGTCTCCCAGGTAAAGAGAGGAGAATGGATAAGAACAGATATATTTTAAATCCAGAACAGAACACTCCCAGGCTACCATGTTATTCTGGCCTCTTTATTATAATACCTATATATAGGAATTCCCTGTGCTTACAAATCAATTTTTTTTAAAAAGTTATCCCCACTTTACCAACCTATATATATATATAGCTCCTTATTATCCCAAATGTAGGTAGACTACAGTCACAGGTACAGTAAGAAAAAAAATTATTTTAAAATTCAAACATAGCACACTTCTACAGTAATTTTTTTCCTGTGGCCTTAATTCACATATTTCAAGTGCTTTATAGCCACTGAATCAGAGCTTTCCTTTATATCTTCATATTTCAAATCAACGCTTGTAGTTGAAACTCTGAATTTGAAGGATCATAAATGCATGTTCCTTTATGAAGCAAAAAACTGTTTTCAAAGACTATTTTAAGCTCTAAGGATTTTTAAAGTAGTTAAGCATAAGATCCCACAGTTACAGTGCATGTTGAGTGAACCCTGAAATAACTTTTTTCAGACAAAAAAAGTACAGATGAAGAAGCTAAACATAACAGAAAATGGTAATAATTCCTAAATCCATCACTGATACAGCAGAACTCCAGTAAGCATCAGCATTATGCACATGCTTTCTGAATTAGAGCCTTCCATTCTGTCCATTGTAGAAAGAGAAAGTGAAGAGCCAAGTTTTTAATACAGATGTGCACGTTCTAAGCTTTGCTTAGGCTGTAGGGCTTACCCAAATCAAACTTTAATAGATCCAGAAGTTTTAATGACTATGGAAGACAACACGTAGCACTTTTTGGACTTTGGTCTTATTTTAACCCTCCCTGAGCCTACCTAAACTATCTCATTGAAAGTCAGAGGAAGAACACAAAGCAGCCAAGTGCTTTTATAAAATAAGACTTGAACACTGAGGTCAGGTAGGCCTTGCAAAGCAGAGCAATACCTTTAAAAACCAGGACACAGACCCCTAGCTGAAGAAAACTGGGATATTATATTACATATATGCATAGTTTGACATGGCTGTTAAAACAGTCCTCTTGGTAGATTAGGAACACCACATGTATAAAGCATCCATATATCAGAAACAGCAATAGCCTACCTAGCTAAAGCAGATATGGACAATAATGTACTCCCTGTGCAAGATCAACATCTCTTCGCAGATGTATAAAATTGTGGGGAGGGCTCACTCTTGCTTCCAGTTATCCTCTTGGCACTAATTATTTTTTGGAGTAAACATTAATTTAATTTGAATTTTAAGTAACATGCTCTGAAGCCACCGTTTATTACCCATCTCTGTAAAGGACAGCTAACACCTTGAAACGTTACATTATTAATTATGTATATAAATCACTACACAAAGGACACACAATTAATTTCAATCATTAATTAATTGTTTGCTGTTTTCATTACAAAGACTCGAGGCTTAATTAAGTGCCACAGGAATAGTCTTTCATGTTTTCTGACAGACGCTGGCAACAGGGAGTTTATACTACACTGGAGCAGTCATGACAAATTCTTTTTCAAATACAATGGATTTTTGCTGCAGGTTTTTGTAAAGAGCCCCATAAAATGAGACTTGTTAGGCATAGCTTGAGATTGAATTTATCTCATATTAAGAAGTCATCTCTATAGCTGTTGAAGTAAGCAACTTAATTCACTTTTAATTTAAAAATTAAAATGAAAATTAATGGCAGCAAAAGAAAACGATTTTCAGCTCAATTTCTGAATAATGAACAGGAGCTGCATAGATAAACAACAAAAGCAGTCTGCATTTTAAGATTACATAGTGAACTTGATTCTCCAGAAGTTCTTCAAATGGAATTCCCATTTCAGTCAGTTACAGACTGTTTACTCCATTGCTTTTTGAGCCTTGAAACACCACTGGGTTTAATTAATTAAACAAATAAGCAACAGTTTGATTAATCAATGCACATCCAAAAGCCACTGAAAAATCAGGATTGAGGGTATCTTCCCTGGAACTTCAAGAGCCTTTGTGATCATGCTCTGCAAGACTACATCAATAATGGTGTACCAGGAAAAATAGAAAAAAAAAAAAAAAAATAGAAAAAAGACAAGAGAACTGAGATACACAGCTGCAGATGCAGATCTGCAGCATTTGCCTGAAGCTTTGCCACAGAACATAAGATGCATCTAGCACTTACCAAATAAAACCCAGTTGTATTTGAAAGCAAAACACAGATGGACCCCTTATATCTGTTTTAAGAAGTCAACACAGACTCCACATTAACAACAGTAGGGATTCAGGTCATCTGAGTTAATTTAGATTCCTCTGTAGCCCATACAGAGAAATGGGCACATCTCAAGTTTGGATCTCGACAAGCAGTGGTGCTCATCAGCCAGTGAGTGTAGAAGAGGTCTTGATGATTCAAAAGTAGATTTCTAAAATCAGGCAATATGAATTTCAGCCCTGACAGAGACAAAAAGGGAGAGAGAGTGAACACATGCAAAAGAAACCATGTGAAGGTACCTGTACTAATGCTCTGAGGACAGTGAGAGACATCACAGGAAAAAGCAGTAGATCTCTGGATGTCAACAGAGACAATTGAAATGTTTGCTGTTAATCCTAACCAATGGATTCAGGTTCAACCAGGTCTTTAGTCTCAGGGCCTTAACTTCTGCATGGATATTTAGAAAAAAAAAGAAAAAAAAGAAAAAAAAAATTAAGACTGAGTGAATACCAACAGCTTAGATGGGACAGCTTGCCAGATCACCATTACAGCCAAAGTGTCTGGGAAGCTCTTAAATCATATCCTGAACCAGATGTTAAAGTAAGCTGCCACTGATCTTGATTGCTCGTAAAATGCCATTTTCTAAACTTCAGAGGCTCAGGAATTGATTCATTAACAGCTCAGACATCTGGGCAGGGGCACCAGGACAGTTCTCAATATTAATTAATCAAAGAGCAGAAACAAGATTCTAAGTAGATAGCAATACTAGAACATGCAAAGAAAAGTGTGTTTCCACATCCTTCTAAGTCTTCAAATATGGAAAATTCCTGCCAGTCCCCTGAGCAGCCAAGGCAGACCCTATGTGAGCAGATACATTAAGAAAAACTATACTCATGTCTTTAGCAGAAGGAAGATTGCAATTACACATAGCAAAAAAGTACTGAAATAGAACTTCTCAAAATTACAGCCCACCTAAATGATTGGCACTAATTAAGAGTATGACATGAAACTACAAGGCATGAAGAAATATTCATCCTGCTAAGATGCTTCACATCAAGACAATTAGGCTACATTCATATAACAATAATCGACAACACTTTCTTCTTCCAGCTAAGTGGTTTTAAATAACTTCATACGAAATACAATGAATGTAGGTGACTATGGTGTTCAGTATAATTTGGGAATAATTGGTGTGCATTTTAAACAACGAGGTTTGATTTTTTCAACCTGAGGCTCAGAAAACATTTAGTAGCCACTTTGAACATCAGTTTTCCTGCTGAAAGACCACGACTTACTGAGGAAACTATGACCTTCTCAAAGTGAATAATGCATTAAAACAACCAGTCCACAACACTGAATTATGAATAAAACCATACCAATCTGCTCTTGATTTTTGTTGTGTGATATTATTTGTCACTAATCACAAAAAGCATTACACAATTTGCATCTAAGTTGATAAGACTGCATTTAAGTGATCAATTTTCAGCCATGGTATGCTCGGATGTCATCTCCCGATCATGACATAGTCCACATTAGACCTGACCAGATGAGGAACCACTGGAAGAGCAGGAAACAGCTGTGACATGGGGACTGATTCTGCTTCTTTGACAAGAGCCTTGGCTCCTTGTCCCAACACTGCTCAAGACAATACTTTGACTTTTTATAGTTACAGTGTAAAAAGACAGATGCTCAGTTCATTAACACTAAACCCAACACTACTGATTTTTTTCAAGGCCTGAAGTGATTTATGCTGGCTCACTAAATCTGTGTTTGTTGGCTGGATGAAAGATGTCAAAATATTTTCCACATAAGTAAGAGTGGTCAATTACATGCTCTTTCAAAATTTCTGTATTTTCTTCTAGTTTAGAAAGTACTTTTTTCCACTTCAGCAAATAAACAGATGTTAGCAATGTCACAAACAGTAATTTCTATAGCAGAAGCATCTTAACTCTCAATACTAGAGGAGGTCTTATAATCACAGGCTCCAGGAAGTCACAAAACAGTCCAATCTTCAATTGGGCATAGGGCATACTGGTCCATGCAGATGATAAGCTCATCTCAGTTTTGTTATCCTGATAGTTTGCACATTCCCTAACCCTCATGGTAGTTTGTTTTCCAAATCAGGTTTTAAACTAAAGATGCAAACAGGGATAGGATTCAACTAATACTGATTGTGATCCTATAAAACACTTCAAGATTCTTCAGGATTAAGAGCCTCAGTTAAAACATGGACACACATATGGAATACTTTCTACACATTGCTATAATATGTATGATGGGAGCACACCCCCAGATCTGATGAAGATTGAAAGCAGAAGACCACTGGGGTCATTGCACAGCCTCTTCCTCAGTCCAAACTTATCATCACAGCCAGAGGATGCTGTGGGAAAACAGTCTGCAGAGGCTTAAGGATTCCATGTGCACACCAATATGATTGTATGAAATCGTTTATTAACAACTTGCACTCACTTTATATAGAGAAGCCTTGTTTACACCATCCTATCATGCAGGTGGCTTTGTATTCCAATTACACATAACATTCTCACGGAAAGATTCTTCTCACATAATTATTTTTCTCTTCTGTTGCCAATTAAGTTATCTCTTTCCCATTAGCTCATTCTCAGAAAGCCTCTAACTAGGCCTCAATAACCATTAACCCAATGTGGCCTCAATTGAAGTAAGTCAGGATTGCTGACAACCTGTATATTTCTGAACTGTTTCCCCAACAGGATGCAGCTTGTGGTGATCCTCATTCCTAATGCATCAGATCAGGATCTTTTGTTCACTTCTATTCATTGCTAATGGAGACACCAAGCTCCTGGAGAGCATTTTTCTTTATTGTCAGTTTTAAAGCTATTTACTTTCTCTTTTGTTAAAACTAAACACCACCTGCAAAATTATATATATATAAAAAAAAAGCTTACAAAAACATTTCTCAAACAATCCGGTTGGTATCAAAGTCTTATTTGCCCAATACTTACTGTAAGTTATTAAACTACAGGATATATTACAGTAGTTGGAATCACAGTCTATAAACACCTAGGAAATAAAGAATGCATCCCAAGAGGATCCTTATGTGAGAGACATCTACTGACTAGTAAATAAAACAGAATATCTTGCAAAGGATTATGCAGACAGAAGCAGGTCTCAAATTTCCTTCTGAGGCAGCACACTTTTCCTGTAAACTCTATGATTTATTTCAGCATGTCCAGAGCAGGGCTGTAATTCCATTACAGTTTCTGGGAAGACCATAAAACATACCAGAAAAGAAGCTGTTCAGAATACAAAAGACTAACATATTAAGTGGAAAGTTAGAGCTGGCTTAATTTAGGATGTTTATCAAGTAAAATCATTAAAATTCATTATTATTTGTTAATATGTGTGTATGTGTGTAACCAGTTTAAAAAAAAAAACCAATCAAGAAACACACATTCGTCCCTTCTCACCCACCCTTCCTTTTTTTCCATTTTCAAAAACCAGAAATTCAGCAACCAAACCCATAACGTTTTTATGTCAGTATAATTATTGATTTCTGGACCAGAAGTACTACAGGGAATCCACACATTTGCACAATTCTCTTGAGCAGTAGATGTACTGTTAGAACCTCTCTAAATTATGTGAAAGATCCGTTACCAGATAGCTCCACACTGGATACGAATGTGAAGAGGAATATGAATCAAATGTCACTCTCTCAGAAGTCCCTGAAAGTAAATTCTTTGATCTGACTCAATAGCCACCAATTTGAAATGACAGAACTCCATTAAATTAAACCTCCCCATGATATTTTATGTGGCTTATCAATGCAGGGACTCAGGCTCTCTTCCAAAGTGAGACACAAGTTTATTAAACTGAGGGTCCCATTTATACTCCAGCCCTTCCCCAGGGTTCTCCTCCCTCTCGGTGTTTTTCCACTGTTTTTCAGAAATTTTCAAATGGATTCATTTGCACATTCCTTTCTTATCACTTACATCAGCTTTGCCACTTCCCACATCTCCCCCTTTTTTGTTTTGCAAACTTGTCAGTATCAAGTGCTTAAAGAGCTCCAGGGATAACTTTGCAGAAGTTTTAAGCATACCTAAGCTATAAACTATAAGACAAACAAAAATCAACACAACGAAACCTCCCAACACAATAATCCCCCGAACAACCCTGCAAAAGGTTTCCAGACATTTTCGATCTCAATTTTTTAGGCGAGATTCTTCAAGATTTCAGTGTTTCTATACACCAACCCAGAATGAATGGAGAGGCTCACACAACACAAGCCATCCAAATCCTCACAGCCATGTCGATAAGCAAGGAGCAAAATCTTCATGGCTGCACAGACAGCCAGAGGAATGTACTTTTGCTTTGAGGACAGTGACAGTAATACTGACATGACAAGAGGCATTACTGTATCTGGAATCCAGCAAGGTCCAGAATCTGAGGAAACACAAGCATACCCTTGCTCCCAGGTTATTAAAGGGAATGTCACTTCCCATAAATGAGTATTAAGGTCCTGAATTTTAACATCAGCTTTCCTTTGCTGTATACTTTGCATCTTTCCAAAGCGTTTTTCTATTGGGGCCTGTCAAAAACGCTGACATGATTCAAAAACTTTTTATTGAGAGAGATGTAAGTAAAGCAGCGTGCTGCAGCACGCTGGGCGGCCGGAGGGGCCACAGCCCCACCACCGGCTCGCACCTTCAATAAGGTGAAGCCGGCCCTTTATACTTTTCACAAAGCCCTTCCCCTCAGTCTCCCATCAGTTCATCATTGGTTCCCAAACCGCGGGCTCTCCCAGCACTGGTTCGTGCTTCGCGGGCTTCTCTCTGTTGTCGATGGGAACGGTTTCACATTTCGCGGGCTTCGCTCTGCTGCTGAGGGGAATGGTTTCATGTTACGTCCGTTTCGCGGGCCCCTGCAGTCGGCCACTCCTCCTGTTTGTCTGGCTTTTGTTCCTTAAACATACACTTACAAATACACCCCAAAACAACAGGATACAACAAACTGTCTCAACAAACTGACCAAACAAACACTACCAAACTGAAAGATACACTCAACAAAACAATAACCTACAATTTTAAACCCTTATTTTTCACAGGGCCACATCATTTTCTGCTCAGTTTATAAATTTAAGACATAGGACACTTTTTGTAAGTGTTCATGTGAGGTGTATCCCAGGATTTCCCTTTCTTGTTTTTTTTAATGTGGCTTTTGAAGTGCCATGCCAAGCTCCCCCATCAAGGGAGTGAGGAACCCCAGTGACATGTGTGATACCCTGCTGATGAAAAAACTTAAGGGCAGGTTTTGACTTATATACTGGCCCATTATGTTTTTACTTGTGCTGGAACACCAAGGACTGAAAATGCACCTAGAAGATGTCTCTTAACATCATTTTTCCCCAGTATGATACAGGCTGAAAAAGTGTAAATGGAAACATGAACGTATTTTAGACAACCAAATTCCATAATGTGCATGACATCCATCTGCAAAATCTGTAAGGAGTTTTAAACCTCATGAATTAGCACCTACATGCAGTAAGGGCTGCAAGAGCAGCCACCGGAACTGTAGCTGCTAAAAGGTCAGCAATCTTTCTGCCTTCTGCCACAGGGCCAGGAAGGTGAGCATGAGAATGAACATGAACCACAAAATAAGGAGCAGTGAGATGTTTCATTTAGCTCTGCTATCTGGGGGGAGATATCTGTCTGAATATAATTTTGGCAGTGCCCTTATTTGTCCACCCAATGACTGACTTTATGGTTCGACCTGAGCCTTCTGCATATAAAGTTAAGGTCTGTGATATGGAACAGAGCTGATACTGAGATTTAAGGCAGGTCCTAAACGACCAAGAGGTTCAAAACACTGGGGATGAGGGAAATGAACACTGAGGCATCAGTTAAAATCTGCCAGCGCCATTTGGAACAAAAGGGCTGACTGTAAACACCAATTAACTTGTTGCTGTATAAAAGGGAGAAAAATATCGGCAGGGTCAAAGCCTGTCAAAAGCAATAAACAAGAGCAACCTCTGTATTACTATGGCTTTGAGCTCCTGCCTGGTAACAACAGTTTTTGCAGACTGATGTAGCAAGAAGACCCATTCCAGAGCAATTGAGGGCTGCTTGTTCTGCGAAACCCTTTGTCCCAACAACCCAAAAGCCTGGAACGATGATAAAAACCCAGAGTGAAACAGGTGTTCCCTCAGTAATACGATGAGCAGAAACCGCTGCCGAGACTTGGCTGAGAGCTTGTCGCTGCTGCTGCTGCTGCTGTCACCACTGCCCTGTCTGTCACCACTGCCCTGTCCGGCCCCGCTGCCACTGTCACTCGCCAGGGCGCTGCTGTTGCCATCACACCCCGGTTCTGTCGCCACCCGGTGAGCCCGGTGCTGCGCGGTGCTGGGGTGCCGGGGCTGAGCGCTGCTGGTTTCGCGCAGCAGCTGCGCTCACACCGCGCCTCGGGCAGCGCCGGCTGCAAAAGCCCCGGGTTCCCCGCTCGAGTACCGGGTACTGATCCATCTGAGTACTGGGTACTGATCCGGTACTGATCCAACTGAGCTCCGTTCCGCTCCCGGGGACGGGCAGGCGCGTGCTGGGGGGAGCGCTCGCTGTATCACTGACACCCGACCATGCCGCGGCTCCCTCTGCCTCCGCTGGACCGTGAGGTGCTGGAGCAGGTTCAGAGAAGAGCAAGGAGGCTGTGAAGGGATCCAGCACAAGTCCTGTGAGGAAGGGCTGAGGGAGCTGGGGGTGTTCAGTCTGCAGAAGAGGAGGCTCAGGGGAGACCTCATCACTCTCTACAACTCCCTGAAAGGAGGTTGGAGCCAGGGGGGGGTCGGGCTCTTCTTCCATGCTGCTATCAGTAAGAGAAGAGGGCATGGACTTAAGCTCTGCCAGAGGAGGTTTAGGTTAGATATTAGGAAGAAATTCTTTCCAGACAGGGTGATCAGGCACTGGAATGGGCTGCCCAGGGAGGTGGTGGATTCTCCATCCCTGGATGTTTTTAAGAAGAGACTGATATGGCACTCAGTGCCACGGTCTGGTAACCACAGCTGTAGGGGATTAAGGGTGACTTGATGATCTCAGAGGTCCTTTTCAGTTCAGATGATTCTGTGATTCTGTGTGATTCTGTGATCCTCCCTCAGGATGGCTGCTGTGATACCAGGGAGCCCAGCAGGGCCGCATTGCGCTTGAAGCATCAGTCAAAATCACTGGTGTCACAGCGCCTGGCACTGGGGGACATCCTGTGAACGAGGACGATGAAGAAGCACGACACGTGGTGGGTGATTCCAGCAGCTCCAGGCTGAGTGCTGGCAGTTCCACATGCAGGGACACCACCATCTCCTGAGCCATCCCACCGCTCCTGTCCCAAGACGCACCTGCCCGTTGTCAACCACTGGGGCAGGAAAGAAAGGTTTGGTTCCTGCTCTGGATCTATCCCTTCTGGATCAAAAGGATCATCAAAAATCTCCGAGGGTACCTCTGGTGGAGCTGATGCCACTGCACCAACAATGGAAACAGGCCAATCCTGCACCTGAATAAGGTCCCTGCGACTGGTACCAGGGCATTTCCAAACTGCTTCTGATACCCCAGAGCAGTTGTTATTAGAAGGCTTAGAGCCCACATAACTTTTTAGAGCATCAAAAAGAGTGCAGCAGCAGTTTTGCCATACCACATTGCTAGATCCCACTATTGGAGCCTGATTCTGTCCCATATTTCAGGACATTCTGCGAGAACATCCTGTTCCTTGGCCCATAAAAGCAATTTCTTCAAATCTGTGCTAAGTCCTGACCTTGTTTATTACCAATATATATCTAAGCACAATTAAAACATCTTTCTGTTCCATTGCAATCTAACTTCCCATTTCTGTTCTCAGCTGCTTACCTCCTGTCCTTCAGTGAGGTGCACACCACAGTTTTTCTTTCATGAGTCCTCTAAGTTCAGCCAAGCTACACCACTGTCACAGAATCTGATCTGCATTATTCAGGTCCCTGTTCAGGCACCATTTGTGATGTATCAATGCAGGACTCAAGCACTCTTCCAAAATGAGACAAAAGTTTAAGCTGAGGGTCCTATTTATACTCCAGCCCTTCCCCAGGGTCCTCCCCCCCCCGAGTTCTCTTGGTGTTTTTCCACTGTTTTTCAGTAATTTTCCATTCTCTTTCTAAATGGTTTCATTTTCACGTTCCTTTCTTATCACTTACATCATCTTTGCCACTTCCCAAAATTTCACATCTTTTCTATGGTATGCAACATGCTACAGCTCTAAGGGCACCAGCAAGCCTACACTAGAAGATCTAAATCTGTGAAATTCAGCTTATCCTTGACCCTTCCCAGTTTCATTAAGCTGAATCAACTCTAACATCATAAAGCATCAAACAAAAGACCAAGGAGGATTATCTGCTACACTAACAAAATTAAGCTATTTTGCATTTTATAACTGGAGCAGAATCAGATCTTTACTAAGGCAATACTTCCAAAAGTAAAGCACAGTTAGGCATTCATTCCCAAATTGAAACCAAGTTCCTTACACAAATAACTTCTTTGAAGCAGATCTGCTTATAAAAACATATGGAGAATGCAAAACATGTGCTGCTTTTCTTAAAGCTAATATCCATCTAAGAAAGCTTATCACTACCTTACCAATGTGACATTTCCTTCTCCCTAAAAGTGACAAAAAATAATCGTTTAATGTAAATAATGTATTTAATATTCTCTTTTCTTTCAAAATACTTTCCAAATACTCATCAAGTTCTACAAGGCATGGAAAGACCCCAAGATCACAACCAGGCAATACCATTTGCAACCAGAGGAGAAAACTTGCTCCTTGAAGATGAATAGAACTAATTTGAGGTTATTTCTTTATTAGAAGCTCTAAATTGCTCTCACACTGTTCACTACTACCTTTTTTAAACGTCTGCTGTGTCCCCTTCAGAATATGTGAATTGCTCTTATTCCCATTTTCAAGAAACAAACTAGAAATAACCATTAGGAGTGACTCAGCAGCACTACTTTCCCACCACCTCGAGTATTAAGAACACAAACAAGGAGCTTTATATCTTTTCAGAATGCAAGAAGACTTGGTTTTATACTCTGTTCTCAGACAAAAGCACTTATGTCTTCTCAGGATAGCAAATGAGAATTTTTCAAAATGAGTAACAGTTAAGGAAAAACACAGAAAACCATCCAAGGCTGTACAAGAAATACAATGTGATACTACCTCTGCTATTTGCTATAAAAAATACAATCAGATCTTTTTATGCTGATACATTGAATTCTAAGGTGAAAGACAGAAAAAAAATGCCTGGATAGATATTTCTAATTCTGCCCTCTGCTAAAACAGGGCACAGGCTATTTTAGAAATAAGACTTGGGTGCACTAAGAGGTGTGAAAAGTTATTAGCTTCTTCTTGCAATCTAGATAGCAATATTAACACAGAATGATGCATGTGAATAACAAGGGGAAAACAAAACAAAACTACAAAAAAATAAAAGCAAACCAAACAAACAGAACCAAAAAACCCCACAACAACAACAGAAAAAGCCACAGCACCATAAAACTACCGAGATCATTAAAGAGCACAAGGTCAAGTCCAGGTAAGCATGGACAGCTGCTCATGAGAAACTACAGCTCACCACCTTGCTAACAACCTAAAGAACAATGTATTCAGAGATCTATTCCTCCTGTAAGCAGTCCATACCTAACCTCTCTATTTTTACACCCATGAATATCCTATTTTTCTGTATGTATGTAATGCATCAGGTAAAGAAAACACAGAGTGTATTTTCATCTTTAGCAAATCATAACAACTGACACTTGATTGGTGAGTGCTCCATAGCTCCATAAAACCACTTTAATCAGTGTGTGAAACCTTCATAAGTGATTTGATTACTTGCTATATAACCAGAGGGGTGAGAAGCAGAGGTTAAAGCACTTCACAGCACACACCACATCCTCAGGTAGGAGGAAAGATGTCATTAAAACTCAGTAGATACTGCCTCTGCCTGATGAAACAAAATCTTTTTACAGAATTCATAATTCGGTTCTATAACACACAGGCTCTTCCAAAATAAACTCATTTAAGTCTTCCACTGGGTTTTGACTCATTTTTCCCAGTGGAGATATTCTAGATGTTCATATAGGTCATGTCAGAGATGGAAAATCCTGTAAAGATCCTGTGCTAAAAAAACCTTTTGAAAATATGTGTGGATGAAAACAGAACAGTAGTTTTAGTAAACCACTGGGAAAATTTATTGAAAAATAAATGCTTGAGATAGAAAATTCAGAAAAAAAACTGTGAGAACATGGTATTTTCATTTAGGTAAGAAAAAAATCAAGTATCTTTATTAAGAAATCCCTATTCATATTAATTTAGTATTGCAGGAACCTACACATGTCACCAAGGCTGCCAAGGTCAAAGCTTCTGTTCCGGAGATACCCTGCCTGTAGCACTTTCTAGGCTGACTTGAAGCAATTCTAGTGGCAATCAGTACACAAATAGCTGACACAGGGCCCAACAACTTCTTCTGTTAGTTGCAGAACATTCAGACACTATATTCACACAAGAGAAATAGAAGGATAAAGAAGGACATAATCTGCCTCTAGTTCATTAAAGAACCAATCTCACATTACTTCTTAAACAGGAGTCTAGTGAGTTAAAAGGCATGCTGAGATTTTAAATGAACCTCATCTAAATTAACCTTGAATAAGTTATTTTTGCTGTGGGTTTTCTCCCCCTCTTCCCTAATTATTTTCAAGGTCTCCTCAGACTACTCTATGTAGGAAATTGGCAGCTATAAATTAAAAACATGTTTAAAGAAAATACTTATTACAAGTGAAGTCTTCATACAATGTATTTCTACACTGCTGGGATGATTAAAAATGAGTCAGGAATGATGCCCTCATTGTTTTGGGAAAACAACAGAGTTTGTATGGACTAAGTCTCACTAGAGAAGAGTACTTTCTGAATACATTTATTCTTGAAAAGATATTAACATTTTAATTGAAATAAGCATACTGTGCTTTGCAACCAAATCTGATGTTCCTTCACTATAAACAAAACCTTTGTAATACCTTCATTATTTTATTTTTCATATGGATGCCCAGAAAAGAGCAGAAACTGAACAGCTAGAAAGCATCCCCAAATTTATTTTTGGAAAAATTATCATACATCCTTTAATAATAGGACCTTTTGTTCCTCCAAACTATGGTGCTACTAACATCACAATTTAGAAGAAATAAGTCCATACGTTGAATACCTGTAACTATACATTTCCTCAGTTGGGGTACACACTTCAGTCCTCTACCATATCTGTTAGCAATACTGTACCTAGATATACTTTTAGCCACAGCATAGTTATATTTAAGACAAACAGTAGGAACTGAATACCTATAAAAACACAGTCTCATAGGGAGCACCACATGGACAAGTCCAAGCTCCTAGGACCAACGCCCCTCATTAATGAGCTTACAGCAGAAGTGTATGATTGCCCCAATTGCAATATTGATAGATATAGTTATCTGCCTTCAGCTAAATATGTGCTTAGTGTCCCACAGAGATGCCTTCACAGGAGATTCTTGAGGCACCAGACAATCCCTGCTTTCCAAAGGAAACATATCTTCTTCCTAAATACTCTTGATACACTGGAAATGTACTTCCCACAAACCAGTGAACGTGAAAATATACAACCAAGACACTGAAGAGATCTGGATCTATTAATAACATGAAAAAAAATAAATCAAAAGGAGCAGTGGTAAGTGAAAAACATACTGAATTATTCTTGATACAGATTGAAATTCTAATCGAACAGTAAACGCAGTGATCTAAATCCTAATGAGGTATCAAAATTTCCAGTTTATTTTTGCAGCAATAGATATAGGGACAATTCATCCCCACACATAATTAGCAAGTAGGCTGCTCTCCAAGCAGTTCTGCCAACTTCAGAATGCCTAACCTGTAATTTATAAATACAACTAGTGTTATTAAATAATCATGGGGATTCTATTCTACAAAACAAGAAACAAAATATTCTACTGGGAGGCAACATTCTCCATTATTAGATCAGTAAAAATCTGGCAAACTAATTACTAGGTTGTGTGGACTTTTAAGCTTGGATGTATGCAAGATTTACCATCTCTGACCTAGAGTTTCAAAATATACTATAACCTGAAAACAGTGTTACCTGAAATAAAGAACTAAAGTATTAAAAGATACAGGCTGTCTGCATTATAACTCAATACTAATCTTGACCAAGAAGGTGAAGTAGAATGAAGCCCATCAGAATACATTTCTTTGATAGAAGGCAAACAGAACTAGGTCAAGAGAAGAACTAAAGATGAACAAATAACAAAAAAAAACAACAAAAAAAAAAAAGACTTTTTTCATGGCACCTCTAAAATGAGCTGAATCTGCAGAAGTAACTGATTTTATAGACTAGCACTGCAATCATAATAAACCCAACTGTCACCTACAATAACACAGATTCCTGCAGCTTCCAGGAAACTACAGAAAGCTTGTTGGGAATGAATAGAGAAAATGCATGCTAAATATGATGGGGGGTAGGGCTGGGAGGAGGGCAGAAGCAAAACTTCCTTACTTGAATTTAAGAAGAAAGTTGCAAAACTGAAAGTGTCTTTTGCTTGCAGTTAAAAAATCTGGGAATATAAATTCCAATACTGGAAGATAGAAAAGCTTTTTTATCATCTCCACTGGCCTCACTGTGTTCCCTTTGCCACCCTTGTAGCACTTCCCACTGAGCTGATTCAATGGCTCATTATTCCTGGGTGCCAAGAGAAGAAATTCTCAGGAGCTCTTCTTGCAGGTTAGATAAGAGTGCAGGCTATTGTGGGGCTGGATATACCATAAGAGATAAGACACCTCTCCATCACTTCACACCCATCCTCTGTGTGTGCTGTGGGGAACAAGAGAAGCAGCACACACAGGCAGTGTGTCTGTAGCCAGGTGGGGGTTGGGCTCTTTTCCCAGGCAACTCTCAGCAAGACAAGAGGGCACGGTCTCAAGTTGTGCCAGGGGAGGTTTGGGTTGGATATTAGAAAGAATTTCTTTACGGAGAGGGTGATCAGGCATTGGAATGGGCTGCCCAGGGAAGTAGTGGATTCTCCATCCCTGGAGATATTTAAAAAGAGACTGGATGTGGCACTCAGTGCCATGGGCTGGGAACCACAGCGGTAGTGGATCAAGGGTTGGACTTGATGATCTCAGAGGTCCCTTCCAACCCAGCCAATTCTATGATTCTATGATTCTATCATGTTGTATGAGAGAGCTCCTGCTTCTGAGCCCTGCAGACTGAAGGATGCACTCCTGGATTTCATGGAAAAACCTGTTGACTTCCTTTCAGAACAGAGGGACAGAAAAATATTTTTGCTGGTATCTCAAATCTGGGAGAGTTTGAAAAATTCTTAAGCCACTTGCATCCTGAGCCAAATTTAAAGCAACTTTATTTTGAAGAATTTACCTTCTTTTTTACAGAAGGTAAAGGTGAGATTTTGACATGCCATTTAGTTCATAGAATCATAGATTCACAGAATGGCTTGGATTGGAAGGGGCCTTAAAGATCACATAGTTCTAACATGCTCCCACTAGACCATGTTGCTCAAACCCCATCCAAACAGGCCTTGAACACTTCTAGGGATGAGGGTATCCACAAGTTCCCTGTTTCAGTGTCTCACCACTCTCACCCTAAAAACTTTCTTCCTTATGTCTACCCTCTTCCAGTTTTAAGCCATTACCCTTGTCCTATCACTGCACTCTCTAGTAAAAGTCCCTCTCCAGCTTTCTTGAAGGCTCCCTTCATGTACTGGAAGGCCACTATAAGGTCTCCCTGGAGCCTTCTCTTCTCCAGGCTCAACAACCCCAACTTTCTGAGCCTGTCTTCAAAGGAGAAGCAAAGCCATCTGATCTTCTTCATGGCTGGACTGATCTTCTTCTGGACTTGCTACAACAGCTCAATGTCCTTCTGTGTTGAGGACCCCAGAACTGGGCACAGCACTCCAGGTGAGGTCTCATAAGAGCAGAGTGGAGGGGAAGAATCTCCTCCCTTGACCTGTTGCTCATGCTTCTTTCCATGCAGACAAGGTACAGTTGGCTTTCTGAGCTGCAAGCTCTTACAGCTGGCTCATGTTGGGCTTCTCATGAACCAGCATCTCCAAGTCCTTTTCCTCAGGGCTGCTCTAAACCCATTCTTTACCCAAACTGTATCTGTGTTTGGGATTGCTCCAACCCAGCTGCAGGTCCTTGTACTTGGCATTGTTGAACTTCAAGAGTTTTACCCCTTTCTATTTACCCCTACTATTTACAACCAATGATAAGTCAGTGTCAAAGGATCACAGTACAAGATTCCACAAAAACTCAGTACAAGGCAATGCCTTTGGCATGGTGAACCTTCCACAGCCAAAACCATGCTTTCCAGGCATGCAAAGATAGTCACCAGTTCCTCACTGTGAAACTGGTAACTGCATTTTCTCTAATACTCACTGACAATAAGATGGTTAAGTAAAATATCAATATAAGTCTAGCCTAAAGTCCATAACTAACAAGAAGTATATCGTGTGGGTAATGTAATGTTAAAAAGCAGAAATACCTTTTCCTGAACCCGTAGAGCCTGCAAAAAAAAAAAAAAAAGTAATCTCCAAACAAAGAAATTAAAGATTGAGTTGGAAAGAAAACGATGAACCTAAGTAATAAAATTCTTCCATGTTTTATTCATGGAGAAAATGTATTAGAAATACAGAGGCTTGTCAAAACTGTTTTCTGTGAAATTTACAGTTTTGGGAAAAAGCAAAAATAATATTACAGCATAGCTGTACTTACATTTTCCAACTTCCAAATAAGTGTATTTTTACAGTCATTAGTGCTTTTATAAACAAAAACTTCTGTAGGAAAAAAAAATGATCAAGTCAGGAAGATCTTCAAAGCTTAGTCATGTTGCCTGGGCTTTTGACAGACAGCAAAATCATAAACTATTATAATAAAGGCAAGTACTATCAACATTATTTTTTATTCCCCATAAGGGTTTCTGAGGCCCTAGGGTCTCTCCTATTTCCTTGACCTTTACAAAGACACCAATCCTTTTTCTCCTAAAAAATATGTTAAATGTGTTTGCGGGGCTGGAAATATTTAGAGAAGAGAAAATGAGCCTGTTATCCACCCTGCAAGCAAAATGCACTACACTCATTTACTATCAGTTTTCTGTTTTTACTTCTCTCCCTTGCAGATCCAGAAGTTACTGTCTTATAAACCTGTCACTAGTTCTCCAAAGTTGGGTGGAAAAAATTAAAAGCTTTTAAAACCCTGAAACAGCGCAAAGAAATGCCTTTTATTTGTCGGGTATGTTTTAGATTTATGCACATATATAAATTTACATACACATTACTTCCAGTACATACACACAGCATCATGAGCTGCGAGGTGCTGCCAATGGCTCCAGGCTGGGGATGTCCCTCAGGCCCAGCTGCAGGGGCTCCATCAGGAGGTCTGTGCTCCAGCCCAAAAACCACTGCTGCCACATGCACTTTTGCAGCAAAAATGAGCTCTTATCCCAGAGAGACACAGACACACACAGGACACTGGCATGGCCAGACACACAGAGTGCTGCAGCCAAGGCACTGCTTGGAACAGCACCTACCTGCAGGAAATGCATAAAACACAAACATATTCAGCCAGGTCCCCTGCTCCTCCTGGGCTGGTGAAGACTGAAAGTCCGCAGTGAAAGTGCAGGTCTTATCACTCTCAAAATTCATTATATCACTATATCATGTAATTTGGGGGATCCCTCAAGTACCAGCACAGCCCCTCTCTCTGACCAGCACCCTTG
Source organism: Calypte anna (assembly GCF_003957555.1). Classification (NCBI taxonomy): domain Eukaryota; kingdom Metazoa; phylum Chordata; class Aves; order Apodiformes; family Trochilidae; genus Calypte; species Calypte anna. The sequence goes on along the minus strand of NC_044248.1, from coordinate 36,150,106 downwards.
CCCACATCTCATCCCTTCTTACACCTCCTGATAATCCTCTGCTTTAGCAATAGCCTATATTGCTGGCAGTTTAAGGCATCTCAATACCACAGTACTCACCACAGCTAACTGCAACCTCTTCTTTTCCCCATGCACTTCCCTCAGGAATATGCTGATTTTTCTCTTTTTTTTTTTTTTTTTTTTTTTTTTTTTTTTTGCAGATGCAGAATTTCAGTACCACTGTTGTTTGTGGTGAAAGAAACTTTTCATAGAGCAAGATTCAAGGAGCTCTCAAATTACCTGTTCATCAGACTGTGCTCTTCGAAGCTGAGAAACTTTCACTGGCAAGCAACTTTCACTGAGTAATGCAGGGTTCAGCAATTCTTTAAATATCAAACTGACAAATGCTAAGTTCTATGAAAAAAAAAAAGGAAAAATACACAGATACCACTGTGACACTCAGACACTCAGAGACCTATCCATATATGTGTCATAGTTGACCACATGTTCCTTGCTTTCAAAAGGACATTCTGCATATTTTCAATTGCAGCCACACTTTCCTTTAAATCTTAATTGTAAATAGATTCTCTCTCGCCAGAATTTTACATTATGGAAATGGGGGGGTAACACCAAAGCAAGCTGTACTGATATAATCCTCAGTTTTGCAGAAACTACTTAAGTGGTGGCAAGCAGATGCTTTAACAAAATTTTTTCAAGCTGTTCCCCACAGCATGGGTTGCATGGAAGAACTTCGAAGTGAGGTGCAGGAGAAGGAGATGCCCAGCAGGAGAGCCTGGGCATTATTCACTTTGGGTCAAGTTGAACATTGCTGAAATAAGCCTAAGCACAGAAAGCAAACCCAGAAAATTTCTTCAGGCTCACCTTTCAGAGTTGCAAGAGTATCTTCCTACAGTATACTGTATATATGAAATATATACAGTGTAATGAAAATTAGCTAAGCTATGTAACCCAAAAGCACAGACTCCTGGGGGTCTCCAAGAGGTGAAAACAATCCCAGGAAACCTGTTTACCCCTATTGACCTCTGAAGCATTTGCTAAGTTTTGACCCCCACTCCCTCCTGCAGGTGAAACTAGACTGAAATAAATCTCTCAACTTATTTAACTTCATGGCATTTAATTGTGATTTTCTTCCCCCCCCCGTGGGAAGTTGGAGGTAAAAACAGAAATAAAAAAAATTGATAAAATCCAAACAATATTAAGTATTTGACAGAATCCTCACAGGGGCAAAAGAAGGAACAGGCTCTCTCATCACTAGAGATTCAGGTACAAGACATACAACAATAAACTCAACAAGTATTTTTAAACAGTTCAGCAGAATGACCCAATCATTTTGTAATGATGGATGGCAGGTACAATTTTGGAAAGAATTAAAAACTTATTTATTTTTTAGCCCAGGCTTTAGTTGATAAATATAATAGGCTTTTGCAGTATTTTTTACCCCCCTGTTATAAAGAAACTTGTGTTCTGCTTTGGCATTTTTTCAGCAGAAGTGAAGACAAAAATAATAGAAACAGCAACAGTATTGCAAAAAGCACAGTAATGTTTGCTCCACTTCCTGGAATGACCTAAGAAAAGGCACAAAATGGAACATAATTGGACTCCAAAGACAGTAATGACTCTAGTTCTCTAGTTATTAATGCAGCTCCATCCCAGTGATATGCTGAGTATCTCTCCAACTTCATTGTTAAATCCCTGTGACTATGGGTATGCTGCTTTCTATATATTTCAAGTAGATTAAGTGACTAACCCATGGTAACACTGGAAATCTGTATCAAAGTACCCAGCTCAACCCAGGAGACCTAACCTTAAGTTTTACTATCAGATTGCCTTTTCTCTCTTTACCTAAGAGCAGAGCTACAAGGATACCAGGAATAAATCTTTCAAAATGTCATAAGCCATCACTAACTCACACTTTGCAGACACATGCAGTTGCCAGCTGACCCTGAAGCAGGATCATTGCTGAAGCTGTAGGGAAGGTGCAATTGTTTTATATAAACTGAGTTATGGCTGTTCTGCAGAGTAACTGTGAGCTCATAATTGTTCTTCTTAGACCCTAAATCTCTCAGTTGTTTTTCTCACTGAAAACTGAGAAGAAGCAGCATTGCTTCTCTCAACTTCTCATCCAATTTCCATTTTGGCAAGACATCCAGTCCAGATCTCTGTAAATTCACAAAGCAGGACAGAAACGCAGCCCTTGGCACCTGATTTTAAGTTTGCCATCAGAAAACATGGAATTGCTTTAAATAGGACAGTATACTTTGATTTGTCATAATGTTTACTACTCCATTTATTTTCTGCCTGCAGGTACTATTAAAGAAGTTTCATCTCAATGTATAAAATCAAAGGAATTGCAAAAGGTAGTGTGCCTAATTTAATTACAATCCTGGTTCTTTCAGTAAATGACAGCTGAGCATACGAATATGAATAAGGATTTTTAACTAAATGTCACACTATAATTATGAAAGAGCAGGAAATTGAGATTCAGACTGATTCTAATTGCTCCACAATAACCATAAAAATGCATCTTATTCAAAGTATTCTTTCATGACCCTGCAGTTCAGGACTGTGTTCTTTTGCCCTTCTTGTCTATTTATGAAGGAAAAATACCTCTCAGTATCTAAATCATGGCTGTGTGTCTGTGATGTTCTGTGATGCTGATCTTTTAACTGCTCCATTTAACAGAGTAGGATTAACAAGTACATAACATTAATAAAATTTGTATCAGCCAGAAAGGAATCTAATTTATACTCAGTATTTGAACATAACAGTCCTTTTCCTCTCTTCACACATATTTGTATTTTAAAAAAAATGTTAAAAATCCTAATATGTTCAGGAAACTGAGTATTTCCCTCAAGTTCCAACAATGCTCCAGAGAAAATGTGTAGCTTGTTAGAATAGGTCATTCTGAAAACACAAAAATCCCACTGGTTTCCAACTTTTCTAGCTATGAAGAAACTAAGTTGCATGTGAGTCTCCACTCCATACTTCAGAGCCATGCTGGAAGTCTGGTTGTATGTGCAATCAGGATGGCCACAGTCCTGGCTTGTGCAGCTCTCCCTTCATGACAAGAAATTTCACAGAGGAATACCCAGCATTTATCCCATGAGTCTTTTTCTCTTGAGAAACTAAAAAGTAACGTGAATTTCCCCTTCTAATTGTTATTAGGATATCTACAGATCTCAGCCTGTCATCACAGGAGATATGCCCCAGCTCTCTGATCATCTTCACGTCCTTCCTCTGGACTTGCCCCAAGAGCTCCATGTCCCCTTTATGTTGGGGACTGAAGAAGTGGGCATGATAGTCCAGCTGGGGTCTCAGAAGAGAGGTGATTCTGCCTTTCTGCTCTGCTCTTGACCTCCTGGCCACAGTTCTTTTGATGCAGCTGAGGGTACAGGTGCCTTTCAGGGCTGCAAGCACACATTGCTAGCTCACGTTGGGCTTCTTGCCAACCATCACCCCCAAGTCCTTTTCCTCAGAGATGTTTTTGATCCAGTCTCCACCCAACCTGTAGTTGTGTGTGAGCTTGCCCTGATCCAGGTGCAGGCCCACCTTTCAAACCTGCCAAGGTCCCTCTGGATGGCATCCTTTCCCCCCAGTGTGTTGACCTTGCCACACAGTTTGGTGTCATCAGCAAACTTGCTGAGGGTGCACTCAGTTCCACTGTCCATGTCACCAATAAAAATGTTAAACAGCATCAGTCCAAGTATCGACCCTTGAGGACTGTCACTTGTCACTCATCTCCATTTTGACAATGGGTTGTTTGCCTCTCCTCTTTAAGTGCCCATCCAGCCAGTTCCTTATCAACTGAGGGGTCCATCCATCAAATCCATATTTGATTTAGATACCAGAATGTCGTATGGGACAAAATTGAAGGTTTTGCATAAGTCCAGGTAGATGAGATCATTTGCTTTCCTTTTACCCACCAACACAGTGACCCCATCACAAAAGGTCACCAATTTGTCAGGCAGGATTTGTCGTCCTTAGATAAGCCACGTTGGCTGTCACCAATAATCTATTTTCCATGTGCAAAAAATAATCAAGTCTTAAGATAATCAAGTCCAACTGTTAACTTAGCACTACCAAAATGGCCACTAAATCACATCTTTAAGCACCATATCTACACTTCACATTCCAAGAGCAAGCAACTTTATTTCTGTTTTACAGCTCTTAATTACTTGTGTGAATGACCCACCACCAGCACTGGTGACTTCTGTATTGTTTCTCCCAAAAGCGTTTGCATTTCTCCCACTACTCATCAAAAGAGAAAACCAAAATACCAAAGGGGTTCCATTACAGCCCAGCACACGTACCACCCATGAAAAAAAATAATAAAGATAATTAGTACATTTAATTAATCGACACAGGAGGAGCTCCAAACCAATCACAGAATTTTCACACAGCTTGTTCATCACATTCAAAATAACTCAGTAACTACCTAATTAATAACACGGGTCATTAAACCAACACTTTGGTTTGGCTGAGTACTGATGGTAATTGATCTGAAGGCTCTCTGAATTTCAGATATACAAGGAAAATTCCAGACTTTTGCTTCCTAAAAAAACAAGTGCACTGCATTTTTCTTGTTAAGGCTCTTCATAACTAACGTAATTATGTTACTAAAAGATCATAATCTGATATGATGACTGTAATTTGACGTCTAAATAAGTATGTTTAAGTTGTGTATCCATCTCAAAAACTAACAATTTCTACCTTGCCCTCAAAAAGTTTGTAAAATCCATAGCTGTGACTTGTCAAAGTATTTTTTTATGAAAAAGCAAAATATTTGTCTTGTGATAGAGTACTCAAAGCCCAACACACTATGTTTAGATTCTCACTACATAAAGTACTGAATACAAACACACAACAAAGACTTGAGCTCACAGTTTCAAACTGCTTCCACTGAGTTGTGCCTCTCCAGCCTCATTACTGATGATTCTAAGCAGACACCACACCACAGCATTACATTTTAAACATTCAGAGAATCTATTTAATAACTTTTTTAAAAATTTTTTTGGGGTATAGACAAGCACATGTTGCATCTTAGGGGTGATCCTACTACACATCCTACAAGTGTGATGAAAGTCACCACACTTTCACATGCTCATTCCTTTCAGCTATGTTAACACAAAGCTACATCCAGAACAGGCCCTTCTTTCTCAACATACACTAACAGAAAAAAATACATATAGGGCACATAAGAGCCATTGCCACCTGTCAAAAGTAATTTTGTCAAGTCACATCTACTTCTTTTTCATGCATAAGCCTTGAGGAAGTACCAAAGCATGTATTGCCAAACACACAGAATTAAGAAGAGACTTAAAAGATTTCTAACAGAGATAGTCTTAAGTTAGGTTTGAACAAAATGTGCCCTATCTTTGAAATGTTTTATTTTTTTTAAGAGTTGAGCACTATTTGGATGGAAGCTGAAATACACTTTCAGATTTCCACTGTCTATTAATTTTTTTTTCCAAGTAAATAATAAAAATAATTTCATTTCCAAAATATGCTGGGTGAAATAACTCTGCTTTAAAAGTATGTTGGATCACTGCTTTACAGATGAGGCTGAGACATCAAATCTAAAATGGCTAAAGGTCTGTCTGAAGACAAATCTCTTCTACAAATTATAGCGAGCTACATTATTCAAAACTGTTCAGCAAGCATTCAAGCAACAAGATGATGGATGTGACGGGCCAGCCTGAGTACACAGCTAATCAATATCATACTTGGGAATAGTCACTGCATTCTGTGGAGCCTGATGTGGAGCTGACATGTGCCTCTGCTTAATATTCAGCACCATGAGCAGAGTCCCCAGCTCCAGCCAAACAGCTCGCTACAAATCCCTGCTACACACATAAATCTTTGTAAAGAGATGCAGGGGCACCAGTTTTATGACACCCGGGGCAAATAGTTAAGAAATTACAAAACCTGTTGGATAGGTAGGCCTTTGTGAACTTCTAGAAAAGGCTACTATCTACTGCAGTCATCATTTAAATGACAACAGGAACCATCCAAATTAAGTATTAGGTTTTTAGTAAGCTATGACAACATTCGCTCCCACTAACGTGCATTACTGGAATAAATTCCTCACTGCTTATATCACTGAATAGAAAGGTCTTCCTTATATATTTGAGTAGCCAATACTTGGAATCAAGTAAATCAAGTTTCACTAGGGAAAAGGAAAATGAATGAGGTTAAATTAATGCTGTCACTTTCTATAAACAGGCAGTGGTTTCCCACTACAGAAAGCACTAACTTCAGTGTGTTACAACTGGAAATCAACACCATAGGATATTTTAAAAGTCTAATTTACTTAGAGCAATAAAAAGGCACCCTCAAGGCTCATCATGTATGTCATATTATGCTTAATTTTAAACATTCCAGCATAGGAACAGTATGCAAAAATCTCAGTGAATCAGGTTGATTAATATTTTGCATTTGTATGCAGCAGTGCTCTCTCTCCACTCGCCAAGTACTACATAAATATTACTTTATTAAATTTCAAAGCAATTGTGTTACGTGGGATAATAAAAATGCCTCCATCTTACATGCTTTAGCTGGGCAATACAGCCTTTAAAACAGAAGCAAATGTAGTAAATTAATGGCAGTAAACTTGTGAAGAGACAGAAATGAGGAATTCCAGACTTGTAAAGCCGTGCTAGGACTAGCAGGGCACAGAAATCTAACATTCAAAACAGAAGCATCTATGTGAGTTTGCAGGTATCTCCCTATCTTTCAACTGTATGAAAAGAGAAAAAGGGATATTTTAAAAATTTCCTAATGCTAGGGTTCCATAGTGCCTTTTTTGCAGGAACCTTCAACTCATAAGGTGCTGCTGTAAGGCAAACAGCTCATTTAAGGAAAGCTGAGAATACAGAACAAGAACATAAGCAAAAAATGAGTTGGAAAAATAAATTTTAATATCACAAGCAATGAGAAAGGTAAAAGATCTTTTTCTCCTTTCAACCTCTGTATTTTAATTAATACAGTGTTCCACTTTTTGGAACAATGCCTCCTCCCCTGCCAATGGACTCCAAGCTCCTCTTTTAAAACTCACTCCTTAATACCCATTTTCTCCAAAAAATCTTTCCCATAGGATCTTATTTTCTATTCACAGATGGTCCCTACAATCATGGTAGATCAATATTATTATTTCGTTAAATTATTAGCATATTGTCAACTCAACAGAAAGTCAAAAGAATACCCTCAGCCTAAGTAAATACTACTCTTTTCAAACCACAGCAGGCTAAAAGCAGAAGCAGCTGTAAATCAGCCTAAACTAACAAGTCCCTAAAGTCTGGAGCTCCTAATGGCAGTAAAGAGACTTTCTCAATTTGCCATTTAACCAAAGCCATCAACTCTACTTATTAACTGTACCTCTACACTTCAGAACTGCTACAGTTCAAAGACAGAGCTTGCTGCATGCAGCCTCCTGACCAACACTTGTGATATTCAATTCTTAGATGTGATGTTAGCCTTCATAATTTGTGTAATTATAGAGATTTTTCATAGGCTCCTGAAGAGTAGAGATTTTCCTGATTCATTAGTTCCCTCTGTAGCAACCAAAGAAAGAAGTGAATTCTGTTCCAATTACACATCATCATATTTCAACATACTTGTTAAAATACTGAATGGAGCTTCTCTTGGAACATTTTCCCCATTGTAATTTTCCACAGAATTCTTATAAAGAGCAAAAGTGTGCACATAGAGATAATTCAAATATATTCACAGGATTATCATACACCAAACATTTGAAACAGAAGCATAATTCAAGCAGTTTATCTGTAACCATTACTAAATTTGCATCAAGGTCTGCATGAATGTGCACTAGAGGTACCTACACACAGATGGATGGAGAAAAGCAATCAGAAAACAGATTAAAAGAGGGTGAGAATCACTCCTGCTTAAAAGCATGCAACAGCCATAACAGAGTGCACAACAAACTCAGAGGGCTACCTCTGACTGAGGATAAATCTCATGTATTTTTAAGTCTCTCCAAACCCTGTGGAGTTATCAGGACTTCTGTTCACAGACAAGGCCCTGCACTGTCCCATGTCACAACCAAGGGAATACATGATTCCCCATGCAGGTTGTCATGATTTACAAGACCTTGTGTAATCCTATTAAAAAATTGTTCTGAACAGTCCGTGAGTTGACCTTGAGAATTACCATTAATCAAAGAAGTGCAACAGTGCCTCAGCACCAACCATGAGAGAAAGGGTCAGGTTACAATCTCAAGTCAAATCTTCAAGATCTATTATTCTGGCACACACAAATGGGATTACAATTGTACCAGCAATGGTCTTTTTGGTAACCACTGGAGCAGACAGCAGTTATTGAAGTATCTTGTTTCAATATCTTGGTGCTGGAATTTAGTAGCTGTAAAATCACTTTAATTTCATAACTGACCACACAAAGTCCAAATGCAGTGTTAAGAGGAAATTTCTGTTAAGTGGCCAAAATGAATGCTGCCAAAAATATTGTATTGAACACATTTTACTTAATATTTTCTAGAATACTAATACCATGCAGAAGATACTCAGTATTTATCTAGCTTACCAGAACGATGGTGATGTTGTTGTTCTTCCAGGAACTCCAAGTCAAGCATTAGGTCATCTTCATCCAACTCACAGGAACCCAAGTTATTCAAAACATCCTAATATTATTTGAAAAAAAAAAATAAGTAAATGGAGCATTTGGAGAGCTGTGTTAACCAAGCTATTCTACACCAAACAATGAGCAATCAGTTCTGGAAAATATGTCCAAGCAGGAGCTACAGAAAATTCTTCTACTAACATTGGACCAGTGAGAAATTGTATTTGTCATAATTCTCTCTCTCTCTCTTTTTTTATTTTTTTTCCCCACAGGATTTTAAATATTTAACAACAACAACAACAAAAAGGCACAGGTATTTTTTTTTTTCATATTGTCCAAGGATGGGTTTGTGTCCTTCCAAGTTTAACTATAACTTTTTATGAAGAATATTTTTTTTAGCAGAACAGAGAAGCATGAGGACTTGCTTTTCATTAAATTTTGGAATTTTAAGCACTGCCTGCCCTCACCACTTTACTCTAAAGACATATTTACTATTCTGTTTACCAAGAGGTAATCAGACACAAATTTAGGATAAACAGGAAATTCAGGCATGAATGATCAATTCATGGGTTTTTTAAGTATTGAGGTGGGCAGTAAAGGCTTACATGGACAGAGAAGAAAGCATGACTGTGAAGTGTAGCTGCTTATGTCCCTATTCCCTTTAGTGATTCAATTGGTTTGCCAAGTTTTAACCACAGGTTTATACAACGCATCCTTTGAAAAGTCAAAAAGAGGTCTGGGGTGGCTACAAACAAAAGAAAACAAATAGGAGCTTTTCACACTGTTTTTTCCCTACAGGATCAGCTTCTCAGAAGATAAAATAAGTAGTTATTTCTCAGGTAGAAATCTTTACTCTGTAAACTCTGACGACAGCAATATAACTATTTAGGATTCATTTGTGGTAATGAAATGGTGTTCAGCACAGACTTTGTGAAAGCCTGGTTGGACAATCAGTGCCTGCTCCTGCTGACAGGGACAGGAATGACAGTCAAGTCTGACAAGAGACACAACTCAGACTGGGGACAGAGCCACATGCAGGAGCTGTGGCTGGAGAAAGCCTCTCTGTCATCCCAGGAGAAATATCAGCAGGGAGAATGTAACCCACACCAGGATGGTTCACTGTTCTTCTTCCCCATTGCTGTGCTCACTGTGAACTTCAGAAAACAAGTTGGTGAGGCAACTGTTATCTCTAGCCCCTTCATCCTGGTTTGGACCAGGATAGAACTAATTTTCTGTCTTGTAATTTTGCTTTCATCTAAGTCTCTTCAAAACAGCTATGCTTGCTGAAATTAGCAGCAAGTTTCTCAGTCAGTGTCTGCTTTCATGTCGGATAATGCTCTAATAAAAATGTGGTGTTGTTGTTGTGTATAGTTGTATATATTTAATCTTTTTTTTTTTTTTATCATTATTGTTTCACTAAATCTGTGAGTTTAGTTTCCAACCTGTAAGTCTCCCTCCCTTATTCTCTCTTTCTTTATCCTGAAGGGGAAGGGGCTTAGAGAACATCTGCCATTCAGTTAATAGTCAGCCCAGCATTAAACAGTGACACCTACCAATCTAAAGGTGCTGTAGTCAATATATTAAAAAAAAATGTTCATTCTCCTTTTTATTAACATGTATTTTATTCTGCAGACATTTATTTTTTGACCTAAAAATATGATTTTTCTCCACAGTCACCAGCATCTAACCAAAAATAATTCATGCATTCTCCAGCTAAAGCAATATTTTTGCAAATTGGCACATGTGTTTCAAATTTAGAAGTGATATTGCAACAGGCTTAATTCTTCAGTCCATTCCACAGGCAAATAAAGTCAGATCCTGGATCACATGCTGGCACCCCATGCATCTCACATGTTCCCAGTGCAAACGCAACCCAGAGAAGACAGGAATTCAGTGCATAAGAGGCCAGGTGATCATCCCAAAGTATTGAGCTGTTGAGTTGTCTGTAAGATCTCTGTATAGCAGTGTGCCGTATAGAAAACACAGAAATATAAGAGTAGAATATATTAAACCAGCAAAAGCACCCCCTGACTTAAGTTCCAACCATATCATGTTCCTTCTAGATCTCTAAAGTATTTTCCTCCATTAACAGATGCCACTTCTTATTCACTTACATTTACTGAACCCTTCTGAATAATTATTTGTTAAAATTCTGTTTTCTGTGCTTTCTCAAGCACCACATAGGCAACACAAGGACTTTTCCTTTCATTCTTTCCCTGATTTACCATCAGCACAAGAAAACCTCTTCTGAAATACCAAGCCCACTGCTAATGCTGTTACTATATTTACAGTTGTGAAGCACGGAAAGTGACAATTGTCAAGTGCAGAGACCTTGACAGAAGCAGTGAGCAGAAGGAAAATACACATTACAGGAACATTAATGACATCAAACACACATCTTATTCCCTCTAACTTAACTCAAAGAGCTGCTGACAAGCCTCCGCCATAGCGAGCTGCTTTATCTCATGCTGACAAAATGCAGTCAATAATCAATTATTACTGCACAGTAAAAAAGTATAAAAGTAAAACATGCAAATTCAATATGCAGATGCACAGTACCAGGTTTCTGTACCTGATACTTATATAGACACAAACTTTTCTAGTCTGTATTTGTGTTTATGCATAACTAACCCAAACTAGAAGTGCCTGCTCTACCTGCCAGGGGTGCCAGTGGTGTCAGTCCAGCTGCCTTCCCTGCTCTCCTTATCCACCTCTGTGGGTGGGGTCCTTCCACAGATACAGAGAAGAACTCATGAATGCATACAAGCATACCCAAGCAAAGAATATTAGTTAGCTTCCCAGGGCTGTCCTAACAGAGTAATGTTTTCTGAAAGAACATAATTACAAAATACAATAAAAGTGCTCCTAGAATGACCTGCCCAAAGCCACAGAACAGCTCGGCAGTACTGCTGTGAGTGCACACCAACATTCCCCACCCTCCTACCTCCTCACCAGGATCCATTACTCCTTTGTTGCTATGACAATTAGTAACAATTGTAATTTCTTTTTAATATCTCTTGACCCTTTTCTCATTCTCCCTCTCACCACCGCTGCTGCATTCTTTGAAGAATAATGCAATTAACTTCTTTTAAAAGTACATAAAAATGAGAGAGAGAGAGATCGAGCCCTAAAGAGCATTCAGAGTGAACAGTTTCAAAGCTTTGCTACATAAAGAAAAAGAAATTAATGCTTCCCTCAACGTCCCTTGGAAACATTTGTTGTCTGTTTATGGTGGCATACGCTTTATTTATTCCAGGAGGCAAACCATTTAGTTAAGGCAGAAACTGCAGCAAAACCCAATTCATTGACTCCGTAATAGCCCCTTAGAAGCTCTAAGACATATTTCCTAATTGTGGTGCATGCTTGATTTCTACCACCATTTTGCCTTTACAATGGACCTGACAATAACAGGACAGTGCTTTCTTTCTTCCAAATATCAGGAAGCTAATCACAGCTTGTGAGAAGAGCATGTGAACAGACTGACTTAGTCAATCAGCTGCCCCCATGCCCCAGGTTTTGCTGGTCAAGACAAGCTGCAGCCTTAGTTTACCTACCATTCTTTCCACCTTTAACTTAGTGACTTACCCCCATTACTTAAACAAGTCTGTTTAAACAAGAGTTTAACAGTGATGATTTATATGTTACTCATTCAGAATAAAAAGCAGTAAATTGTACAACACTTCAGGCTGCTTTTCATAACTGATAATGACTGTAGCAGAACAGGATGCTAATCCAAGAATATTTCAAGGCATCAGTAATTTCTCAGTTACAATTTTCCTATTTAAAATTCTTCTTTCAGCATGAAGAAGCGCAAGCTGTTGGTGTTCATCCAACAGCCAGGTATCTTAATGAAAGGACACTGAACTCAATGGAACAGTGACTGGGCTCAGCTATTTTTAATATGACCTATGAATTTTATTATCAAAAGATACACAGTGATTCACACAGATAAAGGTCAGAAACAGTTGAAACACTGAAGGGATAGAGATGTATCATACACATAATTCCACCCACCAACAGTGTGTATCTGGATATTCAGGGTTGCTGAAAGGTGCTTCCCACTGATAGTTCCCTCCCTATCTCTCTCCCCAGTTTCCTGTCCTTCAATCCAAGAAAATCAAATCCATAACACAAGAATTTTCAATCCTTTTTCAAACAAGTCAAGTATTTAATTATTACCAGACCTGTTCCAGCACAGAATCAACAACACTTTAAAATGAGTCAAGTTTTGCACCAAACACTGTTTTTGTGGGAAAGCATTTTGTCACTGTGCTTCCTCTGACACACGCCTGTGCTGCTGCTGCTGTTCAAAGAGAAGAGAGGAGTTCTGGTCATGGGCATCCCTCTTTGAAATGCCAATCCTCACCATCACCTATGTTGTATTCAGATGCATTTCTTCTCAAGAATCTATGAAGCCTACTTCACTGCCACTTTAGACTACATCAGGAAATTATTTTTTAAAGATTTTTTTCCTCCTACATAATAGCATATGTCTCATTTGCATAAGTGATGGTGCAGGAATCACTGGATTTTCAAAGATATTTTTAGAACTACAAGAACAAAATTTTAAAAACTGCTTTGGTTTAATTTTTAAAAAATGCTTCCGGTCTGTTTGTTTTGTTTTCTCCTCACATTGGACTCCTTATCATCATCCTCTGTGGTGTTGTTCTTAACTATTTTCCAAATACAGATTTTCACATCTGTTTGGGTTTGGGTGTTTTTCAAAACGTGTTCATGCCTCCTGATTGAAATGATCTCTCAGAGAAAACCTGTCTAGTATTGCATGTATAAGAGTATGTTAGTAATTGATATTACACATTCTTTTTGCTTCACAGTAGAAATATGTATGGGAGGCTATTGGAGAACAATTAAATTCTTTTGTTAAGTCACACATACAGCAATTCACCTGTATTGACTCAGGGTCACTGCATACCTGATGCTGGAAAAGATCAGAATTAAATACTTATTTCAAGTCCGAAATTATTTTCAGAGATTGCCAAAAGATAGCACTTCATCATAAATGTATTCAGCAAGGGAACATGGCACACAATCAGCATAAGAATGAAAACTGAAATACACTCAGGAAAAAAGAAAGACCTTGAGCTATTTAAAGTAATGTTAACCCCTGGAACCATAACTGAATAATTCATGGACATAATGAAGTATTTCCCCTTCTGGACTCTCCCACACACTTCAAAAGGAAATGAAAGTACATGAAACCCAGGAAACAGAAAAACTTTAAAAACACAGAATCCCTGCCACGGCCTAAAATCTCTGTATCAAATGTAAAGCTCATGTATGCCTTTCATACCCAAGAGTAGCTTAAAATGTTCTTTTTTTTTCCTGAACACACCATCTAAAAGCATATTATTTCGTACTCTAATAAACCAGAGAGTTTAGAAAGGAAAAAAGAAATCTTGTAACATTTGGTAAGAACATTTTCTGTAGCTAATGTGTGAAAATCCATTTATATTATAATTAATGTGCCCTTGAGATCCCAAGACAGAAAATTATCAGTGGAGGGAATGCCTAACTATAAAGCAACTGTCCAACTATAAAGCAGATCCATCATACGATTGTTCAAAATAGTTTTTGTATGCAAATTTATAGAATCATAGAATCATAGAATTGGCTGGGTTGGAAGGGACCTCAGAGATCATCAAGTCCAACCCTTGAACACCGTTGCGGTTGCTAGACCATGGCACTGAGTGCCACATCCAGTCTCTTTTTAAAGATCTCCAGGGACAGAGAATCCAACTACTTCCCTGGGCAGCCCATTCCAATGCTGATCACTCTTCTGTAAAGAAATTCTTTCTAATGTCCAACCTAAACCTCCCCTGCACAACTTGAGACCGTGCCCTCTTGTCTTGCTGAGAGTTGCCTGGGAAAAGAGACCAACCCCCCCCTGGCTCCAACCTCCTTTCAGGGAGTTGTAGAGAGTGATGAGGTCTCTCCTGAGCCACCTCTTCTTTAGGCTGAACAGCCCCAGCTCCCTCAGCCTCTCCTCATAGGGTCACCAGCCTGGTTGCCCTCCTTTGGACCTGCTCCAGGACCTCGATATCCTTCCTAAACTGGGGGGCCCAGAACTGGACACAGCAAAGGGAAGAAGCACAGTATTTTCCATCCTATCCTTGTTTGATTCTCTCTGTGCATTAAATCAATGTCTGTGATGATGCTCATTTTGCCTGAGTGATTATAACTAATGGACTCACAGGTCTCAGTTTGCAGTCACCAATTTGGGGTTCACTCTGCCAATCTGCTCATTCTCTTTGATAATGAAACCACAGAAGTGTAATACAGCAAAGCCCAGAACTACTGGTGGCAGAAACAGGAGCTGACCATGCTCCTGCCTGGCCATGGTGCCAGTTATGATCAGATGAAAGGGGAAAATACCACCTACCTTCAGAACTCCATGGGAGAAAACATCCAAGCAAATACTATGTTGATGTACAGCACAAGAACTCACTGTCCCCATGTTAATCAACTTTCCTGTCATTAAGCCATTACAAGTAGGGCTTATATAGTAGGGTACTTTGACATCCAGAGGTCTCTAGCCCACCTCCCACAGCAACCTACAAGGGCTTCTTCTTCCTACAGAGCAGTTGAAGATACTGCCATCTGGTCCTCAATATATTTGCTGCTCTTGAGTCATCTGTACACCACAGCACTGGTGAGGATAGCATGCAATTGAAAGGCACAGTTTACAGCATTCATCACAGCACAATAGTGTAACCTGCCTGTAAGAACCATCCATGAATGCCAACACATTCACATTTGCAGGAGCAGCCAAAGCCACAGTTACTATTTGTTTGCCTGGACTCAGAGATAGGCACACCAAGATGGAGGGGCAATAGCCAGTGTTTCAGTAACAGGCCAATATTTTAACTGGTAACAAAATACAAGTGTTTTATAACTCTTTATAACTTATATTTAAAAATATAAGTGTTTTATAAGCACAGGTCTATAAATAACATGCAACTCTGAATACTCAAGCAGAAAATGGTGGCATATTCACACAGAGAATGTACAGGAAAATACACAAGCAAGCTGATGACAAAGGTGGTGGTAAAAGGCAGAAAAGGCTTATGATAGAACCAGAACTAATCCTGGTCCATAAAATAAGGTGACCTACAGCAGAGGAAGATGAGGTCACTTGGGTTTCCTTCTGAGGAGGAGGTTGGGAAGCAAAAGCCAGGATAAGCAAGCAAAGAAGCAAAAGGCAGCACAATTTGGTTGTAAACAGAATCAAGGAAACTGATTTTCCATGTTCAGGAAGAAAAAGGTGCATATGTTTTCATGTTTTTTATAGATCAGTTTATTCATTAACAGCAGGATTCTGTTAATGAAAAAACCTGCCACTTAGAAAGTACAAAAATACAGTCAAAGAAATGTGATAATGCTTGAAATGGCCAAATAAAGCCTTCTTTATGAAGTTGTGGTACTTTCCTCTCACTCATACATGCATTTGTTTTCCTCCCAGAAGAGGGATAGATCTCCAACATATAATTTGCTTTGTGGATTAGTTAATGCTTTTACAGCTTTTGTAATAGGGAAAGCACTATGCAATCATTCTAGTGCAGTCATTATCATCATACAGCTTGGGGAAAGTTTTGTACATCTCAGGTGCCAGATTTTTCTGCCAAACACAGAAAAAGCTCCTGGAGTATCTCTATCTTGTATTTATATAGGATATAATTTGGACCATTTGTGAAGCTTATTGGTATATACCTTAGAGATATCAGTACAACAGGTTATTCAATACATAGATTGGTCTGAGCTCACTCAAATTGAAGTCTTAAGTTACTGCTAAGCTATTTGACAATTGAAAGTTTGGTAAACAGAAATTCTGGCTACCTCCTGATGGCACCCAAGTCAATACTTCAGCCAATGTTTAAAGGATCAAAAACTGCTTTATGATACCTACTCATTCTTCAATTCCATTTTTGCCTTTTCTTGGCCAGTATTACACAAGGGGGTGTGGGAGCTTATAACCTGGCTGCCAAAAAAAGAAATATTTAAATTCAGGGGATACAAGGGAATATTAGCATTTATAGTCTGATAAATCATCACCACTCTTATGGGGCAAACTGTGCCAATACCTTTTAAGAATTATTTGTCTCACAAGCTACAGGAAAGCAATACTCCTTCTGCCTCCTTCCAGAACCAGACACATCATCTGGCACAGAGAGTTGAATTCAAGCCCCATTTCCCAAACAAGACTAATATTGTTTAACATGTGCTTTCAGTATTTTGAAAAGCAATGCAGGAAAAAGTACAGGTATGGTAGCAAGTTCAAGAACCAATTAATTCTTGCAAATAAACACTCCCCAAATGCCACAGTTGTGGTTGTACCATCCACACTGTTGGAATCAGGACTTTTGGATGCCAAAGGAAGACAACCTGCCTTATGGCTTGAGCAATATTTTCTTTGAAAATAAAGAAGACTAAGAATTTGCTATGTATGCTATATATTTCCTATATATATAAAACCTCAAAACTCTCCTAAACAAATGGTTAATATTTTTGTCTAGTAACAGGAAACTTTAATACTTTTTCCTTCCCAATATTACGATAATCCAATTCAAGGCAGAACCTTCTGTTTCTAATTCTAATTTGTAGCCTGAAATATTGGTGATAAATCACTGAGAAGTGAGCCCTGTATAATGAAACCACCAGCGACCCCTTCCTATAGCATTGTTAATGCAATATCATAATAGATATGCTATTGCTAATATTATTTGAATTCTTGCTGTTTCCATGGTAACCTTGGCCTACGGCTGCTCTAGTAAACAGGCTTTTAAATCATTCTTTGAGAAAGGCTTCTGCTCAAATGTCATTTTTCCACTAGTGCATACTTTTCCCACTTTCTTTAGTTTTGGTTGTTTCTTTTTTGTTGTTTTTGTTTTTTGGTTTTATTTTTTTTAAAGAAAAACTGTGATGGCAATTATTGGTCTAGAAGACAAACTATTTTTTTTTTTATTGTAGTACTTGAGGATGCAAGGCAACCCGTAACAAGCTTTGACTAAGATCAGCAGTACAAAATACAATATTCTATCCTGGAGAGGTATCTAAATCTGAGTCCCAGAAAAAAAGATGATTAGAAATTCTGTGATGCTTTCAGAATACTCTCATGCTAAAGCTACTATTTCTGGATCCATGTGCATTTTCTTCTACCAAATATTTAGCTCCTACACATCAGAATGGAAGAACAGCATCAATACCTAGGCAACAGTGTTCACTTCTTTCCCATGAGTTACATAGGTGCTCAAACTGAACAGAAAAACTTGGTTTGCCAGAGATGCCCAACTTAAGGAGGGAACAGCATACTGGTATCAGTGCTCACCTGGCTTTTATGTCTGAGTCTAGAGATGACCAAGCTTGCACATTCAGCTGCCAGTCACAGCTGGGGATAACAGACAGAATCTCTTTGTACAAGATCACTTGCACCCTGCTCCCCCACAAAAAAAGATCTCCTGATGAAGTCAATACTTTTTTGAAAAGACAACTTCCTTGCAGGAGCTAAGTGGAAATACCTGAAAAAATGACACTTTTGAAAAGGTATAACACTGCTTGAACAAAGCCCAGGGCACATGTTTAGGCTACTCCTTAAGCTTTTGGGCACCCCTGTCTGTTCAGACTACCTCAGCAATAACACTAGTTTATTACTGCTTCAGAGCCAAGAGAAGCTAATGATGATTCCCCTTGTAAGTCAAGTAACTCACATCCTATTTTCAGTACAATATAACCTTTAATAATATTAATTGCATCCCAAATTGTTACTTGCTGGCAGGACAGTGATCAATAATTTTGCAGAAGTCAATAAAGCTGTTTATAAATTACACTGATGTCAGGTTTATCAGATCAAGAAAATATAATTCCTGATGCATTCTAACCCAAGCTCAAATAATAATAATAATGAATGTTGCAAATGACATATCATATATACCTAGATATGGAGCCCCAAGTATTTTACACATGCATTATAGAGACTGGATCTAGTTCTTCAGTTCTTCAGAAGAAAACATTATTTGAAAGAACCTATATAGTAGCTCTGACACAAAGTGAAGAACAAAACCTGTTCTTCACTCTGCTTATGGGTCTTTTACCCATAATTCTGGGTATTATTGCATTTTTATTCACTGGGTGGCTCTGTAGTTGAAATAGCATCTGCAATACTTCTTTGCCAGTTCCCATTCTTCCTCTACGTTTAACAGAAATAATGTGCATATAATAAAGAATAGCAAAGATGTAGCATAATTTTTGTTTAAAAGGACAATGAGTGCAAATATGCACTCACTTTATAAGCAACTTAACTGTTAAAGGCTCCCTGGTTAAATCTCATATATCCAGTCACAGAATTCTTCATCCTGAGCACATAAAGAGTCTTCTATTTGAATAAGAGAGGATGGGCAGCTGATAAATCTGACAAGTTAGATGTCAGATCTGAGACAGCCAGAAAAGACTTAGTTCTACTAGAAAGTTCTCCATAGACCTTTTTGGCTAATCAGCATTTATGCATCTTCAGCACAGAGAGCAACTGAACTCTCTGAGGTCATGGTGACACTGTCAGACACTTTCTCAAATCCTTACTGAAAAATACTGTCATTATGATTTTCACTTGCCATTAATTCCCAGTTGCCTAATTTAGTAGGGTTGAAAGCAGTCCCCCCAGTACTAATTGGGATACATTTTTAATTTAATAGTCTGTTGCACTCCAGTTTTAGGTTTTTTTCCTCCCAGCAAATCAATGCTCTCATTATTTGTTAACTGCAAGGAGCTCAGGGGCTCACTGTTTAGAGGCCTAAAATAAGATAGCCTCTTGCTTAAATGTCTTGGTTTAAAAAGAATCAGCAATATATACATCAGAGAGCAGATTTCTTTAATACAGTTAAGATTTTCTTTCAAAAAAAGGTAGAATACGGTCTTTTGTTCTGTCTTGAATAGGGTAACAACTATGGGCTCAGTTAACAAAATTTAGCTGTTTCATTCCTACCAGGAACAGGTAGCACCACAAAAATCCACACTTGCTCTGCACTAAGGACAGGATTTTATCCCCTAATATGAATACACCAGATCCTCACAGATGACACTTCAGTACGGCTATCACAGTAAACTCAACTGGGGAATATTTGCTACAAAATGTTATTCACTGTGCAACAATGCAGAACCTTAATTCTCAAATTTATGCTAAGAAGAACTTGGATTCTTAAATTAAGAGATCTGTCCTGTCTGTATAGTCAGGACCTTACAGAAGAAACATAAGTATTACACAGAAAATATTTACTGTCATAGCAATGGCAGACTGCCCAAACCTGCACAACTACACTTTTCTATATAGTACTCTTGTAGTACTTGGAGTAAACCAATATAAGTGACATTAAAACTACTTGATTTTCTGGTTTTGCTTTGATTTTCACCCAGATTCAAATCTCATTTCAGTCAAAAGGTTCTAATGGTTTCTGTAAGAATTAGAAGACATCTTCACACACCCAAAATAGAGTGACATGTTCTTTCTCAGTCAATATCTCTATTTTTCTTGTAAGCAGCTTCTACAGCTTCTGTTGCTTTTAGGGGGAAGTAAGGAAAGTTCAGAGGTAAAGAGGTTTTAGAGACATGGTAGAATCTACATAAAGACTAGATACTACTGGATGTATTGAGCAAAAGAAATCTCATCTGATGTCAAAGCCCATACATTTTACAACCTTAATTCAGTATACATAGCCTGCATTATGCCAAAAATTAGGTTTGGTTTTCTTCCTACTTACTGGAGTCATAAGGCAAATACAGTCATTATGATAAAAGCCAGCAACACATAAATGCTCTTTTGGTATTCCGTGTATGCAGCACTATTCTTCCTGCTTTGCAGTGGAAGTGTGCATGTACTTTTCCAAATGCCAAATTACTTACTTAACCTAAAGAATAAGGTTGATGCTACCCCACTGTTTTAAACACAAACTGAACTGGACAGGAAGGTAGCAGCCTTAAAGGGCAAAACGTGGAACTAAGCAACAGCAGATACGTGGTTGAAAGTATGAGATTCAAGCAATACATATGCTGTGAGCAAAAAGTTCATATAAACTCATACCTTACAATGGTGAGTATGAAATACCCTTTTTTCCTTGATTGCAGAAAGCTTCAGATGAACCCCACATTCTTCTTTGATACTAAACACTGATCCCAACTGATCCAAAACTAGTCAGGTTTCCCTAGTTCCAGTCTTTATAAAACTCATGTGCTTATTCCATCATCCAAACAGTGAATATTCTATGATTACTTTGCATACATAAATTAGTACAGATCAAATCAACATCCTGTTCTTTTTAGGAGAGAAATCGTGAAATTACTCCACAGAAAGAGAAGGCTTCACTGCTGGGACAAGAAGACAGCCTTGGTTTTCTGCTCCTCTCTTACTCAGCCATACCAGGCAATTGCTTAATTGATTCTATCATAATTTGAGCCAAACATACATGTAGTGGAACTGACTGACATGAGAGAGATGGAGCTCTTAATTTGCCAGAGGTTCTTAAACAGGTTTGTCTGTGCTGCCAGAGTAGCTGCTAAACCCTCTGTATCCATCCTTGCAGCTCCTGAAACAACGAGCATGTAGCAGCATAATCATGGGGCAGCCTGATGTTACTGACAGAAGGGAGAGGTTTTTTCTTCTCTAAATCTGTATTCACATCAGCTAAGTGAGCATCTTATGATGTCAGAAAACTATATACAAATTATTGTAGTCAGAGATTTACTGAGCTAAAGGTTAGGTGTAAATGCTACAATTGTATTATTTATAACACGAGATAATTGAAACTGACTGAGGAACAGACATGTTTCTTCAATACAGTAAAACACATACAAAGACAGAACATCAGTTTATCTGCTTTTGCAGCACCTGTCACCACAAACACACCCATTTCAGGATCTTTCTCCCTCCTCTGTGTCACCACTTAACAGAGTCGATTTAAAGACCAATAATCAGGCAATTAAAAGGTGTAAGGAATGGTCCTACATGAAAGATGACCTGGGACTTATGACTTTAATCTCCAAAAATAGCTGTGCCACATAGACAAACCAGCTCTGGTGCCCACCTGGCAGAGATTGGGGTCCAAGAGGCTGATATCTGATAGGACTGAGCTAGGAAACCTACCAACCAAACCAAACCAATCATACCCTCTTACAACTATAAACACACTGAAGTAATTCCAGTTTCCTCCTGTTCTTTCAGGGGGTTAGAAAGGAAATAAAAATTAATACTATTTTCCTTGTACTAGTTACTACCTGGGCAGTACTTCTTCACAAGTGTGATGAGCTTGCAGTGCTCTCAGCTCCAGGCCTGCACTTCATCCCCAAAGTTACTTTCCTTCTACACTCCAACTGCTTTGATACTGAGTACTTGAAGATTCATAATACCCACAGAAGTGGGAACTGCAAAGATGCACAAGGTATGTTGTTATTCCTTCCCTCAGGACACACGGGAGGCTAGAACTGCAAAATTTGACAGTGCATCAATGAAAGTTTGGCACTCTGATCCATTGGGAAAAGTCCAGTTTAATCTATAAGAACATATACATTAAAAAAAAAAATATTAAATCTTTGTGTGCAAAACTGCATGTCACAGTGTTCTTCAAGTACCACCCATGAACAGAGAGCAGTGACTGTCATCTGTAGGATTTTCCATTCATTATCTAGAGAAGTAAAATGTGACACTATTGTGTCATTTATCAAATATAAAGCAAAGTTACCAACACATATATTTGCCATATATAAAACAAGTCTCAAAAATTATCTATTCTTACTGTTTTATAAGGTTACACTAATAGACCCATGGTTTGTGGGCCATAAAAATCCAGCATTCAGACTTCGAATATTTCCCAGTAGAAGACATGCTTGCAAAAGCTGCATCCTTCATATGCTCCACTTACTGCATGGACTGAAGTAAGTGTCTAGGAAAAAGTAGATTTCATGCCTTTTGGAAAAAAAACAAAACAAAACAAAGCAGGTGATAATCTGCTTTTACACAACAACACTCAGCTTAAAAAAAAAAAACATTTGCAGGGGAATGGGAGTCAGTATGTGACTTCCTTTATTAGACAAGTTGCAAAAGCCCTCTGATCTACTATAACCAACATTAAACTTTTATCTTTATCTTGTTTAGATATAAAACAAGAGAAACTTGACACCTCACTGTAGTTTGCCCTATAAACTAGGAGTCAAACATTATACCTGAAAGGCAGTACAACCTAAAGGAACATCAGTCAACTGAGAAACTGTGAGCTTTGATCCACTTTCTGCACTTTCTGCTTCATTGCATCAGGTAATCTCTTCAACCTGAAGATACCTTCTCCACCCCTACTCCACGTCTATCCAGCTTATTCAAATAGTAAGTCTTCAGAACAAATGACTCCTGCAAGTGATTTCTGTCACTCACGTTCAGCAGGGACAGCTGAGGCAATGCCTCTTCTTCCATCCCTCCTCTATTGTCACTTTATGAGGATACACGGAACAAGTATTCCGTTATGAACTTCCCTAAGTTACCACTAGAAGTGTTAAAATAAATTTCTTTAAGGTAATTTATCTTAACAGTCTGTGATGGAAATTTTTGTGACCAGAAGCAGTCACACATCATGCTCTAACTTTCCCAACCTGAAAAAGCAGCCAGGTGGAAAATGGAGAGCTGTAACTGCCTTCAGCCCATAATAGCTTCTTTCATTTGCAGCATCACATGCCTATGCAAAATTCCCAGTGTGCCTTTCAATCAATGCCTTTAGGTCACTGTTAATGTATTAAAACCCCAAGAAATTATTACAATTTAGTGAAATATTAAACAAAGAAAATTCACAAGATTTTTTTTTTTTGCAGTTTCATATCACATGAAATTGTGTACTAAGTCTGTGTGCTATTAAATCATTCTTTTCTGAAATGTCTTGAGCCATTTTATGCTAAAAGGAAACCATGTCTAACCTCTGCTACACAGCAATACAGTAGATTTCATTTTGCCTTCCATATAGCACTTGCATTGCTACTGAGCTACAACTTTAAAAAACAGGACAGTCAAATTCTACTACTCAAAAAGCTGCAAATTTCTCTGTAAGCAGAAAGAGGCTGGAAAAGAAATTTGCAGCTTTCTGAGGAGTTAGACTGTCCAGCTGTTCAAAGTCTGTAGCCCAATCCACAGTACTCTGACGCTGAAGCTTGGTGCCTGACCCTACAGAGATTCAATGAAAAGATTTGACAGCAGCCTTCCAGTACCTGGAAGGGCATACAGGGAGGGACTTCTCACAAGAGCATGTAGTGATGGGAGAAGGGGTAATGGTTTTAAGCTGGAAAAGGGTAGATTTAGGTTAGACATTAGAAAGAAATTCTTTAGCATGACAGTGGTGAGACACTGGCACAGGTTGCCTGCCCAGGGAAGTTGTGGATGCCCCATCCCTGGAAGTGTTCAAGGAAAGGCTAAATGGGGCTTTGAGCAACCTGGTCAAGTGGAAAGTGCCCCTGCACATACAGGGGGGGTTGAACTCGGTGACATTTAAAGTCACTTCCAGCTGAAACTGCTTTACAATTCTATGACTTGCCATGGTTATCTGTCAAGCTTTATTGCTAAGCTATCTTCCAACCCAAAGCCCACGTGCTGCCAATTTCATAGCGTTTCAGGGTTGCTGCTCCCTGGCTACGACAGTGGCATCATCAGAAAATAAATCATCAGAAAATAGAACTCCAGTGGCGTCATCAGAAAATAAAGCTCCAAGAGGTGTCCTTGTCACAAGCCTCCCCTGTTGAGAAACCAGAGAACTTGGTTTGCTTTCCTCCCCACACCTCAGCACGTTTTTCTGCACTGCAGAGTGGCACGCTTCTGTTGAATGCTTCCAAAATAGTATCACACCGTTATTTTTATACAATAAGGAAAAGATAATTTTTGTTTTAATCAAAAGGCTTCACTATCACACTTCGGAAGCAAATAGGAGCTGCCTTCTACCGCGAAGCAGGGGCACCTTTTCATCAGCCTTCATCATTGCGAAGAAGCCTGGTGCCACCGAGTGGCTAAGAGGAAAAAGACATCGCTTGGTGAAAAGCAGAAAACCTGTGGATCCTGGTTCTTAGGCATTTCCCAAAAGAATGGCTTTCAACTGAAGTTGTCAGTCTGTTTGTGTTAAGTAAAGAGGGTAATCAAAAATTAACTTCTAGGCACAACAATCAAAAGAATCTTCCTCTATCTCTGAAAGCAACAAGTGGGAAACTGATACGACAGCGTGATCACCTTCAGTTATTGCCTCAGGGTTTTGTGTCATAAATTTAAACTATAATGGAAAGGTATATGAATTTAAATGTTAATGCTGCTAAGAATTTAAGAAGCACATCATTTTTGTTGTTATCAGTGGTGAACCTGATAGCTTTCTGGCATACTTTTAATTTAACTCTCTGGGCAGGAGTTCCAACCTGCTTTCTCTGTTGAGTTTCAAACACACACACACACACACACACACACACACACACACAGAGGCTTTCTTTTCAAAGTACAAATAACATGATTATATAGTACTGCTTCTGCCTTTTATATATAAAATTTGTACTTCAAAATTTCACTTAAAAATCCTTTTAAATAATGAATTAAAGTTATGCCAAAAGGATTTTTAAATCCCCAAAACAAAGTCTCACTTAAAAAAAACACAACTTGTGACTTACAATCACTTTTTTTGCTGTTTATTTCATCATAAGAACTCTTAAATTGGGCAGAATGTTGTTATGGGACTATGACCCACTAAGGGTGATTTGAAGGTACTGTGAAAGAAGACAATGTTTAAGTTCTTTAGAGGTGACATTTTCTCTTACTAATATGAAAAAAGAACAAATGAGGATAACAAATGTGACAGCTTTCAGTATCTATATACATTATATCTCGTGGCTATGCAATTGTACCATGTCAATATTGTAGATTGCTCTGTACCATTACCAAGAAAAATAATTATTCAGGCTGGAGAACTCTGTCTTCTGCTTATAGACAGTACTCAAAACATTGATAGTTTCTCCTACTAGCTGATGGCTTCAACTCAAGCACAATGCAAAGAAAAATTATGTCTTCAGATTCATTTTTGTGTACTAAAAACTCCTTCCACTCAACTCAGAGAAAGTAACAGCCTCTGACATAAGCAAATAAGTTGCTAAACAGTGCATTTGTTGTTGTTTTTTTTAATATTAGGAGGTAGTTAAAATTCTATATCAAGATAATTATTCATAGACTATCTGTACACTCAGAAAAGAACTCCTAATTTAATCTCTACAGTCTAACTAAATAATCACTGCTGCTTTTTAACTGATAATACAGCCCTTAACACAATGTGATACCAATGGAAGTAAAAGAAAAAGGTTGCAGGAGGAGCTAAAAGTGTCCTTCCCTTAGGTTTTGGGAGGTAAGCAAGAAGGCAGAATGAGGCTTTACACAGCAGTGCATGGCTCAGTGACAAGAGGTAACACAGACATACATTGGGACAAAGAGTTCACATTGGTGACTGATGGATGGAAACTCATTTCCCACGATGCCAGCCAGGTACTGAAACAGGACCTTGGAGCTGTGCATTCTCCTCACTTGGAGGCTTTCAAGACCCGGATGGATCAAGTCCCAAGCAACTCTGATCTCACACCTGGCCCAGCTGTGAGCATGAGGTCAGACCAGTAACCTCATACAGTCCCTTTCAGCCCCAATGATCCTGTGATTCTACAAGAAGCTACATGCATAAGGCCCACAGAGACAAGAGATCTATCTTCCTAATCAGTATTTTCAATTAAGCTCATAAAAGAGAGCAAGACAGGAAAAAAAAGTACAAACCATCACAAGTCAAGATAAGGAGTTTCCAAAAGGAACATTTGGAAAATAAACTTGACTGAAAAATAGCAAAATAAGTACATTGCTGTTTATCATGTGAGCTAATTTTCCAGTACTGATAAGGTAATAAAATTTGAGTTCCTTTTCACAGCCCCTGCTGTATTAAATACAAGCGGAGGTTCCCATCTGTAAAAGCCCAGAGATTTCCTCAGAATTTATTAGGGCAAGTTAAATGGGATTTCTTACCAAATAAAGTTACCCTCACAGCGATATCTAAGAAAGAATTGGCAATCTTCCAGATATAAAATATTCCTTGTTACACATTTTTTTTTTTTTTAACATCAGTTTAGATGGTGTGGTTTGAATCAAGAGAAGTCCTTCCCCATCTACACTTGTATGTAAAGCCTGTGAAAGCTTGACTTCTAGTCAGGGGAACATTGAATCTTCTGAGTTCCTAGTTCATGGCTGAGGACCAATTAAAAATACAAATCAGTATTAACAGAAGACACTGTGCAGAGTAGAGGTTCATTCATCCAACATTCAAATAAGCTACCAAGCATCCTCTCCATTCTGTGGCTGTTTCATGAACAGAATTCTAAAACCATTCTCCTTTCCAGAGCTGGACTTCCAAATATGAATTTGAAATACAAGCTATGAAATTACTTTATGACAACATAGTTTCTCATTATACTACTGCTGAAGGAAAATTTCAAACCTATTTGCATCCGCTGATATAATATGGGATTATGTTTTACTTTGACAGGTAAGGGAGTTATTAACACTACTAAATTTTAAGAATAAAAGTTAGCAAAAAAATAAAGATTTTAAGTCTCTGGAATTAATTTTGAAGCTTGATTACAGTATCTGGACAGCAAATTTTAATGAACAGCAAAACTCTCTACATGAACTTGGGCTTTGTACAAAGGTATATTACAAGAGGTCCACAATGTAGTAAGTGCTCTGCAAATTTATCAACAGGTGATGTAGTATAAGGTGGTGACTTGTTCATTGATTCAGCTGTTTGGTAAAGACAAAAAATTCCATGCAAGAAATTCCATTCCCTCAGACTGTCCTGCCATCTCACAGACTTGTAAATTAATAAAATAATAATCCAAGAACAAAATTTCCAGCTATTTCTTACCCATATATAGGAGTCATGAAACTCCTTTAAACAGAAGTTGGCTTTCAGAACACAGATGTCACACTTTACCAGCCTAAAATGCAAACAAGGGTTTTTGGACTGGTACAATGAATTGACCAACAGGAGCCAGGAACAAAACCAAGAAACAGAACTTTTGAAATTATTCATTATTAATGAAGTGACTTCCCCAACAGTGCAGTCTCCAATAAAAAAATACTTCGACCATCAAGGGGTAAGTGGGCAGCAGAAATGTGTAACCAACAGCTCAGCACAAGTGTGATTACTGCCAAGTAAGTCTGTAACTGAGTATTTTAACATCATTGCCCCTCCGAGATGTTTTAGAAGGGCCCTTTAATTGCTCTTTTAGAGAAGTCTCTTGCCTGGCTCCAGATGGCCCCACAGCAGCCAGGAGCTGCAATTGACAATTGTACTCTGCCAGCCAAAGTGCTCTTCTCACCCTTTAGAACTGAAACAACAGCTTAGTAAAAAGGACTTTTCTGGTGAAAGAGACATTGATTAATGTCTTTGATTAAGCTCCTAGAAGCTAAAGTTCTGATGTAAATCCACTGAAATATCCTTTCTTTTAAGACAAAAAAAATTCAGATTCTTCCTATCCCATTTCACTTCAAGCAGGATATTCAGCCCTTGTTTCCCCAACTTCCTGACAGTCTAGCACAGACATAAGCATGTGTTTTCCTCTCCTTACTATCAATGTGACATTTCACATGTTTCTGTTTGTTTGTATGTTTGTTTGGGGGGGTGAGAGGGGTGGGGTGGGGTGGTTTTGTTGGGTTTTTTTGGCTTTTGAGTTTTCATTTTAGATGTTCTTTTTAGACAGAACAAAGATGTTTCTGATTTTTCAGAAGTGAAATCACAGACATAGTCAAATTCTACATGATCACAAAGAAGTTTCACATCATCAAGGACCAAATCTTCTGTCTTCTTAAAAACTGTCCAGTGATGTTGAAGAGGACACTTATAATTTGCCTTATAATTTGAACAACAAGCATGATTTGACCATATGGAATCACCAGAAATTCCAGTTCTGACTCAGATGGTTTGATGACCATCCAATCCCAGTACCAGTGTCAACACTCTCACCAAAGCAAAGCTCAGCAAGCATCTAAGTTTTAGACTAGTCTAATTTTTGAACTCAGGATCCACAAAATTCAAGATATGCACTACAATAAGGAGGCAGATATGATGTTTTCCCAAAAACACAGAGAGCTTTTCCTGACATAGCACAGTAAAATAGAAATCCAAGGCCTCCATTCCTGTGATACAGCCAATTCTTCCTATGAACACAGTTTTATCAAATGGGCTTCTCACTGAGTTTTAGTTTGAGTAAAGAAAGGTCTCCAAGTAGTGTTATGACTACTTTTGTAGTACTAGGCTTCAGCCCAAGAGATATTCCCCTCTGAAGACAGAGCATTTGTTTAAAAAGCTGCACTTTGGTCAGTGGTCATCACAGACATTAAAATAAAACAAGTATTACCTTGGTGACAAGCAGATGGTTTAGGGCTGAGGGAACAAATGACCCACATAGAGTGTTACATCAGCACATCATTAAAATGAAGTTCTGATCCGAAATTAATCGCATTCTCATAAGGTGGCACATTGACTAATAAGAAAAAGTACTTGCTGGAGGCTGCAATTTTTTCCTTTTAGTAATGCTTCTGCTCATTCCAATTATTCCCTTGAGCACCACAGCAGAGTATTTAATCAAGGGTAGAAAAAGAAAGGGAATAGAAAATGAAGTGGTAAATGGGGGCGGGAGAGGGGAGTATAACTGGACACCATTAGCAGACTTATCTCCAGTCTTAAAATACTGGATATTTTTCCTCTAAACTGCAGATAAGACATTCAGTGAACACTAATACACCACCTAAAATTCAAGCTACTTGATAAATTTATTACTGCCAGACTTTCAGACAATTCTGTAAAGTAAAGAATAACCTCACATAATAATATTTTGTGGGAGGGCTTAAAACAATTCTTTTTTCCTTGAAAGATTTCCCCAGTATTTTGGGGAAAGAGAAATAATGCAAATTCAATTTCTGAACACAAGGTCAGTTACCACCTTTTCCCCTCATTAAGAAACCTATAAAAAGCACTTTCATACTCGGGCACAGTTTCAGATTGCTTCACTTCCATTTAAGCCATTCTACCCAGTTTTTAATTTTGCTGGGTGGCTCAGTGCTCCACAGTGGCAACAGGATGTACTTAAAGGCAGAGGAATCTAGTGGAATTAAATATGATGGATCCTGAAACAACTGAAGCCTCAAATCAGAAAATTTTGCTCCCGGAAAAAGAGAGTGGGAATAAATCAATTTGGTGGAAAAAACAGACACTTAGCTTTCCACCAGTTTGCTGGTGTGCTTCCATACCTTTGTATATGAAAATAGAGGAAGTTTGTAAAATGTCATAGTAGGAAATTTCTAAAAACACACTGGTTGCTAAAGTTAAAGGAAAAATCTCTAAGACATTTCTAGTATAGTTTTCCTGAATGACTGTAATGCAAAGACATGCACTATGACAACTGTTATTTCTGGACATTTGAACTCCTGACAAATTCATATCATTGAATACACATCCATGCACACATAATCTAATCTCTTAATTTCACACACAAATAAGCATCCCAGAATCTCTCTTAGACAGAACATATGGGCCCAATGATTTAACAGCAATGACTGCTATCAAATGGGAAAGGTACTTTCAGTTAATGGTGATCTAATAGGACTTTAAATGAGTATTTCAGGTTCTGTAAAATACAAGATTCTCTGGTTTGGGCTCCTCTAAAAACAAGTTTCCTTCCTCCTCCACTCCTGTGACTCATGCAGACAATAAATGAATTGGCTTTTGAAAAACCTTCCTGCTGTCACTTTGCATCTTATACTTACATCAACCTTACCTACTGAAAAGTCATGCTGAACCTTCATAGCTGCCCATAGAGTGCACGGCACCTAACTCAGAATCATAGAAAGTTGTAAAGAGACTAAAGCACATTCAAAGAACTTAATGAGTCAAGTCTGCTACTCCAAGGCCATAAGAAATACATTTATAACTTCTATCCACTGCTTATCCAACCTGTTCCTAGAGATGGTGATTCCAGACATTCCCAGTCAAACCACATCTCTTTTTTTACAACCCCTATCAGAAAGCATTTCTTAATACATATCCTAGACCATCCTTAATGCTAATTAAGACAAATACTTACTGTCTTAATACTTACTATCATTCTGAATACAGAGAGAAGACTATTTCCTCCTTCTTTCCAACAGACTTTAATGTATTTTAACCTAAGTATTACTTTCTCCTCAAATTTTGCTTCTTAGGTTATCTGACCTTGAAACATTCAAATATTGCCCAGAGTTTTTTCTGATCATTCAAATTGCTTCTCCCTCCCCCATGCTTCAGCAATGTTTGAGATATGGGTGCCCAAACTGAACACAATACTCTACATTTAAAACACAAGCCCTGTTTCTGTGTTCCAAAATTAGAGAGTATCTCTCCTAAATGCAGAGTTTATCAGTAATAGCTGTTCAGTTATGCAAATTTTAAGACTATATTAAGTACCACTGTACAGTATACTCCTTAAATCAGGATACAAATATTAAGACTAAGATATATGCAAAATAATTCAGGACTTACAGATACTAAGTTCTATGATAGATACAGACTTACAGATGCTAAGTCATGCAGCACTACAAACTGAATAATCATCTCCTTAAATTCTTGAGTAAACAGGCACAATATATTAAAAAAAAAACCCAAACAAAAACCCCCCAAAAAACTTCAGCATAATAAAAAGCATTAAAAGGAAAACCATCAAGAAACACAAAGGCACCAACAAACTAGATGTGCTAGAGCACAACTAAGCTAAAGAATAGAGACATTAAGACATGACAGATGATAAAGACAAGTTCTGAGTGCAAAGGGGAAAAGACAAGCAAAGGTTGCTCAGTATCTGACTTCTGTTGGGTATTTCTGGGCTGCCATTTATCAATCTGTATCAGGTCTGTAACACCAGTCACCCTGGTGTCAGCATTTTTTTCTGTCACTATTAACTTGCCCATGTCTTTCATAGCTAGTTTTTGGGAGATAGATTTTATTGTAACACTATACCAAACTATCTTAGTTCTGGAAGAATGCTAGAACTAATGAAAGCAAATTAGTAGCTTTAAAAAAATAAAATAAATAAAAAAGTATATATTTTAATACAAAAGGAGGCTATAGATGGGGTTTGGAAGGATGTCCTAGCAAAGGAGCAAACTTCTACTGCTCTCTTCCACTGCTGTGATAACCACAGGACTGAGCCTGTCTTCTCATATTTAGACAGACTTCTCCTGGTTATAAGCCCAGGACATACAACCACTAAGGGCTCACACTGCCAGCCAGCAATGTGATTAGTTCTGCTAGACCAAGTTTAATATAACTAGAAAACCATGTTCTAGAAAACACTGTTTCATGATTGGCACCTGAAGCATCAATATTTTTGTAGCACTTTACTTACCTGTGACAGGCTACACAGAGCTCAGCATTTCTCTCTATTAACCTATAAAAGTGTGGTTTATTATTACACTGGTGAGTGAAAAACTAACTAGCTCACAGTATAACATACTTCTAGTATTGCAAACCCAAACTCAGGTTTCTTATCTGCAGTTCTGCAGCCTGCACTGATTGGAAGGTTAGAGCAGAGCCCAGAAAGAGAAGATTGCTCCCCTGGGGATGGAATTTCCTTAACTTGATCAAGGGTTGTATTAAAGCATTAAGTAAAACCTGTCTTTTGCACAGACACTCAAACATAAAATTCATTATTTTGGACAAAAGCATTGACAAAAACAACATATGAACACAAAAGCAAGTAAACCCATATAGAAGTGCAAGCTATGAGTCCTGCACCTCAGTGAATGCACAGAATTAACAGTAGATTACTCTTCATCCTCCAGGGAGGAATTCAAGGGGGTTTTATTCCTCTTTTTTAACATTGTCTTCTTTCTTTAAAAAAACAAATATATAAAAGGCATGAAAACTAACCCCTGCAGATCTGTACACTGCAGAGAAATTCAAAAGCTCCATTCTGTCCATCTTTCCTTTTAGTATGACTCAGATACCATTATTTCATGTTCATGGGTAAAATAAACTAAAGATAAAATTCACCACTCTTAATTGCCACTGAGGTCCTGTTTACAAGAGTTTCACAACTGATCTCAATAA
The DNA here is from genome assembly GCF_003957555.1 of Calypte anna. Classification (NCBI taxonomy): domain Eukaryota; kingdom Metazoa; phylum Chordata; class Aves; order Apodiformes; family Trochilidae; genus Calypte; species Calypte anna. The sequence continues at coordinate 36,117,338 of NC_044248.1, read as the reverse complement.
AAGTTAACAGTGTGGAAAAAAAGTTTGATCAAGTGATCTGGGGAAAAAATCACTCTTCAACTTTGAGCACACAAAATAGATTAAGCATAAAACTAGCATTTTTTTACACAGGCTACTAAAGAGACCAAAAATGGGGTGATGGCATGTTTGGGTTTTAGTTATATTAATAAAACCATAGACTTCTGGGACCCTGCCATAAATAGCTGCTTCCCTACTCGTATTTGATATTTCCAGAGATATATTTGTTTTTCCAGAAAAGCAAAACTCATTTGAAAAAGCAAGATTTCTTATTATAACACTTTAACCACTTTTGACTGAATGTTAACAGTGATTCCACTCCACTTCATGGTTTCTGATGTCCCAGGGACCTGCACTGTCAAATCACATCTGAAGTATAAGATGCAACTGGCTTCAGATGTCTCCTCCTTCAAGTAGTACCTCTGGAGGCACCATTCAGGCAAGGCCTTGCTTTTCTTACCAAACATAATATTCATCCTCACACTGGTGGTTTTTACATCCAAACTGTTGTATATTGCAAGGAGACAACAAGGTGCTTCAGGTTCAGTTCAGCAACTGCAGGTTTAATGGTAAATTTTGACACATTTACACAGAGAACAAGAAATGCAAAACCTAATAGCAGATACTTCTAAAATCCCCAAACCTGGTGCACACACAAACTGTACCTCTGACACTATCCCAACAGCCTCTAATTGCCAAAGAAACAGATTAATAGTTAATCATCCAGGTACTTTGCTAGATGTTTTCTTACAAGTCTGCTTTATCAAATTTATTCTGCATACACATAATTTTCTGTTCCAGATAAAGAGCTTAGGTTCAGCTCACTGATGCCTGCAGGCTAACTGGAGTCAGAGTTTTCAATTTCAACCTAAGATTGGATGTGCATGGCCAGTCAATGCACCACAAACCTCATTTTTTCTCTCTAGTAATATAAATACAATAAAGCCAGTCAGGGTAATGGAGGTTTTCACTCTAGAACAAGGTTAGCTGGGTAGATAGCTGGTTGCTTTTTAAATGCAACAGGAAAGAGTTAAGAAGATATTTTTCTTCCCACACTAAGGAAAGCAAAGATTTTCCTTAAAAAAAAACATGTAAATACATCCTTCACCCAAGAGAATATAAATACTTGAAATAAATATTACACAGAAATGTAAAAAAAAAAAAAAAAAAAAAGGTGGTGGTTCTATTTATTGCTTGTAAGGCTAAGAGGAAAAAAAATTACTTTTCTCTTGATAAATGCTACTGGGCTGAAATGTCAGTAGCCTCATAAAACAAACTGATACCTATAAATTAGCTGTGACGTTTCTAATGAATGGAAAATAAATTCTGAACAATGTAATAGTAACTTTACATGTTGATTCAATGTTTGGAAGTATATTTCCAGTCTCCAAACCACCAGAAATCTATAGAACTGTATCAGTAATAATCTGAAGAATATAATATGAAGTAGCTACCTCAGAATTACAAGCATAAATCCTTGTCTTTTCTTTGTCAGGCATGCATACACAGCTGCTTCTGATTCTACTTATTACAGCCAAATCCAGAATTCATTCAGGCTTTCAGCTCTCACATACATTCAGATACTAAACTGGAAAAGATAGACTAAGAGATAGCAAAATCCTCCAGGAAAATAACTTTCAGCACCTTATGCTACCAAGGAGATAATTCCAGCATCTTCAGAGTCAGCACAATGGCTGTATTACTTTTTTTCAAATGGGTAGGAAAAAAAAAAAAAAAAAAAGTATTTTACCAATGTAGCTGAAGCTAGCAGCAAGCCTGTAGGAGAGGATAAGGGAGAGCCTTCCAGTTCCTCATCTTTTCACAAACTACAGTGACAGGCATAGCAAAGCAAAGCCCTTCTCCAAGAAATGTCAGCTCAAAAAATCTACCAAGTTTTTTTACTATCCTTTCACTGTCCTATCTCAGAAAAAGAAGACTTTCATTCTATACTAAATAGAGCACAATTAGCATTTCTCTGAACTTCTTTCTCACAATTATGGTAAAAAAACTCATACTATGCAAAGATACAGACAGAATTATGACAAAAATTTTAAAATGTGTACATTAGTATAACCATGCTACAAGTTTTGTACAGATATAAAGGCAATGCTGTGACTATAAAGAGTCTGCAAGTTAAGAGATCACAAAACAAGGCTCCATCAGTCCTGGACACTGGTAACAGAAATGGAAAATCAACATCAGCATGACTGACAGTGTTCTGTTAATGACTGTGATGGAGAGCTCCAAGTGAGGAAGTTCTAAATAAAAAGAATTTAAAGTCACAGCAAATTTAAAAAAAAAAAAAAAAAAAAAAAAAAAAAAAAAAAAAAAAAAAGGAGGAGACACACAGGAAAACAAGCTATAAATTTCTTCTTACAACATTGAGCTTCCTATTTAAATGGATGTATTTGTATTAAGGAAACAAAAGTCTGCATTATGTTCTCAGTGAACTGTAACCACACGTAATGCTATGAGCATTAGTGGGGTAGCAAACTATGCAGAATGACAATAAATGTAATTATTTATATTTTTATACCTTTATGTCTAATTACAATGCACTGTTGATCCTTCTTCCCTTCTTTTCACACAGTGCTTATACTGTTGCAAGGAAGGACAGAAGGAAGGACCCTTTAAGTCCTAGAGGTCCTTGTTATGAGGTGTTCACTTTCAAAGACTTCCAATAATTTGTATTTCTTGAACATGTAATGGGTGAAGTGTGGTCTGTCTATGAAGCCTAAAACAGATTTCAGCCTGGAATTAGCAAGCAGGAACACTGAAGTATACAATATAGTGCTATATAATATGCATATATTTAGAAATAAATCTCAAAGGCAGCAGCAAACCAAGTTACCCTAATGTACAACTCAACAAAGGGAAACAGGAAATGAAGGAGTAATATCTGCTCTCTAAATATTAACCTGTGAAATCCTTGCCTGTTATTTCCATGTTCTTTTTACTTCAACCTGTATTTTCAGCTTATTAACTAAATTGAGATAAAATTTGCTCTGCCTTAGAAAGATATTAAAATACATGTTTACAGTGCCACTCATCTCCTTCCTACTCCTCGTTCACTCTTTTCCAACCCTCTGTGAGTGACCAATGGTACAGCAATCAGTTTTTATATTAGATTCTTTTTCAAGCAGTAGGAAAATTTACAGTAACAACTTCCTTTCAGTCTTTTTGCAAAAAATAAGAAAAAAAATATTGTATTCCTGCATGCACTTTTGAGACCAATGCTACTTTTTGCTTTTCCTGACCTGTTCTTCCTAGAGAGTATGTTTGGGAAAAAAAGAAAAAAGGCTTTAAGTACTGTATTTAACGTAGTATTTTACTTTCTTGGGCAAAAAGGAATCTAATTCCTAAGTGACTGACATTTCTCAGTTAATGCCATTAAGCTTTTATTTACACATCAGAAATATTTCTTGTGCTTCTTCACATGTTTCAATTCCAGAAATACACAATAGGAGGGTACAGTATCAGTTCAATTTATGCAAGAATTTAGAAAAATATCACCTCATTAAAAAGAAGCCTCTTATTAAATTTGTACTAATTATTTTCTGGAGTTGGAAAAAACAAAAAAAATAAACAAAAGCAAGCAAGCAAACAAAAACAAACAAACAAACCTACACTGAGGAAAAGGATCAAGTGGAGCATAAAATAAATAATCTAAACTGCAGATGTTTTCAAGCATTTGACAGTGCAAATTATATTTGAATGTCATGAAGAACGATGGTATTGCTCCTTACCTATATCCAACCTTTTACACCTTGTCTTTCCTCCTGCCATATTACAGTTGATTTTATTAGTTATCAAATACATTACTTCAGTTCTAATAAGAAATTCAATCTTAAGACCAAATTGCATATTCTGTTTCCTCGAGCATCACAGTATACAAAAATGGAAGATTTATTTTTTCCAAGGTTACAGAACCTTACTTCAAATAACATCAACAACTAAACCTTCCTGACATGCAATCTTAAGTATTATTAAAAAATGCTAAACCATCAATGAATTTCTGAGCAACAGTTGTAGAAGTCAGTCCTAGTTTCTTCTTGCAAGTCTGCAATGAATTATTTATCTGTCTGATACATAGCAGACTTCAGCTGCTTGAGATCAACTGAGATAGGTGAGGCTGGGATGAGCAGTATTGTAATTGAGCACTTCTCAGATAATTCAAATGTATTTTCAGCCATGAATGTGACCTCCCAACTTCAAAGATCATAGAGTAAAGAGAAGAAAAGTGTCCTGGAAAAAAAAGATGCTATAATTTGGTGCTATGTCCCACAGTTTATAGCATTTGTGCTGGTAGTTAACCAAAATACTTTTATTACCATGGATAATAATGATAAATAACATTCCAGGGCTGGACACTGTAATTTCTGGTTGAAATTACATCTACTTCCAATAAAGTAGTCTTCCCTCTCCTTTCCCTGAGTCTATGCTTTTACCAAATGTAACAATATTTCCAAATATTGAGCTACTAAGATGATTAAGGGAGTGGAACATCTCCCTTATGAGGAAAGGCTGAGGGAGCTGGGTCTCTTTAGTTTGGAGAAAAGGAGACTGAGGGGTGACCTCATCAATGTTTTCAAATATGTAAGGGGTGAGTGTCAGGGAGATGGAGTTAGGCTCTTCTCAGTGGTGACCAGGGATAGGACAAGGGGTAATGGGTGTAAATTGGAGCATAGGAGGTTCAAGTTGAATATTCGAAAAAATTTTTTTACTGTAAGGGTGACAGAGCCCTGGAACAGGCTGCCCAGGGGGGTTGTGGAGTCTCCTTCACTGGAGACATTCAAAACCCGCCTGGACACGTTCCTATGTGATGTACTCTAGGTGGCCCTGCTCTGGCAGGGGGGGTTGGACCAGATGATCTTTCGAGGTCCCTTCCAACCCCTATGATTCTATGATTCTATGATTCTATGATTCAAATAAACATGGATTCAAAGTAGGACAGCATAAAAAAGAGCTGTCTCACATCTATTATACCTGGCAACTCCCGTCACCATGCATAAGAAAAAAAAAGACTGAAAAAAGTGACAGAGTATTTATTTAGCTATATTAAAGAAGTCCGCACTTAATAAAATGTGCATTGTTGTGTACACAATCTCAAGTTAAATCTCAAACTGTATCAACCAGCACAAGTCAGACCAAGTTTAAAATCTGTCTCATTTACATAAGGAGTATCAAAACACCCTGCAGATATTCAAGAATCCAGCTAATTCAACAGTACAAAGAGACAAGAGGACAAGGACTATCAGGTGAAAGAAACCATGTGGTAAATTCATCACAGAGAACAATGTTCAACCCAGTTTTTTTGTTCATTTTTCATAGTGAGCCAGACTCTCAAAAACAAACCAGTCCAATGAAGCTAATTTGTTGAGGTCCTCTCAGCAGTCAGCAAGGAAAAACAGACTTCCATGGTTTTTTGAAAGGTAGATGAAATTAGCCACTGTTAAGGTATCTCTGGGAAGAAGAGCCTTTACCTCCACTCACTACAAAATAGACATGGAAAATTAACCATGACTTCAAGTTTCACAAAAATCAGTACCACTGGGTACATGCTAGCCAAGATCACAGAGGACAAGATGTCTAATGTTGGGAGATGAGAAGACTTGAATACATGTGCAGTAGAAGTAAGACAATATATAAGGAATTTGTTTATTACACTGGAGTAAATGCAAAACATTCTTTGGAATTAGCTAGAGTTTCTCTTCCTTTAGCCCTTGGATGAAAAACTTGCTCAGTGAGAAAAAAAAAAAAAAAAATTAGAGATGCAATCTTCAGTATATAAATGAGAAATGTTGGGAAGTTATGCAAAATACAGTCAATTCTGCTTACCAGTTACAAGACAGCTTTGAAGAAATGAAGCTATTCATGCCAATCTCTCCAAGCACTTGGTTAAAGGCCAAATTCATCAAGACCTTAAAGGACAACAAGGAAAAAGCAACCAGCACAATACCTCACTGCCTGGAGCCCTACAAGAAGTTAAAAGTATGAGGAGTCTTTAGCATGGAAGAATCACCAGGGTAAATGATCTTGTATTTCAGAGAAGGAAACTGTCTGGGTGTGACACAGACCTTGAAGTGTCAGCAAACAGGCTCTCTTAAATGGGCTTAAGCATTCACATAATGGCTTTTGTTGTCCTAAAAGGGGGGACCCTTCAGGTTCACAGAGAGAGAATAAGCCAATTTGCCACCAGGGCAAACCAAAGCAAGTGCCAGATTACTGCAGCTACCAAACAGGAACAGCTGCTCTTCAGAAAGCATCCTCTTCACAAGTATTCTGTTTTTAAGGGAAGGAAAAGGAAGGAACAAGTCAAGCACAATAAAAAATTCAGTAGATAATGTCTTTGCTCACTGAAGAAGTAATCAGAAATGGCACAATAAAACCAAATAGCCCACAGATTCTCAATAACATCTGGTGCAAAACACTTCATCTCCAGGAGCCATAAAAGGTTTATCTTGCCATTCTTTTATATAGCAATATTATAAGCTTTCTGTCTTTGTGGTCTCTTCTTACCATTTACTCCTGTGGATATCTAATTTTTCTACTGTTATAAAACAAAAATTATGCTTTTAAAACATAGTCCTGCAGCCCTCACATCCACAACCGGGATATAAGGCAGAAGACTGAGTTTCAATCCTTAATCATGAGTGATGCACCTGTGATTAGCAGAGAAATTTGCAGTCAGCCCAGTCAGATCATGTACTTGCTCAATTCTTCTCTGCTGTCCACATTTCTCTGAAGAAAGGATCCTGTCAGACAGGACCTGTGAGATGGCAGCAGTCTCTGCAGCTATCACACTAAGGTACACAAAGCATCATTAATTATAACACAATCAAAGCACAAGTCCCTGAGCTCGTCACTTCCACAAATGAACTGTTCTGTTACCATGAGCACTGCCTAATAGCTTATGTCACCTCCTGCAGCACTTCCTATGCAAATGTTAGAGGAGCACTTTATAGGTTGACACTTTGAGTTAACAAGTGTAGAGAAAATAACATGACAAGTGTGTGGAAATGACACAAGTATCCCCCTTGTGCTTAGCCCCCTAATAAAGCTTGGCAGCTTTCACCTAAAAATATAAATTATGAAAACTGCCAAATTAGGAAATACACCTTTTGTTTGTTTGTTTTATAATCAAAATAAATATGAATAGGAGTTTGCAGTGAAAAGCTACAGTGGGAGTTAAGCAATAGCATCACCTTTGTAAAAAGAAGATGTATTAAAAAGTTTATTAACTAGGTATATTTTGAATTTTTCTGGTGTTCTGCTGCTTTTCCTGACTTACCTGCCTGAAAAATAGATACCTTACATTTTGCATGTGTTGGTTGAAGGCACATAAAAGTACAGAGATGAGAAACCATGAGCTGCTGGAAAACTACACTGGTAGAATTGTTGCAGCCATGATTGAATAAAGATCTATGAGAGGCAAGGTTTATTATAAGAAGTAATAAACTTTACTGGACCAATTTTGTATCTGAAAAAAACCAATCATATTGCCTGAACAGAAACACTCTGTCCACGATAATTACTTCTTACCTAAGGAACAGACCCTGGAAAGGATTTATGTGCCAAAAGCTTGTTCATTTTTTCCTCTATTTCAATTAGAGTAGTAAAATAGATTAGTTGTATTGTTCATATCTTTCTGCACGGTGATGCAGCACACCTTTTCACTAGGATAAAGAACTCCTCACATCATCTGTGGAATTCAATGCAAATGGACAACAAACAAATTAACAGATGAAGAATATTCATTTAAAGGCTAACAGACAAGCACTTAGAATCAGCAGCCTTTCCAAATGATATACATGTAGCCCTCAGACAAATAAAACCATAAAGAACAGCAGAACAGCTGAAACAAGGAAATTATGAAGTCCATTATTTCCCATAACAGATTGGAATAACTTCATCTATCATCCCACTGAACTACAACAGGAACTCCCAGCTCAGTGAATACAACTGGTAACATAAAACGTGTTGCTACCAGCACTTTATCTTCTTTAATGGATAAATAGTTGTGTTGGTTTTCCAGGAAAGAGCACATGGAGAAAATGCCAAATATGCACAAATTCAGAAAAAGCTACCCTCTCCCCTGAGCAAAATGCTTTATGAGGGATTAGATGTTTGAATGATTTGCATGAGGACTGTCTAGGTGAAATCATTAATATACTTTGAAGCAAGGAAATCTTCTTGGAAAGTAGGTACAGTATTTATTACTCTGAAAAATTCAAGTATTCACTGATATTTTAGCTATCAACTACATACAGAACAGTAAGACAGGAATGAGGTGGTGATTTTTTTACTTTCTGTACTAGTTACTTAGCAGTGTTACTCATTATCAATACTGTGTTAGAGTCAGATTCTTTTTTTACTTTTGCTTAACCCACCTTCCCTCAAAAAATGTCATACAGCCAAGCAAAAAGCCATAAACCCAATGAAAAGTCTTAAAATATTCTATAAAGATATGTTAAGACAATCTGTTCAACTGAAAAGGAGAAAAGATGAAGAAGATAACTTGGATTAAAACGTACAAGAAGACTAAAAATGTCAGGTATCACAAGATGTCCTTAATTCTAGGTACAGAAAACAAACTGAGGCCTAAGAGCTGTAAGAGCTATACCACTAATATAGCAATTAAACTTCTTTTTATTCAAATATTTTTGGTAGGGGGGTTTTTGTTTGTTTTCTGCTGTGTGTTGTTTGTTTGTTTCTTTTTTAAAGAAAAGTAAAAAGACAACACAACTATGAAATAACCTAGGAAGTGAAAGCACAGCTATTCCATCTATTTATACTTTCAATATCTTAACTCCAATACAACACATTGTCCTGGACCCAAAGGTACCTCGTAAGGTTTTATGACATTCCTTATAGAAAAAGGTCCAGGAAGAGGATCCAATGGTCCTTTCCAGCTCTAAAAATCTATTAACTTTGGTTTTTTCTGCTGAAACCTGTGGCTACATATGCACCAGGAAGTTGTATGGTATCACCTCTTGTATACACGGGAGCAAATGCTATGTTTTCCTCTACACCATGACCCCTACCATCTCTGAAGTTTGATACTTGCCTTCTGCCTTTTACCATAATAAATGCAGTTACAGGAAACAAAATAGCCTGGTTTTGGTCTAGAAATAGTACTAGTAAAAATTATTTTTACATTTAATCCATGAAAAATGTGCTAAACAGAAGGCATCTGAGGCAAAACCACAATGACTTCAGTTCATAGATATATTTCCTTTCATACTCAGGAATATCAGAGAATCAAAGGATTGTCATGGTTGAAAAATACTTCTAAGATCATCAAGGCCAACCATCAACCCTGAAAAAAAAATCCATGCCCAGTAAGCATGTCCTGAAGTGCCACCTTGAACGTGTTTTTTGAGTACCTCCACAGGGCTGGTGACTCCACCACCTCCCTGGGCAGCCTATTCTAGTGCCTGAATACTCTTACAGTGAAGAAATTCTTCCTAATATCTCCTCTAAACCTCCCCTGGTACAACTTCAGGCTGTTCCCTCTAGTCCTATCAACATTTACTTGAGTGAAAAGGCCAGCACCCACCTCAGTACAATCTCCTTTCAGTAGCTGCAGAGAGCTATGATGTCTTCTCTCAGCCTCCTTTTCTCCAAATTAAACGATCCCAGTTCTCTCAGTCTCTCCTCACAGGACTTGTTTTCCAGACCCTTCACCAGCTTTGTTGCCCTTCTCTGAACTCACTTCAGCAGCTCCATGTTTTTCTTGTAGCGAAGGGCCCAGAACTGAACACAGAACTTGAGGAGTGGCACCATCACTTGCCCTCTCCTGCTGGCCACACAATTCCTGATACAAGCCATGATGCTGTCGGCCTTCTTGGCCACCTGAGCACACTGATGGCTCATGTTCAGATGGTGGTTGACCAGCACCCCCCTTTTCTGCATCCTTTTCTGCCAGGCAGCTTTCCAGCCCCTCTTCCCCCAAGCCTGTAGTGTTGCGTGGGGTTGTTGTGACTAAAATGCAGGACCCAAAACCTGGCCTTGCCAAGCTTCATAGAACAGGCCTCAGCCCATCAATCCAGCCAGTCCAGGTCCCTCTGCAGAGCCTTCCTATCTTCAAGCAGATCAGCGCTTCCACCCAACTCTGTGTCATCTGCAGACTCACTGAGGAAGCACCCAATTCCCTCATCTAAATTGTTGATAAAGGTGTTGAACCAGACAGGCCCCAAACCTGAGCCCTGGTGAGTGACTGCCCACAGGATTTGGCTCAGTTCAGAACAAATCTCTGTGCCCTGCCATCCCCCCAGTTTTTAACTCAGTGCAGAGTATATGTGCCTATGCCAGGAGCTTCTCTAGGAAGATACTGAGGGAGACTGTGTCAAAAGCTTTGTTAAAGTCCATGTAGACAACATCCACAGCTTTTCCCTTGTCCACTTGGCAGATCACCTGGTCATAGAAGGACACCAGGTTGGTCAAGCTGGACCTGTCCTTCCTCAACCCCCACTGGCTGGGCCTGATCTCCTAGCTGTCCTTTATTCCCCATGTGAGCACACTCAAAATTAATTTCTCCACAATTTTTAATGTTAACAAGCTCAGGCTGGCAGGCCTGTAGTTCCCTGGATCCTCCTCCTGAGCCTTATTGTAGATGGGTGTCACACTGGCAAGCCTCCAGTCATCTGGGACCTCCCCTGCTAACCAAGACTGTTGATTAATGATGGAAAACAGCTTGGTGAGCTCTTTTTCCAGCTTCCTCAACACTCTCAGGTGGATTCAATCTGGTCCCATAGCCTTGTGTGTGTGCAGGTGCTGTAGCAGGTCATTAACTCCCTCATCCTGATTAGGGGGGGGGTTGTGCTGCTCTGCATCCTCATCTCCCAGCTCAGGGGGCTGAATACCCTGGGGGTGGCTGGGCTGACTATTAAAGACAGAGGCAATGAAGGCACTAAGTATTTCAGCCTTTTCCTCATCCTTGGTTGCAATGTTCTTTCCCCCCCTCCCCGTCCAATTGAGGATGAAGATTCTCCCTGGCTCTCTTTTTGTTATGTATGTATTTGTAAAAACTTTTTTTGCTAACCCTTATGACAGCGGCCAGACTGAGCTCCATCAGGGCTTTTGCCTTCCTGATTTTCCTTCTGCATGACCTAATTAGATCTACATACTCATCCTAAAATGTCTGCCCCTTCTTCCAAAGGTGGTAAGCTTTTTTTTTTTTCTCCTCTGACTCCCACCAAAAGCTCCCCGTTCAGCCACCACCTGCGCTCCCAATCCCTCCACCATTTGGCCCAGTGCACTCAAGTCCCTTTTCCTTGCCTGAGGACTTCTCTTGGCAATCTCATCACAGCCCACCTACATGACCAGTAGTGGCCATACCAGACCCAAGGGCTTCCTGGTTACATCTCTAACCTGGGCTGCAGAGACAGCATTTCAGGTCAGGCCAGCATGTTGGGCCCTTTGTTCCCCTCAGAAAATTATGTCCTACAACAATTCCCCTCCTAAATATTGTTATACATATAGTTCTATTCACATTCATCATTATTGTGAAACCACCCATAAGAGTGAATACTTTAATGATTTCAGTCTTTCTTTATAAATTGTTTGAGCTTTGAAGTGCAAAGCATGACCACTCCAAACAAATACCTATTGGCATATGGATTTCACAATCCTGGCATGCAAACTTTTTATGCAGCAACAGTATATTGAAATGGCAATCAGGTCTCAAATGAAATCCTAACTCACATTAGGATCTGCTAATGCTTTCTGCTCATCTTGAATATGAAGCTAGCCTGCATCTATCCAAAAATGTTGCCCAAAGATGCATCTTTCTATATTTGAAATACGCAGAATGGACAAAACCAGAAATTTATATTGTTCTTGGACAAACAATGCTAAGCCTGAACAAAGCCTTCAGCAGAATCTGTAGTGCCTGTGGTATTTTTGGTAAACAAATACTGTTTGCCATCACAAAAGAGAGCCAGAATAAGGAGCAATGTTTGGCAAATGAGTTCGTTCACAAACTATTAAAACTTACAATACTGACTGAAGTACCTGATCATGAGCTTTTACATATCCATAGGATCATGGGCTTTTCTTTCCTCACAACAATAAGGAAACAGTTTTTGCAGCTTTAAATGTTAGCTCCAAAAAGGAGAGCTCCATTAAACAAAATGAAATGTGCATTGCAAGGAGAACAGAGGATCCTAAACCTTTTATCAGACACCCTGCTGCATGGAATTTTTAAAAAATAAATACTGAACAACAAGTATCTTTGAAGTTCTCTAGTTAATAGACCTTACAGACCTCCTACAGTGTGGCAATAAATATGCCTCAAGAAATCAGTGTATCACTTCATACCATTTAATAAAGCCACAATTGCCTTTGTTATGCAGACTGTATAGAAGAGTGAATGCTATCCAAGAGCAAAACTATGCATTAATAGTGCCTTCCTTTCTTGTGTTAGTAAGCATAGCATCCATGCTTTGGTTCTATTCTCTTCCACCTGTAGGTCCTTCCAGTAGACAGTGGAGTTCACTTAAAGCATCAAGTTCAGACTAGTTTGGCATCCAGTTTCCAAACTCAAGTTATTAAAACAAGAACTGCTGTGATTCATGAACCATGGCTGAATGGCTGACTATTCCTTTCATTAAAAGTTCAAGATTTTTATTCATGTATCTGTATCTCTTTGAAATAAAAACCTCACAAAGACAACAGCATGCTGAGATTCCATTTCTCATCAGTGCTTAATTCAGGCAATGAGGAATCTGACATTCACAAGCCCCCATCCTAAATCTGTCTATTCTGAAGATTTCATTTGCACAGATAAGCTTTGTACCTCTCTACTCACTTCTCAATGGGTTATTTTATTTCTGAGTTTGAATCTGGGCACAGAAAAGTAAGAAAACCATTATACTTTCCCATTATTTTCTTGCTTTAGAAATACAGAGATAGATAAATAAAGATAGATTCATATTTAGGAACACTATTTTATGTAAATGAACTAGTTCTGATCATATGTTTTTACAAAACTGTGCCAGTTTCAGAAATAAAATTTACTTCTTCCCTTCTGCTCATAGAAACCTCAAAAGCAGTATGAATAGCTTGACAGCTTGTCTCTGACATAGATGTAGTTCTTGGTCATTAATTAAGATTCTTGTCTGTTTGAAAGACAGAAATTTCCCACCGCGACCAAATCATATGAAAATACCCTCTTTTTTTCACACTTTCCTTCCAATAGTAAACTTTAGAAGTGATTTCAGTGTAAAAACAAGTTATGCTGTGCATTAGTTTGTGGTTGTCTGAGAATTAATTTACATTAAGCAGACATTGTGGTACCTGAAACACACATCCTTAACATGTGCCTGAGAGCAAGCAGCATCTGAAACTAAGTGATGATTCTCAATTTCCTTTACTATTTTTACTTCCCACATTATCTCTAAAGATTGTGCACACTTCCTCTGCCATAAAAATGAAGAATACAAAGAGAAATACGCCAAGCTATAGGGAAAGTAAAATTTCCCAGAAGTTACCTTGAACCTAACTAGGGGGTGGGTGGGAATTGTTCTCACTCCATATCTAAGGGCATCAGGTTAATAGTGGAAGTGTGAACAAAGCATATTAATTAGGCCTATATGATTCCCACCATTCTCTAGTCTCCAGCATAAGGCTGTAGTTTGAAATACACTTTAGGTTAACAGCCACACCAAAAAAAGGTGTTTTCTCTACTTGCCACCTTCAGCTAGCAATGCCCGTGTGCCCTACAGCCTGGTACCACGACTACAGTCAAACAAGCCAGTCAAATCCATCCAGCTGGTGCTTGGTTATATTTGATCTCAGTGTTTTCTGACAGCTGAAGCCCCAAAGTGGAGTTAAACAGCAAAAGTACAGTATGAATAAACAGGTGACACCATATCTTTTCACAATATCCTTAGAAATATCAGTGTATTAGACACTTGGAATGATTTTCAGAAACTTACTTGTTATCTGCAGGTATACCCTCTCCTGGATACAATTCTGTCCAGAAAACAGTTTGTGGACAGTAGTGGCTTTTTTTTCCCCCCTCTCTGCCTAAATCCACTTACTACAGCCTCAGTTTTGTTCTGAAACAGTACATAAATTCATTCTAATGTGTTGCACTTGTATTTTTAGATATTGTCCTTAAGGATGTCAAATCAATAAAGTAAACAATTCATCACATAAGCCCTTAAGCACAAAGGAAAAAAATATTTCCCATGGTTTGTACCTGCCAACTAAGTAACACAAAGGTGAAATCTAAACAAGAACTGTGAACACTGTTGGACCTGGAGAATACCAGGTAAGAGAAGAAAATGGTACAGAAAAAGAAATATTGTGGTCTATTGCAAAAAAAGCACATAATTGTCACATCACAAAGAAGAAAATGTGTTTTGTATAACGACTTGAATTAACAAATAAAGGAAGATGTCAGTGCTGGGGATATTTTGTGATTTAACTTTGATCAGAGTTAATGTGAATGGAACTAAAGGCATAAATCTCTATGAATCAAACTGCAAAATTATTTCTTTTGCTTTTTTCTTCTCCCTTTTACAGGCTCAGAAAAGGTAAAGTATTTCAAAAGAAAATGTACAGCTTTGATAACAAGATCAAAATGCATTCCATGTCATATCTGTCCTCAAAGAGCAAAGAGAAAAATGATGACTTCTTAGTCACACCTGGACAAAAAATTCTGTAAAAATGTAACTAATGAAAATACAGTAAGACTTCTACTACTATAGACACAGCCAGACTTACAGGCAGAAAGCTGCATTACTTTTCTCTGTTAGCTAAAATGCTTGACAGGTTGTTGTCAACAGTGCATATTTTACAGGCAACCTTGTTTTCCTCTGAACAACATTCCCTAGAGGGAATATTAATAGAAAGTAAGATTAACCCCTGGATTTCAGTATTTTAGGTAACAGAAAAGTTACAAATTTTTCTTATCAACCAGTTCTGTCAGCTCTTGACCTGTTTAGTTCCAGGTTCTCCCAAAATTCTTGACTAATTTACAAAAATACAGAAAGCTTCTCCCTGCTCTCCAGTTTCTTCTACTGACCTATTTCCCATCCTCTTAGAGCTCTGCTATCCCCAAACTTCCTCTAAACTTCCTTTTTCCCAATGCTTCATTTTTCTACATGACCTGGAACAAATTCCACCCAGTACTTAATCCCAGACTTCTTACCTCCAACATTCCCTCTCTTATGATCACCACTTCATACTGCTCTCCATTTTTTAATGGAATCACAGCCCATCCTCCAGTAAGTCTCTGGATCAGATCCTCACTTTCTCTGCTCTAGTAAGGACTCAGATTCCAGAATCTGGCACAATTATAAAGAGTCTGCCAGGGAACCAGTCTGCCAAGTCTGCAGATTTATAAAGACTGCTGCATTTAAGTAAGTGTTCCCTCCTACCATTTACTCTTTTATTTTGCACAACACAGTACTTCACACAATGCTTATATTGGGACGATTTCTTCAAAATGAATTCCAAACACTTAAAATCTGATTACTTCAGATTAGAGTCACAAGCTGAAAACTGGTGGGTTTTACTTTTATCAACTACAACATGCCAAAAAAAAAAAAAAAAAAAAAAAAAAAAAAGATGACACAAGGCTTTTCATGCAAACTTGTGATTTTTGGGACAGTCAAAACTAACATAATTTCCTTTGATATGTTCCAAAAAGTTATCCAGTGAAGAATCCCATAGAAGTAATTTTTAGGAGATAATGTGAGCTCTGCTACAGTGCTGCCTGTTTTATAAGGTTGGATGTAAGTACATCAGAGTAACTTTAAACATGCACATGAATGGAAAAAAATTAAGTAAGAAAAACTAAGCCTTTCTTTTCATCCATTCTTTTGTGAGCAACAAAAATAGAGTTCAGTGAATGATCTTCCATTAGGCTTGGATGGATGAAAACTCCCTGTTGCACCTATTCAAGATCCTGAAACATGCTGTTACTAAACATTTTAACTCCCTACTCCCATGGAGTATCAATATCAGAACCCACTTGGTTGATGCAGGGTGAGTGGTGGACATTTTCTCCTGGGATTTTTCCAAGGCTTTTGATAGAGTCTCCCACAACTGAGAAATTGTCTCATTATGGTCTTGACAAGTGGTCTGTGTAGTGGGTGAGGAACTGGCTGACAGACCATAGCCAGAGGGTGCTAATAAATAAATAGTTCCTCCACAAAATGGCCACTGGTCACAAGTGAAGTCCCCCAGGGATCAATACTGGGCCCAATGCTGTGTAACTTTTTCATAAGTGACCTGGGTGTTGGGATCAAGAGCACCCTGGTGAATTTTGCTGAGTAGACCAAGATGAGTGGAGAGGTTGACACTCCAGATGGGAGAACCACCCTCCAAGATGACCCAGACAGACTGGAGGATTGAGCTAGCCGGAACCTTATGAGGTTCAATGTGGAGAAGTTTAAGGTCTTGCACCTGGGAACACAACCCAGCAGTGCAGTTCAGACTGGGATCCACCTGGCCGGAGAGCAGCCCTGTGGAAAGGGACCTGGGGGACTTGGTGGATAAGAGGCTCAACATGAGTGAACTGCAGCTGCAAAGAAAGCCAACAGGATGCTGGGCTGCAGCAACAAGGGCACCACCAGAAGAGAGAAGTCAACCATCATCCTGCTCTACTCAGCACTTGTCAGACTGCACCTGGAGTATTGTGTCCAGTTTTCTTCCCTGGTGTACAAAAATGATGCAGACAGGCTGGAGAGGGTCCAGAGAAGGGCCACAAGGATGATCAGAGGACTGGAGCATCTGCCATACAAGGAGAGGCTGAGAAAACTGGGTTAGGGTAGACTTTATTATGATGTTCCAGTGCTTAAAAGGTGGCAAAGAGGATGGAGACTGTTACTTACAAGCAGCCACAAGGGGCAATTGGCACAATGCTCCTGGGAAGATTCCAATTGTACACAAGTTAAATATTTCACCACAAGAACAGCTGAACACTGGAATGGTCTCTCGGGAAGTAGAAGATTCCCCCACTTTAGACAGATTTAAGTCTTAGCTCAACAGTGTGCTGAGACAACTATATAAACTATAGCATTATCTAGAAGGGTTGGACCAGACGACCCTTGAGGTCCTTTCCAATCTGACATGCTAAGATTCTATAATTAAACACTGGATTTTAAGTGCCATGCAATGAATTCCTCTAGCTATTACTAACTACTTCTTCTCATGAACTAGTATTCCTCTGACTGCCTGTCAGCTCAGAATTGTAAAAACTATCCTGACTCTTTATGTAATTACAAATCCTTAATAATTATCTGACACTAATATTCCTCAAAATCAAGAATGCTTCTCAAAGTACAAAAAAGCAAAATGTTTTTCTTAATAATTTCATTACAAAAATCCACGTGTCTGTCCTGAATTTGAAGTGTATTAATTTCAGAAAAAATTGTGTTGTTTGGGACAGTTTTTGTTTATCTTTAATGAAAACATCTATTCAGTGGCTTATGAAAATCTAAAAAGAAAGATATTAAGCTATTCAACAGGACTATGTTATTTCAATGAATTTTATTCATTTTACTGAATAAATGCTATGAAACATGTTCTCTGAGGCAACACAGCCTGTTTCAACATTTCATCCCTTCCATGAATGATGTATTTTTGCCCATTCATCCGTTAAAAGGTTAATTAACCTAGATGAGCATTCCCAAACCTAATTTCCATATATCAATCAGTAATATAGCATGCAAAATCAGACCCCAAGTCTTTAATGGGATAGCATGTAATTGACTCTGAATCAGAAAATACTCTTTTTAAGCAACAAGCTTCTCTGATCTCCAACTCGTTTTCCAGCCACTGACACATCCCCAGCCCAGGGTTCACCAAGCTTTGCCTCCAGCAACACTGGCAAGGTAAAAAGGCTGGAAAAGTGATCCAGCAGCATTTCTATTTCTCACCCCATTACCTTCCTTTTATCAATGAAAGGGATCAAAGGCCTCCAAGAAGCACCCTACCTTGAATTGCTATAGCCATTGAATTGCTGCAGGGAAAATATTGTATTTACTCTGAGTTTATTCTCACATAAGCAAAAGCACACAAAATAGGCAGCTTAAGGGAAAGAAACGCAGAGCTCTGGTTTGAGAGATCTACAGTGTAAAACACTGTATATGTGAAGGGACAGGAGCTAATCGCTATTAAGAAGAGAGTTTAGAAAATAAGTTTCCATTTTTATTTTCATAAAAACTGAGTGCAAATCACTTGTGAATCATCTGACCTACATTATGAAGAACCCAAGACACTGTTTAATTTGTATTCACAAGTCATAAATTCCAACTTCAGTGAATTAGCTCTCCACTTACTGTCTCCCTTGGGTAAGTCAAGGTCTTTTACCACTCCTCGGCCCACTCTGACTGGGGTTGCAGACCACCACAGAGCAGACTCGGGGTGCCCAAGAGACCGGGAGGGGACACAGCTGGGACAGCTGATTCAAACTGAGACTAAAGGTATATATACACACTATACTTCATTCTTCTCGGCATGTAAAGCCAGGGCAAAGAAGAAAATTCACAGCTATGGCATCGGTCTTCCCAAGTTCATTGTGTTGGAGCCCTGCTTTACTGGAGATGGCTGAACACCTACCTGCTGATAAAAAGCAATGAGTTCATTCTTTATTGTGTATTCTTAGGTGTGTGGCTTTTGCTTTACCTCTTAAGCTGTATCTCAAGGCACAAGTTTTTGCACTTTTACCCTTCCAATTCCCCTCCAGACCCCACTGGAGGGAGTAAGTGAGCAGCTGCGTGGCTCTGTGCTGCCCACTGCAGTTCGAATATAACACATCTAAAAGAAGTCTTTCTTTCTTTATTTCACTGTGTAACATCACATCCATCCACTACCATGATTATTCTGGGATATAAAATTGTTTATAACTCACTTTATCTATCTTTATTAACATAACTCTGTTTAATCAGAACAATCGTACCGATGTTAGAGTAATACTTTACCCTTGTTTGGGCTTTAATGATTATGTCCTTAGAGAAGTGCATAGGACATTACAGCATTAGTATTAAGTCACATCTAAACTAATTGCTGTTAGTTACTTCATCTCACTAATTAATTCCAAGTGTCTAACAAAAGCAATCTGATTTTTACAAGCTCTTAATATGTTAAGAAATGTATATTACACTACAGACATTAATTTCCCATAGGATATTTAGCTGAAAAGCTTCTAGTTGACCTGAACTAAAAATCATAGACTAAATGCTCAAATCCCTATTTGCCATATTCATTTTTTATGCTAATAACACATGAAAGGAACTCCCTACATGCTAAATTAAGAATATAAGGCCCAAATTGCTACTCACTTACAATCAGCAGTTTATTCCTGTTTAGACAGAACGGTTCAGAAGCACTCCTGACAGTTCTTGCTTTAACTGGCTTCCACAGTTAAAGGAAAGGAGGAAAATGCCAAATTCATTGCAAAAGGGGATATTTTGTGATGTTATTACAAAGCTAGTTATAAATGAATGCTGTCAAGTCCACTTCACATGAAGAGTGAACCACTGCCTTACAGGGTTTGCCTGAACAGTTCAACAAGAATTGATGTTGCTAAATATTCTCCCCTGAGAAGCCCAACATAGCAGAGATAAATTTGAATTAAGCAGAAATACTATAATTCAGTGACAGAGCAAAATGTAACATAAATTTTAACTATGAAAAACCTGGCTTGAACATTGTAGATACCAGAGATAATATTTGTATAGAAAATTAAAACTAGGTTGCAGCTAGTCAGAGAAAACATACCCTTGTTAGCTCTAAAGACATTAAAGGGATACATGCATTGTGGATAAGTAATTCATAATTTTACAACAGTTTTGGTATACCTGAAAAAGGCCATTTTGTTTGAGGCTTCTTCTGAACCCAAACTGTAACCCTGAGCACCAAAATCCTCTCCACAACTTCTCATTCACTGCCTTCCCAGACAGAAGCTTCCAAGACAGAAGCTTTTCTGCTCTTAGACATTAATCCTGAATGTCTCTCCAATCTGTAGATGAAGTGTGTATCTCAAAGGTTCTTCAAGACACTACAGGTCACATTTACAGGTCACAAAACCAACCACCTAGAATTCCACTTCTTAGACTAGTGGTCACCTCCTTTAACTTATAAACCTTTCAACTTGTGTAATTTCAATAGCATCTTTCCCATCATGTGTTGAGCATCAGAGACTGCATTTAAGTCTCAGTTTTCAAACAGTTTTAGCATAGGCTGTGTGAAGTAGGGAGCAGATGGTCAAGTCCATACTCAAGGAGAAAAGATTAGGAGAAAATAATGCTCAAGGAACCATAGGAAAATCACTTCAATCCTGTCTAGGCTAACAGCCAACATAGATTTACCCATGCTCAATGCCTCATCAGACACCAGTAAAACATCAGACTATTAAGCATAGAGAAGAGGAACACAAAAAACATTTTAGTTCCTATTCAGGTATATCAAGTAAAGCCCACAGGGGGCACAGGATCCTGTTGTTTCTCTCATGATGCAGGACCTTAGTTAGAGCTGGTGCTTGATAATAAGACTACTCAGGAAACATTAGAAATAATGTCATCTGTGAGAAGCAATCATCATCTTTTCATGAGTCACAGATTTGCATCGTGCTTCATAATGTACAATATCAAGCAAAAGGATAGATTGGAATACAGTGTTTTGGATAATTGCTTCATCACTGTAAGTACCATTTCTGAAGTACACTAGAAAAGTATTAATTGCTAAGTCACCCAGGTAACAAAACCTAGGGACTGTTACACAAGATATCCAGGATACATAACTAAAATTTAAAACATCAGCTACTAATTAGATAATTATCACAAACAGACATTCCAAGCAGAGGCCAAAATACATTTCCATTAAAGTGACCTCTGTTTTGCCTTTCTGCTGTCCTGAGATAAATTAGGAATCTCAAATACTTATCATTAAGATTTTTTTTTGCTAGCACCTCATTATTTCTGTGTCAATCATCTACTTTTGTTCTGTCTCCCCAAAGTTTCAGATGACCCTCTCTACACTGGGTCAAGCCAATTATTAACTTTGCAAACTTCATCTTTAACTGATGTATTCAGCCCCTCCCACTATCAAACTCAAGTCTACCATAAACCATGAAATACTACACTGTATTCCAACACTGGTTTTTACATATATTTGTTCTAAATTTACAAGTATAGTTACTAAGATGTTAGGTACTCAGCACATCCCCACATAGTACAACCATAAGAAAAAGGACATTATGCCTGTTGTATTGTCTGGATATATGGAAAAACTCAGTAATACAATACTGACATCAATCTTAAGAAGTCACATTAGCTCAGTATTGTGCTATTACTTGTGAATAAGGAAAAAAATATAAATTGAGACAGTATATGAAGGAAGTTTGGTGGTACCTGCAGTTACTCTCGTGCATGATAGAAAGTGTGGGAGAAAACAAGAAAGCAACTATTCAGCAGCTTGGCAAGCAGGCAGTGAAGGCTTCTATCACTGCTAAAGCTGAGTGGGAAAAAATGGGATAATGGAACATGGGGTAATTGCCATGAAAGTTCTCTAACTGGCAATACACAGCTTTATCTAATATGTTAGAACCATGGGGAAGATACAAACAAAGAAATGGTGCAGTCAAAGTAACGATCCATAAAAAAAAAGTTGTGCAGCTCTGATTAAACTGGCACAGTAAGCAAAGCTGCCTTGCTCTAGGCAAAAAGAGAGGATAACACAGCACTGAAAGCAAGCATAAAAATTTTTACCTGCAAGGACAAAAACTTGTAGATTAATTTAAGAAATTGAAAACTGGCAATATTTGGGCAAGACTCAGTATGTGAAACTGAATTAAAAACATGTGCTTAAGAGAGTACCCAGAGAAACACAGGCCTGCAGAACAGAAAGGACAGTGGCAACATTCAACCACCAAGACAGGAAAAAGTTGAAAAATGAGTGATATTTAAAAGGTGATATTTAGAATAATCATCTTTCTCCATTAGCCACTACTGTGAGAAGTGATGGATAATTTTGTTGCTTACACACACACCTCAGTTTCTACTGTTAAGCATGCCAGCACATCAGCACTTTCTTTCCTGCTGTTCTGTCTCCTAACCCTCTTAAAGAAATTGCTTGCAGTGACTGAGGGGGTCTAATGCTCTTTTTTTCAATGTGGTTATTCTAATTCCCTCCTATATTTTTAAAAACACCCAGGTTTACATTCTTTTCATTGGTCTCGCAGGGCTGTGTATTTCAGGTCATTCAGGTTTTTTACCATGCTGCAGTACATTTTTTTTCTTTCTTTTTGCCTTTCTTACCACTACTTAGCTGAAGAACTGCGAGGTCAGCCATAGCCTCTATCAGTCCTCTGAGACATTGTTAACTAGTTTGGATGGTATGTATAAAAATTTAAAGTTTTAACTGATTACTTTACAGTTGGAATATTTGAATGATCAGAGTTTTGATAGCAGGATGAATCTCTTCAAATTGCATCAGTGTTAATCATGTTTATTTGAAAAGGGTCTCTTATGCTACACAGCTTAATCAGTATTAAACTGTTCCAAAAACGAGCCCTGAATCGCAGTTCTCTCCTTCTGTGTAATTATGAATTGAAGCCTAAAACCACTTTTGGTGAAATGCTGGCATCATGTGGCAGAAACCGGTCACTGCAAGAATGATGGCTTAAAAAACTGATGAAAAACACATGTAATTAGGAACCTAAGACATTAATCTCAAGCATCTGTTTCATCTCATTACTTACATTACTAGGAAATTGGCAGGTTTGTAGAGTTATTTTGAAAGACTTTTCTTTCCTTACATCTCAATTATGAGCAGCATTGCTTTTATCTATATGATAAATTACTTTCAACATTTTACAAACGAGTTAACAGCACTCTTGGGGGAGGTGGTGACTATCTTATTGGGTTTGATAGATATTCTCACTATTTAGATCTACCTACCCAAGCTTTTACCTATTGCCTTCAAAAAAAGAGTACTGCCATTTGCTCAAGAACATTCTGCTAAACAAGTTGTTTCAGAGGAAGAACAATTTCTCAGATAACTTCATCCTTCCTTCCTCCCTGCCTCTAGGAAAATCTCCCAGCTCCTCAGTCCTGCCAGCCCCTGAGCAGAAGCCCACACTGCCTGCCAACAAGAAAAAGAGAGGAAACGTGGTCTTGGGAAAGGTACATTTCACACTGCAGAACTGCTTCATACAGTGCTTCACACAACTGGATGATGCCAGAGAACTGGCACCCCCAGTTAATGCCACTTGCTGGGTGTTGCACAGCAGAACTGAGCAGCAGTGCTGTGCTTGTCAAAAAGGCCTTAGCAATCCACATGAACTTGCCACCCCTTAAATGCCTCTGGTTCATTTTCTTGCAAAATTGAACAAAATTAACACAGAAGAGTGACTGATGTTTTTCTAGGCACACAAGTTAGGTTAAGGGGCTCAACAATAATTTGTTTAGCAGCTAGAATTCTTTACTCTTCATTAGCATCATTCACTGGTAACAATCTGCTGCTGTGGTGTGAGACTTTAATTGCTTTTGACAAGCAAAGGCACCTTTTGAAGGTGCCTTTTATCTGCTCAAACACATATTATTACAAATGTTAAATTTCTGCAGGTTTTTTTTTTTTTTTTACTTTCAGGGAACTCTGCTCATTCTTTTGCATTCTGGTTGTTTGAGGGGAAGGGAAAGGTGTTGTTAGTTTTGTTGGGGTTACTTCTTAAACTTCATTTTTTACTAAAAAAGCTTACATCTAGCATTTTTCTTAACATATAATGGTATCTACATGCATTGGGTAAAGACAGGAATAATTTGACTTTCACTCATGATTATGCACAGTCATCTTGATATCAAAGTTTTTGAACTGTGACCAACATATAATAATTTGTGGATAATCTCACTATTTGAAAGTGGAAAAGATTGTGGATTCTGTATATAATATGAAGAAGAGACTCAAATCACCACCCGCTCCCCAGGCACACTTTGCTTACATTCTATTTCTCTGTTGTCACCTTCTCAGTTCCCTTTTTAATAAAGGGCTAAATAAAATGAAGTGCTATGGCATCACATCATAGCCTTATATTTGAATGAACACAAGGATCTGCCTAATATCTTGGGTCTAACAATCCCAATAAGGCTAACAGGCCTGAGTCAGAGTTTCCTGGAATTTTAGGGCAGGAACTATATCTGCATAATGCTTTGTGTACCTACATGAAGCAGTATCCTTAAATAACGTGTTTTTTTCTGGTTTTAAAAAACAAGATACCATTAACCAATATTTGAATGTGAATTTCCAGCAAAAACAGATAAATACTCGAAGTATATACTTCAATAGCACAAAGATTTCTTCCACTATTTAGCAATTCTACCTCTTTCTTTCTATGCTGTACCTCTGGGTGTAATAATTCAGTAGATTAAAAAAACCCATTTGAAAAAAAAAAAAAAAACATTCGCTGAAATAACTTTTGCATCATTGTATTATTTAATCTGAAAAACTGTCAGAAATCTAGAAACATGAAAGGCATAAAATTTTCTCCTTCCTAAAAATAATTTGCCTTCTGCCCTTTCATGTAGTATAAAATTAATCAGTGCATACTGACAATACTGCACAATCTGCTACGCTGAGAAGAGACTAATTCTGTCACTGAAGTGTAGGTAATCCAATCTACCCAGGTTACACAAAGTGAGTGCACAGGCAAGCATTTCTGCAAAATGCATCAAGGAACTCAATTAGTTGAGTGTTTCTAGTGACCACTGCTTCAGGATACTGTTACACTTAAACTTTTGTTGTGCATCAGTTGTAAATAGTAAGATGCACTTGGTATTGATGTCATTTTCTCCTGCTACCCACAAGGGCATTTGTGAGCTTAGCTACAAATGAACAGCTGGATCATGCATTCAGACAGATGGGCAACCTTTACTCAGCCAAAAGACAGATTTTTGCATCCTCGTGAGAAACCCCCAAAGCCCAGTTTCCTACCTTAGTTTCCATAAGGGAATTTTCACACTAAATTAGATCCTTCTCTGGGGACCTATTTCTTAAATGACCAGCCAGGAATTAGTACAGGCAAATATCACAGAATAGGAAAATTTTAGCCTTATTTGGCATCTCAGGTGAGAAAGTTGTGCCTCATGTTGTGGCAGCCTAAGCAGCACATGGCTGCACACACAAAAACTGCTAAAATTCTCTTACAAAGGCAGTTGTGTTCACATCTGAGTCTCTCACTGATCTGTTTGCTCCTGCACCATTGTAACTTAATGGCTATTATGTAAACCTGAAAAGGTAAAGTCTATTTATACATCTATTTAGAACTCTAGGCAGGGGTAAGAAACTTGAAGATTTTTTTGTTTGCTATGGAAAGTTCTTGTCAGGTATTTGTACAAAATTATCCTTCCTCTTTCAGCTAGCATGTTGCATGCAATATTTCAAACTAATAATGACAATAAAACTTGTTTTAGAGATTCCCATAAGCTAAAGATTCAATGCCATTGCTGTAAATGCTCAATCTTAGCATCTTCTTTAAGCCTCTCACTGGGGAGGCCTAAGTAGAAATTACACTCATCTTGGTGTGTTCATTCTCACTGGCTATAGGAAAGCACAGACTGTCAGTCTGTCCATTCCTACAGTTTCAGTAGAAAAGGTTTCAAAAAGAACTCTCCTGAGTTATCTGACCTTAGTTTTTCCAGTCTGGGATCCTCAAGGGTTCTCAGAAGAGTTTCTTCCCTCTTCTTCTTACCTGTTGCTTAAAGTGTTTAAACTTGACACCAGCTTTGAAAGGGACTGCTCAAATCTTTCTTACAGAGGCCTCCTTACAGGCAGCTTCCTCTCTATCCAATTTCTGCTCTGAATCTCATCTCACTCATACCAGACATGATCCATGAAATAACTACCACAGTAACAATAAATTGTTGCCACAGAACAGCCCACTGTATTTATCCTCAGAAATACTCCTGAATTTTGCTGCAGTTCCCAGGCAAATCAGAAAAGGATGGCAACAAGAATCTTCACAAGAAGTATGCAAGCCTTGTCACAAATACTTTACATATCTGTAGCTAAGCCTGAATCATATTTCCACCTCCCTTTTCTTACCCTCCATTGCTTGGAAAGTCGCTGCTTCTCATTATAGTGACATCAGTCATAGAAAAAGAAAAGCTCACACATATGGGAATAAAACTCACCATGCTGTTCATTTTTGAAGAGGATGAGTTTGCTCTCTGCTTCCACAGGCTGTTGAGCTCTTCTGTATTTCCATCCTTTGGTTTTATGATCAGCCGACTGCCTCCAGCAGTACCTTCTGAAGATGATCTCAGTCGTTTCTCCACAAATCTGCCTTCTCTGTATGGACTGAAGCTATTGGGAAGATCAACTACAAACAGAAGTAATCAGCAGTCATTACCAAGAATTACCCTCTACAAGTACTTTCTTAATGAGAGAATTGCTTTGCTTGAAATGCTTACATTGCAAGGCAATCACACAGAAGAGTTCTGTAGAATGCACATCCTGCATACTTAGATAAAAATGCCACCTGGACCACCAGTTCCCTGTTCAACCTCCAGTGACTAGCACCCTCAGCATACTACAAGCCCAGTCCATGGCTCCTTACAGAGTCCAGAGGGACCTCTGTTCCATCCTTCCCTTTCTTCCCTCATTGTACAATATTTCCAAACCACTGTCCAGTAAAACCCACCAGATAAACTGTCACTGGTCCACTGGTGCCAAAACCCAGCCTAACTTACCCTGAGTGTTGAGGAGAGTCTAGGTTTTATAGGGCCAGGTCACAGCTTTGTTACCACTGCATAGGACAGGGATGCACAAGGGTTTTGTTTTCTGTTTGGCCCTCCTAGTTCATCCCTTCAACCACCGACTCCAAACCCTGCCTGCAGCCAGAAGGCTGAATCCCAGTGCCCAGATCCAATAAAAAATAACACATCAGAAAAAAAGAGAAAAATGACATTTTGAGGTGCTAGGGTAAATTTAGACAACAGGAAAGAGAAAAGCATATCTAACACATCTTCTATCATATACTCTTTTATGAAAGAATGGTCATCTTTGATAAGGCTTTAAAAAAAAATTCCATATCACATGAAAATATATAAAAGTATACTAAGAAATAAATGGTGCGTCA
Source organism: Calypte anna (assembly GCF_003957555.1). NCBI lineage: Eukaryota > Metazoa > Chordata > Aves > Apodiformes > Trochilidae > Calypte > Calypte anna. Next base: position 36,090,229 of record NC_044248.1, on the reverse strand, counting down.
AGCCTGTGGATACATTAACATCACATTCACAACATTCACTATAATTATATCAGCTATGGAAAAGAAAATATCTATTCCCAAAGAAAACACACAGAATTATTTTTCCTTGACATCTGGTTTTAAATACTGTTTTAGCAAAACCAACATTTTAAAACACTCTGGTTTTAACAGATATAACTACTTATAACCTTAATGAATGCCGTGTAAGTTTTTTCTCTTTTGTTTCATTTCATATGGCAGGAGTTTTAGAAATTTTTTCAATGGTTTCTTTGTATGCTTCACCAGTTTCTAATTTTAAATACACTCTTCACAACACAGGAAAAAAAATATTTTGAACACAGCTACAAAACCCTAACAATTAATCATTGACTTTCATACAGTGCAGCATTAGCTGTAGTCTTTCTGTGAACATGGATCCCATTTACAAAAATCCCTCTACCACAGTTTCAACTCCAGTTATCTGCCTTCAAAAACACAGATTAAATATACAACAGCTGACACCTGAGTTTCAAACACTCTGTATTTCTAAACACCACTCAGAGCTGCCCGCTTGCTGTTCTGCAGTACCCTCTAGTCAGTACATACAATAATACGTGCTCATTCACAGGTCAGCCAATGTTGCAAGGAAGTTCAACTCATTGCTCAGGTTTAGTAACACATAAATGGAAATAATTTTTCTCTCAGTTGAACCCAGTTCTGAGGAAAAGGGGCCCCTTCTGGTGAAAACTATTTCAGTGGATTAATTTTACTTTATATTGCCATTTATGTGCAATATTTCCAACCAAGCCTCACAGTGACAAATAATTCAAAATGCAAGATTGCTTTTGATTGCTTATAATCCACTTGCTTAGATAAATGTCCACACAAAAAGATGGGTATGAATTCATATGAATTTACACTCATTTATCTTCTAGTACAAACACTATGAATGCAGCCTTGTTGACACAGATTTTGGCCCACCAGATATAGTCTCAGGATTATGCAAGAAAGCACCAGTCTTTAAGTTGGTTTGAGAAAATAAACTGTCAGAGATAAATGTCTTTTGACAGATGTCCTTCATTCAAGGGCCTTCTGCCTTTATCCTTCTTCTGCATTTTTATACACTGGGGTTTCTAGGCACAGCCTTTCTACTTAATCTTGTTAATAATTCCAAATTCCTTTTCATAAGCTGATCTTTATCCACTGTGAAATTTAGAGGGTATTTAACTCTCTCAGTTTCATAAATTACATAATGAGAACTTAAACAATGTTATTTCTAATGGAATCAGAAATAGGATTTTTCATACTCTGCCACAGAAACACCACTCCAAGCTGCTTTATAGCATCAGTTGTACAGAGCAACCAAGAGTCACAAAATTTTGAAACCCAGATCAATAAAAGATAAACTGTGTCATTTTTTCATAACCAAGCTGAAAGAAGATTTATTTCTCTGGCAATGTTTCCATCTCAAACAAAGCAACTCTTTGGCTCAGAAAATAGGCATGCCTCAAAAATCCCAGCTTTAGCCTTGAACAAGAGGCAATAATCAATACTCTCTTTATGAAATCATTTTCTACCACAGGAAAGCATAGATATGAACAGCAAAAATGGGTGTTAGTAAACTAAAATGCAAAATCAAAAAATCATAGACTTTTTGGTTAATTCTTACAATTTTGGAATGAGGGCACAATTCATAACTCCTGAACTTCCTAGCTTGCTCTGGCAATTCCACAAATCACTTTATGACCAAATAATTCTTGGAGAAGAACTGAGGCCAAAAAAAAAGCCCCCCACCAAACCCAGTAATGAAAAGACCATGAGACATACCTTTAGAATGGTTGGTTTCATAACCCTGTTGTGTTTTAATGGACTGAGGTTCAGAACATGGAACAATCTTAGACTCCACTATAGGAATTGTCTCTCTCCTGTGCTTGGACTGTGTGTTTTCATCTCTGTCCCTATTCAGCCCCTGTGCCTTTGGAGAGAACATTGCTGATTCTTCTCTGTGCTGTGATGCAAAGGTTTCTAAATGTGCATTTGCCAAGTTAACTTCTCCTATGTGTCTGGCATCATTAATATGTAGTTCATTGGCTTGCAGCAATACTTTTGTTTGACTAGTAGCTGAGGTTTTGAATAAGGTATTAGATTCAACACTACACGAGCTTGCGCGACTCACAGGAGACACCCCCACGGAATGCCCAGTACTTTCCACAATATCGGTTTCCCTTGCAGGAGCAGCAACAGGACTGAAGAAGACCTGAGAGGTAGAGACATCGTTGCCAAAATCCTCTGCAAGTGGTGCTCCAGTCCCACTGCTGGGCAGAGCATCCACCTCTGAAACTGAATCCTCCGTCAGGGCGACAAAGTCAGAGGGGGTCTGGGCAGCTGTGAGGTCAGCTGAGAGCAGGGGGGACTGCAAGGAGCTTCCCATGCACTCGGTTGTCTCAGCTGAACACGGAGGAGAGGACTTGGCAGTCACAGGTTCGCTTTCCACGTAGGATTTAACCTCTAGCAAGCACCTGGGCTGCTGCGCAGAGGAACCTGACTGACTCTCTGGAGCGGGTTTAGAAAATTTGTAGTGTGATGAGAAAGATTTAGTGAGAAGCTTTCGCGTGGATTGTTTGACAGAGTGCCGGCTCTGCTCCTCTGCAAAGCCTGAATCATCACCCTCATTATTCCCAGAGCTTATGCAATTTATAAAGACGTTCTTATTAGCTGAGGGCTCCTTTCCCTTTTCAAAATCCTCCGTCAAAGACCTTGTTATCTTCTTGCTCCGTGAGCTGCCAAAGCCAACCGAATGCCTCCCTCTGCTTTTGATGTGTTCCTCTAGGCTGAGTTTTTGGAAAGCGTCAAGAGAGGACTGGGTACCATTTGAAATGGCAACATTTTGACTGGCTGAGTCAGGCTTCTGCTCAGTCCCTTTCTTGTTATGGAAGCTAATGGAAGGAGTGCGGAAAATACTCCTCCGCTTGCCTGTGCTCCCTGAGCTGGAGTTGGTGCTGGATGGGGAGGAGGTGTGGACACCAATGGCATTAGCAGAAGAAGGTGAGGAAGGAAGAGAGTCGTGTCTCCTGCTAATGCTTCTCCTGAATATTGGCAACCGAGATACTAGAGTTGATCGTCTGGATCCTGAGTCCCCCATCAGGGCACAAAGTGTCCGTGGCTCTTCACAGCCAGTAATCTAACCTGGGATGAGAAAAAGAAAGAAAAATAAATAAATAAACAAATTATACAGCCTCAAAGTCTACTTGAATAGGCTTTAAGTCATCCTGAATGCAAGAGATGCCAACAACCACTCTGTGGTTCTATGATCAATTTTAGGAACAGCTGCAAGCTGTTGCACCTCCTTTACACAAGGTTTTTTTTAGAATTTCAAAGTCACGTTCAACAGGCAGCACTGAAAACCCAGCAGCTGAGCAAAGCTGTGGCTCCAAACATTCCTCAGACAAGAGATGCAGTATTATATATGATATACTATACAATGCAGATCACACTGGGAAACAGTACAAAATCTACATCTCAAAATATAGATAAATATATCATCCAAATGTCCTTGTTTAACTAAGTTCTAAGGACAAGGTTTCTTGTAAACTGTAAGCTTTCTTCTAAGAGACTTGATTTTTCATTATCTGACTGGAACAAAATATTATCTTTTGTTCCTAAATATATTTTTGCAATGAGGAAGAGGATTTAAATTTTCCAATCTTCATGGAACTTTCAGTTTTTACTCCCTTCATGTGCTCCGGCTAAAGGCTGTATCTATCACCTCACAACAGAGAAAATGCTGGCACTGCAGTCAAGCTAAAAAACCAAAAATTCTTCCTAAGGAATTGTCAAGTTCTAAAAATTTACTGTAAGGGCACGGGATTATGTTTCTAGATTAGAACTTTAAAGTTTCCATGGACACTTCTCTGAAATCCTCTTGTAGCCTACTTGCTTATAATTAGCTATTTTCATGGATTTTTGAAGTAAGAAGTGTTTCATACACTGAAAATTCGCATTTTTAATAAATATTTAAGCAATAAAAACTTATTTTAATGAGCACAGCAGACATACTAGAAGAAAAATAAACTTTATGAAATATACATCAGTTCTTTTTTTATTCTCATTATAATAAACTACTTCTGTGAGAGACAGGACCTCAGAAGGAGCAATAAAAACGTGATATATAGTGACAAAACTGCAGGTATAATGCCTGAGTGCAACTTTGTGAGCTGCAAGTGTTCATACATATGAATAAAAATCAGGTAATTTATCTAAACAATGTTTGGGTGTCAAGCACAAAACCAAATTCATTCATCTAATGAGCAATTTAATACGAGTTATGTGGCTGCAGCCAATACCTGTGAACAATATATTTATACAGTGTACATTAACACACACATGTACATAAAAAGGGAAAATAATATTTAAGGAGTTATAAAGCTACATGCATGCTATATTACTTTGAAAGAAAGTATAAGTTCAGAGACCATTTCTGACTAGACAATGAACAGTTCTTTCTGCATCAACTTTATTTTTTTCCAAGTCATTTTGTGGTTTAAGGTGAGAGAAACAGTTCAGGAACAGTCCCTACACCCAAGACCTAGAAAATACCCAGGTCCTGCCACTGAAATCCAAATCTGAATTTGGTCTGATTGGGACACAACTGATGGTACAAGCACACACACGTTACCAGAATCACTTTACATCCACCAAAGAAACCGAGGCACAGCCAATTGTTCCATTTCACTGACACATGAGGTGGTTTGCATTTACACCACTGTTAAGAGCAAAAGAAGAGCACAGAGAAGCTGAGGCCCTGTGAATTCACACCAGGGCTTATGTCAAACCAGCTTGTTTGTCCACAATTCAGCCTACTGAAAATGGGCTTTGGAAAGTTGCATGCAAGCCTCTCCACCTTCCCTGCACAAACCTCTCTTGGGTCTTCGACAAATTCCAGCCCTGCCGTGTTGGGTTCTTTTTGCTTTTGTGAACATGTCCTTGCAGGCATGCTGATATGCATGGATATGCACACACATACAACACAATATTATTTAGAGACTATCAGGGTTCTGCCTTACAATTTAAGATGACATAAGTGCTAAAAAAAAAAATAATTCCATTTTATAACTGCAATGGACGAGAGAAGTATTTTTAGAAGGGACTCGAGCACAGACCCTATGAGGAGAGGCTGAGGGAGCTGGGGGTGTTCAGCCTTAAGAAGAGGCGGCTCAGGGGAGACCTCATTGCTCTCTACAACTCCCTGAAAGGAGGTTGGAGCCAGGTGGGGGTTGGTCTCTTTTCCCAGATGACTTTCAACAAGACAAGAGGGCATGGTCTTAAGTTGTGCCAGGGGAAGTTTAGGTTGGATATTAGAAAGAATTTCTTTACGGAGAGGGTGATCAAGCATTGGAATGGGCTGCCCAGGGAAGTAGTGGATTCTCCGTCCCTGGAGATATTTAAAAAGAGACTGGATGTGGCACTCAGTGCCATGGTCTAGCAACCGCAACGGTGGTTCAAGGGTTGGACTCGATGATCTCTGAGGTCCCTTCCAACCCAGCCAATTCTATGATTCTATGAAATTGCTGTAGGCAATTTATGCTCAGACAAAATATTTGCTCCCGTCCATTCTCTCTCTTGCCACACACCTTAATTGTCAGTTCACCAGAGAACAAACCATCCTGGTTATAATTATGGAATTCTCTGTGTTGAAAGCAGAATGAAGCAGACAACTGAGTAAAAAGAACATACTGTAACTTGCACTAGAAATACAAAGGCTGTATCTAAATAACAACAGATTACTCCAATAACTGACTCACTAATATACAGAGCCTTAGTTTTCCAGGTGGCAACATTTTTAATAGAATGCATTGCCTCCAACTGCAGACAACAAAATGGCATTTACCCATTCACCCTTCCCTGCCTCTGGAAGAGTACAAAGAAGCTGTCAACATTTCTCTTACTGTCTAAGCACCAGAAATCCTCACAGGTAATAAATTAATTACAATATACTGTTCTTTATAAGTTTACAATAGCAATTGGAGAGCATTTCTCAAAACCCCCACATCCATGTTCACATCATATCCATGTTCATATGCATATATGAATGGTTATATGCATATACAGTTTGAATACTTCAAATATTGTGGAAAATTTATTAGTATTTTGAATAATACTTGTCTATGCCATTTGTTTTATTTTTATATATATAAGTGTATACGCACACACACACATTTATATATTCAAGCATATATACAGGTGTGTGTATCTATGTATGTGTGTATATAGATGGGTATTTAAAAGCTGTATAGATGTGGTGCTTAGGGACATGGTTTAGTGGTAGCCTTGGCAATGTACTAAGTTGGACTTGATCTTAAAGGTCTTTAGCAGACAGCAGTGTAAAACTGCAAAGCTTAACACTGAGCTGAAGGGACAATTCTACTCGCAACACAGGAAAAAAAAAATAATAAGCATTTCAAGATATTAATACCCTGAGATATTAATGAAATAAGATCTTTCATTATTTTATTCACTTTCTGCAGAAGTGTTATAAACTGCTATATGTCCTATGCTGAACAATAACAGGAGGTGTTACCTATCAGTCTTCACATCTATCACAATTACTTGTGCTGACCACTTTATAGCAGTAACCCTTATATAGTTCAATTGACTCCAGCTATATTTCTTTGCAAAATAACTGATTTTCTGTATCTAAATCCTCATCTAATTCTTAAGTAACACCATTCTTAAAAGCAGCAACAGAAGAAAAAGACGACAACAGAGAAAGACACTTTTGCACTGGTATTATGCCATATCAGACAACTTCTTTAGATTTAAAGTGGACAACAATTCTCATCCCACACAATCAACCTAGGACCTCATACAAAGCTCTATCTTAAAAGAAATTATTGGGGTTTTACAATACTAACAAGAAGTCAAGTAAACAAGGAGGATAAAAGAAAAGTGACAGTCTAAGAAGGCTTTCACATCAGGCTCCTTGTGTAGGACAAAATATACTTTGCATCATTGTCAGATATTGTGAACAGTTCAGGATCTGCTCATCCAAGAGCTTCACTACAGCTCACAGTTCCTCAGCTCCTGTGCTGAGACCAATGGAAATGATAAATAGGAAGAGTGAGAACAAAACTTTTACCCTTCTATTAGCAATTTAAAAATTAGCAATTTAATCAAGTGGACATAGTTTCCCCTTTCACATCGGTCTGCACCAAGATATTGCAAAAAGTAAATTAATCTCAAACATCTTAAAGTCATGTATTTCATTGCCAGGGGAAACAGAGACCAACTTTTTAGACTTGGGGTTTATTCTTTCTGCGGAGTTTCGAACTCCAGTAGGTGGAGCCATCGATCTACTTTTTCACTAACTACAAGGATGGAAAAGCAACTCTCTGCCTTTCACCTCTCTCACTGCCTTTAAGGCAAAATTTAGGACTTGAAATTATTTTTAAATTTTATAATTTTATCATAATTACATGCCAAAATTACATTACAAAAAGCTAATAAAATACAGGCTTATTCAAAAGAGCACAAGTAACACATAGGACAGTACAAAGGCTCCCTTTATAAGTAGCCAACCTGCTATTACCTCTCAGAACTTTTTAAACAAAGCTTTCCTAAAGATACTCTCCTTAAGGATACAGCTCCTAGAAGTACAAAGCAGTATCTCCCCCACAAAGATGAATTAGCTATCTAAGTTTACATCAGAAGATAACATGACACATCTGAAGGGCCACAACCTTAAATCAAAGAGCAGAATGTCAGTACTTGTCTGCTACCTACCTGTCTCTTCCAAAGCAGTATGATTTTCTTAGGTTGAGCTCATAGTTTAAGGAAGATTATGTGGTTTTTTTTCTTCAGTGCTTTGAATTAGGAGCATGAATCTTAAACTGAGAACATACCCAGCCCTCACATCAGCACTACTGTATGGCAGGAGGCAAGGACCACATGATAGACACAGTCTCTACAGACCATCTGGCTCCAGACTTACACAGAAATTATATTTACCTCAGGATACTACAAATACTCACAAAAAACACATTAAAAGAAATATTTTTAATTGTTGATGAGTCAACAGATGCCTTAGTGTAGCTGTTGTACTTGTAAGCAGTGGTCCTTTAGCCCAACAGGTAGCACAGTAGCCTGGGGCTCCCACCCGAATCATTGAACTTTCATCATTAGGATTCCAGCACTATGTTGTTCTCAGTATTTACACATTACTGCCTTCAATACTGTTCCGATTTTATTCCAATAATATTTGTCTCTCTAGTGCATTTGTGGCTTGTTTTTACCTGCATAGCTGCCAGAGGTCCCTATGTGTAAGCAATCCTGTACACAAGGAGAACCTAAGAGCCTAAAAACCCTATTAAAATATTGGTTTTATTACAAGATGTGTAAGCAATTTTGTACACAAGGAGAACCTAAGAGCCTAAAAACCCAAGTAAAATATTGGTTTGCATTTAAATAAACAAAAACACCTGCATATAAATACTTAGGACTCTAGTTGTTATCAAGGATAATGTAACCTGATTAATAGGGCCTTACTGAATGCACTAGCAAAGCTGAGAGCCTTTAAAATTGAAAGTACTAGCTATGAAATGTGGGACACTTGATACTGAAGCAATTTGGTTTTGCAAATTAAATAACTTAATGTTACTTCTGTGAATAACATTATTTCCTTCCTTGTGCATTTAATCCTTGTAAAGAGCTCAAGAATTTATTTTTTGGAGCAGAAGCCACAGCCCTGTTCACAGTGCAAATTACATCTACACTGTCTTGGAGCTTCATTTTTCTCAACAGACTTTATAAACAAAAGTATAATACCCAAGATAAGTGTTAGATCTTCTAAAAATTTATGTGTGTGATGAACACATCCAACTCCACACACTTTTTTTCCCACTGTATGGAAAACTGATTGGGCCAAATATCTTTTAAATCTGTGTATCTGGGGAAAAGAAAACCAAAAACACACAAACACAAAAAAATTATCAAAAAAAAGCACACCAGAATCCAAGCACTGAGCTATCCTAAGGATACGACATGAACTTCCTTTCAGTTTCTTGTGCCCTGCAGCCCAAGCCTATCTTTATTTTCAAATGCTTCCATGTTTTCAGGAAAGGAGAAAGAGAGCAGATAAGTTAGCAATAAATAAATTAGAAGACACACATACATTTAAACCCACTTTCCCATTTTGATTGGTCTTCTACCATTTGAAGACAGTTATTTTTTAAGATCTGTAACTGCTATTCCCAGTCCTGGGATGAAATTAGAAGCATAAAAACCATCCAAAGAAAAAAACTGGAGATAAGTTATCTATATATCCCCATTTGACTTCAGCCAGAAGGCAAATGTTAGCAAGAGACAGATCACATGACTCACTCTTTCATTTATTTTCTCTAGGTATGTAAATTCATCCCACTTGCACCTCCTGAAGTCCAAGTTTAGTAAAAGAAAACCAATGAAACTGATCACTAGCAACCTGGAGGCCACAGTTCTCTCCTGCATCCATGTAAATCACCTTCAGTTTCATAAATATTCTGCAGCACAACACAGGTTACCACCTCAAAGCACTTGAGTACAATATAAAAATGCAAATATATACAATATACAAAATATCAGGACAGGAGTGAATCATTCCTACAGCAGCCAACCACTCTTCAGTAAGAAGAAAAGTGAACTGTGTGAAGAAGAAAAGCAACTTTCACCAGTTCCACAGTCACAAGCAAGGCAAAGACCACAGGACAGTGAAGCAGCAGTCTCGTTCCTGTAGCTGGGGTTTGGGGTGTTGTGAAGTGTCAGTGTTTGAAAAGCACAACTCTCTCACATCTGTCACTTATCTGGATTGTGGGGAAGCATCCATGTGTTTATTACAACATCCATTATAGACAGCACTTATAGGCTAATTAGAATGAGTTACAAGTATAAATAATAACCTGGAAATAGAAGCATGGAAGAGTTTACACTTGCTTCAGGATTCAAATTTAATGGCATCCATGGCATGAATGATTTACTTTTAATAAGTGAAGTGGACTTACACAGGTCCCTGAATGCACATGGAAATTATACCATAATGGGACAAAATGACATTGGTTAATGCTGAGACATCTTTGGTGGAACACAGAGATGGCAGTCTGGTGACTGGGTAAGAATCAATAGGATAAAATGGGATCCTTCTTCCCTCACATCTTTCTCTCCTCTCAGCCCTACTGATCATGCACATAGCAGTGTTTTGATGATGCTTAGAGATAGTAGAAAATCACGTTCAATTAAGTCTTTAAGTAAAATAATTACGTTTGGACTTCACACCAGATACTAGGATTTAATCACAAACATGGGATGTGGTTATGTACAGACAGTGACTTGACTCTCTGCTGTATTTTACTTTAACCAGAAAGAAAAGGCAACCTATAAAGAATCAACGATCATCTTTTTTCTTCATACAAGAGGACAACCAGGTGTATTGTGCCTGCTAAACCACTTACTCATTTGCAAATCAGAAAACAGATCTAGCATTTGCCTCAGCCCAGGATATTAAGAGAGGTGACACTCCTTGCCAGCCATTTCCTCTGGAATAGAAGTGGGCCAAATCTGTGCAATCTGGCTGCTGTTCTCATGAGGAAAATATCCAGGATAAACCAGCTCTAACTCTGGACCCATGGTGCACTGTTCACTGCATAAAATTTGACAGTAGCAGGAAGCAAAGCACCAATATTGGCTACACCTCTCATAGGCATTCAAACATTCAAAGCATCTCTTATCAGCTCCCTAAAAAAAGAAAGAAAGAAAGAAAGAAAAAAAAGGAATCCCTTAAAAGATTCTGCTGGCTCACAAGATGTTTCGAGTGTCTCTAAAGCATGACCAGGCTGATTTGTGTGCCATCAGAAGTGACTTAAACTGTTTTAATGTTCTCCTAAACTCTTTTAATATATTACAAATGTATACCTCTTGCTCATTTCAAGCAAACATCTCATAACTGTCTCAGCACTCCGTGATCCCAGCAGAACTGCAAGGATTTGTTCTGTGCTCTCCCATGTCTACTCCTCTCATCTCCCAGAATCACAACATCAGCGTCATCAGCAATTTACTTTTTATGCTAAAGCTTCCTGTACATTTTCCAGCCTGGCTGCTTTTCAGTCTGAAGTCCTGCCTGCAGTGTGGCACCCACAGTGACAGCAGTGGCTGGGGTCATTTGTTACCTCTGTCATCGGCTGAACATGTGACATTAACTGCATTAAAACAGAACAAATTCTCACCTGTTGTAAATTCATGGGACTCCACTGAAGTGAATCATGCTGATTTAAACCATTTGGCCTTTCATCCCTGCAAGACTCAGCCACCCCGTCTGTAAATCTTCTTTAACTCTTACAAAAGCAACACTTGGACATGTGTGATCTCACCACTCCTAGCACACAGGCTCCCAGTTTCAATGGATGGAAGCACAACTTTTATTTTTTTTAATGCTGACCAAATACAGAATCCCTTAACAGACTCTAGTGAAAATTGACAAAAGCCTAACATATTAATCATGTAATTGTCAAGATCTATGCACCTGTGTTCCATTGCTACTTCTCTCAAAGTCTCTGCTTAAAGAGCTGCTGCTGGAAAACAGAGGGACTGATGATGTTTTACATTACATCTTTGCAGCCTGTCCTGGTTTGAGCAATAAAAACTCTTCCAGAGGATCCAGATAAATTAAAGGCTTTTTAAAAATAAAACAATGTGGTTAACAGTATTCATGAAAGCAAACTGTGAAAGCTTTGCCTAACATTAGGCTGGCTATTTTACAGCTTGGTCTTCAATTAATAATTAGGGAATTCTAATACATTACTGCAGCAGCTTTTCACTGCATTGCCACAAAATAATTCATCATTAACAGCAACAGGAGCAAGAATGCCCTTTTCTAGATTCCCCTGAGCTCAACAAAGGAGAGCAACCATTCCCAACTCATTTTGAAAAAAGTCTGGTGCTACAAAATGATATGAGAATCCTCAGACTGACTGCCCAGGCAAGGCACTCCCAGCTTACTAAACTCTAATGAAAGGAACTACATTATTTCTGTTCCCTGCAGGTTTTGCCAAACATGAGATGTATTCAGCCCTTGTGGGGCTGAATATGGAATACATTAATAATTACCATCTTCAATATTGTGTAATTTTATTATTTTAATTGAAAACTAATTGCTTTCATTTCTTTTTATGGTAACGTACTCCACTGGACACCACTTAGAAGAAGAATACATATTTAGGAATCAATCATACTACATGTACAAATAGATCATAATACTTATCACCTTCTACTTAAGACGTCCATGACTCTTTGGCAATTCCTTTTTTGCTATACTGAAAACATAATTATTTCTAGATTAGATCTATCAGATTCATTTCAATCTACCTTCTTACTAATGAAAGAGAAGAAAACTCAAGACAGCCTAATATATTCATATACTCAAATTCTGATTGTGAGTTGTTAATTAAACATTAAAACACAGTGGCTCACATTTCTGCAATGCCTACAGCACTCTCTGAGGAAAGCCAAGTGCTGTAGCAGCAATGCCCAGACCCACACACACCAAGTTTACACACCCACAGCAAAGCCCTGCATTTTGTTTTGAAAACTGAAGCCCATAAAGCAAGAACAGAATGGGAAAGAGAAAGCAGCTTGCAAACACACAGCTGCCTAACCAGGGAAAAAAAAAAAAATAGCATGGGAGTTCACAGGAATCCTAAGAAAATAAATACCTAATTTCATTTGCTTTTCTCTAAATTTAGGAAGCCAACTCTCTGTAAAGTCACACCTTGCAGTGACAAAATAGACTCATCTATTTTAGGATTCAACCCAAAAGTTCAACATGAAAAAGCCTATAGAAAGATGGTCTATCACAGTTCCCATTCACTCCCAGCCCTAATGAATATCCAGATGTTATGTGGATAAGGTTCTCTGAGCCATCAGCCTTTTCCTCCTAATTAGCATTCATCTTCTATGTGCTGAGTAGCCCATGAGAATCTGTGCCTCTCATCTCACACATAGATACTCTCAGGTCTTGCAGTTTTGTCCTGTAAAAGCAACTTGATAAAACTACCTGGAAGGTTGCAGAAAAGCCCTGCTGCATTATCAGATAGTTACAATGTATTATAGATATTTTCATTTCATGTTTACAACTGGTATTTAAGAAACAGCCTAATAAAGACCTTCAGATGATAACTAACATTATTTAGGATTATTCTTTAATTTGAAAGTAAGCAAAATAGTTTTTCATAATAAAGCATGCTACAAAGTTTGTTTTTTCTTGTGCTAAGCCATAGATGCCAACTAATTCAATTCTGCCAAACACTTGAGAACCTGCTTGACTTAAAGAATGAGAATAATCTCATCCCTATTCAGTAAAACACTTAAAAGCACATACTTAACTTTCAAAACATGAGTGGTCCAATTGATTTCAATGGGACATAAGCACAATGTTGAGTGCTTTGCTGGATCAGTGCAAAAGGACATAATTTAGTCCCCCTTGACTGGATGAGCTGGGCATCCTGTGTCTTGCCATTTCATAAGAGAAGACAGGATAGTAAAATAGTCTTTAAAGGGTAAAATTAACTATATAGTAACTACAAACTAAATTGCTCCACGTGGAATGCTTTTTAGGGTTATTGTAAATGCTGAAATGAATTATCAGTATATTTTATACAGTAAGAAGAAATGAATATATTATTTTCTTAAATTTATGCACAAGCCTATTTGTTATGCAGGCACAATTAAACAGATATTAAAAATGCAAAACCAAGATACCATAAGGTTCTCAGTTCCAAAAATCTGAGATATAAAAGCAGATTTCACATGCTTGTGTGTGAACAAAAAACTCCACTTAAAGGACAGCTAAATCCAGCAGGTCTCCGTGCTTCCTCATCTTTTTAAATAGATTGCAATGCATAAAAGAGGTGTCAAACACCAAGCCTGGCTATTTCCCAGCTATGTGAAACACTCATAATAAGTAAATATTGTGCACACTAATTATTTAAAGGTTAACAATTTCAGGTAAAAAAAAAAAAACCAATATGGAGAAGTACATATTACTCTACTTTTAATAAATACATACGAGATACCAACATCTGTATATCACTGACCTCTGCCCAGATCTGAGGTTTTGTTGCTGTACTTACACTCTTTTGAGATAAGCAGTTTTACACATTGTCCACAGTACACATGCGTGTTTTGGCTGCTTTAGTAGCAGTGGTGAGTCTTAAGAAAATCTGAAGTGGGGAAGATATTAGAAAACAGGAGGGAAAATTCAGGAAAAATGAAGCTGTATTGCCTCATTTGCTATGTAAGCACTCACAACTGAGTAACAACAGCACCACATATTCATTACTTACCACATCACACTCAAGCTCTACAATAATGAAAAGCAATATTGCTGCCATATTTTCTATGTGGCATAAAAATATTAGAAACAGCATTATGAATACAAACATGCAGTCTTCCCTGCTGTGGCAAAAGAAATTAATTATTCAAGATTCATCCTCTCTCCATGTCCCTCAACTCATCAGATAACAAAACTCACACTCCCAGCAGTAACTATTATTCCTACTGTGTCTTGCATTACAAGGGCTTGCTTTTACATGTTTAATAATTTTAGTTTATCTGCTTGAAAATACCAGTCAGACAGCTTTGTTGTCACCTGAAAGTGAAGCCAGCCAACAGCTTAATGTCCAAATGGATACCAGTAATGAACAAGACACATCCCTCAAGAGTCTATACTGGCACCAATGTTATTCAGCATCTTCAGCAACAATGAGGAGAGGCTGAGGGAGCTGGGGTTGTTCAGCCTTAAGAAGAGGCGGCTCAGGGGAGACCTCATCGCTCTCTACAACTCCCTGAAAGGAGGTTGGAGCCAGGTGGGGATTGGGCTCTTTTGCCAAATGACTTTCAACAAGATAAGAGGGCATGGACTTAAGTTGTGCCAGGGGAAGTTTAGGTTGGATATTAGAAAGAATTTCTTTACGGAGAGAGTGATCAAGCATTGGAATGGGCTGCCCAGGGAAGTAGTGGATTCTCTGTCCCTGGAGATATTTAAAAAGAGACTGGATGTGGCACTCAGTGCCATGGTCTAGAAACCACAACGGTGGTTCAAGGGTTGGACTTGATGATCTCTGAGGTCCCTTCCAACCCAGCCAATTCTATGATTCTATGAACATAGGCAGTGGGATTGAGTGCACCCTCAGCAAGTTTGCAGATGACACCAAGGTGAGTGAGGCAGCTGCCATGCTGGAGGGAAGGGATGCCATCCAGAGGGACCATGCAGACTTCACAAAGTTCAACAAGGCCAAGCACAAGGTCCAACATTGGGGCAACATTCAAGATCAATAGAGAGTGGAGGATGAATGTATTAAGGGCAGCTCTGCAGAGATGGACTTGGGGATACTGGTGGATGGAACACTGAAGAGAGACACAAAAATGATCATTGGGCTGGAATACTTCCCCTATGAGAAAAGGCTGAAAGAGTTGGTATTGTTCATCCTAGAGAAAAGATGACTCCAAGAAGACTTTGTTGCAGCCTTTCAATATGCAAAGGAGGCCTACAAGTGAGACAAATTTCACCAGTGCCTGTAGTGACAGGACAAAGGGCAACAATTCCAAACTAAAAAGGGCAGGGTTTAGACTGGACATAAGGATGAATTTTTTTATTAGAGGAATGGTGAGACACTGGAACAGGTTGCCCAGAGAAGCTGGGGATGCCCCTTCATCAGAAGAGGTCAAGACCAAGTTGGATGGGACTCGGAGCAACCCAGTCTAGTGGAAGGTGACACTGCCCATGGCAGGGGGTTGGACTAGATGATCTTCCAACCAAAAGTTGTTGTTTTTTAATCTGCCCAATTTCCAGAGCTCCAAAGAAGTCTGGAAAAGTATCTAGAACACGTCAGCTACACAAAGCCAGCTAGAATAACTGCACAAAGGAAGAGACTCTACACTAGTTTCAAATTTAAATTCTAGGTGACACATAGAGATACCTCAGAATTGATTTTGAGATGTGAAGGTCTGCAAAAATCCCTTAATGAGGAAAATAAAAATGAAAATAAGCTAAAAATAAGATTGGGATTCTGCATTCTAGAAAGGAAAACATTCTGTTTAGAACAACTTCTTTAGAACAGCTGCTGAACCAGGCCCTCCTATATCATAACACAGTATGTGACTGTATTCCCAAAACGCAGCACATTTACATCTGAACACAAAAACATCAACTGATAACAACATATTCTAATTTTCATGTACTTTTTGATCTTTTTGTTTGTTGTGTAATAAAGTTTTCAAACTGGCACAAACTAAAAGGTAAAAGCCAGAACAGGGAGACTTAAGCTACTTTTATTACCAGCACTCTCATTAATACCAAAATTAATGTGGCACAAGGGTGAATCTCTCTGAACATTTGCAACTCTTCCTGTACTTTTACTAATAGATTTTTCAGAAGTTCAATGTGTTCTTTCATTATTCTTCAGGGAAAAAAAGAAAAAAAAAAAAAAAAGACTGGATTTCCTAACCAAAATGCTCTACTACTTATTAAACACATGAACAAGGAATGCTCTGTTAGAAGACAGGAAAACTGCAACCAAAATTCCAAAGAATAACATCAGCTCAATTCCAACAGTGATAATCAGACTAAGCAACCTTATTTTGAAACTTTGAATGAACCTTCTGAGCCCTGCTGTACTACACCTACTCCTGACTCTTGTGGGGATGTATTTAGAGGGCATAACCAAGATATGAACAGCACGAATTAGCTGGAAGCACACACTGCCTACAGATCTGAACAGGATGCTAAGTAGATTCATACCTAGTATAGAGAAGCTCTTACTAGTCCTGTAAGCTCCATGTGCTAGACAGTGGTTGCTTTGCACTTTTAGATCACACATTTCAGCAAGTATCCTGCTTGGAGACTGTCTTTGCACTGTGTGAAAGCAATGCTAGCAAAAAAATAAGGAGAGAAGGGGGAATTTTCCACAGATAGGAAATATATGGAAGTAGTGAAAGAGAGCTCTGTTGCCCAGCTGCAAACCACCAGTTTCAGAGCAAGCAAACCAACTTCCTAGAGCTGAGCAGGATGTATTTTGTATGGAATTTCCAAAACTTAAAGCATGTTACCAAGAAAATGAACTAGTGACAGTACTGTGCCATCTGCCAGCTCAGATGAGATATTGAAAAAAAATCTGACACACAGTAGTCTTAACTAGTCAGTCTTACTAAGATCTTCTGAAACTTTTCAGTTTTGTGCAGAGTCTCTGTTGGGGAAACAGTTCAGAACTATACAGGTTGTGAGCAATCCTGACTTACTTCAGCTTAGGCTACATTGGGTTAATGGTTATTGAGGCCTAGTTGCAGGTTTCTAAAAATGAGCTAATGGGAAAGAGATAACTTAATTGGCAACAGAAGAGGAAAATAATGATGTGAGAAGAGTGGTTCCATAAGAATGGAATGTGTATGGAATACAAAGCTACCTGTATGATATGATGGTGTAAACAAGGCTTCTCTATATAAGTGAGTGCAAATTGTTAATAAACAATATCATACGATCATATTGATGTGCACATGGAATCCCTAAGCCTCCACAGACTTTTTTCCCACAAGGCACAAGTACTTTTAAAAATCTACTGTATTTGACTACTGCTAACATAAACACCATGAGACAGTTCCACAGAGTGTTACATTTAATGCCTTTATGCTCAGGGATGACATAGGACAGCAAGTCTCACACGTATCATGTACAGCACATGACAAAGAAATGAGGTAATAATCCTCCAGCATCTGACAGGGACCAGACAGTGTGACCTAGGATTCCCAAAGTGTCCCTTCAGGCATAATTTTAAAGCCTTTCATTAACTATGCTGCTTTTTAGTTAATGCCCCATTATCAAATCAATAGCAACATGGTAATTCTTTTCCATAATAAAATTTAACTTTTTAATGCATATTTTTGAACACACATCATCTTTGTCTCTCTTTCTGTCTGAAGCCCAGCTGCAAAGTGGATGGAATCCTTTACCTTCCATCACAGGCTGCTAATTACCCTGCTGCTGTATTACTTTTCCCATAACAAGATCACTAAAATTCACACCTCTGTTTTAGTCCTGAATTCTTGACAAGCAGGGCAGAGGCTGAACTCTGTGTTACCTCTTAAGCTCATTACTGCTCTAGTAACGACATCCATGGTTACAACATTTTTTGGCTGCAGGCCAAAGGCCATTCTGTAAAATATTATGACTTCTTTTCATTCGGTCTGTTCTTTTGATCCTTGTCACAAGCTATCTTAGAAGACAGATCTATTTGTAGCTCCAGGAAAGTCAACTAACAGCAGCCCTGATCCTCACTGAGGTTCTTTCCCTTTGCTAAGTACACACCAGAAATACAGAACACTCAGTTCTTCAGCCTGAGGCTCTCCCTGGTCCTTGCTTTCTGCACTCTCTCCTTCCCTGACAGCCTCAGCCATTCCAGCCAAGTTGCCTGGGACACAGACACATGGGATGGGCTTCCCCAGGACCTGGAGCAACAGGGAGCACAGGGAGTCTGTGCTGCTACCAGCCATGCCCAGCCAAGCAGCTTCAATCCTCCTCTGCCCAGCTGGATATAACCCAAGGCTCCCCAGAGGTGGTCAGTGTGAGCTGGTCAGCCCTGGGCCTGGTGCTCAGCAAGGATTTGCTTGTATGCTGCCTTTGCAGAAAAATCAAGAGACCAGAGAGGGGAGAGTTCTGAGGGTCAGGCAGGGGGGATAGTGACAGACCTCTGGAGAAAAGGAACTTCCACAGCCTTGAGACAGTAATGTGCAGGGTGAGGACTAACAGTTGATAGAATTATAGAATCATTAAGGTTGGAAAAGAGCTTTAAGATCATCAAGCCTTACTGTCAACCCAACACCACCATGCCAATTAAGCCGTGCCCTGAAGTGCCACATCCATGTACTTTAAGAGCACTTCCAGAGATGGTGACTCCCACCAGTTTCCTGGGCAGCCTGTTCCAATGCCTGAACACTTTTTCAATCAAGAATTTTTTCCTAATATCATGTGGAAACAGAGGTCTGGGCAGGTGTCATAGGTCACAGAATCATATAAAGTTAGGGGCTGGAAGGGACTCTGAAAGATCAAGTCCAACCCCCTGCCAGAGCAGGGTCACCTACAGGAGGTCACACAGGAACGTGTCCAGGTGGGTTCTGAATGCCTCCAGGGAAGGAGACTCCACAACCTCCCTGGGCAGCCTGTGCCAGTGCTCTGTCACCCTCACAGTGAAAAAATTCTTCCTAATTTTTATACAGAACCACCTGTGCTCCAGTTTATAACCATTGCCCCTTGTCCTATTGTTAGTCACCCCTGAGAAAAGCTTGACTAAGCTAGGACTAGGTCCTCTGCCTCCTTCCCAGCCCTTTGCCCCAGGACAACTCCTCCTCAATGACAAAGCAAGAAACAAGGACAGGCTGGCCCACAAAGAGAAGACGACATCCTGCCTGAGGTCATCTTCACACAACATGCTGCCTGGGGCAGGCAAGGCAGGCCTGAGATTCTCCAGGAGGGGCTAAACCCAGCCAGAGAGGTCTCAGCCCTCTGAGACCCCCACCCATTTCATCATGCTCCCTGCCTTGTCATTTCCAGGAGATGGGACAGACAACCTTGGCTTCTCCAGGGACATGCTGCCAGGGTGATTGCTCCAGCAAGAACTATGGGTTCATCTTCCAGGTTAAGGAAAATCCTGACTTACTTATGTGGTACCTGAGGCACCTGAAGTACTTGTGCCCGCAGAACATGATCCGCAGACAAGAAAAGAAGAAAATATGGGAAGACTTAGAAGAGAAGATGACACATTTCTCCACTTTACCATCCATCAACAGCTCCAGCAAGGCTCTGGATACAGCAAGAATTTGCAGAGGATGCAGCAAGCAGTGCCGTCCCTGTGCACTGAGGCATCTCCAACAGAAATGTTTTCACATTTATGTGAAATGATCTCCAAGCTAAATGTAACATCAAATGAATGATGGAAGAACCAGAAGCCAGTTATTCTGCACAGGGATGCTGCCAAGTGCCTCCCAACAAAAAAGAAATCACATTCATTCTAACATTCAGGGGCCTTCAAAGCAGTAAACAAGGAGGACTGCAGCAGCAGCAGTTAAGGCACCATCGCAGAAATCAGACCCCTCCTACACTGCCAGTGAATAACATTACTCTTATAATTAGTCCCACAGGGTTAAGTGTGGCTGCTCTCACAGTCTAAGTTAAACATATCCAAGTGCCTGCACAGACCAACACAAAATTTTACTTACCAGTTCCACTGCCAAAACACCTCCTATGTTCCTGCTGCACTGTTACACATCCCTCTTCATTCAGAGAACATGAACTCACTCTCTGCCAAGGTTGCAGGTATGGTAATTGTATCTTTGATCAATGTTGAGACAATTTAAGAATTATTACAAATCAAAGGAGGGATCTGGAAACCTATCACTGTAATAGATATGAATTTCCACTGAAGATGGGAAAACTGCCTGACAAACACAGCACAGGATCCCAGTGAAAGAGTGAATGCAGAAGGCAAATCTGACAGAGGTAAATGTTGGGGCTCGAGGCCTCCTGGTCACTGGCCAAGAATGAACTGGTCAGAAACTAATGCAAAATTCCATAATTTTAAGAATTTGGATATGTTTAATAAAGCCAGCACCCTCGCAATGAGGTATGGGTAATCATGGCCATCAATAGATGATCGGTTATGCGCATATAAAAGCAAAAACTCTTTTGCAGGGACTAAAAGATGCTAAGACCATTCCTTATGCTACCACGATTTCCTGCTGTGATGTACATATCTTGTAATGCAAAATTCATCAGCAAAAATGCCATAGTGAATATTTCATTTGTAGTATCACCAGAAGAGGGATCATTCAAAATGGCTACCAAGATATCTCCCAGGACTCCTGGACAGTTTTTGTCAATATGAAACAAGAGCTGTAAAAAAAATTTAAATGGGCAACACATTTTGGTTTTAAGCAATAATTTTACCATATCAACACCCCTCTGCAACTTGTTTCCCCAAGCTATTGCTGCTAATGTACAAGTTCATTATATAGCAAGACTTCTGGTTCTAAATCACATTCAGGTATTTGAATCCTTCATCAACACCTTCAGTAGTTAAGAGCAAGGAATGGGTCAGCATGTAGTCTAGAACATTTTTTTAATATCTACTTTCTTATCATAATGTTAATTTCAGAGCTGAGTATTTTGAGATACATCCATTCCAGTTGGTTTCAGAGAGGATGCCATTACTAAAGACTTTTTCTTCTGTGCAGGACATAACCCAAAAGCACTCCAATATAATTCAATATCCAGTAGTCAAAGACTAAGAGTTTTTAAATATCACTCCTGAATACCACTGATACAACTGTAACAGAAATGTGTGTGGTCTTTTGAGGCCAACCAAAGGTTTCTGAGAATAAAACTGTACTGAGCTTTGGGAAGTTTTTCATGCTTCTAGGAAGAGTAAAGAACTGAAGTATGCAAAAGCAAGTCACAGTAGCTGAAAAGATATATAATTTCTTAAATAAATATAGCATTAGGTAGTTTCATACTTTTAGGAGAGCTGGCTGTCTTCCCATCTGAAGTCTAGGAACTTCATGAAAGTGATTCAGTGTTAGAAGAAAAAGCACAGAAGAAACCCAGCTGTGTTTCAGAGCCATAGCTAACCTGAATTTATGGAAAAAAGAAGAGCACAGCAGAAGTCAACAGATGCCTTTAGAAGACCGAAAGTTAATGACCAAGGATCTCTCTGCCCCTAACAACAATTTCAGCTTCACTAAAACTGACCTTCATTAAACTGCATTTCAATCTACTGATGACTTAAACCTCTCCAGGGACAGGATCTCATGTTTGCTAGATAGTTCAGATCAGCAGCACTTCATCGTATATTACTTGCACTTTAAACTCCTCCGGGCACATCAGAGAGGCTGGATGAGGAAAAAAAAGCCTTTCAAGAAGTAAAAAATTATCACTCCCAGAACACAGCTTGTAGACAAATGCAGAAGAACAGAGATGCTGTTAAATCTCTGCAGAGATGCAGCTCTTAAAATTTTGTGAGCCTTATAACTGGACAACTCCAATGCCAAAATGAGGTCCACATACATACCTAGAGGCAGCTACTGGATAGATTCATGGGCAAAAAAAGCTAGCAGCATGGTGTACAATTTGGAATTAAATTTGGAAGTGCTCCAGGATGTAGACTGAACAGTGAATGACTTTGGAAGGCTACTCCTTCAGTTCCACTAGCAATAGCAAGTGAAAGCCTAACAGGTAAGGTGTGCTCAACACTAAACTTGTTGACTGTCCTCCTAGTGAAAATAACACCTATGCCTCACCACCAAAACAATATCCCACAGATCTCAGCAAAGCACAGAACAGTAGTGCAGCCTTACACAGTTTCACCATTTATCCAGGCATCATCAAGAAATATCACTGAACAAAGGAAGAATAATTTGCACTTGTGTTTTATCCATACAGAAGGTACTTTGAATGCCACAGTGTCCCAGTAAGGAAAAATAACCAAAGCTGCAACAAAGAAAACTATTACAAACTTGTTCACATAAAAAAGCTATGCCATTTCTTCCCATTTATTGCACCCTTGATAACTCTGTGCATAATAAACAAAAAAAGGAATATTCAGCCTTGACTGGTTCTCAACTAGATAAGAGATAGAAATCAAACACCTGCAAAATGACTACAACAAGGACAGATCTAAAAATTACTAACTGGCTTAAGCAGAATCAAAGAAAAAAGACAAGCAAGTTGTGGACTTATAATGCACTGTAAGTAAACCATAGAAAGAGGCAATAACACTTTGTAGGGAATAGATACATTTTCACACTTGACAAGGCTGATAAAATAGCTTTTGCAGTTAAAATAAATTACTAAAAGGAAATCCTTTTGCCTTTTCTTGCTGCTTAGGTACTATTTTCAAGAACTTCAGAATCAAATTCCCACAAGACTACCTATCTCTCCAGCAGGGGCTATGTAAAAGTCATAAGATCATCAGTTTTCCACTGAAGGAAATATACACACATATATATAATATATACACACTTTATATACATATTAGTCATTTTTCCACAGAGAGGTTGGGCTGAGTTGGAAAAACAAAGTTAATACATTCCTTAGGCTATAAATACAAACACACTCTACACAACAAACAAAAAAAGATTCCTCTTTGGGAAGATTGCCAGGCAGGTAGAGTTTTACCTGAGACAGTCAATCCCTTTCCACTTTCCAGAGCAAGGCTGAAACTAGTGGACTTCTAACTCAAATTATATTATTCAGACTTCTCCAAAGCTGAGCTCATCTATCAGAATTTGCAGTCAAATTCTGTTTTTTCCTGTTTCCATTCTTTTGCATCCCTGCTCTGACTTAGTCATACCTACCTGCCACCTCCTCAGTCCTCTATGGTATTAGAAAGCAAGCAGCTTCCATCAGTAAACTGGAATTAACATCCAGTACCTGAAATTCCCTTTATTAATGAAATACATAATATTCAAAAGGGCCAGAGAGACTGGGGAGACAGTCTTTTGGCACATTCTCCAAGGTGGCACCCTGACATTTAACAGATGCTCTGCCCCTGGGCAGCTCCCCATCAACCCTGCAGCTGTGTCTGTCTTTGCTGGAACAGGAGTCTTCAAGACACCTGCAGTGCTCACCCTCTTCCCCCTCCCCAGCTCTGTGTGATCTTAAGGAAGTCACCTAACCATTCAAGCATTAAAAGGGATAATCTTTTATGGGTTATTGAAAAAAAATGTGATGCAACATCTAGATAAGAGCTCTTAAAATCTTGAAGTGGCAAACCCTTCCGAAACACAAATAGGCAGAGCAAACAGCCTTACAAATGGAACACAAGTTAATTATGAAGTATTTTAGTGTTATCACAAACCCTCAAGTGGGGAAGGTTCTGTTGCTAATTGTTAGACCATACATCTGCTGTTTGCTGAGAACATATGGCACGATTTTAATGGGAACTGCTGACTAGGGGAATACAGCACTTCATTTGGAATATAAAGTGTAACTTCAGAGGCACTCACATTGTTCATCTTTTGCACTAACTACAGAGAAGTTGCTCTACCCTTGAGCACCAAGATTTGGGCACATGTTTGCATGGCCCTGTTTTAAACTCTTTATATCTGTACTTTTCCTTTTCAGAATATGTAGGTAAGAACCAAATAATACAGGAGCAAACAGCATTTCTCTTCTCTCTCTCTGGATTATTTGGTAATAGTGGGCCAGTCTCCAGAGAAAATAAATATTTTCAAAATTCTCCTTGTTTTGATAACTTTTTTTAAAAAAAAAACAAGTTTCTAGGTGACAGCATCAGACTTATGATTTGTCCTGAAAATCAGTACCGAACTCTAGAAACAATACATGGCGATCAAAAACCTCATTTCTATGTACTAACCAATTGAAAAGTATGATTATTATAAAATATTTCATATTTGCTTGAACCTCTTATTACTCCAGTCCTCTACCACCACTCACTCTTTTGCTTGCAAGACACTCCTGTGTTTATTTGGCAGATAAATCATCTAATTTGACACAAAAGCAAGTGGAGATATTGGACGCTATGGATTAGTCCTACTGTGTTTTTTTCTGCTTTCAACAGACAAAAAGGGTATTTAGCAACTTATTGCTCCTTTTACTATGGCTTCTGGTTTCCTTACATTCTTGCAATGAATTACAATGCATATGTTTTCCTCTAACTCATCCCTAACAGACCAGACATCTGAATCTGCCAAGGAATTCAGCATTCCATAATTTATTGAATGAGGAAGGTCAAAGCTCAAATGCTCATGTGCCTGTTTAAAATTACCTTTATTCTTCAACAAATAATTCATAAGCATGCAAGTACACATGGCACTTTTACACCCTTGCTCCTATCTGATTTGAGGAAAATGTGTTTGCAATATTGAGGTAAATGGGTTACATTAACTGCTATGGTGTCAACTTTATCCATTACACCTACAAGTTTCAGTATCTCCTTTTATACAGAGATCTTCAGAAGATCTGAAGTCAGAAATAAAAGGCAGACACACCCATGAAGTAGATAAAGCAGCCAACTACTCAGACTTTAAACTTTGCTCAGGAAGATGGCTATTAGAATACAAGGAACAAAATACACAGGAAATTTAATTAGAAAATCCAGTAATGGGAGGTTTAGGAACATGGTTAACAAAAAAGGAGGTGGAGCCAAATGAACAAAGTATTCTTAAAGATATGTAGGAGATAAAGTTGGATATGCAATGCAGATTGTACTGAAAATATAACTTAAAGTTATGTAATACAACAGACTATTATAGACAGTGAATTACAGACCAACACAAAACTTGCAGCCCACAAAAATAAAGTATTGCTGGGAACTTCCACACCAAAGACACTGGTAACAATCCAGAAGCTTAACACCAGTCTTTCTGTAGCTGGTTTTAAGCTACTAAATATATCTGTACTTGTAATACACATACTCTGTTGCTTTAATAAAGACCAATTTAAGTTACATTGCAATAGCAAATCATTGAGTGCTAATCCTCTGTCTGATCTGTCAATCCATGCGTGTCGTCTGCAATTGCTAAATGTGATGCAGAAGAATAAACTGCTTGAAAGAAGACATTAATCTATATTTTTATTCTTTGTTCCCACAACTCCTGCTCTGTCTTCAGGCTGGTTGATGTTGTGTAAAGTTTTCAAGTTGGGGACAGCAGCACAAGGCCCACACCTGTGCATCTGCTCCAGGTCTGGCACTTGTCCACTGTGCCACCTGAACCCTCTCACACCATGCCCAGGGACCTGCTATGAAATGATTCCCCAGCTTCAGCCTCTAACATCTAAAAAATCTGCAAAAGCCTCCTGAGTGAGCAGCCAAAGTGACAGCTATAATCCTCAGCTCTGACAGACAGAAACAGAAATGACACAAGAACCAACCAAACAGCACAAATCCAGGTTTCCCTCTGCACTTTCTGAAGCCGAGATTAATTTGAGGCAGCACAGTGAGTTTCTGAAAAGGTAATAAATGCAGAAGGCACTGTCACAATGCAGCAGAAATCCTCTGCGACAGTGACATTTCAGGGCAATGTGGAGTGTGTCCAGGTGACAGCAGCACATCCTGCTTCTGTGGGAATTATGGAAAGACCAAATCTCAATGGTGTGAGCGGGAGTACTGAAATAAGTGAGGCAGATAAGTGAAAGACTTGGACAAGGCACTGTATGAATTCTGTCATTTTATGGAAAATAGACCCAAAACAAAAACAAAAAACAAGCTGTTTAATAGTTTCAAGAGTTGCTGTTGACAGACCTAAGTAAAAGGGAATGCTGAATGGGAGAGAGGAAGGCTCATAGGATTGGCCTTGAGTCATCCCCCCATTTAGGAACGGAATGTACAGAAACACAATACAAAATAGGAAGCATTTCCAAGGAAAAACTAGAAAAGAATCTGGCAGTCTCTGATGCTCTGTTTTGAGCTCCAATAACTATTTTGTCTCTTTACTTGAGGGGTGTAGAAATACTTGAAAGAAGTAAGATCCCACAGACAAGCTCCTATTCTAAAAACATCTCTCTCTAAATTGCATGGGAAAAGCCAACTGGAAAATGTAACCCATTAAGCTATAATTATTCTTTTGGTCAGTAAAAGGTTAAATCAATCCTTACTTCTGAAAATATATGCATC
This sequence comes from Calypte anna, assembly GCF_003957555.1. Taxonomy (NCBI): domain Eukaryota; kingdom Metazoa; phylum Chordata; class Aves; order Apodiformes; family Trochilidae; genus Calypte; species Calypte anna. The sequence continues at coordinate 36,063,551 of NC_044248.1, read as the reverse complement.
CCCATTATACAGGAAGGAGGAAATTGTTATGCTGCCAAATGTCTGAGCAGAACAAGCCAGGTGTAGTGATGGCACAAAGGTGTTAATAGCTACAACAATCCCAGGAGAAGACAACCACAGCTGTGCCACAGGAAGATAGTACTGGACAACAGAAATGACAAAAAATGTGTCAGGATCCAGCAACAAGGGTCCTGTGAAATTTCAACTGTAAATCCACTCTGTAACTCACAATCAGAACTGCCTGGGGCACAACAGAGCATGCAGCTCACACCTCTTTATCCAAGGAAGGATTATTACACCAAATCATACCTGGCTTGCCCATCTACCCACATCACTTAAGGTTCAAGGGTTGGTGTATCACTTGCACTTCAACACTGGGAGAAGCTTTGTTTTATTCCCATGTTCAGGCACACTGAACTCTCTGAAACACAGAATATAATTACTAAATAATTTAGATCTTTCTAGTACAGAAAATATAATAAAATACAACAACATGCAATAGAACAACAGCAACCAAAACCCAGCATTTGCTAGCCTAAACAGTGGCTATGATTGCCAGCATGCCCAGGATGGAGTCAAAGACCTCAGGGACTAAAAACATCACATTCTTTACAGCAAATCCTGTGGCTTAAGCTTAGTCTGGTGAGCCATGCAAATTCAGTTCTTTCACAGGTAGAAATTAAAACACCTCTAAGCAAGTGCAGCCATCAACATGCAACTCTCTGACTCTGCCTCATTCAGATTCTCAAAGTGAGAAGACAAGAGCCAAAAAAGCTCTCTCATTGCTTCTACTAAATAATCTTAACATGACTTCAACAAATATTAGTGTTTGGACATATTCCATAGGGCAAGATATGCCAGCACCCCACCAAAGAAGGCACGGCAAATACAAAACAGGCAGCAAATGAATGAAAGGTGCCAAGGTTTTGTCTAGACCAGAGCATCAGATTTAGCAGCAAGTCCTCTGGGAAGTCTGTACTGGTGCAAAAGCCAAAAACCAGACTCTTGTTTGGCTCAAAGAAATTCCTGTTGCCAAACACCAAGTGCTGAAAATGAATCTCATCTCTTTAAAAACAGGATATGAACACAGCAGAAAGCAACAGAGAGAAAAATAAAGGCTCAATTCCAAACCAGAAGCATTGATAGAAAAAAAAAACAAAAAAAAAAAAAAACCAAACTAAAAACAAGAGAGAGACTACATATGGTGAGGGGCACATGAGAAAGTCAGAACAGAATGCAAGGGAAAATAATCTAAAATTTGAACTGTTAAGTTTTAAAAGTAAGATGGGACAGCCAAATTTGTTTCATAAATTAAGAACCTTCCCAGCCTCATGGATCATCACAGAATCATAATGTCAGGCTGGAAGGAACCTCAAGTATCTTCTGGTCCAATCCTTCTATTATTGTTTATATCTGCCTCAGCACTGTGTTGAGCTGAGACTTAAAACTCTCCAAATTGGGGGAATCATCAACATCTCAAAATGAATATTTTAAAATAACAGATAGTTTAGATAGAAGTGATGAAAGAAATTTATAAATACCTATTCTTGTATTTTTCTTGCCATGATCCATCAAGAAAGGACAACAAATTTTGTCACACCAGATCACCAAAATGGCTTGTCTGCTCATTAATGTAACTGGGTTTCTGCAACACCTTTCTATGATGCTGGTCTCATTGGGAAGATTTAAATAGCACCCATCACCCCTCAATACACAACAAACACAGAAAGAGTAAGAAAACTTCAGCAGCTGTCAGGGAGTGGTTGTAGGGCACAGTGGACCTGTTACTTCATGTCTCTATCTGAGCTGTGATTTTGGTGATATCAATATCAAAGCACTACAAATAGCTGACTGCTATCCAATTGAGCTGTGCAGGCCCACACACTCCCTAGCACCTAAAAATCAATACTATTATTTAGGTTAGCAGCAATGCAATGCATACAGTTCTCCTGGGGAAGACTCCAGGGGTAAACACAGTATTCCCAGTAGCTTTTATAACAGCATAAAAATGGTTGCAAGTCAAAGGTAGCTTACTGATATTTCAGAGGGAGCTCTTCAGAGGGTTTCTCAATCATTTGACCTGAAGGAGCAGCTGCCTATGAGAATGTAAGCCTATGGCTTCCAGCCTTAAATCTTTATTAAGTGTTTTCCAGTCACTTTTCTACTCAAATGAACATTAGATGGAGAGGATGTCCAATAGCACCGAAGTCAAATAGTGGCATATGCTTTAATTTGGGACATTAAAAAAAAATAAAGCTACTTTGCATTATTAGATGTTACAATCATGTTTATGAATTCACCTGCAAAAAATAACTTGTTCCTTTTATCTCTTATAAAGTCAAAGAAATTGAACTACATTTCAATCAGTACTTAAACGCTTTCTCTCAGGGAAAAAAAAGCCAAACAATTCTGCTACTTTTTTACAAATTAAGTTATGCCAATTAACTATGCAACAATAAATAAAAAATGAAACAGGCTTTGTTAATATTGGTGAACTCTTTTTTTCCCCTGGAATTTAAAAAAAAAAAAAAAAGCTAGTTTTGTATATCCCTATATACCCAAAGAACCCATGTATCAATGCCTGAAGCAGTTTAGTTCTCAGGAGCAGAGAAGTGATCGGTGTGATTAGCTGAACAACCATCAGAAAAGCTGTTCTTTCTAATATTAGCTCCTCAAAGACAAATAAACAGTATCCCAACTGTTATCTCAATGCTCTGTTTTAGAGTAATTTTGTGTAATTAAAGATATTACTTCATCTCATATTGAAAGTATGTTTTACAAACTCCCAGGCAAAGAGATGATGTGCCTTTTAAGACACAAACTTTTCCATCTTTTTCCTACTCCAAAAGTCTTGTTGCAGATGAGACCAACAGTTAAAGCCTAATCAGATCAATTCTTAGATGCACAATGAGAGGAGAGCTTTCATCACTAACAAAAATTAAATCTTTTTAGAAATGAAGAAACAGAACATCTAATCACACATATCAGTGAGAGTTGTTCATGTATGCAGAGAAACCCAGCTCTTAAGTATCTATGCTAAGATGCCTGGTTTGGCATTATCAGGTGTTGTACTGATAACACGGTCACAACTCAGAAAAAAAAACCCCAAATATCAGTTCTTCCTGAAGACTGAACAGAACTGTGGTCAACCTACAGCAACGAGTGCAACCCAGTGCCCACTTTTGGAGGCAGCTGTCCTGGGAAAGGATTTGTTCCCCAGGATGTGTTCCTTTCAGCACTGGGTATGCAATGCCAATTACAGGCCTTTGTCCAACTTCATTATTACCTTTGGTCTAAATGAAAAAAGTGGGAAGAATCTTTATCTTATGACACAGCAGAATGGAAAGTAAACAGGCATTTAAAAATTGAGTCACTTGGATTATCAGCCTCCATGCTGTGTGGGCAAGTATTGCTGTGAAGACTTTGCCACTATAACCTAGGAATTACTAAAATAGAAGTGCTTCAAAGCAATGTTTGCCTTTAAGATCTTTCTTTAAAACTTAAACTTTTTTTTTTTTTTAGTTTAGTCTAAGAAATTAACATTTTTTTTCTTCCAGGGAAGCAAAAATAATTGCAAATGTGCTAGGACACAGTTTCATGCAGCCATAATGATAGGGAAACATGGTTTCATACCTTAGCCACAGTGTTCACTGAGAACAGCAGATGTAGGTCTCTCCTGAATGGCATTACACCACATTTCCACCAAGAAAGGGATTTTTGGGAGCCTGGGTTCAACAATGGACACAGCAGCTCAACAAAGTTGGGTGCTACCTTACTATTACAGGTTCTACTAGAATCACTGTAATTAAGGAACTGTCAGCACTTCCATTATGAATCATTTTCGAGGTTAATATATACAGGTTAATAATTAACCTGTCTATTTTGCTTTGGGATGGGATTTTGCATCCAAGTGTTAATGCCTTTTTTCTGTGCAAGGCAAAGAGGGGCCTGGGTTTTTCTCTTTTATTTGATTACAGGCAATAATAATGCTTAAAACAACTGAAGGCATGCTGAAATACAGCTGCCATAACAACAGAGCACCACTTTCAGAATTTTTCAGAAAATAATTCAATACAAATGTCTTGTTGTGGTTCTGCAGACATAACATGGATGAGAGACGTCAGTTCTTGCCAGCAAAATCTCTTGTGATTTTCAGTGGCCAACTTAATGTCCCTGTGCTTTGCCTTCCCTGCCTCTGGGAGGAGGATAATTGGCTTAATGATCTGCACACCAAAGCATCCCCTGAAACCCAGGGAATACACCCTGTGGCTGACTTGTCCTTCTTTATATAAAACGCAACTGTTGACCCTTGCACTCCTGCAGCCTCTGAACGCTTCACATGCCCACAGATGCTGTGGGTATGACAAGTCAGGCCACCTACAGGCATTCAGTGACATCTTCATAAATATACCTGCCCCATTTAATCAGTGAGAGAGGTAACATAAAAGTTTTGAGATGCTAATTACACCTGAACACTGGAGACTTAATTGTGAGAGTCTAGAAAGCTTAATATGCATATTACAGCAGCCTGACCATTTGTTACTACCCAGACAACTTTGCCAGGATATCTTTCTAAACTAATAAAACATAAAAACACCCACACAAGGCTTTTGTTTAACTCCAGGATTTCCAAATTTAGCACTATAGGTATTACCTTATTCCACCTCTCTAGGTATACCTGATCAGAAACCATGTTATAAAACCTGATCCTTTTTAATTCTGTAGAACTTTTTTTGCCTCTCAAAAGCAGAATTTTTACATGAATGGTAAACCAACAAAAGAACAGCTCTTGGAAGAGGCACAAGATTGCCCTACTTTCAAAACTTTGAACAAATTACCTTCTCTAAGCAGTATTCATAGGTGTATTTCTTCCCTGAGGGTTTTTAAAAAAGAAGGAGTCAAGACAAGAGACCTGAAGCCTGATTCTGCAGTCAGGCCCTCAACAGAATCTCAGGGCAGTTTTCTGAATGGAGATCCTGCACTTATCAGTCTCTTCAATGTATTTTATCTGCTTGACTTGATTCACAGTCACTGCGAGTTGTGGTATCACTATCCATGACATAATATTGACCAGAACAAAGAACCATTATAGCTGCACAGGGAAAATGAGCTTTGGGCTTTAATCCTCTGACACGACATTCACAATCACTTAATACTTGCAAGGCTTCTTCTCTGAGACTTTAACACTACCCTTCTTAAAAAAAAAAAATAAAAAAAAGCAACATGACAGCTGAATTAGTAAAATAGCTGAAATTAACACTTCATTGTAGCAGTACCACTTACATACATTCTCAGACAAAAAGAAAAATATTTGCCTATAACTATGGCTTCAGAAAACATGTAAAAAATGCATTAGAAACACTACTATAATTACACTATTACTAGATAAACCCTAACAAAAACAAAACAACCCCCACAACAACAACAGCTCCTTGGTTTACTCTGGATAATTTTCACGTTAAAACACACACTTAAGAACTCCTTCCTACTGCATAAGAGGATCTGAGCATCCAACTTCCTGGCACTTCTCTGAAGCTTGGAACTGCAGGAGGCAGACAGGGGAACCACCAGGTGGTACAGCAGTTAGGGATGCTTTAATACATAAAAGACCTCTCTTTTTCCTTAAACCTATCATAGGTTCCAGTATTTTACTGAATAGAAATCAACTTGAACCTAAATCTACTAGAAGACTGTGTTTGCCTGATAATAAAATCACCACACTCATCTTTCCCAAAAAAGCTGCTTGTGACTGAAATGCCAAAGGTTTTCCTAAGATCTTGGTTAATATATCATGTAGTGAAATGAGGCAACCAGGTGCCACTACTTGCCAGGAAGTGAGCATGAGCTTGTGCTTCAGGACTCACCTTTTACTGGCCCCCTGGTCCTGCTCTTGCGCAGTGGGGGCCCACCCTAATCAGGCACAGGTGGGCTTAACACAAGCTCATGCTCACTCCCTGGCAATTAGTGGCACCTGGATGCCTCATTTCACTACAATATCACTGCATCACTATTTGAGGAAGAATCCTGCATTTAGTGGATTGTGTGAACTGCACTGCAGAGCCTAGGAGGCCACCCCTTCTTTGAGCCTTTTGAGGACTTTAACCCATCCACCTAAGTGGGAAGTGCAGCTCCCAGAGACCTCGTCCACAAGAAGCCAGTGCTACCACCACTCTGTCTCTCTACTTTCTCTAAAGCAGAGTTTGCTTGCAGAGTTTACCAAAGATTAGATGTCAAATTACAGTAAAACAACATGACCCAGCAATTTACAGGAACAAACCAAGTCCCCGTGTCTTACAACTGAATTCAGATAAAGCTGATATATGGAATGAGCTTTGCAGGCAATAAAGAATCACACTTAGAAAAAGTGCACAAGGAAAGAGGAATACATTTTATTACAGTTTTCAACAGTGTTTCAAGTTGTTAAAAAAAAAAAAACAAAAAACAACAACAAAAAAAACCCAAAATCAAACAAACAAAAAAAAAAACCACAAAAAACCACAAAAAAACCAGAAAAACTCACTCAGACCTCAGTGTGCTCTTTTACAAACCACCTTGTAAAGTCATCCTCCATTCAAAGACCTCTCAAAATTTTTCATCCAAATACCCGGGGTGGTTTGTAGGGTGTTACCTCAGCCACACACCCACCCTACAGATAATGACATTACAGAGGGGTAAACTGAGACAAAGGATACAAGGTTCTCACTGACAGTCAAACATAAAAACATTGTCAACATTGGAAACTGTTTCCCCACTTTGGAATCTGGGGGAAGATCTCACAAACTTGTGGATTTTCTGAATCAAATATATTCATTGTTTAAAAAAAAAAAAAATTAGAAAAAAATCAGTTCTTTAACAGCAAAATACATGAAGATTTCATTTTTTCGGTGTTTTCTTTCATCTAAAAACTAGAAAAAAAGCTTCTTGAATCTTATGCAGGGTATGAGAAATTAGACAGCTCATTTAGTCCATTACAAACCTCCCCACCAAATTACAGCTGTAGACAGGATGAGGGAATGGGTCAATCTGCACTGCTTGGCCTCTTCCATGGGTAAATTAAAAGAGATCTATCTCCCTGAAATCAACATTAATTTTAAAAAATCCACACTCTCAAAGAAAGTAATATACTATGGATTTGATCAGGTGAAAAAATAACGTCTCTTTTACATTAAATAAAATAAACCAGATATTTACAGAATGGGTTGTCTGTAACTGGCATTACTCAGCTGCTGAATTTTCTGTGCTGCCTCACTTCGAGTAATGTGTAGATGCATACACTGAATACTGGTAAAAGTGATAACTACTCAACTATTTTGATGAATCCAATTCCTAAAGCAAGGTCTTACTCTACTTCAAATCAGAAAAACAGCAAATCACCTTTAAATTTTGTTGTAAATACCACCATATAACAGTCATTCAAGTTACAATATCTTGTAAAACAAGGAAACCACTTTGGAACTACACAGCCTGGTTTATTTCCTCTTAAGTTGGCTGCCATAATATTTACTACAGAATTTAGCAGAACAGGACAGTATATGAAGTATAGTTGAAATTAAAAAAAAAAAAAAGTCACAGGAAAAAGTATTACTAGAAGCTTAATAACTAAATTTTAAATTTAAAAATAATTTTTAAAATAAATGCATAAATGAAGCACCAGGGGGTACAGAAAGCAATGCTGCTGCATTTCTGTTCCACACAAATCTGTGTGCACACTTAATGATTTAGGGTTGTTTTGGGTTTGTTGAGGTTTCCTTAGATGTAAACCAGTGCTTCTTGATCAAATACCACCAACTATGGTCTCTTTATGGCAATTATAAGGCCAACAGGCTACAAACTGTTCATCCAGGTTTCAGCCATCCAAAGGTGCTCCAAGGTGATACCAGACACATTTGTAGAAAGCAAACAGTAAGCATGAGAAGCAGTCACATGCATAGAAGGCATAATTAAAATATCATCAAAACAGCACAACCTCACTCTATAGTTTCAAATCATCTACTTTCTTTTTCACTTGCCATATACACCCATGCCTCCACCTCCATCCCAAGCACACATCCTCACAGCACATTAATTCAAGTCCTATGCACTTAAATCCCATATGCTAAGTGGTCTTTTGTTCACAGAAACAGACCTAGTAAAATCCTTTTTTAAAAACTTGACCACTGCCTAGCAGGGGAAGCAGGGCAAGCACTGCTCACCTCCCAGTCCTTGTTCAACACTTGTGAGTCCAACCACGCTCTGCTGTGAGCTTCCTACTCCTTTTCCTTCTTGCTTTTCACACAGCACCTCCCCTGGTGAAGGGAGATACTCTCCTGCTCTAATCAGGTAAAAGGCAGAAGGCAAGAAGAAAAGTGTTAGGGCAGGGTGAAGCACAAGATGGACCTTGGCAAGGTTAAAACCAGCTCTGATCCCACCCCCAGGGACAAAGAAAACCCATCTCCCTCTCTGCATGACTCCCAGCAGAGATGGGGACCAAGGACAGGTTCCCAGTCAGGGCCAGACTGACAAATTGTGAAGGTCCTGGGAACTCTCCCCAGAGGTGTCTTCTGTCAAAGCAATTCCATTTAGTGCCAAATATGTACATCTGCAGTCAGCAAGGGAAATGACAGAGAAAACTGTCCCACTGAGTGATCCCAGAGTTACCTACACCTCACAAAGTCAGGCCACTCAAGGGAGAAAGTAAGCACCAACAGCCCTATCTTTTCCTGCAAACTACAGTGGACCTTAAATCTTTTCTTTTTCTCAAAAAGCATTCAAAAATCAGAGTGAAACAAATTTATTTCATGTTTAACAAAGCAGCTTTCAAGAAAAAATAGTTCATTTCAGTCTGCAATAAATTGAAGCAATAATCCTTATTACCTGAGGCAACTTTTTTAACATTTGTTTTATAGCTCAGCCTCCAAACTCAACCCTGATTACATTTCAGACCTCAGACTTTTTGCTGTGGTACTTTAGTACAGCTCCTGCAGCTCTTAAGGATTAAAACATCTAGAAGCCAAAGATCAATTACTTGGTGAAAGCTCCACCTGTGTAACAACACATTAGACATTTTTTGGTTGTGACTTAAGTGGAAGAAGCACATTCTATAATAAATAAAGGGTTAGAACATTCTAAATGTTAGAACATTCTAAAATAAAGGGTTAGAACAAAGCAATAAGCACAGAAGCATAAGGAAGTATAAGCAACATCACTGCACCCAATAGTAACAGAAACAATTCCACCTCGTTCTTAAAATCAAGCCATCCTCTTATTTAATCATTAAAATACAGTGTTCATTACACCATAGCTAAGCACTGTCAACACTTGTAAAAATACACACATTGTTTGAAACAAATATACTAAACGTGCTCCTAATTAAACTCAAAACCACATCATTATCACACAGGCTGGGGTAAAGCACCTTTTTTACTGCAAAAACGTTTCCTAAAAGGGAGAAAAAAAGTCTTAAAGTGAAAAGTGTCACGTGACATTTTTACAGGCAAATGCACTTTCTGAAGTCAACAGGCTCCAATATGCAGAGCCCTGGCTGTTCATTTAATTGCTACATCCACAAGTACATCGAATGATTCTTAGATTAGCAAAACTGTGTGTGTTGTACACATAGTAAAAAAAAAAACCTCCATCTTTGCTCTTTTCCACTTTTCAGTACAAAGCACATGTATCCATGAAGCTGGATGTAATTATGGCACCAAGGTAAATTAGATCAGTAGAGGAGCCTGGCACCAGGAGAGTTTCAGTACCTGCAATGTACAAATTCACTTTCCTACCCTTTCTAAATAAGCCTGGTGTTGAAGCACACCTTTATATGAATGCAACAGATTCACATAAATAGAATAGCAAATTCATATAGCAGTACCAGCTACTGAAATCATCAACTGGACTGACAGATCAGAACTGCTGTATCATTTTGTAAGTCTTCAAATTGATCATGGTACATTTGTACTCCTTCTACAAGGTTCCTAAAGCAAATAAACATGTAAAGAATTGATTGTGAGACAGTGTGGACCTCACATTCATCAGATAAATGGTCCACTCAAAATTAAGTTCTACATACTAGCTAATACATGAACACAACTAGAAATCTACCCCAGAGAGCTCCATTTTTGTCTTAAGAGTGATTATTTTGAGACCTGGTCAGTTGAACTATGACACGGATTTCTCCCAGTTCAGGAATTACTGGGGGATGGAATCTACTTTTACTCTTTACTTGGAGATATCATCTGCTGAACTTGGGTGACAGATGCAGCTTTGAGTTGCAATATAATTGCCTATAGCAGGAGCATAAGTCACCTCCTTCCTAGATATGTATTCACAGCAGCTGGAAACAAAGACTCTTCACATATCAACGAGTAGGAAATACATATTTTTAAGTATATCACTTTAATGCATTAGTAAAGGTATTGCTTTGGATTCAGCTTTAATGATAAATGTAAGAATCACTCTCTAGTGATGTAAGAATCATGTGCTAAAAACATGATTTTAAGGGTTCTGCCTGTCCATCTGTAGGATCTTTCCCTTATTTTACAAAACCTATTTTTCCAGGTGTCTTCTACCGTCCATGTAGCCAACAAAATGCTTTACAAGTTTTAATTTGGAATCTGTAATAAGGTTCAAACAAGAGACTCTTGACTGCCACTGAGCAATTAACAGTTATCATAGCAAAACATAATGCATCTGTGTTTCAGAAAGAAAGCATTTTCATGGATAAGTAGCAATTTCAGTGACAAAATTCATAAGCTTCACCATCAAGCATGTATGCACCAAGAATGCCATTAGAACAATCTTAACCTACAATAGATCTGAACCACTGAACTGTAATTAGCAAAACCCTTTTAAATGTGCTGTATGGACAGAAAAAAAATACAGAATGCAAACCAGATTTAGAAGTGGGCACTGTAGCTGTGCTTAGCAAAGTACTAAATTAACTGGAAAAATACATGAGCTAGCTCAAGGGTTTGTTTACTAAGTGTTAAATGAGTTTCATACAAATTCACTGGGTAGCTGAAACAGAGTCCTCAAACAAAGAAATGGGAATTCCACCTGGCAGCAAAGCACTGGCCATAGAGAGGAACAGTCATGCACTTGGCAATGCCCTAATATGCAAAAGCACAGGTCAGACAAGATCTGAGACCATAAAAAAAAGGAAATTCCCACAGATCATCACATACCTCAGATGTAATTCTCTCACACAAGGCCAGCTGAAGGAGAGGGGTTAAAGACCAGCACTTAGGAGGGCAACCCAGCCTTGGTCTTCAGAAGGAGTCAGAACAGCACCTGGAGAAGGGGCTGTAACCTCCACCCTGCTGAGTTTGCACTATTTATTTAGCTAGGGTACCAGCATATCCTGGACCAGCTGTCTGTCACACTGCTGTCCATATATGCTGCTTTCCATTGTGAGAACTTATCAGTCATAAATCCATGTGCTTCAATAACAGTGAAAAACTAAAGGAATGGTGATTTTAGATCAAACTCTAGCTGTGTAAGTCCATTCCTTGCTTTCAGGAAGCAAGGAACAGATTTACAAGGAACTTTTTACTGAAAAAAATACTTCAATAATTTTTCTTTGCTTCTTTTTAAATATTTACCTTCTTAACAGCAGAAACAGAATACAACTTGTTGTTTCTTTGCTTGCTTTCAGGCCTGCCAAATCCCCCAGCCAGAAGCTGTGTAACACTTCAACCTATCCTGCTACCACAAATGGGTTCTGGCCTCCTCTCTCACTCAGCTGGCTCTGTATGTAAATGCAGACAGCCAGATCTGCCTCCAAGTCAGAGAACTCAACTAGTTGAAAACTAACTAGACAAAACCCAAGTGAATTTTCCCCAAGCTTAGTAATGATGCTGTTGTGGGGAGCCACAGCTACACAATACTAATGCCTAGACAAAGACCACACAGGATCATCTCTCTGGTGGCAGCATGGATATCTGAGAGATTTAAATAGTTCTGGCCATGGCTGCAACATGTAAGAATGACTGACAATAAAAAATAAAAATAATAATAAATAAATTTAAAAAAAAAAAAAGTGGCAATCTGTCTTGTAAAAATTTTGCTCATTTCAGTCTTAAAAGAAGCCTCAAATGGTTTGTTCATCCTCACCCTCTAGGGAATGACTTAATTAAGGGTTTGCCAAAAGCTCCAAAGATCAGTATTCAGCTGCTAATTTGCTACCCTTATAAAAGGCATCCCTGTTCACCTTAACACACTGTGTTGAGGCAAGGTTTTGTAACAAAATGAGTAATATGAGTGTTAGAAGCAACCAGTGTACACCATGACTCAAGAAATGCTCACTACATCTCCAACTGGAAGCCTAAGAGGAGATTATTCACCCACCTGTCTCCAGAGAATGCCCAAAGATATGCAAAACTCTATGCTAATTGATGGATATATTGTGTTCTGTGCAGGAAACACCTGGGTAAGTGCAAGGGAACCCCACCATTTCCTCAGGGTTTCAAACAAACTATTCTTTCCTTCCTTTCAGAGCAAAAGGCTAAAATTTTGTCTTTTGGGAGATGAGCAAAGGATAACTTTCCAACCTTCACACATTTCCCAATTGGAGCAGGAAGCCCTGCTCCCACCACCTCTTTCCTGTAGCTGCAAGGCTACACCAAGACCTTTCCCTCCTTCAAGTGCATCCTACAGCAGAGAGATTTTTGCAAGCTCATCTGTGCTGCTTTGCAAACTGAACTTCTCTGCAGAGGGGAAGGCTGCCCTCCCACCACTAAACTGGTACCATTCCAGATACAATCACTGGGCAGCCAGCATGACCTAGTCTACACAAATCCTTGCACTTACCAAGCATGATAATACCAGTGGCTGTCAAATCTTAACCTACATTTACCTTACACCCTCCCTAGCACCGAGTAGTTCCAAGGAGGAGAAGGCAAAGTCTGCATAAATTTTCACATAATTTCCTATTTAGCTTATTATTTACTTGTCCTACCTTAATAGAGTAGTATTTATCCCTTCCAATAATGTGCTAAGAACTGATATATGAGGCTTTGTGATACTTATTCTGAGCCTTTCGTCCTCCAGGGATGAAATAGGAGGAATTTGTATCTTCCAGGTTTGATTTTTTTATTTGCTTCTTGTCCAAAGGAGGGCAACCAGGCTGGTGAAGGGACTCGAGCGCAGACCCTATGAGGTGAGGCTGAGGGAGCTGGGGGTGTTCAGCCTGGAGAAGAGGAGGCTCAGGGGAGACCTCATCACTCTCTACAACTCCCTGAAAGGAGGTTGGAGCCAGGGCGGGGTTGGGCTCTTTTCCCAGGCAACTCTCAGCAAGACAAGAGGGCACGGTCTCAAGTTGTGCCAGGGGAAGTTTAGGTTGGACATTAGAAAGAATTTCTTTACGGAGAGGGTGATCAGACATTGGAATGGGCTGCCCAGGGAAGTAGTGGATTCTCCATCCCTGGAGATATTTAAAAAGAGACTGGATGTGGCACTCAGTGCCATGGGCTGGGAACTGCAGCAGTAGTGGATCAAGGGTTGGACTTGATGATTTCAGAGGTCCCTTCCAACCCAGCCAATTCTATGATTCTATGATTCTTCCTCTACAGGAAGAGACTAAAAACTGCCCAGAGCAGTTCTGCTGCCAGGATTTGAAAGGAAAAGCATGTATATTGTTGAATTTTTGGATACCATTTCATAGAAAAAGTAAATTTCTGGAAAGCTTTCAGGGAAATTAATTCCTCTGTTGTCTCTAAAGTGTCCAAAGCATTCATTTTCACATCTTGAAACATCCATTTCCATTAGATAGAACAAATTAAAAAAACCTTGCTTCATTACATGAAACCTGGTAGTTTTTCAATCACCTTAGCACAAAAGAAAAGAAGAAATTTGTTATATATGTACTTAATGACAGAAACAAACAAAAAACCCAAACAACAACAAAAAACCCCACAGACCTTCACTCTTTTTCACCTGATTTCTTCTCTCCTTCCCCACTTCCCACTGCACTTTAGTAACATTTGATGAATTATGTGCTGGCTCTGGGTCTAAAGCACAAATGAAGGCTATTTTCTTGAGGGTGATTTGCCAGGGAAAGTGGCAGGGAGAAATAGCATGCTCTCATCAAAGCTTCAGCTCTCCCTGGCCCGTGCTGAGGATGTCAGGCAGATGGCACAAGAAGGGTCTCTTTCAAACACAGAAGAAGCTTTTACCATATTACTATTGGAAGTATGGCAAAAAGCTTCCATATTTCCCAAGCTATACTTCAAAAAGAGCGGGAAAATATCTTGAGGATTCATCTTTCTCTTCCTGTCTTACCAGCACTCCTGTAATAAAACTTCCCTAGACTTTTGCTGAATCTTTAAGGATAATCAGTACAGTTCTGACTTACTGAATATTTATTTTCAGAATATTTTCAGTAAATAAGAGATAGAATAAGGTTAATTCCAGGATGTATGACCATTTCTTAAATGTTTTGCTGCTCTTTTTTGCCATATTTTTTCTTTTTTATTCTAGATCTGTGCTCTTAGGGCTTTTGTTGCAATTGCTTGGAAAAACAAACAAGCAAAACCCAACACTAATAGTTACTGAAAGCCTACCACATTCTTTCTGTAAAAATGCTTCAATATTCAAAGGTGTTTTATTGACAAATAGAATAGTGAAATACAAAGTAACAATACTGCAATACCAACTGTAATCACCTAATAGGCCCCAGGGAAAGAAGTTCCTGAGACAGAATGCTTCTGTTTAAATGGATAGTAAGAGCAGATGTTAAACAGCTCAAGTTTTCTTCCAGGCAATGAAACAAACTTGAGGAAGCAGCTCATTTTATACTGATTACTGAAAAGCTGGCAACTGGTGCCAACTACAGGTTGCTGTTTATGAGACCTTAAATGAATAAATACACCCAAATCCAACAATAGTGTAACAAATAGCCATCTGAACTGAAGACAGAATTTAGTTCTGGAAGCAGCTTATTACAGGCATGTTGAATTCTACATCCTCACAGACACAGAGGCATCCATGCTAGGTTTGCATTAAGAGCTAAGATTCTTGTAAGTATTTCTTTTGGCATTTCAGTCCTGTTTAGAAGCTATTTTTTATAGCTCTGATAGAGAAGAGAGGAGTTTATTACATCTGAAACCATTTTTCTTTAAACACAGAAATGCAGGAAGGTACCAGTTGTCAGAAAGCTGAAATAAGGCCCATGAATGCCTTTGAATTAAAATGAGTGTTTTAAATAGCAGGTGAACGATTCTCCACCCCCAAGACTCCCTCTTGGTATGGAAAAGCTGTATGCATTGTGACAAGGCCTTTAAATTTAACATTCACCTTCTTTCTGAAGGAGGGTTACCAGCCCCATGGCTCAAGTGCCTGCCATGAAGGCATTTTTTGTGAAGCTGGAAACCAAGAGTCAGCTTAACCCCCTCAAAATATTGCAGGGAATTAAAGGATCTTGCTTTCAAACACATGCTTTCCAAATGCATCAAGGTAATTCAGTGAAATAAAAACAGAGTGATCCCTGAGAATCCTGGTGTTCCCAACAACCTGCTATTGGATTTGTAGCCTTAACCTCACCACCCTCCACACCTCAGTGTATGGTACCAAACAGAACTGACACCAAGTGATGGAAATGCTTCTTGGGAGGGGAAAAATCCTGCAAAGGAATAGGTTTGGAGTTGCAGGGCAATGAGCTGAATCTTTAACAGAAGCTGAGCTCTGCAGGGGGAATGCTTTGACAGTGTAGTATTTCTCCCCCTTGGAAGCCAAGATCCCAGCTTTCTCTTAGCTCAGTGTTGAAACACTGCAGCTAAGCAGCAAGAATGGTAGCTGATTTTTATTGATTCTGCACCATTTTACCACCACATCTCTATGTCCAGACTGCATTTTAAATATGTATTTGACACAACATATACATCTTTGTGATTGATGTAGAGGACTAAACAGAAAGAAGGTCACAGTGTTGACATTCAGTTTTCACTCATCTTAAGAACCTGAAAAGCTGAGAAAATGCATTTGAGGAAAAGGCAACTTCACTTAATAGACACAGCTTTAAACTGAATGAATATGAGAAAAATAAATCGGAAATAGATTCCAGAAACGGGATTAAAAACCACTCCCAATTGCATTTTGAGAGTTTTCTCATTCTCAGTCCTGGAAACGTATTCTTATAGATGTGAACTGATAAAACACTTCAAAGAGGGGACAGGCACCCTCAAGGTACAACCATTAACACCAAGTACAATTCAGGTTTTATCTGAGAATAGCTATTGCTCTGTGAAGCTCTGGTCCTGCACTACATAGAGAATAAGCCTGGAGTAAGTGGATTCATCTCACAGCTTCTTCCTCTGCAGTGGAGTTCAAAGGCCTTGTGTGGCACTTGCAGAGGTATAAAAAGGATTTTAAAACTTCCATAAGTGAGCAAAGACTTGTTAAACATCTTGTAAAAACAGGCTAAACTCAAGGTACTGGGATATAACCACCCAATTAGGTTTAATTAAACCTGTTATTCACCAGCTTTCTATGCAAGAAATATCTGTACTAGGGCACAGTTGTTGTAAACTGCATATTCCAAATTCTTATTAACAGCTAATCTATAACAAAACAACACTAGGCATTATGTTGAGATCCACCACATAATCCTGCCAGTAACCATCAGAAGTTCTATAAATGTAAAAGTAACAATAAACATACAGAAAAAGAAAAAAAGAAAACCCATCAAAAAAACCCACCCAAAACAAGACTCACCTGAAAAAATGCCAGCTTTGCAGAACTCTCCTATTTCTAAGCAAGAAGAAGAAAAAAGCTTGCACACTTTTCATCCTCTCTGACCATCCATGCTTTAACAGCAGCTTGAATTTTACACTTGAAATGCAAATGTATTTGAATGAGTAAGCACGAGGTACCAGAATTAGCTCTGTCACTCCCTGTTCTGTCTTCACAGATTGGCATAAAATCAGGAGCAGTCTCTGGAACTGAATCTTACATGAACTGAGCAGTTTTGGAAGTAATGCATAGAAAAGAATATTCCACAGACACAAGGTGGAGCTTCCCATTTAAACTTGCTCAAAGCAATGCATCTCAAAGTCCAAACACAATTATTTTCAGAAAATACCTGTTCAAGAAAATACTGGTGTTTTCAATCTAAAGACAGAATGGACTGCTAAACTGCCCTAACTTTTATTTTAAAAAAAAAAACTTTTTTTTTTCAATTCACCCTAAAAATCATGATGAAAAAATAACAGATGAAAATAACCTTTTTTAATTTTTTCTTTTTAATATAACAAATCCTATCAAAACATTCTGCAAAACCTCACCGGTACCCAAGCCTATATCTTTGTTTCATGGTCCAATCTACCACATTACAGTACCAAGATTTTTAAAAGAGCTGTGTAACATACAGTTACACAGCAAGACTTCAAAACAAGACTGGTGTCTGTAGCATCACAAATGGATACTCACAAATCAAAGGCTGTGACAACTTGCTTTAATGGTCCCCTAGGAATCCATGTTTATTTACGAAGTATCTTAAGCACACAGATGTATCTCTACAAATTGCACAGAACAATGGGTAAGTGGGAACTCCAGGCAACTTCCCAGCAGGAACATCAGTTTGGTGACACTTGTGAGCTTTGCTGTCTTAGGGTGCACATAGGTGCACAGTGAGACCAAGGGTATTTTTGCTACTGATAAATGTGCCATGTCCAGTGTTACCAGGTCACCAAAAATCCAATTGAGATAGTTTTGTAAACTTCTTTTAAAAGCTGGTTTTATGAACATGTAGGACTGCTCAAGCCTGAACCCCAAGTGAAGCCAAGCAAAGGCTGTGCTGAGCTGGAAGAGGTCCTGGGGCCTCACTGAGCTGTGACTGCCAAATGAATCCCCACTCCCAAGCTGCAGGGATCTTCTCTCAGCTCTGATGATGCTAAAGGTCACTGCCAAGCTGCTGTCTGCCCTTTTCCAGCATTTTACACTTCAGGTTTTTGATGTAAAGTATTTCAGAGGTTGGAAGGAAGCACAGAATAAAGCCAGAGCCTATGCAAGCTGTAGTGAACTGAATATTCTCAGCGAGACAGTGGCTTTCTTGGTTGGAATTCTCCAGTTTTGTAAATCTGTGGTTCTGACAATGGTACAGCTCCTCCAATCAGTCATTCAGACACTGTCTTTTTATCTTCAGATATGCATATGTATTATCCTGTGAAGGGATGACTGCCTTAAAGTCCACCAATCTCACTATCTTAGTAGCATGTAAATTATTCTAAAAATATTTTATTTATGTTTGCCTCTACTGTAAACCTAAATATTACCAGGAAAGAGCTACAGCACATTAAAATGTTTTTCTATTTTATGTTTTTTTCAGAAAAGCCACACTTGTCAACTGGATGTATCTCTGATTTATGTATTTTATTTTACTTTCATTATGAGATTAAGATCCTGACTTAAGAATCGGGGTTACATGACTGAAGTTGGAGGATGTGGATGCTTCTTTCCCTCAAAAATGCACACCTTTAAAATCAAAACACATTCTGAAATATGACTACTCACTGCCTTATTTGCAAAGCTCCAGACATATCTTGAAAAGATACATTCCTACATTACATCTCACCTTCTCCACGAAGAAACCACCTGGTCTAGACACGTCCTATCCCCCTACCAATGATCAGGACCTGCAACTATTACAGGGATGCAGCTCTGCACTGACACTGTAAAAACTCATGGGACCAGTTCACCCTTTGGTAAGCCAAGAGGACAATTCTCACATAAAATTCTGCCTTCTTCTTGGGTAACCCAAAAATTGTTTTGCTGTGCACACTCATAACTCATCAGTAGAAATGCTGCACCTGCTCCTCACTTCACATAAACTCAAACACACAGCTCAAACACACAGAAACTCCCTTTCCCACAAGCTTTCTGTCTGAAGTCCCACTTGATCTTAGTTCAATAAAACTAAAACACTACCAGCAAGCTCACTGCCACTGTCCTCCTGGATGAAAGTATCAATATGATTCTAGTATTGCCAAGGCATAACAAAATGCAATGTTGCTCACAGCATAGAAGTTTGTCCTTGTTGCCCACAAAATCACAAAGAAAGGAAAGCATTTTAAATAAGGCTATTAAACTAAAACATTTCTACTGCCAAAACATTTTAGTGAACAACATTACAACTATCAAATAGGAGGAAACATAATTCCCTGGTGAAACTTGTAAGGCTTCCTCTCCAAGGATGTTTCTGTGTAAATAGCACAAAAAATTTCATGCCAATTTTCAAGCAACAATTTCACTTGATTTTTTTTCTGTGTATTCCAAATAAAACAACAACAGCAGATAATTTTGGAAGAAAAAAATAAATTGCTAACCCCTTTTTTTTTTTTTTTTTTTTGGTTATTTCACCTGAAGCACAAGCTAACCAGAATCTTTCAAGCCCTTTTTCCTGTTCCTTGTTCCCGTTTCCCTTTCTGTAATTTGCAAGATTTATCACAACTGATTTTGATCCAGCAGGTGCTAGCCAGCTTTTTTACTTCCTGTACCCATTTTCTAGAAACCAGTTGGTTTCTCAACAAGAGGCAGTTCCTTCAGGCTGACTTCAGGTATCATATGAGCCACTGCCAGGTAGGCTTCCATCCTGCCTTTTATGAACTTTTATAGCATTGCAGCATTGTAGTTTTTACTGTTCAAATGTCAGGCTGTTTCCAAGCATGGCAACCAAGCAGTATTTTTAATCTCTGGTCAACTTAGAAAGGAACTCTACAGCCCAGGTGCCATCAGTGAAATTTCCAAGGGATAAGGACTTTTGCAGAGAAAGCTAAAATTCCAAGTGATCTGCTGATAAGCATCTGTTTCACAAGCCCTGAGCTAACATACTGTACTGACTCTTCCTTATTGAAAAAGAACTGGTGTAAACAAAGTGCACACACCATCACCTTTTCCAACACTTAACAGTCCTACTTCTTATTTTTCCAGTAGTACTTATCAGCAGTATTTATTGGTACCAGAACTTCAACGGTAAAAAAAAAATGTTTCTGCTGCAAAAGATACATACTTAGAAGTCATATACCTAGCACTATACATCTGTGTTTTATTCTTTGCAAAACTTCTGTTAAAATAGCATCACTATTCTTCCTGGATGAATCAGTCAGATTGTCTTTTTCTGAGAAGGCATAAGGAGCTTGAAAGCCCTCTCAATTTGTAAAGGTTTAATAAATAAATAAATAAAAGATTAAAAAATTCTAACAAGTTATCACTAATGAAAGAGAAAGCAAGTGTGAATGTTTATGTTATTGAAAGACTGATGTGTAGAAATGCAGCCACACTCAA
Organism: Calypte anna; assembly: GCF_003957555.1. Taxonomy (NCBI): domain Eukaryota; kingdom Metazoa; phylum Chordata; class Aves; order Apodiformes; family Trochilidae; genus Calypte; species Calypte anna. The sequence continues at coordinate 36,043,298 of NC_044248.1, read as the reverse complement.
AACTAAGCAATCCTTCTGTTTTCTATGCCTCCGATTTCAGCAATCATTTTTTAAAAGGTCTCTGCAATTTCAAAGACTTAGGTAAAAATCCTGGCTGAAACCTTGATTTCTGTGAAATGTCAGGAACAATGCACACTGGCACCAGACAAACCACATACGTGCTGAGAGATCAATCAGAGCTACACAGGGAATCATTTACTGTGTCCCATAACAGCCCACCAGACCAATTTCAGTACATGAGAATTACAGCAACCTCCAGCATGAAAAAGGAGTTAAGATATTCAATTAGAGGAGGGGATTGTTTTTTGCTCTGCAGACTGAGGGTGAGAGAGGGAAAAGGAATCCTATATCCTGTAGCTGTTGTGACTACTCTTTTTGTGACAACAGGATTGAAAAAGATGGAAGAATGGGGGGGGGGGGAAACTCAAGCCCCTCTACAATCCTGTATCAAATAAAAAATGAAACCATTTCTCTTCACTTTTCCCCATAGAGCATGAAGCTTATCTTATCCCCACACCAAGACTCCCTGCAGTATCTGTGGATGAGGACAGTGAGTGATGCTCAGTAGATATCTGTAGCCTCACTGCACCAAATGGTTGAGAAAGCCACTCTGCTCTGATCAGAGTAACAGGCCACAGAAATCAGGGGACAGTACACAATAAATCATCTCAGCCTAAGCACCTTACAATCTTCCACTTAAATAAACAATAAGGGATAAAGTTAAACTCTAAACAGCCTAAGAACACAGATGGGGAGCTACTGGATTGTTGCTCTGCTTTGCTTTAGTAAGAAAGCCCGTGTTTCATTTTGTTACAACAACAATATATAGCTAACAATAATTCAGCACTTCCAATATTCCTTCACCTTCCAATTAGCTAGGGAAAGATAGGAGGAAAAAAGGAAATTTCCAATAAAATGTAGGGAGAGTGTAGCAATGTAATACAAAGAGAGAATCAGATTATGAGAACAAGTATTTTGAGTGACAAGTCAATTATATTTGAGGTTAGTTAGTGTTAAAACTTAGTGTTAAAAATTTAACCATAATGAAATCTTGTATATACCCAGACTGGCTAGCAGAGTATAATACATTTCAGCATATATTCAGCTGCTGAATCAGTGTGTTTGAGCATAAGATAATAATCTCTCAAAAAATGTGGTACCTTCTGTTCAGTTCTCATTCATGAAATCCAAATCAACAGAGAACGTACTTGAAATTGAAGCCAGTCCTGAACAGATACCAAGAAGCAGATTTTTTCCCTAGTTAGCAATATCTGGCTCATGTACTCTTCCTTCTTCTTTCACATCACTATCTGACTGCATATTTTATTATAAGAAGCATGCTAAATCAGTAAACAAGAAGCATTTTACTCACTTGTAAATTTCTTTTTCCATGTTTCCTTCTGCATACTATTTCAGTAGTAAACAAACTGATTAAAGCTGTTCAGCTCTGATTAGCTCTTACAATAGTCTCAGCATGGCAGTTCCACACATCTTTTCCCCAAAGCTTACCAGATTCTCTTTATCAGGGTATTCATCTGCACTGACATAAAAATTAAGAGTTCCTAATCCACTTTTTAATTCTCCAACGCATACAAAGCTGCTCCTATTACTTTACCCTAATTATGACTTTGCCAACAAAATGAGGCAGAGCACTTTATCCCCCCATCAAGCTGTTCTTCTGTACTGCAAGCACCTCACTGGCACAGATGAAGGGATGCAACATCCATGATGTGAGCTGGGATCGCTGAACCTTTCAGTCCCCTTCCTTTCTTTTTACAAAGACAACTCAACTGTAAGGAAACTGTTTTATCCCTTTAATGCCACCAGCTCTGGTGCTTTAGAAAGTGAGTAGAGGGGGAAAGTGGCCCTACAGGTCCCTACAGCAATCAGCTTATAGAGCAAAACATGATAACCTTTATCTTAGCATGCATAACCACACTAATGCTGTAACGGGTTATTAAATTATCTGGCCCTGATAGAATCCAACTCCAATGTTTAACTCTCTGACCTCCAGCAGACAGTCTGCAGTGACATTTCCTGAGAGAATACATGCCACAATTTGAATTGCAAAAAATTACCTGGGTATACAGTGTTTATGTTCTATGCTTCCATGACAAATGTTCTAAACATACTAATAGTAACATCCAGACAGCTAGAGAAAACAGCCTATTCCTATCACTCTCCTTTCTATATTCATTCCATTTTTACTATTGAACATGGAATTCAACATATTTAGTGAAAGCAAACATCTTTCAGTCCAATGGCTTCTAGCTTTTTTCTTTTATTCAACTAATTGGATAATCCTCTACTTGGATAAAAAACACAGAAGAACCCTACTATCCTTGGCAGAGCTCCTGCAGGTTCATAGTAACCTAAATTTGAGATCAAAATTATCAGCCTTCTTACTACCCGAGTTGTTCTAAGTGATCCCTGACTAACCAGTGATAGACATTATGCCTACTAAAATATTGGAAATTATAACTTGTGCAACCTGATCTAGTTAAGGATGTCCCCCTGCAGGGGGATTGGACTAGATGACCTTTAGAGGTCCATTTCAACCCAAATTATTCTGTGATTCTATGATTCATTTGCAATAGGCTAGGCAAGGTTTTTGAGATCTCTAATATCCTGCTTATTCTGGAATATGTTTTCTAGGCTGCACAACATGCCTCGACCTCTGAAAAAGCTAAAGCTGCTTTGATAATTTTCTAAAAAAATCATACAAACAAAGCAGACTTGGTATTCAGATGATTAAGAATGTCACAAAAAAAAAAAAAAAAAAAAAAAAAAAAGGCAACAACCAGGACCAATGCAACATAGCAATCTAAATATATAAAGAATTTCACTACTTACCAGTTCAGACACAGCATTCTGATGTTAACCAAGTGTCCCTACACAAAAGCGCAATTGCTGCATATTGAGGTAACGAACTGCATGTTTAACTACACCTATTCAAACCAGTCTTTTATAGAAAATTATTCTATTAGCTCCTTCAGTCCTAACAGCCCCCCAAAATCCTAAACTTTAGTATTTACTGTCATAGAGAAAGCCAAACACACAAAAAATGTAAAGGGTTTGAAAAGAAATAGAGAGCATAACCAAGCAAATACGTGTACTTGTACTAAAATTAAAATCCAAAAGACAAAGTGTGCATTCACTTACACCTACCCTGTGCATATACATCAGCTTTCCAGGTGGTTACAATTTTTGTTACAAGGTGCTTCTAACAATGAATATTCATCCATTCTTAGCTGACTCTTGAAGTAAGAGCACAAACAGACCAGCACTGAAGATACACTATGCTAATTATGCTGTAAGGGTCTACTTGTCTTATTTTAATTTTTAATAAATATATATATGCTTCTGCCAGTTAAGACGAATTGATATGCTGCACATAACGATCAAAATTCATAATTTCATGGGATTTTAGCACATTGACAGATGCTTCACATCACACCCATCTATGCTCTCAGCTCTCATTTCCTGAGGGGTACCAAGGATTGCAAATACCTGCCCCAATACCATCTGCAAAGGCTAGAATTTGGAATTAATCAAAGCCAGTGTGTTCAGTTTTATAGAGAAGACACTGCTGATGACCACAGTATTTGAAGCCAACATCTTATCCAAATATTTTGTTAAATCTCAGCTTTCAGGGCTTTAGCAAATCTCAGAAGTCCAAGGAGTAAAAGCAGTGCCTATGTAGGAGTCACATCTGCAACTCCTCCTGGAGCCCTTGCCACTCTTCACAGTGCAAGGCAGGTCACTGGATTAAGTTGGCCATGGAATTACTGATTTCAGCCATATCTGTGTCCTTACTTTGCAGATGCCTAAGAGGAAGTCCAAATCCTAAGATGTGCAGTGAAAGACAGCAATGAGAGACAATAACATATTGGACTGATTGCTTTTAGCTAGCAAGGATGAAAAAAAAAGAATTCTCAGCTGAGTCCATTTGATTTTTCAGGAAATCATCACTTACTAAAATCAGCTAATCCACTTTCTGTTTCTTAAAGGTTAAAAGGAATTTACTTTAAATAAAAAGCAAACCAATTTTTTCATACTGTTTAAATGCCATGCAGCAGACATGGCAGTACCTAATACTAGATAAAAAAATGTCTGACATATTTTAACATGAATCTTCTTCCCTTATTCCATCTGCCTTTTTCCTCCTTGTTTGACACTTTCTTCCCTCTCCTATGCAATTTTTCAACTCCAAGCCCATCTGTGGGATCTAGAATCCAGATCTGTGGGATCTAGATCCAGATCTGTGGGATCTGCATCCAGCCCTGGAGCCCTCAGTACAGGAAGGACATGGAGCTGATGGAGCAGGTTCAGAGGAGGGCCAGGAAAATGATCAGGGGGCTGGAACACCTCTCCTGTGAGGACAGTCTGAGGGAGCTGGGGTTGTGCAGCCTGGAGAAGAGAAGGCTCTGGGGAGACCTAAGAGAGACCTTCCAGTATGTGAAGGGGGAGCACAGGAAGGCTGGAGAGGGACTGTTTGAAAGGAGCTGAAGTGATAGGACAAAGGGCCCTGGTTTTGAGTGAAAGAAGAGTAGATTTAGAATGGATTTTAGGAGCAAGTTCTTTACCATGAGGGTAGTGGAACAATGGAACAGGCTGCCCAGGGAGGTAGCTGAGGCCTCATCCCTGGAGATGTTCAAGGAGAGGTTCAACAAGGCTCTGAGCAACCTGCCCAGCTGAGGATGTCCCTGCTTACTGCAGGGGGTTGGACTAGATGACCTTTAAAGGCCCCTTCCCAAATTATTCTCTGATCTCTGGAAATGAGATGCTGTTCTCTTTGGACAGGGTGGGGCAAGATGCATATTAAAAAAAAAGTGCAGTGAAACTTGGTACCCGCAGTCCAGGCAACCCCTGCAGAAGCTCAGAGGGCTGCAGAAGCCCAGGACACAGATTATAATCACATTTTAACAAAGGCAGAGGGAGCACCATACTAATGGTATGACTGTAACTGGCAGCTACAGGTGTGGAAAATCTGTAACAGCAGTGGTCTTGGTTTGGATGCACCAGTGAGACACAGCACTGGGAAGAATATTTCAGTGCTTCTAAAGAGCTCAGGAGGAACAGAGTTTAATATGCTTGGTAACAAAACTGGGATTAAAACAGAGATTTGTGGCAGTTCCTCTGCTGGAAAAGAAGGTTCACTTAAGTGTAGGGAGCAATGGTGATGGGTGTGATCTGAGACAAGCAATTTTGCTGCTGGTATTCAGCTAGCTTGTTTGGCCACTGTAATCAATCTGCTAATGAAGTCAAATAACTGGTAGCACTTATTTGGAAGTGGTAGGAATCATTTTTCTATGCAAGTTCCAGATGCATGAACTATGAGCCCAATTTGACATGCATGGATGTACTGGCTTTTCCTTTCCTTTGACTTAAGAGTGGGATGCAAAATGCATGCAACCTCTTAAGTCCTGTAATCTTGTTCTTTTTCATAATTCAAAGCTTTTCTGCTTTCCATACTAAGACAAACATTTATTCACTTAAGGAGAGAAACTCTTTGCCAGGAGACCAACATACTTTTTCCACTTCTGTCTTCTCTGAGCTTTAATCTTGGATACATCTGCAAAATGGAGAAATGCCAACTTTCTTAGACTCCTTGAGGTGACTATTTGGAAGGTACCACACAAATCCTAATCACTCCTAGTTTGAGCCTGAGAGAATACAGAATATTAGCTGCTTTCCAGTGAAACCTCAGTGGGCCTTTAAGTACATGGGAGGCAAGACTTCATGGTGCATTGTCAGAAGAGACATTCATTAAGAAATAGGCAGGGTGGACTCCTTAAGATAAGAGCTATCAAGAGGGAAGGAGGATAAAAGGAGGCTGCCACCTCTGACAATAGTCTTTGCAACAGGAAATAATGAGGTGTAGGAAGATTCACTCTGTTCTCCTGGCCTGGCTGTCCCTACTGCTCCTCCCACATTCTGCACTGGGTGGCTTTTTCAGCCTCAAAACTAATTAATTAATATTTGTAAAGTGCTTTTGGAAAGGTCAAGCAGTGTGCAAGCAGTAAATGTTATTGCTATGGTAAGGAGATAGAAAAGGTTTTAATGTGGCTGAAAACTAATATGCTATTGTTTTTAATAAAGCATTATATATTCCCATAGCAGAAAAGATTTGTTCTTAAGTTTTAAATGACCTCACTCTTACTTAGACCACAGCTCCAAAGGAAAAATCAATTTTTAAAGGAAATTATAGAAATTTAAACAATTTTTATTATCACTGCTGCAGAAATCTCTCAACTAAAACATTTACCAATTTCCACTAGGCAGCAGCAACCACCTTTATTATAGAATTCAGGTATGCAAAAGGATGTAAGCTTATGTAAGTATGTACATTTTACACAGCACATATACTCAAACTTTGTGTATGTTGTGTTTGCTCAGAATTTTTGACAGAAAGGGAGAAGCAAAGCAGCATTCACTGTCCAGTGTCCATCTGACACTGGTGCTGCTGCCCCTCCTCTGAAAGCCTCTTCTGATCCCCAGCTCAACAGAGTCATCCCAAACAACTACAGCCTCCCAGCTCTTCTGTTCCAAAAGGAATCACGGAATCACATATTCAGCCAGGTTGGAAAGGACCTCTGAGATCATCAAGTCCAACCCTTAATCCACTACCACTGTGGTTACCAGCCCATGGCACTGAGTGCCACATCAGTCTCTTCTTAAAAACTTCCAGGGATTGGAGAAGCCACCACCTCCCTGGGCAGCCCATTCCAATGTCTGATCACCCTCTCTGTAAACAATTTTTTCCTAATACCCGACCTAAACCTCCCCTGGCACAACTTGAGACCGTGCCCTCTTATCTTACTGATAGCAACCTGGGAGCAGAGCCTGACCCCTCGGCTCCAACCTCCTTTCAGGGAGTTGTAGAGAGTGATGAGGTCTCCCCTGAGCCTCCTCTTCACCAGGCTGAACACCCCCAGCTCCCTCAGCCCTTCCTCACAGGACTTGTGCTGGATCCCTTCTCTGGACCTGCTCCAGCACCTCAATCTCCTTCCTGAACTGAGGGGCCCAGAACATCATTCCAGGTCAGCAGTTCCCCATCCTCTAACAAACTATCAAGCTCCTGGCACACACTCTGCACACATAGATATAAAACATCACTCTTACCTTGACCAGATTCCTCCATTCCCTCCTCATAGGCTCTCACTGCTCTCCCTCTCTACCTGTACCACTCACTGTCCACATCCTCCCCTGAGGGAATGTTTCCATTCATGATGCAGGCAAGCAAATGTCCTCAGGACCCCTCTGATCTTTTAGTAAAACAAAAGCTGGAGTATGGTACTAAGGCAGTTGATCCAATGGAGTTTAGGAATTCTTCCACCACATATGTGTGTGAAGAAACACAGACAGTTCTTTAAGCAGGGCATCCCTATCCAAATGGTTTGGTCACCAAAACATTTACAACCACCCTCAGCAACTGATGCTCCCTCTTCAGACTGTTCCTGTGTGACAGGAGTTTTAGCTGATGCACCGACAGCCTTTGAACATGCCCTTAACTTGCAATATATTAGATATCTAAGGTTCAATTTCACCACAGATGCTGAATTCTGTGGTTTCTATTTTCTCCTCTCATATTCCACTAGCAAAGATTTTCATGTGATTAAGTATTAAATAGCATTTTTAATAAAGAAATAAACATGGGGGGGGAAAGGGGGATTTATTCCTCAAAGTTGTTAAAATGTTGAACTTCCCACTACGTCAGTATCTGTGCATGTCTGCTGAATCTTTAATCATATTTTGAAGAACAAGAAATTGCAGACATGGAAACCACATGAAAGAAATGGCATCAGTCCAGAAGGAAATAATGCATCATCCTAAACCACACAACTCAGTAGTACTTTAATCATAGGTTGCCTAATTATGCCTTATGACCCTACTCTATGATACTTCAGTATAACGTGAAGGGGTTTATTTATATATATACATACACATACACAAATACAAAACCTATATTAAAAAAATACACTCAACCTGTGCTGTGCACAAGAACATCAGAAGAACATCATAGGCAGGCAAGAAGCATGCCATATGTCCTCCATACATGTCACCCCACAAGATGCCACCACAACAATCTTCTGAAGAATCCAGCTGCAACAAAGTGGTGGAGAACATATGGGACCCCTCAGCTACCTATGAACCTTTTCAGTTTGTTTTCCTCTTGAAATGCTGATGAGATTGAATATAACTCTTTGCATAAAGATTTCTTTGAAGAAGTACCACTTCCAAAAAAAGCAAGAAGAAAAGTACACTAAATTCCTAAAAATACAAATTATTTTAATGTAAGAAAGAAGAAATAAATGAGAGAAACCTGGTTAAATTGGGGTCTTTGTACTGGGCAGCTCAGACAAAGGACTGGTAAAGCTCACTTCCAGATTCTGTGGGTTCAAATTTATGGATAAGATATTTATATATACACTAGAGCCCAAGAAAATGTCAATATGGAAATGCACTCATCACAGTTTCAAGCCACGTACCAAAGATATGAAGTGCCTTATAAAACTTCAGGTCAGCACTCAACCCCTATAGAAATACGAAGCCAATACTCTGAGATCCAGGAAAGTATAAATATTTCCCCCTTTAATCTCCAGACGATGATGGACTTTATTAAACAGATGCCACCCATCTCTCATTTCAGTTAGCTGAAAGAACAAATTAGATGCACGTTTTCATAATGAAAATGTGAATTCCATGTGAAGCTTTGTCTGACAACAGGCTTGTACAGCAAAAAGCCTAAGCAGAGCTAAGCCATGGTCTCTGAGGGCTCCTCCTGGCACAGCCTGCTAATGTAGGATAGGGAGGGACTGTCACTGCATGCACTCACAGAGGTAAAAGGCAAAAGGCCAGCAGGAAATATGAAAAGTAGCTGCAGTCATAGGTGGGGATGGTAAGCAAGATCTATAATCCCCCAATTTCTGAGTAAAAAAAAATTTAAAATTAAAAATAAATAAGCTGTATCTTTTTTATTCTGTATTTTCAAGAAAGTAAGACTTTAAGTGTAGATTTGCTGAACAGATTTGCAAGCTTTTAGATAATCCACTCGTGCTAGCAGGAGGAACGTCCAGTGAGAGCTATGGGCACTGGGTAGCCACGTGGGCCATCAAGAGGACTGCCTGTCTGTGGGCCATCCCAGGCACAGAGGACACTTCCACCAGGACCATCACCTGGAGGAGACAGGGAACAGCTGCTCCAGCAGTGATCACAGACCTAGCAGCTGAACACCTCCTCCTGAGCACAGTCTGGCACAGAGCACGGATATCACTTTCTGCAAGGGCACTTTCCTGCTCCTGGATTCCTCTTTGTCCCCCAAAAGGTTGAGCCATCCCAGCCCTTAGGCCATATCAAAAGAAGTTACTTTAAACAGATTTTCAGCTGAATTTAATTCAATATACAGGCTTATAGAAAACAGACTTCTGTGAGAAAATGAACTGGATCTATATTTATTTTTTTAACTCCCACTGAAACCAATTAAATTAATTAACCTCTCTCCAACAGCTTTCTTATTAAGTCTGTCTTAGTGCACAAGAACATGAAGATGGAAGAGGCTAAATCATTTTACTACTCTAAGCTATAAAAAAATACATAATGAACAGAGTAAATCAGCATGAGCAGTGAAAAATGCTTCCATATTAAAAACATTTTAGTGTTCATCAGAAGATACCTGGACTGCAGACGTTGTTAAAATCATCACTTTTTAAATCCACTTATCACAGAATCTTAAAATAAAACTTACCCTGTGACAGTGTGCATCCCAGAAATAACCCCATTGTTTTCAGATTTTTAGGGATGGAGCAGCTGAGATGAGCATCACTTCAGACCTCCTGTATAACAGTATAAAAATTGCTTTATATTCAGATGACAGGTTTTATAGAAAATGTTCTTGTAATTCCAACTACTAAACTATAACTAAATACCACACTGTTTCAAGAAGCTTCCTGTTACCTGCACTTACATTTCCACATTTCTATTTATCAAGTTCCTTCTTTTTTTCCCCCCCTCCTAACTCTAGCCTAATACAAGATATAACCTTACAGGGTAAAACATCTGATTCTTGAATATGCTTCCTTCATTTTCTTTAAACCCCACACAAGAAGGTGTCATATTTTTCAATATATGTCACCAAACTGACTCATTCCAGCAAGCAGCCTCACTAACAAAAAATACAGCAGGAAAGCCACTTTTTATTTTTGCTCAGTGCTCCCTTGTGCAGACATCGTGTAGCCTCATCCCCTGTGTGGAACTGGGATGGGTTTTCCACTACTTCAGCAAGTCACTATCTTTTTCTAATCGAGTTTAAAGGTGACCTATATTTGTGCTTCCTATTCATGTGATGCTTCTTTTAGCTTATTAAAATGAACCTTGTACAAGCGAGTTCATCTTACTACACAATACAGATCAGTCTTTGAAACTGAACTCCATGTATAATGTATAAACTAACAACCCTTTTGCTCACCCATATTCTGAAAGTTTAAGAGCTGCTTTTTTAAGAGAAGTGATGCCAGTCATGGCCACAGCACCTTCCATGCTGTTACCTGTTCATGGGTCAAACAGAGACACAGACACGCTATGTGAGAAGGAAGGGGAGCTCAGGTCTAAAACAAAACACCTCAAAGAAAGGATTTTTTTTCTTCCTAAGAACAGAGCTGAGAGGCTAAATACCATTCGCAGTGAGAAACCTAATGTTAATCTGAAGTCATGTTACAGAATCTGAAATTAATTCAGCTGCCAAGAAAGTGTTTCCATCATTTGATACTCAGAAAACAAAATCTCCCTTGTTTGGCCACCTGGGGCAGCGGATTATCAAAGTTCAAAAAACAAAAAGATCACCAGCAGCATTCCCTTAGCTGGCAGAATAAGGCTGTCAGCTCATGCAATTTGCATTATCTTAGGCACTGTGGACATAAGCAGCTCTCATGACAACTTTCAGTTCTTATTATCCACAACTGTAAACACGCCTAATTTGAGGATGCTTTGTGAATGCAGCACTTTGATCTGGCACTGCCATTCCTGAAATGCAGCCAGCCTGAACACCTGCCTCAGGAATGGCCAAAATCTTACGTTTAGGAAAAACATAAGATATTGTCCCACCCCAGATATTCCTCCCATGCCCTACCATTTCCAAATCAGAATTTCTGCATACTTGGTAACACTCACTGGATTTCAGTTCCAGCTTGTCCTGCATTCCCTCAAAAACATACAGACTTACAACCTTCAACTCACACTGTGGCACAAAGCTCCAGGTTCACCCACCCTTTGCATAAACAACATGTTAGAAAATACTATTTATAAAAAAACTAGCTCCATCTGATTTCATTTATCCATGTCAATAACAATCAATAAACACAGATAATAGATTTTCAGCAAGCAAACCAACTTACCAGTGTTATTTTTCTCTCTATTTTTCACAACTCAACTGATCTAGAGAACATATACATTGGGGAGGAAAACCCCTTTAAACCAAAAATCTTTAAAATTTGATAACTACAGTGCTTATTCCTTCCAGCAAGTTGTGTGAATAATTCAAATGATGTACAACCTTCTCTTTCAAATCCACAACTTTAAGGGATTTTCAGCATGAAATTTAAAACCTTTTAGGCATCTATGTCTAACTACACCCAAGCAATAACCCACCAATTTTTTGTCTTTAATACTTAGTTTCAGTACAGCCCAAGGGGGGAACTAACAGCATACCTGAAACCTCTATCATGAAGCAAAAAACTTAGAAAGAAAAAACCAAAGGAGCAAGGCTCACTTAAAAGGTGCTTTGAAGACACTTTAAATATTTCAAAGATTTAAAATATTTTAAATAAATTATTCATTGAATATTTGAAATATGGGGATTAGTTCTCAGATTTTATATGTGTAGATTATTTTCTTGATCTCCACCATTCGACTGGTCTGTGCTTTCTAGGGAAGAGTGCTGAAACCAGAGTAACAGCCTGAATTACTTATGGATTTAGGGAGAGATTAACCCAGCTTTCCAGTAATGATAGTATTTTCTCAAAAGCCCGTGGAGGCCATGACTAGCTTTAATGACATATTGTTTATTATATTCAGGACATTGACTAAATGTGATTTAGATGAATGAGGTGCTTCAGCATGGAAAACACTGATGTGAATTGTGGGCCTTACTCAGCTCTTCAAAAGACAGCCTGTTCCTCCACAGCAATCACAAGCAATCATATTCCTTTCAACTACACTAACTCAAAAACACCATAAAGTAAACCAGGAGCTGCCAGCAAGCTGTTGTCTTGCTAGAAGTATATCCCATCCCCCTCCTCCTGTGGTTTCAAACCTAGCAAGATATCCCAAACACACAGACACAGAGAAGTGTTGGATGAGGATAAGGGATGAGCACAACCCAGAAAGCCAGATGAAGGGCACAGTCATTTATGTGGTGGTGATTTGGAGAGACAGTCAAGAAGGCAAGCAGGATAAAACCAGCCCACCTGCACCAAGAGCTCAGGGATGAACGAGCTGGAAAGGACAGTTCCTCTTGCTGGAATAGACCTAGGAGACCTTTTCATTGTGAATATTTTGCTGCACGAGGTGTTATTTCAGATGCAGTACAAAAAGAAGGTCCCACAGCCAGAGCTAGAAGGCTTAGAACTCAAGCAAAGGATGTGAGGATCCAGCATTGTTCTGGTGAGACAGGGGACCCACGTGCAGCTCTGTCTGAACAGGCAGAGCCCAAAAGGGAGACAGAAGGTAACACCAGCACAAAAGGCTGTAATACACGGGGAGCCTCTCAAGCTGCTCACAATACAATCTTACAGTGAACCAAGGGTAAGCACCAGCACAGATGGCAGAAACTTTTAAAACCTACTGGTGGCTTTTTTTTCTTTAGTAATCAGATGTAGCAGTAGAGATTAGCACAACATAGCAAACAGTTTGAGGATTACACTGAAATTCATCTCTGTGTGCATATATTCCTGGACAAATAAGCAAGTAAGAAATATATTGTTCCATTTACAGCTAGGATATCATTCCAATTTCCATCAAATCTGACCTCTGCAGTAAATGCCACTCGGTAGGAAAACCCTCAGGGTGTTAAACAGACAAAGTGAGGCACGCAAACAGCCCATTCTGGCACAGCACATGTCTCCATGGGTCTTCGATTGATTTTTAAAACAAGATTCGTGACAAAACACTGGAGCCTTCAGAAAAATCTTCACAGGATGATATGGCAGGCTATGACCTAGCAATCATTATCAGAAAAACACCTGTTCATTTTTCATGCCTTGATTAACAAATGAGGAAAATCTAGTTAACAGGGAAAATACAAAACTCATGGTAAAATTTCTCCTTATAATTTTGCCTATACATACAGTGATTGACATCTTTCCCCTAGCACCACCAATGGACATAGAATATTACTTCATTCAGTTATATTGACTTCAAGAGAAGCACACTTTGTCTAAGAATTGCAGCATAGGGAATAAAGAGAATTACATTTTGTTCATAATAGCTTTTGACTTGGGAATCCAGAAGATATCTAAGCAGTGTATTCTGGCTAATTTACTCTGATATGAAGATTGACTCTAGGGAAATAAAAATAATATATTCAAGAATTCTTTCCACTACCCTTATAATTGTTTCTATTGTCACAGGGTTCATTAAATCCCTCTGGTAAACCCCTAAGTGTTATAGGTCTGTGGTATTCATGGTAATAAAGTAACCCATGTTTCCTGAGTAACAATCATTTGTAATTGATAAATTACAAAAGGTCCAATACACATATACAGAAACCAGATCACAACTGAAGCCCAACCAACAGTGACTGAAGAGCAACTACTGTGAAAAAAGGCATAACTATTGCAGTGCCAAAGCAAGAATCCCAGCTTAAAAAGGATGCTTCACCCTTGAGTCACTTTCTTGTACCCTGCATACCAGTTTATCTCAGCTGAAGTTTCCACTCCAGGAAACAGGTGCATTGTCTGCACACAAGCTCAGCAAATGGTTTTACATTTTACAGGCACACAGCACACCTGTCTGACAGAGCAAGAACAGGTTTATCTATAATCACCATAGTGCCCTGCCCAAACTTTTTTCCTAAAGAAATAACCACAAGAGGAGGTTTTTGCTGTTTGTTACTGTACCACTCACAACATATTATTATTATTCACAGTCCTTCTCTATAACATTTATTCTGTATTTTCTCCACCAGAAACTGTAATCAGCTATGGTTCAGAAATGTAACTTTTACTAAATCTCAGCATAAAGACTGAAGTACTGAAACAGACAAACAGAATGGTAAGTTAAGTTTCTTTTGACACAAACACTCCCTCACTTTATTTCTACGCTCATTTTCTACTAGAGCAAAAACCACTTAAAGCACTTTGGTAGGATTGAACACCATTTGAATACAAACATTTGGAATCTGTATTCACCACTAATTGGTAAGCATTTTGCTACTGCACAGAAAAACAGCTGCTCTGTGTTTCCTCCTACTTTTCTACACTTAATACCCCTTCTTAAACTAGAGGCAGCATAGAGATGCTGCATGGCAGCAGAGCATAGCTCACTAAATCCCCATCTTCAGCTGGGTATCTGTAATTGATATTTTTCCTTCAGTTACTCACACGACAGCCAGCCCAATGCACAGCTCACTGCCTTCTGCTCTTCCAGTTAGGTGCATCCATTCAAAGCACACCTAAATAGTTAGCACTTTTTCTTGACAGTTCATTTTACTCAGGGTTTCCCCATCTTTTTCTGACACCACACAACAAAAAGAAGTCAAGTATGGCCCCCTTTGCTTCTTCTGACAGGTTTGTTGCATTATCAGTGAAAAAAGCTTAACTTAAAACACAATACTTGTTACCTTTTCAGTCAACAGCTGAGTTTAACTCAAGCTCTACATCTGCAACATGCTTTCCTGAGGACTGCAGGTAGGTAAGTATCAAAAAGAGAGACAAATCTTCAGGTGATGTAAATGGATACAGCACACTGGCTTAAACAAATCAATTCTCATTAGGCAGGCGTCAGTTCAAAGCCCAGAATGAGAGCTCCACCCTACCACTCAGGCTTTTTTTTTTTTTTTTCTCACATATCATTATGAGCACCAGATGCTTAGTTACCTGCAGATTTTCATGTTGTGGTTAATTCATTTTAACATTGAAGAAGCTCCCAGTAGCCCAGACACACAGAGAACTCCTCTCCTAAGTTGACTCTTTGAACTCATCATAGAAGGAGCTCATGAAGCAGCTTTTCTCTCAGCCAGAGAACCCTACATGAGTCCCTCTCTCTCTCCTCTGATTTCACAAAACTTAAAGCTTTAAGACTTCTGTTATTTTGTCAATAGCAGCCAACAGGTGCAAAAATATCTGGCGCAGATTAATATCCAAACAATACACCAGGACAGTAGGACAGCAAGTATTGCTTCCATAGAAAATCAGTCTAAGTTATTTTAACTCATCTGCATTTTCATCTATTCTCTGAGCAACACAATTCACCAAAGGTTCACAAACTCCTTTATCAACTTCCAGGACAGAAAAACACCTTCTAGAGGCATGGAGAAGAATCAACAATATACCAAGGGAGAGGTGCTGAGGTAATTCAAAAGCTATTGCCTGCCTGTCTTTAATTTGGCCATTGGCTTTTACTATCTAAATTAGAAAGAAATGGTGGTTTCTAAAAACCATGAACAAAAACTTGGGCAACAAATGAAGCTCCAGCTTCTGTGTCTTTTTTCTTTTTTTTAATAGGAGGGTGGGCCATCTTCACTGCCCTTCCAAGCCCTCCTCAAACCCTTGACTTGAAACAGTTGTTCAGTTCCTCACCAATAGCTCTGATGCCTCTCTCAAGCTGTTCTGTGTCATGTCAAGTCTTGTTTTATTTTTACTGTACAAACTCTTTACAGCAAGGACTTAGTCTATATTTAGAAAATGCTGCGTAAGATATAGTGCTGTGTAAGTGTTTTACAATTTCTCTGATGTTCAACTTCAGCACTTTGGAAGTCACATGCATTGTCCTGGGCAATTGTACACTATAAGGAAAAAAAAATCATTAAAGTGAGTAGAGAATTGCTTCCTTCAGATAGACTTTTTTCCCCTTGACTAATTTCAAAGCATATAGAATAACAATAAAACAGCTACACTATAGGATCTCAATCAAATTCATATGAAACCATGAGAAAATAGACACAAAGTCTGAAATTCTCACAGCTTTTTACAGTTACAACTGCTTGGTTACTTTCTTCAATGCATAGTATCATCCTGAGGCCCTCTTAAACTAAGGTTACATTAACTTGTGTGTTGTTAATACACAGCTTTCAGAAACATCTTGCCCACAACATATTAAACTCCTTTAAAAGCAAGATGAGTAGTATTTTTTGTTTTGTTATTTGCTCTCTTCCCCACCCCACCCCATAAATTATTAAGTATTTAGAGATCTGAGAGTAGATTTTTAAATGCCTCGATTTTACTGTACTTGAGCAAGTAAATTAAAGAAATCCTTTTCTCTGAACCACAAATTCACAAATTACACCCCTGGAACAGAGAGAACTTTGAACTGAAGGCACCAGAGCTTACCTTCTGGCTTTCACAAAGAATATTTGTATTATGTGTATGTATGTATGTATGCAGTATTTACTCCAGAACATTGATCCCTATGGTGTCTAGGGAATATTATATATGCCTGCAAGCAGCTCACAGGATGGGTTAGCTGAAAACTTCAGTCAAGTCTCACTAATCCCCTAGTCTTCATCTGCTAACACTCTTAATTTGAAACTATTGTAAGTATAAATGATATGTCTCTTGACAAAGATCAGGTGCATAGTCAAGTTCTTAAGCCTTCAGCTATGCCACGTAAGGTGGCTGTTTGCATGCTCTTAGCTCATGCTGAGCACTAAATGAAGAGTTCAGACTGACTTTTCTGTACACCAAAAAAGTATACAAGTGTAGCAGAGCTGCCAGTCTGATTGTCTGGAACAGTCTGGTAGCTTCTAGTTCTGATTTCGGCCTCTTAAAAGCCTCATCTATAACAAAACCTATCATTAACAGGCAACTGTACTTTACTCTCTTCTTAAGGGCCAAAAACTCGTGTGAAATTTGCTGAGACCCTGCCACAGTCAGCCACCAAAACCACGTTGGATCAGGATGCTAATAGGAGGGCTTGTGAATAATGGGACTAATCCCTGAACTTCTTCTAACAGCCTTTTTGTGACAGAGTAGAACAAAGGAACTGAGCTGGGAGAACAGATGATTTTTCTTTTATTCCCCAGCAACTCTTCTCTCTGCCTTTTTCTTCCTCTATCTCGGCAGATGCCCCAGAGTTTACCAGCTAGAAGATAAAGACTGGCAGATCTTTAGATCTGCCATTTGTAGTGTCAGGTCTTAGCAGCTGACAAACGAATCTGTCTATATTCCTTTTATTTCATCCTCATCTGCTCCACATGCAGGTTTTTTGCAGCTCCACCAAAGAATTTGGAGCTACTACCTAGTACACAGAACAAAACACAAAGCATATACAAAATGCTGGTGTGATCAGTTACTTTCATAGGGGGGAAAAGCTGCATTATCACCTTAGCATAGTACATCCCCCCTACCAGGTTCTGGCTGTACCAGATGACTTTGTCTTACTCAGGACCTGAGATCTTGCTGGCATGGCTAATAATAACAGGTTAACATCACTGTGAGGTGACATTTGCACAGATGCAATTTGCACAGGTTCTGCTTCAAATGACAAGTTAAGACTATGTTACAAGCAACATCCAGATGAGGAACTTGTAGAATACTTCTGTACTCTCACCTAAATCTAAATCTCATTATATTATACAAAAATCAATTCATCACTTGAGAGCTGCTATCTTCACATTAAAACATTTGAAGATATCACATCAAAGGAACAGAAAAGAGGCCCTGTAAGCAAGAATAAAAGAAGAAAAACAGACTTGAAAATACACTAGAATCAATATATTTTCAGAAGCAACAATTTGCACTACTAAAATGTGTAGGGAAAGAATAATTTTTTAAAGCTTCCTACCAGCCAGCCACACTAGTCCTTCAAACTGGAAGGCAGCTGTGCCTCTCAGAAGCATTACTGGCTGAGCTGGATCTCAAATTCCTGATATGCTAGAGCATTATAAAAAATTAAGTGGTATTTTCTTAAATAATGTAAAAGTGTCATTACATTCTAGGAGTGCTGAACTGCTTTCTCTCAAACTTAAAAACCAAAACAAAATCCAGGAAAAACTTGTTTCTCCTAGATGGAAAAGTATAACCAATAGTACTCAGTCTTTATAGAGAAAAAGTTGCCTAACACCCTGCAACTGCATCTGTAAGAACCTTATAGATCTATGCCAAATGACACATTAAAAAACAAAACAAAAAACAAACAAACAAACAAACAAACAAAAACAACCCACCACCCACTCTCCAAATACAGTTAAAATAAGACAGTGGACCTGGGATGCATATTCCAGTTCAACTCTATCACAAATCATCTGTGTGACTTGATGACAATCACTGCTTGATTTCCTACTTAGGAAGAAAAATAATTACATATTCATACCTCAAAACTCACAGAGGCTTCCATAGCAATAACCATGGAAAAAAATAGTACCTGTCAATTTAGTCAGTTTAGAACATCTGGGTATGTAGTGTCTGGAACATCTCTTAAAATAAGGTTATAACACTACTTATATAAAAACACTGTCACTCAGGTCTTATAATAGCTCCATAGTGTATTTGGGTGTTTAGGTTTTGGTTTGTTTGGGTTTTTTAATAGTTTTTGTACAGACTGCTAAACACACAACAAATTAACAGTGCAGTTTTAAAAATTCCTCTCTATTTACAAATTCAGAATTTTTCTGTATTCACTTATTGCTTGCCTGTGGTTGCTTGTTTACACAGATCCTATTTTATTATAAAACAACTATCCTGTACAGCACAGACCACACTTCAGGTAAAAGGAGTAGGCTGTGTAGTAAACATTAACATTTTGTTGCCATTCAACAGAGAAATGTCACTACAGCCTTCAGTCACAGAGTGTGTATCCTTATATTACCTAAACAAACCACTCTGTCACATAGTGCAGTGGGAACAAGACAAAAAGCATTAAATACAAATAACCACATGTTCCATCAGGAAACAGCTGTACAGGTTTAATACAACTCCACGTAAATACATAACTGCATCTTCCTCAAAGTTAGAGGTTCTTGCTGAAGCCTAGGAATATGCATCAAATGTTCCAAGCACAAATCACACTACCCATTTTAAGTGCCTGCAAGTTTTGTATTTAATATGTCACCTTGCATAGCCCATACATTCAATAGCTAAGGTCTAATACAAAAGTACATTTACTTCATCAAGGTAGGCCAAATAAAGGCAATAAGGAGAACAAACCTGACAAAGCATCCTAATTATTTCTCCGAAAGCAACCCCAGCCCCTACTCGCCATTATTTGTGTACATATTTTATTTCCTATTCCTCTCCTGGACAAGCCTCTCCAGTTGCAGCAGAACTACTCACAAGAGAAAGACCTGAGGCACTGAATCTTGTACCAAGCAGTAAACATCTTCTGCAAGATAGACAATACAGTTCAATTCTTCCCCCTAACCAGCTAGCAGTTATTTCAAAAATAAAATATGCACTGCTTAGAATCATAGAATCATAGAATTGGCTGGGTTGGAAGGGACCTCAGAGATCATCAATTCCAACCCTTAATCCACTACCGCTGCAGTTACCAGACCATGGCACTGAGTGCCACATCCAGTCTCTTTTTAAATATCTCCAGGGATGGAGAATCCACTACTTCCCTGGGCAGCCCATTCCAATGTCTGATCACCCTCTTGGTAAAGAAATTCTTTCTAATATCCAACCTAAACCTCCCCTGGCACAACTTAAGACCATGCCCTCTTGTCTTGTTGAAAGTCGTCTGGGAAAAAGAGACCAACCCCCCCCTGGCTCCAACCTCCTTTCAGGGAGTTGTAGAGAGTGACGAGGTCTCCCCTGAGCTGCCTCTTCTTCAGGCTGAACAGCCCCAGCTCTCTCAGCAATTCAATCATAGATACTTGAAGTGTCTGTCAAATGCCTTTTTCATTAATACTTTCATTGACACACAAATTTCATCTATTTCATCTCATGCATTACTTGTATTAATCAACAAAGGAAAAACAACTGTATAGTTTTTACTTCCTACCTTGCCTCAAAACGCCTGGTAAATACACAGCTTCCTTACATTGGGACACTTACAGAAGTACAGTGAACACAATCCAGCAACTTAAACTCTATTAAAATGTTATGCCTTCAGAATGTGCAGATTTTTACATTTTTCAAAATCTACACTAAGTTTATTTTGACCAAATACTTCTCTCAGTTACTTATATCTGTGCCATTCACAACACAAAAAAACCCCAACACATTGACCTTATGCAATTCTGACCTTCCAACTACTACAGGTAGATTACTCCAACAAAGTATCTTTCAGAAACCTTCATGGAAGAGTAAGAATCAGTCCAGCTGGAGCAACATCTCTGCAGCTTGCCTGCAATTTATGAAACATTCCATCTAGTGACAAATTGAAGTTGTTCAATGCCCAGATATTGGCTACAAAGCCCGATGTGAGGCACTAGGCCTGAATGAGGAAGGAGTTCAACCACACACATCCAGCCTACACAGCAGCACGGGACTCTGCTCTCACACAATAGGATATAAAATGCTTTTTCAGCATCTTCTGTGACTAACATAATACTAAGTGCTCTCTCTTCTAACCCAGACATGGTACATGACCTGTGTGCTGTTCCAGGTCCTCCTGTTACCGCTCTCCGTGTCTATCCCCCTACTCAGACCTGCCCCAAGCTTTGCTCAGGCCTTACTCATCCACCAGCTATTCCAAAATGTCCTGCCAGAGACTACAGCCAGCACTACAGAACTTCACCCACAGACAACTTTTCCACTGAGCTAAATTACCCCACTGAGCTAAATTACCCCACTGAGCTGCCACAGGAGGCTGCTGCACTTTGTATCCCTCCAAGCCAAACTGGGGAAGTTCTTCAAACTACACAGACCATTGCACCCTCGACTCCAGGGGGTGAAGGAACCCCATTTTTCAGAAAATATCCCTTGTTTGTATGACATACTTTCAGCAGCCTTTAGACGGCTATGTATTGCCTTTTCCTGAGACAGTGCTGCCTAGTTGGGGGATGTTGTTCTTCATTTGGGATGCCAGAGACAAATAGCTTCAGGTTAAAGAAAGACATTATTATGTCCCGAGGAAGATTTTCTCAAGCTAGTTGTTCCTCTGGCCTATTCTAGGACTGAGATAGCCCTTCCCATATCCATTTCTAAGAAAACATTCTTGAAATATTTTTTACTGTTTCTGCAACAATTGTCTGTCCTAAAGCAGCTTCAAAAATTGTGGCTGAAGGAAGCCACTGCAGAGATGATGATCACTAATGCAAAAAAAATGTTATGTGTTCCTATTACTACTGCTAGCTACATAAATACAAAAATTGCTGTCCTTTATATCAGCTGCCTCTGTACTACAGACACACATCCAATAAGGAGTTGTGAAGAGGACAAGGTAACTCCTGAATGATTAGGCACAACGTCTTTGCTATCGGAGCTTTTTCAGTTCATTAATATTTCACTTTTATATATTCCTCAGCTGCTTTTACAACATGTTCCTTTCTCTCCTTCTTAAGTATGAGCAAGGAGAATTGTTTGAAGTAACTACTAGACCTTGCCTCACATCCCCATCTCCATGCCCCCTGAGAGTTTAACGCTTCAAGTGCAATATATACCTGACAGAGAAAACACATCTGGCATAGAAAAGGATAAGAGAAGATTCTGAGTCTCCTTTCTAGTTACATTCAACTATAAAGGTGCATAAGAAAATAAAGTGTACTGCAGTTTCTCTCTATGCCAAGATGCTTACTGTTGTCAATCTGAAAGCGAAAGACACACAAAACCATGGAGTGGTCCCTTCCCAGTGGAAACGCAGAACCACCCTGCTCCTTTGTAATAACTTTATTTTCCTTGCCAAAAGCAAAAGATAACCTCTTCTAACTAGGAAAACCAACACAAAAAGCATCTAGAGAAAACAGGAGATTTGCACAAACTTCTTCCATAATAAGCAGGACCATCACACTCCTCTCCACCTCATCAGCATGCCATGCCTTTTTGGAAATCGCTGGCAGCCTTCTCCAGCTCCTGCTCCCAAATCCCACGTCAAAGGCCACACACAACCATCAGTGCCCTGGCGTTACCCATTCACATTTCCAAAACGACTCCTCCCTGTCATCCCCAAGGTTAATTGCAGATTGTTTCATAAACACCGAGAGGAAAGGAAAAGGGAAGGGGAAAAAAAAATTTTAAATAAATAAATAAAAGAAGAAACGGCAAAACAAACAGAAAAAGGACCCGATCTTTCCCGCCGTTCACCTGCAGCAGCGAGGCCAGAGCTGACTCTCAGAGAGGTACAACCGCACGGCACCGGCTGCCCCCGCTGAGGTTCCTCGCAGGCCGGGCCCGCCGGGCTCCACGACGGCCCCGGGCCTCCCCCCTTCGGCACAGCGGCCCCGCCAGCGCTGCCTCTGCCCCGGGCTGGGCCGGCCCCCGGGTGACACCTGCGGGCGCCGAGCCCCTTGCCCGCCCCACTACAAAGACGCCGGTACCGGTGCCACCATCCCCCGCCACCCGCATCCCCCCCCCCTACTAATCCCCGCCGCTCCCGGAGCGCGGCTCCCGGGGATCAGCGCGGAGCTGCGGCACCGGCAGCCCCGATCTTCAACCCACACCGCTGCAGCCGCGCCGCGGGTCGGCGCAGAGCGGCCGGGAGCCGCCGCCCCGCCGGCGGGGAAGGCGAGGCCAGGAGAAGGGGGGAGGCCGCCTGCTCCCCGGGACGACACCCTCTCGCATCACCTCAGCACCTGGCAGGCCACCCACTCTCCGCCGCCACGCAACCCCCCACCCGCTCCCGCCAACCTCCCCGGGGCTCCCGCACGCCGGGAACCCGGCGGCCTGGGCCGGGCTTCCCTCTACACCCCCTCTGCCTTCAGCCCAAGGGGGACGCATTACCTGGGGGGGCTCCTCCAGCGCCCGGGGCGCTCGCCGTCCGCCGGCGGGGGCTGGGGACCCGCCTGGGCCCCTGCGGTGCCGCCACCGCCCCGCAGGCTGTCCGGCTGGATGGTTTCCTGCGCGGTCCCCACGGCGCAGGGGGAATAATCCGTCCGAAGCTGCGATGCCCGGGTCGCTCAGTCGGTCGGTCTGTCCGTCAGTCAGTCATGCTGCGGCCAGGCGAGTGTGTGTGCGCGGCGGGCGGATCAGCGGCGTGCGGGGAGGGAGGGAGGCGACAGGCGGGGGCGGGCCGGGGCGGTGCTTCCGCGCGTGTGCCGGTGCGGGGCGATGCGGGGCGGACTCTGTCTCTGCGTGTGTGTGGCGAGCGTGTCCGTACGCGTGGCGTGAGGTGTGCACGCGTGTCGCGGGGGGAAGGGGAGGGTTTGCGACTGTCCCTTTCCCCCCTCCTCCTCCCGGCGTGTTGCCACCTGCCAGCGCTGCCCCCTGCCCGGCGGGACCCGGTGAGGCGGGGGTCGGAGGGGCCGCACCCCGGTGGGCTCAGAGCCAGCGCAGGGGCGGGCGGGGTGAAGCAGCTTCCCCGGGCTCCTCGGGCGAGAAACGAGGGGGGAAAGTCCGAGCCTCCCCGGGAGGAATTCAGCTCCGCTCCGGTGTGTTTACACTCACCATCTGCTCGGGGATTTGTATGGTTTTTTTGTTTTTTTTTCCCCCCATTCCCGTAGGGCGGTGGAGCCGTCTGATTTCACTTCCTCATCCTCCTTCTAGATACGTGTTTTGTAATTATTTCCCAGTTGCTCTGTCGCCATCCCGGCGCATTTCCCATCCTGGAAAGCGAACAGGGATCCGGAGCTTAAGAAGTCGCCTCCGCACCCAAAGGCAGATCTCGTCTGCAGCAGTGTCGGAGCAGGAGCGATTGCCCGGGAATATTGGGTCAGGGCAGAGGTCAATTACATGGCATTTAAATGTAATGAGTTAAGTTCCTCTTTCAATTCAAGGAGAAAACGTAAATCGGAGGAATAACTGTGTTCTCTGCAACCAACACCTAGGAAATACGAATGAGGTTTTATATTGTTTTTTCTTGCCAATTTATACAGGATTCTTTCTGCAATACATTCCAAAGTGAACTACCTTGCCTCAGCAAGGACATCAACTGAGTAAAATGTGATGATTAATGAGTGACAGACTGCAGATATGTGCCCTGTCCATGTATATTATAAAAAAAAATAGCATACATAATTCAATGCATGAAGAGACAGACTGACTTTACAGACTAAGTCTCCACAGGAACAAAGTGTGTTCTTCATCCTTTAACATCATTGCATAGCCTGCACCTGAAGAACCCAAAGAAACTTTCAGATTTATACTAAGAAATGTAGATCAGAAGAAAGTCAATGGAAATTTCAAATTATTTTGCATAAAACATTTCCACAAAATGCAGCTACAGTTTAACAGCAACAGTGAAGTTTTGCTGAAATGCTGAAAAAGAATTGTCAGTTGTGCCTGTGCCACGTTTGGTATGAAAGTGTCAGGAAATAGAATGCTTATAAATACATATTTACAAAAGCTTATCTTTCAAACCAGTGAGTTCACCAGACCTAATTATATTTAAAAGTAACTGTGCCAAGCCAGTCCAACATGTTAATAACTGTTCTGTGTAACATAATGACCACACTTAAACCTTTCTGTTTCATCTTGGGCCAGGTAACAAGCCTTAAGCTGACTGAAAGTTCTACAGTCACAGAAAAGGCTGTACACATCACACAGCAGTACCACAAGAATGCTACGTTGAGAAAAATTAGTAACCTGTCATCCACATTTAAAAAGCAAAAAATTTTATGTTATACCACCTCAAGAGCAGTTGTTCACTACTGGAGGTACTTACCTTCACAGTTTGGAAATTTCAAACATCAGGAGTGTGCAGTAACCATACCATTTTACTGAGAGCTACTTCACAACCCAGCAAAGCATTAATGCGTATACTCAGTTCCATGCACATGAGTTGTTTTATGCCATAACTGGATCTGCTTAGCCACTTTGTTAAGCTCAGACAGCCTTGAAATTCAAGGCAGAGGAATTTGTGTTTTGCTGATCCAGGGCTCTCCTGAGTCATATGTGATTTTCAAGCTGCCTCTCATCCTCCTCTTTCTTCCTTGTACCCAGCAGAAGATTCCCAGAGTCTCCTAATGGTTACCTGACTCTCTGGCACGTTTCTATAAGCTCTCCTGCCTGCCATTTCCCCAAAAGGTGAGGCCCTGTGATTAAGTGTCATTTCCAGGCATACTCAGAAGTGATACTTCCAGTGAAGCCAGCAAGGTTTTCATCAGCCTAGTGACACAGGGAGACCAAGAGCATCCAGTGGCTAGAGATT
This sequence comes from Calypte anna, assembly GCF_003957555.1. NCBI lineage: Eukaryota > Metazoa > Chordata > Aves > Apodiformes > Trochilidae > Calypte > Calypte anna. The sequence goes on along the minus strand of NC_044248.1, from coordinate 36,017,900 downwards.
GTACAGGCAGCTTTTCCAACACTAATTTGCATTCTAGTGAATTGGGAGAGAAAACCCAAACATTATAATAAGCTTAAGTATTGAGCAATATCTGTTTGAAGTACGTCTGCTGAGACCCCAGCAAAAAGCCATGGAAGCTACAGGAAGGACTCTTGTGGTCACCACACTCTGGACCTGCCCAAGCACACGTAACCCGAGTTTCTCCCACCAGTTTCCTACTGTTACGGCACCAGTGACTTCAGCAGAATGGCTCTCTCTATGACAGGGTATTTCACCAAAACCTTCATTAGGTTTGCTGACTGAGAAATAAATATCCTGGAAAGTCACTACACCAGGCATATCTGATTCACTCGCCTTGTTATTCTGCTTCTTTAATTTCCCCAACACCTCCCACCCCCAGCCTGCAGGGAGATGTTTATTCCTTGTTGCCTGACCAATGATTTCACAAGATCCTCTGTTCTTGGTGGTGCCTCTTTCCCAACAACTAAGAGGGATATGGGTTTTTTTCACAACTTTATCACTTATTTTCTCCCACATATTAGTGTGGCTCTGTCCTGGAGCAGGCAGAGGAGAAGCTGAGGCATATGAGATCAAATCAGTTTCAACAGCTATGTCCATCAGGGTTGATAATGCATCCCTGTGTAACCTTCTTAAAAGCCTCAGCCCTTCACCAAACAGGTATCTCTATTCCTGAGACAACTCTTTAGCACAGTAAAGCAAGTGCTGTTCTGCATTATTCACCAAAACACTCAGTGGTTGTCTGCTTGAGTGACCCTAACTGTGTAAGAGTTTGGGGCTGACCATAAACAGTCCTTTTGGGGTAGAACAGATTCATTTCTGGTTTGCAGCAGCATTCTATGAGTCTCAAAAGAACTGGTTCTGGGAAGACAGCTCCGTATGCCAAGCAGTGACTCACAGCCACTCAGGCTGGGAAAATAACCTGGCCTTGGCACTGGGCTGCTCCAGGGCATTTTAGGAGATTCAGGGGATGTATGACTGTATGGACTTCAAAGATTTTTCTCTAACAATACTACTTCAGCCGTGTTGGCTTTGTGGGTGTTGCTACTCCACAGCACCCGTGAAGCACTCTTGTCAGGTCCTGTATTCCCATCACAGGAGAGGGCAAAGGAAGCCTCCTGTACCAAATGGCTTCCTCTCTCCTTTCAAGAAACATTTGTTCAGTGGAGCATTGCCACGCTAATTAATATGTATCAGGTTTTTATTGCATATAATTATATCCACTTTCACCTTTGGAGCAAGGATTAATCAAGTGACCTTCCACTTGCTCTGTAGTATACCCCATATGTGCAATGTACAGAATAAATACAGTCACTAAAACCAGTAAGTTTGTTAGAAAGCAATTAATTTTATCATGTTAACACTGACATCTCAAGGAAGGTTGAAGTCAACTTCAGTTAATCACAGAAAAATAGCAATCTGAAGCAGTTTTTAAACTAATGTTCATTGGTTTTGTCACCTGGTTTTAAACAGCCTGGTTTATAGTCTTTGTCACTGGGCTCCTCTTATGCCAATGGCACAAAGGATACTGTTTAGGAAGATAAACACATTCATTACTGAGGCCAGAAAGGACAATCACAATTAGAAATGGAGAATTTTTATAAATTTTTTTAAAAATCCTTAAACTCTCAAAATTTAGTTTATTTAATTGTACAAAGAAAGATTATTTGTCTGTCTCTGATATGACCCATAGACAACGGACATGAGTTTACCTTTGGTGACAAATCTTCATCTGGGCATTAAAAAGGATTAATCCTCATGCTCTTGCTTTACTTCTTGTTTTAAACAACTCAGTTTGTCTTTGCTATTTCAAGTGTTTAACACAGACATTGTAATTTTCCATTGTTGGAAATTGTTATCCCAGTGAATATGTAAATGTACTGCATAAGGGAAACAAAGATTTGTCTTTAACAAACCTGCTTTGTGAATAATGTTTTTTTTAACTAGCCCTATTTTAACCACTGTCAATATGCAAGCTTTGAACCAGTACAATAAAACCAGCTAAAATCTTATCAGCTCTAATATTAATATAAATTACCTTAGCAGTATCATTTGTTTATATTTCCATACAGAAATATGCCATAACTGGATAATGTCATTTCATATAAGTGTACATCTATTTCAGTGTTTCCCTGGCAAAACTGTCATGGTGAAAAATTTAAGAGTCCTAGCTCAGAGCAATATTTTCCCTGTAAAATCTGTGCACTTGGGCTGAGGATCCACTCCTGCAGCAGATAAGCAAACTCTTGATTCTCCAGTGTAATCCCTGAAGCTCTACATGGGTGTGTAAGCCTGAGGGACTCTAGAGGACTTAAACTTTATATTTTTACAAACAGCAGCTAATAAAAGCATCCAGTGGTAGCTCAGTTTGTTTGTGTGTCCTTTTATCTAACAGAAGTATGCATAAACTCAGTTTCTGAGCTCCTTCACTTGCACTATCCCCATGGCAAAATATTTTGGTTCTCCAGGCTCATGGGTTTGTTTGTGATCTTTGTACTTAAATTGCGGAAATATTTTGGTTTGTCTGGGATTTTTTTAAAGGTATTTTTATAACATTTACATGTTTGGCAAAATAGAAGTTGACAAGCATTCTTTTCAGCCTTGTTATTTATCCATTGTACAAAGTGAGAATAGGAAGGAAATTTGCTGAAAGGGAAAACTGTATTTCTATTTGAAACAGATTAAGTGCTAGCACTGAAAACATAGTCTGAGGGTAGTATGCTGTACTAGAAAATAGAGGATTAAAAAAAGAATAATGTATGCCTCATTTTATCATATCTGTGACTCTAATGCATTATCACACCAGGAGGTTTCCACGGTGCTACAGAACCTGGGGGGCTGAACAAATTCTGCATTTAAGTCTCATTAATTAGCTTTGCTTTAAGCCTAAATAGCACCTAAAGTTGTTGAGTTAGTACAGAATTATGAAAGTTTTCCTTGCATGTTTAGTGAGCATTCATTTCTCTGCATTGCAGACTAAAGACCATAGATGAGACAAAAAAGAGGGAGACATCATCTGAGATTATGCAGAGGAATTTCTGGTGTCCAGGTATACATATTAATACTTGGAGATTTATAAGGTGCTTTTATCTACTATGTAGGGTAACACCTAAAATACCAGGTAATGAACAGGCTTTTATCAGAGACTCAGAGCCCTGCAGTCCAGCATTACAACTGTAACACATTTTGCATGGTAAAGTCCACCCATGTAAATGTGAGATAGGAGAGTTATATTGCATGGGAAACTTCACATTTTGTACCAAACCCTGCAAGAGGTCAGTCCCTTGTGTTTCACTTCAGATTGGTGTTGTGGCAGGGGCAGCTTCACTCCACCAGCTCTTGCACTGGGATGGGTGATCCCAGGGCTCCAGGAGCTCGGGCAGCCAGCCACAAGCTTTCACCATGGGCCATCAATCTGAGATGAAAAGACATGCTAAGATGCATCCATTTTCCATTCATGACTGTTGTGCCTATGCTTGTTACTTATGGAAGAGAGGGAATTTTCTTTAATCAAACATTTTGAAGTCAGATTCTGAAAATAGTCTCATCTCTATCCGAGCCGTACAGTTCCTGAAATGCAGGTTGTGATCCTGATTTAAGTGCAAGTTCTGCTGCTAGTGGCTGGAAATCTAGTTTGCTTAACAAGTTTATTGGGCTTTGGCTTGTATCCTAAAGGATATTTATTACTTCATTACATACTCTATTATTATGTGGTACTATTGGTATGAACACCACAAACACCATGACGTATCTATCACAGTCAGCATGAGAAAAAAACCCCCACACTTCCCCAAATACAGAAATGCTTGGTGTTGCCTCATGCACTGAATATTTGAACAGGCTCATATTTGGGCTCTTGTCCCTGAAGCACATATCCCTTCCTTGGGAATGTGCATCTGGAAGAGAGGATCTATGGTAACAGGACAAGTCTGGTGTTCAGCAAAAGGCACCAACTCCCTACCACTGCCAACTGCTCTTCACTTGTGGAAGATTCTGCTTTGATGGTCAGTATAAATCTGAAAGGTCTGTTTAATTGATCATGGGTAATGTAATTATGCTATAGTCACATAAAGTCCCATAAACATGATCTGATAAATATAAACTGGCATTAAACAAATGTTCAGTAGTGTGGATTTCAAAAGTATTAGCAAATACAGCAGCATAGAGGATGTGGGTGGAAAAGCACCAGAAAGTTGTGGAGCTCAACAGTCCCTGGACATTGCCAAACACTTCACAACTAAATCAATAAGAAATACTGTTCAAAACACAGAGCTTACTTCCCTAATATATAGATACAATAATTCATGTCACAACATTTCCTGACTTTTATATCCCTCTTTACTCTTCCCCTGAGTATAATTTTATGTTTATCATGTCAATCTTTGAACCATGTACAGATAACAAATAGGCTCCTTCTGGGATACATGTACAGCATAGTTATGAAATAAACACATATATCTGTTACAAGCTCTATTTAACATTTGGGAGGCTTTTTTACTTTAACTACTCTGTGCCTAGACTATAGATGATTAAGTACCATTGGAAAAGATGTTAAATACAAATCAAAAAAGAAAACCTGAGTGTTGTAGCAAGTAAAATGTGCCAGGATATTAAAGGTGTGTTTATTAACACAGGCACCTGCAGTGTCTTGTTCCCTCTGAAGGGCAACTCTAAGTTATAACTCAACAAGTAGCATGGATTTATGTTCCTAAATGCTTCTTTCTTCAATAAACATTTTGTAGACCTGCCATGAAACCTGAATAATCATGTATCCTTTGTTTAATTCAAAGATACTGGATTAATCTTAGAGAAAAAAATGTTTTAGGGACTATGATATTTAAAAACACCAAGCCGAAATATTTTTTCTGTATTGTAGGTGTAGTTAATTTTTACACACACCTGTGGTTTCTTTTCTTTGACTGGATCCTGTGTCTGAAGTGATTATCTATAGGATTCTTTCCAGCAGAAACTGTCTTTTAGTGTTTTAGCCCAGCAGAATTCTGGTCTTCAGTGAAAATTTTGGGGAGCAGGTAAGTATGAGAAACTCTGGAGAATACATAGAAACTAGGGGAATAATCTTACTAAAATACTAGAAATTGGATACTATCCCCACAGACTTCTTCAAATGCTCCATCCTAAATGGAGGTGCTCCTTAAGACCATGACCTGTTTTGAGTGTATATGAAACTTTTCCTTTATAAAAAGTAGGACCTCTGAAAATACTGATGCCAACAGATTTTATGTGGAAACTATGGCTGTCATCTCTGTCATATGAGACCACCAAATTTTAGCCCTCATAGAAAATACACTGACTCAGTGAAGGACAAAGCTTGCTATGGAAGCTCAGGAGCAAGTATACATATACTGCGGTAATATTTAAGTGAAGAGCACACACTGGTCTCTACTGAACTAGATGGTAAAAGTCCCAGTAATTTTAATGGGAGCAGCACTGGAGTCACATCAGTGGGTTAGTTATCTATAACCACAGAACTTAACACACCCCAATGCAAGAATGGTGCTTACAGTGTCTTAAGGGTTTCTCCCTGCCTCTTTGTCAGCAATGGGTGGGCAGGAGATGTTAGAACCAGAGCAGGGCTGGAGTTGTGTATTTTAAAGCACCTATAACATTAATAGATGGAAAGACAATAGCACTTTAATAGCTTTGGAAAGAGAAGAGTAATTAAACTTTTGGGGGCCTGATTTAAGCTCTGCTAAAACATGCTGAGTAAAAAGCAGTTGTTTGTGGAAAGCACGTAGAGTTACTGAGCTGCAATTCTTTAACAATTGCTCCCACAGTAGTAGAGGTGGCAATGCAGATGAAATATCAAAAATAGGTTTTCTACAATAATGGCTTTTTAATAAAAAAGGATAATAAGATATAATAACATTTTTTAAAAACTATAGGTACTCTAAATCTACAAATACACAGAGCACATCCCTGGGAGCAGAGGCAAAATTTTGTCCTTTTCCCACTTTCCCCACCTCATTTTTCCACAGACATGCTCTCAGAAGCACTGAATGGAACAAATTATTTATTATTTTCAAGTGGATAAACGTGCCTTTAAAAATGACTTAAACTTGCCTTCAAATTCATGCAGAAATTTCTGAATTATCATTGATAGTACACACTGTGTTCAAACAAAACACGCTGTTAGGCTCAACTACCAACACCACTCTGCTTTAGCTTTTAAATAGTGTGAAAATAGAGAGTGGGAGAAGAAAGGCAGCAGAAGTGCTAATGCAATTGTCTGATGTGTGTATGCAAGAGGCAGAGAGGAGGTGGCAGGCATTCTGGCAGGCAGGCTGCTGGCAATGGGAACTGCTCTGCTCTATGTGGCTCTCTTCCCCACACCCAATTTAGGAGAAAATAATTTAAGCTGTTCACAAAAATCATACTGTTGGTTTTATTGGTCTTATATTACTATTATTACTTATATCTTCACTGAACAGTACATTTTATACTGATCTTTTACTGTGCACTACAGCCAGTGAAGAGCTGTGAATGAGCGTGGCAGTTTGCCAGCAGAGTGACAGACTTCATTTCCAAATGTTTTCCATTTAATTAGTGTGAAAAAAAAAAGCTAGCAACCCAATTATCTAAAAGGACCATGCAGGTTCTCTTCACAGCAAGGAAAATAACACCATCAGCATCCTCCAGTGCAGGAATATCTAGGTTGTTTTATCAGAAGACTGATCAGTTATTTAACAAGCATATTCATGAAGTAACAGGTTTGGCTGTAAAGCCTAGTGTTTCACAACTGGCCTACTAGGAGGATACTGTGTTTGAGTTTGAACCCTTAAAGCCTGGATTCAATCCTTTCCCTTTCAAAAACTCTTCCCTGTGCACCCTCAGCAAGACATTTAACAGATAAAAACCATTAAAGGAATCAGGACTTGATGGCTAGCATATAGGTGGGCTAATCTGATGCAGGTATATCCTCAACACAGTGCTAATAATAGAAATAATGTCAGATTTTGCAGTATCCTTCTTGGCCCCAACACCCTCTGTCTACTAAAATCAATGAGAAAATTACCTTTTACTTCAATGTTGGGTCCACTGCAGTCTATTTGTTCCTTGGATTTGATCCACACTCACTAATTTTAATTCCACTTACATAAATCTAACCACACGTGGAAGCTGGGCTGAGGGCTGAAGGTGTTTTTGTGGAACAGTTTTTATTATTCTAATAAAATGCCTAAAAATACCATTTCTACATGTTGCATATAAACTAGCCCATTGATTAATTTAAAGAGCAGAATTTGAAATGCACATGAAAGTTTTACTTCTACAAGCCAAAGTCAAAACCAAAAAAACCTAAACATTTTCTTTTGCAATAGAAAGCCCATTACATCAATAGAATTTTACACGTGCACATGTGTAGAACTTCAGAATTTTGCATAGAATTATCTCAACCTTACTTATCACACTGTGGGAATATGCTCTGACCAACCACAGGATAAATTTCTGGAAGCTCAGATTCCAGTATTTACTCAGCACTTGATGATATTCAAGGAATGATGATATTCAGCACTCGCTGGAAAACTCATTTGTGCCCATTATTGCAATATTTATAGAAGAAAGCATCCTTCCCACCCATTGTAGAGTAAAATTATTTTGAGAAAAAGACAAACAGAAGGCTTCCAGAGCCTCAGTGTAGTTGTTCCAGGGGCCAGATTTGCAGGGAAAAATGAGAGCACCTCTCAGCTTCATTCAGGGACTGCTGGCATCCTCCAGCATTGGGCTGGCTGCTACTGTGGCCTGCTTGGAAATTTGCTTTTGATGCTGGTATGTGGTTAACCACATATATAAGTTAACCACATATCCACATCCAGATATAGGGATGCTGCCCAAAGAGCTGTAAAGACATTTGAACCCATGGCACGTGCCAAAGCATCTACTTGTGCAAGTGAGGGGGGCAGAGTCAGACAGTCCTGTTTAGAGGTGTCTGAGGTGGCTGTCTTGTGTGCAGGTAAGCACAGTGACCTAGAAGCTATTTTCTGTTCTTGCCTGCCTGTGCTGTGTAAATAACTGCATATTTATCAGCCTGGTCTTTTATGTCTGCAGGCAAGTGCAGTAACCAGCATCCAGTTGTCTCTCTCTCAAGGAACCTTCAGGTAAGCACCTCCAGGAGAAAAGACCTCAGTCACCCAGAACATCTGCTAGCGTGTTTGTCAAGACTGTCTATCTGAGGAGTAAGTCACAGGGACTCTTTTTTTTTTTTTTTTTTTTTGAGAAACAGGCAGGACAGGAACATGAACTTGGGCCTCTTTAATCACAAGCTATTCAAAACTGAGCAGTGTGATGCTATGTTCCTCCACCCAGACCCCACTGGGCAGGAATAATTTAGGTCAAAAGGGATCTGACAAGGTCACCTGGTCCAAGTCCTACTCAAAAGACAGCCAGCTTCAAAGATTTATCCTACTAACATCACATTTTGAAATAAATTCACTGAAAAGGGTCACACTTTGCATCTCAAACAAAGGTGTGGGTGGCAACACCTCCTATACAAACTCCTTTCTTCTCACATTCTCTTCCTCTCTGTTTCAAGCAGTATGGGCTTGGCTGGTTTCAGGGCATTGCTTCCTCAAACTTTTTAAACCCTTTTTTCCCAAAATAGCTGGATGCCCAATTCAGGCCTAAATGAATACGCAGGGAGTGTCGAGACATTTGGGGAAACCCCAAGAAGGTGGCCCTGACCTGTTGAGCACCCCGGCTCCTCTGCAAGCACTGCTACACTCCAGAGCACTTTTACCACAACAGGCATTTGCCTTCAGATCCTCCAAGACATCAAATCAGAATCTGTAAAATGCAAATTGCCAAACAAAGTCATCAGGCAAAGGAGAGACCAGAACCAGTGGCACTGGCATCAGAGGTCTAAGGTGGCTTTTACCTCTGATATATCATGGCAAATATTAGAGACTACTGCTCACAGTTTTTCACTGGGGATTTTATGAAGCACATTGCTTACTGATTACCAATACCAGCTACTAAAAAAACATCAAAAACCCACCAAACAAAATCTTCCAAATCTAAACAGATCTTTATAATGGAAAATACAGACAAATCCCAGCCAGGAGCTACTCTTTTGGAAACAGATCAAACAAAATCCTACTTGTATGTGAATTATTATCTGAACAGTACAGGGCAGAATATGAGTGAACACAATTAATGACAGAAGTGCTACAAGTACAGTAGAAGATGATGCTCAATACCAGTTACCAACACATGATGCAGCTTACAATGTGGCAGAGAGCTGTGGGAGAAACACTGTGGACTAACCAGCCTCTTCCCAAGCTGACAAAAAATCTGAGGAAGATATGAGAAAATGAACAAATAAAACACTAAGTATTAGAATGGCATCTAGGGGGTTAATTAAGGACAATGGTTTAGGACTGAGCTATAGGAAGCTTTCAATTTTCACATGAGCTTTTCTTCCTTTTTTTTCCCACTGCAACACCCAAGAAACACTGAAATGCTCAGTTACAGGGGGGTGGTGATTCACCAGCTACAGCAAAACATAGCTTTAACTCTACACTGAATCAAACCATCTTTTATGACACAACCATAACCAGCTGATCATGTTGTTTCACAATTATTCCATTTGGATGCCTGAAAACCCGAGAAGATTTGGTCTGTTGTGCAACTATCAAAAAAACCCCAAAACATGCCAACATTAAAGGTACGTTTGTGTGTACAATCGTTACAAATAGGGAAAGCTGGTGTTGTAGCTAAAAGGCTGTTTTCCCAAAAGGGATAATGGGGGGTGTTGAAGTTTTGGTGTGGCTACAGTGAAGGTGATGGTCAGAGAGCTCATCCCTGCTCTGCTGACACAGAGCCCCAGAAATCTCTTGTGCCAGAAATAAATACACTTTGATCTCTTTAGTGAACAGACACAGAACCAGATATTCGAGTTTGTTCACTTTCAGGGAAACCCAACACCACCTCTTTGACCCAAGGGCTTCTTCTCCCTGGGGGAGAGGCTAGGCTGGGTGCACAGCCAATGCTCCAGGAGAGGGAGAGAGAGAGGAGAGGAGGGTCCAGGCCAGCTGGGAGAGATGCTCTGCCCTGGCTGTGTCCCTGTGCCTGCCACCTCCTCCAAGCAAGAGTGTCTGAGCAGTTTCTTGCTGTCCTGCTTCTTCCTGCACCCAGGGGTGCAGGTTGAAGACAGCAGCTGGGGCAGACTCCCAGAACAGAAAGTCCCAAAATTTCACCTTGGCTCTTTGCATCATTTCCAGGGTGTTCATCTCTGGACAAATGGCAGGTTTTTAAGTTTGAGCTGCAGCTTTTAAGCAACACTCTTAAAATGGCCAACCAGCAAGTAACTAGCACCCAAATAGTTTTTAATCAGCAGGGAGAATCATAGAATCGGCTGGGTTGGAAGGGACCTCAGAGATCATCAAGTCCAACCCTTGATCCACTACTGCTGCAGTTCCCAGCCCATGGCACTGAGTGCCACATCCAGTCTCTTTTGAAATATCTCCAGACACGGAGAATCCACTACTTCCCTGGGCAGCCCATTCCAATGTCTGATCACCCTCTCGGTAAATAAATTCTTTCTAATATCCAACCTTAACCTCCCCCGGCACAACTTGAGACCGTGTCCTCTTGTCTTGCTGAAGTGCACATGCAACACAAAGCTCAGCATTCTAATAACCAGGATGACAGCAGCGTGCTGGTAAATCACCTACAGCAGTTTTCAGTTGCTCCCCTGTCCCTCTGCAGCTGAGGAATAAAGACAGAAAAGGCTCTTTATGTGCTGGAGGGAGCCCTCCAGCCCCAGAGAAATGGGCAAGCAACCCCACACTCACAGGGGCAAGGAGTGAAAACAAGGAGGTCCTTCAGGAAACCTTGGAAAGAAGCTCTAGGTTGTTTTTCTTTTTTTTGTTACTAAGCCCTAGGGAGGGGGCTTTAAGAAACAGTTCAAGTTTACCTTTTAAATGAAGCAAAACATGTACATGACCTTTCCACAGCGCTTCCTAACATCTTCTTAAATGATGTATGACGCATTCACTTCATCCCATTTATGGAAAAAAAATAATTAAAAAAAAATTCTTTCCATACAATTTATTTTTTAGAAAAATTTAAAAATATATTTTAAAAATACTATATGAGCTCAGATTAATGCAAACCCATTTTTATAAGTAACAGTGATCAGTAACATGGCATACCTGAGTTGTTTCCTTCTGTCTGGCAACCATAATATAGAAAAGAAGTGAAATTATCTTCTATGGTACAAAGGAAAAATAGCCCAGGAAAAGAAAACCTATGTGTTTAATTATTTTTTTGCCACTGTGCATTCAAGTCTTCTTTCATAGCTGACAAGACCAACTTTGCACCTGCTTGTTGTTTTGTCACATAAAACCAGGATGTCACTGGAGAAAATAATTGTCAACAATAAAGAGGTGGTTTCTTTGACATTTCCAAAGATATTGCTGAAAAATCTCTTTAATATGGATCACTTCACCTCACCAAGCAGGAGGACTGACTGGAAACTAAAGCTCTAAAGCTTGATACCTGCCATTGTGCCTAATATGAAAATGCAATGTCTGCATTTCCCATAGCTTAAAGAAGGACATATCCCCTGCCAGGGAAAATACACATGCACGTAGTCTATCTCTGCCTCAGCTTCATGCTGCAGCCTAATAAATGGCTGTTAACAGATACTTAAATTCTATTCACAGAGGGGGATTATAAAAAAAAAAAAAAAAAAAAAAGGGGGGGGGAGGAGGAGAAGGGGGAATAGATGGCCATGTCTGCAACACCACCATAATTTTTAGACTGGTTCAGAAAGAGAATCGTGAAAATCCAGTTATTGTGAAAGCCCAGAGGTTGTTCCTTAAAGATATGAAACACTTTAACACTTATTTAGAATAGTCTCTAACATGTAGATGAATGAAGGATGAATAGGCTTTAGGGGCACAGAGAGAAGGAACCCCAGTCAGATTCCCTGACCTGACTCATTTTCCAGTGTTGCACATGAGACATTCCCAAGCAAAAGGCACAGTTCTGTAGGAATCTTCAATTTTCTTACTTTCATGAGAAAATTGTTACACATTAGACTATAAAGCACTATGAAGGTAGTTTGTCAATAGTTATCTGATAATCTATGTCAATTTACAGTGATTGCCTACAGAGCTAAACACTTGCAATATCATCAAAATGAGCCCATGAGTATTTGTTTCACATGTAAATTAGGAAGCATGAAGGAATTAAAGCTGCTGCAATTCCTTTTTGAAGAACACTCGGGCAGATGAAAGAAGAATCTCAGAATGGTGTTTCAGCTTTTCCTTTTTTTAAAAAAACATCAGCGTGGTTGTGTTATACATGGGCTTTCCTCAGCCTACACAAGAATAACTTAAATCACCAAGTTACTGTATCTTAGTGCCAGTCTGACAGAATCATCAGGAGATGATGCCTTCCTTCAGCTTTCCCTGCCATATCAGTTTGTCAGAGCCAAACTTTTCCTTGGCTTCTGCTGCAGGTTGAGGGATGTGATGATGGTTTTGGAATCTGGGCAATCCCCACCCACAATAACCTCCCTTCAGCCCACCCCACCAAAGCATCCTTTGTGCCTGTCAGGAAGAATCAAGAATAGCAGTAGGAGATACACAGCCCTGGTATCCCTGTCCATTCCTGAGCAAAGAAGGGACTGTTTTTTATTCTGAAGTACAAAACCTGCACATTTAACCTGGCCTTCTGTTTTCCATATTCTTTTCCAATTTGCTGCTTCTTCCTAGTCCCTGCACTTAAATCTATTGCTTCACTAACAAAGGCCAAGCACCAGCCCCAGTTCCTTTGACCCTCAAAGTCCAACATTTTCCAGTGACCTTTGTGCCTTGGCTAACCTTAAATATCCTTAAATAGCTTTGCTGCTTCTCTGTACTGCTTTGTCCACATTAAAACAAATCTTGCAGATACCAGCTCAGAAATAACATCATTTACCACAATATGAGCAGGGCTGGCCCATGTGCCAGGTGTCTCCTTTTAAGCTGCACGTATGTTAAACAGTCAAGCGTTGCATACATCAAAAAAGAATAAACAAAAGAATGTTTCCATTATTCCTTTCAAGTCACTTCATTGAAAGCTCAAGCCTTGAATTTTTTTCAGAGAATCAGCCATCTACATATATTATTGTAAATTTCTGTGGTATGAAAAAAGCTAATGTAAGATTAGTAATAATTAAAAATAATTGTGGAAATTAATTATAATTAGTTGAATAAACATTAATAGTAATACGTGTATTGAAATACACTGTCAATAGCTATGTGGATTTAAGCACTCATAAACAGCATCAAATACCTCTTCTAGCTGTGTATGGGTTTATCATGTCAGTTTACCATGAATTCACACATATTGTGAGTTGCTATCTAAAGAGTGCAGCAATTAATGCCACGAGGTAATTGCAGAGCAGAAATGGCAATACAGCCACTGTCCACATAAGCATTGGGGGAAAAATAATGATTGAAATCATCAGTATTGCTTCAGAGCCTAATTCTGAAGGGACACTTAAATTGTTATGCTTTATTTATGATTTAGATGTAGACCTTACAAAACAAATTAATGCTTATCCTTGTAATTCATTCTGCTCAGTGCTCTGCTTTTCATAAAGCCCACAGCTTGTCTTCATTCGGGGGCTATTCCAGTGTAAATCAGATGACACTTGACAGGCATCATCTTTTCAGAGAACAGAGCATCAATTGCCAAAGACCACCAAGTCAATACAAGAACGTACATAAATGGGAGCAAGTAGCTCTGCAGAAAATGCAGCCAACCACTTCCATTGTTATTTCAAGCAAGGAGACAGACCTGTGTTTCACTTAACCCGTTCACACTCTGTTTCATATTTATGAAAGGGAGCTGATGGGTGCAGATGGCTGTGGGGTGATTCAAACAAGTGATGGGCTCTGCCTGTGGAGCTTCCTCTGTGCCTGGCAGCCACCTTCACACCCTCAGTGTGCTCACAGCTCTGTAAAACTCAGCACAGATACTGCCTCATCTTGGGAGAGTTTTTTGCATTTTTAGTTAAACCCAAGGCAATATACACTGGAAAGAGTTCTGTAACTAGATATTTTGCATTGGTCTTATTAAAGCAGCAATAAAAAGTAAAATTCCTATGAATTCCTTCAATTTTCTTGATCTGCTATGTGGCTAGGGGACAGCATAAATTAAAATCAGCTAAGGATGTGGTCATCATGTTCCTGAGGTAGTCTCACATGGTAATGGGTTTGAAATATCCCACCATGCAGACTGAATGAATTACAGCCAAAACATCAAAAAAGCTGTGAAAGACTTACAAAAAGTTGGAAAATAAGACATTTAGTCTAGCTTAGTTTCCCACCTCCCTGTATATTTTTTACTGTTGCTGACTACCAGACAGTTCCATCCGTATGTATCACAGGAAGCCATCAGGACACACAGAAGGCCTGGAAGTCCCTGTGCCTGTTAACAAGCCCATAGTAGGTAAATCCAGATGTGTCTTGGCTCTGAAACCACTGCAAGGCAGCTTGGCAAGGAAAACCAAAGCAGAGGACTGCAGTGTCAGATGAAGAGCCCCAGCTGAAGGAGTGATCCATGACAGCAAGCCCCCATGCAAGCCCTTGGGAGCTGCCTGACTCTGAACTTCACCTGGGAGCACTGCTGTGAGCCTGAAAGCCTTCATAATTCTAACAAAATTGCTACCTCAGCAATGCCAGTCATTCCTGGGCTTCCCAGAGCAAATCAGCTCCCAGCATCCTCCAAGGAGAGGGGAGGGGGAAAGGTTAAAAACTGCATCTTTCCTACCATATCTTGCTTCCTCAGGGCTCTCCCAGAGACCAAACTTGGAGACTGTACAACAGAGTTGCCTCAAGCTGACCCCAGGCATAGCCAGAGGCTGTCCATCAGATCTCAGGAGGCAACAGGAGGCAGCTTGAAAGGCAGGCAGAGGGAATTTTGCAGGCAGACAGTGCCAGGAGGCTGTGAGGGAGCCCCGTGCATGGAGGGGGTTGGAGACAGAAGACTCAAGTTCACAGCAGTTCTTGCTTCTTCCTCTGATCACTGTAGCTCTACACTGTCACTGTTGGTTATCAGATGTTTGCAGAAGAATTAGCAATAATAAAGCCCCTCAGTATCAGCAAGGATGCTGTGAAAGGGGGTAGCAGCCTGGTACCAATCCTGACACCTTTCTGCTAAGCCCTAACCTTATTTTCATGAGCAGCACAGGATTGTAGCCACAGTAGCAGGAATTACTGTTCACTAACATCTCACACAGAAAACTGATTCCTTTATCATTTGAGCAGATTCCTGTTTTATTTTTGTCAATGATGAAACAGAGATTTTGTGTAGCCTACATTATAAAGCTAATTTCTAAGCTCCTTATTCTAATACTTCCTTTTCAGAGCCATTAAAATCTTTCACAATGAACAGTTAGAAACACCAAAGTGCATAGGTTTTTATTTGCTTAACAGAAATGAGGTTTGTATTAGAGACCAAAGCAGGGGGAGATTGGCTTTGGAAGGTGCTCTATCTGCAGCTGAAATGTGCAGGGTGGGGAGGAAATATGCTTGTAGGTAACACCAGGGTCTGATTCCAACCTTCTCTGGGCTCTGCATTAAACTTGAAACAATTCTCTGGTCCAGGGAGTGGTATCAAAAAGGCAGATGGCTTTATGCACTTGCTACATCCCTTCTGCCAAAGTACACTTAGACTGAAGCAGCCCAAAGAAGGAGCTATCATATAGGAGTAATTTGTGTAATTCTCACTGAACATGCATTTAGATGGATTTATTTCCCTCTTTCCTGGTACATTCAGAAACTATTCTAGTCTAAGAGTGACTAGAGGATCACACATCAGCCCTAAGCATAGATATGATAAGCCAAAAATTACCTTAATACAGTTCATTCAGTAGTAAACTGCATTCAGTGCTGAAAACAAGCATAAAAATAATTATCCTGAACCTGACTGCATTGTTGGATAGAAGTATGTAGAGCAACTGTGGGTCTGCAGAAAGAAAGCTTTAAATCATTTTCACATCCTATAGCTCTAGATCAAGCTCAGGTCTGTGGCCTTCATGCAGCTGTCACAGCACTGACTCAGGCTGAGGGACTCAGGGAATTTCTGTGCTGCATCTCCTCTGCCTGCTCTCAGAGAGGTCAATGGCACATGAAATAGTGTAGTGACACAGTGACATACAGCAGCATCCACACAACACAAAGGAGCTTCTGCATCTCTTTCTGCAAGAACGAGCACCAAATACCTTAAAAATGCCCCCATCACCCCATCTGAGCAGTCACATTCTCACTGGTGAACAGGGTCGTATAACAGCAATAAAAAATATATTTGCCATACAAAGCACAGAGACAGAGAAATACTCAGGCATCACAGTAAAATTCTTCTTCCTGAACTGTAAATTGTATTTCAGAGTTTGTTTTGGTGCATCTGCTTCCCAGAAAAGGCTCTTGCATTAGCTGGACTCATCTCACAAGCTATTTTTTCCCAAATGTTGCTGAATCTTGGATTTAGATAATCATCTCTTTCTATGTGTTTTTATTGGCAAGAGTAGATGATTTCACCTTTCTGACAGCTGATGTAGCTAGAATAGGAAATAGCATTCAATCCTGCTCCAGGAGTGCAATTTGGTGGTTCCCAAATAACAAATAACAAGATGTTACCTCTGATATTTTTGAGGTCACTAGGTAAAAGGAAAAAATTATATTTATTTATAAATACCTTGTATGAACTCACATACTTTACTAGATGAGATGTTAAAATCTCATCAAGAAATATCTATATTAAACCTAGCTTTTGCTTTAGAAATAGCTTTAGCAATCTCTTTTGAAAGATATCCAGATCGAAGGATGTCAAATGAAGGAAAAATCCCCTTTTTCTGGAGGCATTTTTATTCCTATGGCTAACAGCTTTAAAAGTAAATTTAAAAATTCATAATTAGCTTTCTTGATTACTCAGAATAATTTTCCCTTTATGCCATTCATTTTTCATGTGGCTTTTAATAGCATTATTAAAACATGCTGCTTTTAACATGCAATAGTCAGGGGGCTGGGGAAGGGAAACCATCTACATTATCTGCAGGAGGAAGGGCTGGAAAAGAGAAAACCCCAAGAAAATGCAGATCTACTGCTGAATGGCAAAATTTTCACCATGTGAAAACCAAGAGAGCGCCACTGAGATCACTAAAGTCACCAATTAAAACTAGCTGATAATCAGATTTTTAATGTTAAATCTGTTAATTTACTCGAGTTTCTGCAATTACCTATGAACAGACAAAATATCTTAGCAGAATCTGAAAGAAATCTTGTGGCTTTTCCATCAATGGTTTTGTAGCTTTCTGTAGCTTTTTCTCCCAAGAATCACTTAAACTCACCCCGGGTCAAAGTTTTGTATTTAGACATTAAAAGGACTCTGCTTCTAATATATGAAATACAGATGCTCACACAAGATGCCTTCATAACCATAATTCAAGACAGCTTACAGAGCTCTGAAAATGCAAATTAAATCTTGAGAAATGTTACTTCACAGTTCTGAAGTCTTGTACTGTTGGACAGTAATTCACTCTCTCCAACTCTTCTATATAATTATACTGTACCCTTCTGCTAGAACCTGAAGGCTGCAGAGGGAATGAAAACAACATTTACCTCCCCACAGCAGGAAAATGGTTGGAGGGGTGGGGAAGGGATCAGCAGTTTTGTCACTTGCTGAAATGATGGTATCTGTGTTAATTAAGGCTTAGATGTACTCCAGCTGGAGCAGTCTTTCACAGGCCCATACATAAAAAAAATATCATGGTTTTATTTCACAGTTTTCTGTCTGCATGTGTGCTTGTCATCAAAGGCATGTTTTAATATGTCCTTCTTAGAATACAGACAAATGCATCACATTTTCAAAACAGGAATATTACTTTAGCAGGAGAATCAGCAGTAGATGTAAATCTATCTGTTGCTTCTGATGTGGGCTGCCTTTTCAACATGAGTGGAAAATGAGAAATTCAGTCCCACCAAGCTAGGGGAATATTAATTTTTTGCATCACAGGGTGACATGACATGGCAGACAAGTTAAGGTACTTTTATACCAATTGATAGATGACCTCAGTCTTAAATCCAGATTAGTAACATCAGTTACTCTAATTTTTTTTCCCTTTTCTTTTTTCCTACAGAAAATAACATTTTTTCATACTAGCTCAACTGATCGCTAGCAGAGGCAGATGTTTGATACCCAGTTTTATGAGCTGTTTGTCACCTGAAAAAGGAGTTTGATTTTTAAAGCAAACATCTTGAAGATGCCCAGCCACTTGGTAGAAAAGTCTCATGTTTGCTGCTTAGCTCCTACCTAAGCCCCTTCCCAGCCTCTTGGAAGGACAACCTGGAAGAACTTGCCTGCCCTGCTCTCTGAAAGGGCTGAGAGTTGAGTTTGGTGACACCAGTAACCTCTTGGATTCATGTTCATTCATCTTCATAATTTTCAGAAAGGCTGAAATAAAAATTCCCTGGGCATGTCTCTCATGATACATTGGTTTATTTTTTGTTTCTGACTGCAGATCTACAAATTTCAAATGAAAACAAGAAAACAACTGGTGTCCTTTTAACTCCATCATTTTTCCAGAGAAGCTGCCATTTCCTGTAATTCACCTTACAGCAGCAAGACCAAATAATTATAGTGATATGTAGGTAAGAGAGTTTTGTAGAAAGCACAGACATCAGAAATTTGCTAGGCTACAAAAATGCTTTTGTGGAAAGTGAGCTGTATCATCCACTCCTAATTGCTGAGTTATCCCAACCAGTGGCTGCTCAGAACTTTTAGACTAATCATATTTTCTTAAGACTCTCACAAGCTAGTATTGAGATAATTAGAAAAACAAATCCCAGTTTGCCTGAATAGTGTGGTTTAGTGCAACCCTAGCTTTGGGCATCAGTGACAAGAGGGGAACAACAACAGGGCAGTATAGGAATTCTGATGTCTGAGAAGTCCTTGACAAAATACAGAAAGCCATGCACTGCAACACCTCATTTGCTGACTTGAACCTCAAATACCACTTCAAAAGGAAAAAAAAAGAAAAAGTATTTTCCTACAAAGAGTAAGACAGAGGAAGTATTTTTCTGTGTTCTGTATATTCTCTTTTTGCCTCAACAGTAAGTTATTTTTGTATGGAATATTCTGCAGAAATAATGGCTCTTGTAAAAGAGCCATAACTCCCTAGAAAGATGGAAGAATAGTTACTAATGACCACATCATTACTAGAATGGAATCTGCTAAATAAGAATTCATCACTAGGATGCAATACACATCTCTCTGCAGAAAATCCCCCTTTTCACCCTAGGTGGAATAGATACATTTCATTCACTTAATTATTAGGAATATCAAGTTTCATTACCTAAACCCATCTATCTTAAAAAAAAAATTGAGAAGGTGGAAGCATTGCACATCCAAAATAAAGAACAAAGAGAACAAAGTTTTACAAAGGGTTAGGGAACATCCTCTTGTTGTCAGTTTTCTGCAGTTTTCTCTGCAGAAAGCAGTGCACATCCATCACTTTAGGCTTCAGCACCCACTGCAAACAGCACAGGGAGGGAGGACAAACCAAATGGGGAAAGGACAGGAAATTTGTCAAGACCCTGAATGCCAGAATAACTCTGCTGAAGGAGGAAGTCACAGGTTAAGTAGGGAGATCCTGGGGCACAGAGCTCTGCTTGGGTATCACGTAGAGTGACGCACACAAGTAAGTATGGGTGTATATATGTGTAATTTTATACATATTTTCACATATATATCAAATAAATTTATATAAATACATATAGATAAGTGTGTATATATGCATATATACAAATACTACATGGTAAGTACATTTTGTATAGACATACAATTGAATTCAAGAACAGAAACCTTCTAGTTCCTTTGGAATAAGGGAGACAAGAACAGTCAAAATACCTGTGATCCAAAACACATTAATGCACAGCTACTTTGTCTTGTGAACATTTGTTTGAATAACAAGTGTTTTGAGTGGGGTGATTGCATGGGCACAAAGCATTTCTTTTTCTAGATATAGTTTTTCAAATCCACAATATTAATATTATTCTTAATAATAATTTTAACAATATTAATTATATTAATATTGATATTGATATTAATATTATTGATATTAATATTAATAATATTAATTAATTATTAATATTAATAATATTAACTTCACAGGAAAGACTTCATAATTACTTATGCAGAGAAAGGAGCTTAGCCAGGTCTTAATGCACAGCAGTTCTCTAAGCTGAGTCTCCAGTACCCAGATTTATCTGTTGTATTTCAGAAGCAGTTTACATAGAAACAAAGTGTTGCCATCTTTCTTCTAGTTCTCTTCCATATTTTCATTTTACACATCCCCTTGACACACCCCTGAGAAGAATGAATTTTAATTTCACATTCTTTTAATTAGCTACTATCATAACTGGAATATTATGCATTAAGTTGAGACTACAGTGTGAATTTTCACAACTTCCCAGCGTACCAATTTGGCAATTATGCAGAATATAAGTATGAGCCTGCATGGCAACTGCACAAACACCTCAGACTGAGAACAGTTTTATGCAGATAATGAAATGAATACAGAAAGTGTCTTCAAGGAAGGTTGACTATTTGCTATTTTCTTGCATAATTTTGCTGTAGTCACAACCCAGATCATACAAAGCAGGGCAACTCACCCTCTCTTTCTCTACTCCCTTTCTGCTCAACTGAAGAAGCTCTTTTCCATTCACCACTTTCTGAATTTACCTCTGCACTGCTGCCTCTGTCCTTTGGGGTGTATCAGGAATGCTGGGAGAGCAGCAAGGCAAAGCAATTGCCTGCTTGCAATTGTACCTTCTGGATGCTGAGGGAACCTATTTATATAGGTTCACAGGGAACCTATTCTCAGCTCTCCCACATCTCCTCCCAAGGCTTTGCTTGCACAGGACACATTTATATGGGCAGAAGCAAGGTCTGCTCTGACTATTCCATCACCTGGAAGGAGAAAGATCTTTCTCCTGCACAGCAGTTAGAATAAGAAGTGAAGAGTAAGTGAGATGTCTTTCAGCTGGACTACGCAGTTAATAAAAGGCACATGTTGTATCCATGTGTTGCTGGTAAAGATGGCAATCAAACATCACAGCCACTTGAAAAAACATCACTAAAATGTAATTTCCAATCAAACGATACAAAAAAAGAAAAAAAGAAAAAAAATCCTTTTATAAGTAAGTTGGAATTAAAGTGATCTCTCTTTTTTCAGGAATCATAACCTGAAAAAAGATATCACATTTCTTACAAGACTGATCATCCTGTTCACTTTCACCTGAGACTTATGGCTCTTAACTAGTGCACTACTACAATGCCAGAGCCAATCCACTTTTACCAAACTTTTTCTCCACAAAATAAATGGAAGAAATAGTACAGCTACACCTCCCAAGAAAGAGAGAAAGAAGAAAAACAAACCTTTTCTTGTCCCCATTTGTTTAGGCTACAGCAGCCCTCAAGTAATAAAAGAGAAACTCTCCTAAGAGTAAACCCAAAAGCAATCCCCAAAGATGACCTCTCACCTCTAGAAGGATGCTGTTTGAACCTCTCATCTGAAATAATTCACAGTGCCCAGGGCTTATTTTATTCCTGAGCTGGGTTAGCTACTCAGCTGTGACCATTTTCAGCTTATTTCCAGAACAAAGTGAGTTTTGAGCCCTCTAGTTGAATTTAACAAAAACATTTGCTGTAAAATAGAAGAGGAGGAAAAGTCTTTTGGAAAAGATGTTTCCAGGCCTTTTAATATGGATACAACATGTTCATATAATTCACAAAAGATGGTTAAATAAAGTGAAAGTTGAAGACTTTATCCTGAGCATAAGAAATTTTTAATGTTGGACAACACTTTTATTCTTAGTTTTTATCTGGACTTTTTAACAAGTGCCTTTTTAAAGAGGTGAATGCTAAGATCAAAATAGGAATCAGTAAGGGGGAAAGGAACTGGACATCACAAAAAGCTGGAGACAGGAAGGGCAGTGTGAGGACTGGAATCTCATTATGCTAACACCTGGGTGTATTGCAAAAATTAATTTTCATTGCACTCTCTGTGAGATGAGGGGTTGGTAGTATCCCTGCTATACAGCAAAGAACTGAAGCACAAACTGAAGGAAAGAAACCACACTTTCACTGTGAAGCTCTCATTCCATGGGCATAGCAGATGATTTTTCAAAGGACACTGTCATATAGCACTTAATATAGCTAAAGCTCAGCCTTTGCACAGTAGTTTCTTTAAAAAAGAAAAAAGTGGAAGATCAGTCAGCTCTTGTAAACGGTGTGTGCAGAGCATTCTCACTCCTGAGTATGCGTTAACAGTTGATAGCAGAGGGCTTTGCCTCATTCTTAATAAAAAATTAAGACTGTAAGGATCCCATAGTTTCCATTACACCTGAGATTATGAAGTAATTAGTAAGACAAATCAGTCTAAGGACAGACAGAAACTTTTGCAGATAAAATAATGATTATGTGAATTATCACTGAGTGCTCTGTTCTCATTGTTGACTGGCCTTCATTTCCTGAGATCTGTATCTGACATAAATGATACAACAGGAGCTAATCAGTGAATACTCAAGTGTCTACTAGATAAATCCTACCTTTTTTCCCCACTTCTCTAAACTCATGGCCATTCCCTGCTATTTGTACTGTATGGATTACTTGAGTGCCAGTGTAAGCTGCATAAAAGAGATAACACATATCTGGGAGATGACTGAAAAGGATCTGACCTTCTTAGTCAAGGTCATTGATAGTGTAATTATTCTGATAAGTAGGCATAATGATCTCACGTGCTATCAAGACACCCAGGCTATTCAGTTTAGCAAAATTACACTGCATTTTCCAGTATACAATCCATGATTTTTAAAAAAAAAACATGTACCATAGCTTAAAGCTACCCATGCTGATCTGCATGAACCGGGGACTGTGTGCCAGGATGATGCTGCCAACAGAAGAAAAAAAGGTTTTGGAAAAGGCTGTTGCATGCAAGGCTGCCTTAAAAATCCCTCCCACTAGACAAACAAAAGCAGCAAATGCTAGGTTGAAATTTCTCAGGCAGGACCTTTTCTGTTCTCTTTCTGAGAGCTCTGGGAGATCAGGGATGTGAGCAGTACAGCAAAGCCTCTCCTGCAAAGGAGCTCAGGGTCAGTACACATCTGGAGAGCACCATCAGCCTCCTCAGAGAGGACATACCAGCAGCAGGACCAAGCTTCTGCTGCTCTCCTACTTCTCAGGACATGGCCAAGGCTGAGTGGGAGAAACCTCACAGCTCCCACCAGAAATCCTAGCTAAATCAGCCCCCTTGCCTTCCATGGATTCCCCCAAGCTCTCATACAAACTACACCCAAAGTAGAACATCATAAGAGAAATCACCTGCTCTGTGCAACTGAGATG
Source organism: Calypte anna (assembly GCF_003957555.1). Classification (NCBI taxonomy): domain Eukaryota; kingdom Metazoa; phylum Chordata; class Aves; order Apodiformes; family Trochilidae; genus Calypte; species Calypte anna. Next base: position 35,994,470 of record NC_044248.1, on the reverse strand, counting down.
TTTGCAGGATCAGATGAAATGAGTTTACTGTGGGGCATGAAGTTCAGAGGGAATTGCTCTCACTTTCCCAACAAACAGTGTGTTAAAAGAAAGCTGAGCCCTTTTATTAATCCCTGAATTTCAAAAAGCCTTAATCTTTATTCACAAGTAAATCACTTATGCATTCACATTTGACAGGACAAAATACAAAGTTTCACTGAACTTCAGGCTGGCTGCACCGTTTTCTTCTTCATTCCTTAGGCTCTACAATTAAATCTCAACGTCTCCCAGAAAACACAATGTTATACCACAGGGCTTCCTATAGAATCAAGGCAAGGATTTTTAACATGTAGAAAACACCCTTAGCACATGACTAGGACACTTGAGCAACATAACACAAAATATCAGAGTCTTCACAAGGAGCTGTATTTAACCATCATATACTGGTGTGTGTGAGGGGCAGGAAATGTTGCGCCCTGTGGGGCACAGAGTGGAAACACCAAGGTGCCAGCATGTGCAGGGTTGCAGAAAGAGCCATCCCTGCCACCCCTCTCAGGGCCTGCAGAGCCTCACACTGGAGCTGAGGTCAGGCCTGTGAGAGAAACAAGGCTGCAAAGAAATAATCCCTTAGTATTAAGATAAAACTAAAATAAAATTATCCCAGTGAATAAAAGCACTGATTTAAGTTCTTGAAGTTTTACCAAAGATCATATGTCTTTTGGGCTATTTTTTTATTCTGCAGAAATGGCAGAATATGTATTTATTTGATAAAATTGACATTTGAACAATGACTTTTTAGCCCTAGAAGGAAATACAGAGTTTTTCACTCCAGGTATACAAATTATATGCTGCTTTGTGACATGTGCTGTGTATTTGCTGCTCAGCAATAAGTCACACTTAATCTTCTGATCATCATATCACCTTGTCTTTTGTTTGACACAAGTGTAACGTATTCTAAATAAAGCAACAGAGATTTAAATAAATTAATCATCAAAATCATCACACTGATGTGTTTTCCCCTCTGTTACTTTACATTTATTTCATGATCTTCCCAGCAAAGTCTGTAGTTCCTTGTGGTGCTCTCGAACAACCACAGAAGCACGAAAGAAACGTGACATTTGTAAGCTGAGGGACAGACACTGACAATGGAGGACAACAGACAATGTGCCTCCTGATCCCAGCATAGCTCCTAACCAATATTTTTCTTACATCACAGGTGGTTTTGCTCTTTGCAAAACTACTGAGGCTAGTTTAAAAGTTGAGACTCAACAGCTCACAGATACCACTGGAGTGACATTTCTAACTAATTCCCAGATCTAGTTCATTATGAGACCAAGGCAAAAAAAGGGCATCAAAACCCGTGAAAATTAATTCATCAGCCATTTAATCTTCACCTAACTGCAGTCCCAACAGATGAGATGGAACGTGTATTTTTTTCTTGGTGGCCTAGCTGCTTTAATCCTTGGCTGCCAGCTATCAGCTCTTCTCTTCAAGCCTTGGGTATTTGTTCTTTGACTTTGAAATAAAATATTCTCTCATCTGATTCCACACAGGTATGCCTGTTCTTCTTGATTTCAGTTAACTACACTCTACACAATAGAAGTCTGTGAATTGCTATGTAAGCTGCTAGGAAAATTAATGTATTCAGGTCTCTGCAAACCTCCTTTGTCCTTAATCCTTATTTCAGGGTTGGCAAATCTTCTTTTTCTTCGTGGCTCTACCTCTCCCGTGAAATATGTGTCTTTAATTACATTTTGCTATACATAATCTGAGCCATCCAATGTCATATATGTGACAGTACAGAAAATGGATTTGTAGCTAGGATGGCAGTTAGGATGAAGGAAAGCTGTGAAGAATACAAAGAAATACTCTATGTTGTTCCCTGCATCTTGAAAGATTCAAGAGTCATAGGTAAAGACAAAACCAAAAATCTGAAATGTTAGAGATTGCACTGGGTTTCATGTAGTTATGTTACCTTGTTAAGGAAATAAAAAGCAAAAAAGCCTTCAAATTTACTGTGAAACCTACATTAAAATGATCACTTTCTTGCTAGATTTCTAAAAATCCCTTTTTTCCTGCTTTGCTTCTCAGGCAGAAATCTTTTCCTGAAAAAGAAATACCTTTCACTATGTGTCTGCCCAGCAGACTTCACAGTGAGGTCCAGAGCAGCAGGGAATTTGCAGTGCTATGGAAAAAAAATCAGCTAAAAACCTATTGCTTTAATAGGAAAAACACACTCCATAAACTTCATGCAGCAATCATCCACTAGGACTAATTTGAATATATGAGAAAACAGCTTCTGAGGGCTGCAGCACTAATCAAAGGAATTGCCTGGGCTGGGTAGGGAATCAAAAGCCACAACATGTGCTGTGTGATGGACCACCACCTACACCGGCCAAGGATGATATCTGAAAGTTGCTTTTACAGCTGCAAAGATGATTAAAGACTGGTGCCCCAGATGAGATAAATTTTCTGGGGTATCAGCTGGAACAAGCAGCATCTGGATTTGTCTTGTCATTTGGCTCCTGCTCTACTCCCCTTGGAGCAAGTCTGGGGTGCCTTCATGTTTTGAGACTGCACCTTGCTCTGCCTTGCAATCGTTATGTAATTATTGTATGCAGTCACCTAAACATCATCCCCTTTAGAGGTGGTGCAAGTTGGGAAGACAAAAAAAAAAAAAAAAAAAAAAAAAAAAAAAAAGAAGATATTCCTAATAACTATATTGTTGTGAAATGAGGCAACCAGGTGCCACTAATTGCCAGGTAGTGGGCATGAGCTTGTGTTTGGAAGCTCACCTTTTATTGGCCCTCTAATCCTGCTCATGCCCAGTGAGGGCCCTCCTTAACCAGGCACAGGTGGGCTTAACACAAGCTCATGCCCACTACCTGGTAATTAGTGGCACCTGGGTGCCTCATTTCACTACACTATATCATTTCCAAAATCGTTAGCCAAAATGCCTCTAAAAGCAAACCCACATTGCAAGAGTTTTAGCAGTGCCAAGCACTCTCAGAGCTGCTTTGGGCCCTATGTGCCATTAAAGTATTTGATGGGAAGTCCCTTAAATATGGTCCTTCTGTTACTCTGTCTGTTGCTGTATTTCTACTCTAGATAATTAAGCAAGAAATTTCTTTTTCCCCCCCTGTCTTTACTAAATTGGACTCTGCTCACATTAATCTGCTCCATATGGTCATTAGCTGAGTTATATTCCTCTTGTAGGATAATAAGAGGAGATTTATTAGAGGCATCCCACAATTCCGGATTGTGGCTGCATGGTCATGGGTTGAAAAAGTCAATTCCCCTCTCTGCCACCACTTCATTCCTATGTCAGATATCCCTTCCAAGTAGCTAAGTAACAGGCCAATGCAGTCTGACAGAGGGCACAGAAAAATGCACACCGTAAATGCCAAATGAATAAAATTGGTGTCTTCCTCTGATGAAAAAAACATTAAACTTGTTTTCAGCTATGGGGGATCAAATACAGTGCAAGTGAACAATAGGTGCAGATGGAAGAATTACAAATTTCCCACTTCCAAACAAATTACCTTAATTAGGCAATTCTTCTCATTTCATTCCTCCCTTTTTTCCTGCAATTATTTTGCTCAACAATGAATACTGTGCTCTGTCTGCTACAGAGGAATGACAAAGAACAGCTGTGTGGCTATGCTTTCACAGCAATTGACAAAAAAAGGCAAATAGTTGGTTTTTTCTTTTTTTTTTCTTTTGCAATCACACACTTTTGATACCAATGGTGGGTTTTAGACATTTAGCCTAGTGGATGTCAGGAATGCTACAGTGATTAAATATCTTGTCACATCTGCTTAGAGGCAATAGATAACTCGTGAAAACTCTAGGTCATGATAGCTTATTAGTCACCCATCTACACTGAAAAGACAGAGTAACTTAGGGAAGACCAAGACCCATGCCAGAGACAGAAAGCCAAGGAGGGATGGGGGAGTTGTTAATGATAGGCCTGAGAGAAAATCTTACAGAGAAGAAATCTTATATTTGCAAATAGTGGCCCACTTTGTCAAGTGCAGAGTCCCAGCTGGCATGCAAGTGGGGCTTTATAAAATAGAATGTAAGGGAAAAAAAAAAAAAATCACAGTGAGAGGATTAAGCAAATAATGATCCTGTTATAATCTGAGCACAACCATGTCATGGTTTAGGGCACTCTCCAGAAAAATTGAGAGGAACACAGGTTTCCAATAAAAGACAACAGAGTGTGTCTGGGTTAAGGTCTTTCATCTTTCATATGGACAATTTCTGCAAACTGTTTTTTTATTCAGTAGATACAAGAAGCTTTTCTTTATATGGTTGAGGTCTATCAATAAAATGGTAGCAAAAAAAATTACCTTATCCTGATGGATATAATGTCTTGAATAGTATGCTTCATTATCCAGCTTAATTTGCTAGAAATGGGAGCTGGAAGTATATTTCCCATGACAACTAATGTCCATGTGGTAAGGAGCTGTCTGCATATTCTAGATTGTCCTACCAGTCATGGAGCTCTATGAACAATGAAAATGAGTGTTTTAGAACTGTCAGCATCAGTGTTTTCAGGCTTAGGGAAGAGGCTGTTATGTGTTTTCTGCATCTCTTCTCTACAGCATCCCTGCATTTGAAAAGGTGAGTGGGCAGCTGGTGCTCTGAAAATAATCTAAGTGCAGGGCTGATGAAACTTTATGTGTTTCTGGTCCATGTTTCCAAATGTCAGTACAGAAACACTTAGGAGAAACAGATTATGGTAGAGAGAAAGTTATGATGTTCTCTATGTCTTTTTCCAGGTGTATGGATTTACAAAGGAAATGCTAGATGACTCCTTGTTCTCTACAACCACAAACTCTCAGAGCAGGTAGATCTGCATTGGCCAATACCTACCTGGGAATGTCCTTCTGGAATGAGATGCCAGCGGGAAATCAATGTAGCATCCTTACATCAGTTTACACATCCCATGTTTGTATATTTATTTAGTATTAATCCCAACCTCCGAGTTAAATTTTTGTGTCATATTTGTCAAAGCCTCTTGAAGTCTTCCTTCAGATTAAGATTTAACAAGTTTGAAGGTGACCTCCTGTGCCCAAAGAGCCCGAGTCTGTCTGGGGGTGTGGCATGGGCTGGAGCCAGGGGTCATCATATGTGCCAACTCACTTAGTTGTATAGCACCTCACCCATGTTTTGTATTTGTAGAGTATTGCAACAAAAGTGTTAATGAACACAGGAAAATGCAGCACAAATTAAAGAATTTTGAAATGGGTAAATTAATCATTTTTACAACATTTAAAGAATCCAGCATTTGCCTGCTTGGTTTTTAGCCAGTAATCTGAGTCTGTCTGGATACACACAGCACTCAGAAATCTTTGCCAGTAATACACAGCTAAGTAGAAGAGGCTGACAGATTTCCAACTGATATAGTTGTATGCTTGCAGGTTTTACTTCCATTTCAGCTGGGAGGGTTTGTCTAATTTTTCTGTCACGATTTTTTTCTCCAGCTACCAGTTTTAGAGATTGGGAGGTTTCAACATGATGAGGACTCGAGGGAAATAAACAGAATCACTCACACCATTTCTGTTGGGACTACTTCTGTGTTTTTACTCTAATCCTAGTGTTTTGATCATGTAAATAGAGATTATGTGCAAGAACACAAAAGATGTTAAGCTACAGAATTTCCACCCTCTTGTGAGCAAGCACCAGCAGCAACTTGGCTGGAAATCTTTCAGATATAGGAGATCAGAGGACGGTTTCTTTTGAATAAATGTAGGCTTAGCTCCTTTTTTGGATTTCAGTCTGATCACTCAGATTACCAGCAAAGAAATAGCAGCAGTAGGGGGAACAATCTACCAGGTGGGGGGTTGGGAGAGGGGATGCTGTAGTTTTGCTTCATGTGTATTATACAGCACCCACCACCAGTGTTCAGTAAAAACACAAACTCAGCCATGCACTGACCAGAAAGGGTATGAGAAACAGCATATAGAAAGGCAGAACCCTGTGCCAGCTTGTTGGTGTGATGGCAGAGCTGAAGAAAGAGCACAAGCTTCCAAGCTGTGGCTCCATCAGTAGCAAAGTTAACAAGACCTTCCAGTCACATGGGAATTCATGACAGCTTTGCATTTTTACTTGAATGAGAAGCAGTAATTTCACTGAAGAAACCTGTGCAGCCATATGTAATATGCCACCAACCATTGCATGCCAAAAATGATGGCAGGAATTCTGAAATATTTGGGAATTTCTTCTTTCCTCCCTCCAACATAAACATGCCTCTTTTATAATCTTTGCAATTCTTAATTTGAAATGTGAACTTATTTTCAAGGGTAAAAATATAATTGAGCTCACTTTCTGTTAACAGTAGAAACAGCTCATTCCTGAGGCTGATGTGCTCTGGACCAAGGAGTGGATGAAGGCTGAAGAGGGAGGGACATCTGCAGAGGAATTTTTCCAGGGCACACCTCATATCTTCTCCAAACTTTCAGAGCTGCCCAAAGAAAGGGATTAAAACACCATATGACAAGCTGGCTGAAGATGTGCCTGTAGCATTACTTCATGGAGAGCTGAAAGGCAAAGAAACATCTGAAATGGGAAGGGGGAAAAGAATGGAGCAGAAAATGACCAGCAGTGTAGAGGAGAAGGTGGAGATAGAAAGTGAGTTATTGCTTACTAATGAAGTTAAGGGTAATAATAAAAGCTTGTTTAATGGAACAGACATAAAAGAAGAGCCAGGGAAAAGCAGGTTCACTGATAAATGAGGATGATAATCAAATTAACAAGAACTTCATAATGGCAGGGTTAATGAGCTGTTATCTTATATCAGTGACCCAGAAGAGGAAAATGGTGAAGAGAGTACGAGTGATTATGCATCAATTAAGATCTAGACAGTTGGGAAGAAATCTTTGATTGAAGTAATGGAATAACATTGTGGAGTCTGTAGGATGAGATTTTAGTTAAGAGAATTATAAAAATGTGTGTTGGATTCTAATCTCCATCATTGTTTGAATTCAAGCTACAAAGTGCTCAGGAAAACAACGTTGCTGCCACAAGAATATACAATGCATGCACGGGCTGATGAAGATAAGCACCCCCATTAACAGTGACACCATTTCCTTGCCTCCAGAGGACTAAACAGGTGAAGAGGCCAAGTGGGGTGCTCAGTCCTGCAAGGTGGGAACACCTCTGAACTGTGTCCAAAATAGCACTTCAATTGGTGATAAAATTGAAGTACAATAGTTACTTTCTTATCTGCTATGTAACTAAGAAGTTGCTCGTAATTTAGGGTGTGTTTTCCCATGAACCTGAACCTACGTGCTCTGCAGTTTTCAGGACTCACCCCCTGAATTTGGTATTTCCATCTTCCCAGACTCTGCAGTCTGAACTTGCTGACAGCTGATGCCCAGGAGCTGCTGCTTTCTGCAAGGAGCCTTTGCCAAAAGTGAAGGAGTGAACTCCATCCATAAATGCATGGTCACAAGACAGTAACTCAAACGAGGGTTGCTTTGTAGAGGATTTACCTTTTCCTCCTCATGTACATAGTAGGAGCCATCAGCTTCTGATCAAGGTAAAATGTAGTAAAAAAAAAAAGAGACTGGTAATTCTTTTTAGTAATACACCACAGAATAGCTGGAATTCTTGACAGTCATTATAAGTTTATACCCATGTTAAAAAGAAAATATGTTGATGCTGCTTTTAGTGATTTTCTCACAAAAAAGACTTCTCCATTCAAATTACAAGTTCACAGAAGAGTTGGAACTACGAGGTTTTCCTGGTTTCATACTTTATATGGGGAAGCGACAGTCAAATCTGTGGTTGTTAACTTTAAAGGAGCCAATTCTTTAACTAGGAAGACATTTCTATTCAATTTCATGTATTTCTACCCTAAAACAGGATTATAAAATTTTTAACCTTTTTATGTTCCAGTTAGCAATCATATTTCCTAGCATCTCAACATTTTTAGTGAAAATATATTTATGCACTCTCTGGAAAACTATTTGTATAAATAGCTTTTCTTTCATAAACCGTATTAAAAATACATTCAGACAGTCTGCTGTGGGCAAGGGGCAATTCAAATCATCAGCCTCACAGTCCTTCTAATCCTACTGTGTGTTTATGGAGGAGAAAGTACACACAGACACCACATGTCCCCAGAAGGGTAAAGCTGCTAGAATTGGAGGGTATTCTGGCTATGGATTTTGTTTTTTCCTAAAAATGTGGATTTTTCTGTCATTTATTACAGCTCTTCTTGGTAGGAAGAGTGAAGGGAGTTCCCTGTCTGATCAGAGCTGTGGAGTCTCCTTCACTGGAGACATTCAAAACCCGCCTGGACACGTTCCTATGTGAGGTACTCTAGGTGGCCCTGCTCTGGCAGGGGGGGTTGGACTAGATGATCTTTCGAGGTCCCTTCCAACCCCTAGGATTCTGTGATTCTGTGATAGCTAGGAACATCTCAATGGGTGCTCTGGGGGTTCTGGCACTGCTGGCTGGAAGTCAGCAAGTGTCTTCCCTCCACCTCTCCTCTCGGTCAGAATGGGTGCTGGAGACAAATCTCCTTTTCTCCAGCAGATGAGCTCTACTGGTGGTTCTATATGATTTCCTTTTGCTCCACAAATTTATCTGGAAGGCCTTTGATTCATCTGTAGAAGACTCTGGCTCTGCTAGTGTGGTGTAGATCTGCTCAGTTACCAGACCCCTGGTACATCTCCAGTGATGAGGGACTATGCTTATAATATAATAAAATAACTCCGTCCTTCAAGCCTATTTCCCCCTCTTCTTTCATGTCAGGGAACTCAGTGAGACAAACTTTCTTGCTTCCTGTTTTAATTTACTGTAAAGGAACTTGAAGTAGCCATTAGATTCACTAAGGACATGTACTAAATTTTCCACTAGACTGGAAAGAATATTTTAGTTTGTGCTTACTGGGCTCAGAAATATACCCAGCCCAGCAGCTTCACCCAAGTAGCAGTCATGTTGAAAAGTAGAATAAAACTTAAGCAATCTCTATGAAACACCAGAGAGCTTTGCAGTGTTTCTGAGCAGTAGTATACTTTTGGAAACACATTTCATCCTACTAAAAGTCTCAGGGCAATTTGGTTACTTCATGGGAAATATGAGGTTCTTGCAATAGAAATGGATAAAAATTACAGCTTTTTATTTAAACCTTTTTAAAAAAATATTCTAATAATTTCACTCTGTGTTAAAAACATTACAAAACATACAAAAAAACATTACCAATTTCTCACCAGGCTAAGAGAAATGGGCTCATTTAAATCTGTAGTATTTCAAATGACTCCTCTTCAAAAACCTGATCATCTAAGAAGCTGTTTCTTCCTGCCTGACATTACTTTTATTTTTCAGTCTCCTGATAAAATGATTGTATTGTTTCTCCATATGAAATACTAATTAATCTCAACTGGCCTGTCTTCTCTTTTCTGTCAGTAGTGCAAATAGAATCTGAGAAATTATTCTTTGGAGTGGGGAAAAAAGCTTTCACTGACACATGCTTACCTGATCTGAAAGCAAAGAGTCACCTTTTTTAAATAAAATTTAAAGAGAATTTATATTTTAGTCTCTTTTCTGTATGATTTAGAAACCACTCAAAGTTCTAAAATTACTTATATGTAGCTACATACCCAAATTCAATACAACTTTCTAGCTGATGTCTTATGCTTCTATTCCCCCTGAAGAAAGCTGTAATTTTTGTTGAAGGCCTTAATAGACAGTACTGTGCTCTTCAACCCATGAGCACACTCCTGGCTTCTCCTGAGACATCCAAATATCATGGCAATGAGAGTGAGACAGCCACATTGCATGCATTCATAAAAGCCAGTCATTAAAATTTTGATGTCTTTCAAACCACAGCACACACCATGAATATCCAGTGTATAGAAGCTTAAGCATAGCTGAAGTCAGTTTCTAAGTTAAAGTTAAGGTGCTTTCAAAGGTATAATGGATACATCTACTACAACTCCCATCTGTGTTTTTGAAAGTCACCACCCCCAGGAATCACTCCCTGCACCTGATTCTAAAATATTTGAGCACTCCTGCTTTTCAACACTTTTGTTATACTCAAACACAAAATTTTGTTTCTACTTCAAAGCAGAGTAACCAAAAGTTTAAGCAATACTCTGAATACAGGAAAAAGGTAACATGTATTATACATATAGTTTGCCACCTCACTTGTGGTAATCATTTTTATGCTGATGATTTTGGTAATCTTGGGTGTTTTATGATTTCAGAATATTATTTAGGAGTCCTAAAGAGTAGTGAATACAAAGGCAAGACTCCTGTGGAGAGCCACTGCTAAGACAATGTATGTAAAATGTTCACCTAGAGACTGTATTGATCATAGAAGATCACCTTAATCATAGATGAAAGAATGCCAATACTGGTTAAAGGCAAAGAATGATGGTAGGGGGCAGGGAGGAGGGGAAGTTTGCACAATTGTATGTATTGCAAAAAGATATAAATCAGGAGGTCTGGAAATGACATGAGAAAGAGAGTAATTGCAGCACAGTGGTGCCAAACACTTCCCAAAGTACCTTCCATAAGAACAGTGGGACTGTGATATTGTGCTGCCCCGTTGTGTGTTTTGAGCCTTTACGAAAAGAAAGGGCTGTGAAAATAAAAATAAACTAAACCAGCAGTGAAATGAAGTTCCAGGCCAAGATGAGGACACAGGCTCTTGTTTACAAGTCTTGCATAAGAGTGGCAGGGATGAATGTATTACACATTCAAGATCTGATCTGCTGCTGTCTTGTTACAAGTCTGAACTAGACCTGGCAAAAAAATGAAAATATGATTTGGCAAAGGTTTCAAGCAATTAAAAAATCTGTCTTGGCTTCAAGTTAGAATGGAACACGGTAATTTTGAAATCCCTAGGGAAGAAATATTCTGGGAAGAAAATTACTTCACTTGGAGGTTTCTTTTAAATAAGGAAAATATTTAATTCTGAAAGTACTAGCAGATACAATAATGAAGAACTGGAAACTGGAAAGTCATTACCCTTGCAAGGAATTTGTTTCACAGTGTCAAAATGGCACTAAGCTCTTTTTAGCATCAATGTTTTTAGCATCAATATTGGAGAACAGGAGGGCTGGGGAGATTTGGGAAAAGGAGAGAACACTTCTGCTCTAGAAAAGGAATGTACCAAGAGGAGGAGTAAGAGAATTAGGTGGCTTCTGTCCATGCCAGCTGAAGTGGCTGCTGCTTGCTTGGAAGGCCAGAGTTTCAGTATCAGAAATACTACCAAAGGAGCTCTATTTTGCTCTTTCTTCCAATTACCTTCCTCCACCCACTCCCCCCACCACAGGTTTAGCAGGCATTGTGGCTGTTTCCCCTCACATGCACTCATTAACCACATCTTCTATTTGTGCTTGCATCCCTCACTTTATATAGTTGCTGTCACCAATAATATATTCTCTTTGATTCTCTTCCTCATTTTCTTCCCTCCACAGCCCTCAAGAAGACATCAGGGAATTTGCATTTCTATCTTAACAGTGCAGGACTCAGGAGCAGTGAAGATAACTCATGACACACAGCTGGGAATGGCAGCATGGACAAATCTCATTGCAGGGGTGCCCCGCACAGCTCCTTTGGCACAGCACTGCTCCCCAGTCAGTCAGACCCCCTTTCCCATTACAGCCTTTCAGTTAGGATTTTCAAGAGTAGAAATATTTACAAGGAATTAGGGCTTTTAAAAATAAGCATTCACACAACAACAAGTGCTGGAAACATTGACACATCTGCATTGCACACATTACCGTGAACTTGACATCAGAAGTGGTTTCGGGCACACCTATGCTGTGCTACATAAGAGGTTTGTTACTTGAAAAGCTGGTCTTTGGTCTCTTGTAATCCTTATTTTTTTCAAGAGAAAACAGGGGGTTTTGTTTCAACATTTAATTTTAAAATGCTGCACTAGTGAGTGTTCTATCTTCATACAGCATTTGCTTTGGAAGTCTTTCCAGACTTTGCTGGTGGCATCCAAGGGTCTCCTCAGTCTGCCAACATGTGGCTGTAGCAGCCAAAGCATTTATTCACTCCAGGACATCTGCAGGTTTTAAACTAAGATTGTACATCAGGTTTTTTTGTGTCTAAGCTGGTGACAGAGCACAAAGCACCTCCAAAGATTAAATCCCCAATTTCAATGTTCAGTATCTAACGGATGTTGCTTCTTTGATTATTCAGTAAAATAACAGACCTGGCCTCTTTGTTTCTCTGGCATTTGATGATGAATTTTAAAATAAAGATTACTACAATGATATAATTGTAGCTCTTAGATTCCTATTAATGTAATGGATTGCTTGTCAGCAGAAAGGAGCAGTGAGCCACAAATGATGTAACAACAGGGAAAAAACATCAGCTTTACAATGAAGGGATTAAAACCAAGGTGTGACTGCCTGCCACTCAAAAACTTTATAGCAGGTGCCACAGATTAAATCCTACAGCTTTATAGGATAGCTAAAGTCAAAACCTGCAGTTAATACAACCTTGAGCTCACATGCAGATTTCCACTGCTCAAAACGTAAAAATCTAGCTCAGACATTGTAGATAAAAACAGTTGAGTTCAGTGCAACAGTGAAATGTAATTATATCAACACACAGACCCCCTAAAGGATGGCAAAAAAGGGAATTTCTTTCTGATCACAAACAATTAGCAGCTGGCTGACGTCCCGCAGCAGGAAGACCAGCATCCTTTTTTACATTCTATTCTAATGAGTGCAACTGTAGAAATAGCATCATTATTTATGTGGGCCCTGGTCCAAGACAGCACTTAATCTTATCAGCAGGAATTTTAACCCCAGCATACAGCTGAGGCAAATCAGTTAGTAAGATTAAAGAGTGATTTAGCTGCTTGCAACCAGAGCTCAAAGGGAGTGTTTGTGTGTGCAAAGAGCACTTTGCTGTGTGGGTCCTGGACACATCCAGCCCAGGCTTATTTGTCAGCTTTTCCCTGGGGAGGGTAGAGGGGTAGGGCTAAGGACCTCCTGGAGAGGGCATTTCCCTGGAACACTGCAGACTCTTGGGAGTAGCTGGAGAAGAAACAGGCCAAAATAGAACTGGCTAAAGCAGCAAGTGGCACACTGATACTTATTTTTGCCTCTTCCTTTCCTTGCCATGCAAGGTCCACTCAAAGCAGCAGCAGTTTCAGTGCCTCGAGAAGCTGCAGCTCAGGCTACACAGACTTCATGTCCTCCACTGACTCATCCTTTGGAGGCCTTGCAGAAAGCACCAAGAAAATAAAATTATGCATTTAAGCTTTGGATATGTAGTGTATTGATCCATCTCACCAGGAAATCTGGTGGGAAGCAAGTAAGAAATGCAGGTGAAGACACCCACTGTGGTGGTAAGTGATAAAACGCTGGGGCTGTGGTGGGTTTTTTGGTGAAAGGCTATTTGGTCAGCAAAGCTTCATTTACCCTTCTGTAAGTCAGCATCACCTGGAGTGTAGTATCTGTAATAGCTTAAAAAAATTCTCTGCTATAAGGGCTGTGCCTTTTAAGTGGTGCTGCAGGTTTCTAATTATTTTTCCTGAATTGTAATCCTTTCTATCCACTCTATGTTTTCATTTAGTGCATGGCCACCTTTGCCTAATCATTGGATTTAGTTGAAAGCATATTTTAAAAAAGCTGTGCTTGTTAACTCCTTGTTTTGTTTTGTTTTTTAGTAGTTATCCTAATATCCTCTTTTTCCAGTTGCCTGTGGTAACTGCAATTTCACAAGACTTTGAGAATCCTTGATTCTGACCTTGGAAAATTAGCCTTTTGTTCCAGGTTTTGAGGTATTGTTTTGGGTTTTATGCGAGGAGGAAACAAAATTAATGTAAATAGAGGAAAAGTGTTAAAGCACGTGCCTTGCTCCTTTAGCCTTCTTTATACAGCTCTGCTGTACTGCTCAGAGTCTTTCGTCTGCTTTATGAGCACTCATGATTAATTTGGAAAGTTCAGTGAGTTGCTGCCCAATTAATTCATTGCAGCATCCCAGCTAAGCAGCTTTTCTAGGCTGTTTGAAGGCTTTGAGTCCATGTAGAAAAGTTAGACAGGTGATTCTGAAATGCCTTCAGTGGTGATTTAAATTAATTTGGCTGGCTGCCTCAAAACAGGCTAAGAAGTTCCCCAAGTCCATGAGGACACAGTGCCTTCAGGAAAGCTGGCAGAACAAACTCTGGTTTAGCTACATCACCACAGAAAAACAAGGAAAATTACATTAAGGAAACTACCAGTATTCCCATTCACACATCCACCCTGAAATGGCTTTCTACTGCCCTCTTTGTTCCTTTTGTCATCCAGGACTCTGTATTTTATATATCCTCAGTTACATTTCTGGCATGCAGGTGGTTTTTTTGGTAAAGTTTTCATTGGGCTTCATTTATCTCAAGCCAAATACTCACAGCAAATAAGCAGTACAATTGTTTAGGTCAAAGCACTATCTCCTCATGTAATTACAAGCCCAAGGCACACATGCAGGTCCATAATGCAGTATTCATCAACACAGGAACTACTTTAAAGCTGCTGGTTGATTCTACCTTTTTTCTACTACAATACACTGAAATGTCTTTCTATTTTCCCTTTCACACACTTTCAAAAGCCATAGGCCTGCTCTGGGCTGGCAAGTTCTGCACTACTCAGGCAGAAGCAAGAGGTCACATTTCTGGGGTCCTAAGTACTTGGTGTGCATTACTGACAGCTGATACTACCTAAAGGCAAACCAGATATTTTAAAATACACATACTGAAACATTACTTCTTGCAGGCCACATATTACCTGGAGCTTAAAGAAATAGTATAGCAGGCAAGTTAAACCTCCTCATTCATAAGAAAAACCAAAGCAGCCAAGTTTAGTAGTGAAACATTGACATATTTCCAATTTTTTTTTTTTTTTAAATGATCTGGTTCATAATCCTTGACTCTAATACAGCATGTTTTCTTACTTTGTTTTGCCCAAGACTTGAATGGTGCATGCTGTTCTCTATTCTGAAAAGGCCTTTTTTAAGCTGGTGATATAAACACCCTTGTATTTTCATCATCTTGAGAGTGGCTGAAAGTACACAGAAGCCCTGGCACACCTTCCAATATCCTTGAGGCATTTTACAGTAAATGTTCTTGACACAGAAAGAGCCAAAGTCACACGCTGTAATTGCTTAAATGATTCAGCAAGGTGTGCCAAAATTTCTGTGCAATCCAGGTGTAATCAGAGCAAACCAGTCCATCCCAAAGCTATTATTCAATGCACTCAGAGCCCAACAAAACCCTTGTGGAGAAGTTAAAATGGGTTAAAAAAAGACCTTGTGCAAAACCCCTATAAAGAGGCAATTTTAACTCAGTTCTCTAAAAACAGAATTGGGCCTGGAATGAAGCACATAAGAAGTTCTCACCTACCCACCCCAGTGACCAAGTGAGGCTTTACCTGCTGTTTGCAATCCAGAGCCAATGTCACCTGCACTTTCCCTGACTTCAGAGTTATCAATGCAGCTTAGATATTTCTTGCTGGTGATGTAAAAAGTATGAACGTCCTCAAGCAATTTTCTGTCTCAAACTCAATTTGCAGCACGGGCTGAGAAGCTCACAAAAAACCCCTTTTCTTCCCTATGGCAAATTGAGCTCCCACTGGATTTCTGGCTTTTTCCATCCTCTGCTTCAGAGGAGTAATGGGGTGTATCTATTTCCCACATAGATTATTTGTTATTTGTCCATTTCTGTCAGAGCCCCAGCTCTCCCCTTCACTTGGTTAAAACTCATTTGAGCCCTAGCTGGGGGACAGATAAAGAATCCCTATCTGAAGATGAATTGTCTTAAGATCTTTGGAAGGACAAGGGAAAGGGGAACTAGATGATCTTTAAAGACACTTCTAACAAACTATTTCATGATTCTCTGATCACTCCTGTGTACACTCTCCACTTTGGGTGGTGTTAAAAGACAAAGGTGATGCTGAAGAGAGCCCTGTGAAGCAAGATTTCTGCTTTCACCACTGGTGGCCAGAATGGTCAACAAAGCAAGAGCTTAATTCAAACTAAAGATCAGCTACTGAAGGCTGAGCCAAAGTGCCCATGGTGATTTTGTAACATTTCTCTCTCCCCTGGATATCATTCAGCAAAGTCTGTAAAATGTACTCAGTACAGGCCAAAAAATTATTTGGGCCTTACTCTGAAAGCTACTGAAAAATATGCAGTACCTTCTGTTTATTTTTTCTTATCTATTTGAAGTTGGGTTGTTGGGTGTTTTGGGTTTTTTTTTCCTAAGAACATATTTTACTGTTAATACACATGTTGATGATTAAATAAAATCTCAGTTCTTAGATTCTTAAAAAATCTTATACTCAAAGTGTGGCAAATATTGCAAGAAGGACTCAAATTATGCAGTACAGAATCAACTTGAATACTTCAAAGAGCCTCACAAAATGCTTTGAGAATATTCCAATCAACCTTCACATGACTGAAAAATCCCTCCATTCCAATTTTGCATAAACAAGCTTGCCCTGTTCTTACTGATCCTTCAAGGACTACCAGCAAGGTGCTAATGAGAATTTTTTTGTGTGTGAGAGTAGGGGTATATCTCTTAACAAAGAATTTGACTAATCTGACAAGGTCACATCTATATAAGCAGCCAAACATCTATCAGCCTGTAATGACTTCTTCTGATCAATAATGACATGGCCAGACTTGAAACTGCCAACCTGGAGGCAAAAGGCTTTGTACCCTATTACTGATCTCCTGAGCTTTCCAGTCCCCTCCGAGGTGCTGCTTCCTAATGAATATATTGTACATTCACAATGACAAATGGCTTTAATTACACCATGATCTTTTGGAAAACATTCCCCCTGTTGGGTGAACAACCCTACAGTATTAATCCTCTATTCTTTTAGGCCACTGGAGTTAATATGTCTGTTCTGTAAATTAAATGTTTCTGTGTGAATCATGAAGAATGATGCCTGGGAGCAGGATTGCCGTGGGACTCAAGCTGTTCCTCCTGTGCTCAGGATGAGATGGGGAGCATGGGCTGCTGAGGGATGGGACCTCAAGAAATGAACCTTATAGAGTCATTTGTATCTAAAGAGCTGAAGCCTGACCCCTCCTGAGGCTTTAGAATTGTTACAGGTGCCTCTTCTAAAAGACAGTGAGGATTCCAGGCAGTGAGCACAGTTACCATGAGAAGGAAAGCTCAATGCTTCTCTCTTTACTGTGAAGCTGTAGGAAAAAAGCAAAAAGCCCAGCTTCTGCCAAAATTAGTTTTTAAGAAAGCTTTGCCTCTTTACTCCTCTTCCCAGGTTATTTTTCATACCGTTACCTGCAACACAAGCACTTTCAGTCCTAGTTGCTGGCAACAGACAGGAAGCTAACACAGGGCTCTTGGCACATAATAGCCTGCTTTGTGTGCCCCACAGACCTTCTGACCACTTCAGCATTGGACTTTTCAAAGTTAAGCCTTATATTCATGGTCTGATCCTGGTGTTCCCCCTGAAGGAAGAGGTCAAAAGAAAGCCATGCAGATCCTAATATTCCTCACAGATGTCCACACCAAGCAGTCCTGAGTCTACCTAGGTTGAAAATCAGCAACTTCAGGAGGTGAGGAGACTGTCCAAGAAGAATTACGAATCCTTGCCTTGATTTCAAGCAAAATCTTCTAGAAGCAACAAGAAATCACTGTGGCAACAAGAAATGCAACATTTACTGGCTCCCATAACTCGATTAATCTTAAGCCTTGCTGCTTAAGCATTCTTGAGGGAACTGAACAGGGACAGAGGCAGAACCTCTACAGAGGTAATGAAGATTTTTTTTGCCTGAGCTCTTTACTGCTGAGGCTTACAGAGGATTTGGATCTACCCTGCAGCCCCCAGATGCTCATAGCTGGTCAAGCTGTGATCAGCTATCCCAGCATGAAACTGAGCAGCCCCACCAATTTTCATCCCACTCTTGCCTCATCTCACAGCTGGATACCACAGGGGTAGCTGAAAGATCACCCACCTGCACTCATCCTGTGTTGTCCTGAGCTCTCTTGTGGAAAGATGTCCTCAGCTTGCCCTTTGTCTTTGTTACAGCTACCCTGGGATTGCTCACACCTCTATCAGGTCACCATTTGAATCTGCTGGTTTGCATCCCATTGCCTGTGCTAAATTCCACCAGAATCTTAAACTTGGTCACCAGAGGCAAACTGGATGTGAAATGTTACCATCTGTGATCTTCTAAAATGGTTCACAATTTCTTCTACTGGCATAACTGGGACAAAGAGAAGGCTGTGGGAAATTATATCACAAGTTTCCAAGTGGCTAGAAGCTTATCCAGAAAGTTGTGAGCAAAAGAGGACTCACAGACAAAAAACCAACAAAACAACAACAAAAATACCACACTACAGCTTTGGAATGTTTTCTATTCAAAGCATTGCTGTGAAAGATGAGCTTTTCCTTCCTCCAATCTGTTGGGAGTTTTCTGTCACTTGACTTTACTGAAAGGTTATCTAGATGGTTGGGTCCAACAATTTCCATCTGTCTCTCCTTTTTCAACTTTAGGGATGAGTAACTCCTTACTCATCTCAGCTTTTTTAAAAACCTTCAGATAACAACGTCTTCAGTTCAGACCAATGAGGTTTTTATACCTAATGAGCTCCAGCAGAAACAGATTGGCTGCTTCATAAGGAAATGCTAAAAGGACATCAAAATAATTCCTGCCAATTGAATACCTTAAAGCCCTACACAGATGAACTGCTGCAGCTCTGGCTCCTGTCTATGCTTATTTCTGTAGAAGCTCAGAGTATAAAACCACGTTGGTAATTCAAATGAGATCCTGATCAACTGGAAAATTAGGATTGGGTCCTTAACAGTGATGCAGCACTTATGGAAGCTACATGACTCTGATGACACAAAAATAGATGATACCACAGCATACCCTACATGCTTAGGCAGCACTATACATCTTTCATAAATGTGAAATTACCTACCTCAACTTTCACAAGAAAAGCTGCAGCTATCATGTAATCAAATGGCAAAACTTTTCAGTACTAGGTACAGCAGGCTAATAGTAAAAGACCACCCAAACATATGTTGCTCTGTGGCTTGAAACTGTAACAAAGTCAAATCCACTATTAAGTTTTCTATTAATTATCTAAAAGGCAACACAGCTGGGGAAAAGTTGGTTTGGCTTTTGGATAAATGTTGGGGAAACAGTTCAGAAATAGACAGATTGTGAACAATCCTGACTTACTTCAGCTTAGGCTACATTGGGTTAATGGTTATTGAGACCTAGTTACAGGTTACTAAAAATGAGCTAATGGGAAAGAGATAACTAATTGGCAGGAGAAGAGAAAAATAATTATGTGAGAAGAGTGGTTCCATGAGAATGGAATGTGTAATTGGAATACAAAGCCACCTGCATGATGTGATGGTGTAAACAAGGCTTCTCTATATAAGTGTGTGCAAATTATTAATAAACTATTTCATACAATCGCATTGATGTGTACATGGAATCCTTAAGCCTCTGTAGACTTTTTTCCCCACAGATAAACCCTTATCAAATTTTGGGGCACACCATCAGTCTTCTGAACCTTGTACATATACAGAAGTTCTGTACATACACTGTGATTTTATACTCCATCATTAACTGAATCCAGGACGCCAGCTCACTAAACATCACTCAGCATTTACAGGAATCTATTGAAATAAGAATTTCAGAGGTCCATCCAGTGTATCACTTTTTTAAATCTATTACCCAAAGCATAGCACTCAGCAGATATAAAAACTTGGTATAAGGAGGATTTTTTGGCTCTGACACTTGAAATTCACCTTAGTGAGATATCTGTGCTATAATTGATTTTAGCTTTGCTACAAATCTGAATTCTCTATGGCTTCTCTTCTACTCTACAAAACACTGAGAAGTCTGTTTATATTCACAGTTCATTGGTCTGTGCTGCAAATACCTATTACAATAAGCAGAGGAATGAAAGGAAGGGAAAATTGTCTATCAGGCCTTTAAGAGGGGTGAAGTTCTCAAGAACAGCAATCATAAAAGTTATAACCAGCTACATTTTGCAGTGGTAGGTCTGAAAACATTTGCCCATCTGCTGAAGTAAATTGCACCATACTTGGGTAAATCTGTCAGTGTATTAATGTCAGGATTAAACATCTGATAGAAATGAGACGTCTGTAGAATCAGAGTGAGAAATGAACATCAGCAGTAGGAAAGCAATTCAGTAGTAAATGCATTCATTTTCTTTTGGAAGCAACTACACAGAACAATCTAAGCTGTAATTCAGAGGTGTTAGGGCCATTCAGAGGGTTTTAACCTGAGGAAGCACCAAATGTCAATAGTTAGTTACACAGCAGTGCAAACTGCTACGTAAGAAGTCATTTAAAGGCTTAAGGTAGCTTAAGGATTTTCTTGATGCTTGTACTGATATTGCCATGGCACCTGATTTGCCATTTGCTGCTACTTTTCACATCTTTTTTAGAGAGGATTTAAAGCTCTAAACAGTAATCTAAATTAAATAAAACCCAAAACAAAACAAACAAAAAACCAACAAGGCACATTCTATATCTTAGAATATACTAAGACAAACTTTTGTGCCAGTTGCAGCCCTGCAGCTTTCTAGTTCCTGTAAGAGGAGTGATTTGAAGAGGCAAACCTCCCCTTGTTAACTATGTCCCTCAATACAGTGAGTCAGGATCCTAAGGACTGACACTTTTTGATATTGCATTTTACTTTTGTTAGTGCTACAGAATGATCTTAGCAAGAGAAATGTGAGGGACTCTCCTGGTTCCCACATCACATCAATGTTAACCAAGCACTCCTCGCAGTGCCTTCATCAAGCCAAAGTCTGTACCTCAGCTGCACCTTAGCATCTGACATAAGGATCATTGGCAACTCATGCTGATTTATTTGATTGTCATCATGTTTTGTGGTGTCACTGTTTCCTTTCATGGCAGCACTTAACAGACAATAACAGTTAATTGCAATTAGTAACCACTACTAAACCAGTGCCAAAACCCAACTTGACTTCAGATTCCTGACTGAAATATAAGCAGCACGTATAAACTGCAGAGTTTCTGGGCAGGATCAGCTGGAAGACCCTCAGAGTTTGTGAGATATAATATGGTGTTAAAAAAACAGAGGAGGACAATAAAAGGACTTAGATCTTACCTGCCCTTTCTCTCTTGCTGTGTGTGCTATGTGGCTGCAGCTCAGCACCTTGCCAGCCATGGCAGCTCACTGAGGTTGAGAAGGCAGATTTGGAAGGGCTCTCCTGCATCTCTGGCTTAGGCTCTCTTGGCTCTTCTAAGCCACAGCTGTAAGAAAAGAAGAGGAAATTTCAACCCAGTTTCCAAAAGAGAAATGTCAGCATCATGTGTTATCACAACTGGCATTCAGTAACTTCTATGCCCTACAAAGCCAAAAGCAGCTCAGGGGAGTCACGGTAGAGGATTCCAAGCGCATCTGCCCTGTGCAATGCCACACGTGGGAAATGTCTCAGGGCATTAGCTCAGACAGCTGACACAGGGTAATCACCCTGCTGGAAAGAACAGGTAACACTCCAGCTCCCACCCACCTCCTGAAGGCCAGAAAGCACATTGGTGGCACGGACAACACTTCCTATAAACAACCTACAACTGAAGCACCCTTGGGTCACAGTTTAAGCCATAACCAGACAGTGACAGATGCTCTCTTATTCCCCACTACTCTCCCAGGGGAAGATGAAGAAGGAAATAGGGAAAAGAGTCTTAAGGTCAGAAAAAAACAAAACAAAAAACCACCCAAAAAACCCCAAACAAAACAAAACAAAAAAAAACCAACAACAAAAAGACCAAACAAAAACCAAAAAAACAGAAACCCAAACCAAAAAAAAAAAACAAACCTGGGTATGTTTAATGAGGTAGTAGCAAGTGACAAATGCCTACAGAAATACATAAATATAGAACTCACCCTCCTAAGCTGGCAATTGCTTCCCAAGCAGAAAAGTCCCAAGCCCAAGGTCTCAGTGACTGCTCACAGCAGTCATAGAGCAACCAAACTGATCCTGCTTGGGAAAGGAGAAGACAATAGGCAGCTTGTCCTCAGGGAATGTTCTTCTTCAACAAGAAAACAAGGAGCAGAAGGACAAAACTCAATCCAACTAGCACACCAGCCAGAAAAACTCCTAGAGGGCTCTTTTGGGACCCATTTATACTGAGCACCATGGGAAGGAATACTGTGATTGCTTCATTTGGATCACCTGAACCATCCTCTCCTCCCATAGGCTCAGCTGCTCCTCATTATCACTGCCACGTCAACAGCCTGGCAGCTGCTGGTGGGGTCCCAGGAAGGTGTTTTTATCCTGGTCCTCTCAAACCAGATCTGGCATTACAGAAGTAGCTACCATTCCATAATTAAAGCTTCCCTTCTCTCTTCTGTCCGCTTGGGAAGGACTCTGGGAAAGACAAATTGGTGCAACTGGAGTGGGAAACATAGGTGCTGATGTGAGCAGGGACAGCAGCAGTCCCAAACGAAGAGCTGGAACACATGGAAATGAAGGGTGGAAAGAACAAAAAAGTTGTGAAGGTTTCAGAGTTACAAGTGCACAACAAGCAGCCTCTGGGGGAAATGCTGACTCTCCAGCACTTGTATTGTAACTCAAGTGTCAGTATTTTACCCAGAATTTCCACAGTGGGAGAGCAGTTGGTGTATAGGTTGTTGTGAATAAATTCCTATCCAAAATAGCACCCAGAAAACAATACAGCTTGAAGTCCACATAGATGGAGGCTGGAGATACTCTTGAATGGCCCTGGAGTTAGCTGACTGGACAGGGAGCTGCAGTAAATCTAAGATGCCAATCAACTCGTTTTTCTAAAATCACAGTGACAGGGGAGATGCAAGCTGGGAACATGGAGGTGTCTCTTATTTAATCATGCTGATGGAGAGAAACCTCTCATTTCTGTTGCTTCTTCCAAACAGATGCTTGTAGTGCTTCCCAGCTGGACTGCTGGTAGCTCCTGGAGGAGCCTCTCCCCTCCTCCTACACCAAGCACTTTGCAACCACTGCCATATGCCTGCTCAGAAATCGAATGCTGTTGCCAAAGGTGGTGCCACTCCCACTCTCTTTAGCCTCAGTGAGAGTGTAAAAGAAGGACCTCCCATCCACAGCCTCCTCATTACAATCCGCAGTGTGGTGCCCTTAAATAACACCTTGTTTTGTGCTGGTTTAATTGGCCAATATATAGTAGCTGCTGTTGGCTCCTTTGAGTACTTGCACAGTACCCTGTGCTTGCACGCATGTAATTTATCATGTCAGACTCATTTTCTTTTACACACTATTGTTCCTGCCTTTCTGCTTCCAGAGAGTTATTATGCTGCATGAATTTCCTTTGCAATTAAGTGGCTTGGTTGTTGCTCCCAGCTCTGGAAAAGTGACAAAAGAGCCACTGCCTTGGATTGGTTTGCATTCAGCAGGGTTGCCCGCCATTTGCAGAGACCAGCAGATGTCAGCCTAAATTGAAAAATGGGAAAGAAATACTGTATCATAACGTTAGCATCTCCTGTGCCAGATGGGAGCCTTACACAACATGGCAGATAGGCAGCAGTGGTTAAAATTCAGTGTTGGAACAAGTACAGTTATGCTGCACGCACTGTTGGTGTATTTGATTATAGAACTTAATTGTATCATAGATCAATGATAGTTTAATTTATGAGGATTGATTTTGTTAATTCAAGCAGTTCAAAAGACACTGTTGAAGCTTCAGTTCATTTAACTGTATCTGACTTAAGCTTTGCTCGTGCTATCAGAAGATAAATGACCATATATAAACTAATACCTTCACCCCCCTATTCATATATTTCTTTCAGCATCTGTCACTAACTGTGAGTTACATTTAAATGCAAAGTGTTAGTTGGGCAGGATACAGCACAGGGTGATGAATACTGAAGATTCAGCAACAAAAGCATCACATGAATACTTGCACATGCACATTTCTTGATTCTTCTGGTGCCTTACTATTGCCATATCCCTGAATTTCATAATAGATAATTGTTGCATTCATATTAAACAGCAACAGGACAGTCATGAATGCTGTAACAGAAGAAAAAAAGGATGGGCAAGCCTATTTAAGACATGGTTTATGCAAACCATGACTTCCCAGCTGTCATACACAAACCTGATGTCCAGTACAAGCAAATGTAATGTTAAGTTCCCAGGAGTTTCACAGGACTCTTCTTTGAAGGACCAGATCACAAAGTCAGGGTTCAAGTGAAAACCTTAACATTTGCTCAAAACAGACAATTTCCACTGATCCATTTCCCACTAATCCAACCCACACACATTTCCATGCCTGATTTTTCAGATTATCAGGCAACAACCAACCAGTAACCCACAAACAAACAAACAAAAACCAAACTACCAACAAATTCATATTTTTTATGCAAGTACAGTGCATTTTTGAGCTCTTTGTATTCTTACCCTCACAGGAAAAATTTCCCCAAACAAGTCATAGGGAGTGGCTGGTTTGTCAGCTTTAAATAGGCTACATCCAAGGAAAAGCATTCATAGGTTCACCTTAATTTCACCCTGAGTCTTGCTTCTTCCTCTGTCTTTTATTTAATATGATAAAATCAGCCAATGCTCACTCCACTCCTTTGCTGCCTGTGATGAGACAAATCTACACAGGCTGCACCTTGCTGCAACCTCTGCACTTTACAGGGAGCCTGAGCAGCCTTTTGTTACCACAGGCAAGTAATCAATGAAACAGGTTTTCACTTCTTTGTAAAAGGGAACGAATAGAATTATAGAATCATGGAGTATCCCAAGTTGGAAGGGACCCATGCATTGATCTTATAAAAAAAACAAGAAAAGGGAATGAATTTTTGTACAGAGATCCAGTGAATCAGGAGGGCTGCACCCTGTGACAGGTGCAAATGGTAAAAGGATGCTGGAAAGCAAATGAATCACTTTTCTGTCAACAAAGTGTCATCTCACAGGAGACCAGAAAATGGAAAATTTTCCTAATTCTGCCTCAAAGGTAGGAAAACCAAGGCAGAATCTTGTCTATCACTATTAATTTTGTTTTACAAGGCTAGGGGGAAGGTCTTCCTCCCACCCCTCCTCCCCCCACCCACCATAGGAGCTCCTCCAGCCACCTTTGCTTCACCTGTTTTGAAACCAGTTGAATAGTGTCAGCTCAGGCCATCTGATGCTTTCTTGAACTTTGGAAAGAACAGGAAAAAAAATCACTATAGAGGAGAAAAAGAATCATTATAGAGTCAACAATCATAGCATTGCCAAAAACACAGCTTGCAAAATTAGGTCAGAGCATGAGAAAAGAACAGTACCCAGGAAAAGATTAGCCCATGAATTGCAAGTTGCATTAAAAGCAGCTATAACCAATGAGGGATGAAAAGCAAAACAAACAAAAAAATGGTGCTAGATATATTTGGATTAATTTCTGTCCCATGACTATTTCTACAGTGTGTCTACAGTAAATGAAGTAAACACATCCATAGCCAAGTGACTGTGGCTCCAGGGATCTCTCAAGCCACACAAGGTCCATCCAAACTTTCCCCAGGCATGTCAGTCGTTGTCACTTCCCCAGGCCATACGTTCCCAAACTTGCTTGTTGGGACTCTTCTGTCCCCTTGGATCAGGGAGCAGGACATGATCCCATGAGGTCTTCAAGTTTCCTTTGCTGGTTTCAGAGGTTTTCAGACTGATTTTCTTTTCACAGAATGGGTGGAAGAAAGAATGGGTCAGCCCAGAGCCTCCAAAGGGTGTCACCTCTCCCCTTCAAGCCACCTCAAATAAATGTTGTTTTATTTTTCCTGTGAGGCATTTCACTTAATGCTGGCTGCTCTTACTCCAGTAACATATTTTCCTTATCATTATGAGGATGCACTTCACACTTTCAGAGGGGTTTGTTGTGCATTCTCCGCATAGTTTTTTCCTCTTGTCCCACTTTAATTTTCTGGTGACTTCTCAGGCTCAGATCCTGCCACGCAGCCACCTGTTAGGAAGCAGAGAGCAGGAGCCTCCAGGGAAAGGACTGTCAGATTTATCTGTTCAGCACTAAGTTATGGTGCCGGGCAGGTGGTGTGCAAATCAGCACGGCATGAGCATGAATGTATTAGACTGGCAGCAATGTTACAGCCATCCAAGGGGCACAGATCCTGTGGAAGAGAGAAACTGGAAATCTGACACAGAGACACGTGGTTTCTAGAGGAACATAAGCGAACCCTTGACAGTGTAATTACCCTCACCAGAGCACTCAAAAATAATTGCTGTCCTTAAGAATCAAGCTGCTTGTTTTAATGTTAATGGGGGAAACTGTGTTGTGTAGTATTGGTAGAAAGGAAGGAGAGGCCAGACAAAGCAAGTTGCTTTCCTCTTGTTTTCATTGGATTTGTCTGTGAGTCTTCCACTGTTACACATCCATACAACTGCACAACACAATTATCAAATTAGCAGCTGTAAATCTGGAGCTCATTCCCTATGGTTGCTTAAAAAGATTGCAAGGACACGTACATAATAAAGATATTTAATTTGAAGGATTTCGGATTTGCAGGACTATCTGGCAATTTCTGTAAAACTGGCAACATACCAGTAAATCAGAGCAAGTTTCCAAAGCAAAATGTCACCATTCTCTGAAAGATAATAGCAGTTCAACAGTCTGGGTAATTTTGCAGATGAATTGGGTTAACAGCTCTCAGGGAATGGGAGGAAGCTTTGTGACATCAAAATGTGCAATTTATATATTCAAGATGCAAGGAGAATTAGTTTTGTAATGCAACATAGCGTGAAAATGAGGGGATTTTTGAAAAGGTTGCAACTGTTTCTTTGAAAATATTTTTGTATCCATGTATTTGAGCAAAGTCTCTTTGAATTTTAAAGTGTTTAGCTTCAAATGTTGTGGGGACTCCAGAGGAATACATAGTTTCAAGCTAACTGTTTGAAATGCTGTGACAAATAGTCTCACTCCAACAAGAAAGTATCGGACATCAAAGCGATCCCAGGAGAAGAGAAAACCAGAATCATTCCATGTATTTTAAATTACTTTCCACAATCAAAATGCATAAAGCTATGTATCACACCAGATTAGGAGCTAGGGTCTCCGCAGTCACCAGTGAGCATAGCACTACTGAAGTTAGGTTTTATGCTGAGGGACCTGAAAATTTCTCATTTATCTTTTACTCTGGGTGTTTGTGGAGCTTTCTGGTTCCATGTGAAAATCACCATCTAGAAATTGTCCCCATTTCACACCACTCTCAATTTGGGTGACCCCGAGCCAAGCAAGAAAGCCCAGCCTGGCAAGCTGGAAATTGCAATTGCAAACCCTGTGTCACAGAAAGGGTCACAGTTGCCAGGGAAGTGGGGAAGGGAAAGCTATGCAGTTGTAATCTTGAAGGGAAGCTCCTCTGAGAGTTTAATTTTTAAAGGCCCACATGAATCCACATCTGGGGGGGTGCCTGAAATGGTGTGGTCACAAACCAGACCCTGGGCTGATGCATGGGAATCCATCTGTGTTTGTAAAGTTTGTATGACAAAGTGGATCTCACAACACACAGACAGGTGTACTGAGGTGGTAGAGATAGATGCTGTTCAAAAGGTAATTACTTTTACTAACTTCATGGATTATGGAAGTACTAGGTAACAATGATGGTGGGAATTTTGTTGTGTGCTGCCTGCTCCAAAGAAACGTAGATGCTCAGAGGAGCATGGATGTAAACACTGAGCCCCCATAAGATTTTACAGGGCACCTGGAAATAAACTAGCAGGAAATAAAATCAAGTTAAAAGCATAAAAGTGCATAGAATTCATTACAGAAAGAATAAAATGCTGCAGAAGTACTGACGACTTCAAAGGTGAACTGCTGTAATCAGTTCTGTCAGGACACTTCCAACAACATCAGCAGCCACAGCATGCTGTTCTCAGCACACATAAGCACAGGGCTGGTACTGGAACTCTGCAAAGGACATTTGTCCTGCTGGGGGAAGATCAAAACCCAAAGAAACATTTCTCATTAAAGGTGTTAGCTGGGAAGCAGCTCATAACCAAGTTGTTGTTGCCAGCAGTTTTGAAAGTAATTGTGGGAAGAAAAGTAGTAAATTGGATGGCCATGAAAGATTACTCTAAGACAGTCCTTCTACCACCAGACATCATTATTTTAGTCGAAAGCTGAGAAGAAAGAGCTATTCAATTTACAAAGACAGCGATGTAACTAGCTATAGGCACCACATTTTCCTGAGATCAAGTGATCCACACTCACATTCAGTGGCTTAGAAGTGAGTTGCCAGCTCTTACTCGTTCTGGTCACACTTGTCACAGACAGTGCACAGAAATTGCTGCTCAAAATATTCACACTAGTTGCAGGCTGTGAAATGCACGATCATATCTTACAGCAACCTGAAGGTGAAAAGGTAAAAACACAACAGGGGACTATGAAGAAAGCTTGGCTTGAGCAGGAACTTGGCTTTTAACCTGCCAGTGCTGTCAGAAACTTCTACTTCACTGAGTCTTCAATGTTTTATATGCGTGCCATAAATGTTAATTTTATTCTGTCAAACATATTGCTCTTTTCAACATCATTGCAGTGAAGCACCTGCTGTGCATGTGTTGCTCCATCTAGCTCTATTCCATCAGGCAGGAAGAGCAACACACATACAATTTGATATTTATTCATTGCTAAGCCTGAGGTAGTAAAAACTGTCACACTGCTGCTTCCACTACCACTGCTCTGTGTGTGAAGGGAGATCACCCTCCCTCCCTCCCACAAGCTCAGTAGAGTTAGCAGAACTAACAAGGTACAACTCCCCTTTTTTATCTTCCATCAGTGTATATACATTTTTGCTAAACATTTTCAAGTCTTTTTTTTTTTAACTGCAAAATTTCACCACTTTTTATCAAACACATATTTTTATAATAGGTATTACTGGGCTTAATTTTGACTGAGCAGTTCTCATTTAGATGAGAAATTAAAGTTTTCTGTGGTAAGTTCTTTCAGAATGTATTCAGAGTTGCACAGAGCTGACATCAGGTGGTTTGACATGAGAGAGACACTGCACTCAGTGAGTTTATTTTTATCAGTGCCCATAAGCCTAGGGAAGCTCTTCACATATATATCAATTCATAAGCTGGAGCCAGGCTTGTTGTGCCCCTTCTTGTAAGTTACACCCTAGCTCTGTCCTAATATTTGGGGATGACACAATTAGGGATGAGATTTCCCATGCCTCAAATGATTCCAGCTCAGTCCTGTTCTTCCCAGTAACAAAGTGAGCAGGGCTATGCAGATCCACTCAGATTTCATTTTGCTGTTCCTTTTGTGAGCTTTCCTGTCAAGTTTCAGAAGTTGCATGATTCTTTGTCCTGTGCCTACCTTCTGCTTTCAGGTATATAAGATTTTACTTGTGTCTAAATGCTTTAGTAAAATCTGGTTTTATAGAATTATATGCTTGCCATGTGTTCTCTGTCTTCACTAAACTGGAAGGTTTTCTGATAGCACAGAAGAGATTTATTCACCTGACTTGCTGAAGTAGTAAAAAGCTCTACAAATCTATCTTAGACACTGCACATCAAATTCCCATACCAGCTCTTGACTAAATCTTCCTGCAATTTTTAATTTTTTTTTTCTTTTTTTAAGAGTCTTCTCCCACCTTTATATCTTTGAACTTGCTTCAAAATCCTGTTTCAGAAGTTACATCAAGGTTACTGGCTACAGCCTTCTGCCTGGGCAGCCTTGCTGAGTAACCAGCACTATACTTTAGCCTAAAAAGATCTCCAAGTATTTGTATAACAGGTCAATTATTTTTCTTTACCAGTACAGAGCCATTGACATACATGAGTCTCATTATCAATCACTGAGAAAATAACCTCAGAGAGTAAAATCTGCAGACAGAGGTACGAGGGAAACTGCCAATTGAGCAGTCAAATTGTTTATATGCCTGCAAAAATTAAAAGGATAGCATCAAGTTTAAAATAGGGAACCTCCACTGAAATTTGTAGTGAGGCTTTTTACTTGTATGGTAACATCACAAACTCACCAAATAAGCTTCCTATTACACCACAGAGGTGAAGTCCCTCAAGAAAATCTACTACATGCAGTGAAATATGGAAATTCGTCTCCTAGACAACAACTCCATGAGGAAAGTTAGTTTCTATTCGGAAATAATTCAAAATTAAGTCTTTCTATGCCTTAGGGGAGACTGCTATAAAAAAAGCTCATTTTCATACAGCCCATCTCAGCTGGGCATCCTATTTCTTAATGAATACTCTTCCTTATTGGTCAAGTATATAAAGATATCGAATATTTTTTTCTTCATCCTTTTTTAGGAAGCATTCCTATTTATATATTTTCTTTAAAGCTTTCAGTTGTTTAATTTTGCAGATTTTTGCAGGATAAAATATCACCTTGCACTTTGCTTTAATGTGTGTTTTTTCATAAGGTATATCAAACAAGCAAAAGGGTAAGTTTACTTTATGCTTTACTTGGTACAGATGGAGCCTGTGTTATTTCCCTGGCCTGTGTATCTATGTCTTTCCTTCACATTTATGCATCTGAACTTCCTTTGGGGAAAATGGCCATATCTATTTGGTAGGTCAAGGTCCAAACCTATGCAAACAAGGATGCCCATAGACAAACTGAAAGGTGGATGTAGATTTGTTATCTTCTGCTCTAGAAGGTAGGAGTTCCTCAGAGCTCTCATCACATTTCTGTTAAGCTCGTGCAAATAATTCAACATGGAAAGGAATGACCTCTAGAATTTTTTGTCCAAGTTAGGCTGTATTTAATGAATACATTAAATACATGGATAGCATTCCATGGTGTCCTTTGCTGCCTTTTAACTTTTAGTTAGACCACTCTCCTGTTTCCTTGTAAGCATAATTCCCCCTTTTTAATTTTTTTCAGAATTAAATGTATTATGGTAGTGCATACCTATTAAGAATCTGTAGTAATAAGCCCAGGTGTTTAAGACCAAGGTAACAGAGTGATCAACCTAGATCCCAGAAATTATTGAGAAAAATGATACTTGAGGTCTGCTGTGTTCTTATAGAACATGTCTAAAGGCTGAGCCTGAAAATTGTCCATTGCATGTATAAGCTGGTAATGGCACTTTGTTAGGAAGCAATTGTAAACAATTTTTTTTCAAGTGTATTTCTCCATTTCAGTAAGTAGCAGTAAGTAGCCTAGCAATGGATGGCTGAACTTTTTTTTGTTCCCTTCCAAGGCAATTTGCCAAGGAGTCAGCATGTTCAGATCAAGCTGAGGATAATTCTCTGTCTAAACATTTTAGTAATATTTTTATTGCCACCATTCTTGACTTTGCCATTAGATAAAAAGGAAGGTTGCTCCAGCAGATGTTTTGTGTCAAATATGTGATTTCATAGAAGACATTGAGTAAATTTGTGTGGATGTGAGAAGTACTGTTTTTCCATAATGGGTTCAAAGAGCTTTCAAAAAGCTTTTTGTATTTATAAAGAACTTCTGAGAACTTCAGATCACTTGTATGGTATCTCCCAACCCTTGCAGATCCAAATAGCAAGTTTTGGGGAAGTACTTGTATGCCGTTTGTAAACAGCCATGGTCTGTTTCATTTGCATTTTCTAAGACAAGAATCTTCAGCAGTAACCACTGCAATAAATATTTTCAGAAACACTTCAGTGTGTTTACATGGAATATGTGAAGGCAGAAGGCTATTTTCAGGTAGCAGCCACCACAGATTTTCTTAGGGTAGAGAAGCAGTGCAAAAGTTCATTATGAGCCAGAGTGTTGGTTGTAAAATACCTATAGCAACTTCAGCTCTGAAGCAGCTCGCTGATGAAGTTTTCATACCAAGTTCTCTTGACTGGAGTCTCATTTGCAGACAGTGTTGCATTGCATCTCACTCTTGACAACATTCCTGTCATCACTGCTATTTTACAGAAAGGGAGAATGGCAACTTTGCAAAGGGGAAATTACCACAATGAGAATTCTATGGTAGTGATAAATGTTTGTACTTTTTATACAATTCTGCTGAAAACATGAATGCACCAGGAAGATTTAGTAAATACATAAACTTCCTCCACAGTAACTCAGGGAAATTCTTGTCTTTGCTTTTGGAACACTCTAACATGGGAACAGGAGTATGGGGCTTGGGCTTTCTAGCAATTTGCTGAGCATACAGTGGTATGAATTGAGCAAACTCCAATTGGATGAAAAAAATAGACCTTGCTAACTGTGATACATCTGATGACCTGAAGGAGTCAATGAAAACCCCAGTGCTGCTTGGCAATAGTTCCTGCAACCAAAAAGTAGTTATCAGGGGAGGATGTGTAAGTCCATCAAATGAATTTTTGTTCTTTGGGAACATCAGAAGTGTTGTGGTATTTTTGTTTTGTTTTGCTTTGCTTCATTTTGCACTCTTCTGCAGACCTGCCTGAGCTTAGCTGCCAGGAAGATTCAGTTTTGCAGCTGCCTCAAAGCACTTGTTACCTCACTGGCAAATGTATTTAATCCAAGAGATACCCACTGATTTTGGTGGGTTTAGCTGCAGTGTTGCTTTTAATAGATACATTCAGGTCAACGCTTCAGACCAGAAATGATGGCATTCTTCCCACTTGCTGCCCATCAAGATGCTTTTATATTGGAGAAAAAAATTAATTGAATGAAAGTATCCCAGATGTATGGACAGATGGCAGTACCTGTAAGTCAGCATCAGACAGGCATGTGTTAGCAGGAAAGTTTGGCATCAGCTGGAGGGAAGCAGGGATGTGCTGGCTATTCAGCTAGAAAAGGGATGCGAGGAAAATAAACTGCTGCTCTCAGCATGAATGCTAAGTGTGTGAGGGGCTGGGGAATGCTTTCAGAGATAATTTGGTTGGTATAGGTGAGGAAACGATAACGCAGGCTCCAGAGTAAATTGGATGGGCTTGTCAAAGCCAAACCAGACAAAATGTTGCCATGGTTATTGAGTCAACCAAATAAAAAGAACACCTCTTCCTTTGAAGTACAAAGGCTCAGGATGGCTTTGTGGTCCCTCACAAGGGCTGTGGGTAGAGATGAACGTTCAGATTTGCTGCCTACTGTCATTAGGGAATGCAAATCAGAGCATGAAAATGCAAGCAGAGGAGTGACAAGGTGCCTCAGGAACACTTTGCCTCGTTTATGCCTAAAGAGTTCTCCTGGGAGTACAGACTGATTGCTGTCCATTCTGCACAAAGGGTAGGCTGACTGATTTTATTGATCCTCAATTATTTTTCAGTATTGTTTGCTACATGAGTCCATGCAGCCTGGTCACATAGTCACAGTCCCCTAAAATAAGCTTCGGTGGCCAATGCAAACCTATCTGCATGATGAAGAGGCTGCATTTTATTTTTTAACAATAGATAAAGACAAGCAGAAGTAGTTTTAATACATTCACTGAAAGATTTGATGTATTATTGCACAGTGTAGAAAGGGGAGTGTACATTTATAATATTTTTAAAATGTTATTCTATATATTATATAGTACAATGAGAATTAGCTTCAGTACTGGTTTGAAAAGGGAAGTTATTTTTCTGTGTTACACTTACAGATGTGGTTTTAATCAGAGTTCTTACTCTACTCCAATGAATTTGGAGTTAGTGAGAAAGAAAAGAGAAAAGAGGAAAGAAAACCAGTACAAGGACATAGATAGTATTCTGCTACCAGGGGAAAATAATGTCTGTGAAGATGAGGATCCAGCTTGAAGAATTTAGTGGCAAGGGCAGCAAGGGCGAAGAAAGTCACATTAAAACAGAGATGCAGTCTCTGGTGGGTCATTTGAATTTCATCTGCAGAGTAATTTTCATGCCATTTAGCCATAGACACAGCAGGAATAAGGAAGACTAAACACATTAAAATTACAAAATCATAACAGGAGGGACTGGGGCTTGTGGTCATTATCTGTGATAAAATTCAATGATACGGTAGGCTGAGCTAGTGCTGTATCATGGATTTTGAGTGCTTACAGAAAAATATGGTATGCAACAGGAGAAAAGTCTGTAGCACATTCGTCCTGGGTTCATGGTACATTAAGAGTCCATCAGGTACGAAGAAGAAAGGATTTCTGGCCTTGGAAAAAGCCAAATAAACCCAAACAGCAAAACATCCCAACCTGCTAAGGGGAGTTTCAGTTGACACTTAGACTAGTGGCTTTGGGTTGGTTGTTTTTCAGATCCTTCAAGAAAGCACAGGATATTTGAATAACTATTTATGCACTGCAAGATCCCATAATTAACAAATTTAGGGCCTCAGAAGATGGGTTTGGACTGAAAGATGTCACCAATTCTAAATTGCTGTCCTTAACCCAAAGCCATGATAGAATGCCCCTCTGAAACTGGGAGAATGCTGTGCAGTGCTGCACACCTTGGCAGTTCAGGCAGTCATTTTGTACACTTCAGTACCAATCATCCTGGTAGGGAAACGTACATTTCAGTTTTAAACAACAACCTATAATTTTCTGCACCTGAAGAAAGATGCTGTGAATTCTCTTATCCACATGCAGCACGGGAGAATTCAAACATTCAATAAAGAATCATCTTAAGAATTGATTAAGGTGCATTTAAGTTATACTACGAAGACAGATGAAGGTTCACAAGTGTTTTCAAAAAAAGGTTTTGACAGTGGAAAACAAATTAATTCAGGGAGCTTCAAGACATCCTGGGCTTCAATAAGTTGGCAGAGATCACTGGAGCACACCTATTAACAAGAACCAAATGTCAGGGCCAAAGTAGGAGAGCATCTGGTCAAAGGAGGCATAAGCAAGGACATCCAGAGACAAACCTGCCTGACACCTGGCAAGGGAGGTAGTGAAGAGAACAAACCTGATCAGTGGCATTAATTGATATGGACACATGAAGTGTGAGAAAGTTTATTTTTTCAGCTGGGATGATAAAGAAGGGAAGGAGACAACTGAACAGAGGTGTAAAGGCTGAATTATCAGCAATAACAAAAGCAATCAGCACAAACAGAACTGGTTGGTCACACCAGTCACACGAACTGCAGCAGCCCAGGACTTTTCAATTGATAAGGATGCAAACCTGAGGGTCTTTTTTTCCTGGCATTCATAGCATCAACTAAAAGTACTTTTTTATTGGATTGGTGTTTGAGAAATCACATTCTGGTTTATGCAGACTGAAGTACATTTCATCTTGACTGATACTGAATATGATGCAGAAACAAAAAAACCCCATAGATTGATAGAGCTCAAAACTTAGAAAGGATTATGATTACCTCATTTAACCTTGTGAACATTATAGACCAAAGTTCACACACTAAAATCTGTGTGAAGTCAATCCAAACATGTTTGCCCAAAAACTTAACACCTAAGGAAAATCCATGTGTGGTTTAAATGCTTCAAGCAAAAGAGAGGCTCCAACAAATCAGTTACTATGTTTTCCCCATAATTAATTATATTCACTGCTAAAACTGGGTGCCTTATTTCTAATCTGACTGTGTTGACATGCAGCTTTTAAATAAGTCCCTCTTGGTTTCTTCTGCTAGATAAAAACCCAGTTTGTTATCATACAGCTTACATTTTTAAAAAATCATGAATTAAACACTGACTTACCAGGTATATGGTAAATGTGAGATGAAATGAAAAGGAAATATATTTTTTCCAAACAGAATATATACAAATGATTATCACTTGATACAAGGAGCTAAGTAGTAACCCAGCATCTGAGTCAACAAAATCTATCCATCACCTTTGGTATGCACTCAGGTTGGAAAAGAATAATCAAACCAAGTTTTGATTTGTCTGGGAAACTCATTCTCAGCAACCTTGTGTAAGTACATTTATGCTATGTAAATGCATAACACAATCAGATTTGTGCTCCCCAGTCATGCTTATTTAAAGAAGACTTTTTTCCCCCTCTCTCCCAGGTATGGACTCTCTTTCTAAATTGGCAGATAGCTACAAACAAGCAACTTCTTGGAGAATCAGCACTTCAGACACTACCATATTGGTTACTTTCGGAAACTTCATACTGTCAAAGATATAAAGTATTTAAAGGCAAAGAAAAATTACCTGCAGATTGCTTCATTTGAAGATGGCATTTATGACTGACTTAGGTACGGTACAACAGGTAACCACTAAATGTAGTTACTGGTGGATACTTGGCTGGTATAGAGCCAGTTGCCAGCCTTAGCCAGACTTGTTGACCATAATTTAACTCTAATAAAGCATTTCCAGTAATTACTCTGTCAGTGTACTTGTTATTATTAATATTTTCAGCCTGAAAAGTGAGTTTGTCTATTCCATCAATGACCAGGTAGCCAGAGGCCCGTGGACTAAATGATTCAATGGTATATTCAAAAACATAGACCCCCAGATATGGAACATGGAACTTCCCAGTTGCTGGGGCAAATGAAGCTCCATAGTTAACATCCAGATTATTGAATCTGATGGGGCCTGGAGTCGTCATTCCGAATGTATGAGAGGCAAAGAAAGCCACCATAGGTGCATATCTGTATGATCCTTTTGAAAAATCTGGAAAGGAATAAAGAACAATTTCAAGTAATGTTAGATTGCATAAAGACAAGTCAGACCAGCCAGAATACCAAAAGCAGCTTTTCTGAAATCACATCATCCAGTAGCTTGGGCAACTGAAGCACAGTATTTCTACATAAACACAGAGTTTTCCTGTATTGTATAAAACCAAGTTTTTTTCACAATTAGAGCTAGATGTATCCACAAAGGAGCAATTTTAGAAACAGCAAGGGAACTTTTTATCTATACGATGTTATCATTAAGGCAGCTGCAATTTTTCTTTTATTTCTTTCTCCATGGCCCCCCCCCAAACACTTTTTCCACCCCAGGATCTTTTATTATGCATCTATATGTACTGAAGCCAAAAATTTTCTCCACAAATCTTAGGCAAACACTGAAGAGGTTCAGCACTCCTGACGTTAAATGAGGGAATAAAAGTATACATTCTTCTCTTCAAGCTGAGCCTGCACACTATGATTCCCTGCCACTGTACAAATGATTTTATTCAGCATTCATATGCTGTCATGAGTGAGAATCAGCCAAATGGCTGCTGAAAGCTGCATAAAATTCACATTCCGTGTGGCCTGGATATAAATTATTTGTTTGTTTCCAGACTGAATAAGCACAGCTTTTCACTTTTCTTTTTTGAAATATCTTTCAAGGGCTGCATCCTTTGCTGATGAAAAAATCAGTCTAGTGCCTGAAATAACTCCTTGAGGCCACAGTCCCACTGGTATTTATAGAGCATTTACGACCATGCTGAAGCTAGTATTTCCCCAGTGGTGTGATTTTATATCACCCTTCAGATCCATCCATTGCACAACCTCCTGCTCTGCAGAATTCAGCAGGGATCTTTCCAGCAATCACAGCTGGTCCTAGTCCAATTTAATCCCTCTGTCTGGTCAGATTAAAGAGAGAGATCATGAGTCACCCACTGGGATTATTGTCTTCAGCACCAAAACACAGGACCCCACTGCTTGAGTCAGCACTCCTTAAAGTGAAATGTGAGACCTCTGACCAGCAAATTCTCCCAGATTAGGCACTGGGGCAGAGGCTGGCCCATGGAACAACTGAATTTGTTACTTACCAACACTCAGAGAGTTGTCATTCACCAGCTTTGTACTGCAGTTGACTCCTCCAAAGGGGTGGCGACAAGCACAGACAAAACTCTGCCTGTCATTGATACAGGTTCCTCCATTCTGGCATGGGGAACTGGCACAAGGTGAATACAGCCCTGTGATAGAGAGGGAGGAAAACAAACAACCTCAGATGCAATGTCACTACAGTGCCACTTCCCAGGTTTTGAGTCTTTTGGAAATCCTCTTTGCCAATTCATAAAGCTGGTGGAATTTCTGCTGTGGTTCAGCGTGAAGACCATATTCAGTCCAAGCTGTTCAGACCCTTTGTTATGCCAGCCTCCCTCTTTGCCTGAACACAGTATACCCTCAGCTTCTCTCAGAATTACCAATAAATACCAAGTGCTGCATCTCTCAGAGGGCCAGGTACATGTAATAAGATAAAACATATTACAGTTTAGAGCATCTCACTTGTCAAACACAATGAGAACCATCAAAAGATTGGGATATCTGAACATCTGTGATCATACAGTCCAAGAGACTCTTGACAACAAATACCAACTTCTCCTTGCTCATTTTTTTCTCTTCTGCCCTCCTCAATTTAATAACCTCTGTCCCTGCAACATAAGTTTTAAACCAGCAAAGCCTGGCTGCAGCCAAGCATTAGAAAATTCTACTTCTGCTGTTCCACAAGTCTTTCCATAATAACCTAAGGCAGAGTGGCCCTATGGCTGTTCCTCAGGACAAATTCACTTTGGAGGATATTCACTCCCATCAGGAAATGGAGGGGGCTGAGAATCCACCCTTCCTTGCCACAGTCTGACACAGTGACCTGTAGTCCACCCACTTCCTGGTTCTCACTTCCCCCTCCTAGCTGGTCCCAGTGGCAGTGCTTGAGCACCTGGCTCAGGCTCCTTCTTCCCTCCCTGTACAGCAGCCCTCAGACACTACAGCAAAACAAGACATAAGTGAAAATCAGTGTGCAACCATAGGATTAAAGATATTCCCAATTCTGACATTCTCAATTTTATTTCCTGCTTTTCGCATGACAAATGAAACAGTTCAGGCAAATCTGTACTTTGGTTTGGTGTCCCAGGCACAGAAGGCTGCTCTCCTAGGACAGAGCC
Source organism: Calypte anna (assembly GCF_003957555.1). NCBI lineage: Eukaryota > Metazoa > Chordata > Aves > Apodiformes > Trochilidae > Calypte > Calypte anna. Next base: position 35,955,880 of record NC_044248.1, on the reverse strand, counting down.
AGCTTATCCTTCAGCAGACAAAAACACAGATTTTGTGCTGCTGCTGTACAGATTGGACTGTCCTGCCTGTGACATTACTCACCCAGATGTGTCACAACCATTGCAGGAGAATCTGGCTACTGGTGATGAATGATCCTAAATGCTATCTAAACCACTTCCAGTATTTGTCCTTGACCATAAATAACTCAGTTCCAGGATATCTACGGAGACTGCTGTAAAAGTGTTGTGCTGCAAGGAACACAAATGATACCATGGAGGTGGTTTTGCAAAACACCCTCACTGAGGATGTCCTTTCCTCTCTTCCTGACTGTGGATGAGCTGGCCAGACCACAGCCTGGAATAGAGAGGATACAGAGGAATCTGCCAGTCTGGTGCTGCTGAGCTCTGAGCATAATTGTATAATGCGTTGTCATGGCAGTTTGGGAGGAAGAATATTCAGGCCATGTTAAAAATTCTAACCACAAAGCAATCCCAAGCCATATATTTTTCCTTTCTCTTACTTTGGTGAAAGAAAAGCAATATTTTTTTAGAAAGTAAAGCTTTTCTTTGCCTGGAACTACCAGCAGCACTCCGGAAAGAGAACTCCACACAGTCCTGTGATAGTAAATGTAGGTTGGTATGTGGGAAAAAAAAATACAAGTGTCTACTTATTACCAGGGGAATGTAGATATAGATATTTCAGTAATGCCTGTAGTTATCTTCAAATTTTCATCCAGCCATTTTGTCATCCTGCATTAAGGCAAACTATTTCCACATGGAATTTTTGCTGAGTAAGCAGAATGCTAAAGCATGTTGTGTGTTGCCACTTGAATTTGCACTGATGGAGCACAAGGACTTAAAAATACAAGAGCAATTCTTTTCATGTCCATCCTGTAATACCAGAAATCAAACAATTTAGGACAGTCATGGCTGGGGTCACAACTGGACATGAGGTAATACTGATTTTCTTCTCAGATAATAGTTTTGCTGCACACTTAATTGAAGTTGTTTTTCACTCATGTTTACCAAGCAGCCACATATTTACCAAGTGTGAAAGGAAAGCAGAAAGGAAGGAAAAGAGCTGATTGTGCTGACAGCATCCTATTCCCAAAATACAAAAGCTTTTTGTACGAACGTGGCAGCCTGCTTATCATAAACAAGAAATAAATCCAAAGAACAGGAAAATGATCACAAAAAGGAAATTATAATGAGATTGAGACTAGCATTTTAACAATCTGTTGAGGGATAATGTTGCCTGAACTTAACCTTGGAGTTAAATCAAATTCAGACATAGATTTACCTACAATAAATTATTCCTCCAGGTGCAGCACTGCTTAACAGCACCTGGAGAGCCTGCTCCATTTGCTAAGAACCAGGAGCTGTGTAGAGGTTCAAGTCAAGTTAGGATTTCCATAGTAAGAGGCAAATGCTCTAGGATTCCACTGATCCAGTAATCTCTCTCTAACTTCCACGTGGACTTCCAATAGTATGGATTTGCTGTCAGTTCCGGCTGAGGCTGCCCCTCTGCCCAGTGTTTTCTTTTTTGCTTGCTGAAGGCCATGCTGAGACACCGTGTCCTTATTCTCTGATTGCAGTAAAGGTGCCAAGAAGTTCAGTTTAAGAAAGTATCTCCTGCTATAGTACATACAGAGAATACACTGAGCACAGATGCTGTTTACACTCAGTATGGTAGAAGTGAGCCTGTTAATGCTGAGGTTTGCTACTCTTCAGGAGGGCACGCAGCCAGAAGCTCTTTTGGGAAATAAAGTGCAAATAGTGTACAAAGAAGTCTTCAAACAAATAATAAAGCTCTGTCAGTGTCTACTGGGGTGTTGTTTAGAAGCAAATCAAATATTTAGCAATTTAATGGTGTCTTTATGTAAAGTGACTCCAGTGGTTCAATCTGGAAATTCTTGAACTGGAAGTAATTTACTAACATTTTCTCAATATTTAGTTATCAGGAAGTGTCTCCTGGGAAGCTCTGGAAGATGGGAAGAGCCTGGGAATCTAATAAACCACCCTGCTCACATAGGGTCAGGCTGGTTTTCAGTCTACAATTATTAATCACCTCTGGTTTAGTGATCTCAGTCTGACAGTGACAGAAGCTGTGTGCATCCCCAGTAGCTTGGATATGAGGAGTGCCAGGGGACAGCAGCAGAGGGACAGCCCTACCAGGGCTGGCAGCCAGGAACTGAGGGTGACAGCAGGGCTAGTGCCTCACTTGGACAAGTGACAAATAGTGTGGAGGGCCCTGAGAGGGAATGCAGGTATAAGCACTGTTTAGCATCTTGGTGGTGCAAAAAAAGCACAAAGATTCACCAGCAGTGCTCTTGGGTAAAAATCAGGCAGGAGAGATGCCTCAGCTGTGCTGTTTTGGGTGGAGGCAGATTGTCAAGACTGATCCGAGATGCTTGGATCATGACAGCTCTGTTGCTCTGCTAAGCAGAGGTAACTAATACTTCCAGAGGGATGATTTCAGGGTCACTAAATCAAAAACAACAAAACAGTTTCATCAGCCTGTTAAACATACAAATTTGAAATATAGGTCATCAAGCTGTACTGGCAGAAACATCAAAATTTTGCATTTAAAATGCAAGATAGCTACCATTTAAATGTTTATTTCACTGCAGGCTTCAACGATAAAGCAACAATGGAAACTTCCATTTTTGTTAGAAGTCAGAAATAACGTGAAAGCAAAACCAGAGACAGAGAGAAGAATTAAATTACCTCTATCACACATGAATGCACTGTTTTAAATGCATGAATAACACAGTTGCACCCTCTGTTATTCCTGTTGATGGAAGGGTGGCATTACCTGAATAAAGTAAAACCACAACTAATCCAAAACCTGCAACAAGACAATGCACTTACCTTTGAAAAGCCTGGCAGCCTCTAGGCTCTCTAGACACAGGCACAGCACTACATGGCAACAGGGAATTAGGAACTGAGTTGAGCTGCCCTCACACTGCATCGTGCATCTCAGCAGCAGAGCAGTACTTTGGAAGGTAGGACCAGGCATTATCCATAAGCAAGATTAACGAGGAGTTTGCTCTATATTTTTTCTCCCTTATGTTTGCTGCTTGAAGACATCTCTAGACATTCCCTGTTTTATTTACCCAGACTGCTGTTACAGTTAGTAGCAGGTAAAGTGGTTTTTTTCATCCCTCATGCTCATATTGTAGCCTTCAAGTGACAAAACCCTTCTATTTCATTCATTCAACCACAGGAGAAGTTTCCAGCCCTGAATGTCCCTGTATACATTATGCAAACTCAAATTATTTCTCATTGATTTCAAATGAGTACTGAGGAAAGTATCACCTCAGGGCCAAATCCTGATCATGTTCAAGACAATGAAAACCTCAGTGTACTAGATGAGGATCAAACTTTGAACATGTTGGAGTCAAAGTGAAGTATAATTCTAGAACTTTCTTCTCATCTGTTTTAATTGAAAAATATTATCTAAGATCAAATATGTGATTTGCAAACTATGCCTTCCTTTTTTTTTCCTAGAAACTTTAGTAGAGTTGGTGCACATCTGTAGAAGGACTCCTGGAATTTAGAAAAAGCTTTTCTAGAGAAGAAAAATCTACCCAGGCAGGCAATGGATACTTGCTGGTTAGGATAATAGTCTTACTTCTTTAACTTACAGAAATGTAATGAAGGGCTGTTAAGCATGAGACATCACTGGGTGCTAAAGCTCATTACTGATGGAAAAGTCTGCATAAACATTGCTGTGTAGAAACATTGCTCAAAAATAGACCTTTTCAACATCTGCAAAGATCTACACTGTCTGTAAAAACAAGCATATATCCAATGGTATCAAGCAAGCTATTTGTTAAAATTCATCATGAAATAAATAATAAATAGGAAAGGCATTAATTCATTAATGTAGAGTAAAAAACAGGCTGGCAACTTCCTGTGCTCCAGGCAAGCAGCACTAGTGACATTTTCCAATGAAGTCAAAGGTTCAGGAAAGATCAAAGGCATCACATCTCATTTTCCCCTCATTTTAATTGTGAACAAGGGTTTTGAGTTTCTGTCCTATGCAGAGCCAGGAACAGATAGCAAATAAAAATAGCTGAGAAAGAATTGCAATTTCTAATGTAAAAATAATCAAACTACTCTGTAGCAAGAATCTGGCAAATCTCAATTTGTTTTGAAGTGTGACCACCTGTTGGAATACCTGTGTGTCCTCTCTAACTTGGAAAAGATAACCAAGAACTGAAATCTTCAGAGGGGATGACTTCAGCAGAAGGAAAGTTACTCGTGGGACTGAGGCTTTAAATGGGATTCTTTCCATTGATTACTGAGAAGTGCAGTACCTAGGGCAGAGGAGATGAACAGGGGAGGAGGCATGGGAAGGGAAAGAGAGATTGACTATCAGCTTAGCTCATGAACAAGAGTGGTAGCTCTTATTACTCCTACACATCTGCTTACAATAAGAACCATATATTGTTTCAGAATTGTTCATAAGTTTAAACATGTTGTATAGAAAAGGTTTGGGTCTGGGTCTGCAGAAGTGTCTGGACATCTATCTGTCATTTAGGAACCTGTCTCACTTCAAAGTGATTTAGTGTCCTCTAAAGGATTTCTACTCACTTCAATGAGTAGAAAGGCCAATGGCATCCTGGCCTCTATCAGGAACAGCGTGGCCAGCAGGTCCAGGGAAGTGATTCTGCCCCTGTACTCAGCCCTGGTGAGGCCACAGCTTGAGTCCTGTGTCCAGTTCTGGGCCCCTCAGCTCAGGAAGGAGATTGAGGTCCTGGAGCAGGTCCAAAGGAGGGCAACCAGGCTGGTGAACGGACTTAAGCAAATATCCTATGAAGAGAGGCTGAGGGAGCTGGGGGTGTTCAGCCTGGAGAAGAGGAGGCTCAGGGGAGACCTCATCACTCTCTACAACTCCCTGAAAGGAGGTTGGAGCCAGGGGGGGGGTTGGGCTCTTTTCCCAGGCAACTCTCAGCAAGACAAGAGGGCACGGTCTCAAGTTGTGCCAGGGGAGGTTTAGGCTGGATATTAGAAAGAATTTCTCTACAGAGAGGGTGATCAGGCATTGGAATGGGCTGCCCAGGGAAGTAGTGGATTCTCCATCCCTGGAGATATTTAAAAAGAGACTGGATGTGGCACTCAGTGCCATGGGCTGGGAGCTGCAGTGGTAGTGGATCAAGGGTTGGACTTGATGATCTCTGAGGTCCCTTCCAACCCAGCCAATTCTATGATTCTATGATTCACCACTCTTCATATTTTGCATTTTCCCAGAAATTATACTCCCATGAAGCATTAGTTTGTGCTATTGATTTTCACTCAAATATGATTCCAAAAGTCATAACTCAGAATTTGCATTTCTGTGTATTCATCCATGATGACATTTGAATTTAAGTTCATAAGTGAATCACACTCTAAATGTCCTTTTTAAGAATGGCAGCTCCTACTCAGCTGAGCTTCAGATGGACCTGAGTCAAACCTACTTTATTGGTTGGGCTCCTGATTCTGCAAGAACAACCTCTTGTAATTGTAACTGTGCTAATGATCTCAGTGAAGTACTAAAGGAGCTTACAAAAGCCTCATTAGAACAATTTGGTGTATTCACTTGCTTCAAGTTTTTGATACTTTTCATCTTCACCAACACTGTAAAGTACTGCTGCAACACCAGATTTCTTTCCCAGCTTACTTTTTTTTTTTAAACTAAAACTGCTAATTGAGATGCAGACACAACATTCTTGTAGTTCAGCTGTTGTCTAAATTGTCAGTTACCTTTGAAAGTTCAGGTTCTCAGCTGAGCACGGGTGCATGCACATATATCTTAAACTGATGAGGGGTGGATTTATTAAGGAAAATTAAATGAAGCTTCTAGATGCTTTAATGCAAAGTCTCCTTGTAAGAAAAATGCATTCTCTTGTAAGCAAGAGACTAGAATAATGAGTTCCTCTGAAACACTCTTTATGACATTCTTTGGACTTTTAATTCACCCTGAGTCTTCCACCTCAGTTCATCCCAATGGTTACATAAAGTGTCATTATAAAGATCCCAATGTGTAGTAAAACGCATTACCTGAATCTATAGAGTTATCTGTGTTTCTCTGACTTCGGCTTGCCAGGCTCATGGTAACATTTGCTGCCCCCTTTTTCACTGGAGCTGGTTTCTTTATAACTGGTTTCACCTGTTTCTGAAGTTTGGTGATGTTGCTCATTGCACTTGCCACTGACACATCAACATGCTGGCTTAAATTCCTCAGGATATTTCCTGCTTTTATTTCAAGCAAAGAGTCAATGAGTTCTTTGAGGCCTCTCTGCAGCAGGGGGATGTCTGGCTGAGCAAGCTGAATTAGCAGAGGGATACTGGCATTCAGGTTTTGGATGTGGCTGTTGGTATCCTGACACAGCCCCCAGGCCTCATGAGCAGTCTTGTTCAGAAGTGGGATGACATTTGAGAAGCGGATTGACTTGGCTTCCAGGGCTTTGATCCTGGAACTCAGTATCTGGAGCTGAAGTGAGAATGCTTGCTCTTTCTCTATTGAGGCAGCTTGGGTTTTTTTCAGTGAGATACAGTTGTTTGCTAAAAATTTTGACATTTTTGACTCCACACTCAGAAGGCGAACCTCATGGTCCCTTGATTCCTCCATAGAGTCAACTACTTTTTCTTCCAAGTGGCTGATAGCTTGTTGCTGATTTTCCACTTTTGATGATGTTACATTTAAAATGTAGAAAAGTCTTCTGAAATTGTGGAGGATGCTTTTTTCAGACTCATCATATGGAATATCAGAAAGGGACAAAGCTACTTGTGAAGAGACTTCATACTTCTTGCCAATGAGCAGTGTCTGGAGGGATTCATTCAACTGTTGAAACTGAGGAATGAAATCCAGGACCTGGTCCAGTTCCTTAGCCCTGCCACAGCAGACTTCAGTCTCATTTCTTATAACATGTAGTGTATCCTTCAGAACAAAGTTATCATTAATAGAATCAATAGCACTGTTTATTATCATCATGGTCTTGTTTAATCCATCCTCTATTTCTGTGGAACATTCATTAACACGACTCTCAAATAGTTCCTGATAAGCCTGTGATTCATTTTTAAGTTCCTCCTGCATTTTGGAAAGCTCCTTAATTGCAGAATTCATTCTATTAATGACAGTTGTGAGGTTTTCAAGCTTTTCATTGACCACTTCAGCTTGGATCTGTTGTTCATCCTCTGAGGACAGACTAAAAGGTACCCCTTGTTCAATCAAGGGTTGTAGGATCTCCATATCATAGCACAAATCATTAAGTTGCTCATTCATTTTGTCCATCTTATTTTCCAATGGAAGGACCAGGCCAGAGAGACTTTTGTTAAGGACAAGCAAGTTCTCTTGGGCTGCTGACAGCTGTGTTTGGAAATCCCTTCTGCTCTCTGACAACATGTCATCACAGACTCCCAGAATAGCATCTCTCTGAATTTCCAGTGCAACACTGAGATTGTTAATCTTGTTATCCTGGACTCTTAAGTCATCATAGATTTGCAGTACCATCATTCCTTGTTTCTTTACTTTCTCATGCAGTGTGAACATGTACTCTGTAACATTGTACTCCGAGACTTTACCTGCTGAGGGGATGTTTTGGCTTGAAGATTGTTCAGTTGATAGCAGTTGTTCATGGGCATCTTTCATTTCAGTAAGTGTCCTATTTAAAGATTCATAATAAATTACACTTCTTGACTGTTGATGCTCCAAGTTATGTTCCAAGGATTTCTGCTTTTCCTGTAGAGCCTTCATAGGCTTGTCACAAGTCAGAGTCATTTCCTCCTTCATCTGCCCTATCTGACTCTTTAACTCCAGGATGTCAAGCTTTGTTGGTCCACTGTCTTTCTCCTCAGTAAATTTTTTTTGAGTTTCACTGAGATGTTTGACTAAATCTTTTGTATTTTCAAGATCATCTGACAACCCAGACACAGTCTTGAAAATGTGAGCCGTACTCTCTTGCATTTCAGCTTGAAATTCTTTCAACTGTTGTCTGACAATGTCTTTGACTAATTCATTAATACTTCTGGATTTGAGACCTTTGGGAAAAAGGAGAAACATGGAAACAATCAAAGTAATTCTGTTAGCATTAAGTAAGTTTTTCCCACAATGTGAGTGAACACAGAGCTGTACAGAAGTGACACACACATCCCCACCCTAATTTACCCAACCTCAAAAACAACTGCAAAACTCAAAGCCAAGGAATATAGAGGGTGGCTAAGTGTGTCTGAAGATTCGTCCCTGGTTCTACTGAAGTCAGCAGAGGTTTGATATTATTTTGAAAGGGTGTTAACAGGTTTTATCTACTAGCTAAGCTGTTTCTGAGCACTGAAATGAAGAGATCTATGGGCTTTTGTGGCTGGGTCATAAGAAAATGATGTGTCCTTTCTCCAGGAAAAAAAACACCTGCCTCAATCATCACTATGATCAAAAACTGAAAGCAGAAGTTAGCAACATGACTGCTGAAAAATCAGATCTTTTACAGGTACAAACCCTTTGTTAGTCTTGCAAACTACAACTAATAGCTCCTAGGAATAGCACTGATCCTAAAAAGCACTATGTAGTCGTGCATGTGTGTCAATTCTCCTGTGAATAACATCAAAATATGCCTCGCACATAAACTTACATGGGTTGAGACAGTCAAAAAGTAGCATCCATCAGGAGTGCTGTATAATGTGTTTGAATTAATTAGAGCAGTAGTTCTGCTCTGGTGTGAGATTAGAAGGATATGTTTTCATTTGTTCTCCAAAGGTAGCTCCTATGTCCAGCTAAAACACTGAAACATTCTTGCATGTTTTTTCCAAACCTTATAACCATGAGGAGCCAGCTTATGATATCATGATTAAACCCTCCAACCTCTACAATGCCTTGATGGCCACTGGTTCTCTTATTAAAATTGTACTGATACAGGCAGAAATTCTTTGTTGCCTTCTTCTGTTTTCCTCTCAATTACTTCAATAGCCTGGATTTTATTGCTTCATCTCTAAAATAGTAAGACATATTCTGAAATCTTATTTGAAAGTTTATTATCAGCAAGAGCAGTAAAATGACAGGAAATAGGAGCCATGAAACTCAATGCAACTTTAGGCTCCAGGGGTGCAAAAGAATTCCAAATAAAAATAGTTATGTTCAGCAAGCTAGAGAGAAGCACAGTGCTTTTTCTAATCAGGAGTTCCCATATATGTTTTCAGCTGAAAATAGAGACAAAGTAGTTGATAATATTTACTTTTTTATGAACTGTAAATAAGTCTCACTCGTCATTATGCCTGGTAAAACAACCATTAAACACCTCTGATGCTTGGGGAGAAAAATCTGTCCTTTTTTTCAGACTGTGGATTTTTTTCAAGGCAGGATGTAACAGGCAGGTGCAATAAGCCTTGAAAAGAGCCACTTAAGAAATAGAACATGAAGTTTCCTACACAATAAATTCAATTACTGTCAGCTGTGGTCACACAAGTTACAGAAATTCTTTCATGAAGTATAAAAAAACCAAAGTGACAATACTGAGATTGTCTTTATTATTTTACTTCTGATTACCTAAAGAGCATGTAAATAACTAGATGGATGTACACATATGAATGTGCATAGGAACATGTACACTTACACACAAAAGCTTTTTCTGTGAACTTTGATGAAGAAAAAAACAGTAAATAAGACTCCCAAGTAAGAATTTCCTGGCAGCTGAGAGGAAGAATCAAGAAATGAATTTAGAGTGAAATAACAGACTTGTAGAAAAACTATTGCAACTTCTGATTTGGTCAGGTTACTTTGTGACTCTGAAAAACATTCTGTGCTTTAAGAAACACAGTAAGCTGTGATGAAAAGTTTAATGGCTGTTGAAAGAAAAAAGGTTACATTTCACCTTCTGTGAGGAATTAATTACGTTTCTTCATGCCACAAATTTTCTTAACAGACCATCCTGCTGTGAGAGATCTTCCTCAGGACCTAAAGTGGCATTTTCTCTTTGTGACAGACAAGAAGGAGCCAGCCTCACTCTCTCCCATTCCTACTTGATTTAATTGGATCATGGGTGTTTTCTGGGGCTCTTCTGGTTTTAAGGAGTTCTTGTTATCAAGAGAGTGGAACTTGATAAAACACCTTTAGGTTCCTCCCTCTTACTTTCTGGCTAGGATAACTGTACCTGGTTAGCAAGTGCTATTCCTGAGTTCACCAGGGGCTAGGGGAGCAGAAGGACCTGAAACAAACATGGGTTGTATGTAATGGCTGAGTATATTCGTGGATGTAACTCAATTTCTCTGTTATTCATTTTGAAACAGAAAGGTCCAAACTGCCTGTGAGCATTAAAGATCTCTTGCACTTTTTATGAGATTATAAATTTTAATTTTAACTTCCTGGCTGACATCCAAAGTGTGTAATTACGTTGTGTCAACATATACTCCCTTTGCAGTTTCAATTATTTGAAGAATAATGGGCAAAATAAATGTATGTACACAGGAGACTGAGTTAAGGTTATATATCCAGCTGTAAATGACATTTCTGACTCGAAGTGATTAACTCTCCATTGTTGAATTCATTTTTAAAGGAGTGTACATGTTAATAATGAAGAGGAAAGGAGTCTATAAAAAAGACTTGATGTGGAGTGAAAGGACAAAGAAAGCATACCAAGAAGAAAAGACACTGTATTAACAGACTGTATTAACCCAATTATTTGCTCTATGTAAAAAGTAGGAATAATCTCCTATGTACTGAAAATTTAAAAAATTCTCTGGTTTCCCTAAGCAAATTAGAGGAGTGTATGGGTTAGTCAAGTGAATGTTGCTCTCTACCAACAGATGACAGGTTTGTGGGACCACGGTAGAAACAAAGATGAAACAAAGAAATAAAGACTTTGTGAGCTGTGTTGTTTGTTCACAGAAACAGTACTCATTCTTAACAAACCCTGATGGAAAGGTGAGAAGCCATTTGAATGTCTGTGATATGAGCAAAGGACTTGGGCAGAACATGGAAAATTAGGGGAAGAAGGCAGAAGTCTGAACAGCATAAAGCAAATACAGACTTAACTGTGATTCCAAAGTACATTGCTTCAGGAAAGCAGGGGTGGTGGGGATAGCTGTGCTTTGCTTCAAGTGAGCTTCCAAGAGGAAGTTTTTAGCATGTCTGATGTGGCCATACTGCATATATCTACCATGTTAGAGGACAGCATAGAAACCCCTTTTCCAGCTCCTGCTACTTTGATGTGCTCTTTGCCCAGCTGGAATATGACTGATATTCCCTGGATAGAAACTGCAGTTGCCCCTTGACATTACATATACAAACAAGAAGCAGCAGTAACCTCATTCTCCCTGCTCTCCTCCCTGCATTCCTGCTGTTTACCTGTGCACAAGCCAAGATATTGGAGTGCCCATAATTAGACTCATGGAAAGTAGTTGATAGCAGCATTTTCATTAGAGCTACTTGATTAGGAGATAGATTGAGAACATAAATCAAAAACTTGGGCCAGCAACTGGTTGTTTCATCTAAGCAGATGTAGAGCACTGCAGATAAAAACCATGTCTTGGAACACATTTGCAGAGAACATAGAAAATGTTTATTTTTTTCTACTGCACATTTTAATTAGGACCTGGACCTTTAAATATAGGTATGGAATGGAGAAATAGGAGCACAGCATGCAGCAAAACATGTCTTGGAATAGCATGAAAATGACAGCTAAAATGAGAGGAATATAAAGAAGAATGAAGAGAAAGCAGAAGGGAAATTGGAAATATTCAAAGACAATATTGTCAGCAGTGAGGTCAACAATGCCATCTAGCAATATGTGGGGAGGTGAAAGCAGGTCACTGAGTGAGGGATAGCATAAACTGATCCAGGGTACAAGAGAGCCATCTAGCATGTGGCATGAGCAGCTCAGGAGACAGAGGAGGACAGAAAATAAAAGAAATGGGACCTCACTTGGTGAATTCAAAGAAAACAGAAAAACACTTGTTGTTTCATTTAGTTTAACCTCACTGTAGGAAGCTCCAGTTCCCTCATTTTACTTTTGAAAAATAGAAAAGTCCTCTGGATTCAAATATATAATATAAACAGTTCGGGGAAAGTCGCTGAAAAATGAGGAAAATAATTCACATCAAGGAAATAAAAGCCTCAGTCCCAGTCTATTTGTTAAGCACCATTTGTAGTTAGGTAACAAACAGATCTTGCTGTAGGATTCACAAAGAATGCATGCATAATTCTGCTGGCAAGGGTCTGCCCAGCCTCCTGATCCCTGACCATGTATTTCTCATGAACATGAGTACAGATGTTTATTAAAGGTAGCCTAATATGATCAGAGGTGATCTATTAAGCAGCATGTTTACCATGTTATAAGTAAAGCAATCACAGAATTTCTTATTTGTTTTCCTGCACATGTGAAATAAGAATTAAAGAATATTACTTGATAGAAAATCAAATACTATGTCCTTTGGAAGCTGTCAGATAAGCAAAAAAGAAAGAAAATTTTCAAAAGCTCTTAGTAAATTAAAATGCCTTGATAGTAACACATGTTGCCATGTCTATGATGTAATACCCAAGAATGTAAATTTTTTGTCACCATAAAACACATGGTAAAATGTCAAAGCAAACAAATCTCTATTATTTTAAAAAGAGCTCTCCCTATAAATATTGAGCAATACAGTAGGACAGTCTATGAATATTTTCAGCATTTTTTTTTCTTTCTGGCACCTTTAACTGGGTGAGTGATTACATTAATTTATTTTTCTTACCTTTTAGGAAAGATTGGAATTCTCTGCCCTTATCTTCATTGATTTTGCCTTCCAGAGAAGAAAGAATCCTGTTCACATCATTCATTGCAGCAGAAATGCTGTCAACCTTCTTCTGTAGAAAAGTCAGTTTCATCTCCTGGCTGCTAATCTTCTCACTCATTTTTTGTGGCAGTGCTAGGTTGGAGAACAAAATAATAAGAAGAAAAGAGTAGTATTAAAACACTGGGGTGTGGAGGGAGGAAAGTATAATTGACTTGAGAGACAATAGGTGGAAATGGGGTAAAAGTTTCAAAATTTTTAGTCTTGAATGAATCATCTTGATTTTTGTTATGTATCATGTATTAGCAACATTCAGCAGCACAGCAGTAACTAACACTGATGCATCTCTATCCATTATTAAACATGTCTAATTCCACAAGAGTATGTTGAGTGGTTAGCATATTTAATCAGCAAAAAGCCATTCTTCCTCCACACAGCACCCTACAGGGTATTCAGTTAACTCTCACTTGGTCCATCCCCTTTATCACAATCACAAAGGCATTGCCTTTTACTTATATTTATAACATAATTTCACGCATTTGCAAAGCTTGTGTCTGAAGGAATGATTTTTTCAGTGTTAGGGTCAAAATAATGTCTTGTTCAACACATCAACAAGGCAAAAAAAAAAAAAACAGCTAATAGATAAATGACTTCGGAATGATCATTATGCTGTCATTAAGAAAAGATGCTCAGCCTGTGAAGTCATGTATTTTATATTTTATGTCCCTTAAGTAATATATCTTCTGTAGCTTTACATTATGGTGTCAGTGTCTATTCCCATGGCACTAAACAGTGTTAATCAGAAATCATGTAGAAGCACAGGGGCATGTAGACTACAAAAAACAAAACAAAACACAGGTTATACGTAAACGGGAGTGTTCTTCTGAGTAGACTTCCATTCTTCAAAATTCTAGCATGTAAAAAACCCCAAACTATCATATCTAACTCAATACTGGTTGGGAAAATCCAGAAAATTCACTAAGTGAAACCAGTCAGCCCAGATGAAGCATGCCAGCATCCATGAGAACACCCTCCTGTAGAGGCACATTGGTTACAAAATTCATAACTGCTGGAGCCTGATGAATAAGGCTGGCTGGTTTAGGTGATGTTGGCAGCATCTCTAGCTCTTTACTTTGCCCATGGTGTCTACTTAGACAGACACGAAGTTGCTTTTATAACTCAGCCACCTAGATCAGAGTCAGCTAACTCCCCCCAAGGGCACTGTGAAGAAAAGCCATTGATGGATTGCCTTTTCTGAATACTCTTCATCATAATTTTATGCTGTGACAGACAGACAGGTCTGGATACTTCTGCTCCTGGATGAATTTTTACAATGAGAAAGTGATTTGAATTCATTATTGGCTCCTGCATAATCACCCAAACTGATCACTAACTCGCAGGGTGAAATGCTTTCTTTGGGTTTTTTTGCTGAAGGGGGAAAACAAGCTGCATAGATGAATCTGAAAGTGAGTTTTGAAAGTGGCTGCATAGTAGGAGCTGGAAATGTAGTCTGGGAGTCTGGCTTGTAGATGCTGGCATCTGCTGATAGAACAACAGACCAGGGCAGACAGTCCTGGCCTCAGGTCACGTTTGCAGGGTTTACAGCCAGAATCTAAACTGACCCCATTTAATTTAAAAATAACTGAAAAGTAACTAACATGGAGCTCTGAGATTCCAGTTTCAGAGTTATTTTTCAGAGCAGAATTCCTACCAAGTGGCACATTTTAATGCTCTATTGATCAAGTTCACTTTTCCACGAGTCCTATCTGCTTTACTAGACAACATCCTCCTCCCTCCAGCACTGGGAAACTTGGTTGCTCACACAGTGTCACCAAGAGGCAACAGCCTTCTCCTAACTTGCATTTCAAAATATCTTTCTACATTCCCATGCCAGATTCAGTCTTCCCCTCTCTCACTAATGCTTTCTAGTTTTTCTTTCTGTCTACTATGACTTAAAGAGCAACATATGCAGACATGACCATATGCGTGTGTGCTGTCTCAATAAAAACCTGTAGCAGCCTGAATGCTGACATCTTGTCCTCACAGCACACATGAACGGTATGTGGACAGCAGAACACACATGAACAGCACCAGAACAGTATCTTGACCATGGGAACACACAGACCTTGAGAACATAACTTGCCATATTGTATGTTTTCATAAAATGTTTTTGGATATAAGCCAACTGTGTGACAGTAACACCATAGTGTGTAAGAGCTGATGATTATACAAAAAGCTAGTGTAACATCCATAACTGAAACATAAAGAGACTCAAAAGAAAAGGAAAGTAGCAAGGAAGGTCAAGGAACATGCTTCTTTTACACTGTCTTAAACATCTTATCCATCTGCTAGCTCCTCACAACATAAACTACAAGCTCACTTGACAGCATGTAAATAACACTGCCAAAATGCTTGCATATAACTTACCACCCAATATTTACCTGATAAGTGATGTCTCACTCAGTGCTGAGGAGTATATCACAAGCAGAGAATAGTTTTTTCAAACCACTATCTTATTGAAGCATGTTTCACATACTTCTTCTATTGTTATTAAACATGATGCACTCCTGTTGGCAATTCTCTAGGTACTCAGACTTCCTGAATAACTGCATCAGCAGCATCTCTGTACCATCTAAGGCATATGCACTCTCAGGTGGTACAGGCTGGAGTATGGTAAAGTCTACTTGAATACCTCTAAATCATGGATACTTTTCATGTTTCTTCATAGTAAATACTTAATATTTGAGTTCATGGTTAATGGGAATGATCTACTGAGCCATGATTGGTTTTACTTCCCATTTAAGTGAGTGTATAAACACTTACAAAGACAAACTATGCTTACAAAACAACTATGAAATTGCTTTTCTGTAACATTTGCGCTGGTAAACTTTAAATCATACAGATGGTAATGGACAATAAGTATAAAGGGAAGTAAGTACACCCAACAATTCTAGAGACTAAAAGATGGAGAAGCTTCTCACACAGCAGTTACCTAATGTAACTTCTCAATGTAGATCACTGTTTGAATAAAAGCATTATACTTCCTCACTTGTCCTTACAATACCAAGGGGTCTGTACATAACCTTGCAAGAAATCACTGACATTATTGTCCAAAACCTTACAGTCCAGATAGGTTGCAGCAAACAAAGTAGTGAGCAAACAAATAGTGAAATAAGAAACAGTCTCAACCATCTGTGGTATAAAGCTGTAAAGTGTTCCTGTTTTGCTTAGCTATAGGATCATCATAGATGGAGTAGCTTAAAACACAACTGACTTGCCCTTGTTAAAGTTTGAAGTATCATTGTGTCAACTTTGAATAAAGCAGCAATTTTCTAAGGAGATACCTAATAATAATAATCTATTCAGATAGTAGAATTAGTACATTTTCTTTTATGATGAATGCTTGTCTAATATTACTCTAGATTTTGGGTTAGGGTTTTTGGTAGTGTTTGCTTTCTTTCTTTTTTTTTCTTTTCTTCTGTAAATTCATCTGTTTCACTCAGTAATATAATAGTTTGAATAGTTTTATGCAGAATTACTTTCCTGATTTTAGCTTAGTTGCAAGACACTCTACAAATGCTAAGATACTGGTATCTTTACATTCAGTTTCTTCTCCTTATTTTTATCAGAGAAGTGTACCACTGAGCATGGCTGCCAGGAACTCCAATGGTTCATTCAGGTCCCTTCAGCAGACAGCAATTTTTCTCTAGTTGTTTTTGGAGTGATTTTAGTGAGTCCCATGTTCAGTGACTGGGATAGAGGGGACAGTAATTGTAACAGCTGACCTGGCCCACTGGGGTCCTGAGGAGCTCTTGGTGTCCTCTCACTGACAGTTCTGCTGCTTTCAGCCTGGTTGCTGTGTATAATTGATTGTTGCTCTGGAGCTTAAAGAGGGAGAAAAAGGAAAGGATGTGAGTGAAACTCAGTACATGACAAGCAGGGTTCCACAACAATTGCCTTCTCTCTCTATTTTATACCAACCTTACCAAAGCTTAATCATCTGCAGTGATTCTTATCATCTGCTTAGTCCATCTACAACACAGTTTGGGATCACACTGATGAAGGCAGTGGATTACTTAATAAACTGCTTCCTGAGATAGGCAGGGGTTGCTGTTAATACCAAAATGTCAAAACTTGCCCTGTAGTGAAAGGAATTTTGAAATCTCTGGGGCTAAAAATTCTAGAGGAATATTTTATATCAATATAAAATAGCAGCACAAAGACAATATAGAGATTTTCAGGTGTACAATTAATTTTCTTTAATATATGGGTATGTTCAAATTTATTTGGATTTTTTTGACAGATTACACTAATCTCCAACCATGGCAATTTTCCCACTAAAGGCAAAGGTGATATTACATTGTTGCAGCACCTAAAAATAGAAACCATTTCAAAACATAATACATTTCCAAATTCAAAAAAATATCATCTGAGTTTTGCAATTGATACATACATTTAAAAACTTCATGAAGGAGAGAACTTTGTAAATATTCTTCTCTGGTCCCAGCAGCTGAGATTTCCTGTACCTATGTTACACATCAGCCCAAAGATCCCAAAACAAGTTGCAAAAAGCTGGACTAACAAAATCAGAATCATTCCTGTTGGGAAAGACCTTTAGGATTATCAAGTCCAACCATAACCTAATTCTACCCATTCCAGTGCTTAAACCATAATCCTAAGCACCACATCTATACGTCTTCAAACCCCTCCAGAGATGGTGATACAACCACCTCTCAGGGCAGCCTGTTCCTGTGTTTTATTACCCTTTCAGTTAAATTTCTCCTAATATGCAAGCTAAATCTCCCCTTGTGCAATTTGGCACCATTTCCTCTTGTCCTGTTGCTCATTACTAGGGAAAGGAGACCAACCTCCAGCTCAATACAACCTCCTTCCAGGTCATGGCAGAGTGGTAAGATCTCCCCTCAGGATCCTTTTCTTGAGACTGAAAAATCCCAGTACCCTCAGACACTCCTTGCAAGAACATAATGTTTTTATTTTGACATTATAGCTGGGGAACCTGAGGCCCAGGAAAGTAAGGTGCTTTCTGATGGAGTAGCTGGGAACTTCCTGACTTCTGTATCCATTTGGTTTAACGGTGTCTCATTCATTGCCTCATCCCTTTTTTTTTTTTTTTTAAATGAAATAAGTTGTTGTAAATGTGCTGTTGTAAATTCATACCAAAGATTCTATGCTTGCTCTGTCCATGAAGCATTTGGAAGCAGACATTGTTCCATCTGGAGCACATCTAAGGAATGGTACTTATGTGATTTCCAGTCTTCAGTAGAGTACAAACAGAATAGCATGGGTATGGTGACATTATTTTCTCATTCAAATATTAAAAACTGCTCTGGCCATAATGTAAGTTTCCAAGGAAACAGAATAAAATGCTGAACAAAGAAATTCCCTATGTTTCATCAGTTCTTGGCAGTATATATGTGGATCACTAGATTACATTTAAGGATGACATAAGGTGTTTGAGGTTCTAAATTAAGCACAGGTAAAGTAACAATTATGACAGAAACTCTAAGGAAACTTAAAGTTTCATAGAATTTATTGAAATTAGCTGATAAGAAATACAGAATTCTCAAATAGTTACAATTCCAGTAGCTTCTGTTATCTTTCTATGGCACAGTTATTGTCAGGAGTTAAATACTTGTATTCAGCTCAATTCATTACATAGGATTTATCAGGTGGTGATGTGATGATATCATTTATGACAAGGGAGTCAGTTACTTGTTTGTGATAAAGACCAGCTGATCCATGCCCTTTTATTCTTTCATTTACTGACCTTCCTATTGTTTTAAATGTATTCACAGCCACAGACATCAGATATTTTCTTTTATACTACCCACCTTGTCTTTCAACCTCCCTATTAAATCAACTTCCCCACTCATACTTTCACATTGTGGAATAGTCAAACCCTAACAGTTTTATTCACTCTCAGAGTTTCAAGTATGTATATTTATTGCCCTGTAGTTGATTTACCAGTGCTTTAAAGATAACTTTCAGATAACTTCATCCCTGTAAGACCCAGGACATAGATCTCACCAGACTGCATCAAACCAGTAGTGGAGCAAGCCAATAGCATTAGACTACTTCTAAAGCCAGAAAGGACCAGAGTCAGCAATGCACATACAAAAAAAAAAAAACAAAAAACACCTCAGAGCAAACAACCTTGTGTTGTTCAGTTATTACATTTCATCACTGAATAGGAAAAGTATTTCTCTGGCATTAGACATCCAGAGTTTTCATTTGTGAAACAAATTCAGAAGAGTCACTGGCAAAATAGCTTCTCCTATATCATTCTCCCCATGAGGTTCAGTCCTTTTAGAAGGGAACAGCTCTGACACATCATGGGGTGATTAGGTCTTACATGCTGCTTGGTTCCACAGCTAAGATTCCTGCTTCTAGATGTAGATGTGATGGGAGCACCAGACCAAAACTCTAGTACATATACTCCTTAGGTTAGAAATAGCCAATAAATGACTCACACTTGAGACCTCTTAAAAATTGCATATGCTATGCTCAATTTAAGCTAAAAAGATAAAATGTGAAATAAAAATCAGGTTTCTAGATCCATCTTATAGGTTTTATTCTCAGCAGGAAAGCAACATTAACTAACAAAACCCCCACAAATAAACAAATAAAACAAAAAAACCTCCAAAACCCAAAACCAAATAAAACAAGAAAATCCAAACAAACAAACAAAAAAACCCCAATAGCATTTCAAAATGCTGAGCAATTAAAGTATTTCAGCTCCTGAACAAACTTCAGGGTTCTCAGGATTTCTGTGTATCAGGTAACACACATAGGAATCCAATATTAGGCTCTTATCATTGACTATATTGCATAGATGTGTAATTTATTGTCCCACGTATTTTTAAACACAGTGTGCAAAATGATTTCAGGCAATATTAAAAATATAGAAATTGGATCTTTTTGTCGTGATATATTTTTGATGAAGCAAAAGTGGCTGAAGGAGAATCCCTGTGGGGAGTTTGATGTGTTTCGAGGTGAATTGCTACCTTTTGTGTCTGCAGCTCACCCCAGGAAGAGCACAGAGCTCAGTCCCGTGCAGAACATTTTACAGCCATCTGCTGGAGAAACTGCATCGCTACCGTGCGGCTGAATTCAGCACTAACAATGGCTGTGGCATTGCCAGAAACTCTGCCAGCCAGCTGCTTGCTCCAAACCACCACTCCCAGAGCAGGTGAAAACGAATTTATACACATTAAATCGCCTCAGCCTCCTCTTTCCACGGCAAAGTTAAATTCAAACGCAGCCTGATCTGCACTCGAAGAGTGAAATAATTTGTGATGTGTAATACAGTGTCCAGTGACCACATGTGCATAAATGAATTGGGTTTTCTTCCCCTCAGACATAGCTACACACACAGTGTTTTCTCCATTTTAGTTATGTGAAGTTAAAAAATAAAGCTTTGTTAGGTAAAAATGAACTTTGCAGCTCAGAACCTACCAGCTCTCTAGTTTTAGCAGTTTTGCTCCCACTTAAGCATTTGCTATTCTCAAATTGAAATAATTGTTACAGGTATTTTGTTTTGGTTTGGTTTGGTTTTTGTTGGATTGCACATATTGTGATGTGTCATGAGACCTTTAAGAAGTCTTAAGATGTGTCATGACCTTTAAGAAATTATATGTACACTTCTCCCTTCTTAAAATGTTTCTCATAAAATTGGTAAAAATTCTCATAAAATTCTCATATAAAATTCTCATAGCCCATGGTGGACTATGATCCACGTCTTGCCCAATTTGTTCACATGTTGCTACACAGGGAATAAAGTTAGAAATAGTGATCTGAACAGACCTGTTTCCAGAGGCCCTTCTGTCTCACTCAATGATACCTTGAGACTCATCTATAACAAAGCAGTTACACTGAGGCTGCCAAATGTGGGTTACAGATATCTGGTAGTAACCATCAAATGGTGACAAGTGCTTCCTCCTGCCTAGACTATTAGACTGAAATACTTAGGTATGATTTCAATGTGTTTGAGACAGAAGCTAAACCAGAAGGCATTTGAATTAGCATTTGCCACGAGCAACCCACATCACACCAAGTGTTGCCTTCCTGGGATCTAAAGCATATTGTTAGAATACCCCAGTTCCCTTGGCACAGAAACCCTAAACACCAGTTCCGTCGTTGAGCAGAGAGCCTTGGTGACCCTGGAGAGCTCCAGAAAGAGCTTGTGCTGTCTCTCCCACCACCACTGGAGAAATGGAGTGCCTGAAGACAAGGCTCCTGGGCTCCCAACTGTTCCAGTTCATTAGCTGACAGCCCTTCCTGGGAATTGAATAATGCAGGCAGGGCTCGTGCTGGTGGTCTGCTCCTCATGGGAGGCAGGATTGCAGAAGCAGGGAAGAGCAGGCTTTCTGACATAACACCTCTCATCCCAATCTCTTTTAAACACTTCTACAAGCATTAATTAATTAAATATCCCAGTGCCCCTGTGAGATAAGTGTCATCTCAATTTTCTAGATGGGTAAACTTGGGTATGCAGATTATAACTGGCTTCCTCCAGTTATTCAGCAAGCCAGAAGGGGCTTGAAAATAGAACCCAGGAGATGTAATTTCAAGCCCGCTCCTGCAACACTTGACAACATATTCCTTTGTTCTTATTTTTATACAGATGCCACTACAAATTGAGTTATACAGCTTTTTTTCTGGTCAATACTTTCCTGTTGTTTTGATGCCATTTCTATTTTGTCAACAGGAGCCCCCTCCTTCAACAAGCATTTTTAAATCTGTTTGTGCTAATGTTAGCATGTTTTAAAAGAAAACCTTTAAAACACCTGGTCCATGCTCACTGGACAGCCTTGCCGACTGTGTCCCATGTTAATATCTGACTCCACGCTCAGCTGCACAGAAGAGAATTCTGTGCCTGCTGAGGAACTGGCTCTTCAGCATTGAAATTTCCCTATGTGAATAACAGTGATTTCTCCTCATTCCTCTACATTAATTTTTAATCACAGCCTCTACTTTACCACTGCTGATTGAATTCCCTACCACATCTAATGGCTTTTCTTGTAATATTCATTCATTTAAAATATGCATGCTGATGCCCTATCTTATTTTTCAAGAGCTGCTTGTTTAATGCCAGCAGCAAAGAAATAGCTATTACACAGATGTTAAACTACAGTACATTGCCATATGTTTGATCACCAGGGCAGAGGTAAAACACTCTATTCTGTTAAAAAAGGACACAATTATACAGGGATCACATGTAATACCTAGTAAAATTCAGTCACTGTTTAAATTAACAACAGTCCTACTCAATCCAGAGGGAAACAAAGTTGATACATAATTTTATCATGTCTAAAATGTATTCTTCGAGCCTGAAACTGAAAGCCAAAAGAGTCACAGTGCTGTAGATGAATTTTACAGCAGGTATTCAACTGAGGACCTGGATTTAATATCCCTAGCACTGCAATACTCAATAGCTACAAGGTCAAAAGCAGAGACACACTGAATGCAAACTTCATATTTTGGCAAAATGGAATAAGGCTGGGCATTTTATGAGTCTTATTTAGAATGGAAGGGAGGAAATGACATTCTGCTTAGTTGCTCTAGAAATTCACATGCAGGAAAGAGTCAACAACCCAAACCATTTTAGTTTACTGTGCATTTCTTCTGGTTTTAAATTGACAGGAAGGGCTGCATTGATTTTTGCCAGAATCATTTGCCTGCAAATCAGATTACATGCTTTTCTTTTGTTAATGTGAGTAGTTCCAAATTCTTACATCTCTCCTCACCTTTGGCTTGGCAGTTTTGCCCACTGTACCCAGGGCAGCATTTCCACTCCAGTGATGTTACTATTTTGTGTTTGATTCTGTAGGCTTGGTGTGTTGCTGTCTGGGACCTGAAAAATAAGAACATTTCAGTCATCTTAGGTGACAAAATGGGGGTTGTGGGCTACCTGTATAACTACATTGTTTTATCTGATGTGTCAAATGAATCCTTTCATTAACTGCTTGAAAGGGAAAGGGAACCCAAGCTAGGTTTTGGTGTTTCAGTAGCAATCACAATCTAATACTGCAGCCTTCAGATCATCTGCATGGATTTAAGAAGAACCTGATGTCTATTTAGTGCTGTCAGACTTCCCTAAATATCTTATTCAGTAGTCAAATACTGCTAACTTTTATGGAAGATATTATAATCAGTACCAGTACTTAACTGGAAAGAAACAAAAATATGATTGTGAAATACTGTTTTCTTTGAAATCAGTGAAAAAAAGTGTTCACAAGGAATTTATACCATATCAGGTCACATTTATTGCAAACTGGAAGCCTTCCATTGTGATTATTTTGAACAAGATTCTGCAAACATTATCCAGTAAAGCATGAAAATTCCCACTCTGGAAGTCACTGTAAGGAGGGTATGGTTCTTGTGATGCCTCAGTTACTACAATAGTAACTGCAGAAGCACCCACAATTTTATTTATGTGTTCCAACACATACTGCATGTCCTGGCTACCTCATCACTCCTTCTGGCATCTTAGCTACAAAGAAGTCAGTTTAGAATAAATGCAGTGCAGCAGGGCATTAAAAAACAAACTACCTTTGGCAAGTCCTGCTGTCTCTTTCAGTATCTTAAATATAAAATTTGAATAAAAAGTATATCACACAGTTCTGCTAGTTGCTAAGCACTAACAGAAAGAACACCCCAAATCTCAGAAAATACAGTGAGAAAAGAGTTACAGATCTGTTTTGGACATACAGTCCTTGTCTGTATCATTCAAAAAAGGGGAAAAAACCTGAACTCTGTCAGAACAAAAAATATCCTCCCAATAAATTAAAAAATGACACCTTGTTTCACACTGCAGTTCATCTTATAACCCCTTCAGAGGGGATGTAATACTATATATATTAAAATTCACAGGAGCTAGCAAGAGCTTTGCATGTGTTCCAGACCAGCTTTGCCTCTGAGAAAAGGCTTTTTCAGCAGCAAGAATTCCACAAAGATTAATGTGAGCTGAAATCAAGAATGTTCCCAGTTATTTTGCTGTATGGATGGTCTCACTTAATGATAAAACCACCTCATTCTGCATTAGCATAATCCATTCCTGAAAGCACTCATAAGAATGAAGTGTCCATGAAGGGATTTTATCAGGAACAGCTATTTCAAAAATAATTCTCTGTATAGACAAGCTTCAGAAATCTATATATACAGTAGAGACATATTTACAGGACAAGGAAGTAATTAAAAAAAATAAAAGAATCAGAGTTATGGTGAATATTTTGGATTAAATTAGAAAAATAAATAAATAGATTAATAAGGCTAAAATTGCAACATTTCAACCATAGGGTCCCTTCCACAGTTTTGCAATACAATCCACTATATTTTATATTTCAGTCACCAAGAAAATCTATATTCTGTTTCACCTCAAACATTGAGCATGTTCTTCCATACCACCTAGAGGACAACTCTCAGAATAGCTACACTGACTTATAAGAGGCTTTTGAAATTTTCCAAAGTAACAACATTACTCTGTTTTGTTGGGGCAGTTTCAGTTTGCCTTTTTCCATGAATAAAAACCAAATTTCATTTATTACTGTAACCTAATGCTTGGAGAAATACAGTGAGGCACCCAAAGCATAAAAGAGACTCTGAATATATTTAACAGAGTCGTTATTTACAAGTTGCACCCAGGCCAGTTACTTTTCTAGGTTTGCTGATTGACCAAGGCTGTGAGAGAAATAAGCTCTCAGCAAAGAGATAATAATAACAAAAAAATAAATTAAAAATAATAAAAAAAAAAATAAAAAACAACAAACACTGTTGCCTCTCTCTTGCCTCTTTGTTAGAGCCTTTTGCTC
The DNA here is from genome assembly GCF_003957555.1 of Calypte anna. NCBI lineage: Eukaryota > Metazoa > Chordata > Aves > Apodiformes > Trochilidae > Calypte > Calypte anna. The sequence continues at coordinate 35,931,323 of NC_044248.1, read as the reverse complement.
TAACAAAGCATAAGCTTGAAAAACTGAGCAGAAAGGATTTTCTTCTCCACATGTGCTTTACATCTTTGTACATGTGTATCTTTCCTTGCAGTACTCCAGGAGAGAAGAGCAGGCAGTCAGCTTACTTAAAGACTTAGAACTGATCAAAGTGCTAAAGGGAAGGCATGCCAGGTCATGAGCTTTTACACTTGCTTTAGAAACATACTAAGCTGAGACCTGGAAACATGCTAATCTGTTCCCTCCTGTTTTCATTTCTCAAGTCATGTTTGCATTAATTGATGCAGCTGGTGATAACTAAAGTACTTGCAAATACTCTTTCTTCCTGTTTTTACTCACCTCTGAGCACAGGATCCAATATGCCAAGTGCAAGGCTTTGCTCTGCCTGATGAGAAGGTTTCCAGGTTGTCCACTACCACTACAGGTAAGAGTCTGGTATGGACATAAGCACACCAATTCCTGCAACAGAGAGAAGGTAAACATAAGAAAAAATACAAATAACCTTTTCCACAATATGATGAGATATAATACTTAAAAGGCAAAGATTAAACCCAGAACTTAGGGGTAGGACAAAGTTATGAAAATTAAGTTTGGTTTCTCTCAGACTGCCAGCATAGTCTTGAACAATTACTTGGTCTTTGTGCTTCAGCTACACATTAACAATAAAAACAGACAATAATTTCTCAATCTCTACACATATTTATATTGCAAATTTAAATTTCATTTCATTCCAAGTTTATGGAGCACCAAGTACAAAGAAACTCTCCCAGACTGCAGTAATGACAGGGTGTAAAATACACCTGTATTTCACATTATAGATGCTGTTCATCCAGAAATCAAAGGATTGTTTGCTAAGGTTTTAACTACCCATATCTTTGACTTTATGGGCAGAGTTTTCTACCCACCCTCTCTTTCCACAGCAATGGTGTGAGTACAAATAGACCAGGTTTTGCAGCGCACTTTGGGGTCAAAGCCACACACAGCAATAATGCACCAGAGATCTGCATTGCCTGTGCCACTGCCTGCCCACCCAGAGAAGGAAATCACACACAAAATTATCAACCTCTTGATCAACACAGTACAGAATGTAGGAGCCAAAGAGTGCAAGGGTAGGTTTGGTTTTTAAAAAAGGGTTCTGAGGAGGCTGCAAGAAACCACAGATTGTTAAATCAGATTTTGAAACCAGGCTACTTAGTAAAAGATACAGCAGATTATAGAATTAAGTAGAAATTATAAATTGAATTGGGGCAGATTATAATCTGCTTGGGGCAGATTTGTACAGGGAAATCATGGCTCAGAAATCTATTGGCATTTTAATAAGAAACAGTAGATTAAGGGATGATTTTCAGAGGCTTTGGGGCAAGGTTGCTCACCAAAAGGGGGGGAAAAGACTGCCACATAGTAGGAGGACAGATCCTGTTATAGATTAATAAGGTATTAGATCAGGTGAAAAACTAGTCAGCTTTTTCAAGAAACATTTAACCAGCAGAATCTCACATGAATCTGTAATAGCCATTATATACATTAATGAAGGGGAAAGTAAATGAATAGACAGTAAATGACAGACTTACACAAAGCTAAACAAAATAATTTTGTGTAGCAAAGCTGAAGCTGACCGTGAAGAATTACAGACACCTCATGATACTGGATTTTCCAAGCAATTAAGTGTCTTTTAATGAAGAGTCAGAATTACAACAGATAAAGACTTCCTTACACAGGCAGCATGACTACCTGAATTTACCATCAGGAAAGAGATCCTGGAGTCACTGTGAATAGTTCTGTGAATATGCCAATACAGTACTGGGAATTAACTGAACTGGTGAAGCAAATACATGGGATTAATAGGGAAAGACTGGAGAACAAACAGAAATCACCACTGTTTCTGTACATCGACTCCTTGTTGCTGTATGAATGCAGTTAGCCCACAGTTTGAACACAGTGTTGAGGTTAGTTCCTACATCCTAAAGAGAGGTGAAAAAAAAAAAGATACAGAGTATTGAAGAGCAGGAGGGATGGGAAGTTATGGGCCTCATTATTGGGTTGGTCTTGTTATGACAAGGAGGCATCAAAATGAAACAGGTTTAAACTTAAAGAAGAGCAGGAAAAAAACCCAAAGAAGGCATTGGGGCAGTGTTTCCAGAACTACACTGTGCCAGATTTGGGAATTTAGGAAGACAAAAGGATTTTTAAAAGCAGATAATAATATAATGAAAGAATTTGCCATTAGGGTATTGTTGCTTCTGTTTTGGTTCTTTTAAAACATAAAATTGTATCTATGTATCTACAGGAACTTCCCCAGGTGCAGATAGGAAGGCATCCTGAAGAAGGTTTTATTGCATTTCTGTAGGTGGTACTGTTTTTTCTAGTACAGATATTTTTTCCCCCTTTTAGTATAACCTTTTCCAGGGTTATACATTATTCCCTTACACATGCTGACACAAATTTCATTTTTGACTTTGCAAGTTAGTGATAAGATGTTGTTTCAGTTGTAGTGCTGGTGAATTTACAAGTGCTTCCATACCACCATGCATGTATAAGAACTTCAGGCTCATCTTCCTGGGTCAAGTTTTGTGGCTTACCTTTGCCTCCAGTTGTAGTAGTTCTGTTAGAGCTTCATAATTCAGTAAGGAAATATGTATTTACATTCCTCAGATGTCCCTGAAACCAGTATCTAGCTATGGGCTTCTTACAGTGGAAATCAAAATACAATGAAGACCAGATTAGTTCCATTTACTTAACTGGCATTAGTACAGATTTATACAGCTTCAAACAAGAACAGCTGCAAAACCCACAAAATAGCATCAGTGTCTGTCCTTCAGTGATTGCTTTTGTCTGCTGAGATCCTGCCAGTGCACTTGCATTAAATTCAGAAGGGCTTCACTTGGAAAAGGATTCCTGAAAAAACAGCAGGATAAGCTAGGAAGTAAGATGCTAAGTAAGGCCAAGAGACTGAACCTCTCAGTATTTCTGCTGTCAGTATCAATGAGTTGTTCCCTCACACCACATATATTGTTTAATTGATGAATAATGTGTTTCTTATAAAATGGGTTTTAATTGAGTCTCTTTGATCTGATTTTCCTCACTCTCTGGTTCCTTGAGAGTTTTCATTATGATAATATTTCTTTCTAATTGGGCATTAAAAGGATGTGCATTTGTTTGATGCTTCCTTTATGTTATGTTTCCCCTAGCTATAGTGCTTTGTGCGTATAAATTAGAGATTCCACAAATAAATATTTGCTAAAAATTAAACACAGTTCTCAGGCATAAGCTGAAGGATTAGGTACTCTTCTCACTACCCCTGTGGAAGTCAGCAGCAACTCTATACAAGTCTGAGACAGATAAAATTGACAAAATCAAAAGGAGACTTGAGTCTTTAGACTCCCAGAGGGACCATGAAGTTACCTGTAACACCCCTCTGGCTGGGGCATACGAGTTCCTAACAGCCTGCTGCATCAGACAGAGACTATCAGTAGTAACTAAATAACAATATTTGCAGTTAAACATTGCTAACAGCCAAAGGGAGCTTGTAGCTCCATCCTTACCCTGCAGCAACCAGGAAAAATATGCATCCCCTCCTGCCAAGAGGTCAGTAGGAGCAGGACACAGCAGAGCACTCAGAGAGCTTTCCTTGCTCAGCATCAGGAACCAGATACGTCTGGGCTTCTCCCTAACAGAAGCTGGGTAACAACTCATGATTATTGGAAACAAGCACCTTTATGAGGGAGCTGAATGGAGCTTAAATGGAGCTCCTGGTCTAGGAGTGTGGGTGGAGGTATCAGGTGAGGTTGTTTAGGACCATCAAGGGTTATTAAGATGCTCAGGGCACTACCCCTGCACTCTTTTCTCACGACTGGCATTAAGGTGTCTTCCATTTCCCAGCTGCAGTGAAGGTTCTGCATACCCATACTTGGTACTTAAAATGTGATTTTTCTCTGAAGCCCAGCACAGACAATATAAAAAAGAAAAATCACTCAGTGTATGAATGGGATACTGAATAGGGATACTAAATATTTTTTAACAGACATGGAAAGTGATCCTGGGCCAGACTGATAGTCTTCTCTTCAGGAGCGATAAGTATGCTGATTTGCTTATGATCTAAATTCAGTATAGAGAATGTAAACAACTCGATTCCTGAATAACTCCCAGCAATTAACTGATGGCATATAATCATTATCAGAAGATATATGAAGTGATAACAACACCTCAGTCAGTCATGCAGCTCCACACCTCTTTTAATGTTGTACATTAGCTGCCTGGAAAATGAGGAACTGAGAGCTAACATAGAATCATCCTGGCTGGAAAAGACCTTCAAGATCATTGAGTCCAACCATAATCTTATTCTACAGAACATTAATATAACTCTACCACACCTTGGGCAGCTGGGTGTTAAGGCTCTACCACACCTCTACAAATTGAGAACACAGATTTTAAAATAAATAAATAAATAAAATAATAAAAAAAAAAAGATTTTAAAAAATTTTAAAATGAGTCAGTGGTGAGGTTAAGGCTTGAGTTGGTGGTTCCCCAGCCTGTGCCACACCTTTGCATGCTAGCCAACAGCTCACCAGAGAAAGGGATAAAGCAGAAGACAAACAGATATGTTTGTCAGTGATGATATTTTTTGGAGTGTGTAGCTGGGGTATAATTTCTGGTAGCTGAGTTCCTTTTTACATCTGAGAAATTTGATTGATGAAAAGATGAAACAATGAAAGCAGGCTTTAAAAATGGCTGTAAAATACATGTAAACCCTGGAATGCATTGAGTTCAGTTAAAAAAAAAATAAAAATCTACTTTTTAAAATTCCTAATGTAAATCCACTAATTATTCTATTGAGGGTGGGTAACTTCAAGGTAACAGCTACAAGAACTCACCCATTTGGTGATGCCCTCCAGAGGATAAAATGATACAATACATCTCAAATGTACCAGTTAAGGACTGCTCTTGGTTCTCAAAGATAGTCTGAAGTCAGTCTCTGTTCTCTACCATAAATTTAACTGAACTCAAGCAGATTGTTTCTATTTAAAATATTTAACTCATTCTTAAGCTACATGCATGCAATGTCTGAAGCTGTGGTTCTCACATGGCCCAGCAATCTTTGATCAGGCTAAATTGGAGGAAATATTCACAGCAAAAGAGCCCCTGGTGTGACTCGTAATTAGGTTTATGCTACCAATGAAATAAGCTCATTAAGAGATGTTAAGAATGTAAATATAATTTTGAAATCAAATTGTCTGAAAAAATGTAGATTTGGAAATAGAAGATGAAGCATGGCAGAAGAGCTGTGACAGGCTGTGTTAATGCAAAGGCAGAACAGAAGGCAACTGATTTGCATAACAGGACTTTAAACCTGAAAATCCTCTCCACCCTCCATGGAATAATACATTCCAAATCAACCACACAGGCTTCTAACATGCAGATTTTGTTGAGAGCTGCATTGAGCTTGATTTCAATCAGGAAAGCTGTATTTAAAAACAAAACAAAATCCTTGCAACATACAACAGGAATCCAGCCTAGACAGAGCACAGTAAGTCCCCTATTGGCATAAAGCCCATGTGACAGATTTCATCCTCCTCTTGCATATATCTGCCAGGAAAACTCACTGGCAGCAAGGTGTGGGAGAGGATCTCCAAGTCCTCAGGCCTTTGAATCAGCCTCTTTGCTTGTGACATTTGCAGCAGTATTTCCAGCTCTAATCAAAACACTGCTCCCCCAATTCTGTATCAAATGCGGCTTGACCCTACCTGACAAGCAGGGTATTGTACAAAGAGCAGCATTTGTTTATTTTGCAACCAATAGGGATGTCTACACTGCAGCCTTGGCAGGCCTGAGTCCTCTGGGTTTTACAGCCATTGGAAATTCAAAGACCTGAGCAGCTAATGGGCCATGGAGCCTGCCCACACAGTTGCAGCAAAGCACCTACAAGCAGCAGGGAGTTGGTGGGACCCAGACAGTGCCTTTGAGCCTGCCTTCAGCTTTTGGTGTCTGGCATGTGCTGTGCAGTTTATTCAGATCTTGTGTTACTACTCTCTCAGCCTTCTCTTCTGCTTGTACCAAGTCCTGTTTCTTTTTCCAGAGAGAAAACACTCCCATGAAGAATTTTTCATTTCCACCACTGGCACAAAAGTAAAAAGGATGTGGCCTGGAGATAACTGTGAAACAGAAGTAGTTCCTAGGCCTGTAAGCAAAGTCTGTCCAGAATATCCTGTCCCAGGGCAAGAAGCCAGTGCCTTGTCTCTGTAAGTATGCACCAATAATAGATGTTTCCCTCACTTGGGAAAAAGCTTGTTTACCAACACTTGAAACAGATTGCTACAGTGTTTCCCTCTCTTGGTTCGGCTGACTCATTCTAAGTGGCTAACATCATCCTTCATATGACAGTATATATACATATATATATATATATATGGTGTGAGCTTGCAGCTTCAAGAGGATATCATGCCAAGCAAAAAAAACCCAAATTCCTTGTCTCCATAATCAAACTATGCAGCCTCAGGAAGCCTGCCCTGAGAAGCACAGTTAGGAGATGAATAGTAGGCAATGTCACAAGAATACTTAATCATTCCTCTTTTCATAAGCAGCAAATACGGTTTTGTAATTTCCTGTGGAGATTTCAGAAGCTGGACTTGAGCTCATACAATGAAAAATGCCCCAACCTGGCTGAATTCTATGATTCTATGAAGGCGCTGTATGGGCACACGTCCTCACAACCATCCCTTGCTCCCGAGTCAGGAGGCAAAAAGCAGGAGCCCCGACACTCACCACTGCTGCACTGGCATCTCGACAACACTCTCAAAACCCTCGCCTAATGATCTGCAATCAATTAGCAGAGTTTAGGCTCTGCTTTCCCACTTCTGTGGTGGCAGCCCGGGTACCCTTCCTGAGCTGCCCGTCCCCACCGGGAGAAGTGCTGGGGGGCAATCCCTCCCCGTTGACTCCCCTGGGGATGCCAACACCATGTGGCAGGTACCGCCATCTGCCTGCCGAAGCTGGGCTTAGACTCTGACCTCTCAAAACCACACTCAGGAGGGAAGCCATAGAACACCTCTGCCCTGGGGCAGCAACAGAGGGGTGGTGCGAGGTGGTGCGAGGGGGTGTGAGGTGATGTGAGGCAGTGTGAGGTGGTGTGAGGTGGGGAGGGCCAGCATGAGGTGGTGTGAAGCAGTGTGAGGCAGTGTGAAGCAATGTGAGGCAGTGTGGGGCAGTGTGAGGCGGTGTGAAGCAGTGTGAGGCAGTGTGGGGTGGTGTGGGGAGGTGTGAGGCAGTGTGGGGCAGTGTGGGGCGGTGTGAGGCAGTGTGGGGTGGGGAGGTGTGAGGCCGTGTGAGGCGGGGAGGGGCACTGTGAGGCAGTGTGAAGCGGTATGAGGAAGTGTGGGGGGGTGTGAGGTGGTGTGAGGTGGTGTGGGGTGGTGTGAGGCAGTGTGAGATGGTGTGAGGCGGTATGAGGAAATGTGAGGCGGTGTGAGGTGTGGAGGGACGTTGTGGGGTGGTGTGAGGCAGTGTGAAAAATGAGAAGAGAGCCTACCAATCGTGGAAAAAAGGACTAACTACTCAGGAAGAATTTAGGAATATAGTTAGGTTGTGTAGAAAGAAAATTAGAGAGACAAAGGCACAACTTGAACTGAATCTCGCCACCTCTGTGAAGGATAACAAAGTCCTTCTACAGATACATCAGTAGCAAAAGGAGGGGCAGGGAAAACCTCCATTCTCTACTGGACACGGGAAGGAATATAGTTATCAAAGATGAAGAAAAGGCTGAGGTGTTTAACACCTTTGCCTCAGTTTTCAACAGTTAGACAGGTTGTCCTGAGGACAGCTGGCTTCTGGATCTTGTAGAAAGAAACAAGAATCTGAAAAGCCCCCCTGTAATCCAGAAGGAAACAGTGACCTATTGAGCTGCTTGCATCCCCACAAGTCTATGGGACCGGATGGGATCCACCCAAGGGTGATGAGGGAGCTGGCAGAAGAGCTCGCCAAGCCTCTCTATATCTTCTACCAAGAGTCCTGGCTCACTGGGGACATCCCAGATGATTGGAAGTTGGCGAATGTCACGCCAATCCACAAAGGGCCGGAAGGAGGACCCGGGAAACTCCAGGCCCATCAGCCTGACCTCAGTGCCTGGCAGGGTCATGGAACAGATCATCCTCAGTGCAATCACACAGCACCTACAGGATGGGCAAGGGATTAGACCCAGCCAGCACGGGTTTAGGAAGGGCAGGTCCTGTCTGACCAACCTGATCTCCTTTTATGATCAAGTGACCCGACTGGTGGATGAGGGGAAGGCTGTGGATGTGGTCTACCTGGACTTCAGCAAGGCCTTTGACACCGTCTCCCCCAGCATTCTCCTGAAAAAGCTGTCAGCCCGCAGCTTCGACAGGAGCACCCTGTGCTGGGTTAGGAACTGGCTGGAGGGCCGGGCCCAGAGAGTGGTGGTGAATGGGGCTGCATCCAGTTGGCAGCCGGTCACTAGTGGTGTCCCCCAGGGATCAGTATTGGGCCCGGTTCTGTTCAATATCTTTATTGATGATTTAGATGAGGGGATTGAGTCCATCATCAGCAAATTCGCAGACGACACTAAGCTGGGGGGAAGTGTCGATCAGCTGGAAGGCAGGAGGGCTCTGCAGAGGGACCTGGACAGACTGGAGAGTTGGGCTGATTCCAGCAGGATGAGGTTCAACAAGGCCAAGTGCTGGGTCCTGCACTTTGGCCACAACAACCCCATGCAGCGCTACAGGCTGGGCACAGAGTGGCTGAGAGCAGCCAGACAGAAAGGGACCTGGGAGTCTGGATTGACAGGAAGCTGAACATGAGCCAGCAGTGTGCCCAGGTGGCCAAGAAGGCCAATGGGATCCTGGCCTGGATCAGGAACAGCGTGGCCAGCAGGTCCAGGGAAGGGATTCTGCCCCTGTACTCAGTGCTGGTGAGGCCACAGCTTGAGTCCTGTGGCCCCTCAGTTCAGGAAGGATATCGAGGTCCTGGAACAGGTCCAAAGGAGGGCAACTGGGCTGGTGAAGGGACTTGAGCACAGACCCTATGAGGAGAGGCTGAGGGAGCTGGGGCTGTTCAGCCTGGAGAAGAGGAGGCTCAGGGGAGACCTCATCACTCTCTACAACTCCCTGAAAGGAGGTTGGAGCCAGGGGGGGGTTGGTCTCTTTTCCCAGGCAACTCTCAGCAAGACAAGAGGGCACGGTCTCAAGTTGTGCCAGGGCAGGTTTCGGTTGGATATTAGAAAGAATTTCTCTACAGAGAGGGCGATCAGGCATTGGAATGGGCTGCCCAGGGAAGTAGTGGATTCTCCGTCCTTGGAGATATTTAAAAAGAGACTGGATGCGGCACTCAGTGCCATGATCTGGGAACCACAGCGGTAGTGGATCAAGGGTTGGACTTGATGATCTCAGAGGTCCCTTCCAACCCAGCCAATTCTATGATTCTATTCTATGATTCTATGATTCCATGAAGCAGCGTGGGGCGGTGTAAGGCAGGGAGGGGCGGTGTGAGGCGGTGTGAGGCGGGGCGCGGCACTGCACTGCCGGGCAGGACCGGCAGGGGGCGGCCGTGTCCCGCACAGGCGGGAAGGTGGCCGTGGCGGTGAAGGCGCCGGGGTCCTGCGATGGCCGTGTCTGTGTGTGTGTGCGTGTGTCTGTCTGTCTGTCTGTCGGTCTGTCGGAGGGCAGGAAAAGGAGAAAACCCAATGTGTTTAACTCCAAAGAAGGAGTGATTGCTTTTAGGGTGGACTTGTAACAGTACCAGGTTAACAGCAGGACTTCAGGGGCTCAGAGGTCTTTTGCAGCCCAAACGATTCTATGATTCTGAGATGAGTTTGCTCTGAACACCTACGCAGTCAGTGGAGATGTTTCCATTTAACTGCTGCAGGATTTGAACCAGTCCTCTTGAAGCTGTGATACCTGATGTTGCAGAAAAGCAAAGCGAAATTTACACTGGTATCAAAAAATCAGTATTTCCTTAGGGTGAGGGGAAATTCGTGAGACTAACTTTCCACAGCACTTTTCCACTGTAAAATGTTCTTTGGGTGCATTTCCAAGAAAAAACCCAAACGGCCCCTCACATAAATTGCCAGCTTCAGAGTATGGGGTGTACCTGTTCACAACCACTTCCATTTGCTTTGTTACCTCAAATCCTCGTAAATGATCCTAAAGCCAAACCGCAGAACACTGGTGGCAGCTGGGCCACAAGGGGTATAGATTTTGTTCTGCCCTTTTCATATTATATCTGAAAACTAGTTAGTTTTAACTGTGAGTAAATTAGATTACCTGGCTTTTAATAGAAATGCTATTGAATCAGTGGAGCTGAACATCACTGAATCGTGGAAATGAGATTATTGTGTTGCTGAAGGAATACAAAAGGATCCAGATCTGGAAACACTGTTAAAGTCTGTGCACAGCTTGGCCGTTCTGCCTCATTCACATTGTATGAAGTTTATCAGTTTTTCACAGAATAGTTTATGAAGCACCAGCCTTGATTCTACACCTTTTTTCATTTTTTATTGTCCTTTACAACATGCCAAAGGGGGGGAGAGAAAGATGCTACAGGCATCTGGAGCCAGTAGGTGCCTTGTGAGGTGGGGCTGAGGGAGTGGGACTTGTTCAGGCTGAGAAAAGGAGGGCTTTGAGGGCACCCAAGAACATCCCTCACAGTCCCTACAGGGCAGCTATAGAGAAGCTGGATCTAGGCTCTTCCCAGCACTATATGGCAGGAGGACAAGAGACAATGGGCCCAAACTGAAAGAAGAGATTTAGACTGAATATGAGAAACCCCATGAGGACACCTCAGCACTGGAGCAGGGCCCAGGGAGATTGTGCAATCACCAGCCCTGAGTGTGGAGCTCAGTACCTGTCTGGATCAAGCCCTGAGGAACCTGGTCTCATATCATGACACCAGGCCCTGCTGGGAGCAGAAGGTCAGACTGGAGACCCCTCTAGGAACCTTCCAATCTGATTAATTCTGAAAATCTACAACCTTCACTTATTTATATTTATATATATATCTCCTTTGGGTGGTATGGTTGTTCTTCTGAATACAGTAGGTTACATGCATTCATATATAAAGACGTATAACAACATGGTGAGGAAGAAATCAGTTTTTCTCTCTCTTTTAAGATAGGATCTTTCCCAAACTGAAAGACTTTTGTATGAGAATCAGAATACAGATTCTGAATTTTGGATTTATAAAAATACATTGCTGTGATATGTTTTCACTTTGCTTAAAACATCCTGCCAGGTTTGGATGATGATGAGAGATAACGTGGATTGACACACTCTATTGGAATAAAAGAACCCTGGCTGCTTTTTCTTTTTCTTTTGCTACTGCATGAGACCAGGTTTTGGTTTTAGCAACTTCCTTTCAATTCCACTAGGTGACTACAGAGAGCTCTCAGCTTTTTGATACTACTGATAAATTTTGTGCCTTTATATGAACACCAGACACCTTTTGAAATTGTAAGTTCTAGTTCAAACAGAAATTATAAACAGAATAAAAATTGTTTAATATTTTTAAGTTCACTGCTCAGCTTCCTTTGTTCTGAAATGTATGAATCTACTAACTGTAACTTCAATAAAAATTCACTGCTCACCAGGGACTTACTATAAACAAATCCTACTAGGAAATCTGTTTTACATGCTGACTGAAATGGAAAATCTGGTGAACCTCTGAAAAGTGCATTTGATATGTAATATAATAGAGTATATGATGGCAAAATATGTTTTTAAGCCTGAGAAACAGATGACTTGTTGACAATGAGGTATCTGGGGTGTGTGGTCAGGGTGCCATAGCATTGGTTTAATGTTTTTCTTTCAGGATTCAGGGTCCTGACATTTTGTCCTGCCTATTACAAAACACAAATTCTGGTCTCATCATTCATTTCCTTTTTTTGTATGCACAGTGCTGAAGCCTTGGAACTGTGAATAGCCTCTTTGTCCCATCCAAGTTTTTATTTACTGTTGTGAAAAACTGTGTGTACTACCTATTGCTGCAAAAATTAATTCACAATTTCCGGTTATCTAGTGCTTTGCTCATCTATTTCAGCATTTCAAAAGCTGTCTTGCTGTGAACCAGATCAGCTCTTCCAGACCTACCCTCCCTCTCTGTCTTCAGAGCCCTTCAAAATAATCAAACTTTGTCAAATATAGAAGTTAGAGTTTTTAGAAGATACCCATTGATCTACTTTGAGAAACTTCCAGTAAAACACATTTGAAAACCCAGATAAACTACTCTTTAAAAGGGTCTGAATTCTGAGTTTTTCCCTGTGGCATATAAATTTATTTTCCACCATCTAATTGACCCAGAATACAAAATTCATTAAGCTACTTCTAGCTCACTGTCACTGCTTCTCAGATAACCTCCAGTGGTACTGGTTTTCACTGGTTTGTTAGCCCTTTTCTAGTCTACAGAAAAGGAGACTGCAGGATGTCAATAATGCACTTAGAAAAATACTGACACACACAGACACATAAGCCTTTGTAAGTGAAAAAATTAAAATGTTAGAAAAGAAGGTCCCTGCCAATTCCACAAGTGAATGTTGTTCTTTAATTTGTTTATATAACTATGTAGTTTTTCTGGACAGCTTCTCTTTTCTTTTTTATCTTCATTAAATGGTTAAATGCCTTGCCAGTTGCTTTGTACTTGATTTGCCACTTACTCATGCAGAGTTGTGTCTTTGTTCTGCCACTGATTGATTTCTTAGAGGGCTCAGGACAAAAAGGATCTGATCCAAAGTCCATGAAATTCAAGGGGATTTTTTCCCCAGGCTTTTCCTCCTGACTTATGCTGTTACTAACCAAGAGAGAATTACAGAATTGATGTTTAAGGATTTGGCAGAAAAAATGTCTTTTGAAACACTTGCAGTCTCTCACTGGCAACAGTGAGGTAATACCTTTGGAAAACACCTTGCTGTTGTTCTTTTGCTTGCCATGTGTATTCTAGGAGTCAGTGTCAGTTTTCAAAAACGTTAGTGATATTCAGATTTATAAGAATACATGTTTTCTGTGCAGATTTGACCCGGTGTTTCTGGTGTACTTTAAATGAAATACTGCAAATAGTCAAAAGTTTGCAGTGCCTGAAAGGTAGATGCTAATTTGTGTCCAGTGTGTTATCCTAATCCTAATCTCTGCAGTGGGGTGAAGAGAGATTGATAGGGATGGAAAACAGTCTGTTCATAATCTTCACCTTTCCCATGACAGATGAGTCATAAAGCAAGAGGAAAGATAAGCATGAATATTAATGCAGTGGTTTGTGTAATGAGAAGAATGGAAACCTTTATTATATTAATTTTTAAATTTCACAAATCATCTGCTATAACAGTGCCTTACCTGAATTTGATCAGAGAAAAACTAAATAACCAGACCCTGAGGAAGCTAAGAGGAAAAAATGGTAGGGACTTTTATAAGTAACTTGTGAGTGTCTCAAAAGCAACCTAGGTAGAGATGGGACATTATTTTTCCCAGTGCTGTTTTCTGAAAACAGCTTGTCATGACCCTGCCTTGCCATCACTGCTGAAAGTTTTTCTTAGAAAACTGCAACTTTGGCTTTTGTTATTTCCTGAATTTTGTCTATTTTCTGGAATTATTATCTAATCACCTACACTTCAGAATTTTACAGACATGTGTTTACTATTTCTTCTCTCCAGGAAAGACAAAACATCACACAGGGTCTCTCTGGGAGGCAGTGCAACCTGGGTAAACCATGCCCCACAGTGACTCTTCCACCCAGATCCTGGAACCACTTAAAACTGGACACCATGTTGGAACAGATACTGTAATTCATTCTTTTCATGGGACATCAGCAGTGGAGAAGATTTCATCAGTGCATGGGGTATAATAGCACTGATATAACAAAAAAATTCTATGAATCACAGACTGTGTGCCCTATATCAGTACAGCTGTACAGTGTGCTATAGTACCTAATCTGCACAATGCCTTGTGGTGTTTTGGTACTTCACACCAGCAGCCTCAGCCACCTACCAACTGTTTTTCTTCTGTGCCCAGAAGAAGACAGCACTAATCTCTAAATACTTCTGTTAAAATTCTCTTTGCTGCATTACATTTTCTTGGTACTATGTCACGTGCACCATTATGGAGCAGCATAACTGTGTCCATTGCCCCATTTATACTGAAATAGCAATAAAGTTGTGAATTCCTGTACTTGGGTAAACGTTTTAGTTTGGTCTTTAGGACTGCACTGGGAGTAACACTGCATTCAGCATGTGTAGGAAAATGAGATTTGGGTTTACAGCCAAGCATCAGGAGTACATACAAGGTGCTGCTGGAGAAGAGGGGCTCCTGGCAAAGGCTGTGACTTGAATACAATATTGTGAGGACACAGCAAGCACTGCTTGTCAGACATCTTCTGACATTTAGCCACCAAGGTGGCCTAAGCACCAGTGTAAGAGATTCCTCCTTCGAGGTCACAGTGAATACAGAAAGTGAAGCAGAAACCTAAGTCATGTGTGACTTTATTTATTGTAAATGCACAGTGATGCGAAGTCTTAAGAAACTGATTCCAGGATTGTTCTGTTTACTCCTTTAAAAAGTGACATGATCAAAAGTGACATGCGAACCTTGCACTAACTGGGCAGTGAAATCAGGTTTCTACACGTCTTGTGTATTTGAACCATCTGCTGAGCTTAACGAGTGATTGTAATTTGTCAGTACAGTAGAAATTCTACCAAGCTCATACAGGCAAAAGTAATTTCCAGGGAGAAATGCAAAATGAAATATTTCAGTACTCCTACCACATGTGACAACTGAGCAAATCTGTCCCTGGTGCTGGCTTTATTAAACCTTTCAGTGCTTTGCAATAAAATACTGTCACCCGAATGCTACCCAAGGCAATGGCAGGGAAAGTCTATCAAGACCCTCAGTGGATTCCTGATAATTGGATAAGGTGTAATATACACATACTGTGAGAAAAGAGTTATGTAGAACCATCCAACAATGTGGAGATAGTGTGGTTAATTTACAGCCTGAGCGAATATCTCATGTATTGAGGAGCTGCTTTGCCTAGTAATTAAATAAACTGTGTTCAGAATGGAAGGATGAGTGTGCCAGTAACAGCACTCAGACCCAGACTTGCTCCTTAACACCACTGTTATTTAAGCTGCTTCACACTGCAATTCCCTTTCTCCACAGGTTGAAAAAAAAAAGATGTATCTCACTGGATCTCATCTGAAAAGAATGTACCATCAATTGTCTTCCCTGAAAACAGATTTGTGCTCACATTAAATGGCACTGAGCTTTGGAAAACCTCTCTGCTGTTGAAGAACAGCTCTGATTTTCCAGCATTTCTTTATTCATTGATATAGTTAACAAGAACATTTGGAGACAGGCAGAAGTAAAATAAAAAAGATGCATATGTAGAGGTATAAACATTAAATTTCTGAGCTTAAGTCATATTATTTACTAGGAGTGAAGAAATAAATTTTTCTTTATGTCAAAATATTCCAGATTTGCTTCTTACAAAAATTATCTTGTCCTTCTGAAAGCTCGGGTGTAGGCTTTCCCAGAAGAGGGGATACCTCATCAGAGAAACCACTCTTCTGAAACAGCCTGAGAGCAGAGAGCTACAGAAACTATAAAGTGTGTTCATCTGTACCTGTTCTAAGATGAACAATAAAATTGTTCCACTGTACTGTGAAAGAACAGGATTTCATTGCAATTTAATTCCAGTGAAGAATAAAGAAGAGCTCAGTGTTTTTGGAGATAAGGAAGTGGTCAATATTTAGCACTTAAAACACCACATTGGGATGTGGTAAAGAGAGGCTCAAAGCCAAGCTTTGCCTTATTAACAGCAGAATCTTGAACCTGGAACCTTTAGTCCTGCTGACTCTATTCTCACCAGGTGAGGGAATTTTGTAAAACCAGAATGAACCAGAATAACATTTTTCTAATCTAGTTCTAGTATGTATGTGATATGTGCACAGAGTATTTTCCTCAGACGATCTAGAGTAGAGTTAGCAAGGGAAGGTTTATAATTAGCCAGTGAGGCAGATGACCTTCATAAAGGGATATTTGAGTAATTAAGCTTGTACACTGGGCTCATATTGTACCTTGTGGGTACTCTGAAAGCCCTGGAGAGTCTGAGACAAAATATATGTACTGCTTGGTTGTTTGGGGGTTTTTTTCCCCGTTATAACTATATAAGAAAAACAAATGCTCATTCTTGTTTTGTTTTCCTTCCTCTTGTCTCTCCCTGACCTCTTTCTATTGTTCCTTCTATATGGAGCCTCTTAACATCAGTCTCTGTGCAGTAAGCACCATGGGTTGCCATAAAGGACTACAGAGTCATGCAGTTCCTACAAGGTCACTCAAAACTTCAGCTTGGAACACAGTCTATAACTAAAGAGTTGCTTTAACTCAAAGTAAAACCCAAAAGCAAACTGTGCTTCAGATTTTCCTCAGAGGAAGTACATTTATTACAGCTCTGAACTCTGCTATTGACTCATTCATGGTGTGCTCAGGCATTAAATGTGTAAAGCTCAGAGAAAGCTGTATGTCTCTATTGGAAGCTTTAGAGCATTACTTTTACTTTATTTGCTATAATGATGTTATTTAAAAAAAAAAAAAAAACAAAAAAAAACAAACATATGCTAACCCTAACCCTATGTCTGACTTATTTAATGGACTGGGAGAAAGGAAAGGAAAGGAAAGGAAAGGAAAGGAAAGGAAAGGAAAGGAAAGGAAAGGAAAGGAAAGGAAAGGAAAGGAAAGGAAAGGAAAGGAAAGGAAAGGAAAGGAAAGGAAAGGAAAGGAAAGGAAAGGAAAGGAAAGGAAAGGAAAGGAAAAAGGAAAAAACAAGCCTTTATGCATGTTGCACAGCAGGTTGCTCCTTGACTACAAATGAAGTGCTAGCTAATACAAGATTTGCTTATTTTGCCTCTGAAGTTGCAATCACATCCCGTGTGATAAATAAGATAAGAGGTCCTGTTCACCAGACTAATTTTTTCTTTCTTTATAGCTTATGTAAAAGGTAAAAAAAAATAACCTGCCAATTCACTGAGGTTTTCTGACATTAAATTTCACTGGGATGCTATTCTTGACAAAAGCTGAGAAAGCTGAAGACTCTAAGGTTAGCATGTGTTAAGATGTGTTTTAATGGAGTCAAAGTTAACAGCTCTTACATATAAAGAGAAACCATTAAATCCAGGTTAACTCAGACACTCTGCCAAACACTGTAGTTTGGTGTTGTACCAGATGACATTCACAGCTGAAGGAATATGCCAGGAAAACTATTTGGAAAACACAGCCCCTTATTGCAGTAAAGCTTCCAGTCTGATACAAAGGACTCATTTCCTTTGGGTCTTTGTGCATCATTTTACTTATACGTGATCAAAAAGATGCTCAGGTCAATGGGAATCTTTTCTTTGAGCTGAAGCAATGATAGCTCACAACCAGACACAGCAAGATAATTGTGGGAGTATTTCTAAGGGTTGATTTATTCCCTTTTGTGTGAATCAGAGAAAAAGATTTTTTTCCTGCTTTTGCATGCTAACATTTGGGCAAGTTCTATCAAAAGAAGAAATCTGTATTCTGAAAGCCCACTCTCTATAAATACTATGGAAAAAAACCAATCCTTTGTGTCTTCCATTTTCTATCAACATCTGAATATATATCAGCAATTAAGTGAACCTTGCAACACCTCCAAAGTCAGTATTAACATTCCCATTGAGAACTGAAGATTTTGGGGAACAAGGAATATAACAGAGTGTTCCAGAGCTATGAAACTATGCAATGCAAGCTGATCTAGTCTGTTATGCCCACCTATGAGGTATCCAGTTATTCAGTTCTGAATGTACATTCACCTGTAACACCACTTTCCCTAAGTTTTAATCACTGAACAAAGTGCTTCAAGTTGTTAGACATTGATGCATTTTATACATTTAAATGCTTGCATTTTAAATTTAGTGGAGAAGTTTAGAAACACAATCTTCTTAATAAATTCTGAATGAAAAAGTACATCTGCAATTTCTTCTATCCGCAGTAAAAGAAGGAAAAAACCATTCATGCCCATATGTGATAATGACTTTTCTGTTGGTTTTGAGAAAACTGCCCTGAGAATTAAAATATTACAGTATTTACTCTGCTACAAATGTATGATTTTGACTGAGTAATACTGCAGATTTGGTCCCCTCCTTATTCTAGATGGTGTTATCTAAGCTCCAAAAAACAATTTTACTGAAGTTACCAGAACTTTTACTAACTATTTCACTGGGATCAGAAAAATAACCTCTCCTAAGCAGTACACAGGTGACAATAAAATATATGCAGCTTTCCTTACTTTCCCCTGGTAGTTTCGAAGTCAGGTGCTTTGGAGCTGGCATCCTGCTGGTTGCTGGTGATACCAGTGCTGTGGGATGTCTGCTTGAGAGATCTTATCCCTGTAGCTGTATTCTGGCTTGTAGTGACCTCTTGCTGGAGAGGGACCTCTATGGCATTGCTCTGTAGAGATCTCTCTTTGCTGACAGATGATTTTCCAGTCTTCTCTTTATCAGGGTCACCATCAGTGCGTCCATTTGACTGGCTTGCAGGGATAGAGGTTGTAGGATTGGAGCTTTCCATCACTGCTTTCATTCCCAGAGTCTTGCCTGAAGGTGCAAAAGGAGGTCCCTGTGAGGCACTCACTTTGGCAGCTGGGATCTCAGAAGGGGGTGACCCCACAATTCTGGCTGGAGAAGGAGTCAATTCTGAGTGATTTGTCTGGGTTTCACTACCCTGACCTTGGGGCCAAGGATTTTCTGGAGTATCAAATCCAATGCTGCCACGCTGGAAGTGCAATAGGAGCAGCAAAAAGGTTATCTCCTTCATTCTGGTGGTTTGTAAGTGCTACAAGTTATCTCACATTTATTTCCCAAGCAAGATATCCTGCAGCTTCTCCCTCCTCGTGAGCCGCTGCTCTTAAAATGAGCCTACCCAGAGGATGCCCTGACAGGCTTTATTTTTGTAGGAAGGAAACAGATTTTGGTGTTTCAAAACTGACTGAGGAAGCCTGGTTTCCTGTTTCTGTGGATTCCTCTGCAACCTGTGACCCCTTGGAGAGCAGGAGCCTGGCAGCCTTTGTGGGAGGAAAAAAGAACTTACTAGAGAAGGCATAGGATAAAGATTAATGGCACAATAGAAATGTGGAAAAACATGTATTGTGAAGTAATCCTGGGAGATAAAACCTGAAATTATTAGGTAATTTTCCTTTCACAAGTACATGGAGAGAGAACAGCAGTGACTTGTCACACTTGCCCTTTGGATGGTTTGTACTTGTGACCTTGTTATTGGAAAAAAGAGTTGGCAAAACTATTGCACCACATAAAGTTGAAAGCTTGCTGTGTCATCTCTTTTTGTCTGCATGTTTAAGCACTCTACTGCCAAAAATGGGGAGATGATAAGGAAGGTGTTCATGCTGTCTTCCTTGTTGTATCACAAGCTCTCAAATATAAACATTTACCTATAGATCATTGGCCATTTATGCTGTGTCTTATTTCTGTAGTTCATACAATGTTGTGCATGAACTATTTCTGTAGCATTGCCTACAGGTGTCTGGTGTGATTTCAGATTCTCTAAGGTATGACAAACACCTATGTGGCCCTGAGAAATGTAGTATATGACACAGGAGATACGTGCCCTTCTGGAACAGGATGCTTGAAGACATTTCAAATGGTGTTAAAAGTTATATAGGGGCAACTGAATCCCATCCTAGGTCCCTATTGACTGTAGCTGAGTTTAGAAACCTCGTTCCCATGCAAATCTGTATTTATGAACCTCTAATCCATATCTCTAAAACTGATAGTTGAATCCCACCCATAGACAAGACTGAAAGGAATACCCAGAATCACTGAGCAAATTTCTTCCCTATTATTGCATACTTTTACATTTAATTAATTACAATTAATACTATACATTATATAATACACATATATATAATATATAGTATTATATTATTACAATTAATATAATAGCCCAAACATAATATTGGTAACCATGCATGCAGAAGAGATCTGGGGAGATAACTATTTAGTTTAAATAATAAAGATAATTTTTACACTGCAAGTGGAGAAAAGTACTAGAGCAGGTTACCCAGAGAAGTTGAGGGATCTAAATGCCTGGAGATATTAAAAACTCAACTAGACAAGACCCTGAGCAAGGGTTATCTAAGCCCTGTTTTGATTTTGGACCAGATGATCTTTGGATGCCCCTTCCAATCTATGTTAATGTAAAAAATGATGCTTGGTAGCTGCAAGGTTGACCAATACAGTCAAGGAAAAGGATAAGGAATCTTTGCTCCTCTACTGCCATTCTCCAGATAGTGTTTAACTAACCAGGGATAGTTTGTTTCTTGTCAAAGGAAAATAAAGGGGAAAAGATAATTGCTGAGAAATTACAAAGAGAAATGTAACAAGAAATTTAAAACAGGGACAAAGTAGTAACAGAATAGACCTGTCAGGAACCAAAAAGATCTGAAAGGGTATTGTCAAGCTGTTCAAAAACTCCCCAGCCACTGACACAAGTGCTACACTAAGGACTATCTGTGAAAGCAACCTGGGAACAGAACAGCATCTCCTGGGCATGCTTCATATCATTTGAGGATCACCTTTTCTCAAAACCAGAGGCAAAATCCCCATTCCATGGAAGTCAGATGATGAAGACATCATAGAAAAACTGGTAAATGACCTTCAGTTCTTTTCAGATGATACTTTCAAAAACAAACAACAACAAAAAAAAACCCCAACCAACCAAGTAAGCCCCCAGGGAGGATAATACACAAGCTCTTATTGCAGTGAATTAAGTCCCTGTGATGGCTGCTGCTGTTTTGAAAACTTTGGACAACAGTGCCTTGTTTTCAGTTTCCAGGTAATAGCCTGGTTTTTTAGGTGTGCTAAATGCTTGGGGTTTCAATGTCTTATGATTTTATCTTTCTGTTTTATTGTCTCAGTTAAGTGTAGGATTTTACTGTGCAAGTAAAACAGGTGGGAATATGTGATATAACATGCTGGGGAAAAAAAAAGCCCAGTTGTAGTCCCTTTTGGAGAGTTTATTTCCCTTCTTTTTCTTATTCAAAATGCAAATCTGTAAACATCCTCTGAATAAGGGGCGGGGGCCAGTCTGATGACAGTCACATTTGAAGGCTAACATAAAGTTTTTTATGTGAGTGCTTCTTTTGTGAGCTCTGTATTTGAGTTTTTGAATTCATATGATTATCTTAATTTAGATTTGTTTTCCCATATTTTTAGAAACCCCAAGGCAAAATGAGGTGTAAATTAGTATTGATGGCATTTGCAAATTAAAAGCAAATGCTTTACAAAAGAAAAATCACAACAGCTTCATATTGTGTTTATTTATACAGTCAGTGTGCCTAATTACAGAGCTTGTATTCTTCTTCAAGTGACTCCACTGCAAGTGTTAATTCTGCCTCTAAAGTCAGGGAAGCAACTGCACCTTTCCACTAGTGCATAGAACAGCAGTGTAGAAGAGGCTGGCTTTTGATGGTTGGTAGATTTCATTACAACAGTGTTTATTTCCCTGTCTCAGTACTTCAAAATGAGAATTTGTCAATAGGATTTAATTAGTACACGTCTGGACTGATTATTAAAAGATAAAATTGTTTGAAGTTGGTTTCATTTAGCAAAACCATCTCAGGTCTGTAAGAAACTTGTGATATCCATTCTCAGATTGCTGAATGGTGGATCTGAATCCCAAGTTATAGATCATGTTTCAGCATTTGTTCACATCCAAGTGCCTCCTTGTCTCAGTGCAAATTGAATCATAGAATAATAGAAACACAGAAAGTGAGGGGTTGGAAGGGACCTCAAAAGATCATGGAGTCCAATCCCCCCTGCCAGAGCAGGGTCACCTACAGGAGGTCACACAGGAATGTCTCCAGGTGGGATTTGAATGTCTCCAGGAAAGGAGACTCCACAACCTCCCTGGGCTGCCTGTGCCAGGGCTCTGTCACCCTCACAGTGGAAAAATTCTTCTTAATGTTTATACAGAACTGCCTGTGCTCCAGTTTATAACCATTGCCCCTTGTCTTATTATTAGTCACCCCAGAGAAAGCTTGACTCCATCCTCCTGGCACTCACCCTTTACATATTTATAAACATTGATAAGGTCACCCCCCATTCTCCTCTTCTCCAAGCTGAGGACACCAAGCTTCTCTAATCATCTTGGAATTGAGCCTAGGAAAAGAAAAGCACTTGCATGCATTTGCTGGTAGAAATATGTTCAAAATTATCCTGAAAACTCCCATACAACATGGTGCTTACACCTTTATGCATAAATCCATGGATGCCACAGTTTTTGTATTAGTTTTGTATTGGTGCTACTGAAATTCCTGCATGATGGGCTGGTTTCATGCACTTTTATTGTAAAATTTAAAAGTTGACCATGAAGCAGAAGTTGGATCTCAAGTTCCCCATCTATATTTAGTGCCCATCCCAAAGTCTATACTTATCCTTGCAATTGTTCACATATTCTTTCATCCAGTGCATCTTAACTTTCATATACATTGACACATTGATCTGGAGAGATGGAGAGTCTCATGTCAGATGAGACAGGCTGCTAAAAGAAGCCATTTCCTGGGAGGTGGAAATAGAGCCTCAAGATGCACTTGCACTTAGGAGGTGTTTAAATCACCTGGCTATGTTACATAAAACAGCAGTACCCTTCTACTCACTAAAGAATTGTCCTTGTTTGGTACTGTGGAAGAAAAACAGAGTTTATTATCAGGGTTGTAGCTGTGGCTCTCCAGATAAGGCACACACTTCACTGAAGCCTGAGGAAGCTGATCAAAAGCTGAGATCTTAGAAACACTTCCATATTTAGCATCTGCTCATGGCACACACCCAGCACTGTGTGACTTCAGACAAATCCCTGCTTATCTCATTGAGTAACTTGAACCATCTTCAGGGACCTTTGGCTCTCCCCAAGCACTGTAAAGGGAGCATCAAGTTCGCTCTCCTCTGCAGAGATCAGACTGCACAGCCACTTTGGCAGAGATACTGTTCATTCTGCAGATCACTTAACTTCTATAAACTCACCTCTGCTACAGAGCCATGGTCTGACTCACAGCTTTCCATGATCCTCACCTCTTGGGTTTGCCAGTAGTAAAGTTGTCCTCAGTTTTAGCCAGAGTAGTCCAAATCCATAGGGGTTAGGCACCCTAGAAGTATTTGGGCCGGAGACTGGACAGCCTTCTTCTGCACAATCTTCTCTACTTGCGCTGGCAGCTACAACAACAGCTGTAAAACACTGCTCAGAACATGGACTGTATGTCTGCTGTGATGTGGTAAAAAATGAAAGTTTACATGGTAGAAAGCTGTAGTCAAATAGCACTTTGTTCCACTGGTGTGCCTACTGCTGGACAACTTTGGGTTTTGCTTGCCCCAGATAAAACACATTTGTATTTGACTTAATTATTCACACTGCTTGCAGTGCATTTGGAACTGGCTGAGCTGATCTAGTGAAAAAACCACTTGGCTTTCTTCTTTCATATACCAACAGGATAGGGCAGCATTAAAGACATGAAAACAGGCACATCAGGATCAGGAAAAAGAAATCACTTCTCTAGTCCTTCTGCAATGATGCAGGAAATTCTCATCAAGTTATATGAAGAGCTCTAATACCCCTCTATATCAGATGATGAAGTCTCTTGGCCTTGTCATAATGTAAGCTTCAAGAGGATATTGAAGGTTTCTGAGCAATTCTGAACTCACATATTTATTTTTTATGTTAACAGCTCGTATTCAATATATATGGCTGCTCAGCAAGAATTGACAGCACACAACAGAAGAGATGCCATCATGCTCAAGTGGCTCCATTTTACTGGTTAAAACCATTGTATTCTCAGACAAGAATATTTCTCCATAGAAGTCAGTCCAGGAAGTTCTAATTTTAGGTGTAAAATAAGACTCAGTAAATCAATAAGATTTCTTCAGATTTGTTTCAACTGCTTAAAAGACCACTGTGTCCCTCTCAAACAATAATTCCTTTGAATCTTATTTTGTTTAGAACAGTAAGGAAAAATCATTACTTTGTGTAGAAAGGACATAGCAGCAGAGGTCAGTATGTAAAATCTGCATGATTACAGCATGAATTCTTAGTGGCTTTGAGGACTCAGCTGCAATCTGGGTCCAGATAAGTAGAGTCACATCCATCATCAGAATCACTCTTGATCAAACTCAGCAAACAAAATACACCTTTGCTGAAGTATCATGTAATAGATGTGATTTTAAGTGTATTCCAGTATTTTTTTTCCTTTGGCTTTGGGCATGTTTTTAGCCTTCAGAGACATTAATGTATTGAAAACATCTTTTATATGGGAACAGTGGCAATGGATGAAAGAAATTTCTCTCTACTTTGCTCTAACTTTAGTTTGTCCTTAGGGCAAAGTGGACATTGGGTAAGTGGGAAATGGCTTAAAAGTGGGGAAAAAAAAAACCCAAACCTGCAAGATGTTCCTGTGTTTCTTTTCTAGCAATGATTTTGATATGCAAACACACAAAAATATTTTCCTAGAACAAAAGAAATAACTAGTGCAGAGCTCTGACCTGGGCCATTTCCTTCCCTTCCACTTCCTTCCTAGGTGTGATGGAGACACTGATTTTGGTGAGCATTGTAACCTCTTTTAGAAGCCTCTAGGTAATTGTGCTAAGAGACGGGTTAGCTTAGGGAACACTCACATTATTCTGGAGACCAAGCCATTCCCAAATGTCAAGAAATCACCAAAAAACATAGGAAAGCAGCAGTTACTTATACATCCTTTAAATACAACATGGAAAAAAAAAAAAAAAAAAAAAAAAAAAAAAGCTTGGCTAGTCCCAGGAGTCAAGGCTTTACCTTCAGGAGATTGTGGTAAGCTGGGGACAAAGTAATAATTTCCAAAGAACAGAAACTTCCTGGATACACTTTTCATCTGTCTGATGGTGTGAAATTCCCACACATATCTGCTACTGGCAAAGCTTCGTTAGCAACACCCTGGGAAAAAAAAAACTGGTGCTGGTGGAGATAAGCACTGAAAAGCTCCCGTGCTAGCTCATTCTCTAGTACATCAGTCATCAATATTCTGTGGAAACTAGAAGGAAGTTAGGGCTGTGGCAAAAGACCAGAGCAGTAACATTTTTTTTTTCTGTTGGTAGAGCACATTCATCCCTGTGCTGGGCTGCTTTCTCTCAGCTGAAGTTGGCTCCAGAAGCAGTGATCAACTCTCCTGAACAGCAGTGCTGCAAGTGATTGGAAAAGCAGTTTTTACCTGAACACTGGAAGCAGTCATACCCCTTGGCATTCCTTTTCTTTATGGGCAGGTTGTCAAGTGCCACTAATTCCTCCAGAGTGTGTCATCTCTGTTTTGCAAATCTAGTGCTAACAAACTGTGTTCAGTGTCTGTGTCTCCTTTGGCAAAAGATGGTTCCTTGGTTTGATTGGGCTCTTGTTCATATCAGTAGGGAGGAGAAGGGAGATAAGGATGCTTCCACTACAGCTTTGGTAGCAAGAAGAAAGGAATAATGAAGTGAGAGAGAGAGATGACTGCAGAGAGAAGAGCATCGTATGGAAAGGAAACTGAGAAGAGGCAAAGAACAGAGATGACAACTACAAAAGTAGTGCACGTTCTGGAAAAGGGAAACCAGTGCTAAAATTTTGATTTGCAGCTTTGATTGAGCTTTCTTAGGGCTTGGAGATACTTCAATTTCAAGCTTGCCTGGGACATTCCAAAAGCAGCAGCCAGTAAATGATCCATAATTACCAAAATAATAAAACCAGCAAAGTCTATCAAGCTGCACAAGGAGCAGCCTACAGTTGGCTACGTCTGCATGCTGGAAATATCAGACTGAAGTGATAGTTGATATTCATCCTATCACAGTTTCTTATAACTGCTGTTTCCATGGCAAATATACAGACTTGGCTTGCTACAACCACACAACACTTTTCTTTTAACTATATATTTCATGGTAAATAGATTTCTTCCCCCTTCCCTGAGCAGCTCAGTCTGGAGTACGAGTCCCAGCTACTATAAGGGATAGTGAGAAGCCATTTGCTTTTTTTTCAGCAAAGGGAACATTGTACAAGATATGCAAAGAACAAATCTTAATGGAAACAATTAAAATTCACTGTAAAAAGTCTGCATGTGATCTACTAAAATCACAGGAGTCCTTCCCATCACTTGTTTTTTCCCTGCATTTTTGCTCATCAGAAGCCCCTATGAGCTGAACTTATTCTCATCATTCTATACACAGAATTGCTGTTTCCATTTTCCAACTCTGAAGCCCCAGTGTTGCAACTGGTAGAATGCAGGTAGCTATGAAGTTCTTCCACTGAGCAGGCTATGGCCTGGTGCCAAACTCTGTCTGGGGCATTTGGAAAGGCTTAGTGGGATAGAAACCTGAAGGGGAAGGTGATGATAGAGCTGTAGACATTTCAGTATAGATAAATTTAAATCTAAGTTTACCAGTAATTCTGACTCCTAAATTTTGCTGCTCAGGTTTTGTTCAGGTTTGGTTGGCTGCATGACTAGAGCTTGCCAGTGTTCAGAGGGTGGGTGTCTGAATTGCAGAGGAACAAATGTGTCAGTCTCCAGTTTTTGTGGTGAGCTTTGGTTTGATAGTGATTTTCTAGTTTAGTAGGGGAAGAAATTTGGTTTGTCTGCTGTTTTCTCATCTGGCATCTCTGTGGCTTCAAGTGTATTGACTCAGGTTGTGGTTGTCTTTTGATTTCAGATGTGAGTCAGGGGTAAGCTGAGTCCCATAACTGAACCAGTGAGCTGCACATTGTGAGGGGACCTGCAAAAGTAGCTCTTTCTAGAGCTGAGCAATCCTGTGGCAGAGGGATTTTTCTCTAGCCAGATCTGTAAGCAGGTTGCTAAATGAATTGGCTTGGTAGAAGAGCTGATGATGAATGCCTATACAAGAGTTTATCTGATTTACTATGACTGGCTGGAGCCAATTTACATTGCTGATTTTTATTTAACCTGTTCAGTTTATTTTATAGAATTTGCTTTACCATGTTTTTCTCCCTTTTCTTCTACTTAAAAAAATACTTAGGAATCTATGTTCCTTGAGATTTGAAAGTAGGGCAAATTACCTCCAGATGTATCTGGTGAGATAGTGTTCAAATTTTCCAGTCAGAAAATGGTGTGTGGAAGCCTAAAAACATCCATTTGTCAGAAAAGATATTCCAAACCAGATGAAATTTACTCTTCACTGTAGTCTTTGACATGATCCTTCTAAAAGTATCCTTTCCAACCAGACTTAGACTCATTCTGCTGCTGTATGGATTTCTACTAGACTTGGCCATGCTCTTTTTTCTTGGAAACTTTGATAATACATGGAGCTTATCTGTGCTGAAGTCTTCTCAAAGTCCTCTGACCTTGCAACAGAAGGATGTTGTTCCGAGCTCTAGGAGTGAGCCCTCTGCTGTTTACATAGAAGCTCTCTCTTCTATGGAAAAAGATTTGAGGGAGTTTTCTCTGGCCCACGCAATTAATTCTATTTCTAGAAAATTATTTATCAGTCTCGACATGCCCCAGGAGAAAAACAAAAGGAGGGCAATGGAAACCTCTGTGTGTAATCTGCAGTATGTACAATTGTAAGTTTGTTGCAGTGACTAATTTTTCCCTTAGAGCCAAAAAGCTTAGGACTGACTGATGTGCTATGCAACTCATGCAATGGCTCCTGCAGCTGGGAGTTCAGAGTTGGACTGAAGCCTGCAGGAGCCTAATTTAGAAAATAATGAGTTTTGGGAATGAGTAATAAATCTAAATATAAGTATGTATGCTCATGTGTAGTAGCTGTAACACAGTAAATGCCACATGAGTACTCAGATTTGAAAGGTCTCTCTTACCTCTATCAATAAGAGAAACATTGGGGGTTAAGAGAGGATCAAAGGAGATGACAGCAAGCAGTAATGGCCACCGGAAATTTACTTCAAATGGAAGGGCTAGAAAAGAATTTGCAACGTGCTTAATCGTGATTTCTTATTTCTTATTCTGGCTTCTTTGGTGTTTTTTTATATTTCAGATTGAATCTTCAGACACACACCAGTAAATGTGCAGAAGAGGTTTATTTCTTTTAAAAAAATAGAAACATTGATAAAGTTTAATTTCATAAAGATGTTTGGGGTTTTTCTGTTCTTATAAAATCCCCAAATGAATAAAGATTGTTTTTCATCACCATGCCAGTCACCAATGGTGAGGAATTAAAAGGGAAATAAAAAGAGAAGCAAATTGAATAACTGAGAAAAAGCCTTCAAAATAAAAATCCCTCACAAAACAAATGTAAAAATTCTCCACTTTGTAAGCTAAGCATTTTAAATTTCAAAGCTTCCTGTGAAAACCTTTTCCTCTCTTCTGTCAGCTCTGCTACAGATCTAGACCAGAGAGGTATTGAACCAGTTGTGTTCTATCACGTATAGCTGAAAGGTAGGACCTGTTACCAGCTCTTTCAGCAACTGGGGGTTGTTAGACCACAGTGTGACACCTGAGCACAGCATTGCTACAGGAGGTACAGCAATACAGGACTGATCTATCTTCTAGAGTGACCTTCTATGCTGATGAAAAGATCAGGTAGCCTCCCTGAACCTTGCCAGGAAGGGACTGAGATTTGCACAAGCCCTGTACATAGTATTCAGACAGTGAGAAAAAACAGAAAAAGATGTTTTACCAAGAACAGAAAATCCTGCATGGTTCAAACTTGGTACAGAAGCAGCAAAGGGGCTTTGGGAACCCAGGCTCTTGGAGTGCACAACAGGAACCCGTTTTTAAATTGATTGACAGAAGAATTAAGAGTGAGCAAGGCCTGACCTTTCTTTCAAAACCACAGCTTAATCCACCATTTCCCTTTCTAGAAGGAAGAGGAAACATCTCTAATGAAAACCCCTGGGATTTCATTGCCGGCCACAAGCACCAGGATCTTTCAGAGACCTAGAAGCAACACAGCAGCCACTAATTTAACAAGCTGCTCTTGTCCTGAGAGGAGGGTGACCAGGAATTCATACAGAATCACAGAATATCTTTGGTTTGGAAGGAAGAGACCTTCAGGATCATCCAGTCCAACCTTTGACCAACACTAAGTTCATCACTAAATCATGTCCCTAAGGACCAGGTCCACACACTGCTTAAATACCTCCAGGGATGGTGACTCCACCACTGCCCTGGGCAGACTATCCCAATGTCTGACAACCCCTTCAGAGAAAAAATGTTTCCTAATATCCAATTTAAACCTCCCCTGGCACAGTTTACATCCATTTCCTCTGGTCCTTTCACAGTTTCTTAAGGATCAGAGGCTGTTTCTCTCCTCGCTCCAACCTTCCTTGAGGTGGCTGAAGAGAGCTCTAAGGTCTCCTCTCACCTCCTCTTCTCCAGACTGAACACCCTCAGCTCCTTCAGCGGCTCCTCACAGGACTTGTGCTCCAGACCCGTAAGGAACTTTGTTACCCTTTTCTGGACACTCTCCAGCTCTTCTGTATCCCTCTTATAACAAGATGCCCAGAACTGAACACAGCACTCAAGATGCAGCCTCACCAGAGCTGAGTAAGAGGGATGGGATGATCACCTCCCTATTCCTGCTGGCCACTGAGTTCCTAACACAAGCCAGAATGCCACTGGCCTTCTTGCACCTGTGCACATTTAATTGACTGCCAACCAATACCCCCCAGGTCCCTTGCCAACTTGCTGCTTTCCAACCAACTCAAGTTTGGAGCTTACCATGGAGTTGCTATGACCCAAGGGCAAGACTGCATATGGGTGAACCTTTCTTGGGGTACAGCACTTTGAAGTCAAAGAGGTGTTCTCACCAAGGTGCACAGTCAGGGCTCCAATTTTGCTGCCTTCAGAGTTGGCTTAGCCTCATTCAGTGTTTCTGCTCCAGACTCAGCTGACCTCCTTCTTGGGCTGCTCAAGAATGAACCAAGCATGTGTTAGGAAGCTCCCCTTTTACTGGCCCCCCAATCCTGCTCATGTGCAGCTGAGACAAACCCTAATAGGGCTTAACACAGGTGGGCCTAACACAAGCTCACACCTCCCACCTCGTAATTAGCACCTGAGTGCCTCAAACATGGGGCTGTGTAAGCATGTTCAGGCCCTTCCTCCACACATTCTGCTACACAGGACCCATTATATTGCAGTGAATCAATGGTGAGAAAGGCCATGTAACTGTTCCACCTGGTCTTAGGTTCTTCTGGTCTAATTTTAATAGAAAGAGAAATCTTGTCCTGCTCTTTCAATACCTGCAGAATTACTTTCTGTAGCTGATCCTACTGCATGCATATGGCTTTCTGCTGGGGCCAGCTCTGAGCCCTCTGGGGACTGATTATTTCTAGCTCATCTAGCCATTTTTTTTGTATTCAGAGGAAGGGAGGTGAGCTAGATGCTTCTCATCTCCAGTTGTACCAAAAAGCATGCCTGGAATTTCTGAACTTGTTTTGGCTTCCTTGAAGCTTTGTTCCAATCAGAGCGGGAGCTTCAAAGCACAGGATTGTGTGCAGACCCACAGCTATGGACCTATTGGTTACCAAAGGAACACAACCTTGACATCTGGGTAAAACCAGTTCTAGTTTCAGTAAGGGAAGTTCTAGTAAGGGAAGAGAAAAAGAACTAATACAGAATGTATGTTAAACACAAAAACATGGCTGTAACATGGTGTCATAGACCAAGGAAGAGAGAGCAGAGTGTAGGTGCTGTTACTAAACCTAAAAATTCCCCCAACCACAGATCCTGGATTGAACAAGAAGAATCAACATCCCACTACTCTCAGAGAGGAGATGCTGACTGTGCTGTAATTCCCTGATGGCCTGAACCCATCAACCTTCACACCCAGAGGGATAGTGCAAGGGTGAGCACAATACCAAGAAAGGGGCAGGCTCTAGAAGTTTCTATCTATGTTATTTTTCACTGTATTTCATTTCAATTATGTATCATTGCAACTGGACTAAAAATAGTTATTTAATGACTAAGAATTGAAGTAAGTTACTGGTTTTGCATATAAGGCATGTTCTTTTTTTTACTCATGGATTTAGAGTGTAGTGATGGAGAATCCAGGCAATCCACTCTCCAGTATGGATGTAATGAGCTGGTAACAGTGCAGCAGAGTGTGTACTGAGTAGCAGACTAGAGGTATCAGGGAAAAACCATCAGTGTGTGCTGCAGTCCAGCACAAGCCCTGCCAGTAACCAGAGCCATTAACCAAGGGGCTTTCCAACTATTGAAGGGGGAGTTTCAGTGAATTATGTTCTTGGAAAAGGACTCACTGGCAATGACATATTGCCGGTGAAAAGCCAAAGAAAATGGAGCAGAGCAGGGAAGGCTGTGCTCCACTTCCTGGGAAGTCCTATGGTTCTATACAATGGGTTGTGTGGTCTGCTGGGAAATGGAGGCTTGGCAAATTTACCAAGTACAGTAAAATCAAATACAACGCCTTATTTGTTGCTTTTCAAGCTGCCTGAACTGAGCAGTGCATTTTACTGTCACGTGGAAAGTCAGGGCATAAGATAGTTTTGTACAATTGTGTGGGAGCTATGCTCACCCTCTGCAATAATAAAATTTTCCTTATGGGCCCCATTTCAATTTCTCCATGTTCCATTTCACTGCTGCTTTGCTGCTGCCAGCTACGTTTGCTGAGTTTCAATCAGTCCTAACTGAGAAATTTGTGGGGCAGAAAAGAGGGCTGCACTTTGGGATGGTAGCTGTTGCTGGGCAATAAAATATGCGTATCTAAAGAAGCAAGCTACAGCCTTCCTACAGCCACCAGGTAGGCATTGTAGGGTATATAAAAGAATATGGAAACTGAAGGTGCATCATGATAAATCACCCCCAATGGCAGGCATGTGAGAAATGTGGTTAATACACAGGATCTGTGTATGATCCCTTTAGTGTGCCCCAGTATTCTGGCTCACTGTTGCATAGAGCAGGAGCAGAAGGGCTTTGCATCATGGTTGCCCACGCCTGAGAACTGGATCTCCTTCTTAGGGCAAACTGAGAGAGGCTGAGAGGTGAGTAGGGACCCCTAACAGGACCAGGTTATATTTTGATGGTTTTTTCCCCCATTTTATATGGTAAACTTCGTGTTGGTAAAAGAGGAATGAACCATCTTTTTACTCAAATAGGAGCAACAGGATGAGCCTCAGAAGCGCAAGCTGTTCGGTGTTAGTAGTAGGTTTCCAAGGGATTATTAAAATCTTACCCTTCATAAAATGAAAAGCCATTAAAAATGAAAATGTGTTTATTCAAACAAGATTGGATGAAGGAGTATTGTAGACATGGGTATGAATATTCATAAACTTATTACTATCTAAAATAAATTGCAATGGCGAGCTTGTGTTACTGTTGTTTCCATTACTCATTTAATTTCGTGAGGTAGAATCACAGAACCACAGAATCACAGAAAGTTAGGGGCTGGAAGGGACCTTGAAAGATCACCAAGAAAGATCCTAAAGTCAAATGGAGATCACTGAAGTGAAAAGCAGGTGTCACAGTTTTACACTGGGCCAGCAATTAACTGAATGACAGATGCTCTCTATTTATACCCCTCCCTGATAAATAAAGGAGAGAGAAGAAGGGAGAGAGACTTATGGGTTGGAAACTAAACTAAACAGCTTTAATGGAACAGTAAGGATAAAAAAGGGAAAAATACTAAATATACCCAAGAAAAATGATACCACAATCCTGCCCCCTCCCCCACAGTAATGCTCGTGTCGCCACTGAGGCTGCAGGGCAGCCCTGGGAAAGTCCAGGCTGGATTCCTGGAGTCATCAGCAGTCGGGAGCTGGAGGCAGGAACACAGGGTCTCAGGCTGGCATGGATAAGGGACCACAGGCAGACAAACGGATGGAATCCTCCCAGGATGCTGAAGCAAACAGGGACAGGTGAAGAAAGGCTGAAAGGAAGAGTGAAGGGTGAAGGCAAAGGTGAAGGGTGAAGACAAAGGGCAAAGGGGCTTGATCCTCCTGATCCCTCAAATTTATACTGAGCATGATGTGTATGGGATGGAATACTCTGGTCAATTCTGGCCTTTTTTTTTCTGCTCCTCCCTAAAGGAGGGTTGCAGGTGTGACCCCTTTACTCGCTTTCTATTTCTGGAGCAGAAAATGTTCCTCAGAACTGAGCAGTGGCCTTGGCTCTGCAGACCATTCTCTAGCTGTAACTATAAACATCAAGCATTATTGGTCCTAGAAGCAGACACTGACAGAGAAACTTGCTGTTAATTTCAGCAAGTACAGTTGCTTATGAGAGACTTAGCTGAAAGCAAAATTGCAAGACAGAAAATTAGCTCTCTCCTGGTCCAAACCAGGACAGGAGGTGAGGATGGTTTTAGATGCCACTAGATGTGTGAAAGCTGCAAATTTATAACATTGAGCTGAGAAGGTGCTGGATGGGAGCATTATAACTGTGTTGTGGAAAATGTTAAATATACTGGAAATGCTGTTCTCACACTGGGATGGCTTAATAAAGAGTCAAGGTCTCCTTTTCTCATTGATACTGTTAGTACCTCACTGCACACATGACTCCCACAGAGTGAGTGCTGTATTATTTTCAAAAAAAAAAAGTAGTAGTGACTAAAATCAGTAAATGGGAATATTATACTTGCCATTTCTTTTAGTTGCTCAGCATACTGATTTTAAGTGAAGATCATTAAAGTTAATTTAGGAAGCGGAATGTTCAGCTTTAAAGTATGTCATCAGACACTTCAAACTGAAACACAAGCTTGATGGTGATGGGGAATGCCTTCCTTCAGCAGAGCATTCAAATTAGTCACAAAATACTGTTTTATTTGGCTCATGAAGAGAAAGAGGAAATTCCTTACAATTCCAACTTATGGCCATTTCAAGTAATTCTGAAAGAGTTTAATATTTAGAAGGAGTTTCTTAAGCACATAGTAACATGGTTATCAGGATGCAGGCCCCCCTGATGTACCACAACTACTAACAATTTACTCCTTGGTTAGACATTGGCAATAAATAATTAATAACAATTAATTAAAACATCAAAAACGCATTAGCCTTTTATAAGCAGTTTATATAAAAAAGCTTAACATAGATTTTAGCCAAAACATATAAACTCTCACCTGTGAGAGGGCTCTGATTAGCAGCAATAGCAGTTATCTTCTGCTGCTCCTACCCAGAACAGCACTGTGCCTGATGGCATTGAAAGGAAGAAGATACTGAATGTGTTTGTGTCTGGTATGCAAAAGAATGCATCAGGTTCCATTTACCTTGACACAGATGTTTATGATCAAAATGATATTCAGTAATCTTTTAATTGCACAGAAAACCAGATCAGTTTCTTTCAGAGAAGCTTGAAATTGCAGCAACCAAAGCAGCATCTTGCTGTGCTAGCAGCAGGTTGAACAGCTGTGAACTTTGGCTGCAAATACCAGAGAAGATGATGGTGAAATCTGAAGAGAAGCAATCCACTCCATATTCTAAGTTAACTAAAAAACCTACAGGGATGCTAAACTCTCATTTCACAGGGCACTTGGTACCTAGGCAAGCAGTGATCTGTGATTATCAGTTACTGAGAATGCTTCACCTGTTTCAGTCTCAGTACCCCTTTTCACATCCTTTATCTATGCTTTATTTCCCTCTATGTATTGTCATGAAACCAAGATAAAAAGGCCTTTTGAGCAAAAAATATTGTCTGATCATGGCTGTAAAACATCAAGCACAATGTGGCATTTGTCAATGGTCATGAGTTCTAGCAAGAAATGAATGCAAAGATATATTGAAAGAGAAAATAAATTTAGCTTCAAAAAGATTTTTACTATCTCCTGTAGATTAGGACTTCGAGGAGCAGATAAATTCCTGAGACACTGATTCTGCTCAAGTTCCACATCTGTGTTTTGAAACACAAAAGGAAATCTGTATTTTGGCCTAGAGAAAAAGCAGATGACCAATATGAAAGCAGACCAGTCTTTTAGCATGTATCTCCTGGGGATACAGGGAACTGACTACATGTTTCTAAAAAGGAGATTCAGCCATTTCAGGCAGGATCATCTGGATTTTTCACACAGTGGACATAGCAGGAGAGTGACTACTGAGGGGGTTGAGCCACAACATTGGCTATCAAATGTGCCTTCAGGAAAGTGCAAAGTCTTATCTTTCCAAATGAAAAAGCCTATTTAGATAAACTAAACCAATAGCCTTGTTTTGGGGGACTTTGGTTGGGGACAGACAACTATGCTGAAAATGTGACCACTTGTTTACAGAATCACAGAACAGTCCTTGTTGGAAAAGACCTTTAGGATTATCCAGACCAACCACCAATCTGACTCTAGCATGTCCCTAAGCACCACATATATATGTATTTTAAACACCTGCAGGCATGGTGATTAAACCCCAGGCAGCTTGTTACAGTGTTTGATAACCATTTCCATTAAGAACTTTCTACTAATATAAAGTCTAAACCTCCCCTGGTGCAAATTGAGGTAATTTTCTCTTATCCTATCATGTACTAGGGAGAAGAGACTGAGCCCTGCCTTGCTTCACCCTCCCTTCAGACAGCTGTAGAGAGTGATGAGATCTTCCCTAAGCCTCCTTTTTTTCCATACCAAACAATTCTGGAAGCTACACTTGCTCTTCAGACAAATTTTCAGACTTGCTTTTCAGACAAATTGCAATCTGACAAATGCAATCTTCTTCAAACAACCCCTCAATAAACTGTTGGAGATATAATTTTCCTACCACATTGCTTCTACCATGTCACCTCTCTTTCTGAGTGTCCTCACAGCCTCTGCCTTTTCCTTGGGCAGCACAACTCAAGGCTCCGTTTGGCCTCTCCTTACCTCAACAACCACCTGCTAGGCCACTTCTTGCCTCCTTTCTGCCAGGTCCCTATGCCAGCTGACCATTAGTGATTGAAAACGTTTCATGGCCTATCCCCTTCAGTTTTCAGGCATGAGAAGTCACTCTCCATAAAATATCAAAAAGCCTACTAAAAATTTGGCTTGAGTTTGACTGTAGCATCTCATTGCAGCTATGGCCACCATTTTTGCTGGTGTGTCTTCCCTTTGCCCTTTATGAAACTAACTTATTCCTTATTTAATTCATATTTCAAGTTTTTTTTTTCTCCTTCCTCCTGGGCATCACTATAAACATGAATGCTTCAAACTGCTCGTGAATAGAAACAAATTGAAGAGGCTAACAGGAATTAAATGCTTCCAAGGTAGGTTTTTTCCAAGAACTGAGTTTAAGAGTACAAGTGGAATGGTAATTTAAATTAAATTAAATTTACAGGTACATTTATTTTGTGCATGACTGTGAGGAAAAATAATCTTGTTTTTCTATTGATTGCCTGCATTGCCCAAGCCTGAGTATACATCCACTTGTGAAGAAATCTGAAATGTCCCCCTGCAGTCATTCTGTTAGTGCTACATATAAAGAAATACTAATACTCCACATGTTGCTTTAAAATTAAGAATTTTAAATCAAAAGAAGTGCCTGAATGCTTTGTGATATAAAAACATAGAAAATAATGTGTTGGAGACTCTTTGTGTTGGAGACTGCAAACTGGTAGGATTCCAGTAAGTGATTCCATGTAACAAATAATGGAATCAAAGAAATGGGAACAGATAATAATATCTTTATACAAATATTCTCTTTGTTATCCTTGATTTCCTTGAGTTAATCTGCTTTAATTTCAGCACAAGTGGGAGCTGAATTTGATCAGTAGTTGGTGCTACAAAAAAAGCACTGGCAACTGATAACCATGTCATGAGTTTTTGGTGATTGGAGCAATATCAGCAAACAGTATCTAAAGGAGCTACTTGGCTGCGAAGCTTGCATGTTGGAATGAGAGAAATGAGAAGAGAATGTTACATTTTCTGCAAAAGATTTTAGATTTTCTCTATGGGTTAATATGGCAAAACATGATAAACTATGTAGTCTTTATGTACTCCTCTTGTATACCATTGTTTACATCAGTTTGGTTTGGTTGTTGGTATTTTGTTTTGTTTTGGTTTTTTTGCACATGCTAAATATTCAACAAGGGAATCTCCTTTTTTTTGGAGAAAATGTGTGTAAAGATCAGATATGTAGAACTTTTGTTTACCAGATGTATCAGATAACAGACTTCTGGCAATAAACCAAATGTTCATAAGAAACAGGAAAACAAAAAAATTTTGTGTGCAGATGCAGTCATGTGTTTGGATTTCTCATATGCTGTCACCTCTGGATTATTAATACCTCTGATGACAAAAGAGTTATCTGAATGAAAACTGTCACTTTTCTTTTGTGTGATGTCAACTTTCTCTTAGCAACTGAAGAATGAAGACAGATTGATAGAATGAAGTATGCACCTGTCCAGGTTTTTCACTTGTTTAAACACTTTGCTGGTGACAAATGTTAGTATCTAATTAAAGCTGCTGCCTTCCTGATGTATCTCTTGAAAACTGCTGCCATCCAGGTAATTCATGTGCTGTGCCTGAACTGGCTCTGGTACCCACGTTTGTAGCAGGCTACTTTGATGAGCATGCAGTCTCATCACTGACCTTGGAGACATCTGGTGCCAGCCTCTCACTCAGACAAGGTTTGGGACCAGAAAGGCATCAGACCTAACCCTACACAACAATTTCCACTTTCCCAGCATTAGGATTTTCAGTTCTGTGAGATGCTGCTAACGTGTTGCATCATGTGTGAGGAAGGTGATTCTTTCTTTCAGTTACAACCAACCCATTGCTGCTGTGTAACAGGGAAAATCTCAAAGAATAAGCAGACCTGATTTTCCCAGGCACCCTTAGGTCAGCCCCAGTTGATGTACTGGGTGTCTGAGTAGAAACATGCTTGCAGAATGCCCCTTGGCACTTACACCACTGCTTTTCAGAGCACATCTTAGCTTAAGGTCCCAGTTGCAACAGACAGAGTTGCTCTGACCTTCAGCACTGAACTTCTAGCTAGGAGAAATTAATTACTTTATGAAGTGGTGGTGTGATGTCTCTCTATAACTCCAGCCTTGACTGCAAGAGATGAAAATCTGTCAGGTTTTGCCTATAATAGAGGGTATAGAACTGTGAGATCCTTCT
Organism: Calypte anna; assembly: GCF_003957555.1. NCBI lineage: Eukaryota > Metazoa > Chordata > Aves > Apodiformes > Trochilidae > Calypte > Calypte anna. The sequence continues at coordinate 35,893,333 of NC_044248.1, read as the reverse complement.
ATCTAGGTTAGAGTTACCTAAAGATTGTTGTAGTTGGGCTGATATTTTCAAGGTCAGAGACATATATCAACCTTCTTTAAATATATGTATACATAAACATGTGCTTTTTTGGGTTCAAATCTTCAACATGGTATTTTGACATATGTCTGTCTCAATCAAAACAATTGTAATATATATACCTTGTAAATATTCTCTCTCACATACACATATATGTATACATATTAATATAAATATACATATAATAAATAACAAAAATGTCTAAGGTTTGCTTGAGTAGCTTTTGAGAGAAGAAATCTTACATTTTACCTATGCTAGGTGAACTTCTCATTTGAGAATGTTTATATCGTTCCTTTTTGGAAGAAGGAATTTCATGTTTATCAACTTCAGTTGAGATGTAACTTTTAGATATGCCCTTAGAGACTGTCCTGACTCCGTGGCCTTCACCCATGCACTTTTTCTTGGTTAGGTCTCTGATATATCCACTTGGACGGGACATGTTCTGGCCTGAAGCTGAACGTGGCTTGGCCTGTAGTTTGCAGACATGAGATGGAAATGAATCCTAGGAAGGCCTGGATGGTTCTCTGACCTGACTCTGTCAAACACAAAGGCTTCAGCAGCAGAGAAATGAGATTTCTGAGAAAAAACTTGATGCCAGAGAGAAGCAGTTAAGTCAGAGAAGAAAGAAGAATGGAGCTAGGCCTGGTCATGGCAGTCTATCTCTGTGAATCATTCTGCCCAGACTCTGGTTTTGATCTGAGATAAAACAAAATATGCTTCAGCTCTATTTATATCTCTTGGCAGTGGTTGTATGGGATGACATTGACCATTCAGTGACCCAGACCACAGCCAGCACCCAGTTACCTCTATTCAGACAGTTCACGAGCAGAAATCTTTGCCTTAACAATAAAATGTAAATGACAACTGCTGCATAATAATGGATATTAATTTTAAATTAATATACAGAATGCTTCCACTGGAAGACTTACTCTGAAATGACAGCTAGCAACTTGTTTGTGTGAAGGCTTTAATACATGTGCTTAATGTTCAGCTGAGTAAACATCACTGGAAACACCATACAACTGGGGCACATTCATGCTCTGGAGAGTTACATTACATTTATGAACATTTATGAACATGTAAAGTACTAAGACAATAATGAGCTAAACTTTAGGCTTACCTGTAAGCAAATGAGACATCATAGTAAAATGTTTTTTTAAATTGAGTATGGTTTTGAGTTCTCAGAAATTGCTTCTGCACACAGGTAGTCACAGCATGACAGCAATAGCCCACAGAGGGACCTGAGTGGGAACAGAAATGAAATGTTATGATGCAAGAGTCTATAGAAATGGTTGGGAATCCCAGCTGCCTCTAAAGTAATGCACATAATAAACTTTTCTGAAAGAAATAAAAAGACTGAAATATCTTTGCGTAAAAATTGTACTGTTGCACACTGTTAACAGACTTATCAAATTAAAACCAAATTCAGATTATTTGCAATCCTAGGAAAAACCCTGCAGTGGAATAATCAGTGTGACCTGTGAATAGCCTTTCCTAAAACAGACTCCTTTCCTACTGCAGCTTTTCAGGTTTTCAAAGATACCTTTTTTCCAAGTAACATCACCTAGCAGTTCTGTGGTAACACAGGGAGCCCGTGTGAGTCACTCTTTGAATAAACAGGGAAAAGCTTTCAATTTAGCATCTAGTGTTCAAACCTCCCCAATGTTTCCACATGAAGGGTTTTACATTTGAATATTTTAGGCTGAGAACTGTAAATTCTAAATGGTTTTACTCTGCAACATTGTTCAGTTGTCAAGAATTTCTCTTTTTGCAGCGATGAAGTAGATTTACTTGATCACCAGCAACTAAAATAATAAGTTAGCCTGCAAAGCAAGATGGACTGAAGGAGTTTTTATTACTACTTAATTGATTTTTGCTCTAGATGCTCATGCAAAGTAAACAGTGTCATTAAATAAAGATTTGCTTTAAATGCGATCAGTGGGCAATCTGCTTGCTGCTGTCCTTTCTCCAGACAGGAAAGGCTTCAGGGGAGAGCTTACTGTGATACAAATAGTACTGAGGAGACAAAACCAGAAAAAATCCACCCAGCTGTTATAGACAATGTGGTTTAAATAGGAATTACCTTGGAAATGTAATGCTAATTCCCTACCATATTAAATCCTGTTTTCCACTAAAGTCCCATCCATTTTCAGAACGAAGAATTTCTTGTGTCAACATTTGTACTCTATTCTTTTTTTTATCCTCTGATTTAGAATTTAACAGCTGCCTATTTTGAATACTACACCTGAAATATCAAGCTTTATTTCTGCTGTGGAAACTGATCCCTCTTGACTTTACCTCTCTATTTCTAGCTGCATGATTTTATTAACTGGCAAGCTGTTCCTTTGTTTAGCAGCAGAACACAATGCCTCCCTTTGATAAACACAAGGCTAAAAAGGTACCATTGCAAAAGCTTGGAGTTGCAAACATCTGAGCTCTCCTTTGTACAGTTTTCAGAACCAGAGCCATAAACATACAGGATATTTATTATACTAGATTTTCTGGTTTTGCTGACATAATTAGATGAGTCTATGAAGATTCATATTGCATGATAAGAAACATTCCATGCTCATAATCACTTGCATGCTAGGGAAACAAAAGGCTTCTTTAAATCTGGAATATAAAATTTAAATAAAGAGAGCAATATTCACTTTAATTCTAATTTGGGGTCTAAGTTTACAGGCCTAGGTAGTAGAGACTGACTGAGGGAGAGGCTTTCAATGAGCAAATTTATATAGTAAGTATATAAACTGCTGGGCCAGTTAACAACATGTGGAAAGAATATGATTTTGATTCACTCTGATTTATTGTCTGAAACTATACCTGTTTTCCTAGTCCCCAAATTGGGAGGAAATCGAATAAGTATGAATATGGTGCATGGGATGAATGAGATGAAGCCCCACAATTTATCACAGGGTTTTTTTTGTTTTTTTAAGGATTTTCTGGAGGGTAGAATTATGAGGGAATAATCTGTATTCTCCCTCAGCACCTTCATACACAAAGAAGGAGAATATATTGATGAATGTTTGTTGGTTAAAACTAGCAGTGGAATGAACCAAAAGAAGGTTTACCAAGCAGTATGGAACTACTAAAGCTTGTGAAGAAACCTGACAAGAAGACTCTGCCCTATGTGTTCAGAATGAAAACAAACCTAGGGATGCATCAGCAGTCTTCAGGGGTTGATAGATGAAAGATGCTCCTTACAGCTTGCAACCTTGTGTCTCATCTATCCTATGTTCTGTTTCTTCTTCTGGTGTGCAATAAAAACCAAACTGTTTCTGTAGGTCTTGGAGGATTTTATATACCACATGAATTGACGTACTGAGTCTGAAAGTCCATCTGGCCTAATGCTTTGTCTCCTCCTGGTCTTGGCTTTTCATGTCTAAATTCTGCTACTAAAATAGAGAAGTTTGATAGCTTTTCCTTTCTAGGAAAAAAGTGACTTTTATGCATCAAATTAAGAACTGAACAGCAGTGGCCACAGAGTATATATTAGAGGATGCTATAGTAGACTTGTGTGCTGGTTTGAGAGGACCAGGATAGAAAACACCTGCCTGGGACCCCACCAGCAGCTGCCAGGCTGGTGATGTGGCAGTGATAATGAGGAGCAGCTGAGCCTATGGGAGGAGAGGATGGTTCAGGTGATCCAAATGAAGCAATCACAGTATTCCTTCCCATTGTGCTCAGTATAAATGGGTCCCAAAAGAGGCTTCCAGCTCTTTCTTTGGCTGATGTGTTAACTGAGTTAAGATCAGTCTGCTCCTTGTTTTCTCTCTGGAGAAGAATGTTCTTCAAGGTAGGTTTCCTGTTGCCTTCTCCCTTCCCAAGCAGGACCAGCTTGTTTGTTCTATGACTGCTGTGAGCAGTCACTGAGCCCCTGGACTTGGGCATCTCCATCTGCTCTGCCATCCAATGTGGGACTTTTCTGGTTGGGAAGAGATTAAGAGTTTTGTGGTCTACCAACTGAGGTAGCTCGGCAAGTAAAAGGTCATTGTTTAGGCGTGGCTAGACCCGACCTCTGCTTGCTCACCCCTCTGGTGGAGCAGGCAGGAGAAAATCCACCCGAAGGCTACTTAATAGAGACAAGGACAGGGAGGTCTGCATTCCTCAGTTACAGTATCAGGCAAAACCAGGCACGTTCATCTTGGGAAGGAAAAAATTAATTAATGTAATCTACAAGGAGAAAGAGAAACCCTGGCCAGATCTGAATACCTTCTCCCTCTCCCTCCCCTCTCCCCGGTCCCGAGTCACTTCACTGCCACCTCCCCCTCAGGGCACAGGGAGGGGCAGGGGGGGTTCAGGGTCAATTCCCCACACAGGGTTTCTGCCGCTCCTTCCTCCTCAGGGGAGGACTCCTCGCATTCTTCCCCTGCTCCAACGCGGGGTCCCTCTCACGAGAGAGTCCTTCAGGAAACCCTGGGTCACGAGTCCCTCAGGAACTGCTCCAGCCCGGGCTGCCCACAGAGTCACGGCTGCTTCAGGGACTGTCACCTCCTCTGACACGGGCTCCTCCACGGCTGCAGAGCCACATCTGCCCCTCTCTGCAATCCCCCACAGGCTGCTGCTTCCCATCTGCCCAGTCGTGATACTTCAGGGGCTACAGATCCACATTTACCCCACTGTGCTCCTTCAGGGACTGCTCCCCCGTGTTCCTCCATGGGCTGCAGGGGCACAGCCGCCATTTCACCACAGGCTACGGGGAAACCTCTGCTCGGGCACCTTTCCTCTTTTTTCTCTTCCCCTGCCCCTTTCTTGAATATGTTACTTGGAGGGGCACATCCAGCTTCCCATATCTGCTCTGCCTTGGCCAGAGGTGAGGTAGGGATTGGAACTGTGGTAGCTTCCAGCAGTTTCTCACAGGAGTCACCCATGTGGCCCCACTGCTTCCAGAACACCCCTGCACTAACCCAAGACAAGGTGTTAGGATTGGGCAAATCTTGCAGGATTGAGGCACGGGTTCACAATGCTCCTGATCTTGGTTGAATTATTGTGTGTTGGTTAAGACTCAAATTACAGCTGCAGGAGCACCATCTCTGGTAGTTGAAAATTAACTGAGATCATGAATCTTGTGAGGAAAAGTCATGTTCAACTCTGGTCACTTAGGGCTGATGATCTGGAAGTAGAAGAAAAAGCAGGCAGATGCTCTAGGTAGGTTTTCCAAGGCTTTGCTTAAGTGAAACACGGGTGGTACTGCAATCGCCGTCAACAGCTTCTTTACACTTCTTCTAAAGACGTGATGCTTCAGCCTTTTGCGTGAGGGGGTGCGGACTCAGGGAGACCAAGTCGCCTGGTCTCCCTTTTACACTTGTTCCTCTCTTGTTCCGCGTGGATGGAACAAGTCCTTCCCGTGGTATCACGCCTCCCACCTCTCCGCCACGGAGGACGCGAGAGGGTGGGCGCAGGAGGCGGGGGAGCGTCCCGCCCTTGTTCTCTCTCTCCTTCCCTCTCTCCCGCGGCGCATCCTCTCTCCGCCCCTCGCCCTTCTCCTCCCTCACACTCGCCACCTGCGGGGCTGCCGTCGGGGGTGGTGCCAGCAGAGCCAGCCGCTCCCCCCGCCTCGGGGATGTGCTGAGAAGGGGCAGCTTCCCTCGGGCCCTGCGCGCCTCTCCCGCCGCTTCCCCTGAGCCCCTTCCCCACCGCCCCACGCCTGCTCGGAACGGGTCCGGTCGCCGGTGGCGAAGGAGCCCGGCGGTAAGTCAGGGAGCAGGGTGGGGCAGGCGCCGTCTCCGGGGGTCGCGGCGGCCCCTCCGCGCTGTTGGTTGAGGGGGGGGAGCGGCGGTGGCAGCCCCTGAGCAGCTGCGGGATCGGGGAGGCAGCGGCGGGGCTGAACCGCTCCCGTTCCGCGTCGGTGCTGCCTGTGCCACCTGGGGATGCGTGTATGTATGTTGTGTGTATATGTATTTATGTGTATCCTGTTGAACATTATCTTGTGGGCACGGGGGAGGGAGAAGAACCCGGGTGCTGTGGTCGCCTATACCGACGGCGTGTCAGCTGGAGCTTAGGGGTGTCCAGAGGGTCGCGTCGCCCATCCCTCTTGGGTCGGTGCCTCTCTCCATCATATATACGTGTGTGTATATATGAATGGCCACGGCGCCATGCCTTCTCCCTCCCTCCTTCCCTCCCTCTGCAGGTGCCTGGGTATAATTTGATACACATCCGCGGTCCCGCAGGTGCCCCCGCAGCCCCTCGCCCCCGGGGGGGGGGACGACGACAGGCCTGGGGACTGCCATGGTGGAGAAGCCCCGCGGGATGGGTCCTGCTTCCCCTCTTCTCTGGGGGTGTAAGCCCCCCATCCCCAGGGTGACAGGTACCGTAGGCAGTTTGGCTGTAATACCAATACTGCCTTTCTTTGCACGCTCGTCACGAGTTAGTAGAAAGCTGCAGCAGCCCAGATGCTTTCGGAGACACCCATTCCTCCCACTCAGCCTCCAGCAGAGAGAAGAGAACAGACAGCAATTCTTTCTGTGTGGGTGGAGGAAGAGAGAGGACTATCGATAGCAGATTTGTTGAAGGGACCCAGACTTCTGAGTTTTAATTATTATTTTACCGGTTTCATTGTAATGCTGGGTTGTGTAGCTGCTAGAGAACTCACTTGCTAGCTTTAGTGCAGTGCTTTTAAAAACCTGCATTCTTGCTTTTGCTTTTTAGTAAAATCTTTTTTTGGTCCTGATGTATGCGAAGAACACGTTCTGGAAAACTCAGTTTTTGAAAAAATGAGACGGACAGCAAAATGTTGGGCTCCACTGAACAAGCAGTGTTTTCTATTTGCTCCATTCCTGCTGGGTTTAAATTGCAGCTTTTTGTAATGCTGCAATTAGTAAATGTTCACTTGTAACAAGTGAACATTTGTAATTTAGAAGGTGTAGTTTGTTTCAATGTGTTTTTAAGTTGCTGTTGAGTCTTTGAGTTGGCATTTTCCTCTGGATGAGCCATAGTGGAGTATCACCAAATCACAAGGCTAAATCTTGCAATCAGCACATGAGCATGTCCTTTGGAGGAAGTGATGCCTTGATAGGCAGGGAAAGGACTTGTCTTATCAATGAATCCATCTTCCAATCAGAACTGTGTTACCAGAAACCTCTCTGTAGGATTCTGTGGCAACAGAGTCACCCAGCTTTGCTTGGATGGAGGGAACTGCTCTGGCAGCACTGTTACCTTACTAGGTAGGGAAGTGTGTGTGAAAATGTGAAGGTGATTCAAGTCATCTTACTCCTTTCTTCTCTAGTTATTTAATTGTTCTTTCTGTCCGAAACAGAGTGCAACCTCACATGCAGAGAGGTGTTGGTATATTGCTAATAGAGGTGATGATGAGGAAAGCTACATCATATGGGGTAAAAATAGTATAGTTTTAAGGTAATTGTGATCCCATTGGGTTAGAACATTTTCTTCATTTTCTGGAACAAAAAGCTAAAAAAAAAACCTTACTGAAAATGTATTGTCTATTTTTTTTCCCTCTAGACTTGTGTGAAGATATTCTTCAGCCATGGATGTGTTCATGAAGGGACTTTCCAAGGCAAAGGAAGGAGTTGTAGCAGCAGCAGAAAAAACCAAGCAGGGTGTGGCAGAGGCAGCAGGGAAGACGAAAGAAGGTGTCCTTTATGTGGGTAGGTGTACAGCAGAAATCCTGCTGCTGGTTGGTGTACCCTAACATTCATAGCTCTATCCCCATCAGACCTGTTCTTCTGCAAAGAAATCCAAAACTCTAATTGTTCACAGGAGACCATTGCAACACAAACATGAGAAGAGTTGTGTTCTGCTGAGTTCCAGTTCTTTGAAGCCAAATGTTGGTTCTTAAGTCACTGCCTTGTGCTGGTTATGTATTACTGCTCAGTGGAGCCACATCTGTACTGCTATATAGAATGAGGTTGTGTTGTAATATGTGCCTTAGGATACAGCTGGTATTCAATTCAAGAAGTTTGCTAGTTTAAGGCTGAAGAAGTAGTTGGTATGGTTGAAAAGAAAAAAAAATATATAAAAAATGAAGTGGAAGGTAGCTTCACAATATCCTCTAGAGCAGTTGGGTTTTCTGTTGGATTCTAAGAAAAATAGCTTGAGAGGTTAATTCAGAAACTGACCAGAAGTCATGCTGTCTGCTTGGCATGTGGACAGTAATATTTTGTATGACTAAGTGTCATCTCCCCATCTTTTTGAAATGAAATTCATGTTCTGTACTTACTATTGCATTCCCATATTTCCGTGATTTCTCAAGGAAGATCCACTAGAGTTAATGGGACAGGGTAGGTAGATCCCATGGTAGCAATGCAGTCATTCAGTGACTTACCTAGGCCATGCAAGATTCTTGCACAGAGTCAGGTATAAAATTATTTTTGAATTCCCAGATGAGTATTTTCACTGCATGATCATCTTTACTTTGCAAATACTGGGATCTAGGGGAGTACCTTGGAAATGCTACTATGAAAAATTCAGAGGAAGAGTCTACACATGAGTAAGTGGCCATTTAAAAATAATTATGGCTCTCTTTATCCTATTCATCAAATACAGTTGGTGTCTAAAAAAGTGGAGAGGAAAAGATACTCTTTTCTGTAGGCCCTTTTTTTCTGATAATGTAGCAGGTCTGTTCTTTAATGAATGCTGTGTGTACCTAGGGGGATGTGCACAGATATCACAGAATTTAAATGGAGTTGAAAACCAGAGGCATTTCTTCTAAATGGGAGCAGTGAGGTCTCTGGAATTCTGATGTCTTTTCAGGTTTCTCCCTAGTGCCAGTCAGAAATAACATTATTTCTGTTTCAGATAGTTTGGATTACTCATTTGGAGTACGCTTTTCTCTTGCAAAGCAATAGCAAAAAGTGCTTTTACAACAGAGCAGTAATTTTGGAAACTTATTGCAAGATATGTCTATTTTAAGATGAACACCTGCTCATTTTCAATATATCAAATAGATGTATGTTCACTGTATGTTATGCTTGGTATTGGAATAATTTTTCAGGGGCAGGGCTTTTAAATTTTGTTTTCTTGTGGTTTCTGACCATGATTTTGAGGTCACTTGTTTCTTTGTATTAAAAACCTGCACTGTGTGCTGAATTAATCTCTGTCTGACCTGTTCTTCAGCCTGTAATAATATTTGAACCTAGTTCTACTCCTGAAGGTTACTGATTTGCTCTTGTTCTCAGGGACACTTTTGTGAAGGTTGAACTTGGGAGGGCAGGCTTGCTCTTTATTTTAAGAATAAAATATGGAGGGCAGCAGAGCCTTGACCTGTGATAGATCTATGTGCATATAATTGTAGTAATGGTGAAGGATCCTTTCTAGAGCAGATGCTTGTGCCTGGGTGTGTCCCTGCCCATCCCTGCTTGGCATGGTCACAGTTTTGGTCACAATGGTCACAGTTTCCCCAGCTGAAGTTTCATTAGGATCAAGTAGGGGAAAGGAGCAATGAGGATCTCTATTTCTCTACTTCCCAAGCACAGAACAGTAGTGATTCTTTGAGCAGCATTAGCAAAGGCTGATGTGATAATCTCTCCCTTCTGTAGGCTGAAAATGGTTGCAGTGCAAAAGGTGGTGAAGCCCCTTTGTGATCAGAGGAGAGTAGCAGCACCCTACATTAGAGCTTCTGCAGGTTACCTGCACCAACTGATGGGTTTTGAGGTCCAAGTTTCACAGCCAGGTGATTCTGTGAAAGCAGCCTGACTTCTAGCAAAAAAGATCCTAACAGCACTGGGCTGAGAGGGATCTGTTAATCATTTCCAGCTTTGGCATTCAACTCCATAGCATTCAGCCTTCCATTGCTGCTGGAGGATTAAAAAGATGCAAATTCTTTGGTGCATATCCTCTAAGTGATGTTATCCACTGAAATCAGTGGACTTAAATATGGAGAATACTGGGCCATTCTGTTCAGGCCAGTGTTAGCTATTATTTGAAAGATTGTATGGATGAAATGTGGTTATTGTAACTTCATCTTTTGCTTTTCTTTCTTTTTTTTCTCCTTCTCTGAAGGAGAGTGGCATATTGGAGGATTGAACAGGAATTTTTTCCCCTCTCCATGCTGTAGTATGTTCCTTCTTCTCTCAGTCTACTGTCTTTGTTCTGCTTTTTAATTACCATAACACTTCAGTATAGTATAGTATGTTTTTATGCTTTCAGATGTTCTTTCCTCCCCCTAAATTCCTCTGCTTATACACTTCAGCATTGTCCATCTGAAATAAATGGCTCGGTCTTGACTCATACAAGCAAGGCATCAGGACCTTTGCCTATGTCCAAGAGCAGCCTGATCATTGATTAGAAAGGAAGACTGAGATTCAGCAGACTTGTGCTACATTATGTATGCCATAAATTTAAACTTCCTTCTCCACATATCCTTCAAGAGCTGTTGGTATGAAGCAGCAAGGAAATGAGCAGCAATGCTTACCTCTGCTTTGCTTTGAAGGTAGGAACTGAGAGTAAGAAGGATGCTCTTGCATGCTCTCAGTCATGTACTGCTGAAGAGGTCCTCTAAGTTCTGTGTGTGCTACCAGAGAGCTGAAGTTTTTGTTCAGTTGTGTGTTTTGTTCTTTAGTGCATGTTCATTGCTCAGGAATGGAATTTTCCAGTCTGATTTTTGATGAGTTATACCCTAGCAGAACAAAGGAGTAGTTTATCAGGAGCAATGTGGCTAACCAATGAGTTGTTTACTATTCCCTGTGTTTATCTGGCACGTGGCCTTTGAGTAGAACTATTCGGTCATGACCTATTTGGCAAGACCATCCAAATTCCTCTGCATTCTTTAAGTTGTTTTTTTTTTTTGTAATAGAGAAGCCAGTGGAGTAGTCAAGGGACCCCAAGTCTATCTGGTAGAATAATGGGTTTCAGCACTTGGGGGCAAGTGTTTTCCATGGACAATGACTTCTTCCCATAATTTGGGCTCATGTCTCCCTGTCTTTAACTGTCTCTTAGTAACTGACCTGAATCTCATGCAAAGCTTGCTTAAAATAGTCTGAGTGTCTCTCAGCCCAGAAATGAGTATATTGCCAAACTGCTCATAAACACTTTCTTCTGGAATTATAGCAACAATAATATATAATGACATTAAAAGAGTCTATTGTGGTTTTTTTTATAACTACATAAAGGCAAAAATTCTCCTTTTGGCTTCTCCTTCCCCTCACATAAATATGCATTGTAGGAAGGAAAAGTAACATTAATGTGTATTAATATTGCTCCTGCATCACTTAAATAGTGTAGGTGGGTGTCAGGTTCTTTGGTCTTTATGTTACTCAGATTCCTCCATTTCTCCCCATTATGCAGGGCATAATGAGAAAGATTAATGATGTTTTGGGAATACCAGTATGAATGACAGCTAGTTTCTCTCAGAAATATGGTTGACCAGCTTTCCTTCTTTGTCAGCCAGAAGTCATCTTACAAAATTCAACTGGGGTATTTATAGGCCTGTTCTGGCAAATCCTTATGGACTTCTGAATTCTGTTGGAGCTGTGTCTGCAGAAACAGACACTTCCATGCAAGTGTGCAGTAGTAGGGCAAATAGTATTGAGCTCTAACATATGTTGCAAGGTCTGGACCATCAATTAGGTGGTTGTTTGCCAGTTAATGGATTTGGCTACACAGTTAATGGATTTGGCTATACATACCTTTGTTCTGTATGTTCTCTTGGTCAGCAAGCCAGGTTTTTCCTAAAGAAAAGCTCATCTTCCACTAGGAGGAAGAGAAGCATTTCTAGATCAGCTGTGGTTATAGCAGTGTTGCATCAGGGTAGGTGAAGGAAGAGTGAACTTGAATATGTCCCTCTGGAGACAGAGATGCATTGCTGAAAGACTTTGGGGAGTTCTGTCATACCATCCATCTCTCACCATCCCTGAAGAACTGAGGACTTGCTCTTCACAGGTTTCCATGTGTTTGTGGCTTGACTTGCAGCCAGTAACTTCAAGACACATGAAATATTGGCCAGGTCTAAGAATGCATTTAAAAGCATAAGCTTAATGTTAAGACATTATGTAGTGTGTCCCATAGGCATACTCTAAGCCTGAGATGGTGTTTTGTCTTCTTTTAGAAACTAGAACAATGTACTGCCTGGATTTAGCATGTATTCAAAGCAGTTTGGTTCCTTTGGTCTCATGGTGCTGCAAGATTGAGAACCAAAGTCCTGGAATGAGACCTTAGGCATTAACACCTTGGATTTAATAAAATGGATAATTTTTTCAGTAGTAAATATTTTAACTCAGAACATTTTTTTTAAAGGAGAAAATCAGAATAAAGGCAGAGTAAAGTGGGTGGGGTGGGAGAGGGGCAGGATTCCTCAGCTGCTAGACCTATTCTTTAGCTAGTTAAAGGAACATCTAATTTTACTCAGTGCAACCTTTTTTTCTGTGTTATTATGGATTATTATTCTGTTCTATCTTATAAACAATGGGCCCTTTTCAATGCTTTGATCAAACTGGTAGTGCCATAAATACATAACTTCAGTTCCATAAATTGGTGCTAGCAGCAAGTAAGACATTGATGAATGAACTTCTATTTTATTTGTGTTTAATTGTGTTATTGTAAAAAATTGTAGAAAACATTGTTTTCCTCTAATATATTTCTGCTCATACATTTTCTTCTAATATTTCTGCTTATATTTGTGTATGATTGTATGCATGGTGTTAAAGTAAAATTATAGTTGTTAGAAGTGTAAAGTCAGAAGTATAAATTATGATGTCTCATGCTGAATGGCAGAAAAAAGTTTCATTACAAGTAAGGCAATTTCTGGTTTTGGAATGAAAAAAAAAATCCTATCTCAAGAAGACTAGGGTAACATTGTCAATTAAAACCTGTCTCTGTAATGCTTAATTGTTCAGCAATGTAGTCTGTAGGTGACTATCAATCCCTGATGTGTGGCCAGATTATGAAACCTGACAAGGACAAGTAGAGCTCTGGTAGGGAAATGACCTGGAGTTGTTTTCAAAAGTAATATGTGCTAGTTTGTTCCTCTTGCCATTGAAGACAGGAGAGGTTGTTCCCTTTCATGCAGCATGGTGAAAAGTTGTGATATTTTAACATGGATGTTCCAGAAATTGGTTTGGTCTTCAAGGTGGCAGAGTTACAGGGCTTACACTACAGCTCAGTCTAGTCTTAGCTCTGGGTTTCTGACTGCAGGATCTTTCCATGAGTTGTCACATAAGCCTGTGACAGGGAGGACACTGGGTATGGCAGACCTTGGGTTTTTACCCAGGTATTATTTTCATGTTTGAATCCTATCTCCTCTGTGGTGTTCCCATTTCAGATTAATTTTTGCTTAGACCTGGCTAGCACTAGGAACAGCCCTGATGGGAACCTCCAGATCTTTCTGTAGTTCAGTAACTGCTGTTAATCCCTGCAAGCTGACATTTGGAGAAGAGTTGTGAGATGAAATTGTAAGGGTCTTCTGGAAACTTTGGCTCTCATCTCCTGCAAAGGTGTGAATGAGTCTCATGAGGAACATAGCAGTAGCATGGGTTCTGTGCAGAGCTGTCCATGCAATGTTTGTGAAGTGGGAGCCTTAACACAGTTAAAATAGCAAGGAAGCCAGTGCATACAAGAAATAGAAGTATCTATTCACTTTCCAAAGTCAAACATTCATGCGGTTGCTCTTTATTGATGGTTTTGCCCTTTCCCTTAGGTTGAGTTTCTCTTTAATTAATTTCAATAATCTTGGGAAATACCGTATACAACTTTATGTAACCTCTATATTCCTCTCCCTTTACCATCTGCCTGGGCTTTGCAAGTACTTAAGAACATGCCTTTTCAACCTCATATTGTTCTTTGTTTAGGTTCCAGGACCAAGGAAGGAGTTGTTCATGGTGTCACAACAGGTAAGCCAATTATCTCTTAATTTCAACTGCTTCTCTAAATTGGATTAAGCAACCATTTAGCTGTTAAAGACTCTGTATGTTTTGAGAACATTCCAGTGTGTAAATGATAGAAAAGCATAGATAAACTGAGTGGCAGAAAGAAACATGTATTTTGTCAAAATACATACACTATTTAATGTAATTTTTTCTGTGTGAAAAGGGCTTTTTGAGGGATGTTCCAAGGGTCTTTCTGTTGTTTGTTTATTGCTGAAGGTGAAACTTGCTGTGCTGAAAGCTTACCAGCAAATCATTCCTAATAATTTGTTGGGTTTTGGATGCTTTTTTATTATTTTTCAGGGTTTCTTGGGTGGTTCTTATGTGTGTTTGGTTTTTTTGTGTGTGCTTTGGTTTGGTTTGGGTGTTTTTGTTTGTTTTTTGCGGTTATTTTTTTGGGGGGAGAGAGGGGGAATTGGGTTTGGGTTGGTTTGTTTGTTTCCTGTGAAGAACTTCTACCTATAGAAACTGAAAGCCCAGCTGTAATGTCAAGGTTTTTCTCCTTGAGACCTGATCTGGGCATAAAAGTGGGATCTGGAAGTGGGAGTGGAGAAGAGGAATGCCACTCAAGGAGGACTGTGGAAGGCAAAGTGGGGAGAAACCTGTGTGTATGTCAGGAGGATTTTAAACTGCTGATTTAGGAGATCTTAGTAAGGACCAATGCTAGTGGGCAAGACAGGAATTACTACAACAAATGAAATATCCCATTGGTGAGTTGATCATCCCAACCTCTTGTGCACCCACAGCTCCCTCACTAGTGGGGTGCTGTGAGAAGCAGAACAGGGGAGCAGTCTCCACCCAATAGCTTTTATCTCTTCCCAGGTGTCACCCCCTGCTCAGCTCTGGCCAGTTCAGCTCCTCCACCCTAGCCAGGGCTGTTCACTTGAAAATTGCTCTTTTTGAGACAATTTTGAATCGGTGAGGGTCAGACTCACAACTATTTGTATTATAATACAAATAATTTGTATTAAGTGGCAAAATTAATTGGAGTCTTTAAACTGCAGAATGCAGGAAAGGCTTGGCTGGCTGTAGTGCATTGAACTTCACTGTATTTTTCTGCTGTAGAATATGTGACTTCTGGAGATGTGAAGATAATGCATGGTCAAGAAATTTAAGGTGTTTTCCCCTAAGAAATTGGAAAACAAAGGAGTAGAAAGCATACCATTCCCTTGTACACATGTAAGCTGATGCAAAGAATAAACAGCTGTAGGTTGATAAATGGCAGTACTTAATACCACAACACAAATAAATGGTTAAGAAGTAAATCAAGAGTATTTTTAGTAGCAAAACTGAACAGAACATCTATGATTATCCTTCAGAGTTTAGCCCTCAGGCTGAACATGCATGCTGCTGTTATGAGGTTTGAAATCTCAGTGTCTCAGACATCAATTAAAAGAAATATTAAGAGGGATCATTACAATAACCAGTAGAGGATTGCAGGAGAATGAGATTTGAGGCACATATATCTGATAGCATCACAGAAGGGGGAACAGCAACCTGAAGTGCTAGCAAGCAAGTTAATAGAGGTGATGTTCACCAAGAGGGGGTTTTGGTAGAATAAGTCAAAGTCATTTCTGTCTGAATGGAACTTGCTGAAACACTGGGACTCTATAGTAGGTCAGCTTTGTGGGGATCTTCATTCTGTTCTCCTGAGAGCATCAACCAACCTTGAATACATCTGTATCTGATTGCAACCTGTAGTGAGACAGCAAGCTTTAAGTAGCAATTTTAACAGGTTTGAAGAGATGTTCTGTTTTGTTCTGAAAGATACAAAGCAGACAAAGTCAAATATAAGGAGAGCACACCTGTTCAGAGCTGCACCTAAGAATGAAAAATTTAGAAAAGTTACTCCAAGTTTTAGGCAAAAACTCACACCCCACTCAACTATAGGAATTGGGAGACACAAAGTTAAATGCTCAAAGCTTGGTGACAGTGGGTACTGTGCCACAACTTGCTTCCTTCTGGCCTATGAAGCTTAGAGGAGTTTGGCTGTTGAAAGAAAATGGAAAAATGTATGGAGAGCATGCAAATTAAAATGTGGCAATGAGAAGTGGAGACCTAATGCAAAATCCAGAGAGCATAGTTTCTAAAATGAAATGATATGAAATGAGCTTGATAGTGTGAGAACAGAGGAATGGCTTGGGGACGTGTTTTGAAAATTAAAAACAAACCTACAAGGCTGTGAAAAGTTGTTCTGTTAAGCAGAGAAGATAGATAAAAGCAGATTTGGGTTCACTGTACTGTTGCTATGAAATACAATATGAAGACACTGAGAAATGCTGGTGAAGTCTTAGAAATGAAATCCCTTTAAATCAACACTGTTAAAGTTCATGTGATGAAACTGCCTTTTAGGGCACTTGCAAAGGCTTTGACTCTTTTCACAGGACTAGGAGTTGGTTAGTTCTGGTGGTCTTCTGATGCACCAGGGTGTTTATCATTTGAACCAGGGATGAAATAACATCTTGTTACATGAATAAAAAATATTCAAGAGGTTGGAGACAGTCAAATGCAAACTAGAATCACAGATGGAAAATGAGGTTTTTTTTCACAATTGTGCAGTCAGTCCTCTCTTAGTCTCTGAGTTCCAAGGTCTTGCTAGTTTTCCTTTTTTTTTTTTTTTTTCATAGCTATTTAAAACCTTTTGGTGGTGAAGGGGCTGGGAGCTCAATGTTCTGAGCATCTAAGTATCCTTTTTGGTTGGTTATTTTTCAAACTCAGAAGTGCTAAACTGACATGTTTAAACACATGTCAGTTTAAACTGACATGTTTAAACAACTTTACATGTTTAAACACATGTCAGTGCTTTAAACACAGCGTGACCTGATTGTATGAGGCTTAGTGATATTGAGACACTGTAAAATGAAGGCACTAAGCTGTGGTCAGGTTGTTCTTTCTGAGAACTTCTGAAGTTAAAGGAGCTTTCTTTACTGGTTTCATGGAGTGTTAGCATGTGTTATCTGACTTGCCTTTCAAATTAACATCCTCCATTTTTCTTATCTCCCAGGGATAAACGTCAAGAAAAGTAGACTATCAAAGACTAGGTATTTACAGTCCATCTCCTGATAATAAAAGTAAAATGCTAGTTTGTACAAAAGGTGAGGGCCAGAAAGCCCTTGATACATGTGGCTATTTCCTGAAGCTGAATCAAGACAAGAACTTGTAAACAGTAATTAGGTGTTTTGCTTATTTTTTCTTATCGTTCTTGTTCTACTTAACTTCTTAGTCATTGGTATTTCTTTTGTTTGTTTTAACTCTATCAAGATGTCTTACAGTAAATTGCATGAATTAAAGAACTCTCAATCTATTTATTGCTTCTTTGTAAATGAATTCAAGTACCTAAGGCAGCATTATTGTATGAAATACACATTTAGAAGTATGTTTAATGGAACAAGAGTAATTTCATTATTTCAGAGAAATCCTGTGGTTCTTATCTGCTTTTATTGTTCAAAATTCATCTGGTTCTCATTTCCAATTACTCTAAAGATTTGGCATCAGTGTATGTCACTTAGTTGTCTATAGTAAGTACAGAAAAGAAAGCTACAATACTGCTGGTTTTTGTATAGTGCTACAGTCAGTATTAGAACTTCAAAGTTTGCTTTGGCATGGCCAATGCACACCGTCCCAAGATCATTTACTGGTACAGGCAGTCTCTGCATAAAAGGACAGAAATAATCAAGCCATAGCATGGCAGAGCTCTGCAGAAGCTGATTTGCTCTGTTTCTTGGTACTGTGATGCAAAGCAGTCATCAACTTTACAAAGACTTAAAGGCTTAAGATCATTAAACAACCTGGCATTCTGATTAATTAAGTTACTATCAACTTAAGTTACTACATTCTGAACTGATTTGTGTGCACATAATGCTTTTCCTCTGTTACTACTTAGTGTAAGCAAGAAAATACACAAGACTGGAAGCCTACTTTGTTTTTTGCTGGTATTTTGGAGCTGAAGGGTCATCAAGCTGGAGCTGGTTTACAGAATTGCTTGGGTATTAGGGACTTTAGGTATTCCTGAGAGCCAGGAAAGGCAGCTCTCTCCTACTAGTATGAGCACTTTTGCCAGTATGTGCTGGGTATCTCTGTGGCTCTGATTCTGAAGCAGTGTATGAAAGATCTTTCGTGGTACCTCCTGTGTCAGGATGCTGCTGGTGGTTT
Organism: Calypte anna; assembly: GCF_003957555.1. NCBI lineage: Eukaryota > Metazoa > Chordata > Aves > Apodiformes > Trochilidae > Calypte > Calypte anna. The sequence continues at coordinate 35,875,310 of NC_044248.1, read as the reverse complement.
TGGCTGGGGTAGAGTTGATTCTCTATTATGGGGCTGTGTTCTGGATTTGTGCTGCAAATAGTGTTAGCAGGTTTCCTTCTCATGATGCTGCTCTGTATTTCTGAAATGTGTACCTACTGTGCTTCTGCAGGACTGCAAAATCAGATATTAGGGCTCTTCAGAAGTTATAATGGATTACCAGGGCACACACCTTAAGATAACTGTTTGCAGGAACCAGTGAAGAGCTTCCTATATAAATTGTGTAGAATCCACAGCTTTTGGTTGTCTGTAGCTGGTGATATTCAAATGGGGCATCTTAATAGATGTTTTTCTGTGCTTGCTAGCATTGTGTCAAACTTTGCCTCAGGGCAACATTTGCTTCTCAGCAAAGCCTTTTTTTTTTAATTTCTCATGGAAAATCATGGCAAAGAACTAGACAGATACAATTAAATTTCTTGGGAATTTGTATCTTAGCTGCATAGGTAGGAAGATAGTTGGAACAGGCTTTATCTGTTTCTAGTTTTAGACCATGTATAGTCTGTTCTGCTCTATAATGAAAGCTGCTGGGTTTGGTTGAGATAATACTCAATCTGTTACTGACTCTTCAATTTAAGTTCATTAGAATGACTATTAAATGATCTGCCTCCATTTTCAGTCAGCATTTATTATTTAGGTCTTTATTAAAAAATCACATTTACCACATTGTTTACCTTTCTACCTTTTTCCTTATTTTTATTTAAATAGCGATTAGATACAGCAATCCATGCTGTGTGCCTTGTGATATGGACAGATGATACTCTTTACATAAGGAATGAAAGAAAACTGACTTCTCCATAGAAATTCTTTTCCTCATATGTGTTTCCCAAGAGAGTCTCTGAAAGGGTGGCCAAGGAGACTCTATCTTGTGCTCATAAAGGTTGCAGGTAGAGCTGTCAGTAGATTATATGAATCAGATGTGGTGGAAAGTATAGAACAAAAATATATGCTGGGTGTTTCTGTAGAGCAGTCTCTTGCTTAGATGAGTAAATGGCTGTGTAACTTCAAGACATCCCATCTCTTAGCCTGGTTTTGCTGTAGTGCACACTGCTGCCAGAAAGAGCCCTTGGGGATGAATGAGCAGAAAGAACCCAGTGATGTTCTGCAATGTAGAATGGCCACTGCTGATGTGTATCTAGGTTAAATGAGTGGCTGCTTCCCTGGGGCTTGGAAATTGGCTATTAATCCAGTTTGCTTTGACATTTTTGGCATTCAGTCTTATTGTAGATTAGTATGTTATAGATGGACACATCAGCAGTGGGGCAAAAATCTCAGAATCAGATAAAAAGTTCTGTTTGAGATTCACTGGTTGAGCAACAATAGTTCTGCTTGTTCATCAAGTATATATATATATAAAAAAATCTATGCCTTTTGAGTGTAATGTAAAAATCTCCTCTTCTACATCCTGCAGGAAGTGCTTGGATAAATTGGAATGCATTTTTAAACTGGGAAATATCAAATGCAATTGTCACACTTTACACAGTGAGCTGGGCATAATAAGTGCCCTTAAGTAATGACTTTTGTTCTCTAAAGTTCAGCTAGACATGAATGAAAATGTCAAATGTCTTTCAGATGTAAGAAATTGAGCCACAAGTAAGGTTTATTTTTACCTCTGCTCCTACCAGAAAGAGAAAATCTCATTGCTTAAGATCCACTTGGGGTACAGAGAGTCTAATGGCTTTGTGGCTCTTTATAATGCTGGGCTGTCAGTGACAGATGGATAGGTCCAGCTCCTAGACCCCTAATGTGTTTTTCCATCTTCTGCTTCTCCTCAGTGGCTGAGAAGACCAAAGAGCAAGTGTCTAATGTTGGGGGAGCTGTGGTGACAGGAGTGACAGCAGTGGCCCAGAAGACAGTGGAAGGAGCAGGGAGCATTGCTGCAGCCACTGGCTTGGTGAAGAAGGATCAGTTGGGCAAACAGGTTTGTTTTTATTTATAGTCTTTTCCAGGTGAAGAAATGAATGATGAGTGGCCTCCTGGAATTAAGGGGCAGATGGTGTGGGGTTTTTTTTTGTCTGTCAGTGGATTGAATACCAGGTGGTTTTGTGCTAAACTAAATGAATAGCAAAATGTCTGCTGTTTGTAGCTTGTGCTTTAAATGATTTGCAGGATTTCAACCTAAGTAAAGAAAGGGCAGGGAACTTTGGTATTCTGCAACTTTATACGACAGCTTAAGGTGTGCTCTACTGGTGATTCTGAACCCAGCAGCCTCTGGTGGGGGGCAGCAGCTGTAGCATCCTTCTACAGCTGAATGGAGAGGTAATTATTTTTCCAAATAACTTGGGTTTGAAAAGCAGCCTGCTACAGCTGAAAGATGAAGCAGCAAATCTCAGATTTAACAGCACAATTTGTTATTGTCTGAGATGAAAAGCAGAAGGGTTGGTGTACTAATCCACTGACTGGTTATAGGCATTGTATCTGAAGTCAAGATCTAGCTGGAGCATCAGTATCTTCTGTTAATACAAACTCAAAAATACGTCCTATTGTGGACTCTTCAGATAGAATTTGCTCTAGTTCACTGCATAGGTGAGAATCTTCATAAAACACTTTGTAGATACTTTTATTCTAGCACCGAGGTGAATATCAACTACTTGCATGATACAAAGCATAACTACATTTGTGCTGCTGAGAACTGAACTTTTCTTCTACTTAAACTAGGTGAAAAGTGACCCCAGATAGCAGGTGGCAGTGATGCTTTCTAAAATGTGTGTATTGTTGTTTGAAGACAAAAATAATCTAGAAGAGACAAATACCTCATGTTGTGTTGTTTTCTGTGTGAACATTTAAGTGTTAGGAGGAAAAAAAAAAGTTTATAAAGAATATTAGCGTGAGTATTTGCACAAAAATGTTGTCATGAATTCAGGATGAAGTAGTTCTATGGCATATTTTTTCCACTTAGTGTCCAGAGGAGCTGGTGAAATTGAATCCTTGAAAAGTCTTCTTTATTCTTATCCATTGAAGTGTATTCCTGTCTCTTTGAAAAATCCTATTGGTCCTTTAAGGAGGCAAAAAGGGTATTACATTGTGGTAGGCATTCACTCCACTGTGGTGAGTTGGTCATGAAAACATCTTGCAGGTGGGTTTTTTTCACTTTCAAAGCAGTTTTCCTGAGGGTTTTTTGTGGTTTTGTTTTGGGTTTTTTGGTTTTTGTTTTTTCCTTTTTTGTTCAGCTATAAATAAAATGATGGTTTTGATGTAGCCATGGTCCTTTGTAAAAGCTATGTTGGAAGATTTACAAAATCAAGTACCTAATGAACTGCCTGGGGATACATGAGTATGGTGTGGCCCCAATGCTCTCTATTTTCTTAGTTCCTGCTGAAATTCTTCCATAGTTTTAAGCTGAGCACATTCTTTTCTGTTCATAGCTCTTGAAACTCAGCCACATAAGGATCATGATTGCTGTAATATGCAATTACCTACTTCAGTGTTGACCATACACAGTATTTTTTTACTTTAATATTAATACATACATATAGATCCTTATAAAATATGAAGGAAATCTCAGCTTTCATTTAAATTGGTTCTGTATATTGTAAAGCTCTAATATGAGTCATGATGACTGCAAAATCACATCTGTGAATGTAAAGAACATTCATAATGTACATGCACATTATTCCAGAGCCCTATAGATACTGTCATTCTGAACTAAATGCTTTGGGTTTTAGATAGGCAAAGCTGCTCATTTGATTTTTTGATATTGGTACTTTGAGTCATCTGTGCAGTATGGCCATAAAGCTGGTAAGTTATCTACAGCTGATGGGTGTATGCAGAGTAACTTAGACTGCTCAGCATCTCAGTCCCTTGCTGGATTTTCAAGGGCTGAGTTGCTGTTTCAAAATTGGTAACATCAAAATTCAGTCATGTAAAGATATTTTGCAGCCCAGCATTTCTGCATTCCTCTGCCATTTGGAGGTGAATGGGTTTGATTTTGCTTGGATTTTCCAGGTAAACTTGTAGTTGGGTTGAAACCAGGTGTGTGGGTGTTCAGAACACCAGTGGGACACAGGTCCCTTGTAGGAACAAGGTGGAACTTTCTGAAATAAGAGAAAGTACCAACTGGGCATACAATCAAAATACCAATGTAGCTTTGTGTATTTTATATCTATAATATTATATCTCTTAAGGCTGTGATATCTCCCATCCAGCTGTGAATAAGAGAAAATTCACTCCTAGAGCTTGAGCATGCCTAGCAGTTTATTTGGCAGATTATTCTTTCCAGACTTCTGTTTGGGTTTGTCCTAAAGCAGGCAGCTGTGTATCCCATGTTCATCCCAAGATGAACACTTACCTTGCTCACAGACTGTAAGCAACTCCTGTTTATTTGACAGGGAAATGCAAATGACTCTTATCCATTAAAAGGGAATGGGATAATGATTGCAGAATTTCTACCACAGAAGACTAAAAGGCATTGGATAATCATTGTTTTAGTTGGCTTCTAAACATGTGACCAATAATTCTTCCAGTTCACATGGGCCCATATAAGTGAGTCCAAATCCTCCAACTAAAAAGAGCAAACAGTGACCTCCTGAGATACCTTCCATCTTGATTTATTCTATGAACTGCTATAACCTGTTGTAACAGCTGGAGGAGGTTGCTTATTTTATGACAATTTCAGCATCAGAGGCTGTGAAATAAATATGAAGAGCTATTTGCAAACAAGTCCAGAAGCCCCTATAATCAAATGATGACTGTTGGGATCTGCTAGAGATCTGCCATCATCCCCATCTCAGTCTGCATTTCCTGAGACTCCTCAGAAGCCAAACACTGCCCTAGCACAAATATTGAGTGCAATGGGCCCCAGAGGTGTAGATTATTTCTGGTTTTATTATTTTCCTTGGTCAGAATTGCTCATCTCCTGAGCAACCAACTTTTTCAATTTTTGCCCCTGGCTTAGAGCCAGGGTGGATCCACTTTGGGGAGTCACCACACTAAAATACACCAAGATGTAGGAGCCTTTCTCCTCATTACATGGAAGCTCCATGAGACATTCTGCACTGCTGAGAATAAAGACATAATGAAACATCTTTTAATTTTGAGCAAATGAGAGCAACTTAGTTTTTATTAAGATGCAAAGCATCACAGTGTGCTCCAGACAGCTGCAATTTGTTCATTTGGGCAATCTTACTGGGAAAAGGGATGGAAATGCTATAGTTGCCTCTGAAGATTCTTCTCTTTCAGTGGCAGAAGGGAGACTTTTCTACTTCATTAAACACCCATTTTGAAATGCAAGCAATACCTCATCTTTCAGAGATTTCTATTCTGTCTTGTTGCAAAGTAAGATTCCTGAGTGTTCCAAAAAAAGTGTTCATTATCACCTGTGGTTTCAAAAGAAAAAAAAGCTGAATATGAAATCTTCTTCTTGCACTTATTTTGCATTTTAAAAAAATTGAGGTTCAAAGTCTTTGTAGAAACCTTTTGTGGAAATTATTAGGAATTTAGGATTGACATTTGGCTTTTACTGAGGTTATTGTGGGCTTAAATGTCTAACATTGAAGTCCCTTTTTACTAGTATTATCACTTCCATTGCCACCTGTATGCAATATAATTGCCATGCTTAATATTAAAAAAAGAAAAACTCAGGCATTTTCTATTTGTCTCTTTGAGATATACTTTGCATATTTTATTTCCTATGCCAATAATACTGACATGCTACACTGAAAGTTATTGAAACTTTTACAAGTTATATTTTTTAATGTACTTTTTTGTAAATAAGGTTCTAGAAATTGGTTCAGTCATGGCAAAATTTTTGTTTAGGTGGAACCATGCATTTTGAAAGAACATTATCTCTGATCATCATTTTCTGATCATCTTTATACTCAGTGTGCTCTACAGAGTACTTGGCTCTTTTAAGAACCACTGTTCCCAGTCTTCTTTCCAGACTACAGGTGTCTGCTAGCCTTGAAAAGCTTTGCTCAGAAACACAGAAAAGCTACCAAGCAGAGGTACCCAATTCACTTCTTCAGAAAGAGATACAGCTTTTCCACCTTCCTGTTAAATTTTATGCTAAAAAAACCCCAAATAATTGAGTTTATTAATTTCCCCTGGAGCTTATTACGAGGAAAAATTCAAGCCTTGGATTAAGCAAGTTAAGCTTTTAAGGTTTTTGTGTGGTAAATGCAGAAATAGCTTCCATACAATTAATTATGGAGTTGGTATTTTTTTAGGAACACCTTTAGAGCAAGCAGGCTCCAGGGGTGCAATAACATATAAATGACCTCCTCAACTACTTCTTGTCACTTAGGTCTCTATGTGCTGTAGAAAATGGATAAGTTATGATTAAATGCATGTAATATAGATTTCTAGCAAGCCTGCCAAACAGTGAGATGTCAAAGCCACTGTACTTGAGCTGAGCAGTGCTAATTCTGTAAGGTGGGATTTTTGGTAATTCAGGATGAGTCTGACCATGGTTCTGATGTTACAGTTTTGCTTGTTTTATAGGAGCAATTACAGCAGTGGTTTGGAGAGGTTGCATACTGTGGTCTCTGGCAGGGTAACAAAATTTTCTTCAGGGAAGCCAAAGGGTTGTAGATGATGCACAGGAGAAGGTCTGCTCTGATGGTCACAACTGAACATCAGACAGACAATCCTGGCTTTCAGATTTCTGTTGAAATCATAACGTGAACAGTTTGAAACAGATCTTAGTGTTTCTCTCACCATTTCTTGATCTGTGTATCATGTATGAGTGCCTACTGCAAACCAGAAAGGATACTCAGCACCCGTTAGCAGTTTCCTTTTTCATTGTATGTAGATGAACTGAGAGTGGAAGAATGAGGAGAGAAATTCCCCATGAGGGCATCCACATTGCTCAGGAGCTGAATCATGGAAGATCCCTCTGAGAAAACATTTGGTAGCTGTGTCTTTGAATTCATGAAGTGGGACTGTCAGGGAACTGACAAATCTCTTTGCTTATAATGTAGCTGGACTGACCTATTTTGGTAGGGCCTTTCTTATTAGTCTCAGAATAATGGTAGTGCTTTTTTATTAAAACATCTGTAACGAGTCAGGTCTGTAAAGAAAATCCATATTCTTGAAACAGGGAACTGATTTATTATAAATCATAAGGCACCCATACATGAGGGATATTAAGGTTTTGAATCTGCTTTGTGTACACAGTCAAATTTCCCTCTCATGGCAGCGCACATGTGTTTTTGGATGGGAAAGCTCAAGAATTGAGATTGTACAGAGGTTTGAATGTCAGTAGACTTGTAAAACTGCTTTAGGATCCTATATGAATGGTCAGTATTAAAAAGCAAGTGGCTTCAGTGCCATGATTTTAATGTTTCCAAAATAAATTCAACAATTACAGTTGAGGCTGCTTAATACAGTTTCATTAATACAATTCTGTTTTCCTTTGGTATTTCCACAAGGGCAAGAGTCATGTATGTAGCTTAGTGTATGTTGATACTACGTAATGACATTATAAAGAGCAGTAAAGAATGCTTGAAGCAGACTTGTATGCTTACAAGTAATTTTATTTGTTAAAATATGCTGATGGGGCCAACAGAAACAGGTTGCTAAATAGGAAGGCCACAGAACTCACAAAAGCCAGCAAGAGAATTCCCTGATTTTTCTTCAACCTTTTGTGCAACTTCCTTTCTCATCAGGAATGTGCATGTTCTGGTAGCACTTTGCACATCAATTGCTTAATTTTATTTTGCTCTGAACACCACTGTTAAAATATATTTAAAATTAGACTGGGCAAAATATACATGAATATGCTCAGACAATAGCAATAGGGGGTGAAAGATGGGTGACTGCAGATAGGAGTGCTAGAGCTTCTGTGTTGGTTGAAGAGAGTGGTAAAGTGCTGGGAACTGCAACCTGTGCTTGGCCTCCCTGGTTAGCAGAGAAAATGCCTCTTCTCCTGTGGACGTTGTTGGTATTTTTTTCTCTGAGGGCACAATAATAGCATTTAAAGGAAGATCACTTTCTCTGTCAGAGCATTTCTATGCATTGACATCTGTGAGTCAAGCAGAACTAGAGCTGATTCACAAGGGAAGGAAACTTGTATGGTATTATTTAAATACCCTGAAAGTTTTATTGCTCTTTGTTAATACAGGAACAAATACAAGCTTAATGTAAAGGTCTTGGCAGTTTTCCTGGTTTCCTAATATCTTTCCTGCTGTGAGATAACATTTTAGTGCAGACTGACGTTCTGACTCTTCCTGCTGCCTTCACAACTTCCAACCATAATGTATCCAAAATTACCTGTGCAGGAATTAAGTTGAGCAGCTTTTGGGTGGCATCCTAGTGCTCTGTTTTCTAGCAATTGCTCAACAACAGATTTAGCTTTGACCCTAGAGAAGTAAGGTACCCCCATCCTTAAGAGAAATGTCTATCTCCCTTTTTCTGCAAAACCAAGAATTGTTTGCTAGCTGATAGAAAGGTGAATGCATTCTTCACTAGGAACTGTTCATGTCATGCTAATGAGATATCTGTAATGCCTACAAAGCATAGAATACAATTTTTCTTTGTTTTCCCTTGTAAGGGAGTAGCAACAGATCCTCCCCATCATTTTAGCAGAAGACTTTTGCCATTTATTATGATGTTTGATTGCAATCTCTACTCTTTCCACCCTCTCGTGTTCCTTCCACCTCCTCAATCTCCAGTTGCCTTTCTAACCCAATATCCCCCCTTGCACATTCCAGGCTCCTGTGTTTCTCTCCCCTGTGTGTGTGTGTGTATGGCCACTGCATTAGGCAAGTTTCCCAGACTAAATGGGGGCTGGTTCTGTTTCACAGTGTCCCAGTCTTTCCCATGATCTGTCTGTGGGATTTTGTACAGTACTTGCAGTAATTTGTATTTTTTTTCCTGATCTAAATAGTTCCAATCCCATGTTAAATATTCAGGAAGATGCTACTTGCAGAGAGGAATATGTTTAACTTTGTTTCAGGATGATTCATATTCATGCCAACTATTCCTGTTCTTGCTGTTCCGTGAAAGATTTGGCTATTTCAGATGGGAAACACCCATTTAACCCATGATAGGTGTGAAAACTTAATAGTGATGTTTTTGTGCAACTTCAGGGGCAGGTTTTTGTAGCTTACAAACAAACATTGCTGGGTTACAATAATGATCTTCTTAGCATCTTCTTGAATGCTTCAGTGTTCCTTTCTTTTGCTGGCCAAGTTGAAGCTATAAGCCTTGGAAGGTAAGGAGCTTAAAAGTGATTTCTTCAGAGGATTTGTATGTTATATCAACCATTTGCTGATAGGGTAAGAGCCAAACATTGCAACTGGCAGGGTTTTTTTAGCTATCAATGAAAGTTTATGATGCTGAAGTGACATTTTGGCAAAGCACAGCAATATGTGTTTTAAGTCTGCCAGTCTCTGTTCAGCAAAGTACTGCAGTGGGATGCTTAGTATAGGTATCAGTGGCAAACTGAGGTCCTTGGACTACTTGGTGATGGTTGTATAAACATCAAAACTACTCAGGACTGAAGTGTGGAAGAATATCAATCCAATGTCATCTCCTAAAACATTAAAAATAAAACCTACTTGTAGATTGAGGAGGGGGAGGAAGAAGGAAAGATGTCAGAATGCTTTCATTAGGGCTACCTAATGCTGGCAGTGCTGTTACTACTATTAGTAGAAAGAAGGTTTATGTGAGGACCAGTGTCATCAGCAAATATCAGTGGTCTAGGATAACAGCATTTTGGTGGCTATTTTGACCAGTGATAGAGCTTCCTTAAGAATCTGTGAATTAATAGATACAAGCTTGTATGTAGCTCTGTGGATGCTTGAGACTTCTTCAGATCTCTGAGTATATAACTAAAGAGAAGAGATGATCCATCTTTTCTACAGTAAAGTATCATTAGTGCTTGGCTGTCACCTGTTTTCAGCTGTGCTAGGGATGTTCATTAGAGAAAGTTAAGTGGTCTGTGTAAAGATTATTGGTAATAATTTTCAAGTACTTCTATCACAGAATGTGTTTTAAAAGTTCCTGTGATGTATCTGTGAAGTGGAATTAATTACTGGAGAAAGCTACATTGTCTCAAGTACATGTCAAAATTTAGGTTGCAAACCTTTTTTTTTTTTTTTTTTTTTTTTTTTTTGCCAGTGGCTTGTCTAATGCAAAATATTCCCTGTGAGGAAACTGGAGGTGTAAGATGCTAAATTTGTCCTCTAAAAATCCTGTGGTTTTTGCAAGAGTGAGGCAGGCAGAGGACCCTATTCTGAAACTTATTAGATGTATCGATTGCCCTCCAAGCTTTTGTTGTTAGCTTTCAAAGCTGTTTCCTGGTGCTTTGTTAGCACATGTTCAAAAGGTTTGCCAGGTTTGGGTCAGAAAAGTCAAAATGAAGCTCAAGATGAGCAAACACAGGCAAGAAAACTACTTTTGCCCTGCTTAGTAGGTTAGCTACTAAGCTTACTAGCTAGGTTAGAAAAAGGAGCAATCTAACTGTGGTTCCTTCAGAGCACATAAAACAGGATTTGTGACTTTGAGGCTGCTTAATCCCTCTGTCCCACCTCCCATACCTGTGTGGAAGGGGCATCTCCCAGGGGAGCTGATACCCTGCCAGTCATGTGTGACTTCCAGTATTTCTTCTCTGGGGCTGTGGGACAAAGCAAAGGCTCTAGGCTTTTTTTTTTTCTCTCTCTCTGACCTTTGTTCTACCTCTTCTTTGTGAAATCCAATCCTTTCTTCATATGCTATTGTACATAAGGATGTAGGGGTTTGGTTTTTTATTTTTCTTACTAATTCCCTGTGATGGGTTTAGGGCCTGGAGGGTGTGCACAGTCTAAATGGATGTGCACATCCCTGGAGTGGTGTGAAAAATTCCATTAGGGTTTCAGGGTGAATGTCACTCATGAGAATGTGGTCTTATCCTTAGAGACAGTGTTTCTAACAGGGAGTATCCATTCAAGCTGAAGAAGATAATAAGCCAGTGATTGAAACAAACTATTACACCTAAAGATTATTAAAAAAAATTTTTCTTAAAAGCTGGAAGTGCAAAATATGCTTGGGGAAGGAAATTACAAGGGCAGCTGGGCTAGGGTAGAGAACACTTTCAAGACCTGGAGCTTTTCTTTATTATGTGTAAGTCTTTGGGGGGGAAAAAAGGCTGGAAGCTATGAAACCTGGTTGCACTTCTAGTATTGAGAACTGGGTACCACCTTCTGGTTGCTTTTAATGTGAAGTGTTTATAATTAATTAAGCTAATAGTTCATAATCAGTTAATACTTTACAGCTGTTGTAATGTGTGGTTTAATTCTCAGAGTGTATGCAGTCACTGAACTGTGGAAAAACACAGTTTGGTAGGATTTATATCCCTAATGCTGTTTATAGATGTCTATGAAACACACTTTGCCTAATGAATATACTAATGGCAATTAAAAATGAAATTACACTGTGCATTAGACACTTCATTATTTAACACCATATAGAATTGTGTCCTAAGATGCTTGTTTAACCCCTGTCTGACTCAGCTAATGCCTTATATACTTGATCTGAACAAATGCTTCTTTTCAGATTCCTGGTAGCATGTTTTAATAATGGTTAGGTCACTTTTAATTTTGTCCATGATATTTCATCTTACAAATCCCTCAAGGCACAACTGACAGAGTTCAGATAGACACACACTGTATGTAAATGATAATGTAGAGAAAGAGCAGAGATCAAACAGAGCTAGAGGCTGAATTAATTTTCCTCTCTGGAGAAAATTATTCTTACAGGTCAAGAGAAAAGTCACTGGAAAGGTGATGTAAATATGAATGTATTTTGCACTTGTTTACAGACAGAAGAAAATTTCCCCTCTCCTGATCCCTGCCATGGTCTTAGATATTTGTCTGAAGTGCATTTGCTATGTTTGCTGGACTGATGTGTTTAGCAGCTAAAAGCTCTTCTTTATCCACAGCATGGAGAGAGGCTTTGTGCTGCCCCTTCATAAATACAGATTTGTGTGACAGAGATAAAGGGCAAGGGGAGCAGAGATTGGTGGTGGCTGTTGGGACAAAGTGGAGTGCAGGTTTGGCAGACCAACAGGTGGAAACTTCTACTAGGAGCTTTGTTTATGGCAGTTGTTTTCTTATGTTAGCTTCAAATTTATAAAACAGCTTTTTGAAATGAGGATTTAAATTTTTTTAGGACTCTTTTCATAGATTTTTATGAGGTTTTTTTCTACTAAAGTAATAGCTATTCTAGTAGCTTTGAAGGAGGACATACAGCTGACTTGCTGTCTAAACCAGAGCAGTGAACTTGCTTTTCAGGGTCATCAGCATGATGTTTCCTTCATAGTGTATTTTTGGTAGGGGTGGTGTGCTCATCATTCACAGGAAAGGTAACAGATTTAGCAGTGCTTCTCTCCACCTCCTACTCACCATCTCTGCATCTGAAATGGTGGTTTTGAGTCTTAATTTTCTCTGCAGATATTTTCCTCAGCTTCATTTCAGATGTGTGCTTTAAAACATGGCTGGTTGGACTGATGTAAATGCCAGCCATTGCCCAAAAGTGAGAAAGAGGGGAGGCTGGGTGAAGTGATAAAACCAGCTTAAAAAGCAAACTTAGACCTTGCTTCGTATTCTATTTGGAGTGGTATGAATGTCTTGATGAGAGGTAATGAGGGAATTGAATTTGCTCATTCATCTTTTCCTGGCTCCCTTGTTCCCTAGCTCAGTTTTATACCTCTAGATTTCATAATGGGAAGGAAAGCAGCTGAACAAACTTGCTGAAGGAGACTCGTGCTTGGCTGTTCATCTTGGTTTGAAGAGCACTAGAAGGTACAGTGAAGAGCTATCAGGCAAACTTGAAATAAAATGAGTGAGCACAAGTGGTGGAGCTCTCTTCTCCAAGTTACTGTGTTCTGCATCCTCTTAAGTACCTTCAGTTACTTCTGTGCACCTTGAGGCTTAAAAGTTGCCCAAGAAAAATGTACCTATGACTAGGAGTGATGGTGCTAAACCCATTCTGGCAGTGTCCATTGACATTGCTGTTGAGTGTCCCTCTTTGGGCACGATGCTGACACTGAGAGAAAAGCCAACAAAGTGTAAAAATGTTCTAAGTACTGGCTCTCCTCTTACACATTTTTACTGTTTCAGTAGTGCTCACTTTGTTCATACCACAGCTGTAGTCACTTCTTGCCCCTGAGCTGCCAGGCAGACTGGCAGGAGATCAGAACTGGACTGCTTTTCTTACAAATCATCAACATAAAGTCAAACTAGGCTTTTAATTACCCTAGTACTAGGTTTCAGTTAGGTCTAAGATCAGCTTGCTTATCCAGGTGTAAACAGGTACATGATTTTTAGCCTGTGTGGCTATGCAGGAGAAACTGAAGATGTAGTTTGGATAGAAACATCTTTATTAATAGTTATGGTCCAAGGGAAGTAGGACCTCAGGTTGACTTTGAGGGGTTTTTTTACATTTAGCAGTGCATATCTGGCAGTTCAGGAGAAAAACACAGTTGCCATAGCCTTTACTAAAGATTCTTTAGAAAGAAGAAAACTTGAAATAATTTGTCCTTTTAGTTAGTTTTGAGACAAACTGTCCCCTGCTTGCAAAAATGACTTCATTGTCAAAATCCTGATTCTGTTTCAAGCTATAGTGTGTAATATGGTAATGAAGAGCTTCTGTGCTACAGGATCTCATCTGTTATGTCCCCTATTGTAATGCATTGTGAGGTAATTTCAGATTGGGATATCTGAGATGCATGGGATCACTTTGTTGCTTTGTTTTTGTTGTTTTTTTTTTTTAAATCTCTTTTAGATGAGAGGAAGGAATTTTGCTGGCTAATCCCCAGGCATTGTGGCCTGTCTTCTACAACACCTGACTATCTGTTGGTCACTGTCTCTCTTTACTAGAAGAAAACACTGTGCTTTGTCAGAATACCATTCTGCATATGCTACCTTTTGATACTAATTTTATAGGTGAGAGCAGAGTAGTGCAGAAATCCCATTTATCTTTTCATCAGAGGAGCTCTCTTCCTCACAGTGAGACATTCCATGAAATTTCCTTACTTGTTTCAGGGCCAAGAACAGACAGAAGCTCAGAAACTGTACAAGTAGGATCCAAGCTCAGCAAGCTTAGGAGTGGGGGGGTCTGACCACAAAGCTCCTCTTTACATTGATGAATTGAGCAGTGGCTCTCAAGAAGCACATTCTGCTTTGATCCAAAAATCAAAGGGCAGGAGACCGGAGTCCAACACTTGCATGCTCTGTGGAATAACACTGGGACTGGGAAAACTTGGGCTCTTGTATTTGTCAGTGGGTTGTGCATGTGAAAGAAGCATTTACTGAAAACACATGCTCATGCTTGAGTACCTGCTACTCATTATTATCTTTGTCCCAGCATGCTAGATGGACTTAATTGCTTTAGTATCTTAATCTCAAAACTACAAGTTCACCAAGGATAAGATTCTTCTTTGCTTCAGCCACTCATTAGTGCTTTCAGCAGCTGAACTGAACTGAGGTTACTGGGGCTGCTGAAGAAACAGGGAAGAGTTTCAGCATTCAACAGGATCTTGCAAGAAAAGCAATTTTGTGCTTATAATATACAGTAGTCTAAACTACATACATCAGTGTGCCTATATATGTAATGGTTGAAATGGAATTTAAAAATTTAGCAATACTGTAGTGCATTGTTTTGTAGCTGTTATGATTAATAGTTGACTTTCAGTCATATCTCTAATGGGCTATAAGAGCATGGTTCCATTATGTAATGTTGGTCCTTGGGATATTTCTGTATAGAGCTTTTTCTGGATTTTTGGACTCTCTGTTCAGAGCAGTTGTGACTCATTCCTGCTTAGCTTTTACTGTCAGAGAAATGCATTCTGAAGTGTTCAAATTTTTGTTTATAATCTCAGTCATTACCTGGTAAAGTTGTATATGGGAGAAAGCAGATAGTTGTCCTTGACAAACAAAAAGCAGAGTTTTGCCACCAGACATGGAGTAATGATTAGAAAGAAGTATCTAGAGAATGGGATATGTAATTTTTCTGGTTTTAAATGTGACATGAAAATATTTTGTTTTTCTTTGGTCTTTTAGTTGTTCTTGCATAGCATCTTTAGTGTCATCTTATCTACTTTACCATGGAAGTCAGCATTAGTCAGCTGAGCAGGTGCTCTATTCCAAAGACGTCAAGCAATAGGTAAATAACATCCAAATAATGCAGAGTAGTAAGTAACATCAGGTTCTTTACATGCAAGAATGGTATTGGGGGGTCTGTTACATTTTTCCCTTGATCCCATTGGGAATATCTCTTTGTCTGCAGAAGAAGGGTTGTTTTGAGCTTGTTGATTATTAATTCCAGGTTACACCATAGTTTTAGATCAGCCTGGTATGTCTTGAAGATTGGAAAGATTTTAAGGAAATTAGAATTAGGGGCAAGAGGGTAAGACTGGGATGTTTATAGCTGGGCAAAGGTGGCAACTGAGTTTTCCTGCTTCCTTTGGCAGTAAGTTTTTATCTCACTGTTTTCTGAGCCACCTCAGCATGGGCTGACACTTTTTGAGAATGAGGACAGCGAGCAAGGATGGAGCAAGACAGGAAGGGCTGATATTGTCAGTCAGACATACTCAACAGAAAAACTTGTCTTCCATTTACTTGATGTTTGCTTTCTATTCTGCTTTCTGTTCAAGATTCTCTGGCCTTTGCATACTTAATTATGCCACATAAACAGTTTTGTTTTTCAAGACTGTGTGGAGACTGAACATCTGAGAATCTGACATAATTTGGTGCATAGCCAGATTTTTTACTGACTCTTCTGCTTCTTGATAATCAGTACTAATGGATTCTGATATTAATAAAAAAAAATTAAGTAGTACAGAAGGCAGGGAGCAGGATGTTCTAGTCAGGAACTATTTGGTTTTTCCGCTGTGAATATACAAAATGTTTGGTCAAGCATCGCACAGCATTGCTTCACAATTAAAAAACAAACCCCAAATGGGTGCTGTGCTCTTGGGCAGATAATTCAGACCATCGTGATTGTTTTCTTGAACTATAATCTCAATATGTGTTTATTTTATGTGCCATGATCAGTAACGGCATATGCTGCCTTTTAACTTATTTTCTCTTACGAAATGTCAGTGTATTTTCTCCTCTGTACACACTTTTTAACTCTGTAGAAGTCAAATCATAATGATGTAGAAGTACTTTTGTCTTTTTTTCTTTATATACTTTCCCCTCCTCCATCTTCTGTTCCCGACCCAAGGAGTTTGGGTCTTTATCGCCATATTATTTGAAATTCAGTAATCTATCAGAACCTTCCTCAGGCTGCCAGAGAAGCACACCATTGTAACAAAATGGGAGGTTTTGATCTGATAACAGAGTAATCACACAGCTGGTGACCTGTGAGTTCGCAAGCAGTTATTTTATGAGGACAGAATGGCAGAACACTGTATACTCTTTATCCTGCAAGCCCATCACATTCTAGAAGCACAGACCTGCAGATATTAACATTTCCATGAGATGTGTGTGATATTTTGCATCAAACTAATTACTCTGGAAATTTCCAAGGTTGTATTTTGCCTTATTTTTTCCATATATAGTGCCAACATAAATTCCTTCATCGTTTTGATTTAAGTATTTTCCTAGGACTTGAGCTGTGTTTAGAGTGCTTCCTACCAGAACACATGCAGTAGCATGAGCTGTGATAGCAGCACCATTCTGTGTGTATTTTCCCTGACATCTGTTTTCTGTGTCACATTATTTAGATAGGAGGGACTCAAGTACCACATTTAAATGTCTATTTCTGTTTGAGAAAAGAGATGGGAAACGAATAAAATGTTCAGGTAGTTTAAATAGACAGTTAAAAAGCACATTCAGCCTGAACTGGCAACACTGATCCTCATGTGTGACTTGTTTGGCTTAGTCCAGATGTGTTACATATAGATGCTGCAGAAACAACTGGATTTTCATGGTCCTACTCCATTCTAGAAGATAGGGAGCACCAAGACTCCTCATCAGTCTCTCAGCATAGGCTGCATTAGCTTCAGGACCTGTTCTTATGGGAAGCTGTCGCAGACGACACTAAGCTGGGGGGAAGTGTCGATCAACTGGAAGGCAGGAGGGCTCTGCCGAGGGACCTGGACAGACTGGAGAGTTGGGCTGATTCCAACGGGATGAGGTTTAACACGGCCAAGTGCCGGGTCCTGCACTTTGGACACAACAACCCCATGCAGCGCTACAGGCTGGGCACAGAGTGGCTGGAGAGCAGCCAGGCAGAAAGGGACCTGGGAGTCTGGATTGACAGGAAGCTGAACATGAGCCAGCAGTGTGCCCAGGTGGCCAAGAAGGCCAATGGCATCCTGGCCTGTATCCGGAACAGCGTGGCCAGCAGGTCCAAGGAAGTGATTCTGCCCCTATACTCAGCCCTGGTGAGGCCACACCTCGAGTACTGTGTCCAGTTCTGGGCCCCCCAGTTCAGGAAGGATATCGAGGTCCTGGAGCAGGTCTAAAGGAGGGCAACCAGGCTGGTGAAGGGACTCGAGCACACACCCTATGAGGAGAGGCTGAGAGAGCTGGGGCTGTTCAGCCTAAAGAAGAGGAGGCTCAGGGGAGACCTCATCACTCTCTACAACTCCCTGAAAGGAGGTTGTAACCAGGTGGACATTGATCTCTTTTGCCAGACGACTTTCAACAAGACAAGAGGGCATGGTCTTAAGTTGTGCCAGGGGAGGTTTAGGTTAGATATTAGAAAGAATTTCTTTACGGAGAGAGTGATCAGACATTGGAATGGGCTGCCCAGGGAAGTAGTGGATTCTCCATCCCTGGAGATATTTCAAAAGAGACTGGATGTGGCACTCAGTGCCATGGTCTAGCAACCGCAACGGTGGTAAAAGGGTTGCACTCGATGATCTCTGAGGTCCCTTCCAACCCAGCCAATTCTATGATTCTATGATTCTATGAAATTGAAACATGGAGTTGAGCTGTTCAGACTCAAAGATGCATCTTTTGGTATTGTTGCTTCTCAGTGTTTGGCTGGATTTGCAATGTAGTTTTAAATTGTTCATTGTGCTTCTTGAAATTGTAGCCACTGCTGAAATGTTTGAAGATTGTTATGGTGTTAATATGTTTGTGGATTTTGGGAGGAAAAAAAACCAAACTGGGGTTTGGCTTTCCACGCTGCCAGCCAAATTAAAAGGAGGTTTTTATAGTTCTGTTTGAGTCAAACCAGACTCACATGTCTGGAACTTCAGTTAAAACCTATTGCCATAGACTTATTTGCTTCTCAGTGTGAAATGTCTAAAAACAAATTACTAAGAATATCATCTGTAGTTTGTTTGGAAACTGTTCCATGTAGCTGCTGCTGGTAATTTTTTTTCTTGGATGAACCAGGTTGGAGCAAAGGTATATTCAATTCAGGATGTGATAGCAGGCTGAGAAATCCCTCTGTCTAGATCAATGTTTTATAACATGTGATGTGTTTCAAACTCAGCAGGTAACACCATCCTGTTGCCATAGAAGAGCAAATGATTTAACTCCTCTGCATAAACTCAAGTTATCCCTAGGAATGATAGCAGTGAGACTTCTTGTTAAAAGCAGAAATAATTTTGCTCCTCAGAGGGGAGAATTTTGAAACAAAATGGGGAAAAAAAAGAAAAAGGGATGGTGTCCTGTAACTTCTCTGTCTCTGTAAGGGTATTTTTCTTATTTGATGGTGGTGCTATTTCTGATCTCAGTTGCCATTAGCTTGAGTAAATATTGATCTTACAGTAAAAAAATTAGAGAAGTGCTTAAGAACAATTATCTACAGGATTATTCACTCTCTAGAGAATAAATAGTATGAATATTTACAAGGATATTCACTCTCAAGGTGCTATGGTGAAGTGTCAGGAAAAATAACAGCTAAAGCAGCCTCTACCATGTGGAGAACTTTCCCTTAGCATTTAATCAATTCTATGGTGGAAATAATTGTAAAAGCCATAAGGCTGTTAATCATCCTAACTTTCTTCCTATCCACAGAGGATAGGAATGGCCTTTGACACATTCTGAGTTCCTGTTCTCTCCTTTCCACATGTGCAAGCTACTTTGAATATGTTGCTTTGCATAATGGAGCCATTCCTGGCCATTTTCTTTTTTCATTTTCCAGTACCTACTGACTGAGAGAACTTCTGCATCTGTAAGGAGTCACATTGATTTTCTAGGGGCACTAAATGTTGCTACAATTATACATCCTCCTCCTCCTCAGAAATTAGCACTAGGTGTTTATATGCTTATAAATGCAGCAGATACAAGAACCTAAGAGCTGTAAATGTTATTGTGGCATGGGAACCTCATCTCAAAGATGCAGGACATGAATGCCATGGCCTCACTCCACAATATTCTCCCTTTGCCAGCAGGGATTTGCACTTGAGGGACTTCCTCAGTAAGTAGGGACTGCCAGTGAGTAGGCTGCATGAATGGTGCTATATTTCTCTGATATCCCTCAACCTCAGTTATTTGAATGCACATAACCCTCTGCTGCCACAGTATCAGAGAATCAGAATGGCTTAGGTTGGAAGGGACCTTAGAGATAATCTGCTCCAACCTCCCTGCCATGGGCAGGGATGCCTCTCATCTACACAAAGTTGCTCAAATCCTCATCCAGCCTGGACTTGAACTCTTCCAGGAAGGGGGCATCTACAGCTTCTCTAGGCAACCTGCTACAGAATCTCATCACCCTCCTACTGAAGAACTTTCTTCTTAACATTCAGTCTAAAACCATTTGAGTTAAAAGATCCAGTTTAAAACCATTTCCTTGTGTGCTATCCCTGGACACTCTTATGAAAAGTCCCTCTCCAGCCTTCCTGTAGGTTCCCTTCCTATGGTAAGGTTTTGATTGTGGCACTGGTGATTTTATTTGATGTCCTTTAGTTGTCATCTGTGAAGACAGCTGACCAGCATTCCTCATCATCTCTCTGCTGTTTAGCAGATAAAGGTCAAGATGATGATCAAAAAAAAAAATAAAATCTGAGTTCTCTCCATTATTCTTCATTATATTTTTTAATGTTAACTGGGTCTCTGTTTTAGTTTGCACTCCCTGAAAAATATTCAGATTTAATAAATAAATGGGAAAGAAGGGGAAATCCTCCATTTTAATGTAACTTATTCTGCATAGCTGTTTGGGGTTTTTTTCTCATGGACTGAAAGGTGGTAAGGAACAGGAAAAAAAAGGATTATCTTCCTTCTTGATCCTAGTGGCCATCTTTTTCCCATAGTACATTTTCTCATGCTTATTTTGAAACTTTGTTATGTAAAAAAGAAATTTCAGTTGTTCTGGCCACAAGTGATACGGGAACAGATTTCAGTTTCCATGATTGTGTTCATTATTCAAAATTATTTGGCTGTTCCAGCCCATTGATTGTTCAGTCTGTTATTTGTGATTTGTGCTCTGTATTTGGTCACTGATTGTGTGTAATGTTCCTGCTCTTCGATGGAAAGTTTTCCAAGCTCACAAAGCCTCTCTGATGGGACTGGTTAAATACTCTGGCAAATACATTACTGCATGCATATTTGCAGTGCTTTTTCATATGTATGGTAATGGAATGTAAATAAAAGAATGGGGAATGCAATTGAAAAGGCTGTAAGAATTGTGTTTGTACAATGTGTTCTGGAATATTTTGTGATGGGCTGGTGTTACTGCAGCTTCTCCTGGATATTTTTGAAGTAGGTGTTGGAAGAGACTGTCTTCAAAATTGCATTTGACTGCTGCTGTTGTAGGAATGCTCTGGTGCAATCATTTGGCCATCTGCTTATTTAAAAGAAATTGTAAGTCTGAGCATTGTCTTTCTGTGGAGAGCATCCTCACAACTGGTGTTGGAAACTGGTGGGAAAGAGGATCTGCCATTGTGGGCCTTTATGGGCATTAACTGAAGGATTCTTTTGTAGTGAGACTTACTGGGATACTTAATCTTAAAGTAACTGAGTTTAGAGGTGAACTGTTGTTGAGACATAGCCAAGAGTGAAGTGGAGATGTGGCATCTCTGGGCTGCCATTTGGGTCTTTCATGAGTTTGAGCACACATGTAAGTAACAGTCACATATGGCTCATATTTTCAAGATTTCCTACTATAAGTACTATCTTTTGTAAGTGAAGTTTTAGGCTCATGAGCAAATACAGATACAACTTCTGGAACAAATTCTGCAGCTTTTGTGCTTAAGAATCAGTTTCAAGATTTTCATGTTCCTGTTCTGCTGCCAGTATTCATAATTCCTTCCACTTCGTTACCACTTCTAAATTTGTGACTGTCTTTTCTGTCACAGTTATTTGGGGAAGATAGTTAAAAAAAAAAAATTGCCAAAACCCTGTGGTGATTGACATTCTTTTCAGCTTCTCAATTTTCTTTCTTAAGGCTTTCTTTTTATTCAAATAAAATTGAATTATTTTTTAAGAGGTATAAAACCAGTTGCTTCATTAAAATCTAACTATATTAATTTCACTCTGTGTTCTTAATGCACTAATTCACTAAGGGCAAGTCCTGCCTGACTCATTTGGTGGCCTTTTACTATGGGGTCACAGCCTCAGTGGATAAAGGCAGAGCAACAGATGTCATCTACCTGGACCTGTGCAGAGCATCCAACACTGTCCCACACAACATCCTCATCTCCAAACTGGAACAAGAGGAATTCAATGGATGGACTGACTCATTCGATAGGGAACTGGCTGGATGGTTGCACCCAAAGAGTTGTGATCAATGGCTCATTGTGTGGCAAGTGGTGTTCCTCAAGGGTTGGTACTGGAACCAGTGCTGTTTAACATCTTTGTTAAATGTGGCATGGACAGTGGAATCAAGTGCACCCACAGCAAGTTTGCTGACAACAGCAAACCATGGGGTGAAGCTAACAGGCTGGAGGGAAGGGATGAAGGGATGCCATCCAGAGGGACCTTGACAGGCTCAAAAAGTGGGCTTGTGCAAAGTGCATGAAGTTCAACAAGGCCAGCTGCAAGGTTCTGCACTGGGGTCAAGGCAATCCCATGTACAAATACAGGTTATTTTTCTTTTTTTGTTTTGAGTTGGTTTATTTTCTTCATCTAGGCTTGTCCTGGTTATTTTACTTCCTCCTCTGAAGTGACTGGAGGAAGGGTTGCCTTCAAACAGAGTGATCTTTCTCTGTCTCCAAGGCTATGAAAGAGAAGGAATGTTTGCTTGAGAAAGTGGAATAATAGACCCATTTCAGCTGCTTCATTATGCAGTTCTCCCCGATCAATCTTGATTCTCTGAGCAATGGAATCCCAGTACAGAAAGCAGTTCAGTGAAGCATTTTTTTTTCAGATAATGCTACAATTTTGACTATTGCCAGGTAAAGGAAACTTAAATTGCTGCTTGTACTGTTGTGTTTTTTAAAGCAACAGCTAATTGCTGTATTTCCTTCTCAGCAGCAATAAAGTGAGATCATTTTGGCATTAAAAATTTGGACATTGTCTAAGGCAATTGTGGAGTGGCCCATAATTAGGACTAACTTCATGGTGTCTAATTCGAGATTAATTAGAAGTGCCCTAAAATAGGTATTTCTGATGTGCCTCCAACTGGGCTTCTCAACATTACTAATTCTGAATCCCCTCAGACTTGACCAAAAAGTCCCACAACAAAAATTCCTCAAGCCTGTGATTAAAACCCCCACACTCCACCCAAATACATTCCATAAATAAGTTACATACTCCTACCAGAACAAAATTA
This sequence comes from Calypte anna, assembly GCF_003957555.1. NCBI lineage: Eukaryota > Metazoa > Chordata > Aves > Apodiformes > Trochilidae > Calypte > Calypte anna. Next base: position 35,852,705 of record NC_044248.1, on the reverse strand, counting down.
GTTGAGGAGGAGAAAGTCTCATAAATGTCATCTTTGTGTGTAGGAGCCTTTTCTAAAAAGAAGGATTCAGTACAATCTGAATAGATAAGTACACTATGTTAAGACTTGTGAAAAACATAGTAAATTCTCAAGTCTTGCATTATTCAGTATGTTTTTGGGAACACTTTCTTGTTTAATTTGTAAGACATACTGTTCTACCAACTACAATGCAGGACTGAAATGCCTGCTCATTTTGGGAAAATAAAATAAGGTCATTGGCTTTGCTTGTTTGAGCCCCTGAGAAGGATAAGATTCTGTTCTGTTCAGAACCAGAGTGGTACAGAGCTATCAGAGATTCTGCAAGTTCATCTCCACACTGGTACAAATTAGGACAGGTCAGACAGAAGCTTTACTACCTACGAACATGGGGAGGGAGCACTGGGATGGCATCTCCTCCTCTGTGCCCCTGCCTGCTGCAAGTGGTTTCTGAGACACAACCTATGGACTGTTTCTGAGGAAAAAAAAAAAAAAAAGAGGTGAGGAAAAACAATAAATTCAATCTTAACCAAGCCAGCTGTCTATCCCTGGGAGGGAGGTGCGCAAGTAGTTTGGCAGCTGCCAGTTCTCAGCAGGTATCAAACAGTAAATGATGTGACAATGTGGTCGAGGGCTCTTGGTGGAGCCCATAGGAGTGGCACACCCCGTGTCATCCTGGTTCAGAAGTGGGGAGTTGGAAGCAATGATAGGCTTCTAGTTTTAAAACAAAAGGATTTTAGTTAGTATGTTAGTATGAACTTAGTTTATATGAACTTCTTACCCACACTTCTCAAGTCTTAAATAAATTTTACCATCCCTGGGTGACAGAGAGAAAGTGGAGAGAATTTTAAAATGCAAGATTTTTTCTCAGGTCTGTAGCTATACTCAGTAAAGCAAAAAGAATTGCTTCTATTTGAGAAGTTCTGGGTATGTGCTATTCACAATGTTAGCTTGGTAATGCCTGTGTGCCTTTACTGAGTTCCCCACCTTTCTATTAACTTGTTCCTCATTAAAGCACATTTTGGTACATATTTCTGCAAGGAGGTGGTTTTATTGTGGTTCTTGGGGATGTCTTTGAACAACATGAGAAGCACTTAAGGATTCTGACTAAACAAACAAGACAAATTGAGAGAATGGGGCTAGCAGGGAAAGGAAAATTGGCTTCCATGCATGTCAGATCACTTTCCTTTGAACATCCTAGTTTGTTATTACTGCTGCTGGAAACTGATAGAGAATTCACTGCACCATTAAAATCTGGGATTGCCTCTCCTGCCAGCATGAGCCTGCTGTGAACACCCTGAATTTGGCACCAGCTGACTGGTGAAGCCTTGCCCTAGATCTTTGCTTTAGTGCCATACCCACCAAACAGCCCAAGGTGCAGTTGGCAGATAGCGGGTGATATGCTCAGCTACTCTTTGAGGACTCCATTTCAGATTTTCCTGCAGAAAAAGAAAATAAACCAACTTACTCATTTGAGCAAAAGATAATCCAGTGCTGCTGTATGCTCTCATTATTTTGTTTTTTCTAAAGGCAATGAAGAGGGGTGTCAGGGATTGCAGAAAGAATGATGGATTGTGTGTTTGCTGCAGTGAGAGACTGAAGATAAGTAATTGGTTGGCAGTGTTTCTCAGTTTGAGAGATCAGCGTGGGGGCTGAGTGATTATCAGAGTGTGTAACCTACACTAAATAAGGAGTGGAAGCAGCCAAAACAGCTGTACACACCCTGTGGCTAAGGTAATGATGGAAGCAGCGTACACTGAGGAAGCAGGGTGCACTTTTGCCAAGGACAGCATGTGAAAATAAATAAAAAAATGTTAGTTCAACAGGCAAAAAGAGAAATGCAGTGACAGCATAGAAAGTGGTAAGCAAAGGCCCAGCTAGGTATATATAGTATGTAGAACGTGGCTTCCCTTTCCCCAGTGGAAAGTGATATTTTGGCAAACCTGTTTCAAAGAGGAAAACTTTTCTTCTAAGTAAGATTTGTGTCCCTTTTCCCTGCTGAGGACTTGGCAGACAAGCAAGGAGTCAACAGAGACTCCACAAAAATATGGAAGTGACATATGTGGTTGGTGACTCTGCAGTGAAGTGTGTGCTTCTGCCTGGGATGTCAAGAGTAAAAATGGATGTATTGTATTATATTGTACTGTAATGAATATTGTACATAAGTGAGTTATTTCTATGCCTTGTTCTGATGGAAATGGAGACAGTAACATTCAATTAAAGATCAGGATAGTAAGCAGGGAAGAAAATCCAAGGCTGGGTGGATCAAGTGGAGCTTTTTCCAGGTCCCTCCAGTATGAGTTGTAAAGAAGATGGCTAATGCTCAATATTTCTGTATTATGTGTATTATTGTTATGAATATGGAATTGCTTCTATAGGAAAAAGGTTTACACAAACAAATTCCTCTAAAGGAAGATACCATAAGGTCATGTTGCCAAGCAAAATTACTTTTTTAACTCTTGAGCTTGAAATGCCTGGAATGCATATTGAGCTACTTTTAAGTTTGCATGGGCAGAGGCCACTGGGTAAGTAGGAGGAATGGTTCTGCTTTATCATAAACTTCCTGTGGCTTTGCACTGAGTCACTGAGGATGTTACAAGCTCCATTTTCCTACCTGCAGAGCTTGTGTTATGTTTCTGCCTTTTCTATGCAAAATAGAGCTTGGCATGCTGTTGTCATAAGCAAGGTGAAGACTTCTGCGGAGCTGAACATCAGTAAAGATGTTCAAGTAAATTTAGTAAAAGAGTTAGTTTAGAGTTTGTTTAGTTCAAAGTTTAGTAAAGAACAGTCAGAACACTAAAATTAATGGATGTGGTTGACAAAGCTGTATAGACTGTGATCTCACTTTAACTCCATGGCAGACCTTGAATGCCATTCTTTTCAAATGTCATTCTTGTGCAAGACAGGTTTTAACACCATGGTTTCTGTTCTTTGTGATCTACTTGCCAGAAAGTGATTAAATAGAGTCCTTCAATAACTGGGGCTCACAGGTAATGTAGCTATTATCATAATAGTAACATAAGAAATAATAATAAAAATTAAAAATTGAAGCATTGCATGGAGGTGATGGGAAGAGGGCTTAATGTAAGAAGGTGTTTCAAGCTATTGTTAGCTTTGAGGTTGTTTTTTCCCTATATACATATTGGTTTGGAGTAGTTGAGAAATCTGTTTCTTCACTTAGTTAACTGATTGTTTATCAGAAACTCTAGAGGAACAGAGAAATCAAAACCAAGGACTTAATAATTTCATCAAAGCTTCCATGAGATATTTCCTTTCATTACACCATGGAAATTGGTTTAGTGATGATAGCTTTTGGCAGTTTATTCCTTTTCCATATTGATTTTGCACAGTAAAATCTTTAGAGAGTGTTTTCCATTGATATCTACACTTCTTTTTTACATGTGTTCTCTTCCTTAGTTTTATGCCAGATTCTTAAGTGCTGAGTAACATAAATCATTTAAATACAACAAATAATTCTAGTTATTGTTTTAGAGAAGAAGAAAAATAAAACTATACTATTAATTTGGGCAACACTATATGCATGTTAATACCATGATAAATTTTGTCTAAAAATATATCTTTTGTGCTTCATAGGATACTAATCCTAATTCCTCTTCATACAGGTGTTGCTAGGAAATGGCTCTATAGGATCTCTAATTATTCCCACTTCTCAGGCAAGAATAGGACACCTGGCTTGACTTTTTCTCCATTACAAAGAGAAAAGACTGTAGTTTTTTGCCTGTGGCAGTGACTTGCAGTTCTTCTGTAGCTAATTGGTAGTGGTTGGTGGACTCAGCTTACATGGTTACTCCTAAAAACCCATTCCTCTGCTCTTCCTCACTGCCCACCCACCTCTCCTGACCCTCCTAGAATCAGGAATGAGATTTCCCCATGGTTCACTAAAAGGACTGGGCATGGGAAGAAAGATGCTGCTGCTCTGTCTGCAGTTGCTATAGGACCATTCCCTGAAATTATGATAATTTCCCCTATCCCTGCTGTTTCCTACTTTCACCTGAATTTTTTGTGGCTGTGCAAGTTAAGAATTTTGGTAATGCTGGAGGAGTCTGCACGATGCAGATCAGATGCCATGAGGCTGACAGCCTCGGATTTGGCTTTTGCTGTAATTTCCAAGCATCCGAGGGTATAAGCCTAGGAGACAAATGGCAGCTCTGGCCCTGGAAAAACTTGGAACCACAAAGTTCAACCCAAAACTGGGCTTTTGGAAGCAATGCCAAGCATGCTAGCCTAACGTGGCTTTGATCAGGTAAAACATAAACTTGGAAAAGTGCCATTTTACAATAGATGCTTGTTTTCTTCTTAGAAAGCTATTACAGTGTGAGAGCTCATTAATTAGTTCAAAGATGCCTTCTGTTCATCTGGTGCTGACCACTGTTTGTGGTAGGATTGAATGCTGCCCAGGTGAACATTTGATCTTATTTGTAGTGACCTAAAATAAGATTCCTGCATGTGTCTGCTCTCTTCATAATATCTGTACTGGCAGCAGCAGCCAGAGATAATCAAGCAGATTGCCTGGTAGTCTTCTCTCTTTCTTCTTTTTCTTAAAATGTATTGTTAAATAGTAAATGTAAGTTAAATGATTTATTTTGATTATCTGCACTGACAGGTACATAAATAAAAACCTGGCCTGATTTTTTAGAAAAGACTAAATAGGAGATTCTTTGAGAAATAGGTTTCTTAAAGCTGTTCAGTTTTGAATGTTCAACCACTGATAATTCCTTCAAAATAATTCCTTACAGGCCAGTTATAAATTATTGTCCTCTCTAGCAGAGTTACATTGGATAAACTATAAGTATATAACTTTTTAAGGTTTAGGCAATTCTCAACAATTCTCATCGTAAAGTAAAATATATTAAATCAAGGATTTTCTATTTCCAATATGTTTTACATATTTTGTCTATGTTTTCTTAATCTAATGTAATATAATTAGGAATTTCTGGGTTTGGGGAGGTGAGTTTTATTTGACACATCCAATAAATGTTTTAATAGTAATTCTAATGCCGCTGTTCTATCGACTTCTTCATTTCCACCTGTAAAGAAAGATGGGTCAGTCTACATGGCACCTAGAAAACCCCTGTGCACGAAACTGGATAATAAAAATGAAAATATTAAAGAAGTTGATGCTTGGAAAATAGGCCAGGGCTTGCAGCAGGAAATCACAAAATTCATTAAGTAGATAATGAGCTCAGTGGTTTTACGTGTGGGGGAGGAATGGTTTTGTTTTATTGAGGTTGGAGTCTTGGCAGTGAAGGATAGAGATGACTTTAGAAGAAACATAAAAGTGTTCGGAAATCCTGGTTTTCTCCTGGCTCAGTTTGGGGAAAGAACTTGTAATAGTTTTTAGGAAATTAGTAAATGTGCTGTTTCATGTCAGAAATACAGAAAGCAGAAGATACACAACTGTGAAAATTGCCTCCCAAAAATCACTCAGCAAGAAACACTGGGACTTGGACCTCATGAAGGATCATGTGTAGCCCTGGATTTGTTCTTTTGTCTGGGTATGGGGACTTAAGTGTGTGCACCTCAAAATCCTGAGTGGGAACAGGACAACAGGGTGCCATCGTTAAAAGAAGTTGAGCTATTAGCTATTGTTAGTTTGAAATTTCTTGTGGAAACCCCACAGCCTGAGCTCGGGCTGTGGAGGTCAGGGTCACATCATGTTCTTTCAGGGCAGCTTGCACCAGCTATCTAGGCTTGTGCATGTTTCTTTTTTAAACACATACAGCATCAAAATAGCTTTGTACCTGAGGGCAAGTACTCGTTTTCTTGCTGTCACAGATGCTGATGGCCCTGTGTGAGTCAGGTATTAGTCAGGGAGCTTTTTGCCCTTCTGAAGATGCAGACTGTAACTTGGTGTGCACACAACAGGGGGGTTTAGGTAGCCCAGCCCCAGCTTTCCATTTGAAACAGATGAGCACCATGGCCAGGATAAAAGACTTTGGCTCATATTAGAAGCCAAGACTGGGGCTGAGGTTTTGGTGGGTACCTATGCCAAGGATGCAAAGGGGAGAGAGCAGCAAGTTTCCTGTTTGCCAGCTACACCTAAAGGCACCCAGATAGCTCAGGGCCCAGCTCAGCCAGGCTGAGTCTGATGCAAAGCATCTGTGAGCAGCACTGCTTGGGCTCCCCTTCTCCATCTGCCAGCCAGGACTCTGCTGGGACCTCTCCAGTGCCTGGTGAGAGCTGCACCCCAGTGTCACTCAGCAGGCAGTGTCACCCTATGGCCATGACACACTTTCTGCTTAAGAATAGCAAAAGTCATTTTCACCTGACATAAAAATAAGAACTGTGTGAAGCAGCTGAGGGTAACTCTGGCTGCAAAGCTGCCAGGAGGGGCAGAGCTTTGACTCCTTTCTCCTAGGTGCTGACCCAGGCTGTGTGATGGGAATAAGATTTATCCACGTGCAGTTCAATGTTTGAGCATTGCCTGGATTCCAGTGGCAGAGAGCTCCATGGATTTCTCTGTTCAGAGCTGTGCCAACATAAAAATGGGGCTTGTACAAGACTTAAAATACTCTGTGGTCATAGTTAAGACAAAATTTTTGGGAGATTCAGCACGCTACATGGGATCTTAAGTATGGTTATCCCTTTAGTAGTCTTAAGGAAGCTGAGCTACTTTGAAAAGTAGTCCCTGGAGTATATTTAATATCCCAATAAATTTACCAGTCCAAACCCATTTAAATAGTTTTAACTTGATTTTCTGAGGTACTGGCTTGCACTGCTTTTCTCAGGCATCAGGTAAATTGGATTATTTTTTTACAATGTATTTTAATAAGATGCAGTCATGTATTTTGCATATGGGAACTGAGAACATAAAAACACCCAGTATCATGAGGAGGGTGACTAATGTTGACAACACTGACAAATAGTGATAAACATTAGGAGATAAAGGAGAGCAGATGGTGTTTCATGATTTTTTGAGTGCTTTGCTTATCTTGGTGTTTGGACTGTAGCTCTGAAGAAAATGACCTGATTTTTAACCTTTTCTTTCTCTCACAAAAAACAATAATAATAATTTCTTTCAAAGCAGTGACTACATTACAGTCACATCTGGTAATGTCACAGAATGGTACCTAAAGTGTCTCTACGTTCACAGAGATTTGCTTGTGCTTGGAAAGCACTGCTTGGAAACAGCAGTGAACATTTTATTTTCAACTTTTTCCTCCCAAATGTCCCAAGTAAAAGTGATACTGTAAGTAAACATGGCATACCCTTGATTTCAGAACCATGGCAAGCCTCTGGAATGATTTGGCTTTGTTAGTGGTGCAAATGTCATCACTCCAGGCTACAAATGAGCCTCAAAAAGCAGTCTAGGAAATGGAGAGGTTGTCCAGGGGAGGGACTGTGAGCCAGTTCCTGCTGTGCAGTTTAAGAGCAAGAATCCAGAGAGTGGTGACTTCTTGTGAACTTTACAGCCTTTGAAATGGGCTCCTCCTCAGTAGTCCCATGGCACTGGGAGAAATTAATTACACAACTTAAAAATGGACAGGAAAGGAAAAAAATGTTGTTGGAGAAGTGCTGGCAGATCAGTATTAACCCCAAACTGGTAGATGCAGAGATTTTTTTAGATTGCTAAATGCATGGAAAGCTTGAACAGATTCTGTGTGTACAACGAGAGATTATGATAGATCTCTGAGGAAAGATTATATTTAGAAGAGATATTGATATAGCTCTTGGAGGAACTTCATTACAAATGTCAATACAGCTTTTATAGTAAAAAAAAAAATAGTGTAAGGAAGTTTTTCAGAGTATGCCATAGAATCATAGAATTTTCAGGGTTGGAAGGGACCTTTAAGATCACCCAGTTCCAACCATGCCATAGGCATGGCCATAGGCAGGGACACCTCCCACTAGATCAGGTTGCTCAGAGCCCTGTCCAGCCTGGCCTTAAAAACTTCCAGGGATGGGGCTTCCACCACCTCTCTGGGCAACCTGTTCCATTATTTCACCACCCTCATGGTGAAGAACTTCTTCCTAACTTCCAATCTAAGTCTTCCCTCCTCTAGTTTGAATCCATTCCCCCATGTCCTATCACTCCCTGACATCCTAAAAAGTCCCTCCCCAGCTTTCCTGTAGCCCCATTCACATACTGGAAGGCCACAATGAGGTCTCCTCAGAGCCTTCTTCTCTCCAGACTGAACAACCCCAGCTCTCTCAGTCTCTTCACAGCAGAGCTGCTCCAGCCCTCTGAGCATCCTCATGGCCCTTCCCTGGACACACTCCAGCACATCCATGTCAGAGGAAGAGCTGCATTACAAGAGTTACTGCTGATATAGGCATATCAGTAAAAACAGACTTGTTTCATGATACCAGTATGTAATCCAGCAAAACCAGTGAAAACACATGCTGGGATTTCTGCAGAATGAGTACTCTCAGCATTTCAGCAAGCTCAACAGCTAGATTAAACTTCTTCATTAGACTCCCATGCAGAAATACAACTTTCAATTTGCAGTTGGTTAAATATGGGCTATTGAGCAGCATCAGGTTGCCATGACTAAGGCAAGGAAATGTAATGTGAAAGAGGATAAGAAGTTGTTTTATCTGAAGTGGAAAGTTCTTTCATTTTTCAGTAAGCACTCTTACTGTGCTGGGACACTGAAACACCTGCTGGATAGTTTGCTGAGATTTTGAGTCTGTGGGTCAGTTAAAATGTAGAATTAAAATGGTGGAGCTGTAGCAGTGATGTTCCCTGAGCTGTTGAGGTCAATTGCAGATCTGGTCAGTACTGTGTTTTGGTTATCTTCAATTGCCAGGCCAGTGTGCTGGAGGAGATGTGCTTACAGCCATCCAGCAGTGACCATGGGTCTTGGAGCAGAGTAGACTATCTGGGGATATGAAGAAGATAATCCTCATCCCTTCCAAAGGTCTGGCTCCTTGGGCCAGGACATATAATGGCAAGGGACTGTTCACTGGAATAGGTCAGTACTGACTGATCTTGGGGGGCAAGGTCTTACCTGAGGTGGTGAAAAACACAGTGAGGTGGGGATGGGGAGTTCCTTGCTGAGGGGGCATCCACCAGGGGAGCTGTGACTTTGAGGGGCAGGCAACACATGACTGCTGGGTTTGCAGTTTGAAATATTAAAGCACAAAAAAAAAATCAGGTGTAGAGGGGAAAACAAAATGTATTTCAGGCAGAAAAGCAAAGCTGCTGAGACGTGGGCTCAGCTGGGCCAGGAGTTTTGTCAGCTCTGGGATGCCCCTTGCTGCAATGAGCTGAGGTCAGGCTGTTGTCTGACAGCAAAATGCATTGCTTGTATGTAGCACGTATAAAAATAGGTTGCTTTCTGTGCACAGCCAAATCTATGCCAGAAAGGTATTTATTTAGGCAGGCAAGAGGAGGAATTAATGCTTCCTTTAGGCTAGCACAGGCACTTGTCCTGTGGAAGGAAATCTGGAGTGCTGTTTCCAAGACCCAAGTTCTAGGGAATTACCCACTTAGCCTGGTACATACATACATTTTGTGGGTTTAACATGGCAACTGCAGCCAGGGAGGAAGCTTTTCCCTTCCTTTGCAGAGTGAGCCATATGTTGAAGATCTGTGCCTTTGGCTTGGTGAAGCAGAGCACTTGAGCTGAACTTAACCAACTCACTGGGAATGGGTGTCCAAAAAGATGCAAACAAGCTTTTTCAATTAATGTCTAGTTTACTTTGTTCATTTTTAAAGTATTATTAACTTATGTATATTCAGAAGGTAATTTATTTCCATTTTTATTGCCTCTCAAACCACAGGGAAATATTCCTGAAATAAATAATTACTATTTGCTCACTGCAGAGTGACAACTGAGTTACCAAATCAAGTGGTGCTGTAAATCTTTCAGATAAAGCTACAAATATTCTACATGAAGGAAGCAAAATTAATGGAAGACAGAAATATCTAAGAAAGTTTTCGTTGTTCAAGGAAATTTTTCTGCAATGTTTTGGACCAGATGCCCAATGACACCTATTTTTTACTGATCCTTTGTTATCAAATCTGCATTCCTCCTAAGGAGATGTGTATCATTATAGTATATTCTTTTCCTCTGAGTTTATGCTCTGAAACTTCTAAGATAAGAATTAACTCTTTAAAAGCTTAGCTTTAGTATCTGGAAGTGTAAATTTCTGACCAGATTTAGAACAATACAAATTTAAGTACAGCCATATAAAACCATCTGAATGAAATACAGCTATGATGGATGTGACATGAGAAGATGTGGATAAGGAATGGCTACTAGGCCACACCAGCCCAAAAGCTAATATACAAATAACTTTTCCAGTTGTGGCTACTGGGAAGGAAGAGACTAGGTTTCCACATGATGAGTATTTTTCACAGAGTAAAGTCTAGGAAGTGATCAATGAACAACTTCAGTAAGAGCCCTCACACATGGGCAAAATGAGCATGTTTCCTGTCCTAGGATTACTCTCATTATTACAGTTCTATGACACATGGGCAAAATGAACATGTTTCCTGTCCTAGGATCACTCTCATTATTACAGTTCTATGACCTGAAGTTACTTCTCCTTCAAGATTGAGAGTTTCATCATCTTTATAATTTCAAGAAAATTTTTGACTTTTTTTTTTTTTTCATGAACCTCTATGTGTTCATTAATGTGAACTTTAGTTTTTGTCTTAATAGTGTTCCTGAGGTTTTGTATCATTTTCTCTTGGCATACTCACTATATAAGCTAACTAATAAGTTTAATTTTGCTTTGAGTACAACCAAATCTCCATCAGCTGCTGTGCAGCAGCTTTTGTTTTTCAGAAGAACAAGTGAGATCACTCAGAACCAAGTCCCTACCAAAATTATCTGCCTTCACACAGTCCAGGTGAACAGTTAAACCTGATCAGAACCATCTCAGCTCTTTATGCAGTGGAAGAATTCAAATCACACAGACTGTATAATTGACTGGTCTTCCTTGGAAATTGTATCAGTGCTTTCTGTTCCAGTTAATTAAATCATAGACCTGAGCGTTTGGTTAGAGCTGTATTAAAGCCTCTCCAAGAAGGTTTGTAGCCAACATTGGGCTGCAGAAAAGGGGATTGTGACCTTAAGGTATTTTCAGTGAAGTTACAAAGTCACTGCTGAAGTACAAGGCCTGACCTGCAAACTCCTTCAGTGTATTTCTAAGGCTGAAGCCTGAATTATTCATCAGCTGGGGACTCTGAGCAAGCTGCAGAAGCCAACACGATTAAGGTGATTAGTGAAGAGTCTGAACTGATGCTTTGTGATGGAGATGAGTCAGGCATGTTACAGACACCCTAACAACCAGGGATGAGGTTTTGTGTGGGAAGACAGAGGAGTCATCTCTCCTGAGGTGTCTCACAGAGCAGAGCCTGGCCAACAGGGCTGCTTAATGCTCCCAGGAGTTTAATTCCAGCTCAGTAATCAGAGAGACATACACCCAAATATTATGTGATTAACATTATGGTGAAAAACAGTGCCCTTCAGTGGGATTAACATGTTCAAGTGCTTCAGGGTACTGGTGCCTGTAGGACTGGCATCCTACACATCTTCAAAGTGAAGATGATGGTGTTAATTCTGTTTTTAATGAGTTGAGAGTGTCTCCAGCCACTATTCACAAGACACTTGGCTTTGAAAGGGAACATAGAAGTTAAAATTTATTTCACAGAAGCCTCCAAGATACATATGAGTTCTGTGCATACAGATTGCGTGGCTCATCATCTTCTATCTGATTATTTTAGTTCTGTCTTTTTCTCATAAAGGTTTAGGAGACAGATTAATTTTTAATTTGAGAATTTAGGGTGTTTTTTCAGGAGAAGTGGGCAAGTGGTGATACCTGGTATTCAAATGAAAGAATTCATACTAGATTTCAAACAAGTTAATCATGGAAGGAAAATAAATCCTTTCGTTCTCACTGCTAGCTATCTAACACACTGCTGAATGATGAATGGTCCCTTTTAGGATTTTAAAATGACAAGATAAAAATGAAAATTCAGTTCCCTAACATTCTCAGTTGTGGCAGCAAGAATATGAGAAGCAATGTCAAATGCTTGAAGTCCTCCCACTTGCTCAGGGATCACTGAGTCACTGTACTGATACAAACCAATTTAAAATACTTCACCCTTGCTCTAAACATTGGACCTAACTCAATTGGGAAATGGGAGCATCACCCACACAATACAAAGCACTGGAGTGTTTTTCTTTCCAGCAGGGCTAATCAGCAGCAGTGTGTGAAAAATAACTTCAGTGCTGAAGGTGTTCCCTTTCTGCAGCAAATAGGTGATGGGGCAATATTGTGTCCAAAGCTTGCTTTGAATTACATAAAGCTTGGTTTCTACAGGGTTATTGGAACGTGTGTTAGGAACATGCTTTGCTTAAATGCTGTCCCATTATGTGTGGATCTTAATGCTTCTGTTGCATTGAGGGTACAGTAGAAGAGCTCTCTTGCCAGTGATTTGATTTGGGAAATTACAGCTGCATAAATGCCAAGTCTGTCTGTCTTACAGGATAAAAATGGTTTGCATCAGATTTCAAAGCTGTCATACCTTATCATATTAAGCAGTTTGTTGCTTGAAACACTCCAGATTTCTAAAGTGAGTCCTTGATTCACTGTGGTGTTATTTTTGTATTAAACCTTTGTAAAAGCTTTGACTTCCATGAAACTATTCGCTTAAATACATGCTCCAAAATATTTTGCTGAATTAGGTCCTAGACGAATAAAATGTATAGCAATAAATCAGGTTTAAGCTTTTAAGCTTTCATTAGTAATGTTCTTTTAAGCTTCTTTTGTCAGATTGCATACATATAGTATGTATCTGTTATCGTTGTTGTAAAGAATTTGTTGAATTATTTTTCTGCAAGAACCCATTCAGAAAAATGCTTCTTAATATTTGTGGTACCAGCTACTATTCTGGAAACAACTTTCTGACAATGCTATATTGGCCAAGGCCCATGCTGACTCATGTTGTTCCTGTTTGCTTAACTCTTAGCCTGCTGAGCAGCCCCACATACTGATGTTTGGAAAACTGCAAGGGTAGGAAAGAGATGAACAAGGCCAGAGCAGCTACTGCTGCAGTTTCCAGTGCCACTGGAATTACTTGGGTAATTCTTGGCAGATGGGCAACTAGACCAGAGAAAAAGAACCAGTTTGTTGCCTGCTCTTACAGAAACATGTATATAACAGAAATCACCATTATTTTTCAGTATAGTTTCTTATTGAATCTTATTTTTGAACAGTGCTTATGCAATTGTAAGCATGTCAACTGGCTTTATGCTGAGCTACTACAAAAATTATCATACTTTAATGTCAGCCATTAAAGTACCCCTATGGTGGAAATGCATAAATACTTAAAAGATATTTAAACAAAAATTATTTGGAAAACAATATTAAAATATTGTGAGGTAACATACTTCTGAATTTCATTTAATTTGTTTGTTCATGGCAAGCTAAATTTACTTTTGGGCCTCCTATTCCATGTAAGCACTTTCTAGCATGGCTCATTTCTAGTGGCATTTGCACGTAAGTTCACCAGCTGGGTGTCCTGCTGATACTGCTTGAGCATCGGGCATCCAGCTGTGGCAATAATGCAAGTGAGTTGTTTGTGTTCAGTTCTTGCCTGGGTGATTCTCAAGAACCTGTCTCTTATTTTTATCTAAATGTTCACCAAGCAGCACGTGTAGAGAAACATCTTTAGGGCTGGCAGCAGATAGGTTTTTGTGTTGTTTTCAGACTATAGGGAGTCATATTATGAATGCAACAACCTCTTCTGAAGTGTGGATTGGTCCTGCCAATCTTTTTTGCATCATCCTTAGTACTGAAAACATAAGTTTCATAAGCTCCACCAGAATGAGAACCCAAACATTTATGATGATGTATTGCCTGAGTGGCATATTGATGTTTATTGCAGAAGGTGCAAATGTGGCTTGTAGGAGAAAGAACTGTAGTGACTGTAGTTGATTTGCCACTTGCGTTCTCTCAATTCTCCCTCTTTTGGCTGAGCACCTTCATCTCTATGGAATAAGCTTTGATAATCATTCTAATTGGTATGACAGGCATGAAATTATTTTTCCTCAACTTAATCTCAGCTTCTGTAAATTCCATGTAGTTGATAGTTATGCCATAAATATGAAGAAAAGTGGTTTGGTTTTGTTTTTTCTGTTTATCCTCAAAGTTGAGGGTGTAATGAGTACAATTGCTAAACAGTATTTTACTCAAAAGGTCCTGAAAGAAATGCGGGTTTTTTCCCTGCTGTCTGGATGTTGTGAACAGGATGAATGCTTTGCCTCAGCTGCTCTTTTGTGTGCTACGTTTATGATGTGTATGAACAATTTTTCCTCTCATAATTTCCTCTCAATATTAATGGAACAATGACTGGAGTAGGATTAGAGTCCCCTCTCTTAAGCCATAAAAGCAGATGAGTAGAAAAAGAGTAGTTCCCCTTTCTTAAGAGCCTTTTGGCTTTGGGACCAACTGTTTCTAGTGAATTGTAGCAGTTTATGGTGGTTTTTTTACTATGTGACATCTTCGGTTCATTCCTGGGTGCAGAGGGCACCCAGGACCCAGACCCCTGCTTAACAGATGACTTTTGGGGAACTACTGTGGTTACTAATAGGAAAGGACCAGAGGGTAAGTACCATTCTAAAAAATGTGATAACTAAATTTCAGTTCTTTTTTCATCCTTTCCAATTTCAAATAATTTGATGGAGTTTGTTAAAAGAAGTCTTTTCTGGTAAAAACAGTGCAGAAACAGTTCTCTTTTGAAGCTCCATCTGTGCCTAAGGAGGTCCCAACTGGTTGGGATGTTTTTTCCCTCATCAAGCACCATTGCCTCTTCCCTCCTTTCCCTCTGTCAGCCCAAGGAGCAGCATCTCTGACCTACTTGACTCTGCTCCAAACACCAAGCAGCTGCATCCCTTGTGTGCACTTCTCATAAATAAGTACTGGGGATGCAGGGAAGTGGATGCTCAACAGGTTTTTCTAACTGTGTTGTGTGAGCAGACTAGCTGGTTTTGTCCAGAAAAGAGAAAACTGAAATTAATCATGATAACAGTCTGCCCAGTAGCAAACCTTTTGCTACAGAGAGAAAAAGGACTGTGTGCCCTATGATTAAAATACTGGTACTTAAAGACAGTGAGGGAAATCAAGGTTAGACACCAGGAGAGCTGCTAATGGGACCAATAATTAAGCATAGCATAGGATTAGATTGCCTGGTGACACTGGGGAATTTTTGTCACTGGAGGCCTTTAATGTGGCTTCTAAAGCAGAGGTGTGGCTTAGATGACTCCTCAAAACCCATCCAAACTTGCACACATGATTTTCTGTTTATGAAGAAGTAGTGAAGATTTTTATGGTATGCTTTTGGAGCAGCAGCAGATGTCTGAAAAGATCATAAAGATGGGCTGCTTTCAGCAGTACAGATACAAGTAGAAAAATGCCTTATTGAGGTGAAAAATTGCACCAGGATTATACTGATATGAGAGCTAAATTTGGCCTGGGAAAGGCTGTTTTGCTTTTCACTCCACTCTTGTGTGGTGCAGAGGAGATCAGAC
The DNA here is from genome assembly GCF_003957555.1 of Calypte anna. Lineage (NCBI taxonomy): Eukaryota > Metazoa > Chordata > Aves > Apodiformes > Trochilidae > Calypte > Calypte anna. The sequence goes on along the minus strand of NC_044248.1, from coordinate 35,837,184 downwards.
TTCTGTCTGATGCTTTCCTTCCGCTAAGCCAGAAATAAAAAGCAAAGAAACAGTAACAGTGCCAGGGGAAGAGGAAAAGAAAACACAGATACTAGAGCATTGTGTATTTAGGTATTAGTCCTTTAAGAGTCTGCTTGCCTTCTACACCTTACTAAGTAAGCTTTGTTAATAGTTTCTACTAAGATAAAAATAATTATTTCTTATTCTACAGAAGAATAAGCTGAAGAGATGTTCGTGATGTTTATGTTTTAGGCCAGTGGACTGAGAAGTAATCTTTCCCAATGCTCGCTGATAAAAACTGAAGGATAATCACATCACTGACAGCACATCTTGTCAATCAGTTTCAGCCTCTGAAGGTGACTGTGCTGCCACTACCAATCCTGTCAGCCCACAGCTCAACACGAGGGAGAGTAAAAGCAGAGTCACTGCTGACTGCATCAGCTTATCCTCTCATCCTCTGGGGGAAGCTCAGTGAGAAAACCAGGCCTTCTCTCCACTACCTGTAGAGCTCTCTTTCTTTAAAAGTTTCCTTCAAAATGAGTGATGTTACCTCATTGCTTTGTGAATACACGTGCACAAGATGGGGTACAGAGCTGAACTGTGCGCTGTGTGTGTCAAGTGGGAGCCCAGGCTGTTCATACTGCTAGGGGTCCTCCAGTTCTCTATAGGGAATGTTTTCTAAGACAAGGAGAAATAACTGGTTTAGAGGTTGCTCTTTTAGATAATTCAGCACTGAATGAACTGTGTGCATGAGTGGAGAATTCTTTTAAAGGGATCTTCAAGAATCATAGTTAGTTAGGGGTTGGAAGGGACCTCAAAAGTTCACCAAGTCCAACCCCCTTTCCAGAGTGGAATTGTGTCCAGGTGGGATTTGAATGTCTTCAGGGAAGGAGACTCCACAACCTCCCTGGGCAGCCTGTGCCAGTGCCCTGTTACCCTCACAGTGAAAAAATTCTTCCTTATGTTTATACAGAACTGCCTGTGCTCCAGTTTATAACCATTGCCCCTTGTCCTATTGTTAGTCACCCCTGAGAAAAGCTTGACTCTATCCCCCTGGCTCTCTTCCTTTACATATTTATAAACATTGATAAGGTCACCCCTCATTCTCCTCTTCTCCAAGCTGCAGAGCCCCAGCTCCCTCAGCCTTTCCTCACAAGGGAGATGTTCCACTCCCTTCATCATCTTGGTCACTCTGTGCTGGACTCTCTCAAGCACATCCCAGTCCTTCTGGAACTGAGGGGCCCAGAACTGGACACTTATTTTCCTCCTTTCATTTTGTCTCTTAGGGAAGAGAATATGTATGCTTTAAGTCTATACATTAACTTCTTCTGGAGTTTAAAAAGTTACATAATGTTGGAATGTGATTATGGTAAAATAACTTAGCAGCTTTGACAGGGATCTTGCAGTTTAAATGAATTTAATGGAGCTGAATCCATACAAGGTTGCTAATTGTTATGACATGTACCATTGTTTTAGTTAGTGTGATCAGTCAAGATCCTGTATTATGTTCTAGTTTTATTTAATGAGGACAAAGCTGAGGTATCATCCATGAAGGTCCTTCTTGGTGAAGAGTTCATACAGACTGGAGAATCATCCATTGCTGCAAGGGAACAGATGGATCCCATGGAGCTCCTGACAGACATAGGGCCAGGCACTCCTAATTAAGGTGATTCCTTTAGGATATATAAACCTACTTCACTTATGCTTTCCTAACAAGTCCCATCATCTCTCCTCTCTCTTCCAAGATGTGTTCATTCCTGATGTTCTCCTTTGGGGTCTTCCAGCATTCCTAGCAAGATGCATTGGGTAGACTAAGTTCTTTATTCAGAAGAAGGCACCCTTGGGATGGATTAGAGCAAGTAGATCACATCTCAGACTTTTTAATACCTGGTAGAATGGCTTGCCTTCTTTTCAGTAAAATGTCAGTGCTAATTCTTCAACTTCATGATTATTTTCTAACGACATTTGTCCTTCCTCTTTGATTTGGTGAGTGCTTATGTGCAGTATCTTAATAACTTTTCCCAATGAGCTGCATCTTATTCATTTCAGCCACTTAATTTTGTCAAGGTATCTTTAAATTATATAGTAAGAATAACAAAAATATCACGTTGTTAATTGTTCTTTCTTAATGCATATGACCAAGCATGCACAGTAATGTGCAGTGTTTGGTCCTTTTTTCCAAATCCTCATTTAAAATAGTGGCATTACTTGACTCAAGATTTCTGCAAAATGGCACTCTTGAAATGTCAGGTTTTGAGAATGTAAATTACTGTGTTGGTAGTGTGTAATTTTGAGCAGATCAATACCCTAAAACATTTTTTATTGACCTATGCTACTCTACCTTCTTCAGGAGAATGTCAGGTGAGGCACAGATGTGACCAGAATCCCCTGGTGTAATGTTTAGTTAGTGTGTATCATTCCCACTGTTTTGCAATTAGAAATTACTCCAGTCTTTCTAAGTGCTAAGCTCTAACTTTTTCTTCCCCTACCTGTAGAGTTTTCAATGTCATCATAGATTTGGGAAGCTGAAAAGGATGAAGCTGAAAGGACCACATGCTCTGGATACATTTACAAGTTTACAAACCTGATCACACACTGACTCAGCCCCAGACAACCTGTAGTTAATGCACGTGTCAGTCATTTTAGAATTTGTATAACCTGCTGGTCTGACCTGGCTGATGGCTGGGTTCTCCATGTAATCCATTTAGCAGCAAATAACAACGTAACAGCTCTAATTAGGTAATTTTACCACCCTGGTTAATGCAAAACATGAATCTGAGTTTTAGGGAAGAGTATTGCTCATGGAAAGGTTCCTGTTGTATTCTGAACCAAGCCGAGTCTCATCTTTACATGTAACACTAAATGGAGAATTTTAAAGAAAAGAACCAAAAATATACACCATCTATGTTGTATTGAAATACATTTTTCCATGAATTTACAGCAGTTTACAAGTTTTTGTAAACAGCAGGTATTTCCAGTTATTTCTAGAAACCAAGACAGACTGGCAACCACAGACACTTAGACTGGCTTCATGTTTGTTCTTCTCTCTGTAGGGCTCAGTCTTTTTATCCTTTTCACTTTTGTCATTGCTAACTGGAGGACATAAACACATGAATCAAAATGCAGCCTGTAGCACTTGTGGCCACTATGTTAGCCTTTCATTGAAATTGTGCTATCATGCTGACATTTATTTATTTGATTAAATGGCTCTTCTTCACTTCCACTCTCCATTAAAGGAGGAGGAGGGCAGTAGTCCCATTTCATTACTGGTTCTCTAAAGGAGTTGTGCACCGGAACAGCCAGTTTCCTTCCCATATAATGCTTTCTCATAATTTCCTTCCCTTAGGTGTTTAGCTTAGGGATAATTAAAACAGTTTAGTTCTTTCTAGCTAGTGCACAGATATGTCTCCTTTCTGCATCTCTGGAGTAAAACCACTCAACTGCTGCTAATGCTTTGTCCTTCACAGTTGAGGCTTAAAGGCAATGACTATTGCAATAAGTCAGCAGGAGATTTAGAGCATTGAAACTGAACTGGAAACTCAGTTATAGTCAGCACCATGTATTTAATATCTCAGCACCAGGAAAATATATACATTGAGGCCTTTTTAATATTTTTTTTTTGGTTTGCACGTTGTTGAGAATTTACTGGTTTGTTCAAGGGTTTGTCTCTCATACAAGCTGGGCTTTATGGTTAAAATACCTGTAAAAAAATAAGCTACCAAAAGGAAAATACAGTTATTTGTTCACTTAGGTCCAACACTTAGCCCCAGAGTATCCTGATATTCCATGGAGAATAAAGGATACAGCCTTCTTTCAAAGGGGAATTGTAATCTCAATGGCATAGCAAATTGCTATTCAGCTCTTAGCAAGAGGTGAATTTGGACAGTCTGTATAACAGCTGCACTGAGGGTATGCAACAAGAATCCCAAAATTTTAATTTTAAGCTCCAACAAAAACCAACACACAGTTCCTGCAGAATGTTCTTACAGGGCACATAGTACCAAAAATGAAATGGGTTTAGTCAGGCTGTATGGATATTCAGTTACCAGACACAAAAGCCTTAAGGCAGCCCTGCTGAGTTATGGGATCAGGATGCAATAACAGGCACGAGACCAACAGCTTTAGGCATAAACAATTTATCCCTAAATAACGGTGTGGTAATAAAGACAGATTAGTAGTATGGTTATACAGATTGAAACAACAGCAAATTCAATAATGCACCAGGACTGGGCTACACTTAATATCCAGGTTTGCAAAGGTGTCTGTGACCATGGCTCTCAGGCAGGGAGGGAGGAAGCAGACATGGGCTTCTCTGGACACCTACTGGGACCAGTTAATGAGCTCAGGGAATGCCAAATCCCCTGATGGGACTGTTCTTTCTATTGCTGAGCAGGGAAAGCACTGTTTGGGCATGTTCACCAAGCATCACATCCCATTTTTCTGCTAATTCTGTCCTTGGTGTGCTTGTAAGTACAGTATAAGGCAATACCACTTTAACCTCTCAGTACACTGTAACTTTGCAAGGTAATAATGCTATTAAATAGGATTTTCTAATTTTATTTTTTACAGTCTTATTTTTGTTTCAAGCTCTTCCAGGTACCAGCTGGTGTGTACATACAACAAACTGGACTGCATTAAAAATGTTTTGCGTGGAACACTTTGTTGAGAGATGCAAAGGACTTTCCAGAAAGGACTTAAAAGGTCTTTACAAAACAGATGTACCAGAATTATTATTATATAGCTTTTTCCCTATTCTTCTTAAGTGCTTTTTCCTTATTGCATCTTACCTTGCTTCACAGCTAATTAGTAAATATAAAACACTCAATAACAGACTGGCAAGTGATGTGGTGTGAGCAGTGCTCACTGAGTTTATAATAATCTATTTTGTTGCAATTAACTATGACTTCTCATGTTCCATTAATTTGTCAGGTGCTTGAGGTAAATCTCACCTTATTTTTGTGTATATAATTGATTCCAGATAGTGGAGCTTTCTACTAGAGAAAAAATTCTCTCACAATATCTGCATGGGAAATTTCATAAATGTCTCAGTAACAGACAGAAAATCACCAAGTGTGAAGCAACATGAATATGAAGGTTTATAGCAGGAGTTTCTCCACGTGTATAAGTATGGAGATGGTGGTAAAGAAGATAGATCAGTGCCCAGTGAAATGGCAGGAGGCAGTGGTCACTAATTGAAAGGCATTTAAACATGAGAAAAAACTTTTTCAGTGTGCAAGGAGTTTCAAACACTGGACCAGGTTATTGAGCAAAATTGTGGAGTCTTCATCTGTGCAGATGGTCAAAACCCAACCTGGCTGCTCCAGGTTGGACCACATCATCTCTGGAAGTGCCTTCTGACCTCTGTGGTTAGGAAAAGAGACTTCCAGGGTGTTCTCTTCTTGACAATATAAACATTCTAAAGAGCTGACACTCTGATAGCCTGGCTTATTTATCTCAGAACACAGAATCAATGCAAAAGGAATTAGTCTCCACTCATCATGAGAATATACATGACTGTAGAACTTCTTCAGCATTCATAATGGAAAGAGAACAAAGTGTAACTAGACAGAGAGATAGAAAATGATAATGCTTATATCAGCTGATGAATTACAGTTACAATGCTTATTTTTGAAGTTGCTTTTGTCTCTGACTTGAGATAAAATCATTTATTTCTGATGGCAATAAAAACAGGGTCTTCAGGAACACTTTTTAATCAGTTTGATTATTATTTTATTGCAAAGGTTGTTTGACAGACACACAGCTTAGCAGGATTCATTCCCATAGTAAGGAGAAGGAACAATGTTTTGAAGCCATTGCAGCCAATAACCTCTATTTCACATCTTACTTTTACCCCTCTTGTGTACCAGGTATTTTTTGCCTGTTCTTTGAATCAGAACTGGTGCAAATGTGCCACTTTATGATGATGGGACACTGTCTCCCCTTTGTTTATAAAATTACCTAAGTTGCTCAACAAAACAAGAGAACCAGCATTCTCTGGGAAGGGAGGGTGTGCACTATAGCACTTCATGCCCAGGAAGGTATGGAGGGGTGAGGTGGACTGATGGCACACGGGGTTTGGGTTGTGTAATAGTTACCAAGGTTTGTGGAGTGCTGGCAGCACAAACTGACACCACTTTTGGCTCCTAGGAAGGGCAGGGTCTGGTGTGGTGTGCTCTTCCTCTGGCTCATCCCGAAATTTTGCTTTCTGTAGCATGGGGGCTGAGGGCACAAGGCTCTCTGGAGGTGTAGAAATACAGATCTTACCCCGAATGAGTGTGCTTCAAACCAAGATATAGGCTGGCACTTGCTCTTTCTTAAGGAAGGTCTCAGAGAACAAGCAGACATCCTCACATTACTATTCCTCTGACACTTTGTTTATTGCACGAGCAGTGATCTTCCCTTTTTAAAGTGTTTTCCCTGCAAAAGAACTCCCCAGTTTAAGACTGACTTCATCTCTGAGAAGCTTCTGTTTAGTTTTTCCATATGGTTTAAGAATAGAGGTGGCAGCTTCAAGAGAAAAATGTCTTTCATACTAACTCAAGAAGTGGTATATTGGGTGTTTTTCCTTTTCCAAAGCTGAATCAGGATATGGAATTACTGATCACAAGAACATAAAATTGCATTTGTTTTAAAGGAGGTAAATAATGATTTAAGGTGTACCTTTGATGGCTCTGTATTTCTGGGGTGGTGGTTTATTTTTGTGATGTCCTAAGTTCAGAGGGAGCCACCATTAAAAATTATGTGGTCACCTCTGCTATACATTTAAATATACAAATGTGACCAAGGATAATGTCATTTTTGACTGAACTCCAGTGAGATCAATGTGGAAGGTGGTCTTTGTATTACTGTTTGCAGCTGGACAGAAGTGATAATCCTTTTCCAGGCAGAGTTCCCTTGATTGTTTGTTATGGCTTAAGATTAGCTTCATTTGAAAAAACATTGGTGTTGTGATTGACATTGAATTTTACTAGTGCTGCTGATTTGCAGCTGTAGGGGAATCTCCATCCTGAACTTGCTGAAACAACTTGGGAGGACAATAACTTCAATGTTTTCTTTGGCATTGTGTCCCTGTAATCCTTCCCCATGGCAGAGGTTCCTAACAAAGAGTGTACAAGCTTTGAAGCTCTTCTTTGAAATTTGGCTGTCAAATCTTTTTCTTCATCGTTAACTAATGGTCCTGGCAGTTTCATTTGCCATCTGTTTTCCTGCTACAGATAACATTAAGCTGCATCCTTTCTTCCTTGTGCAATCTCAAGACTGATTTTAGGCCCAGGTTTACTTGGTGTAGTGATTGTTAGCTGAAGCTGTTCTATATAATGATTGGGGGAAGCAGAAATTAAATTACATTTAGGATTAAACAGTAGAATGGAGCCCTGGGCCCTTAGAGCTGATATGTAGTGCACGGTAACAGCTTTAAAATGTGCATTGCACGTATTATTTAGCTATTTCAGAAAAAGCTGATTGGGATTGATGCTACTTCTCATGAAAGTAAATGGGCATAAATGCTACTAAAAATTGTATAGCAGCTAGAGTAATTAAATAGTGCACAACAAATTGTCTTAAGGGCTTGAATGTTTTGATAAGCCAGGGCAGAACTGTAATTGGGCCCAGGTTTTCTGATAATTTCATGCTTGAAAAGTTCCCTGTCATGTTGAACATCCAAAATTATTAGTTCTTCTGGAAGACAAAGGACTAAATAAAGATATTAGCAATCTAATTCATTGATGCCCCTTGACTTTTGGAATTCGTCCACGTTATCTATGCCGTAGAGGAGCACAGGATGGTAACTGACAGCAGGCATGTATATGGAGGGAACTGGCAGAATAATAGGCATTTCCACACATGGACTGTACTGTCTGCTTCTAGAGGAAAAAAGCATATCTGGCCCCATTGGAAAGCAAAAGAATCAGGTATTTTCATATTTGTCCTTTTAAAGTAAGAGCAAGAGAGAAAAATCCACATTATGGAAATAAATCCTGCGCATCATGGACTTCAGTGATTATGGTGCAAAACCTGTGGACATGTAGATGCATCAGTGCCAGAAAAGGGAGAACAGGATTTGGGTTTGGCAGACAAAGTCACAATTGGTGCATGGAAAGATGCAGGAGGTGAGAAACAAGAATGTTATGACTCAAGTCACCCCGTAAACCACCTGGCAAACAGTGAACAGCAAAAACTTGAGGAAGACTAAGTGAAGGTAAAGTGCCACTGGTTTTTTGGGTTGTTGTTGTTTTTTTTTTTTTGTGCTAAACTCGCAGAGATGAGTTTCAAGTTTAACCTCTCTTATCCTCATTTCATCTATATCCTAAATTTAATTTAGCTTCACTATCCTATAAATTGCAGACTTTGAATAATTGCCTCATTAGTCTGGTTTGTAACTTACTTAACTTTGTATTTCTGTCTACACTGCCAGCCTACAGGGTTTTTCTAAAGTTAATTTCTTCCAGAGTATCTGTCAATTTTTTTTAGTGCATTTCTGTCTAGATTGGTATAAATTGCTATACATCAGCATCATCACAATAGTTACATTGAGCTACTTTGCCTGGTGTTATATCAGTTTTCTTACAGCTCAGGATGAACTCAAGCAGTTTTTGTGCTGCCAAAAGCCATGCTTCTTCTCTGAAGTTCTGCAGTAACAACTACTGTGGGAATTGGCCCAATTGGAATGTTCTTTTTTTTCCTTTCAAATTTGTGTTTGTTCTAGATGGTAAATAGTACCTATTGTTCTTGGACAACACTTAGGTAGTCTTATTTAGCAAGTTATTCCATATGCTGTTGCAATCTCATTAATTCCAAGAGGTTCTTATGGAAATTGCCATATAAAACAGAAGGACTTTTAAGAGGTCAGTAACAGAAGCCCAGAAAAAAATCTGTAAGGAGCTGGGTACCTGGTAGTGCCATGTATCCTATATTAATACTGCACAGAGTAACATGCTGGTTGACATATGAAAGCACATAGAGGTGTGACCCATTAAAGGAAAACAACTTTTCCCAGTACAGTTAGGTCCTAAAACTGAAGGAAAAAACAGCACACGATAGTCTGAATTGTAATAGTTCTCTCTTTTTTGGCCACTTTGGAATGTACCATGAAAAGGCTGAATCTGTAAAATAAGCAACAATTTATGAGACTATTGATGTGTCTAAACATTTTTTTAAAAAAGCCCTCTACTTTCATTATTAGCATTGAAAAATATGTCATTTATTTACAATCTCATTTTTGTGTCTTGATACAACCCAATTCTTTTGGCCTGCTTTTACAACTACGTTTACATACCTGTGACTGTATTCCCCCAAGCAGCTAATCAGAAATTAATGTGATAACCTACTTAAACAATTCTGGGGGGGCTTCATTTCCCAGATCAGATTCTTAAGGAGCAAAGCACTTGTTTTGGTTTGTTTCATAGCTTGACCAAGGCATTTTTTGTGGTATTAAAATATTTTCCAATGATATTCAGCAACTTGGTGGCAGTACTCTTCTTTTGTTCAGATTGACTTCTGTCCATGGCAAGAGAGAAAGGGTATATCAGGAGTTCAGCTATTCAGAAAGATGATACTAGTTATTCCCAGGGATACTGCTGTGGAACAGGGAGATCTCTCAGGAGTGGATGTCCTCCTGCTCTTCCCTTGCCACCATCCCACAGCCAAGAATTCAGTCACTGATGGGGAGGAAAGACATGGCTTAAATGACAAGACAAGCACTTACAGTCTGTCACTTTTCTTTCCCTGTTTTACATGTAGAATGAAGAAGGTTTCCTGCAGGAGGGAATGGTGAATAATGCAGATGTTGCCATGGATCCTGAGAATGAGGCTTACGAGATGCCTCCAGAGGTAAAGCTCTTGTGGTATTTGCTGTAGAATGCACGTAAGAGAAGGGCAGAGGAGGGGACCACCTGCTCAAGTGACATTAGCCTGGTGTGGGGCACAGCAGCACTGCAGTCTCTTTGGCCAAGATCTCCTAGAAGTAGAGGACTGGGAATCACAAAAATTTCCTGATAGTAAGGAAGTTTAACAGTTAAATTTAGTGTGTTTCAAAACACTTGTGTCTGGGTTTCTGAGTAATCCACAGCAAACCTTTTTTTTTTTTTTTTTTTTTTTTTTTTTTTTTTTGGTTTAATAGCTTGGCCATTTATTGAAACATCATGCTTTGTAAAACAACATAATTCATCATTATGCTCTTAAATTTATGAAATTATGAGAGAAAATAATTTTGTTTCTTTTCATGAACCTGCTATCTAAAATACTGCCATGTCTGGCATGATGGAGTAGCTGGAGTGGCAGTTTTACAGTAGTACAGATAATCAGGCTGAAAACGAGAGGTATAAAACATTAAGGCCATGATCCAGTAAAAGACTTAAAGGCATGTGATTGACCACATACATCTTGCATATCACTGAAATTATGGAGACTGCTCACAAACCAGTTGTTAAACACACATTTAGGTGACTGACTGACTCATACAAGTATCTGCAGCACCTGGTGGGCTCTTCAGCCCTCCTCCTTCAAGTGAATTTCCATGGGTAGCCTTGGGAGATCTAGGCAAGATCAGCTGGATAGGATGTTAACCAGTGCCAAAGCCTAATTCTCCTGTAAACCTCCCAGTTTGTAAGGTACAGTATCTGGAAGATGTGACAAAATAGTAAGAAATAGCAGCATCCTGGTCACATGAAAATCCATAATATTTTGACATTGACTCCACAAGGACCAGAGCAAGCAGTGTGAGTAGGATGCATTGATCTGTAATTCTGGTAGCACTGATTTCTGCTCTCCTCATTAGGAAGAGTATCAAGACTATGAACCTGAAGCATGAGAGTCCCTTCCTTCCTTTATATCTCCTGAAATCTACTAAATCTACTACTAAAGACGTCCCATCCTGTACAAGTGCTGAGTTCCAATGTGCCCAGTCGTAAAATTTTTTTACAGTTTTTACAGTGTATTTTGAAGTCTTCCATCAGCAATGATTGGAGTATCTGTGACTGCATCCACCTTGTTTCAGCATTTCCCTCCTGCTGAAATGAAAGCTGGTTGGCAGGGTCATTGTTGTGCTGTGGATATTGTGGCTTCAAGTTTAAAAGTTAAAAAAGAAAATGTTAAATAAAAACACCTAAGTGTCTATTGCTTATTTCTAACTCTGTACATGTTTTGTTGATAGGCTGTCAGTATTTTAATATTGTTTATGATACACTTTTTATTTGTTTCCTATGACTCTTCTTTCTGTGCAGAGATGACTTATTGTGAGAGCTTTATATATATATGTGTGTATGTATTATACATATAAAAAAAAGTAACTGAGCATGAACTATGCACCTATAAATATTAGCTGTTGAAAGTTTATTGGTTTGTGATGTGTTTTATTAACTTGTGTCTGTAAATAATGGTGTTCAACTGAAACAAATAAAACATAACCCATTAAAATGAAAATTAGTGATGATTTATAACACCACCTTTCCTCTCCAGAAGCCCCCATTGAAGTGTTCAGGCTGTGTTGCTTCCTGCAAAGGGGAAGAAAACCAGCAAAGGGAAGCCCAGTCTATACCAAAACCAGGATGAAAAATGAGAGTATCAGGCTGGTACAGCAGCTGGAGCAGAATGTTGACAAAACAGATTGATTTGTACTGCTGATAAACTTTCTGTTGTAAGGAGAACCTGAGCGTGAATGAAGCCATTAATAATGGGTTGCAGCAGATTATCAGGAAACTGTGAGGCCCTTTGAAAAATTGCTATTTCAAGGCTGTTAAAGTGGTGGGCTATACAGAGGAGTAATGGTTTTCTTGTAATCAATTTGTCTTGCATGAAGTCTCATTTAGGAAAAGTATAGTCTGTTGTCCATTTTTAGACACAGTAATTTTTAGCTATTATGTTGCCTGGATACTCTTCCATATAGTAAAATGGTTTAAATATGAGATGTTTTTCCTTCTGTCACGTTTTATTTTCTGTTATTTTGGATCAAATGTTGCCTCTAGCCTGAATGATGCAGTGGTTTTTTTTCACTTAAGGTTCTCTAATCCTAAGTAGAATTTTGAACTTCCTTTACAGCCAGTGTTTCCAGTGTTCTGTGGCATGGATTTTAAAACAGGTAAGTAGTATTGCCTGGGTTTATAAATGGGGAAATTTAAGAACAACCACATAATATATGTCACTGTATGTACATGTACAAGAAGATACCCAAAACCTCAGAGGCTAAACTCTCAACTTGTGCTTGAACTGGGCTCCTGTCTGTCTTTCTGCAACCTTCCTGGTATTAGTGTGCCCAGCCTGGAGGAGATCTCTCCAGGTATGTACCCATCCCTTCTGGCTAGAGTGAGAGCTGATGTTGTAGGAGGATGGTGCAGCCAAAACCACGATAAGATACTGGCTTCATGATGCTTAGAAAACCAGTGCTTCAATTTCCCATGTCATCCCCTAGTCCCAGTCCCATATTTCTAAGGAAATTATTTTGTTTCAGAAGAATTGCTATGAAGCTCTTTTTTAAGACCAATTGGAGAATGTACTACTGATGAGTATTTCCATCAGTCATTAAATTACTTGGTGGAGCATAAGGTGTTGCACTTTTTTTGCAGAAATCTTTCATTTTAACCTGCAACATCCCACTAACAATTGGCAGTCTCCTTCACAGGTGGTGTGTCAAAAGAATCTCTTGACCTGGACATCTATATTCTTAAAGCTCATCTTAATGCCTCCATGGAAATTCTTTTGTGTCCCTGGAAAATCTTTTGTGTCAGGACAAGGTACAATGTAAAATACTGCTTTTATAATTATTAATAATTTTTAAGGATCTTTCTGGTCCTGTAGTAGGAATTGGAAAGAAAAGCCCATTACTTTAGTATGACTTTTCCCAGCACACTAGCAGGGACTCATCCACTAAAAGCAACTACTGAGAGCAACCAGTTGCCTGATACTCCAGGAAATAGCACTGGAAATAGCAGCCTGAGTAGAACACATATTTCTGTTGTTCATCTTCTCTCCCACAGCCCTTAGATCTTGATAGCTCTACTGATCTTCTGTTAAGGAATCACATGAAACTGCTTTGCTGCTCACATGTTGTAAATAAGTCACGCAAGTCTTAAATAATCTGTGAGGAGCAGTATGTCATAAAAAACAGTAATAAAAATAAATTGACTCCTGAGACTGGCCCATTGTCTGAGCATGTAGGAGTTAATTATTTTCTTTTATAGCCTGACATCAGCAAATCATTCAGAGCTTTCAGGTCATTCAAAATGTACCATAGGCAATGGTTGTGGTTCTCATCCCTCTTGCAGACATGCCCTCAGATGGCCCCGAAAGTCCATGGGACCCCTGGTTACTATGGCAGCACAGTGTGATGCACTGCTCTAGTAACAAGCTGCATTTTAATTAGATTCTTTAAAGGCTGTCTGACCATCCTTTCCAGGTAAACTAAATGCCATTTTGCCTTATTTCCTGCAGTAAGATGAATACTGATGCGTGGATTGCAAACGACAGAATTGTGTTGTATGCTACAGCTGAACTGAACAGACACTGCTGTATTCAGATTTTTTTTTTTAAGTGTCTGCCCTGGGTATTTAAAAATGCTTCTATTGTTGTGATAATATTTGCTTAAGCAATGCCTACCAGAGAGGAATGTACCTCAGAGCCTTTTTTTCCTTAAGAGTCAGGATTTCAACTCAAACTGAAAGCAATCTTCTGTCCTCAGATTATAAGGTAATAATTGGTCTCACCATATCCCAGTCCTTCAGGGAAAAAAATACGTGTTGCTTTTTTTGTTCTATTTCAACAGCTTTTATTGGTCTTATTATGGTTACTAATTAGGCACACTGTAATAATGTTTTTATTACTGTAAATCATAGTGTTAATAAGTATTAATGTCACGTGCCTCTGGCATAATGACTTTCAAGTCACTGTATGTGAGGGATAAGGCAAGAAGAACCCACCTATCCCCCCAGGATTTTCCTTCTTTCCCTCAACACAGTTGTAGACAAGGACAATTACAATGTCCTGAAATTGAGGAAGAGGGGCATGCCTAGGTCCTGGAGCAGGTCCAAAGGAGGGAAACTAGGCTGGTGAAGGGACTCCAGCACAAGTCCTGTGAGGAGAGGCTGAGGGAGCTGGGGGTGTTCAGCCTGGAGAAGAGGAGGCTCAGGGGAGACCTCATCACTCTCTACAACTCCCTGAAAGGAGGTTGGAGCCAGGGGGGGGTTGGTCTCTTTTCCCAGGCAACTCTCAGCAAGACAAGAGGGCATGGTCTCAAGTTGTGCCAGGGGAGGTTTAGGTTGGATATTAGGAAAAAATTCTTTACGGAGAGGGTGATCAGGCATTGAAATGGGCTGACCAGGGAGGTGGTGGATTCTCCATCCCTGGAGGTTTTTAAGAAAAGACTGATGTGGCACTCAGTGCCATGGTCTGGGAGCTGCAGTGGTAGTGGATCAAGGGTTGGACTTGATCTCTGAGGTCCCTTCCAACCCATCTGATTCTATGAATCTATGAATCTTCAGGAAGCACATATTTTACTTATTCTGGCTTTTGTAGCATGAGCAGTCCAGGCTCAGTGATTCTCATATGGAAGCATCTGACATGGACAGTGGGTCAATCAGCTCCAGCAAACTCCGGAATGGAGACCTCTGCCTCCAGGAGACTCAGAAATTCAGGCTGTCCATTTAATGGCTGGAAGTCTTCCAGAAGCACAATGGAAACCAGGTACAGAATGGCTACCTATGCATGTTCATAAAGTCTTAGGACTACTTAGATTTGATCCAAAGTTCACTGAAACAAGTGGTAAGATTCCTGCTGGCTTCATATGGGTGTTTTAGGATGCCCATAGCTTCAGGTTACATTTGGTCTCCTTATACAAATGCCATGTGGCAGTCCATAGTGACATGGTGTTTCCAGTTCTATACTTCTATATCCTTTTTATGGAGAAAGTAGCATGTGAAAGCCTTGTATTTAGGCACTGGCTGTATGGTACTTTTTTGTCAGATGGTGTGCAGTGGAGGTGATGCTCCAAAGTTCTGATCCCTAACCTGCTGAACAGTCTTTTCCTTGACTTGTGTGGGTGTCAATGATTCCTGGTGCCTCTCTTAAGTCTGCATAGGACTCAGAGACAGCAGAGATCAAGGTCTCTCTGCAGAATATGTAAGAAGAGAAAAAGTAGCAGAAAACCAAATATTACTGTAAAATCCCACAGCTAAGTTCTCACCATGGTTTCTCACCAGCGCTGTGATCTGATACACTGGCAAAATACCACACTGTAAACTGGGGATGGTACAGCATACCTTAAATGTTGGCTTTGAATGGAGTAGTTGCCCTTAGGCATTGCAGCCTTAGAGGTAATGACTCCCTCAGGTGACTGATATTTAATGACAGAGTAATGCAACTTAAATCTTTGTGTTCTGCTCTGGGGATACCTTAGGAGGTAAGTGGGAGAAGATTGATGATTCCCTGACACAGGTTTTGGGGTTTTATTTCAGTCCACACAAGGCTTCCAGTGATTTTGACTGAATTATCTGATACTTCTTGGCCTCCAGTTTGAGGCTTTCAGTATTTCTGGAAAATACATTAATAATGGTCTTGACAGTGTCATCATTATGGTTGGATATATGCAGGCCTGAACAATTAGCATCAGTTTTCACATAAGCAGGTTTGCTCTTGAGTTATGGTAACCAAAAGCAAATGGGATCTTAGTCTTTAGTACCTCCATGCTGCATTTTTAATGAAGAATATCATCTGTTTAGGTGCAGACATAAACAACTTTTCTCAAGCTTGCCTGACATTTAATGTGTAACTCAGAAGGTTCCTCTGATCTAAAAAAGGCTGGCAGATGGAGAAGCAGCAGGTGGAACCTCAGATGAGACAGCCAGGAGGTAACAAACATGGTAGGAAACTAGGTCAAATGAGATTTCTTCCATGTTGGAAGAAATGCTTTGAAAATTCTTCCTTCAGTGGAGGCATAAAAGTTGATTTTCAGCATTTTTTAATATTTGCATCTCTGAATAGGTCAGAGTCTATCAGCATCTGATGCATCTTTAGGGCATATTTCTGTGGAAAAGGTGAATGTCTGATATTAAGGAGTAGGCTT
The DNA here is from genome assembly GCF_003957555.1 of Calypte anna. NCBI lineage: Eukaryota > Metazoa > Chordata > Aves > Apodiformes > Trochilidae > Calypte > Calypte anna. The sequence continues at coordinate 35,821,136 of NC_044248.1, read as the reverse complement.
TTTTTTTTCTTCTGCATAGGAGATCTCTTTACAAGAGGCAAGAGCTCCCATGCATTTCTGATTATTGAGACTGAGCAAGGAGAATGTTGTTATGAAAAGTGAACTGCTGGGCTATGTCAGTTTCTTTTCTTTTCCTCTCTGCTCACTACTACCACACTGGTTTCTTTTTCTCCATTAATCTGCTAAATTTTCCAAGGGTCCCTATTGCCAAGGGTTAATATTATTCCAGCCATTGTGTCTGGTACCTTGTGATGAAGCTGCCAATGTGCCTGGAGAGCTGGGATGCAATCTTTGAGCCTCCCTATTAAATGAAGATGGGCCACAGCTTGTCTCCTCCTTGGGGTGCTCCTATTGCCACTCTCTCTGAAGAAAAAGCAAAGCACTTCCCAGGAATGCTGAGGCAGAGGCAGGTGGCTCCTTTAGGAAGGCAGAGGAGGAGGTTGGAGAAGCAAACAGAAGCTAAGAATTGGCTGGCATTCACCCTACCTCCCTCCCCTGGGCAGGGATTCTGGTGTCAGAAGCTCATGATAGGAAACAGCCCAGGGTTTTACAGTGCTTCCAGGGACAGATACCTCAAGGAGCTAAGTAAATTGAGGGCTCCTTTGCTCTCTGTGAGGCAGAATTCCCTTGCTGTTTGAGGAGACTTGGCTTATTTACATTAAATTCCCCTTTCCGTTTTTCTGCCATATGAAGTCCCGTGTACCAAGAAAACAAAAGCAATTGACAGAGGAGTGTTCCAGTTACATAAATACAAAATGAAGGATGAAAGCTGATTTTGTCAGTCTCCTGCATAGAAAAGGGAATTGTGCAATGCCCACAGAACTTCTGCTGTTTGATCAGAAGTTTTATTCATGTGAATTTCAGGCATTAAATTCTGCGAAGCCTTCCAAAATATCAAAGATGGTCATGTAATGTTACCATTTTATAAGGTAGCATCCTGCTGAATTGGTTAGGTTGCCCACTGCCCAAAACCAGAAAAATCTTACAAGGAACAGCCTTAGCAAGAAGACAGAACAGTGCTGTTTGGTGAAAGCGGACAAATCTGTTAATAGTGAAAATAAGTAAAGGACAGTAATTTGCAAATGCTACATAATAAGGCCAAAAAGAAGTGAAATCTGTTATCTCAGTCCACCGAATGAGTGGCAACATTCATTGGCAAGGAAAAGGGGATGACAGCTCCCACAAAACACATGAAACAGAGCTTTCACTATTTATCCAGCCTCCCTCCACACTCGAAAATTGAGTTCCCTCCTGGCTTGCAGCAAGAATGTGGTCTGGTTCATTTGAATAACTGGATCTTCTTAGGTGTGAAATAAAGTGAATTCAAAGCCTTCAATTTTCTTTTTCATCCTCAGTATTTACTCAGCAAATTCAAATATGGTGATAATTCCAGTCTGTTACAATCTGTGCAGAAGGCAGCTGCTGTGCATTGAAGGGACAGATCTCCTGTATTGATGCCTTTCATGGGCAGGAGCTTTTGAGTGCCTGCATTTTATAATCTAGGTTTACTGTTGACTGCACTTGATGGAGCCCTGCTATTTGGAAAATGCTTGAGGAAAGGATTTGTCTTCTTATTTTTTTCAAATTTCATACATTTTATGTATATTTTACTTTCTTTTCACAAGGACACCATCCTGGATCACACTGGATACATAAAGTATACATAAATATGTCTTTTTAATAGATTGGATGTGTGTGTGCACCCATATGTATAGGCATGACTATTAAGTACTACAAAATGCTACTACTGTAGTAATGGTCTTCACTGGGGGGAGATTATCCCATGTTCAAGGTTTGCATTTTCCAGGCATTTAATAAAAAAGCTAGCTAAAGTGTTGGAAAGCTGCCAGATTCTAGCGTCAAAACTAACAGGCCAAACCTCCATTAGCAGAGTTTTGCAGGTGTAACCACAGAAGTCTTCAAATAAAAACTCTATCTTCACCACAGCACTTTGCTACCACCATCTTTTGGTCCCTTCCAGTGAAATACAGTAGACTGAGGAAGGGGTACTGTTGCTACTACACTCCTGGACTAGGTGTTCCTGGTGATACAGCCACATCAACTGAGAATCAGATTTATTCTGGTGCTGTGTTTAGTGCTGTTTCAGGGGCTCAAAGGCTTGTCACTGTGCCAATTCCACTTGACTGAGTGTGATAATAGAAGCACTCTACCCAGAAACCCTGGCACTGCCTAGTTACACACTGGATTTTTTGGCAAGCAGTATGTGGGGTTGTCCTTCTGCTCCTAGGAACAGCGTGGTATTTCTGAAGCCCTGCCTGCCAGTAGGACACTGTCTCCTGGGTGACCATGAACAAGCTTTTAATGTAAAGCATCATGTTAAAGCAGGGAAGTCTGTCTCACTTTCATGAAGAGAGAAGCTATGCTGCTAAAATAAAGGGAATTTCCCTGAGTTTGAATATGGCCCTGAACAGATGAACATTAGCAGAGTGTTAGCCTGGAGCATCTTGATGGCAAGGCAGCTCTAGGAGGATGTTAGCTGGCTAATGCAAGGCAGTCTAGAGGAAAAGAAAGAGAAATCCCGTGCTCCCTGGGTGGGTACATCTGACAGAGGAGAATTGGCTGCTAGAGGAGTGCACTTTGGGAGAAAAGCATTTAACATGTTGATAAATCACCCATCTGTTTTCTCTCTTTAATTGCTGCTTCTTCTCTTACAAGTTACGAGGTTGCTGGAGAAAATGTCATGGTCTGTTTCATGGCTGTTCACTCCCTAGTGCAAAGGGACCCCAAATATTACTTTAACACAGTAATGTGTAGTGACATGTGAGGATAATGCTGTTAAACTGGAGGTTCATAAGTCAAGTGTGTTTCCTCTGGAGACCCTTTTGAAAGCTGCAGAACAGTCTGGGTAGCATTGGAGGAGAGTTTGGCTCTCAGCCCCTGCAGGCTATTTCAGCTCTTTGTAAACTGTTGCCTGAGGTCCCATCAGCCTTCTCTTTAGACAAAACACAGGTGCTGCCATGGAAAATAAGCAACAGCAACTAATTTTGGTGTTGTTTAAAGTGCTGTACCTGTGCCTGCCCGGCTCCTGCTGCTGAATGTCTGAATGAGCTTTACCTCCGTCCTGGCTGACAGGGATGCAATTTTTAGAGAAGATGCTGACTTAGAAGTAAGAGTCTCTGCTCTCCTGTTTATCTCTTCGAGAAACCTAGGAAGGAAAGGAAGAAGACTGTGTGGCTGCACTTCTGCAAAAAGCAAATACTTTCTAGAGGTAAGCAGGAAGTATTTTGCTTTACCTGCAGAAGCAGTGCACCCAATGCAGGGCTCTGCCTTCTGATTTTGTGCCTGTGAGGGGCAGGAAAGTTTGCCATTAGGAAACTAAATCAATGGGCAAGTGCAGACCCTCCAGCATGGTAGCACAACAAGGGCATCCTTTGGTAATGTAAGATATAGAGTCAGAATTTCATTCAAATTCTGCTAATTGCTTGTGGTATTGTGGTAGGAAAGTCATCCCAGATGAATTTATGATCCCATCAATAAAATAATACTTGTAATAGGCTCACAGATCTGGGAGGGGTCATTACTGCTAATTAAGAACCTAATCTGACACCCTTGGCTAATATGAACATAATATGGCAGAAAAAACCCTGGAAATTATTTTGCAGCTAATTGCTGTTTGATGTTTCTTCTTCTCTACCTTCTCCTGTCACACATTTTTATGTTTTTTACTAAGCCTGAATGACTATACTGACTTTAAGAAAAACAGCACAATATCAGTGGAGCTGGAAAGTGCGTTTCCAAGACTGAGACAGCAGGAATGTCACACAGTTATTACTGCTGAAGTGTCCAAGCATTACTGTTACTAGAAGGCTGGCTTTTTTTAAAAAGGGAAAAATTATTACAAGTTGGTTTTTTTTTTCACATCCCATTTATTGTTCTACTGGTGGCAAAGAACAATAGCAGTCTTTTCCTCTAACTTCTTAATTTAAATTAAAAGGAAAAAAATGGGTTCTGTTAGATGTCAGATGCAAAAAAAAAAAAAATCTTTAGTTTTCTCATTAAAAAACTGAAACATCAATGTTCACATGGATATCATTAGTTTGTACAATGTCAGCTTGCAGCTGATGTACCTGAAGATAAATATGTGTTCATCTTCCCTGGCTTGGGGTGATGCCCCTGCCATGTACTCATCCCAAGACCAGGATCCCTAGTGCAAGGATCCCTAAGCTAAAGGAGAGCTCTGACTTGCTCTGCTTGGGTCTGAGCTTGTTGGTTGTGGCAGCAAATCTCTGGTTGCTTCTCTGGTACTGTTTGCCCAAGTGTTAGGAAAGGAACTGTAGTGCATCCCTCCCAGAGATATTTTTATGCCCAGGATCTGGAAAGAATTTCACTCACAAACAAGAATGGTTTTGACACTGTTCCTAAAACAGTCCTACCACAGAATAGTGGGGTTTTTCCTCTTTTTAACCCTCGTCCTTGTCTTCCTGCTGATCTGACAGTGTTCGGTTACAAAGCCAAAGATGTGTTGACTATCAGGTTGTAACCTTGCACATCACTAATTCCCACTGAAATCTCACAGAAAGTGCAGGGTCAGGACAATTGGAGATGCTCTGTCATAAAAAACAAACAAACAAAAAAAACCACTTGGGTTTTTTGGGGTTTTTTTCATGTTATTTCAAAACTGAATGGTTATGAATATGTTGATTTTTGTGAGTACATTACTAGATAATCGGTAGATAGCTTGGCCATCTGAAGGATGTTAGAGAATGGAAACCAGCACTGTGGTGGCCCCTCTGTAATTTCCTTTCTGTGTCAGTCATTCTGTTACATGTCACAGTGTAGTGAGTTTGGGTTTGTAGAGCTAAGAGGGAAGATTGGAATAAGTGGTCCAGGTGAGAAGCAGGTGTGAGCAGGCATCTGAGAAGTAAAGTCCATTTTTAACTATAGGGACAATTAAAAGTAAGGTCAGATTTAATTAATTCATTCATTGCAATCCAAGTAGTTTATTTTCAGCTTGTCAATCTGGTTTCCTTTTCCAAAAAGGAGACTGGGGTCACCTTGTTGTTGCTTTTGAATCTCACTTTGCACAGTATTTTGCTATTAAAAAAATTCTAAAAAAAGCCATTTCCTCTTCCTGCCTCTAAGATCATTCAAGCTTCAAGCTTCATATTTCTGCCTTTTGCTTATACAGATCAGATTTACCTTCTCTAAAAGTAACTTGCTACAGTTTTTGTGGGTGTGCAAGGTTTTACCTTTCACTTGAGAAAAGCTTCCAGAAGCACACAGGGACCTATCACTGCTACTGCCCTTCATCCAGGCTCACATGGTGATGTACTTCCAGTGCCATTTTTAAGGGTATTATTTGGAAGAAGATCAGTGTTTGTGTCAGGTAGAGTTTATTGCCCAGATTGCTGGTGTCATTTCTGTGTTTTCTGATGAGACTGAAAATTCTCTGGACAGGTTTGCAGCCTGTGTCCTGGTTTGAGAGGACCAGGATAAAAACACCTGCCTGGGACCCCACCAGCAGCTGCCAGGCTGTTGATGTGGCAGTGATAATGAGGAGCAGCTGAGCCTATGGGAGGAGAGGATGGTTCAGGTGATCCAAATGAAGCAATCACAGTATTCCTTCCCATGGTGCTCAGTATAAATGGGTCCCAAGAGAGCCCTCTAGGGGTTTCTTTGGCTGGGATGTTAGTTGGATTGAGTTCTCTCCCCTTATTCCATGTTTCCTCATGAATGAGGATGTCATTCCTCAAGACAGGCTGCCTGTTGCCTTCTCCCTTCCCAGCAGGACCAGCTTGGTTGCTCTATGACTGCTGTGAACTGTCAGTGAGACCCTGGACTTGGGCATCTCCATCTGCTGTGCCATCCAGGGTGGGACTTTTCTGGTCAGGAAGCAATTGCCAGCTGAGGAAGGTGAGTTCTATAGTTACATATATCTATATACATTTATTATTTGCTCTCACTACCTCATTAAATCTAAGTTTTTTCTTCCAGTCTCTCTCCTTTATTCCCTTCTTCATCTTCCCCTTGGAGGGTAGTGGGGAATAACAGGGAGCATCTGTCACTGTCCAGTTACTGTCTAAAACTGTGACCACCAGCTTCAGATCTCATTTTTCCACCACCTACATATCCATGAAAATCCAGGTGCTTCAGCTTTTACTATTTATTAGGAGACATCCTCAGGCCCTAGACAAGATTGGGCCAGGGACCTTAAAATGCCAGGCTCAAGAAGCAGACCTGATGAAGATTGTGAGGGGCTAAGCTGTTATTTACAAAGCTGAAAGGGAGATGAGGTTTTGGTGACTTTTTAGAACATCTGACATATCCCCAGTGCCATGCAAATAAACAACAACCTTCCAGGGAACGGCTGTGAAATACTTTTGGTTTAAATTCATAGAATCATAGAATTGGCTGGGTTGGAAGGGACCTCAGAGATCATCAAGTCCAACCCTTGAACCACCGTTGCTGTTGCTAGACCATGGCACTGAGTGCCACATCCAGTCTCTTTTTAAATATCTCCAGGGATGGAGAATCCACTACTTCCCTGGGCAGCCCATTCCAATGCCTGATCACCCTCTCCGTAAAGAAATTCTTTCTAATATCCAACCTAAACCTCCCCTGGCACAACTTGAGACCGTGCCCTCTTGTCTTGTTGAAAGTCGTCTGGGAAAAGAGACCAACCACCCCCTGGCTCCAACCTCCTTTCAGGGAGTTGTAGAGAGTGATGAGGTCTCCCCTGAGCCTCCTCTTCTTCAGGCTGAACAGCCCCAGCTCCCTCAGCCTCTCCTCATAGGGTCTGTGCTCGAGTCCCTTCACCAGCCTGGTTGCCCTCCTTTGGACCTGCTCATTCCATGAGTTCCCCCATTTGCCACAAATTACACACACTTGAGGGTGAAGGAGGTTGTGTTTCAGAATTCATTAGAAAAATCCCTGGACTACTGACTGACCTGCTAGGGACTGACTGCTGATCCTCATGCAGTTTTCTTTCATTTTCTGATCAAAGAGTGGGTACACATGAGAGAATTGTTGGCACCTGAGCATCCAGTAGCAGGATAAGCCTGTGCTCCTTTTGCTCCTTGCTTTCTTAGGATGTCACCACAAGGTCAGGGCCAAGATTATAAACTGCTTGGATAATCAGAGTTGCTTTAAAGACTTACCTATTGCTCTTTATATTTAATTAGAAATTTGTCTATACAGGGGCTTGAGAATAGGGCAGAAAACTCTGCACAAGTTCCAGGCTGTCACTATTAGTTCTCTCTGAGCTAAGTACTGAATATTACTGTGATTCTGGGAGTCCTGAATAAAGAACAGGTCAACTCTTTAAAATTAAAGAGCTGGGGAAATCCTGCATTTTACAATACATTTCAAGTTTATAAAGCTGGAAGGTATCAAAACAGAAAGGAAATCCATGCATTCCCAAAAGCACTTTGCAACTTGTGGTTTGGGTTTTTTTCTGCTAAATGACATTTTGGCAAAATTCACCCCTTCTCATGAAGGGTTTTAATTTTGGATGAAATTTCGTAAGATTTTTCATATTACTTTTAGCACCCCGTATTCTAGTAAGATCTTCTAGTATTTCCACCTTACAATAAGAGGCTGACTTAAAACTGTCTTATTATCAGTATTACTATCTACTATCTTATAGTATTACTATCTGGATAGAAGTATCTTAGGCCTAACCTCCCACCTCAGCAAATTCTGGTCTGCAGATTTATCTTTGCTATTATTTTAAATGAATGGACCCCCAGCTTCTTAGATTAATCTTTCTGTGCACTTTCAATAAGAGCTCTTTCAAACAGTGCCAAGAATGCTGTCCATATGTTATAATTTATATATAGGTTTTTTTAATAGTTTTTTTCTTAGAAATATTTAAAAAAAAAAAAAAAAAACCTCTTATCAGATTTGTAGTACTAATATGCCTTTTTTCTTCTTAAACACTATTTGCCACTCAGGCCATCAGAAAAGGGGCTGAGAAGCAGGCACTGTGTTTAGATCCCAGCTTTTTTGAACGCATGACTCACCAAATGATAGTCTGCAGTTTCAGCTAATCTGGTGACAAAATGGTATAAAATGAATCCCAAGTCAGGCTCTCAGTACAGGCAAGGCAGTACATCTGAATCATGGTCCCTGCCTCAGTGCTGCTCCTCCTGCTCCCTGTTTTCCCCTTTCTTTGCCACGTGTGCATCTGCAGCCAGGAGTCTCTCAGAGATGAAGAGATGGATGCAGTCTGGGGACTTTGGAGGGCAAGGCTTCAGGTCATTTGCTGGTGGATACACAGAAATACAAATATCAGGATTACAGACAGGCTCAACCTTTTGGCCAAGAATGTTTCCTGGCAGGCAAGGTTACTGTGCTAAACAGCTTGAACAGCTCACCTGTGCATTTAAATAGCAGCTTTTTGTGGATACTCTTTAAAAATCTGACCTCATACATTTTTAGCTCTTGACATGTCAGGATTTAAATCATTTTGATGGAGCTGACTAGTAAGATTTTCTTGGTTTGCCCTTTTTTTAGGGAGGAGATTCTTGTCTCTGCAGCCTGCCCAATACTTATGAGCAGTCATACCACAGACACTGCTCTTGGGTTTTAAATTAATATCTATTAGAAGTCATCCTTTTGTCACTTGTATTCTGTAACTGAGATGGAAAACAACTGCTAGAAGAAAACAAGCATGTTGTGCTTAAGCAACTCTAAAACCACATTTAGGTCTATACCAAATCTATCATTTCATATTAGTGAATTCATATTTTTTCGATCAACTTTTGACTTTCAGCAAGCCTCTTCCATATCACACTCACACTGGATTACTTCAGTGGCTCCACAGTAATTTTAAATGAGACAGAGGGCATGAGGTTTGAGGTGGGAATTGATTTTTGGCTGTCAACATGACCTAATTTTTTCATTCATCAAGGAAAAAGCCCAGTGGGAAATCCCTAAAGAAAGCAAAAAAGAAAAGAAAAAAAAAAAGCCAGCTCCCCCTCCTCCAACTTCAGGAAAACACTGTAGAAATGCCCAGCATGGAAAGCTTTCCAGTCTGTCCTTTTCACACCAGAAGCTTCTGGGGTTTGTTTTTTTTCCATCCCTCTTCATGCACTCCTGCTTTCTCACCCACTGTGGAGCTCACAGAGATCTCAGGTGTTTGGGGGAACTCAAGCTTTCACTGATGCTTCATAGCATCCAGCTGTGGATTCTAGGAAATTATTTTCTTATTTTGCACCAAGTGCCCAAAGGAGCCATGCAGAGAGGATCAGAGTGATGCTGAATGAGGAGAACTGAAACACAAAAGAGAAAGCTCTGTTGTGAAGAGGAGGAGAACAGAGACAGTGACACTCTGCTCCTTCTGCTTTTAGTTGCTGTTAGGCAAACTCTGTGTGCTTGAAAATCTGGACCTTCTATCTCAGACTGTGGTCATTACCTTGTTAAGATAGAGAGAAAATAAGTGGCTGCTTGATGGCAATAGGATTAACAAACCCAGGCTGATGACTCAGTGTAAAATAGCACACTACAACTGAGCCACACCATTTGGTTCTAATCCACCTGCTGCTGCATTTTGTTTATTTGTTTAGTGTTATTCATCCATTGCACCGCCCTTCCCCTTGCCAAGATTATATTGCTAATGATTGACTGCATGTGGCACTCCTGTGGTGTGGTGCTCAGTGCTGGGTTATTTTGTGCAGTGCTCTATTGAAACAGCAAGTGAGAAAATTAAAGCCTAGGAAAGCAATAATTTATTGTAGCAGAAGTGAGTGCAGAATGAGTCACGCTGCTGACAGATTCTGACATGCAACCAAATGATTAGAGGGTTCCTTTTCTGCAAATTCTTTCTCCCTCTCTGTTCCAGATGTGCTCATCTTCCCTGTTTGGAATTTTTTGTCTATTATTGTCTACAGAAGTCTTTTTTTTTAAAAAAGAGCCTAGACCTGAAAATTGGTAAATCTGTAGGGATGCAGCAGGGCTTTTCTTCTGTCTTAATGATGCTTTGATATTGTTAGATGAAGATGCATGTTAACAGTAGGTATTTGGGGACTAAAATAGCCTGGAGACTGATAACTACCTGGTTCGTGAAAAGATATTATGCTAGCCAAGTCCTTCCAAAAAGAGATCTATGTCATCATCAGTTTCCTTGGAATTTAGGGCATTTGATCAGTGCTAGGTTATGAAAACTTAGATTGAGGCAGCATTTAAAGGTGCACTTTTACTCCCAGGTGCATGTTATAAATGCTAGGTCAAGCATACTCTACCTCCTACAGGTAAGCAGTCCTCCTAGAGAGTAGGCTTTTGAAACCTGCTGCTCCTTTCCTTAGGTCTGAAGTTTGTGCAGTTGGGACAGTGTGAGTTAGAAGCCCTGTTTATCTCCCTGTCCACAGAACAGTCCTCCCATCTTGAGACAGAGCTGTGCAAAGGGGCAAAAATCAGCAATCTTCTTGCACAAACTGCAGCAAAGTGCTGCCTTCTCTATAGATGAATGATGGGTGTCTTACACAATTAAGGACTCTTCTAATTCCAAGTACAACTATATTTTATATTATGGACTGTGGGGAGGCTGAAGAATGAGACTGAATTTAATTAGTAATCTTTACCTGCAAACTGTTTCTGAATCTCAACAGGAGTTGCTAAGCAAACAATAAGAAATAATATTTGGAATACTAACAGTGAAAAGGACAACATACTACTTTAATTTCCAATTTTTCCTCAGACCTGGGTTGTTCCTCCAAGAAAAGGAACAGTCATACAAGAAAAGGGTATTCTTTCAGTTCTGTACATACATATGCAGACACAATATTGAGAAACTTGATCAAATCCTTCCAAGAGAGACAGAATGGTTTCTGTTCAAGTTTAGTGTTACCTGCTAGCTGTAGTTGTGGCTTGTTGTCTCTACCATCAGAAAAACTCTCTTTAAAGGCTGAGGTGACTTAAACAGATAAAATGTTTTATGGGTGTCCTGAACAAAGAGAAACAGCTTTTGTTGTATTCTGTATCAACTTTGTCTTGAGTATGTAGATTAACATGTACTGCATCACTCAATTCATTGCTTCTTAAAGAGACTGGAGAATCCCAGAAGATCAGTTTTGAGTTTGGTTTTTGTTTCTTGCTTCTTTTGATTTTTAAATTTAATACCCTTTGTCAACAATTTGGTCAAATTGTGAACCAAGTGTGAAAACTCTGAAAAAATGTCAGCCAGACTGCTTTAATTAGCATCAAAACCTTAAGTTTTAGGTTGATGTACTTCAGGCTTTAATTAAAAATAATAAATAGGATTAAGTGCTTTTCAGCTGTGCACTGGAGTTATAGCAAGTCATGTTTCTCAGAGGACAAATGGATTTTTTTCTCCCAAGTGAGGGAGCAGTGTAATGCTGAGGTCAGGTAGTGCTTCCAGGGACTTGCTCATGAGATCCATCATGGAGAGGGCAAGGAAAGGGGCAGAGATGAAGCCTGGTAAAGTTCCTGCAGAAAGTAGATTTGAGACATTTCATTTCAGTGACACAACAGTTACAGAAATGAGCACAAAGAAAAGGCCAAGGAATGACAGAGGCTCTGAGAGCTCTTTCAGCAGAAACCTGACCAAAGGGCACTGATGGCTGGAAGAAAGGAGGGAAGGCAGCTCCAGGCATCTGCTGTGCACTGTGCATCTGGTGAGCTCAAAGAAGCTGGGGAGGTGAAGAAGCAGTGGCAGGGGTGGGCGCTGGCATGAGATGATAATGGGGAAAGAGCTGAAATGCTTAGTTGTAAAGCACCACCTTCCAAAAGCACTCAGCCTGCTAATTAAAAATGGATATGTGAGACTTACCACTTCCACAGGGCTGTTAATGGAATGTTTTGTCGAGGATTTTTGGTTTTAAAAGTCGTCTTGCCAGCCTTACTTCACTATCTCAAGAGAGTGTTAAGGCAACTTTCACTCTGGCAGACACAGCTGGGGCTCACAGGAAAGAAAAATGTTGACTTAAACTGTTTTGTCTCCAGAGGCTTTGCTTCCCACCAGGGGCAATGTGTAATATTAACAATAACAGAAATAGAAGAAAAAGAAGCAGTCTTTAAATGCATGCTGGCATACATGGTTATGTGCTGTCTGAAATTGTCCTTTGGTGCTCAGTCACCTCTCAGGAAGCCTCTTGCTCTTACAGCACTGGCAGATTTTTCATGCAGCACAGTGGGGGTTTTAGAGTAGACTTGAAATGGGATGTTTTGCATCTGTACAGCAGTACAGAAAGCCTGTGCTTTCAGCTGCCTTTCTGTTTTTCACTGGGAGGTAGCAGGGCACTGAGGTGAGGTTGCAAGCATCCCACCAGCTGGAAAGGTTTCTGGAGAGATGGAGAGGCAGGTATGGTTCTCTCTGTCACTGCCCAAGGGGTGGATTTATCTGCTAGAACTTTGGCTATGGTGTGGTGTACTATACCTAAAAAGTGTTTTTTAACTGCACCTAAAAAGATGTGAGACCTGGAGATTGAAAAATATTCCTAATGGACAGGAAGAAAGGTGTAATATGGTTAATTATTTGCATTTTAGCTCTCAATATAGGCAGCTGGATCTCTGTCCTACATAGGGGGATATTTTTTTGCTGAGTACGAGTGTTGTATGTCAAGTGGTGGAAGAGCTGCAGAAGTTCCTTGTGAGCAGAAAACTGCATGTAGCAGACAGTGTTTCAACTTAAAACCCCCTTTAAGCAAATATTAATAAAACAGAAATGAATTTATAGAGCTGACCTAGCTGAACAGATGGACAAGTCCAATGTTTACCCCTTGAGAGGAATCAGCATCTCAGCTTATTCAGAACCCAGGCAGCACTACCAGAGAGAAGCTGCTGGGGCAGAAGAGATGGCAGTGACCTGTTCTCTGCCAGGTGTCCTGCTGAGAGCTCAGAGGCTTGAACATGCAGCAGGGAGATCATTTGTGCTGTTCAGTGTCTGCTTGCTACAAGAAAGGAGGTTTTGTCATCCCTTCAGCTGTTCTACACACAAGGTGTTCACCTCTTAGCTGCAGATGCTTTTGCCTGATCTTGGTTTTATAAAAGGCATCACTCGTTCTGCAAAAGAACCAGAAAAGACATACTCAACCAGTTTCCACAAAACTGCAAAGGGCTCAAAATACATAAAAGGTCTCATACTTTTCAGTTTGAGTGGGAAAGAAACTGCTGAACTACCAAAAAGGACATTGCCACCATAATATTTCTTTACTGACTGGAGATCAATGGAGATTGAAATCGGAATGTTTCCAGTGTTACAGGAGCTGAGGTTGAATGTCTTTGGTGCTCATCTGAATTTAAAAAAACAAGCTCACACTTGTCAGTTCTCCCATACATGGATATTCACATGACAGTTCCTTTATTTTTCCTGTGGGGAAGCTATTACATGGGCATCATGACAGTTAAGAGTTTTGGGTTTGTTTTTCTTTTTCTCATTGCCTCTATAAAATTAATAATTTCTTCCTCCCCATTATGTGTCTCACTTCTGAAGACACACTCTCTTTATCGGTTCTCTTTAGTGTTCTCTTCCCCCTCTATACATTTTTTAACAAATGAGTTATTTTCTATGTGGAACAGGTGCAGACAGTTGGAGAGCTGCAATTAAAAAACTGACTTTTTATGTTAGCAAAACCGAAAAGTTCCCGATACAGCATTTTATGTCTTGGGTCCAAGCTTCGTTCCAGATCAGTGAAAGTTCTGGTTATTGACTTGTCAATACAAAACAGATTTCTTACTTGCCATCCGGTATGCAACAGTGCCATGGCTGGAATTCGGTTTATAAAACAAGGAAACAAATGTCTTTTATTCTTTCATCTCAGTTTTGCAGCCTTTTCACAAGTTGCTGGTCACTGTATTACATTTCCAACCTGTGTGGCATCCTGAAAATATTAGGAACAGTGAATGATGTGATGAGCCCAACTACTGGAACACTGCCTACAGAGTATAAACAGTTAATCAGCTCTCCAGACAAAGCCTGTGTGGAGTGCATCCTGCTGCTCAAAGCATTGGCTTGATGCTCATACTTCTCTCTTTAGATGATGTAGTGTTCTGTCTTGATTGCTGGTATTTCTGTTTTCTAGTTCTGTTTTTCTCCAGTTTTGTTTTTCATGAGAGAGATCTTAGTCAATTGGCATGAGTAGAATAGTAGCATCACCCTTCATCTTTTCAAAACATGCATATTGCTGTTGGCTGTTTTTTTGCTTCTTTTTATTATGATTTTTATTAAGATTTAACTATTTATCAGTAACGTGTTCATGTTGTTCATTCTCAGTTACTCTGGAAGTCCCCAAGTTTTTCTAAGAAAACAAGTCTGTTAGGGTTGTTAAACTCTGTTACATCAAGATCCTTATACATTGACTTGATAGACAAAAGAGGGCATATATTACAGCCTCCCTGTCGACATACACCACGGTCACGGTTCAGGCCCAGCCGGTACCAACCCACACTGTGAGGCGGGGAGGAAAAAATCCACCCCTAATAGAGACAAGGGCAGGAAGGTTTGCGTTCCGGAGTTACAGTAATGCGAAAAAATCCCAGACAGGGTCATCTTGGGAAGGAAAATGAACTGATTTAATCTACAAGGAGAAAGAGAAACCCTGGCCAGAATACCTTCTTCCTCCCCTCCCTCCCCTCTCCCCGGTCCCGGGTCACTTCACTGCCGCCTCCCCCTCAGGGCACAGGGGACGGGCAGGGGGGGTTTAGGGTCAGTTCCCCACACGGGGTTTCTGCCGCTCCTTCCTCCTCAGGGGAGGACTCCTCACATTCTTCCCCTGCTCCAACGCGGGGTCCCTCTCACTGGAGAGTCCTTCAGGAACCCCTGGGACACGAGTCCCTCCCGTGAGGTGCAGTCCCTCAGGAACTGCTCCAGCCCGGGCTGCCCACAGAGTCACGGCTGCTTCAGGGACAGTCACCTCCTCTGACACGGGCTCCTCCACGGCTGCAGAGCCACATCTGCCCCTCTCTGCAATCCCCCACAGGCTGCTGCTTCCCATCTGCCCACCCGTGACACTTCAGGGGCTACAGATCCACATTTACCCCCCTGTGCTCCTTCAGGGACTGCTCCCCCGTGTTCCTCCATGGGCTGCAGGGGCACAGCCGCCATTTCACCACAGGCTGTGGGGAAACCTCTGCTGGGGCACCTTTCTCCCTCCTTCCTCACTGCTTCCTGGTGTCTTCTCTGACATTGCTCTCTCCCTTCTGCTCTACAGATCTTTTTTCTTATATTTTGTTTTCTTAGTTTTGTTTTTTCTTTCTTAAATACATTACTTGCAGAGGGACGTTCAGCTTCCCATATCTGCTCAGCCTCAGTCAGAGGCGAGGAGTTGGATCCAAGGAAGCTTCCAGCAGCTTCTCAGAAGGCTCCTGTCTCCCCCTCACTTCCCAACCCCCCCTGCACTGTCCCAAGACATTCTACCCCTCACCTCTGTGAGTCCCATATGCAAGATTTATTATTAAAACCCACATTTATTACAGAATCTTCATAAACTTCACTCACATCAACAGGAAAAGAAGAGCCATGCCAAAATCAAAATAACATCACAATACCAAACAGAAGTGGAAAATTTACACACAATCCACCCCTTGGCCTCTTTGCCGCAAGTATATTGTTGTTCAGTGTGACCTGGAGAGCTGGGCAGAGAAGAACCTGATGAGGTTCAATAAGAGCAAGTGGAGGGTCCTGTACCTGGGGAGGAGGAACCCCAAGCACCAATATAGCTGGGGGTGGACCTGCTGGAGAGCAGTTCTGAGGAGTAGCATCTGGGGGTCCTGATAGACAGTAAATTATCCAATTTATCCAAGAAGTCCACCGGAATCTTGGGATGCATAAAGAATGTGGCCAGTAGGTCAAGGGAGATCATTCTCAACCTCTACTCTGCCCTGGTGAGGCCACAGCTGGAATACTGCATCCACATCTGGGCTCCCCAGTTCAAGAGAGACCGGGAACTACTGGAGAGAGTCCAGTGAAGGGCAACAAAGATGATGGGGGCATTGGAGCATCTCTCTCATGAGGAAAGGCTGAGGGAGCTGGGACTCCTTATCCTGGAGAAGGCCAAGGGGAGACCTTATTAGTCTGTAAGTATCCAAAGGGTGGGTGCAAGGATGATGGATTCAGACTCTTCTCAGTAGTTCCCAGTGACAGGATGAGGGGCAGTGGGAACAAGCTGGAACATGGGGAGTTCCATTTAAACATAAGAAAAAACTTCTTTGCTATGAAGGTGACAAGGCACTGCCCAGGCAAGGTGACAGGCTGCCCAGGGAGGTTTTGGAGTCCCCTTCTCTGGAGATATTTAGTACCCACCTGGATGCAGCCCTGTGTAATGGCAGGATTGCACTACATGATCCCTAGAGGTCCCTTCCAACTGTTATAATTCTGTGATAAAATTTGCCACAATCATTTGATTCAGTCTATGTTTTGCCTGTTACCACTCCTTGTCTATTTCCTGCCTCACCAAAAATGTCAGTTCAGGCCCAGTCGGTACCAACCAGGCTGCCATTTGCTCACCCACACCGACCCCCACTGTGGGACAGGGAAGAGAAAATCCACCCAAAGGTTCCTTAATAGAGACAAAAAGTTTTTGTAACAGGGAAAAAAAAAAATCAGACAATTAGGGGAAGGAAAAAAAAATAAGAAAACCAAACCCAACCAAAAGTAATTTGGTCTACCTGGAGGAAGAGAAAACATGACCATTACTGAATGCCTCCTCTCTCCCCAACAATCCCTTCTTCTTGGGCAAAAATCTACATGTGCAAAGCTCAGTGGATTAGCTTCCTATTTCCATGTCTATTGAACAGAACTGTACTTTAAGTAAAGGATTATTTTTCTTTAATATGCATATAACATGTAGAATGTCAGGTATCCATAGGCTGGAAATCTAATATTGAGTGAAACTGGGAAATATGGCCTCAGGAGTAACACTTCAGAGAAAATACTGCAGTCACTGCCATACATGTTTTGTAGTTCTCATACTGAGAAACAGCTGCATAGTGAAATCTGAAAATATATGTATATTAATTTAGACTATTTTTAATACACTCATGGTTGCTGGTTGTTATCTTACAATGCAGTGTATCCTTATTAAGAAGAATGATAGTTTGCTGTGTGCTCAATAATTGCCTCCAAGGGGTACTTGCTTGTTACATCCTGACAGAAATATTCCTAGCCAATGACCCTTAAATACTTAGACAATTCAGACCAATAAAATGAGAAGCAAACTTGCCTGCTATGCTTTTAAAATAGCACAGGATTTTTCAAAAGAGTCTATAGTGTTTAGATGCCCTCCAGGTTTTGTACTGCAATTTGTTTAGTTTACTTCAGGTAACTCCTCAACCTTCTAATGTTTCAGGCACAGCTCCGAACCCGAGATGAAGTGATGGAATCTGCCTCTAAAGGAGCTTGCAGGCAGGGCAAATAACTGGTTTTATTGATGGTGGAGTTTTTAAATGGAAAATGGCATGTTGCTTTTTATAATCCATCTTTTTTTCCCTACCTGTTGTGGAAATGTTTTCTATTTTTAAAGTCTGTGGGGTTTTTAGGCTATACAGGGCTTTGTTCTACAGAAAAATCTCCATAACTTCTAGGGTGTAAGTCAATATTAATGTATTTATGTGTACTGTCCATGGGGAAAGAAGTACAAACCATCACTGGAATGTCAGAGGAGATGTCTGTAACTCATTAGGCTTTTTTTTTTTTTTAAATCAAGCTGTTCACATGGGGGTCAGCACAGCTCTTGGTTGTGTGCACCAGCCTTCTACCCAGAGCAAGATGAGTAGATGACATAGATACACTGTTTATACATATATTTTCCTGCTTTTCTTCTACCCTTTAAATCTCTCTATGAGCAGACTGCACCTTTGGTCTGCATGTGTTTTTTGTGTCATCCTGGGCAATCCAGAAAGAAGAGTGGAGCTTTGAAATCCCACTGCTCTGGGTGAGGGTGCCTGTGTCCAACTGTGTGTGTTTAAAGGTGGAATAATATCTTCTCTGCTTCCTCGTGCTCAAATGGGAATTCATCCAAGTAGCAATGGATGTAGTATGTCAAAAGGCAGTGTAGTGCCTAGGATTTAGATACTGGAACAATGACTTTGGTGAAAAGACCTAACATATTGTGACAGAAAAATGGCAGAATAATATTCCCAGTCATCATTTTGAGGGGGAATCAGCATGGGAACACATGAGCACAAAAATAAATGCCTTTCAAAAGTATCAGAATGTTTCATGTGTGAAAAATTAATCACCTCTGCTGGGGAATGACTCCAGTACACATGAGGAAACTTCCAGTAGCTGTGAGAATAGAACAGCACAAACACAAACACAAACCAGCAAAGGTCTCTTAGGTACAAGCACAGCAAAAGGACTGCAGGGAAGGTGATTCCATGAGGAATTGTTGCTGCAGGTTTCTGTCAGTAGGTGAGAGAATGTCTCCTCTCAAGAGGTGGGCTGCTTTGTGGAGAAAGGAAAGCAGAAGCTTATCTGTCCCCTTCAGCTCATTACTTCCTGAACCAGCACCATCATCTCCTGGGCCTCTCCATCACTCTTCTATTAAGTTTATCCAAAAATTGCTTAATTTTGCTCTTCTCTGATCCACAGAGACAGATGATCTATGGCTCTTTCAGTTACCTTGTCAAGTGGCAAAAGACTTTGCAATTAGTCAAAAAGCTGAATCTCTACAGAACTCCCATTAAGATCTCAGGAATTGCTAAGGATGTAATGGCTAACAGTTCCTGGGGGCCTGGAGAATTATACAGAAAGAAGCAACATTTAGAAATCTCATTAACAAAACATATAGCTATATATGAAAACATTTTAAAAGATTTCAAAATCAAATACTCAACAATGAGAAAATCCTTGGTACTGCTTTGCATAATTCAGGCTTTGATTAAATGTGCATCTTATTTTCTGCCTGATCTCCTGTCCCCATAAAGCCTTCACGTTCTTCTGTCTTACAGCTCTATATATACTGTTTAGCCTACTCTAACAGTACCTTGAGAAAAGTTAAAAAGAAAACTTGGAACAAAAAGGAAGGAAGAGACTGCTTGCCATCCAAATCACTGGACTGCAGGCATCTTCTCCACCATGATTCATCTACTCCCCTCTCTCCATCACTGTTGGTGAAGCAGAAGTAACCAACAGAATAAAGATCCAAGGGCTTCCTAGCCAGCTATCAGATGCTGTGTGCTGTGAAAATCTACCATGCTTTCTTTCACCCATCTGAAGCAAGATTTCCTTTGAGGAAATCCCTGAAAATGTAATGGCAAGACAACTCCTCTTGAATGCAGCTTTCTGTTTCAGTTTTCCAAGGGCAAAATCCCACAGTGAGTTTTGTGCTTTCCTATTCACCTTGTACTCCCATCTTTTTCTCACGTGTTACCTGAGGTCGGAAAGTGCTCAGCTGCTACAGTGTAGTTTGTGTTAAATGCACCAAAGAAAGTCACTGTGATTTGAAGGGATTCTCTGGCTGCCTGACAAATAAGGGATGTGACTTAAAGCAACTCACTCAAGATTTTCTCTTGAGAATAACAGACATAGTTATCCATCTAGCCTGGATTCTTTCACACACAAAAAAACCCAACCAGCCAAAACCAAAACCAAACCAACAAAAAAACTCAAAAAAAAAAAAAAAAAAAAAAAAAAAAATCACACACACAAAAAAACCAAACCTAAACAAAACAAAACAAAAAAAACACAAAACAAGCAACCAAACAAAAAACCAAAACAAACAGCAACAAAAAAACAACAACCAAAAAAGCCAAACCAAAGCTTTAGGATTAAGACTGCTTTCATGTGAACTATTGCAGCATTTATTCCAAAACTCTTTTAAACCAGGGGTAGAATTCCTCTTGCCTTTGGCTGGCTTTGTGTCAGCCAGTGTCTCAGTAAACTGGAGTCATCCACAGAGCTTGGAAGGACCAATGACCTGGTGAAAATGAAACAGTCATGTAGGTAGACTTCACACTCTGATTTGAAGTTACCAGATGGTAATGTGGTGATAAATACAAGTCCATATATCTTGCATCCCTGCCTTGGCTGGTATATACACTGTCAGTGCAGGATGGCACTTTTTTCATCTTTTGGTCCTTAGGTTGTTTATCTTGAGGTAGCAAATTAAAATTTTTCCTTTCAAACTTGAAATGGAAGGGGTTTTGTTTCAAGACAGCAAACTTATGTTTTTAAAAGATTTTAGTTTAATAACTGTATCTACCCACCTTCTGCTAGTTTGCTTCACTTTTCTTCCTCCCATTCTTTTCATAGTTATACTACTGGAAATTTTATTAGTGGAAGTGTAGATAAGTCCATATACTGATGTGCTTATCTTTCCTCCTCCCTGAACAAGAAAGGCTTTCTTCCTTCCATTTTTTAAGAAAGCCCATTTATTTTTGTAATTAATTTTAGGCTCATTTCCTTTATGCCATTCCTAATCAATGGCTTCTGCTCAGGGGGGGCTCAGGGGAGGACAGTTCTGTTCAGGAGGAGTATGAAGTGGGTATGGGTATGAAGAAACCCCCCCCCCCACCCATGAAGGTGCTTAACAGGGAAGGGCAGCTAAACCTGTGGATGTTGCACTTCAGGACATGTTTTTGTTGGCATGGTTTGACAGCTGAACTTGGTGATCCTAGAGGTCTTTTCCAACCTTAATGGTTCTGTGATTCCAGGAGGATTTAGGGGCTGTTTAACATTACTTACGCTGGCAGCCTGTGGTGCATCTTGAGAACCCTTGTTCAAATGTTTCCTCTCCTGATGTAGGAGATAGGCTGATGGTTTCTGCTTTATTACCTGCTATACCCTAACAGGTCTGTCTGCCTGTGGAAGAGAAAGGAGGACATCACTGCTCCTTCTGCTTTTCAGGCAGAATTCCTGAAAAAGCAACATGCATTCATTCCTCATCCCTCTGTTTGTCCTTTATACTCTGCAAGGTGGCTCCTCTGAGGACTCTCAGCCTAGCCCTATTAGTGCAGGACTCCAAGGAGAAACCATGCTGTTGGAAGGATGAATAAAAGTTGGATGGGGAAGGGTTTCATACAGATGCCAGACCTCTGCTGGTCAGTGATCCCTAGAACCAGCCTCGAGTGCTCTACCTTACTGCTTGAGCCAGGCTTGGAGCTGCTGTGACTGAAAGCTGACCCCTGAGACTCTCACTATGTGTTACTCAGGATCAGATCCAGCCCCTGCACCTCCCCCTGGAGAACACCACAGAGAAAACTGGTCAAGGAAGTATTAGCCACGGGGGCAGAGGGGCAGTGCAGGTTGACATTAACACATTTAATCCTCGAACCTCCTCTCAGCATTAATAATTTCCATCTGCAGCATGTGCTGCTGTTGCTGTCAGAATTGATTCTTGTCCAGCTGTCTGCTGCAGCTCTTGTACAAGATGCCAGATCTTCCCAGAAGCCAGAAATCATTAGGGCCATGAATCACAGAGCCTCAACTGGCTCAGACTACAGGGCTTTGTTTCAGAGATGTTTTTTGTTTGTGCAGCTTCTCTTTTCTAACCTTGAGAAATGCAGTAGGATTTAGACTGCCGTGACTGCCCCTTTTTTTGGGCAATGTTTAACCTTGTGCCTCTGACAAAATTAATTTGTTAGCTGTTGTGCTGCTTCTATAGGAGATCCATGTGAATACTATAGGAATGCTTATTTCCACTTGACAATAAATTTGCATCTGTGCTACTTAATTTCTGGAGCTAAGGGATGCTCCTTCTGGTTTGTGTTTAGGAAACATGCACACCCCTACTCTCATGTGACTCTTCTCTCCAAAGCTCTTCCTGAGTAAGTGCTGCTGGCAGGGTCCAGGTGGACCAGAGGAGAAAATCAAAGTTGTGCCCTCGTCCATCATCAGCAGGCATAAGGATGATCCCTACTTCTGGAGCTGAGCCTGGGACTCTTTTCTAAGTGCCTGCACAGTAGCAAGAGCCCTTCTTGTGCTAATTTGGCTATAGCTGAGCCTAAGCCACCAAGCCAGCCACTGTTTGAGCTTAAAGCTCTGCTGCATTCATGTGTGCTCCTGCAGGGTACCCAGACATCCAGGGATGGAGACTCAGTTGCTTTCACTCAGATTGTGCTTCAGTGATTAATCACTCTCGTGATGAAAGGCTGCACTGCACTCACAGTTTTAATTTCTCTGGCTCCAGCTTCCATCAAGTGATCCATGTTACACTTTTCCTTGCTAGATTAAGGAGACCTTCTTGTCTGCCACCCCCAGGGCAATGCTTGTACATTGTAATCACATCACCTTTCAGTCTTCTTTTTGATATTCACCAAAATGATTCTCCTCTCCAAGCCTCTCAAGTGCAAGGTGTATTCTTTGTCTCTAGGGTCATTGTGGAAACTCTTTTCTGCATTTTCTTCAAATCTTTGCAAAGGAGTTAGAAACAACTAGCTCAATGTCACTGACACACTCCTCCTTCTGCTTCAGGGCAGGTTTTTCTGTCCTAGTAGGACACTGGGACCTCAGGGTGGGATTTCTGGACACTGTGGCAGAGCCTTCCCCATTTTTAGATACAGTGCTTTGCACTAAAACTTATTAAAAGTAAAATTTCATGTCCAGGCCTAGCTTTTCAGGTGTCTCTTGTTCTGTATGACTGCTTGTCTGTCTCAATATTTTTATTCTACCCATCTTTGTAATCTGAAAATTTGATCAGGAATGGATCACTGGTGAAAACAACTGAGTTGTATCACATCTAATATAGTTCTGTGAAAAAAAAAAAAAAACAAAAACAAAACAAAAAAAAAAACCCACTAGAAACAATGTGATTTCAATTACTGTTTTTAATAAAATTGTGTTCGTGAAATCTGTCAGCCTGTCAAGTCAAATCCAACTAAATGAGACAGTTTCTATCAGAATGTGCCACAAAGCTAAAGTGAACTTGAGGAAGGTCTGTGTAGACTTCACTATGACTCAGGCTTTCTCCATTAAACAAACCATAGATCCTCAGAGATGTTATCCATAAAACTGTGTTAATGGCATTAATTACATCCTTCACTGTCCATCAGGTGATTCTTGTATTCATTTCCCCATTATTTTACTTGGGACTGATTTGCAGGGGAAAAAAAGTATGCTGTTCAGTGTGAAATTGCAGATTAAAATATGTGTATTTTAGCAATTTTCTCTGTCTTTGGGTCACAAAAAATGGTCTTTTTTTTTTTTTAACCTCACGTGTAAGAACCTGTACCATGAAAAATACATAGCTTTGCACTGCCTATTGATCCAGTTGCTGCTGAAAGTCTCTGATCTCATCTGTCATTGCATTGCTACCAACGTGGGGTCAAATAATATGCCAAAACATACAGGCTGTGTTTTGCTAGTCTGAACACAGATTCAAAACTTCTGTATCCCAACTCTTCTTTTTGTGTGTAAGTGGCATTTTGCTCCAGCTCTGCAGCTTTGTTGTAACTGAATTTGAGAATGAAGTTCACACGTTTGCATTATTGTGATTTGTCATTTTAGGTTTTTATACCTAGCAAGCTGGTACATGCAGAAAGAAACGAGATGATAGTGCTAAAGACATAGTCCACAATTTAGAGAAAAGGGATACTGTAATTTGGAAACAATTTAAATCTTTCTTTTTCCTTACAGTAACTATAATCTGGGAACCCTTTGCAGCATCACTGCATTCAAATGAATCAATCTGAGAAATTTAAAAGGGAGTAAATGAATACATCTTGACTGATTTTTATGTTCCTCAGGTTTCTTGAGCAATTCCCAGATAATGGGAAAATATGTCAAAATATGCTGGAAGTGTGCATTTGGAATTTAATCCCTTTCCCCATCCCACTCCCCAGCCTGACTCATTCAGTGTTTGGATTTACTCCATACAGTGAGGATTCTCTTACTCTGAGCCAAAGCTCATCAGAGCCAATTTCCAACATTTGACCTCCAGGGGATGTCCTGTTTCCCTCAAAAGGGCTTTAAAGATTTGTGAGAGTCTCAGCTGCACAAAAGAGAAATTTATTTCCCCTGCAGATCAGGAAAACATTCAGTGCACCTACAGCATGAAAGTGCTTTATTGAGTCTCCATGCCATCCCCCCATCCATTGCCAGGCTGCAAAGAAAAAATTTGCAATGAACTGGAAAAAATTCACAGGTTTTTGGGCTGACAGCATTCCAAAACTTCTTGGGTCCAACTTATCTCAATATGCAAGAGGAATGTCTTTACTGAAAGTCACTCTGTCATCTAGATTCATCTCCTGTTGTTTTACAGTTCCTAAATGAATGATGCAGTTTACTACAAATATGTGAAAGGGTGTGAGGCTGCTTAATGCCTGGGATTAAAAAAACCCATGAGGCAGAGAGGTAATTAAAACAAAAAAAATACTCCATTGCCTTGGGCCTTGGCTTGTACTTTATCTCACTGCTACCAGCTCTTTTTCTACTCCAATTAGCCAGGCAGCATGCTGACACAGCCCAGACTGTGTGTTCATACATGAAAAAGCAGTATTTTCAATTAAACACACTTGCCTACTTTTGCAGAGTGACCAGCCTGCTGCAATGTAATGCTTTTATTATTCATTCTCCTTAAATCTGATATTCCTCACCCACTGCAGGTCCCAGTGGGCTCTCTGCTGCAGTCACATGGAACCAGTGTCCTGCAGAATGTTCCTGGCAGTGGTGGGTTCTTCTCAGATGAAGGCATGGCACAATACACTTGCTGAAAGGCCAGTTTCAGTTCAGACTGGTCAGAAGGATTCTACTGGAGCTGCCTTCCCTTTCCTGAAATAGATTTCAATCCTATATCTCGTTTCAGCTCACAATACTTTCTAATTGGGCTCACTGATGTGCAGTATTTTTAGAATGGTAAGACAAGCTCTTTTGGCTAATGATAAAAGGCAGCAAGTTTAAAAGTGCCAAACAGAATGTGTTTCTGGGCTGGGAAATTGTTAATTCCCTTTAATGGCAAAACATTTGTCTATTTCAGCAGAGAACACAGGTCATATTCTATAGCAGGACAGTCTGGCAGGTACTGTTCAACTTCATTCTTACTTTTGTTTATATTTCAAGATGGACTGGATGAGAAACTGCTCACATTTTATGTATGTTCTTTAGCCATAACTTGCAGCCCAGACAGAGAACCTCTACAGAACCTTTACAGAGAGCTGATGCTGCGTGCAGTCTTGGAGAGTCTATATGTGGGCACAGTTCTGAGGTGGTTTCAAAGCCTTCCCATGATGTGAAGTCACTCTGCCTGCTTTCTAATGAATTTGCTTGATGCCCACAATATTTTCCCCAGAGACACACTTGACTTGTGTTTTTCCCATCTCTCTCCCAGAAACAATGACTTTTCTAAGAGCTCCATGAACAGCTCTAGTTTAGGAATTTCAGGACGCTACTCTAGAGGCTGGAGCAGATTGTGTTCAAGTTCTGCATCTTAAATTCATTAATTTAGTAACCAGGAATGCAGAAGAGTATTCAAGAAATTGAACTCTCAAAGTAACTGGACAATAAATATGAGACTCTTAGGTTTCTGCATTGTGTTGTAGGCTTTTAATACACAGCATTTAAAATTCTTTAGATAGAGCAGAAGATGCATGCCACAAACTGGGACCATTTATGCAGTCTTAAATATATCAGGCCTAGCTTTTTATTTCAAGTGAGATTTATAAAACAAACCAGTTATCTCCAAATATGGCACAGTAGTATTTATTCCTCTGATTAATTCCAAATCACTCCTAACAGGGTTTACTTTGATTTTAAGGGTAATACTGAAGAAAGATTTAATTTTGGTTTTCCTTTGCAGTGCCTAGGTTTTAGGTGTCTGATGAAAATATTCCTGAGGTAAATGCTACTACTTACAGTCCATGTGTTCCCACTGCAAATTGTTCACCTTTGGGTAATGTAGAGTGTAATAGAAAACCTTGGGAGTGATCCAAATTTTGTTTATAATAGCATCATAAATCTAATTCCTCTGGCTTTCTCAGATGTGCAAAGTGAGTGGATCTTTTCCAGACCCTTCCGTACAGCTTCAGGAAGTCCTTCCAGCAACTCATTACTGACTTACAAGCATGATAGACTGATTAGACTAATAGCTGTCTTGGATTATGACTTACAGGCTTTCCTATTTTAATTTAGATGCATACAATATAGAGTGTAACAACCACACAATTACACAGATTCTTTCTAAGAAATTGCCCAGCAGGGATAGATTATCCCCATTCAAGTTTTCTGTTGAAAATTACATATATATGAACAGAACTGCAGTTTCAACATCTTTTTTTTCTTTTTTTTTTTTTTCCCATAGCTGAGGAATATATCTGTAAGCCTCAGGATAAATTCACGTGTCTCTGAACTTCTCTCTTTTTTGTGTTAAGAATTTTGACTACAGAGCCAAGTTGGGTTTGCAGTGCACAATAAGATTCAGAGATATAACATTACTGAAACCTGCTGATGTCAAGAAAAGTCCTGCAAATGACACAGGACTTAGTTCTGAATAATTTTGGAGGCATTCATGTAGTTTCAGGAATTTGAAGGCAAAATCTTTGACTTAGGGATAAGAATTTTGCTGTCTCTACATGATAAAACTGCTGGATATTCTGTTCTTCAGAACATATATTTTTCTTTGATGTGTTCTTGTCTGCTGTTCATATTTTCTAGTTTTACCTTTGTGACAGTTAACTTGATCAATTGATTTCAGTTGTTCAAAAAACCCCTAAATACTTACTTCTCTCTCCTCACTTTTACCCTTTGTCTTTTCAAACTGCTTTTTTGAGCTGAAATTCCTCTAGACAGCTCTTTAAAGGTCAGCTTCACTTTATTTTTTAAAAATGCAGTATTTTTTTGTCCAGTGGATTCCCAACAGTTACATAGTTATATAATAACTGTGAACTTATATTTTTCTTTTTTTTTTTTCTTCCCCATTCAGGCCTGGTCATTTCTGTCACATTTCAGACAAGGGAACACTGAAAATCTGGAGCTGTTCTTACGTGGCATGGACAGCAAGTTGTGACTTGTGTGTTCATCAGATGCAGATGGGGCTCACAGAAGAAGCAATCTTCACCTCCTCTCAGATTTCCAGGCCATGAAGACATCTACACAGGTGACCCAGAGACACATTCATTCAGTTGCTCATAAACCAAGCCAGCTGATTTCATATCTCTACATTACCAGGCCAATATGTAGCTGAGTTTTGCTTTTAAGCCCAGCTGCTCTCCTAAGGATGACAGCTTGTTTGATTGCAAGTGAAAAAGAAAAATGAAAAAAGAAACCCAACAAGCACAACAAACAGAGAGCTTTGAACTTTCTGGAGTGACTCCTGCTTTTGGAACATAAGGAACTCATTTGTTTAAGGTAAATAAACTTGGCACTCTGTATCCTTCTCTGCATAGCATATAATGGTATAGTCTAATGGGCAAGCAAAGGTCCTCTTCTAAGTCAGAAACCACATCATACAAAAAACTACATAGAGGGACACAACTTGATGAGTTCTGTTTTCATAATAGTTCCAGGACAGCATTTTCAGCTGCAGGCAGTTGGATTTCACTGCTGGTTTCTCAGGTGCTTCAGGAGGAGTGCTGAACTCTTGCTACTTACTCAGGTGTTGACCTTAAGAACAGTTTCTGCTCACCTAAGTAGAATTACAATCAGGAATGCATCCCTGTTTGGATTTGGGCTTGTAGATTGTTTGTAGCTTGTTTGTAGATGTGGCAGACAATGCTCAGATAATGGGCACCTCTTCCACCTCCTCCTCCTCAGTCAAAAGTAAGCTCTCAGTATCTAATGTCACACTCTCTGCTCATTCTTTTAACTGCAAGATTTCAAGGTTGGTAGGAGTTTACCTGAAGTCCCCTTGTGGCAGCTTTTGGATCTGATGAGTACTACTGACACAGATTGAGGCATCATGAAGGGAATCCCAGAAACAAACTGAAAATACAAATTCTGTGTCATGCAGAAGTTAATGTTCTTTCTCCTGGTGACATTCTCTTACCTATTCCCCCCACCTGCATCTCAAAATCCCACTCTCTACAGACTTCCTTGGTGTATATTTAGGCACTGCTTATTCCTCCCAAAATAAATTTACCTACATTTTTCTTGTTATCTTGCCTGCAAGGGCCCTGAAATTCTCTCTGACATGCTTTGTTTAAGCAGTTCATGCCTTTTTATTTCTTTCCTTCTCCTTAGCCATTAGAAAGAATTCATTACAGGGCTTGAGAGGTCAGGAGAGGTCAGAAAAAATTGTGTCTGCCCTTTCAATCAACTGTTTACTGATGGCAGTAGGTAAAACTTTTGTGAAAAGCTGTGCTCAGTTTTAAGCAATTTCAATGTAGCCTTGGAAATTGTGCAGCTCTTGTGAATTTTTGCTTTGCAGTTTGATAGCAAAGCAGAGCTATATCCAGCAAAAATGAGATGACTATAATGAGAACATTTCAGTCTGAGACTGAAATTTCCCAAGTCGTGTGTTTTTGAAAAGGCAACTTATGATTATGAAAGCACTGCACAGCCATGCTGCCTTACAGAATCAAAAAAAAAAAAAAAAAAAAAAAAAAAGCCCATAGTTAGCTTGCAGAATATTTCCTTCTAGCATGAAAATTGGTTCTAGCATCCCTTCCAAGGAAGGGGTTTGAGTGCTCAAGCTGAATTGCAAAAGGTTGTTGACCTGTGAGTATATGAAGTATATAAAAAGGATGGACACAAAACTGTAAAAGCACAGCTACACTGGTTTCAGTGCCATTCTCCAGAAAACTAATTGCATCCTCAGATGATGCGGGTGGAATCTGTAGTAACATTTTATAATTCAAACATCTTTTTCTCAGAGGGGCTGACAGCTCTTGCAGAGAGGCCTTCCAAAGATAGAGAATATGATCTGGGGTGACTGATTCTTTTCGTAAACTCACCCCCTGGAAGTCTCCTTATGGTATAGGTGGTCCAAGACGTGGTCTTAACAGCTCAAACGGAGTGCACTGGAGATCTCTGACTTTTTCATTTCACTTCAGGAGGACTGAAAGTAGCAGTAGTTTTGCTCTGAAGGAAGTCTTAGGACAGGGATGTTCTTGCTGTCACATCTTAACTGGCCCAACACAAATATTCAGACAGGCCATGTGCATGAAAAATTGCTGCATTTAGTAACAATTTTGTCTAGTTTATGTTCGAGAAAAGGGATGAGAAAACAAAGCGAGCAGCGTGTCAGGAGTAAACCTTGCACCTTTCTGAACAGGATCTGCAAGTTCTCGGAGCAGTAAGGACAGCTTTACACACTGGAACCGGCCTGGGGGGTAGGTGGAGATAATTAAGGAACTATCCGACATTATCAGGCATTTAATCATTAAATGGGCAGAGAAAAAAAGCGTTTGAGCGGCCGGCCCTAACCAGGGAACACCTTCCCGGGCGGGAGGCTGCCAGGAGCTCCTGGTTTTGCTGACCTTACATCGCCATCTGGTGACTCGCCGTGGAGAACAGCCCTTAAAGCAGGTATGAGCCCCTCATATGAGCCTCAGCTGCCTCGCTGGGAAAAGGGGAGGATGGGGGGGGAGAGGTTGAACCTAGATGATCTTTAAGGTCCCTTCCAACCCTAACAATTCCATGATTCTCTGGGCATTTGGAATTGCGCTTGTCAGGGGGCACCACACTGCCAAAAACCTCTAGAAACAGTGTGGTGGTTTAGTGCTGGGTCAGCAATTAATGACTGACAGCTGCTCCCTATTAACCCCTCTGCCTTGCCCTAGAGGGAAAGGAGAGAGAATAAGGGAGAGAGACTTACGGGTTGGAAACTGAACAACGCAGCTTTAATGAAACAGGAATGATGAAATGAAAATAAGAAATTATATACAAATCTATACAAAGCCACTATCGTTCTCTCCCCTCCAATAGCACTTGGGTCAGTGCTGAGGCTGCCGGGCAGCCCTGGAAATGCCCCAGACTCGAATCAGCAGCAGGTGGGAGCTGGATGTGGAAACATAGATTGGCATCAAAGGCAGACAAATGGCTGGAGCCCTCGAAGGATGCCAGTCATGGATGAGGAGAGCTTGACCCTTGTGATCCTTCAGATTTATATCAAGTATGATCACCAAGATACAGGTGCAGGGCTTCAGACCTCTGAGGTGGAAATCTGCTCACTGGGTGTGCCTGGCTGTGAGTCTGTAAAGCTGCAGCTCGGCATCAGGGCAGCTCTGCAGCCATGGTGTGCTGCTGGCAGAGCTGGCAGCAGCCTACTCTTGGCTCAGGCAGGTGACCGAGCTGCCTCGCTGCACCCCAAAAATCATCTCTGTGAAGATGTTCACCTCGGAGATGCCTGTCAGCTGGAACATGCAGGAGTGGGAGGAGGGCAGCACCGTGAGTTGGCAGTGGTGAGACTGAGGCAAAAGCAGCCAGGCTGATCTCACCAGCAGTCGGGCCCAGCAGGCAATTTTCTTCACGTCTAAGCAGGATCTTGTGCAGAGGGTGCGCAGGAGGTCCGAGCTCTGATCCCCGGGCAGCTTGGAGGTGGGGTGGTGGAGAAAGCAGGAAATATTCCCCAGCAGCTGGTCCCTCCAGCACGTGCACTCCAGCCCCACGAGGATAACATTGCCCCGCTGGCAGCTGCCCCGTGGTGTCCATCTGCAGCCTGAAGGAGTGCCCAGGGGGTGGCTGCAGGAACACAGGCAGAGTGTAGGTGATGGTGTTCTCCTGGACCCTCCAGAATCCGGAGGTGCCGTCCATCCCAGGGACCGGGTGCACCTGGGGCATGGAAGTTTTCTTGCTGAGCATTTGGCAGACACCAAGAAGGTCACCCACCAGCTCCTTCACCACCTTGCAGATGTCAGGCAAACCCTGCACTGGTGATGGGGTGGGCACAACACTGGGTTTACCACGGGGGCCTTCCTGCTCCTGCTTGTTGTCCTTCTCCACCACGCTGCTGGAGCCCCTGGAGGCAAGCTGCTTGTTCCTGGCCAGCCAGCAAAACACAGCAAGCAGGAGCACAGCTCCATGGTGGAGATGGAAAGGAGCAAGATGGAAAAGTCCCATGCTGGGCTTCTGGACTCAGCAGCAGATTGGAGCTGGTTCCAGGAATGTACAGATTGGGATCAAAGGCAAATGAATGGACAGAGTACCCTAAGGGTGCTGGTCATGGATGAGGAGAGCTTGACCCTGATGATCCCTCAGACTTACACTGAGAATGGTGTGGATGGGATGGAAAACTTCCTTTGGTCAATTTTGGTCAGCCATCTCCTCTACTCATCCCAAACAAGAGTCACAGGTGTTACCCCTTTCATGCCTTTTGTTTCCAGAGCATAAAAAGTTTTGCAGAACCTTGGTTCTGCAAACCAGTCTCCAGCATTACTATAAACATCAGTTCCAGAAGCAGACATTGACTGAAAAACATGCCATTAATTTCAGCAAGAGCAGTTCCTTAGAAGACTTAACTATAAAGGACAACTACTAGAAAGGAAATTAGTTCTGAAACCAGAAACCAGGACAAGAAAACAGCCTCGTGCTTTAGCATGGTGCCATAAAGAAGTAAGTCAAGCCTTGGGATGAGCCAGTAGTACCAGCAAACACTCTTGAACTTGTGGCTATATGGAAAAGAGTCCAAACCTCAAATAGAGTGAGTGTTCCAGTTTATTTTGCTTAAGTCATCTTTTTAGGTTTGTTGTTTTGGTTTGGGTTTTTTTTTTTGAGAATGAAGGGAAAACTCTTTTAGGGTCGCAGAGTTACTATCTGTTAGAAGGAGGACAACTATAGGTATAAAATGGATTTATGTATTACCTAATGGTTTTATTTAGATTAAGAGTAGTATGAAACTTCTCCATGTTAATTGCACTTCAATTTGAGCATATTCATTACACTAATTAGAAAGCCAGCATGATGAGTTCTATAAACAAGCAGTACCATGATTTAAAAGTACAGCTTAGTAAATCATAATTTAAAAAAAATATAGATACTGTTCTGAGCTCCAGAAAATTTCAAATATGGTAAAGTGAAGGAGTAATGTTTAGCTGGAAGGTTTTCCTGAAAGTATAACATTAGCAAATCCTCTCTCATTTAATCTGTTTAAAGTTCCTGTAAACACCTGTCGGTACAATGCATAATGTACCCACTGATGACCAAGGTTGGAGTAATGGTCAGTGTTTCATACACCCTTTGGGAGACCAGAACAAAAGAAGCCCCACATTTGGATTAGCTGTATAAGCACAAGGCTAGAATAGAGGATGGCTCCATTCTGACAAAACAATCCAGGAAAGAAAAACACTCTTGGAAGAGTTGTTCTAGACTTGGATGAACAATGGACTATGAACAATACTATTTATCTTGGCTTGAAAAGGAGACACATCTGTTCACTGCCCAGAGCTACACACAAGTCATATTGGAGAGCTAAAATCTGGTTACATAAATAAAAATTATCATGGATGGAGCCCTAAGGGCAGAGCCATGGCTCTTCAGGAAATCTACACAATACTGTAATTCCCACATGTATTGCTTCATTTTGCAAGTTCTGCATTATTTTAGTAGCAGTTAGTGAACTCAATAGTATATGTAAAAGTAATAGAAAGCAATATTATATTTCTTGTCATAACTTTCAAATCTTAAAGGCTCTATTGGAAAGCATTCAATATATACTGGACACAAACAGACACATTTTGACTGATGTCTAACTGGAATATTACATTTCAAAGAATTAGAACTACTAAACAGCCTCTGCTGAAAAGTGGAGCTTTAAGTATTTGCAGACACTGTTCTGTATTTCTGTTTACAATCTGAGTTTTTAGAACTATTTGGAGACTGTATTTTTCCTCCCTTCTGAAGTAGCCAATAAAAAATGGCTTCTGTCAGATACCTTGGTGACTAAAGGTGAGTGGGATGAACTCTGTCCATGATGCAGAGTGAATTGGCCAAGTGAATAGATGAGTGCAGGCTCAGGGAGTCTCCAGGGAGCCAGGTGAAGGTCACCAGCACAGCACAGCTTTCTGGCTCTGTGGCATTTTTCTGAAGATCTGTCTCCAAACATTGAGAATGGTTCAAGCCAGTCATAAAGAAAAAAGCCAAACATCCTGCATGTAGTTTGTTCAGCAAGTTAATTCATTTAAATAGTTGCTCATGAGACTCAGCAAAACTCTATGGCCTCCCCGTAATACAGCTGAAGCTTGCAAGGTTATAAGCAGCTGCTGTTACATTCCTTGTACATTTTGTACTGCCCAATACCATCTTGGTTTTGCACTAGGACAGCATACAGGTCAGGTCCCTAGAACGAGGAGATTCTAATCTGAACAAGGAGATTCTAATCTGAAACCTTCACTCCAGATGGTTTGCCTTGCTGTGCTCTGTTGCCTTCTCTTTTTTATTTCTCTGTCATAGCTCTACTTTAAGAGTAATTGGGACTTACTGCTGGAACACCAAGGAATGGAAAAGATATATCAAAGCCAGAAAAAAAGAGCTATTCAGGAGTGAGGTTAGGAAGTGCCTTTTCTTTTTCTTTTTTCAACTATCGTCTAACAATGGCTTCTACTAGGCAAAAATTCAAGATCAGGAACCCCAGGCCTACAGAAAAAGTAACCAGGGCTATTCTGCAAAATTACATACATTTTAAAAAAACTAAACTTAATGGGAAGTGAAAGTGTCATTTGAGCTATGTATAGACCAGTGACTCTCACTATTTTGCTGCTGTCAGATCATGTATTTGCAGTCGTTTTCTTTTTGCAAAGACTGAATGTATGTTATTGCATGACTGCCATGGTGTGGCACAGGGCTTAGAGCTGCAACTGCAACCCTCATCTGGGGAAACAGCATTGCTGACAGAGGGTAACTGGTAGATCAGATGGCCTTAAAAAGCCTGCCCAGATTAGCACAGTAGGAGGGGGTATTTTCTCTGGCTTCAAACCTGCCACACCACTGGACTACCACAAGTATTTGTGCAGTCAGGCAATTATTTGTCCATATCAGACTTGAGGAGCTGAAAAAAACAGCCTGGCTGAAAGCAAGGAAGAGGTTTATTTTTTCAGCCTGCTCAGTACCTCAGTATATTCCTAATAAAGCTTGTGCTAGCACAGTAATGGAGTGTTGAACTAAAAGATTGGGAAGAAGGGCAGGGATGCCTCTTTCAGTGTCTCTGTTTGTTAAGGTAGGCTGAAAGTCCCCTGAAGTACAGCCAAAGGACAGCCATCAAAATGTCACTGCACAGCCCAGCTTGATTCTCTCTCCTTTGGAAAGGGCACCTCAGACTGTGGATGCTTTTAGGGAATTTAATGTTTGGAAAGTTTCCCCTATCTAGAGAGTTACTTTAGGAGGTAACCTTGAGTAAAGTTTGGGAGAAAACAATCAAATGGGGTGACGCACTGTCACTGAACACTGTTGGTTGTATGAAAAGCTTTGTCATCTTAACAATGCAAAGACAAATGGGATGCTTGTGAGGCTCAGCTTTGGGAACCGGTGCAGCTGAAATGGGAGTGGGTGAGACAGAACCATCATTTGCTTTGAGGCAACTGGCTCTTCAAGCCATGAAAAAATTACTCGCTGCTCCTACTAGAATATGTTAGGACAGGAGTAGAGGGATGGTTCCTCATTGCATGAGACATGGCCATCAAGCTGCTCTGGTGGTAAGGATATTGTGGAATATTTGCGAGAAAATGTAAATACAAGTGGGCTTATGTCTATCTGCTGAAAGCATTTTTATCTCCAATATACTCGTTGTGTAAAAGCTTATAGCTACCTTTAAATTAACAGGCAGTTTATTTTGCTTAGACCTCAAAATGCATGTTTGCAGACAGCTCTTTAGAGAGTGTTACCCTAAATGGATGTCAGTCACCTCATCTGTCTGATCTAGGAGATTATCAATACAGAAGGAAAACCACACTGCTAGCCAGGTTTTACTTACGACTTTGTGACCAGACCCAAAGCTTTCTGATAAAGTTAACCTGAGCTACTTTGTAATAAATCCAGTACTGGCCATGAACCATGCAAAAATGTCCAACCTTAACTGAGCTTGTCTAATCTGGTTGTCAGCAAGATGCAGTAGATCACTGAAGAAAGGCTGCCAAAGGTGTGGAGGATGCAAAACATCTGAATGAAAACTGCAGCAGGAGAAGCAGCATCCCCCAGCAGCAGCTGAGCAAGCTCTGTAGTACAAGCACTGGTGAGGCCAGACAGGCTGTAGGCATTTAAATTTGTCTGGGATGAAGAGGACCTTGGAAAATCCCCCAAGAAATCACAACAAACCATTCAAAGGAAAGGGTTACCTTTGGGGAGTGTAATTGTAGCAGGAAATATCAAGGTTGTTCTAACTTTGAAGAAAAACCTACCTGCTTTAAGAAAAGCAGCAAAATCTTTTGCGTGGGAAGCACGTCAGAAAGGCTTTAACTAAAAACAGTCTGAAAGCCCAGGACTGCATAATTTAGTCCAATGAACAGAACTTAGGAGGCCAATACTGATTAGCTACCATTGTCAAATGCAAAATATGATCAGAACTGACAGAGTTACACAACTTATCCTCACCCACCAGTTGAACTGTGGTAATCTGTGTGGCAGCTGATAGTCAGTGTGACCAGTGGAAAATCGAGCAGGTATGAAGATGGAACAATAGGTATAAGTACACTAATTATGCATACGTTGATAAAACTAACCTTGAGCTGTATCCTGAAGAACTAACAAAGATTAATGTTATTATTCTAGGTCAAGAGAGATGACTTGAACCTTACCTAGAGAATTTATAGCTTGTTTGTCTGAACACATAAAAGTGTTCATATTAAAATATAAGGTGGGATTTAGCATTGAGGCTTCTCCCCACACATACATACTCAGTAAAAAGCAAATGCTCAAATCAAATTTGTTTCAGCTCCTGTTTTGACACAGGGTACAGACTCTTCCAGTCATCAAACTACATATAACTTTTGGTCATCTTCAAAATGACCTGTTTAGGAGATCTGCACAATTCCAAAGGTAAAATCTCTTTTACAGAAAATTAAGTATGTATTCAACCACTGGATGAAACAGTTGGTATTGAAGAGAGACATGGGCTCTTTCCTCCTTTGGACCATCTTGGGGAAGGGTGTATTTCCATATATAAGGACTTTACAAAGGCCTTCTACTTCACATTATATGTGTGACACGTAAGAAGCCAGAGAAGTGCTGGGCTGGTGGATGCAGAACAGAAGAGAAGCATCTCACAAAAAGAGACAGGAATTCATCAGGTTTGTTCTAGCAGTTTAATTCATGCACTTTTTTATTTTTTGAAAGGAACCCTAAGGAAAATGAAGCGTTGCTACACTTGCACAGATGTCACCAGTTCCACTTTGCATGTGGCAAGTTCTGTCACTAGTGAATGAGGTCAGTCTGAGGATGTGAAGATAAATGCAAGTAGTGCACAGGCTTTTAGGGGTTTTTTTTTTGGCTTTACTGTCTAAATGCCATGTATTTTCATGTAGACTCAGCAGAAATTCCTGCACAGAAAGAGGGGCCAGGCAACCAGTAATGCAAGCTTATTAATCTGGAGAGGACCTCCTGTCACTTGATGTAACAACTGTCCATGCCAAACCATTATTTTTTTTTTTTCTGGAGTGGTGTTATGCCCTCTTTGAATAGAGCAATTTATCTTTAGGATCCTGCCAGATCTTCTGGAAGCTTAGTCTCATCCTTGAAGCCTCAAACCCAGACAAAAAGCCTTGCTGAGTGGCTGGTACCCCTTTCTTCTGCTGTTCTACAGTCCAGTAGTTAAAACAGCATTCTCTGTTTGCTATAGATACCATTGTACAATATTCCTGATAAAAAATCCTACCCTCTTCTTGCTTTCTTTTTGTTGGGTAAATAAGCTACACTTTCAGTTTCTTCTCATAAATTGCCTGCAGGTATGTAAAACATTAGGCAAAAATAAAGGTAAAATACTGAGAAAAAAAATCAGCAGCTGAGCAGAGATAGAAGAGTAGAGGGGTAATTTCAAAGAAAGTAAGAGTAGAGGAGAAAAGGAAACGAAAATGCAGCCTGGGGCAAAGCAGTATGAAGCAATGTGCAGCTGACAAGTTCAGGTAAACTTTCAAAACTTGATTTCTTAGTAATCTAAAAAAAAAAAACAGTGAAAGCATTCATTGGTGGATAAACTATTCTTCATATCATTAGAAGCAACTGGTCAACAGGAGGGATTCCCCTGGAGTGTTCATTGTTGGTTGAAAAACAGAATAGAATGCAAGAAATCCTACACAACTTCCTCTTTTAATGTATTTTGATTAAGCAATAAAAAGCACATAGGCTCTTCTAGGATTAAAATAATAGCTGGTAGCTGGGGGAAAATCCTACTGAAAAAAAAAGTACACAATCTTAAAACAGAGACCAAAACTATCTAAAATGCTTGAGCAGGCAAAAAAAATAAATTCACTCAACCTCTGGTGTGAATAAATCCAAATGAATTATTATGTGAATAAATATCTCAGTTCAACTAAGGAAATTACATTTCTGTTTTTAACACAGAAGTTTGCTACCCCTTAAAAATATTATATTCCCAAGCAAAAGGTATGTGACAAATACAAAACTGAAAAAGTGCAACATACATTTTGAACAGATAAAAAGCAAAGAAAAACCATATTGCAACAGCTTAGCCACCCTTTGTCAGATCTTTTGTAGCTCTTCAGACAGCATCAATTTAACACCATTATTTTTTGTAAATGTGCTATTTTCCTCTGCAGTTATTACTGAGAGTTCACCAGATGATCTGAATATGCCTCACAGCTGGTGCTTTATTCCACCATGAAGCTGCTCTCTGGGTATAGATGGAAAAGTGTGTTTTGCTCACAGTATTTACTGAATTTATGTAATTTTCCAGGAAATCCAGCAACCCCCATACATTCAAACCAATGTCAAGCAGAGCAAAGAAAGCCATACCAACCATTCTGCTTTGATGAACAGTTACAAAACCTTTGGCCATCTGTAGACAGGGAGAGGATTCCTAACACGGACTCCTAGTTGGAAGGATATGTGGCATTATGCAGGATAATGCCAGCAAGCATTTCACTCTGATCTACTTGCAAATAGCATTTATATTTTATTTCAACTGTATTTATCTGCTTAGTCTTTTTATATATTAGAACTTAGTAATAGTATTCTACTAGTTATTTATTTTAGTAAAAGGGATTGTAAAGCTTGCAGTAGAGGGATATTAAAAAAGATATTAGGAGATTAAAGAATAACGATAAAGTAAAAATTGCTGCTGCTCAGGCAGGTATTGGTCATGCAAAGGAAATTAGAACAAAGTCTCGTGGATTAAAAAAAAAAAGGAAAGAAGAAATGGGACAGTTGTGTAGAGTGAATGGGATTAAATTCATCAGAGTTGACTTCAATTGTCAATGAAGACTGCAGCAGAAGCTACTGTGGCCTACAGAAATAAATAGCTGAAGACTGAAACTAGATAAAGAAGATGGTTCTAAAGGTTAAAAAAAACACAGGAAAAGATCCTAAGAGTTAAAAAGGACCAAAGAAAAAGGATATTGTCCATCTCAGAGCTCTGGCTCAGGATGTCACAGGTTTGGTTTTTTGTTTAAATAGCACAAAATGGAGGTGCCATAAGCACCATGACCATTGAATAACAAGTTAATAGTTTTTTGAGAAAGCTAAAAAAAAAATTAATTGTGCAAACTGCATTATGTCATCTGACTTAAGGGCACACAGAATTCTGAAACTTAACAGAGGAAAATAGAACCACTGTGCAGTAGATGGCAGACTGAAGCAAACAAACCTCTAGATTCATGAGACATCTTTTTCCAAAACAGGGAAGTAGAATAGTTTTCAGGTACTTACACTTAGGCACTGTATTTGATTTCATGTCACTACAAAGAATTACTATTTAAACTGGGGGGGGGGGGCATGATTTAATAGAAAAAATATAAAATAAGGTAAAATGCTGCCCAAAGGGCAATGGGTAGTCAGGAGACAGCTGGCTGCAGAAGGTAACAGAGCAGGTTTGGGGATGATCTCTATGGACATTCAAGGCTGTGCAAATGAACCTCTACCACATAACCTTACAATTATTAGTTGGATACAGCATCATATGGACTGTATTTGCCTATTCCAGGTGCTCAGCATACACAGGTGCTCCTGAAGTAGGTAGTGTGTATGACTGGTAAAGTTCTGCACCTATGGTAAGTAACAAAGCCATGCCTGGTCACATTCTTGCTCTCCAGAGAAACCAAGCAGGGCAGCAGCACTCTCTGAGTCCAGAACAAACACCATGGGAAGCCACAAAAACTTAACGAGCTCAGAGCCACTTTTTGAGCTCCATGTAGAAGCTGAGAAAGGTGAGCAACCTCTGTCTCATGGCAGGTAAGACAGAGGTGACTCTGAAGACAGAAGAGGCCAGCAATGTCATCAGAACATCATGTTGGATGCATTGCAGGGTCTAAAACTCAGCATTTAAAGAATGAGCTTATCCTGAGCTACTGGGTTATTAGAATCTTTGTATGAGTGCAGCCCCGTAGCAAAATCAGACATAAGAGTCTTCCAGATGTTGTCATTTCTTCACACATTACAACAAAGCATGAGATTTCTCCTAATCCATTCACTTGGCTTAACAAAGCTATCCTAGTGAATGGCAAATGAACAGACAGAACTTAACAAAGGAAAGATTTTGTAAACCTATTACCAGTTGGCTTGAATTTTAAGAAATGCAAAAATGAGAAAAGACAGACTATTAATTCTACCTAAATGGCTGGCCTTATTTCTGTTCTAACTCCATGTAATCACAATATTGTGTTGATTAGCTCACTGAAATGTAATCTCATTAGCAGTTCACAAGGTTGCATTTAATCTAGCTGATTATGCTGGTGCATCTCTGAATAGTTGGTTCTGTATTGTTACTGCTCCTAATGAACTGCCTGTGCATTAAAATTCACCAAATAACAATTACTACCCAGCTTATCCTGGCAGGGGAGTTGGACTCCATGATCTCTTGAGGTCCTTTTCAACCCCTAACATTCTCTGATTCTGTCATCCTGATTTGTTCCAGGAACATCCTAGACATTTTTCCTTTATCTGAAGTCTTAGGTAAACTTTCTATTGCTAACAAGCCACCAATATGCTTACAGCACACATTGTCTTTATGGCAGTATCTATTCATGACCTTCATATTTAACCAAAAGAAGTCAAAAAACCCCAACCAATCAATCAAACAGGTTTTCCTCTCATGAATACCAGCATAGCTTGTTGCTGTACTCTCACTCTGTTGACAACCTCCTTGGTGAAAAGCACTTGACCTAGTCAGGAGCTCCACAGCTCTATCTGCAGAAGGAAATCACAGGCTTTGCAGTGGTTTCAGTTTCTTTCAGCAATGGCTTAGTTCTTACATTAATGCCTATTAAGACAAGTAATTGTTTATAGAGAGCAGCTTTAATAGCAATGCTAAGGTTTTTGCTCTGCTTCTGCCTGTGAATTGGAAGTCACTCAGCTGTGAAAAATTATACTTCCATCTAGGGACTTGTGGCAAGGGAGAAGGAAGGTCACCCCTTGCAAATGAACAACAAAAGTGCTTTATGCAGCAATTGAAGGTTTGGCACAAGAGTTAAAAGCCAGGACAATGGAGCTACAGCTGGTCAGGAAAAAGGAAACGTGGAACAATTGAACAATTTCAGCCTGCCTGCAAGGAGGTTGCAACCTCACTGAAGCCGCTGTAATTACACCGGGGCTGAATTGAGCCATACACTCTTCAAAGAAACAAGCTGTATCTAGAAAGCCCAAAAAGTGTTAAGTATTTGATACAGCCTCTTGAAAGTGCATTAGCCATCAGTGACATCTTTAGCCATCCCACTCTTCAGCACCTAAAACTACAGAAAGCTGGGATAGTGCAACATGTTCATCTTCCTGCTGTCCTTGCTACTTGTCTTACTTTCCTGTATATAGGTAAAGAAATACTTGCTTCTACCCTCAGTTTTGCAAGTGTCTGATGTGAGAGGAATAGTTTTTTGAATCTAGATCTGTGCAGTAGAAATCAGAGATGCTGGTATACGTTTTCCATAGGTTTATTGCCTGGGTAAGACTCCATTTGCTGTGGCAGTTCCTGGGGCTGTTCTAGAAACATCTAATAAGATGAAGAGTTTAAAAAGTTACACAGCAGTTTGCAGTCAATGGAAAGGGGTAAAGGACCCAGGGGAATGGGCTGGTGCTCAGCCTCAAGGTCCATCTCCAGTTAGCAATGTGAGATGGCTGAAGGGCTCAGCATTTCCTTACAGCTCAGGGGAACCCTGCTTATGAAACGCTGCCAGGGGGATATTTGGTGCAGGTCACTTGCTAAGATCAAAGAATCACTTAGGTTGGAAAAGACCTTTAAGATATTGAGCCAAACCATAAACCTCTGACTGCCAAGTCCACCAAAGATGAGCCATTTCTTAACATCCCTGAAACATTTGGCACCCCTCCAGCTCCCCTAGTGAATTGTGATCCTGTACATGGCTATTCGGTGGCATTAAAGAGCATTTCAAGTACTCAGGCTTTTTGCCATCTATCAAGTTGTCACGGCTTAACCATTTGGGTGGACCAAACAACAAGAGGTCAGGATTGCTCTCTATTACGCCCCCCCCTCCACCCTCACAAAGGAAAACAAAAGAGTAAGGGTGAAAGGCTTAAATGTTGTCAATTAAAACCGAAACAGATTTACTAGAACAGGTAGTAATACAAAGGACAAGAAAAAAAACATACAAATGC
Source organism: Calypte anna (assembly GCF_003957555.1). Lineage (NCBI taxonomy): Eukaryota > Metazoa > Chordata > Aves > Apodiformes > Trochilidae > Calypte > Calypte anna. The sequence continues at coordinate 35,779,645 of NC_044248.1, read as the reverse complement.
ATGTTCAACTCGATGCTGGCAGGGATAGATGTCTGAGGGCCCCTCATGGCAGGGCTAACTCAAGAGGGGCTCCACGGCTCTTCCCAGCACCGATGGATGTGGATTCTGGAGAGCTGGTGTGGAGCCGGGGGTAAAGGAGTGCAGGGGAACAGCAGCGAAGCGAGAACAAGGCGGGAGAGAGGAGGGGCTGGGGTCTGCCTGAGCTCTACAGAGTATGGGAATGGGAGGGAAAAGACCCCTCCGTGTCCCACCCCTCTCAGATCCCCTCCTTCTGCAATTTCTCTTATTCGAAGTTTAGTTCCTGTCACTCAAACTGTGACACAACTTGGGCTTGGCCGTCTTCACAGTTGTTGCTGAAGTGACATAAAAATCGAAGTGGAACTTCAAGGAAATAAACCTGCTTGTAATCATCTTGCAGTTAAAACAGATGCCTTATACTAAAGGTTGAATGACGATTTCACAGCCACCTCAGGCTATTTTCACTGCTAGCTCATAGCCATGTTGGTAATGGGAATGAGCAGCCAAACCTGGCTGCCATCTGTGGGACACCCTGTCTGGCTCACCCAGAGCTGCAGGACACTGCCACACCATGCCCTGAAGCCCTTTTTAAAATAATAAGCAAAAAAAAAAATTATTATTGATGTAACCAGGGTGTCCATTACAATGTTGATACGAGTATTTATAGTATACATGGGAGACTCAGTTACAGATAATCTGCAATAGTAGAAAAAAATGCACAGTAAAAAAATATCTAGTTTGCTTCAGCTGCTCTATGTGAATTGCATTAGAGATGCTGTAATCAGGTTTCTTTGCTTTTCTACCTAGTATAAAGATTTACTCTCTTTCTGCTCTGTTCCCTTTCTGCCCAAGCAAGCAAGCACAAGCAAACATTTTCCTCTCATGGTCTGCTTGAAAGAATTCTGCTTTCTGCAGTTCCCGTGGAATATTCAAAAACTCTTTCCCTCCAGATAAGGGGCCTGAAAACTGCTGAGCACTGCAGCAGAGCACATGGATTAATGAATGTAAGCATGCATTTAGGTACTTAGAGGATCAGGGGTGGAGGCAGAAGCATTCTACTGTGCAGAGAGTACCAAAGTCCCTAATTCTGTGAAAGAACATTGAAAATTAAGGGCATTCAGTCAAGAGAAGTCAAAGGAACTGGATTTTAGTCAGATGGCCCTACAGCACACTAAGATGCAGAGGGCTGTTCTTTGTCCAGGAAGCAGCCCTAGGTGTATTCCCAGATTACAGGAGTTTTTTTCTGTGAATTTGTGGCAAAGAAAACCTTTCTTGAGTTTTGCACCTCTTTCTACAACATTGCAGGTGTTCATGGATGAGTGCAGTACTGAAGTTGTGGCTGTCTCAGATGAAATAGGAGCAGCTTCCTGCTGACATTTTTAATAGATACAGGTTTCACAAATGGGTGTGGAGCTGTTGAGATTACCAAAAAGAAAAGCATGAGCTTTCACTTCTCATTCATGAAATTGTTTAAGCCACTTGAGAGCTCTTAAACTGCACCCTTGTCTCTTCCTCCTTTTTCTTGCTTTCCAGCCCACTTTATCAATAAATAATTCTACTATAACCACATAAGAATACCTGTTATCCACAATTTTTGAAATTTATGTATTCCTTTCATGTTTTTACCCTAGCTCTTTTTAGAAAAGAGTCTGTGATGGAAATAGATAATAACCATTCTCTGACTACAGAAATTTCCTAACACAGCATTTGGAGAGCCTGTTAGTTCTTGTTGAACCACAGGAATCAAAAGTAGCTCGAGTACAAAAGAGCTACTTACCTTACACCCCTGGAATGTGTTTTCTTGCTCCAAAACCCTGCTTAGGGACCAAGGCTGTCATTTCAGGACATTGAAAGCCTCACATATATGGTGAAAATAATTAATTTTGAAGTTTGTGACCTGAAGGGAATTGCATAGAATACATACTCACATTTAACATCCAGTTTTACATTCATTACTTCAACATGGTAAGACATGCAAATTATGACTGACTTCTAATGCTGTAAGTCAAAAAAATAAAATCTAATTAATTGTTTTAACATATATCCATCTGAGCTTCCAGGTGCCAACCTAAGTACGAATAATAATATAGTAATAAAAGCAATGAACTAAAAGACAGTCCACAAAAAGCGCTGCATTTTGCATGCTTATAAGAATATGCAACTTAAGACAAGTTAAATATGGATCAAAGTAATAAAAAAATTCCTGTTGTAGTATCTAGGATTGGCACATCATTAAAAATAAAACAAAATAATCTATCCACTTGTCCAGCAATGCAGAAGTAAAGGGAACAGATTATTATATTAGATGTTTACAATATTTGTTGTGCTGTGCTTTATGCACACCAGTAGTAAGAGGTATCCCTGCACAGGAATTATAATAAAATCAGTGTGTATGTTTTTTGTTCTGTCACAACCTGTCTTTTAACCTAAAATACTAGACAGGACAAGTCAAAGGCAAAAATCTGCCTAGGTCAACCATTTTCTTTGAAGTGTGGAAAACCAGCAACAATAGTTTTCAATGTTCCTGGTCATAGCAAAATAATCACGTGAAATTCCAGGAGAGAACTCTTGTCCTGCACAGAAATATTATTTAAGTATTGGCACAGTACACGTTGGCTGCATGTTGTCCCTCTTCCTGCAGGTTTATAGGTGTGTTCTTTCCAGATGCTGCACACACCCTGTGGTTAACCTCACACACTCCTGACAAGTGAGAGGAATTACTCCCATAACATAGTGTCTTGGCATCCTTGCTGTTCTGAGTGCTGAGCAGTTCAGTGGTGGAACTCCAGTGGTGCAGATTTTACTGGAGTACAGTCAGAGTTTAGGCTACAGAAGCTAAGAATGGGCTAAACACCTGTGAATAATCACTGCCCAACCTAAGAAACTGAAAGCATGGAGGTGTTGATATTATGGCAAAAAATCTGTGTAGGTTTTACTAAACACAGGCATTTACATATCTGCTGATATCACTGTCTTAGGCAGCTAGGATCTTGCTCACTCCCGGATATCTGATATGGCCCAATATACACTAATATGCTAATACTAATATCCTAATTCTAATATATGTTTCTAATATATTTGCAACATTAAAAATGTTTTATGCCATTTGCAAAGGTTACATTTTCTGGAGATACTTGCATCATTCTTAAAAGAGGCTCCAAAAGCTTTTTTAAAATACCTTCCACCAGACATATATTTACTCGGCTCCACCTTTATCTCGTGTGGTCCAGCCGTGATATGATTAAGAAAACTTCAAAATGCCTCACAGGGACAGTTTTGTAATCCTCAACTTCATGCTTCACTACATCCATTTGAAAAATGTGTTACAACAGTGTGCCTTTGAGACAGGTCAGAGGCATACTCCATGATTAATTTTTTCTAAGTGCTAGCAGCAGCTCTATGGGCTGAACACTCAGAGGCACTATCCACGAAATGTGTAAGATCCAGCCTGGTCATTCCTGCATAGTCTTTCTCACTGCAATTCTGTTTCTTTAATTCATCATCATGAGTTCATCATCAGCTCTTCTCTTTCCTCTGAGAGTGGTTACTAAGAGAGTGCTCCTTACTATGAGTGTTTACGCAATAAGGAAGAACAGAAAAAAAAAAAATCATGCAATTTGAAATGCTGTGAGTACCTCCTGACAGCAGGAAAGCAGCTGATATTAATGATCCTCTTTTTACAGCACCATTTCTCAGAGGCTCCAATCCCTAATTGACTTCAGGGAAGTGTGCATTTATACATATCAAGAAGACTGCAGCCTTATTCTCTCTTCTGTATTGATCAGGCAGCTTGGCCTGACTTGCACCTCAAGCTGATTGAGAGAGACACCAAGTTAAATTAAGAATTTTTTTTTATATTCCTTTTCTTGTTTTCAACTGCCCTACACAATTCAGTAAATAGGCAGCACACCCACCCACCCCTCATCTCTTTAAGATCTCAACTTAAATCATCAGTGTTCTGACCACATATCATTCCTTGTCTGTGGTGGGAAACTACTTCACAGTATGCAAAATTTTGTTGTCTGAGAGATTACAAAATGCATTAGGAAGAGCAAGAGGGAATCAAAGTGCTCATTCAGCAGCTTTAGCTTAGCTTGGTCTGAGAATTACTAAATTAGGTAAGAAGACCTTACTGTTTTTACATAAAAGAAATGTGGAAAAATAGAAGAAGCCTGTCCCATCACATGTCCATCATAGCTCCTGCCTTTCCATATCGAAGGACCTACAGCTCTACGTCAGCCTTTTGAGAAGCTAAATAGGGTTCTCCATTTTCACTTAGGCCTGCCTGATGAACTTTCCATGAAGGTCAGCCATGACATTAATAAAACCATTATTGGTGGACAGTGGTATTTAAAAAGGCTTCTCTGAGAGACAGAACAGAGCTGCTGTTCCACCCGGGCTCAACTTCCCATTAGTGGGAAGAGGAATGTTGTAACTGGGAAGAGATGGGTTGGCCACATAGCTACTAGAATCTCAAGCACTGCAGTGAAAATACTCTGGCAACACCTGACAGGCTGCACCTTCCTTAAAACCTTCCTGGGCAAGCATCCTGAAACCATTCATCCTCACAACACCTATGGGCAGAAGTGGCACATAGTCCCAGTGAGTCAGCTGGGAAGGCTGAACTGGCTTCTCCATCGCTGAGTGCAGTCAGTCAGGGTCACCTTGCTACCAGAGCACCAGGAGAAGAAGATACCTTTGGAGGTATCTGTGTGAGTGCTGCCAGCTAATGGCAAGATCACCATCTACTGGTGTGTGAAAACGCCTGCCTCAGATCAGGTATGTATACCCTATAACATGCCTTCCACCTTATGTCTGTCTTCAGACCTGTTTATATCCATCTGACTTGGCAGCCAGCAAAAGCTGGGCTCCTGTGCTGTGCCTCAGCACCTGGCAGAGATCCCTGGTATCATCTTTTGCTTGCTAGAAGGTCACACTTGGCTCATCAGCTCCCAATTTAAAGTGTGCATCAGAGAGTAATAATTAATGGTTTTGAGTTTTCCCTCCTGTTTAAAGACTTGGCTGTCAGACAAGAATCGCTGTACACAGAAATGACAGGCACACGCTCAGAACAAAAAAGGCAGCTTGGAAATGGTCAGCTAAAATTTTAAGTGTCAGAAGCAGTGGTTTTGAGGGGCTCACAGGTGCCTAAAATCAGACAGCAGCCCATCCTTTGTTCTAGGAAATGACTCTGCAGCAAAGGCAGCCTCCACTGTACAGTTTAGATTCCTTTCCAGAGATCTGGGTGCAGTGAAGTGGTGGGATTTAATAAAAGGGAAAAAAGCTTTCTGTGCAGTGTTTTGTGCTAGCTCGTCTCCCTGCCACAAGTACAGAACTCTACTTGTGGACCAACACTTTTACATTTTATTTTATGTATCTAGATGTCTGTAACAACCTACATTCTCTACAGGAAATCAGGGACACTTAGCATCTTTGGAAATCAGACTACCCTACTTGACCTGTCTTCAAGTGCTTAATCAGAATTTCTTTAATGGATTCCTAGAACTTCCTTATAGAAAAATGGAAAATTAAAAGGAGAGGAAAATTGGTATTTAAAGATGCAGCAGCACCATCTAATTCCCTGCAATTTTAATGAATTATTCCACTTGCTAGTTGCTGGACATGAAGTAGAATTCCACAGAATCTGAATTCAAATGTTTATGGTCACCACTCCACTACACTTGCATAAAGCAGCACTTTGGCTTTGCAGCCCAGGAATGCAATGCATTTCTCTCAGAAATGGTAACATCACAGGAGAGGGAACAGTCTGCTTTTCCAGCATCAATATTTTGCCCTTCTTGTGAGAATCCTCGTCACCAAATACAATCCAAGCAGCAGTATTAGAATAGCGGATAGCTTCTAATCTATCATCTGATGACAAATATTTTCTCATAAACCCCACTTGTGTACATCTCCCTGCAAAGTCATCAGCACAGACTCTGTTAAGTGCAGATTTTCTATTTTACAGTGACACCTGCAGTGTTAGTAGCAAAGTGCCACTAGCAAGAGCAGTGCTGCTCAGCTCTTTGCTGGTAGGCCACAGGCTTATTAGTTTTGAGGGCAGGCTGAGAAGCAAGCATCACACATTGTCAGCATTGGAAGACACTTTCCAAAGAGCACAGGGCTACCACAAGCTCATCTAGAGGTGATATGAAGAGAAAACACCGACTACTCAGTGCCACTAAACAAGCCATGCTTCCTTCTTTTTCCTCCCCTGGCAGGGTGAAATCACACATCCTTTTGAAGGAATTGTAGCTTCCAAGCTGTCCTTGTATTTCACCCTTCAGATCTTTAATTATAATGACTATATGTGATTCCTGTGTCTCTAAGCAAGGTGGTGTTTGAAAGGTACATGGGCAAAATAGGAAGCTGTTGAAACCTACAGTGTGCTGTGTTGAGGAATTTAAATCCAGGGACTGACTTTGCTGCCTATGTTCCAGGCATTATGTTCCACACACTATTATGCTATACTTCCGGTGATCTTTCTGAGAGTTTTTGAATAAGAAAAAAGTGGCAATTCTGTTTTTATTTCTAGTTCGCTGTTTGGGGTTTTTTGCCATAAGTAAATTCAGTCCCAGCCTCTGAGGTGCAGGTGTTTGCAGCTCGTCATAAAACAAAACAAGGACTGAGTTTCTTCCTGAGATTTATTGCTAATTTTGTGACAAAATTCCCCTCTCCACAAACAGATATGGTTCAGAATATATTTATATATCGTTCTCCAGATGTAACCATGCCATTCATCTTGAAACGGCTGAGCTGCTGTGGGTAATCTCATAAGATAAATGCAATTGCTGACAAAAATTGCCAAAAAGAGTGCAGGTTACACTCTCACTATTACTGTATTTGGCTATATTCACTGATACTTTCTACACATTTAATCGTAAGTGTGACCATACAACTCTTAAAAGATCCAGGTGTATCTGATAGTAGCCAGAATTCAGTAAACCATAGATATTGCCAGTAGTAATGACCAGATCCTCTGAGAAAAGGGAATGTTTCTTAGAAGATATGTGAACCAAACTTTCTTGCATGTTCAAGGCAGTGGGGCATTGAATCCAGCTTCCAAGAAGGAGCTGATGGCTATATTTCATTCTTGTTAAAATGCGTGCTTAAAGACATATATATCATGACAAGCTTTTTGTGCACAGAAGTAAAAATATATGGAAGTATATATCAGAACAAGAATGAGGATTCTTTTTTTCTTTTTGTTACCAGTAGTGCTTGTATTCCTCTGGGAAGCTGATGAATGAGGCAAGGGTTAAAAAAAAAAGACTAGAATTGAGGAAATATGAGACCAGACCTCACATATCTACGATACACTAAAGAAGGACTTCACCTGTCACTACTTCCATGTTCCCAGTTCTGATGGGAAGGCAGGCATATGGATGTGTCCTAGGTGAAGCACTCTACCATTTATGGAAAGCAAAAGTTCTCCTCTCTTCCTGTGACTGTATGGAAGCCTTGGGAAAGTCACACATTTGTGTGGGCATGGATATTTCCAGGCAAACCAGCCAATTTCTTAAACTAATTATCTTATTTAAATTACTGTAAGACCTCTCACTCTTCAGGTTTTTTCCTCTGATCACCTCTGACTGAAGGGATGTTTTCTTTTTACACTTCCTTTTATGCTACTGTAAGTTTTTCATCCTCCTCTTTAGAAAAAGCCCAGTCTGGTATGGTAATCCAGCCTTCTGTGTGCAGAGATGTCCATGACAGGGGAGTCTGGCTGTTTCCAGCTGTCTGTAAAGGACCCACATCTTCTAATAATTTTTTATCTGCCAAACAGACTGATTACAGGAATACAAAGGAAACACAAGTAAGAGAACAGCTACAAGATGACTGTGTTAAAAAATACATCCTCCTTATAAAGTAAGTTTGATTGCTTTAAATGAAACCTTATGTTAAGGAAACTAAGCCTACTCTTGTCAATGGGAATAAGTTCTGGCCCCTTTACCTATTATCATTCCCCTACATGTTCGTGTTCACCTACAGTCAATAGAGGGATGGGGATTTGGAGCACCAATTGAGCAATGATTGGAGCTTTGTGTGTATGAGTTATATTCCTCTGTGTTATTTAAACAGCAGAACAGCCTAAGAGGAAACATGGGTATGACTCTACCAGACTGCCACAATCCAGTGTATGAAGACAACTGTAACAGAGATATAAAAATCTTAAAATTCTCTGGAGAAATCAGGACATGAAAACAGATGTTGAAGGCTAGAACTTGCAATTTACATTATGGAGCTGCTCAGATTTCTCTCAAGGGGCAGTTTCGTTCTGTAATCTTTGTGTTGTTGCTCTGGCAGTTCCTTCTTATAATTTACTTCCATGAGGCAAGTCTTAAAGGAGGAAATATTCATATCAGCCAAAGGAAGACCAAGGGGAAAGGATAATCTATGGGGATTTAGAAAGCTTGGTCACTATTCCTGGCTTTACTGCCAGACTTTTTCATTGCAGTGAAAAATGTCTTTTTCACTGCTGCTTATATCACCTTTTATCTCTACTGCCTGTTCATCCTGAAAGCCCTCCAGGTCAATGATGTTCTGCCTGTTTGTACAGCACTCAGCATGTTGAAGCCTTTATCTGGGCTTCTAGGTGCCAACCTCAGTAAGAATAATAACAACATAAAGATAGTAATCATCATAATCTTTAAAAAGAATAGGCAAAGACAACACGTGTCAGCAGTCCTTGTAGAGGTTAACATATGGAAGTTGTTGCAGTGGGAACAGAAGGTGGGAAGGATTTCTGAGCTTGACTGGTGAACATAAAAGGGTTAAGGAATGTAAAATTTCACTCTTTGAGTCACACAGGAAAGGTAAAAAGTGAATCATCAGACAGACCTAACCATAGGACACAGAAATGCTGCCCTAATTGGAGTGCAGCTTTGAAAGACCTTACTAACATTGATAGAAGTCAGGACAAGAATTACTATTTTTTACTGAAGGAAAAAAAAAAAAGAGAGAGAATTCTTGCAAACTGCTATTAGCTAGGCCCTTTAACACCTTGTAGAAGCCATTTAGCACAGTATCTGCATCCTGACTGTGCCTCAGTTGGTAATTTGTCTGTAAATTACTCAGCTAAAGGAAGAAATTCCACGAGTAATTGCTTTTTATGAAACTTCCTTTCTGGAAAACTACCAGCTGAAAAGAAGAGAGATTTCTTTTGAGTCTCCTCCAGCTCAGGAAAGTGGGAACTGCTGCTGGGAACAGCATGCTGCTGTATGGAAAGCTGGGGTGGAATGCAGTGGGTCCCCACTCACCTGCATCACAGCTTACAAGCTCAACCCTGAGCTTCAGAGACGGGTGGAGGAGAGAAAAAAGAAAGGCTACCTGCTGATAACCAGCTGTCTTCAATGGGATCACCACCTGCTTCCTATGTAAACTGTTAGGAAATCTTCCCTTTTCCTCCCAGCTCCCCTGCTGCAGTACATGTAGCTCACTAGCCTGAAGGACACATGTTACCTGTGAAAGCATCCTGGCCTAGATGTTCCTACCTTAGCACCTGGACAAGCACTGATCTGCTTTTCTTAACCAAGGGGCCTGATTTACTTTTCTACACTCCTGTGAAATAAAAAAATATATGGGACTCCAGCACAGGAGGAAGTAAAAGGAATGTGATTTCTTCAGGAAAGCTGTATCAGATGTTTTGGAGTGGGTAAATATATATTTCTGCAAGCAAACTCCAGACCTGAACTGTAAGCCCTTTTCCCTCTGCAAGCCCTGCACTTCTCTTTTGCATATAGCTATGCTTACCTGCTTGCAGACACCCAGCAAAGTTGGTACATGGGCAACTAAGATAACACAGATTGAATCTGACATCTCATCCTGATTGCCAGTCTGCTGATTGGCGTGTCGTTGGGCACAAATTTGATATTCCAGGGCTTGAGACTTGACTTTTTGTCCTACCGTTCCCTTTTCTAGTAGGGAGTCAATTACTTAGCTATATTTACCAAGTTATTTAGTGTCCTGGGTTAGTGCAGGGGTGTTTCGGAAGCAGGGGGGGCACAGGGATGGCTCCTGTGAGAAGCTGCTGGAAGCTTCCCTGGTTCCAATTCCTCGCCTCTGCCAAGGCTGAGCAGATCTGGGAAGCTGAATGTGCCTCTGCAAGTAATGTATTTAAGAAAGAAAAAACAAAACTAAGAAAACAAAATATGTGAAAAAAAATCTGCAGAGAAGAAGGGAGGAAGGGTAGAGAGCAATGTCAGAGAAGACACCAGGAAGCAGTGAGGAAGGAGAGGGAAAGGTGCCCCAGCAGAGATTTCCCCGCAGCCCAGGGTGAGATGGTGGCTGTGCCCCTGCAGCCCATGGAGGAACACGAGGGAGCAGTCCCTGAAGGAGCACAGTGGGGTAAATGTGGATCTGTAGCCCCTGAGGTGTCACGGGTGGGCAGATGGGAAGCAGCAGCCTGTGGGGGATTGCAGAGAGGGGCAGATGTGGCTCTGCAGCCGTGGAGGAGCCCGTGTCAGAGGAGGTGACTGTTCCTGAAGCAGCCGTGACTCTGTGGGCAGCCCGGGCTGGAGCAGTTCCTGAGGGACTGCACCTCACGGGAGGGACTCGTGTCCCAGGGGTTCCTGAAGGACTCTCCAGTGAGAGGGACCCCACGTTGGAGCAGGGGAAGAATGTGAGGAGTCCTCCCCTGAGGAGGAAGGAGCGGCAGAAACACCGTTTGGGGAACTGACCCTGAACCCCCCCTGCCCGTCCCCTGTGCCCTGAGGGGGAGGCGGCAGTGAAGTGACCCGGGACCGGGGAGAGGGGAGGGAGGGGGGGAAGAAGGTATTCTGGCCAGGGTTTCTCTTTCTCCTTGTAGATTAAATCAGTTCTTTTTTCCTTCCCAAGATGAACATGTCTGGTTTTGCCCATTACTGTAAACTGGGCAATGCAAACCTCCCTGTCCTTGTCTCTATTAAGGAGCCTTTGGGTGGATTTTCTCCTCCCTGCCCCAAAGTTGGCATAAGGGGTGAGGGAGCAGAGGTCTGGTTGGTACCAGCTGGGCCCGAAACATGACATATAGCTAGGTTTAATTTCTTGTTTTCCTACATACAGTCTCTCCATTCTGTGTATTCTTCTTTCATAGAACATAGGCTAATTTTTATGGCTATATAGTGACCTATATAGTGAACCTGCTATACCAGTCTAGTCTATTAAACAAGCACATCTGTGTTTCTCTTGAAAAAGGCAGAAATTGCTGCAGCCAGAAGAGCTGTATCATCTTTCTCAGGGTTGACTTCAGCTGACCATGTATAAGACCATCTCATCTTTGGTTCTGAAATAATGGTGGTTGGAGTACTTGCCTAATGTAATCCTTTACACCTAAAAGCCTGCTCTGCTTTGTTCTGCAGGTCTCAGATACTATAGGATTATAATAAGATGTGAAGACCTTTGGTTCTCAAGAATTGTTTCTCAAGTCACCACTTATTTCCTGAAATAATTCCTTCTGTTCTCATGGGGAGGTTGAGAAGATCATTTTCCTTTTTTAAAGTGTGACATGGAAGAGCTCTCTACATTTGCTGTGAACTTGCTAACCAAATAGTGTATATCAGAAAAGAGCAGTTTGTTCAGCTGCCTCTTTTTAGTGGAATGACATGTAGACTAAAAACTCCAGATAACCAGCAGTGAGCAGAGTTCAAGCTGTTTCTTTCTTCCACAAATATCAAATGAGATATAATACCTGAAGAGTTTAGCAGACATCTTTCACTTCAGAATGATTTTTTTCTTAATAAATAGAGTATTGACAGAATTTACCTGAACTACTCGATTCAGGTTTACCCATGTATTTGTTTCTATAATAGGATTTCTTGCCTTTTGTTAAATAAAAATATCACGGGTGATCCTCACTTCACATAGATCAGCTAAAGTCTCAGGAACTGATGTTAAGAAAGGACAGACTCTGCTTATTTGGGCTCCTACCATAGCTGCAAGCATGCTGCAGTTTCTAAACTGTTGCATCACAAGAGACCAGACAAGTAATTCTTGTTCTGCTATTGCTAGGTTTTCTTATGAAAATCTAAACCTGCTTAATAATATTGCCCTTGATACTGAACTTTTGGAGACACTATGTCTGAAGATCACTCAGTAAACCAGCTGAAAAGCCAAGTGTCAGGACAATTTTTCTATGTTACCCTTAGTGCTTCCATTTTCATCATTTCAGCCTCTAAGAATACAGCAAATATTTTAAACACAGAAGTCACGAAGGTTTTAAATTTCCAGGAAAGCCCACTTGAAGCTTTAAATTCTTATTTTATCTGTACCAACTGTCCTTAGCTCACCATCAGCTAGAGCCTGCATCTGGTACCTTTTGATGACTTCTCAGAAAACTAAAGCTCACCAGGCAGCCTCCCAAACATGGTAATTTAGAAGAGCAGAATGAAATTATGCTAATGGATCACTTTTTGTAGTAATCAGACTTCATTTGCAGTTTGTTTGTGTTTTTTTTTCTACCTGGACTCCAAATAGTGCAATGTGACAGCTCCAGCAACAAGCACTGCACTCTGATGGTCACTTGGTAACAGTCACGTCCTGACACTTTTTCTGGGAGCCACACAGAAGTGTCCTGCAGGTCAGTGGGGAGAAAATCAGAAGCAGAGGGCATCAAAACTGGAGACAAGTCAGAAAGGAAGACTCCTTTAAGTCAGAAGGCTCTAGAAGTATCATCTGATTCTTTCAAACTGGTGAGAACGTAGGGAGTTCCTTCATTTTTCCTGTGGAAAATAGGATGGACTTTTATTTTTTCTACTTATTTATAGTTCAGCTCTCTGCTAGCCAGAATTACATAGGCAATAGAATTTTATTACAGGAGTTGTGGAGGGCTGAGACACAAGGTTATTCTGCCAATGCAAGGAAAAGCTCTGGTCAGGCCAACAACTTTGGATGGCTGTCAGTCAGTCAGGGGAGACAGACAGACAGACACCAGGACGGACAGACCGGGCATGACTGAGGTCTAGAAGTCTGACTGAGCTGGCCAGTTCAGGGGGCAGATGAAACCTGAGATGCTGCTGAGCAGGAAAGGGATGAAGGTATGGTTTTGCAGCAACTTAATGTTTTTAAGGATTAAATAACAATTTTCAGTCAATAGGAACATTCACCCACCATCTACCCAGTTTCTGTACGCAGCTTCCATCTCATGTTAATTAGCACTGGTGGTTTCTGTAATTACCTGACACCGAAATCCATGAAGCCTCTCTCTGCCTGCAGACACTGGTAGCTGGAAGTTATAGTGGTTCCCTTTGTGATGCTAGATGTGGCAAAGCAAAAAAAAAGATTAAGCCCTTGTTTTATCTAGTAACAGTTATCTTTGTCAGCAGTAGCCTGATAAAGAGGTGCCCTTGCTTCTGTAAATCACACCTGGATGCAAGCTTGAAGCAGCAAAGAAAACTGTGATTGTCACATGCAGACTGTTAAGGCAGCACATTTTAAAGGCATTTAGTGTAACTCACAGAAATAGACCTGGTGCTGTGCCTTGCTGCTCTCTTGGAGCAGGGCTACCAGACACAGGGGCTGCCAGAATTGATTTTGGCTCAGGAGCAGGGCTCCTGCTTGGATGCTTTGCAGCCCCCTCATCAGCTTTGCCAGCCAACACTTTGGAGAGGAATGGGGAAAATATGTGTAGGGTTCCTTTAGATGGCTCAGCACCTTGCCTGAATCCGGAGGTGAGCACACTCAGCAGAGGGTGAGAGCCTGGAAGCCTCTGGTTGTCACCTGAGAACATTTTTCCTGCTTAATTGTGGTTAATTGTTCTAATTTCACCGTTATCCTTCTTAAGGCAATGTTGGGGGGGTCTGGCAGCCTTCATCTGGGCAGTCACACAGGGACAGAGCACATCCCTCTGGAGGTTATGCCTCATATATGAGCTTTAAAAGATTAAGGAGGAAAATTTGAGTGGTGTCTGATTCTCTGTATTCTGCAGCATGCTGGGCTTTTTGTTTTACTTTTTAAACAATTAACTGTATGCTCAGGATTCAGCAGTGAGCTGCTGTTCAGTCGAAAGTCCCTTGCTCTCTAACACAGGCTTTTTTTTTTTTTTTTTTTTTCATGAGAAAACAGCATTCATGAAGCCACTAAGTGGCATTGCTGTCCTTTATCAGAAGCCCTGAAAGAGAGCCAAGGGATGGTTTCTACTGAGCTACAAGCCAGGCTGCTCTTTCAGTTACTACAGGAAAGCAATCAGACCAAGTGCATCCAGCTTGCAGTAACGTGATCTCCTCGCTGCTAAATTCACTTGTAGTGTTTTTGCTCATCTGGCAAGTCTCATCTCTTCTGAAGCTTTTGTCACAGTTTTAGGAGGGGATCATGAATTGCTTCAGCTCTCACCTTCCTACAACAGTCACCTTCATCATGAAGGCAGAAGAGCTGTGGAGTTTTAAACCTCAGGTGAGGACAGATTCTGACACCAGAATTTTTTGGATTTGTTTCTAGTGCTGATTGGCACTTCTGCTGCTCCTCCCTGTTGAGCAAGCAGCTCCTTTTATCTCCTAGAAAAATCCTAAGAACTGTCATGGTTAAACAGTTAGCAATTACATATGTGCCCTCAGCAAACTCCCCACCAGGCTCTCTGCCTCCCCAGATATTTTATTTACACTTAAAAACACAGTAATCTGTGGGGAAGGACCTCATCCATACTGTAAATGGACTAAATTATACCCACGCTGATGCAGAGCACAGGAGATTTACAGAAGGCTGAGCAAATTCAGATATAAACCAAAGAGGAAAGTGCATTTCCCTTGACCAAGCAGCACTCATCAAAAGATAATGAATATGCAAATGACTTCTGGCATGCATGGAAAGTTGTGGGCCCAGCTTGCACCAGCTGCACTTGAGCAGTGTTTTCCCTCTAAAGTCACCTTGGCTGCTTTGCTAGGCTGGGAGTGTGTATAAATACAAATGAGGGAACTGCTCTTCACCAAGGCCACTGCTGTTCTTTAACGTGTGAAATATGGTAGATCATTTCTAGAACCCCCTGCTTGGAGCACGTGGGAGATCTGAACAAAGGGTATTTTTAGATGCAATATTTCACAAGGCACAATAGATCTGGAATCAAAACCAAGCAGAGATCATTCATTTGTGATTGCACTGGTTTCCTTGTGAGTGGCAGCTTGTTAAGGTAGAAAGCTTGTTCAGGTGTGAGCTGAAGTGTGAACCAAGATCATCATGCTGATTGTTTCTAGTTTACACTGTCCCCTTAATTTACACTTGATAAGCTGCTATACAAGCACAAGGAAACTAAACACATGCTTGGCAGGAGTGTGACTAAGCAAAGAGTCTCTACTTTGAGCAGCTGCAGTGTTTGAAGATGCCTGTTTTACTGTACATAGAGCCTTTGGGTCAAAACTTTATTTCTCTTTGTGCTTACAGCTTGTAACTTAAAGTGGATGCCATGCATTTTCCTGTATGGTTCTCCTGTTGTCTGGTTGTATAGATCTGTGTCTGCTATAGTTTTTTATGCCACAGGTAACGATGGTGTGAATATTGGTAATCAGCAAGCAGATACAGGATATCATTCCAGGCACTGCCTATTTTAAATCATACATAGACAGATTTTGTGCAAAAAGAGTCATTTTACTGCTCATCTTTGTGCTCTGTGGCCACTAAAGTCCCTGCTCTTTAATCTTCTTTCCCAAGGTGGCTAAAAAACCTGGAAGACCCCTGCACCAGGACTTCCAGCAAACCTGCATCATCCTTAGCAACAGCAGAGAGGTTTTCAGGGAAAAGAGTAAGTGTTTGCAGAATTTAACAATGTCAGCCTCCTTTTTTGTGTGTGTGCCTCTGCTCTCTGTGCCCCATCCCCTGTAATTCTGGGAAGCGAGGAACAGCGCGAGTTCGCCTGCATGCTTTGTTTTGCACCCGTAAGTGCCCAGGTTGCCTGTACACAGTCAGTCTCTGGCTTTGGAGAGCTCAGCCTCCTGCCTCTCCAGGTTATTAAAGGGACTCAGAGATATAAAAACAACCCTTCTGTTAGAAAGCTTTGCACCTGTGATGGCCAGAAGTAATAGCTCACCTCGCCCAGGCAGGCTGGCATACGCTGCAGCAGCCATGTCATGGACTGAGTCAGCCTATGTCAGGCTCTGATGAGCAAACAGATGGTTTTCAAGCCTCATTTGCCCCTGCTTGCTAGTATTCCACCATGCACAGCTCAGATTGTATGGCTGGGGCTCAGTGGTTTTATTTAGAAAGGGGCTAAGCACAGTGACACAGCACTGTGTCCCCCCTCTGCCTGCCCCACACTGAAGGCAGTGGGAATCATCAGAGCTCTGTATCTGGCAAGGTGAAGTCATCAATGCTCTTTACCTGGCAGGGTCAAATCATTAATGTATATAAATGCAGCAGCATTTCCTTGTAAATGTCCAAGGAAAACAAGATGGACAGATGCATGCTGCTTTGGCATAACTTTGACTAAGAAGGAAAGAAAGTGATGCTGAAGTCTGCTGGAAATACTGCTCACAAGTAGTCTGGGACAGGGAGTTTCTGTTTTGTGTGCTGCCTCATTCTTGCCTGGTCTTTAGCAGTGCCATAATAAATCAGATGAATAATTATAACTGTCCCAATACACATTTATAGTTCAAATCCTATGCTAATCCTAGGAGTGCAGTCTATTGTACCTGAGAGGAAGGGGGAAAAAACACCCAACCCTGGCTCCAGGCAAACAAGTTGCTCCTCTGGAAAGGTAATTAACAGCTGGTCTCCATGGAGCCTTTATCACAAAATCAATAGTGGTCAGGTCTGATTCGCCTTGTTCTTCTTTACTTTGTGCTGCTTTCACTGTTTATAAAAATGTTTGTGGGTCTGGCTGTTGTGCTCTCATTGGAAAAATGAGGCTAAGAGGGTAGTGTCAACTGAGGAACATGAATTAAGGTAAGTTTGCTTTGTAAAGAGATTCAGGCATATCTTCATTTCAGGATTTTACCTTCATTTTCCTGAGATTCTGATTGTAAACTGCCAAATTTATCATCCTTGTGCCCTTTCCAAAATCACATAAAAATGATGAATTTCCAATGATTTTAGCCTCAATAATACAACAAGATTTTTCTCTTTTTTTCAAGACTACTGTCAGAGCAGCTGCCCTAAACACACAATTTGGGGATAAAACCCATGGAAAAGTGAAAGATGCAGATGTTTCTGTAGCTGTGCAGGCAGACTTGGCTCCCTCTAGAATCATCTAGAAGGGCTCTAGAAACCTGGAGTGGATTCAAAGAATCACAAATAATGGGACCTAGCAATCACATAGCTAAAAGTACAGATTTCATTGAAATGGGAAGGAGCAGATGGACATTTATTGAAAAGAGCATATTTTTGCAAGAGAGGAATTGCACAAGAAAGTTGACATTCTCTGTCAAATGGGTGTTTAAAACAGACCAGATGGTCTTCTAGAAGTCTTATCGTGGGTAATACAAAAGCTGTTGGGCTTGCTGTGCAAATCTCTGGATACTTATCTCTGGCTGATGTTATGAAGGAGATTGGACCAGGTGCAACCTGGGGAGGGAGTTTCCCCCTGACCTTCATCACACAAGCATTTTAATCTCCTAGCTGCCTGGTACATTCAGCATGGCTTGTAGCCCTCTTTTTGTACATCTTCTGAGAAAATGTGGCTCTTTCTCAGATAGCTTGCCCTGAGTCCACAGAGGACCCACAAATCAAGTCTGGCTTCCCATGCCCCTCTAGATCAGATAACCTTTTGCCATCTTTCTCTCTACCTTTTGCTTGGCTTTTCCAGTTCTCATTTACCCTGACCTTCAGGGCTGTAGTAAGAAGGGACTTGAAATTGGAGTGAATTCCCTTATCTGTTGGCTGCATCCCAAGAGAGCAGAGCTGCCTGGGAACACAGACTTTATGGGGTACCAGAGTGTTAAATATTTAACATGCAACCTACAGACTGTAAAGGCCTTCTTTCCTTCCTGTCCTCCCACAGTTTTTTCACCCCCCACAAATTTTCTAGGCTGTGGATAGGAAGAGAAGAACTCAAAGCAAGCCCTGCTGCTCTTGTCTTATTGAAAGGGAACAAACTGTTGTCAATAACAAAGCAGAAGGATACGAGGAGCATATTTTTTTCTTGTGTGCAGTGTACAGTGCTCTGGATTTTTTTTCCTATGGATTCTGTATTGGTTTTTCCCTTTACTGTTTGTAACAAAATGGGGAAATGAGATTAAAAATTCAATACTGAATGCAAACAGACCATTTAGGTTATACTTGGTTCAGTAGTGTTTCGTGTTTACTTTACCGATATAACCTTTCCACACATTGGCCACTTCTGGTGTGATAAATAAATATTATCTTTAAAATAGAAGCCTTACATCACTGCATACGTAATAGATCTGAAACCATAGACACTTAATAGTCACCATAAATTACAAATAGCCACTTACAAGTACTGAGCTGCCTGTCAGGCTGTGAGCTTTTACATGCACAGGAAGATAAAGAGTTATATGAAGACTGAGAACATATTGACTCAAAGCACATCTATAGAAGCATTGTCTTGATGGATTGTTAGGAAATGGAAGTTCTTTAATGGAAATCTCAAAGTTTTCTTTCATGTTGAGATACTTCTTGATATTCTTTCTGCTCTCAAAACAAATAAAAATTAGTTCCAGAACCATTAAAGAAAGCAGATGCACTTATATCTAGACTTACTTTTAGTTTTTGGAAGAGAAAATAGTAGCTAATCCAAACAGGGCACGAATAAGGATTTCTGGGTCAGGGTCTAAACTGCCATCATACTGGAGAGCACTTGGAAATGGAAGCTGGGACTGAGACTTACTGGGATAAATGAGTGGCCTCCTTCTATGACCTATCTTGGATTCCAGGGGTTTTAATCTTGTGGCCGTGAGTGGGGGGGCTAATTTCAAGCAATATGATATATAAACAAATGAGACCATGTCTCCAAACATGAGATTTGGCAAGATCAAAAAATTTTCTATAATCTGGGATGATTCTTTAGCTGATAATCATATTCAGGTGCTTACAGGCACAGGGTTGGAATAATCACAAACCTCTGTTTTGTAGAGCAAATATCTTTGGCTAAGCAGGTGACTTCTAAAGGTGCTGAGTGTATAGCTGAGTTTTTTGAATTTGCTGACCAAGCTGGCAAATAGCTGTTGAGATTGATGACTATTAGGAAGAAATAGAGCCTAGCAAAAAGAGTGAGCATAGCAATCTGCACATCTCTCACAAACAGGTGGAATATTTTCTCTGTATTTACTCTTACTTGCTATGACACAGTAGCTACTCCCTGTATATTAACTGTAGGAAGTAATAAAATGAATTTTCATGTCACAGAAAGGATGTCTGCTTTTCCTCTCTACTGGAATTATTCTCCCTACTCTTTTTCTGTTGCAAAACTAAGCAGCAGATGCTCTTTTGGAAGAGATGGGTTTTTTATTCTTCCAATTTGGGATGTTATGCAGAAAGAGATTTTGGATTTTCAGTGTGTAACTGTTGGCTGATCTATTATTTCAGCACATCTGTGGTGGATACCTGGGGCAGAACCAGCTCTGCTGAATAGATCTGAATCTGTTCAAATGCCAAGTTTGTGTTTTGATCAATTCCACACCCGTTTTTGGATCCTCTAGACAAACCACCAGGCACAAGATGAAGTAGGAGGTGGTAAGGGGCAGCATACTATTGTTGCTGTTATTTTTCTGGCAACAGCCAACTGTATTGTAAGAAGAATGTAAAAAATAGATGGAACAGTAACAAAGAAAGACAAACCAGACATTTTTATCTATTGACTCCTTCTGAATTTTCCAAGGATACCTTTAAAAGCAACCTTTAGTTTCTTCTTGAGTGAAGGGCCTGGCGTGCAGGAAAGACTTGGGTTGCTCAAGCTGAAAAATTGATTGTGTCTGAGGAGACGTTGCACTTAATCTTACAGCTTTGATACGTCATGCAGCCCTAATACCCCTGTACTGTTAACATTTCTGTGCAGCCCTCTCAGAGCTGCTGTAACTGTAGCTTAAATGGGGCAGATATTATTTGTTCCTTGTTCAGGAAGTGAATTCACCCTGAAGTCCATGCAGTCTTGCCCTGAATAAGACCAAGGTAGCAGGTTTGCTAGGTCGTGAATGAAATAGCATTCAGATTACTGGACACTCTTTGATTGACTTCAAAGAATGTGCAGTTGAGTGGTGCAAAGATGCATATAATGTGAGATGCATCCCCAGCTACTGCCACCAACTCACTGCAGATAATAATCAGAGTCATAGAATGGTTTGGTTTGGGAGAAAGATTCAAGATCATCTAGTTCCAACCCCCCTGCCATGGGCAGGGTGACCTTCCACTAGAACAGGTTGCTCAAAGCTCCATCCAGTCTGGCCTCGAACACTTCCAGGGAGGGAGCATCCACAAGTACTCTGGGTCACCTGTTCCAGTGTCTCACCACCCTCACACTAAATAATTTCTTCTTAATATCTAATCTAAATCAACCCTTGTAGAAAGTCCCTCTTCCACTTTCCTGTAGGCACCCTTCAGGTACTGATAGGCTGCTGTAAGGTGCCCCTGGATTCTTCTCCAGGCTCAACAACCCCAATTCTCTTGGCCTGTCTACTTAGGAGAAGTGCTCCAGCCCTCTGATGCTCTTTAGGGCTTTCCTCTGGACTCAATCCAAGAGCTCCATATCCTTCTTGTGTTGGGGGCTCCAGAACTGGACACAGTACTCCAGGTAGGGTCTCACAAGAGCAGAGCAGATGGGAATCACCTCCCTTGATCTTCTAGCCACACTTCTTTTAATGCAGCTCAGGACACCACTGGCTTTCCAGGCTCCAAGAGCACATTGTTGACTTATGATGAATTTTTCATGAACTAACACCCCCAAATCCCCAGGGCTGTTCTCAATGCATTCTCTACCCCAGCCTGTATTTTTGCTTGAGATTTCCTGAACCAGCTGCAGGACTTACACTTGGCTTTTTTGATCTTCATGTTGTTTGCACAGGCCCACCTCTACTACATACACTACAAATATTACAGGAAGTATTTAAGAGAGTTTTTTAAAACTGGCTAACTTCAAGTTTATATGAGAGCTAATAAGCTTCTCCTTCTACCTGGAGATAACATCTTCACAAAATTCTGCTACGGATAACTCAGAAAAACAGAGTTTGACATCCTGTCATTCCGGCCAGGGAAAACTCAAGACACTTTGCATGAGAACTGTATCTGCAAAGTTAAAATGTTTGGAAGAGCTCAATCCATGGCAATGTTAAATTAGGGTATTCATACAGCCTAATGGTAGCTTTATACATCCAACCCAACCAGGGGCTGCAAGCTCGTGGGACCCTTACCCAGGTAAAACCTATTGAAGTTGTGGCACTGCTTTCTTTACGAAAAAAAAAAACCTGTATGGCTTTCTGGGAATCTTCAGAGCTTTCTGAGAGCTAAGAACTCATCACCTGCACAGTGACAAGGAGGCTTTTTGGGATGACCAAGCCTCATCTAGTGGTGGTTGTCACCAATCTGTTGAAGAAAGGGAAATTCTGTGCTTTTGCTAGCACTGACTCTGTGGGAAGAATTACCTCTTCTAACATGGCCATCATTTATTCAGTAAGATACATTCCTGAATGCCAGGAGGATGAAAAAAAAAAAAAAAAAGCACATAAACACAGTAGTCTGACACCTTACAGCTCTTTTGTGAGCAAACCAGTGTAACTTGGGGTTACAGCAGATTGCAACAGGTAGAGCTACAAGAGCAACAACTTGTTCTCTTGCCCATGCAAAGCATGAAGGCACACCTTCATCCCCATCCCAGTCACTGCCACACTCATCAAAATCCACCACATGAAGATTTCTTTAGCTCCCCAGTTGTCACACGTGAGTACCATCCACTGGTGAGAGGCTGGCGGAGCAAACTGAGGCAGATGGCTTCTGAGACCCTTCCTTATCCAAAGGGCTTCAAGTCCTTGTGTTTCTCTGAAAATCTGTCAGCATTTCCAGGTAGGGAATAAAGAGGACCACCCCATGACAGATAAAGTCTAAAGGCAAAGCCCTTTCCTTTACTACTTGCAAAAGGGAAACGTGCTGAGGCCTCCTGCATCACAGCCTGTCTTGTTTTCACCTCACACCTTCCCACTCATTTTCCTCCAGCCTTTCTACTGTTTTTCCAGTTTTGTACAAACACTTCAAAACCTGTTTCAGCTTCATGCACCAAGTGCACAGCAATGCCAAGGCTGGCCAGGGTGATCAGCAGGAAGTCTCAAATTCTGCACCAGATGGCTGAGAGAGTCTAGCAGCTCCTAGCAGTGGGGGAGGCAGAGGAGTGACAGCCTGACATGCCTGTAAGGAAACATTTTTTTGCTCCACAGAACACTTGTCTCACCATTTGCAGGGTTGCTAAGCTGTATGGTACGCTGCCAGAAAAAACAAGCTCCAGTGGGGGAAGTGAGGAGCACCACTTGAGACAGTGAGCTGGCTTCCTGCAGGGATTTTTTTACTTCTCTTTCTGTGCCCTTCCTTGCTTTCTTGCTGGCTGTTGCAGAAGCAAGGGGTTCCTGAAAGAGTATTGCTGGTTCATTCTGTATGTTTCTGAGACAAAAAGAAAACCAGAATTAGGTGACTGAAAATTAACTCTGGATGTTTGGCTTATTTTGTTTTTACTTTAATGTTAGGGGATACTTCAGGGCTGGGATATGGTTCTGACTGCTGGGAAAGGGGCTTGCCAAGGACAGTCATTTTTTACCTGCCACTACAACAGCTCCCAAAAGGGGTAACTGCTTATGCACTCCTTTTCTCCAGCCTTCACAGCCTTTAAACTGCTCATTCTCTTCCTCACATCAATGAGACAAACCATAGCTTGAACCTGACATAAAGCAGACCATGGAATTCTGGAGTAACTTAAACCCCACACCAAAAAGCCACTGTAAAGCATCAGCCCTTTGTGATACCAGGCTGCAGAAACGTACAAAAGGTGTGTGCATGCTGCATAACATTCAAAAATAGGAGCTAGAGGAGAGCCTTGCTGGCAACTGTTTAGCTGTGGGAGCTGGCTCTGCTTCTGGCTGCTGAGTGCCAAGCAGGGTGTGTGACTTGGCACTGTCCAGCTGAGGTTTAGGACAACCTGGTTATCTCCCTCCCTATGCTACTGTGATGATGCAGCCTGGTGGCACCTCTGGAGGTTGCTCCTAACTCCAAACATGCAATGTCACATCAAACAAAAGAGATGGGGAAGGAAAGCAGAATTTGTCCACTTTTTCAGATAATCTGGGTGCAGTTGGGTGAGGTTTTGCCTTGCTCTGCCTGCTGCAGAGCTAGAAACAGAAATTCAGTCTCCTGAGTCCTGGCCAGTGTCTGCAATTGACCAGAAGGCTGAAGAATGTTGGAAATGTCAAAGCTTCACTTCACAAGGCTGCTGGCAAAGACTGTGCTACAAAGAAAGAGTCTCCCAGTAGATTCATAAGCAAACACTTCCATAAAATGAAAGTTTCCTGCAGCAGAGGCTATCAATCTGACAGTGCATGTATCCAGATGTAATTTGTGCTTTCAAGTAAACTGGCATTTAGAGCAATTTACATGTACTTTTAAAATATTGGTTGCACAACCTTCATGTGGACAGAGCATAGATTCAGCAGCATTTCAAATAAACAGGCTTTCTGTCCCAAGACAAATTCTCCAAAGTGACTGAGATCTCCATAATTCAAACTGATATGCCAGAAGAACTGGAGATGTTTTAGCTCAAGATGTGCAGTGCTGTGGCAATAACATTAGCAGCACCAAGCTGAAAAGGTAAACAAAATGATGAAACACTTTGGGATGAGCATTAATCAAAACCTCAGGCAACCTGAGGCAGGTTCAGAGCAGAATCCACTCTCTGCATGTCAGCCCCCTTCTGCCAACCTTGGCACTGCTCCCACGTAGCCATATTGCAGTATCACAGACCATCTGACAAGAGATGGATATCAGTCAAGCACACTCAGGAAGAAAACTTTTCCCTCCCCAGAAGACCATGTGATTCATTATTTTAATTTAAAGCTTGCCTCTACATTCCCACCTCCAGCATGCAAGTGCATCGTTTAATATTGAGCCTCGAGAGCTCAGGATTGATTTTTCAGCATTCTAGGTCCCTCTCCTACCTGGATTTCTCAGCCTGCAAAGCACAACAATGCTAAGATGCCAATTGCCTCAGAGAATGCCTTTGGTCCCTGGCTGTATGCTGCAAGCCTCCTGGGAGGCTCAGTCTGTTGGATGAGCAAAGCTCACTCTTACAGGAAAAACTGGAGACCTGGAGCCCCCCAGGTAATATCAAAGCAGGCCCCCAAACCTCCCCCTGTCCACTCTCCCATAGATGAAAGGAACTTCACTGGGCCAAAGACTCTTCTTGTTTTCTTTCCATTCTCTAAATCTGTTCAAAAACCTTTAGGGACAGGAAGGGGTTTGCCTACATACCTAACCAAAAGGAAGGCTACTTTGCTACCTTGCTTTTTCTTCACCTTCCATTGTTTTTGCCAGACAACTGAAGAACCTAAGCAGTGTAATTGAATAGAAGGGATTGAATCAGACCTTGCAAACACCAACAGGTGGAACAAATAACACACATTCAAACTGTAAACTGGGATAGCTTTGCGTTCACATTTATAGCAGAAAACTCAGCAGTTGTTCCTTGGCCATTCATGCACAGGAAAAAATCCCACAGTGTTTTCTAGCAACCATTTACCCATATTTATTTTAAGAACAGTCTTTAAAAATGGAATCACCTTAAGAACTGAAATATAGGACGTGGGGAGCTAATACTTATTTGACATTGAATGTGTAATTATTGTTATTTTTCTCTAGGTACTTATTACACATTGGAAAGAACTTGTTTGTTTCCTGTTAGTCATTGCAAAACAAACAAGCAGAATTGTTACTACTGTTGCAGTGACAGATACAAACAAACAAAAATATTTCATACCATTTCAGTCAGCTAAATGAAGTTTGTGGTTAATTGCTTTTCTAATTACTTTGGACCTAAGGATGATAGTGTTGGTGGAAGGAAGGAAATTATACAGTGGATGACTGCTGATTAAATTATTATAATGCTTGTGGGAGGGAGAAGAGCTTATCCTGTAATAAGGATAACTAAAATATGCTGAGAAGGAAAAACACAAATTTGAATTATCTTGTTCCTGCTTGCAGTAGGGGTTGTAACTGTGACACACCAAGGTGAACTCAAGCCCTTTGCAAATGGTCCAGCTAGGTCCTGTTTTAAAGGCATGGGTGGAGGCATAGGGTCCTCTGGACCTGCCTGGGCATCATGGAGAGTTGATCTGTGAGCAGAGGGATGTTTCTGGGCATGCTGTAAAACAGCATGAGCAGGACAGTGAGAGAGCATCCTCTCATTCTCATCAAGACCCTGAGAGCAAACAAATTGGACTCAGTGACTCAAGTCAGTTTTGGGAAGGAGGAGTTACAGTCATATTAGTACACTGAGACTTTATTACTTTAATCCAGTCCACCACCCTTCCCTCATGGTCTGCTTTCCTGGGCTGTCCTGTATCATGCTTCCTTTCTCTAACTGGGATCACATCAAGCTATAGACTTAAGCCTAACTCTTTCTGAAGTGTGAAAACTTGATTACTGGTATCAGCTTGTATCATACCACACACAGCCCTTAACTGGAAACCAAAGCCCTTTTCTGCTAAGTGCAAACAAATGAAAATGTGCTCACTTTCTGCATATTCTCTTTGAAACATCTTGGTCTCTTTTGAGTGGAGAAGTTAAATTTGCTGGAACATGAGAAGAGGAAGAACAAACATTTTCAAACAAAAAAAATGAACGTATCATATCCTTTGTTGACTGGTGACTGAAGTTGGTGCATCTTAAGTGCTGAGGGCAGAACTGCAGTGAGGACAACCCACAGTATTTACCAGCTGCTACACTGGCACAGGCAGTCCCTAGCACTACAGGTACCTACACCCCTGTTTCATCCTGTACTTTCAGGTGCACAGGGTTATTGTGTATTATTCAAAATAATGAGAGAAGGACTGAGCTAGAGTCAGCGATTTTCACAAGAAGATTTTCACAATAAGAACAAGAGGGTGCTAAGTTGTGCTGCGTGGCCCTAGTCATTCTTATGGTGGAAACTTATTTTTCTTCTTGCCCCCCCCTATCCAACAAAAGTAAACATGCAATTAATGTTAAAAGGAAAATGGGATCAAACCAAGCCCTTCTTCTGTGTGAACCTTCAGAACTGAAAGGATTTTCTCCTTCTGTTCTAACAGACCCTGGTGCAAAGCCAGAATAATGCAAGGAAGCCAGTGTGGAGTCAAAGTTTAAGCCTTATAGCTGACAGGGCTGTTGTAAAACTTATATGCCCTTGTTTGTATCCCTTATTATGCCTCAAGATCAGAGGCCCAGGTTGCCAGCTGGGTTTTAGTTCGTGGCATGTAAAGGCTGGATCCCCCCTTGCAGAGATTGTATCTGTTATGTGTATGTTGAGCATCTGTTGCCTTATATTGATCTTCAGTATGGTGTTCTGATGTTTTGCTTGTCAGTGCCAGGGTTATGGAGTTACTGTAGGTGTTTGCTACCAAGTCTTATGGATTTCAGTAGTGATATTTTCATGTTAAAGCATGGAAAAGCAACACTGCCTACTAGCTTTTGGAAAAAAAAAAGACCAATGAGCTTATATCTAATAATGACTGGAAACATTCCACAGTTTCCTTTTGAAACTGCACTCAGACACATCATTGCTGTTTCTATTTCATTTGCTCACAGTGATTCACACCACAAACATCTTCACGTCTTGGGCAAAAGAAGATGTCAGGGTTTAACACTGGCCCGGCAATTAAACCAAGTAACAGGCACTCTCTATTAATCTCTCTCTCCTCCTTGATAAAGAAAGGAGAGAGAATAAGGGAGAGAGACTTATGGGTTGGCAACTAAACTGCACAACTTTAATGAAACAGTAATGATAAATAGAAAAAATTACTAAATATATACAAATATACAGGAAAATGGATACCACATTCCTCCCCTCTTTTCCCCCAATAACTCTCACGTCACCACCGAGGCTGCAGGGCAGCCCTGGGAAAGTCCAGGCTGGAATCCTGGAGTCGGCAGCAGTCGGGAACTGGAGGCAGGAACACACAGATATGGGCTGGCACGGATCAGGAGCACAGGCAGACGAATGGACAGAATCCTTCCAGGATGCCGGGTGAAGGAAGGGAAGCAAGAAAGGCAGGAAGGGCAGGCAGCTGGAAGCTGGAAGCACGAAATCAGGAAATCATGGCTTGGCCCTTGTGAACTCTCACATTTATACTGAGTATGACGTATATGGGATGGAATCCTCTGTTTGGTCAATTCTGGCATCTATCTTGTCCGTTCCTCCCCAAAGGAGGGCTGCAGGTGGGACCTCTGTATCCTCCTGGAGGGTAAAATGTTCTCCTCAGAGCTGAGCAGTGTCCTTGGCTCTGCACACCAGTCTCTAGCAGTAACTATAAACATTGAGTGTTATCAGTCCTAGAAACACACACTGTCTGAGAAACTGGCTGTTAATTTCAGCAAGTGCAACTACTTACAAGAGACTTAGCTAAAAGCAAAGGTACAAGACAGAAAATCACCTTCATCCTGGCCCAAACCAGGACAGAAGGTGAAGCAGAAGCAACAAACAAAACCACCAATTTCATTCCTTTCTCTGACACCCCTGAGAAACCACCTGCTGAAATCAACTCTGGCCAAAGTCTGAGCATTTGGCTCTATCTCAGCTTCACCAAAGGCAGGGATGCAGAGGGATGGGTATCCACACCTGGCTCGTGGCATTGGCTCTGCTGGCTGCAGAGCATGTGCTTCCACCATAGCCTGGCCTGAGCCTGCCTAGTTTTGATCTGCAATCAGACAGTGAAACCATGCTAAAGAGTGCCTCTGGCACCTCTCTTGGTTATATTGGGTCAAAATATTGTGTGGCCCACCAGTATGCTGAGTAGCAACCAACACAGGAACAGTGGGACAAGGACAGGAAGGAGGTTGAGATAAGAAAGACTCTAAAGGGGTTAAAACAAAGATCCAAGTGTATAACCAGTTCTTCTGAAGTCCTCTCTACCAAAGCTACAAGACACTCAGCACTGGTGAGGCCACATCTCAAATACTGTGTTCAGTTTTGGTCCCCTCACTGCAAGAAGGGTGTCGAGGTGCTGAAGAGAGTCTAGAGAAGGGCAAAGAAGTTGGTGAAGGACCTAGAGAACAAATCTTAGGAGGAGTGGCTGAGGGAACTGAGCATGTTTAGCCTGGAGAAAAGGAGGCTGAGGGGAGACCTCACTGCTCTCTATAACTACCTGAAAGGAAGCTGTAGCAAGATGGCTTTTGATCTCTTTTCCAAAGTAACAAGTGATGGAAGAAGAGGAAGTGGCCTCAAGTTGCACAAGGGAAGGTTTAGATTGGATATTATGAAAAGTTTCTTCACTGAAAGTGTTGTCAGGCATTGGAACAGGCTGCCTAGGGAAATGGTTGAGTCACCAACCTTGGAGGTACTTAAAAGACATGCAGATGTGGTCCTTAGGGACATGGTTTAGTGGTGGACTTGGCAGTGTTATTTTTACATTAACCAGCTCAGAATATTGGGGGGAGGGGTTTTTTGCTGATGCTTTATGGAGACACAATCCAGAACTCGTACCATATTTTTGCACTTCATGTTCTTAACTTTTAAACCAAAGGGAAAACCGTGAGGACCACCTACATTTTGTCCTATTAGAAAAGAAACAGAATGTGCCAGTTAATGCCAAGGATTATAAAATGGACACAAGTGCCCCTTTTTCAAAATCACAGTTCAGTTTATGCAAACTAAACATGAGGAAGGCAACAGATTTTGAGTAATATTTAAGAACTAAGCAAGACAAAGAGGTGCATTGTTTGCACAAAAAGCTTAATGACACTGCCGTTTTCCTCCTCTGCACAGCATGCAGACATAGCACTAAGCAATTAACATGATATCTTTGGATTACTCCCAAAACTGTATTTGACTTCATTGCACACCCACTAAGGAAGCTTCTGCTCCCACAGGTACCAGGAATATGCAGTCAGATCCTATGCTGATCGTGTGGATAACAGGCAGAGCTTTCTAGGATCTTGAATTGCTGGTATTTCCTGCAGTAGTCACCTTCTCTCAGTTTCTCACAATTTACCTGCTTTGTGGCCTGACCAACCCACAGGTTTCTGGTAGCTGGAAAGCAGTAGGTCAGCTTTGCTAGGAAATTAACCCTTCAGGAAAGGGGGTCCTGCAGCCTTCCCTGGCTGTGGAAGGAGTGTCCTCCGTGGCGTGGAGGACATATCAACCCTGGAATATGTATAGGACTCTGGGAGACAAAGATTAAAGTTCTTGCAGAGCAATAACTTACTATACAAGAGGAAAAACTCCACCAGCAGATACCGAGGTGATCTTGGTTGTCCCATGATCAAATAACCCCAGGTGGTTCAGTCATCCCTGCTACCTGGTTTGAATCAGGCAAGATAAGAGCTAGAAATTCAGATGGCCCACGTGCCAGCAAATGATAACGTCATGGGGCACAGGGCCCATCTGGCTCATGAGCTCTGTGGTCAGGGAAGAGTTACCTGGCTGAGGATGACAGAGCTCCAGCTGAGCAGCAGTACAGGCTGACTGCCAAATAGCCAGGGAGGTGAACAAACCTTGAGTCCCTTTTTAATCTGATAGAGGAAGAGCTGTGCCTCTTGAATTATAGAGCAGTCTCAGACTTGGGGCTCATTTGAATACAGGGAAAGCTGTCAGTGTTTCTGTGTTCTATTTTTGCTGTCTTTGTTTTGTTTCAATAACTACTCTGTCTGTAAACACCCCATAGTTTTGTTGTGTACTCATGAGTCTATTTCTCCTTATGCTTAAAGGAGCAGAAAAGCTAAAAAGCTAACTGCATGTGGACTATCTCCTGAGAAAGATACACTCTAAATTAAATAAAGATGACAGGCCAAAGACAAGCCACAAGATATGTGTCTGTGTACCAGCACATACTTTTGGGTCATTTAGTGCTGGTGTTTTTGCAGTTAAATCTTTACTTCCTCTGTAAGGGGAAGTGGAAAGAGGGATGCCAGGAACTGTCAGAACACTACCAGTATATGTGGTTGCCAGATATAACTGTCTGGAACATTTCACATTTGTTTGAAAGCTTAAAACATAATGTTGATGAGCATAGGGATTGGAAATTTTAGCTTTCAGAAAATACAGTAGCTGAGGTGTTCTGTGCAGTCTTTGTTTAGATGTGTATGTCCCTGTGTATGTCTCTTGTGTTAGACCCTTATGATCAAATAGGAAGCCTGCAGCTGACCCAGAGTCTTTGATTTGTTTTCTAATACTTTAAGCCTAGGAAAAAAAATAAAACAAACAAGCCTATTTTTTCCTGCAGTTCTCTTCTTCATGCACTGCCTGTTTCATGCACTCCACAAGCTAAAATCCTTCCAGGGCCCCTAGTAAGAAAAAAGATTGTGTTGGTGTATTATTGGAAAGAAGGCCTTTAGATCTGTCACATAGACTGCTAACATTTACACTTGGGAAACAGCAAGTAGAGAAGAAATAATAAAGCAATAGTTCTTGGCTTATGTAGGCTACCTGCTAGGGGCTGATGGGTATGTGATCCCAGCATTTTACAGATCCTGTCATCTGCAACATGGTGCTGTGGCAGTGATTGGAGATGGTATGTTAAGGAGCTAGTGGCATAGTTCCCTAAATATGCTTGGAATTACCACTTCAGGAGTGAAGGAAAAACATTAAAAGCTTTACACAGTGGTCTAAAGTACTCCAGTACTTTGGTGGAGTAGATCAGCAGTTGTCTGGCTTCCTTATCTAGACCAGTTTGTCCAGCATTTGAGTCTATGGCTTGGCACACCCTGAACAATGCTGTGTAAGTGGCATAATTCTTAAGAGACTTTGGCTCTGTACAGGGTGACTCTTAATGCAAGGACAATCAGTCAGATTGTCGATCAGAGCAGTGGGTGCTTCATGACCATTTAAATTAAGAAGTGAGACATTTAGTGTTTCTTACTCAGTTGCCTTACTGAGGAGGCCAAGTGAGTGTTTTCTGTACACCTCAGTGTATTGTTTAGGGGTGGTGATAAGGATGTCAGAGCTATACTTATCTGTAAGCATTCTAGCAGATGGAAAAGGCAGCAGGAGGAATGTGAAGAAGGCCACTAAAGCAGGAGGAGTGTTACTGCAGTGAAAGGGTTGGGTACACTCCACCAACATTTCTGACCAACCTAGGAGGTAACTGATGGGGGAGTGTAGCAGGAGGAGCCATTCTTGCTCCTGAAGCTCAACGAGCTGCTGGTCTCTTCCAGGACTCCAGCCACTACACAGTGCTTCCAGGGTAGAAGTGTAGCAGGAAGAGCCTTTCTTGCTCCAGAGGCTTGACGAGCTACTGGCCTCTCCATGCCTCACACCAGAGTGAGCTGAGGTCTCTTCTGTGGGTGTGTGTCCCACCTTTATTGGTCCCCTGGTCTTGCTCATGCCCAATAGGGGCCTGTCCTAATCAGGCACAGGTGGACTCACACCCACTCTTTGGCAACTCAAGGCACCTGGTTTGTCTTCTCTACAGGGGAGCAGGCCAGGTTGGCAGCTTGGACATGACAACCACCACAGACTGAATCAGAAGAGCTGACCTGGGGCTCTCTGGTGTCATATACAGATAAGAGGAACAGCTTGGTCCTCATCACATGGCTTAGAGAACCTGCATGAGGTGTCACCTCCCCTGAGATACCTCTCACTTGCAGGACACCAGGCTACCATTTACACATGCCAGGTTGTTTTGCTGAGTGGGCTCAGTCTCCCATAGGTAAGAGCTATATGACAAAAAGTGTTAGAAACTGGCTTGCCCTGTATTTGGGTATGAAACATACATATGTATGCAAGTATTTCAGTTAGGACTGCACATTAAAACACCCAGAAATTACTTTCTCCTCCACACCATGTCCCTCATTTCTTTTAACCTATAAGTTCTTCAGGTCAGGGGCTGTCTCACACATATGTCAGCTGGGGGTTATTTTAACAAAGATCAGAACAACTACTCAGGGTTGTGCTAACAGATGCTGCTGATTCTTGAAATCTTGCCATGATGCCCAAGCCAAGTTTTTATTTCCTTTCATTAAAAGTACCTCTTTCCATTCTGAGAGCAAGGCAAATCATTGTTATTATCCTGTAATGGAGTGATAAAACACAGTGACACACACAAAGCAGCTGTCACAGCTTCTCTAGGCCAGCCCATCAGCCCCGTCCATTTCTTTATGATGGTTTTAATGACAGTGCTGTGCTGATGTCAGGGACAGGAAGGGCTGTAGGAGGGGCAGAGCATCATGGAGTTTGTCCTGTTGCCCAAGGTGACAAAGTATGCACAAACCTTTGCAAGCTGCATGAAAAGACATCATTTTCATGGCCCTTGTCTTACTTAATTACCACTTCAGCAAGATAATTTCATTTCTTTTTCCACCCCAACACTGCCTATTCTTTATAAAGATCTCTCTTGAAGTAGAAAAGGTCAATCATGGCAAAAATCATAGCAGAAACTAATGCTAAACAAAGGTTAGCTGATTTGATTTGACTCCTGTGTAAACAGCAATTGTATTTTCTTCTTTGTGGATTATTAATGAGAGAACTGACAGAAATGTCTATATTTAGATCCTGTGAAAGATTTCATTATAACGGGTTCTTGAGGCTTTCTCTTTGATGGAATAAGCCTGGTGCTTGACAGAAGGACTGCCCCATAGCCACAGAATGCCTCTGGTTTGCTTATGGAGCCCTGTGCAGCTTTCTTCTCTGTGAACTCTGTGTATATCCAGAGCAGTGCAGAGTCAAACAGGCCACAGCTCTGTGGCAGTAACCAAAAGTGTAAATCCAACCAAAGTGGTCTGCAAGTTTTAAAGAGATGTAAGCTCTGCTTTTGGTGGGTGAGGACATTGCAAATTGCTTGATCTCTGTTCTCTGTCATCTGATAAATGCAAATTTTTTCAATGGACCATATCTCCCATTTGATTCCTAGGAGTGCCTGCAGCTATTCCAGCTGGCTGCAGCTTACTGCAGCTGGGAGAACATGGGCTTGATGGATGGGCCACTCAGTGGATTGAGAACTGGCTTGATGGCCACACCCAAGGAGTTGCTGTCAGTGGGTCCATATCCAAGTGGAGGCCAGTGACAAGTGGAGTCCCTCAAGGGACCTGTTGGGACCTGTCCTGTTAAACATCCTTGTCTGTGACATGGACGGTGGCATTGAGTGCACCCTCAGCAAGTTCCCTGCTGACACCAAACTGTGGTGCAGCTGACAGGCTGGAGGGAAGGGATGGAATCCATAGGGACCTTGACAGGCTGGAGAGGTGGGCCCATGCCAGCCTCATGAAGTTCAACAAGGCCAAGTGCAAGGTCCTGCATCTGGGTAGAGGCAATCCCAAGCACTGATATAGGCTGGGCAGGGACTGGCTTGAGAGCAGCCCTGAGGAAAAGGACCTGGGGGTGCTGGTGGATGAGAAGTTCACCATGAGCTGTCAGTGTACACTTGCAGCCCAGAAAGCCAACCAGACCCTTGGCTGCATCAAGAGAAGTGTGGCCAGCAGGTTGAGAGAAGGGATTCTCCCCCTCTGCTCTTATATGGAGTCCTGTGTCCAGTTCTGGAGCCCCCATTACAAGAAAGCCATGGATGTGCTGGAGTGTGTCTAGGGAAGGGCCATGAGGATGCTCAGAGGGCTGAAGCAGCTCTGCTGTGAAGACACTGAGAGAATTGGGGTTGTTCAGTCTGGAGAGGAGAAGGCTCTGAGGAGACCTCATTGTGGCCTTCCAGTATCTGAATGGGGCTACAGGAAAGCTGGGGAGGGACTTTTTAGGATGTCAGGTGGGGACAGGACATGGGGGAATGGATTCAAACTAGAGGAGGGAAGATTTAGATTGGAAGTTAGGAAGAAGTTCTTCACCATGAGGATGGTGAAAAACTGGCACAGGTTGCCCAGAGAGGTGGTGGAAGCTCCATCCCTGGAAGTTTTTAAGGCCAGGCTGGACAGGGCTCTGAGCAACCTGATCTAGTGGGAGGTGTCCCTGCCGTGGCACAGGGGTTGGAACTGGGTGATCTTAAAGGTCCTTTCCAACGCTGAAGATTCCATGATTCCATGATACTCCAGACCAAAACTAGTGTGGGTTAGAAAGAATATACTCTTAAAAGGCTAGAAGGTAAAAAGAGGAAGAAACAATGTTCTGAAAGCACAGAAAGACACACCGAAAAAAAATAAAGCTAAAGGGTAGGTGCTGAACCCTTTGGTTACTTGTTTCTTTACCTAATAAACCTTCATCTTACAGCTACTCAGCTTGTGTTGAAAGACTTAGGAGTCCCTTGCATCTCATTATGTGTGTTTAATGATATGGTACTTACACTGCCTGTGGTATCACCTGCCTTTTGTTATGTTGAACTGAACAGTATGGAGCTCACTTTGTCTCTACTCCAGAACATCTGCAAGGTAAGGGTGCTATAGAACAACAATGCAGAAAAGCACAGGAGAGGAAGGGTGGGGAGAAATTCTGCAGGAACAGTTTAAGAGTTAAATGGAGATTTAAGATGTAAGACTGGAGGAGTAAGGGAGTATTATTTCAGGTGTAATAGCCTGAGTACTGTTCATGAGTACCAGAAAGCCAGACAGTTTTCACAACAGGCTTTTACTTTTTTCTGTCCATTTGTATGCAACACATCACATGTTCACACTTGCAGATAAAGTGACCTTACACAAGGGAAAGCAAAAGTGAGCCCAACCACTGTGCTGCTCCAGGGCAGCCAATCCACAGCTGAAGCCTTGTTGCTAAATTCAGCAACAGGCCAGGGTCTGAGGCAGACATGGACTCAAGGTTTCATAAATCAAATTTCCCTGCAGCAATAGAAGATTACAGGGAAAAGCAAACAATGCTCTTGCAAATCCATTCATGCATTTCCAGACTGGCCCTGTTTTTTGTTGGCTTTTTTTTTTTTTTTTTTGGACATTTCTGAACAGTTCACAGCTATTAGTAAATAAATGTTGCAACAGATTTTTACTACATGATAATAGACCTTATATACTATTACTGAAATATTTACTGAAACTAGACAGCATTATGTGTGCAAAACCCAAATCTCATTGGCAGAAAAACTGAAACAGAAGCAGTATAAATGTTGGATCATAATTTTCCCTAATTGCAAAAGCTTTGAACTAAAAATGAATTGAATCCTTCCACTTGCTGGGCTTGATTTAGCACTTCATTAGTCAGATTTTGCACCAGTTACAGAGCTGCTTTTAAATTCAGCTCGAGTAGCACAGCAGTGAGTAATGGGCATGCTTTATGGATGTACCATTTGTGGAACTGGAGATTTTAGAGCTTCTGAGGTTAACTTCTAGAAGGCTGCCAACCATGCATCCCCTGAAGTTCTTCTCAAGGGAAGAATCTCAAAGCTTTCATTTCTGTGCATGAGATTTGAATGGTATGTTCAAGCTATTAAGCTTTCCTGCAGGGATGCCAGATTCACTTGAAGTTCTCAGTTGGAAAAGCTTTTGGTGAAACCTGTAAAGACACTTTCCTTTCAGTGGCAGCAGGAAAAAAAGTAGGCAGTGCCCTGGAGCCATCTGCCTGGTTTCTGCAGGAAACCTTCCCACTTTGCCTGTTGAGCTGCTCTGTGACAAACTGTGGCATTACTTATGGGGCACCAGAGAATCAGGCTTCATTGGTAAAGCCTTGTGCAAATATGGAACAGTGTGTGCCAAATGAGTTTACCATCTCCATCAGAAATTATCATCTTGTATGGGACCACTCAGACCTTCCAGGACAATCTGTGTTTCTAAGGCCACTGTTTTTTCATAAATTCCCTGCTTCAATAGTAACTACTATGTGGTGAGATCTGTGAAATTATTTCTTTTGTATTTCAAACCTTGAGAAAGCCATCCTTCCTTTTGAATTAAACCTTGGAGTATGCTGTCTTATTGTAAGAAGGCCATGTTTCTGAAACTGAAAGGCTCACTTCTTATTTCTTAAGTGGAAATGAGAAAAAATTGGGTTTCATATCAGCAGTGATATGAGAAGTGGTAGAGAAGCCCTAGAACATTATCCATGGCTTAGGTGCACAGCTTAGACTAAATCTATGATCTGATTCCCACCCTTCAGTTGTGGTGGAGGGGGTCCCTACACACTTGTGGAGAAATGGTTTGGAGAGCTAAAATTAATAATTGGAGAGCTAAAATTAATAATGATAATTTTTGCTTGGATTAGTCCTCTGGTCCAACTCACAGTGGAGACAGGTGAGTATTTATGCTGGTCTGGGGAGAGGCAGGAGTGAGCAGCTGGCAGGAAGAATCATAGAATCATAGAATTGGCTGGGTTGGAAGGGACCTCAGAGATCATCGAGTCCAACCCTTGATCCACTACTGCTGCAGTTGCTAGACCATGGCACTGAGTGCCACATCCAGTCTCTTTTTAAATATCTCCAGGGACAGAGGATCCACTACTTCCCTGGGCAGCCCATTCCAATGTCTGATCACCCACTCTGTAAAGAAATTCTAATATCCAACCTAAACCTCCCCCGGCAGAGCTTAAGTCCATGGCCTCTTGTCTTACTGGGAGCTACTTGGGAGAAGAGACCGACCCCTCCCTTGCTCCAACCTCCTTTCAGGGAGTTGTAGAGAGTGATGAGGTCTCCCCTGAGCCTCCTCTTCTCCAGGCTGAACAGCCCCAGCTCCCTCAGCCTCTCCTCATAGGATCTGTGCTCGAGTCCTTTCACCAGCCTGGTTGCCCTCCTTTGGACCCGCTCCAGGACCTCAATGGGAAACAGCACTTCCACTTGTCCTTCTGGTAGCCCCCAAGCAAAGACTGGGTCTCTGTCGTCTCTTCTGAAGGATGGGGCCAAATATCATGGGCAAACTCCACTGAATTTTGTACATTCTCACATCCTCCACAACAGGATGACTACCTGCAAAGTGCTGTTGGGCATGGAGCCTCCTGTTGCCAGCCAGCATGTCCAGGAATTTCTTGGGAGAGTGCTAGCTGGCACTGATAAAATAATGAAATATATGAGGGTACAGTGTTCTGGAAGAGGTTCTGGTCTAGCAGATTACAGCAGTGTGCCCCTCCAGCAGCTTGAACTTTGCTAGATCAATATTAGTTTTCCAGAAAAAACATTATTCAGCTGTATGTCCTGTATTGTATGAGCCTTCTGGGTTGCATGAGGCTCAGAAAGTCCATATAAAGGAAGAAAAAGAAATGAGGCAACTGTCTTTTTTTCTCTGTTGACATCCCTCTGCACCTTTATTTTATGTGTCTGAAATTACTGTCCTCCATCATGCATCATACAGGAGAGAAGGTCCTGGAAGAGTCTGGGCTAAGCCTGAGCTCAGTCTCTATGGGAAGCAAGGATATTGCTGTCCTCTGTGGAAACATGACTAAAATGAGTCAGTAAACAGCACATTCAGTGCAAGAAAAAAATTCCACACACTGCTAACTTATACATTACATCTCTGTTGTATGAGAGACTTGAAAATAACTCATTTGTCTCCATTCACTTCACACTTTAACTTCTGAAGTTAGTAGGTAAAAGATGCACATCACGACTCAGCACATGTGAGAAGCTGTTTGACAGAACTGCCCATGTAAATGTTCCCAGCATTGCCACGTACAGATATGACATTTTATCAAACAAAAATAATTGATTGTGCAGAGGAGGCCTCACTGTAGGGTTGGGTTGCTCAGTATTTTCCAGAAGATTAAACATTTGAACACTGTATGTGCTCTAATGTTGTGTGACATGGCTAATGGTTGGATTTTTGCAGACTGGGGTGCTGAGTTTTCTTATCACGGACACAGTTTTTTCTTCTGGCACATTACAGAATTCCCAGTGAGTTTCAGAGAAGGAGCTGACTTTGTCTTCTTTCTCCCTAGCATGGGATGCATTTTATTGCATATTCTTTTCCCTTGAACACTCTTCCCTTAAACGATGTTAACCTGTGCCAAGCAGTTAAAAAACTTTATTAAAAAAATTGGCTTCAGCTTTGGCCAATGCTTCAAAGGGCAGTATACCCAGCCTAATCCTATAGAATCATTCATCTTATGGGAGCATCCCTAATGTCAGAGACATCTCAATTTGTATTGTCAAAGGTACCAAATCCTTCACAGTGACTTTGACTGAGGACAACTGTGTAATTTCCTTTGAAAAACAAGGTACAATGGGACTCAAGTCACACCTTCACATGCCGAGTGCCCGCACCTGCTCCTGACCCTGACTTCACCCAGTAGAAAACCAGGTCTAAAGGTTATAAACCATAAATGAGCAAAGCACATCCTGACAACTCACATCTCTGCTGAGAACAGCAGCAAACCATGGTGGCTGGGCTGCTTTGTGGCAGGCATACCCCTGTACCCATCAACACAGGGAGCATTTTCAGACCCACACAAAAGCTACAGGGGTGCACCCAGGCCCAGAAGGGCAGAAATGGCAGGACCATCCAGAACACACCTGCAGCATCTGAAAGACATGACCAAGCAGGAAGAAGGCATGGGGGCTCCCATGGGTGCTCCTTAATGAAGATGCAAATGAGTAAGCATGTGGAGTGCTAATTCCCCTGTGCCCTGCCACTGTGGTGGCTCCTGTCTGTGACATGGAGGGGACCACCTCTGGGGATGGTGTTGTTAACCCATGCAGTTGTTCAGCACAAATTAACATAGAAGAGAATATTGCTTTCATTTCTTTAGCCTCTTTTCATTACTGTTGGTAAAAAAATAGGTTCACTTCAGTCCACTCTTCCTTTA
Organism: Calypte anna; assembly: GCF_003957555.1. NCBI lineage: Eukaryota > Metazoa > Chordata > Aves > Apodiformes > Trochilidae > Calypte > Calypte anna. Next base: position 35,740,947 of record NC_044248.1, on the reverse strand, counting down.
ACTTAAGTAAATGAGATTAAAAAGAACCTGCCTCTGACTGTGCTCAGCTGAAACTGAGTCCCTTCTTAGCAGTGCCACTGAGATCAGAGAATCATTGCCAACCATAAAACTAGACTGAGAGCACAATGGGATCCAGCTTTGATTAGTTTTTAAGAAAAAGCCTCATACTCTTTGATGGATTCATTAATACTGTCAAGATACTATTTTTACATCTATTCCCCACCCCTATTTCAAGAGAGCCATTTGGTGCTCTGGTGATACCCAATATATTCTTCTGGTTGTGAGTGATATCCTCTGTTAGCAGTATAAATTGCACCCATTGCCCTTGGCAGAATTCTTGACAACTCTCCTGCTGCCTATTAAAGCAGTTTCATAAATAGACACACTTCATTAATATACACTTTTTAGAAGACTAATTGAATTTGTCCAATATATCCCTCAGCAGCCATTGAATTATTTAGCTGGTTGTAAATGTGTGCAAGCTCATGGGCAGTGATGCTGAAGAGTCACCAGTGGGTAGGGGAAAGTACAGGACATGCTCTGCTTATGTGTTGGTTAAAGATGCTTCAGAGTTGTGTAGTCTGACAGAAATGAATAATGAAGTTCATGCCACAGACTTGTTATCACTACCAGAAAAGATCAACCATTGCACAAGGACTTTTAGTATGATGCAAGGTGGAGTCTCAACAAATGTGTGCAAGGCACTCAGAAATGGATTTGTGATTTTTCCTGGTGCAGGTAAAGTAGGAATTAATTTCTTCTTTATTTTTTGCACCTTCTCACCTGTCTATTCCCTGCCTGTACTGCAGGTTACTGTGTGCAGAATGAAGTAAACACAAATCACAGAGGCTCCTTGAATCACAGAGGCTTCCAAGATTTTTATTAAAATCACAATAAAGATGGTTTTAAGCATCACATATTTTGCTCACTCATACCTCTGGATAGCAACTCCTGTTGGGAAGGTTGGGTCACTGAAAGAGGTAACATTTAATCTCTCAATGAGGGTTTTCAGGGCTCATTTAGAAAATCTCCTGTGGTTTGGTCAAAATAAAGGAAAGTTGAGTCAGATTAACAGATTCAGATGTAAGTTTTTTCCACATGTAACTAGCTCATATTGTTCTTCAACCAAGATCAATAGACTTGTAATATTTTTTTATCCTCTTGCCAGTATGAATTCCTCATATGTATATGCATAATAGGCAGTTGTTAATGTGTCCAGAGAAATAATCCTACTGCCATTAGTATCAATAGCAAACTCATTCATCTTAGTGGAAATTATTCCTGGTAAGATTTGCCAATACCATCTGTCTTCAGTACTGACTAAAATTAGTTTATCTTTGCCTGTGTTAAGGGTTGAGGCTGTGCTGAGCTCAAAAGAAGGTGTACACAGGGGGAGAGTTTCTTCCAGAGGACTTGCAAAGGATGAAGCTTTATTACCATTACTCTGTTGTTGAAATGCCTGTTCATCATCTGTTACAGGCTGCTGCCTTTTTGTCCATTAGCACAATTCACTTAAAGATAAGTCAACCAAATTTCCTGTGCTGAAGAGAGTTCTCAGGCTGCTTTTCCAATGAGCAATGTGACCCTTTCCAAAGAAAAGCAGGAATAATGTGAAGTAACTACATACTCCTACAAAACCGGGGACATTCCAGTGGAAAAAATTACTTTGATGACTCCTGAAATAGGGTATTCATTGCCTCCTGGGAGCAGGGTACTTCTGCATATACATGCAGGTTAGAAGGAATTAAAGTTCATTTGCTACAGCTACAAATAGCATTTACCAGTACAAATCAGGTTTTTTTATTACATTGGCAGTATTACCTCAGCAAACAATTTACAACTTTAAAAGGTTCTGTTTCGAATAATAATCCATTCTCTGGTAATTTTAAATGGCCATGAGCCCCTCAAACATCATGATGTTTTGTGGAGAATCTGAGTTGTCTCGTGGTTATATCAAAGTCAAGTGAACAATAGCAGAGTCTTACCCATCCTCTGCAATCTGACTCTTATTATACTATAGCTTTATGGAGATGACTACAGCTTGACTTACATCTCTCATCATCCATTCTCTATATGAGTCCCTTAACTAAAGGAATGTTTCCCAGGGAGCAATGCAGTCAGTCTTTTGGTTAGGAGCTGAGTAGGTGATAAGAATGTCAAATTATATTTATGCTTTTTTTCCCTTGCCATGAGTAAAAGTGATTTATACTTAGGCAAAAAGCTAATATAAAAAGACCCCTGTAAATATAAAGGGTTGGTTGTCTCAGTGAGATGAAAGTACACTGTTTTGCTGGAAGTAAGAAACATGTTTTCTCTGTGTATTCCAAACACCGAGAGGGAGTTGAAATTTACTGAAAACTCAGAAATCTTTTTTTCTGCCTGGTCTTCCATGTACCTTCCTAGGATCCAGCCTGCTTCATGCTCACTACCTCATTCTCCTGCTCTTGAACAAGGAGGGGCAGTTTCATGACTCCTTGAAGTTGCAACCCCCTGTTTCACATCTCAGGGCTTTTTCCAGCCACCAGGGACCATCTGTATCTGGCAGTGCTGCTCTTTCTGTTCCAGGATGCTCACACAACCGAAAGCTTTCAACCAGTTATGACAGCTTTATGACTACTGAGGATCACTGTGTCTTACGGGACTGTTTAGATCAGCTTTAAGGCTTTCTTTTGCTAAAGGCAAATGCTTCTCCATTATAAATTGCCAGAGATTCATTGATTTGGTGTACTAATCATGATTTCTTCTTACAGTATCACCACTTGGCCTCACTTTCATCAAGATGATGGCTCAGAGCACTCTGGCAGCAAAAATGTGTCCATTTCTCTCATTTAAACCCAATATGGTATATCCAGGGGACTGAGCATTAAAAACAATAGGAGGATCAGCTCCTTGGAAGCAACAAGGCACACAGCATTAGGAGATAAACATACAAAACCTTAGACTAGAAGGTTATATATATATGCATATGTTTGTGTATATAATTACAGAAATCTTGGGCCACAATGGGCGAGAGCTTTGCAGTTTTTAATCTATGATATGGAAGCAGTAAGGAAGACTTTTATTTGCTTTATTCTCTTGCTGGTTTAGCCTTCAATTCAGTGACTACATCCAGGATCTCACACCAGCTGAAGCTGATGATGAGAAGGAAGGCAGGAGGAGCCCCAGGCCTCCAATTTTGGGGTCATCCCATCAGGATGCCATCACAGCAGAGAAAAAGTGGCACCTGACTCAGAAGCATTTAGCACCCATGGTGAAAAGATAGGAGGCCAAAAGTGCCATCACATGAGGGCTGAGGTATTCCCAACAGGAGCAAGGGGAAATGTGATCTCATGGAGATGCATAAAGGTGGGATCTGTTTAATAGTTTAATAGCAGGGTCAGAGTGAAAAGAGGATTTTCTGGCCATTCTAGAGGTAAGAGACTGGGAGGAATTGACAAGCAGACTGGGGCAAAGCCACTGGTCTGCACAGAGGGTTTTGCCAGCTGGAAAACAGTTGTGTGCTATTTGATGAGGGAAGACCATGCCAATATGTAACCCTTAATATTCAGCAGCTGCTTCTTCAGAGCACAGCAGGAAAGTTTTTGCCATGTTTGTTCTGCTGTATGGGCAAATCAGTGATTTCCCTTTGAAAATCCTCAAGGCATAAGGCTGCCAAATGGGCTGCTGTTTCAGGAATCTGGAAAGATTTTCCCAACATAAAACCCAAACAATGCCACTCTTTTGTTTTGTTTTTAACATGCCTGTCTCCTGGGAGACAGTGGAAATCAACACCTTAGGACAATGTTCAGAGAAAGATGGGTGAAGAATCATCACAGGTAGGGATCAGGTATTGATCAGTCAATATTTTAAAGGGAGAATGGGGAAAACCAAGCTGTTCTGGTGGGACAGAGCTGTATGAGGTTCACAGCCTAAACTGGCTTTTCCCACGTGTGTCTGGTGTGCAGCAATGTCAGAGCCCAAGACAACCTGTCAAACCTTCCTAACCATTAAGGTACCATTTTGTATATGAAGTAGGTTTCAGGTGGTTTCTATTCCCACATACCAAATCTACAGGTTTTTATAAACAGTTAATGTCTACCACTGGTTTTTCTGCCCCTTGATGTTTCATGCAATACCAACTCTGAAAAAGCAAGCCTAGACTAATCCCCTTTGTCAGCTCTGGTGATCACTCTGCTGCAAGCTTGGCAAAGAATTAAAAATCCTCTGAAGCCCCAGCACCCCTGTTTTACACAGAGCCACCTCCTTTGCTCCTTGTAGCTCCCAATTCTGTGATTCTTGAGCACCTGCCCTGTGCTTCCAGATTTCTTTTTGCAGCTGTCCTGTAAAGTAAAGAGATCCAAGGCCCTGAGGGTTTTACTGACACCATGAAGAAGGTCTGTGGTCCCACTCAAATGAATATAGAATAATGTGAAAATCCAGTGCCCCAACCACTGAACCATTTCTGTCTCTCTCAGATTTGTAAAAAAATGTATTCTTTCCTAAAGCACTCGAGCCAGCCTTAGTCATTTGTTGGACTAGAAAAGGTTCATACCCAGATGTGCAATGAGACATCCAGAGTCTTCCAGCCCCAAAACATTCACATTTCTATGCCAATTGGGAACGTTCTGGTGACTAATTTGTAGATTGGATTTTTGCTCATGAATGCATCTTTAGCAAAATTGCTCTAAAGTATCCAGCCTCTCATATTCATCTGGGTCATCTGTTTCTGTTTTACAGTTTTGGGTTGGGGGTGGGAGGGCTTGGGGGTTGGTTTTGGTTTCCCTTTGCTCTTAATGTACTGGTGGTTCAGTGGGGTTGTCAGCAAGTGCTACACGTGCAGCACTGATCTTAACACTTTAGCTACACATAGTAGTAAGAAATATTCAGCAAGAATGGCAAATAATGATAAGGGAGTAAATGAAATAAAGATCCAGGCTTGTGTATTCTAGACAGTATATTCCCTAAAATAGCATGTCTTTCTGCAATTTTGAGAGTTTTCACCACTATTACTACTCAAGCACAATTGTAAGAGTCATTCTTGCCTAATCTCTACAATGCTTCCTGAGATCCATATAGCAAAAATCACTCATGGTGGGGTTTTTTGTCAGCTGCACCATAAGAATTAATATTTGTTGCCTTACTGTTACACCATGGGCAAAAATACTGAAGTGTTTTTGTCAGATAGAGTGCCTGACATTATTTCACAGATCCAAGAGTGAAATGTTTTTCCTTCTAGTGCTATTACCTGAAACATGCCTGAAAGGCTCAAGTGACCTTCAGCAAGAAAATTGTCTTACTGCTTCTATCTGAAGGAGAGAGATTGTATGGTTTTTGTTGGTTTGTTTTGTTTTTACCAGTTTTGTCTGGTAAGCTAACTCTAAAATACATTTGTATTTGTAGCCAGGTTAACTGACTGCTGAGATTAACAGACGATTAACTTCTACTGAGGCAAGCTTTAATATTGTCTTCAAAGGAAGAGGTTAGAACATCTCCCCTAGTAGAAGGCACACTGCTGGATTGCAGTTTAGTTTTGCAAATTGGCCCAAATGCACATTTGTTCTTTCATTTATTTGTGCATTCATTCTTTCATTTATTCCAAATGCTACTTACCCAATGCATTCTTAGACAATTAACACTGGAAGTCCCAGTGTGACCCTGAGGGCTCCTTAGCTCTGTGTAGCAATGAAAAGTCTAGCACATAGAGTCAAAGCCAAAGCTGTGTGGTTGTGACTGCCAGTCAGATACACCTGTTAAGTACATTTTCATAGAGTCATAGAATTGCTCATGTTGGAAGGGACCTCAGAGGTCAACTATTCCAACCCCCCGTAGTGAATAGGGACATCTTCAACTAGATCAGGTTGCTCAGAGCCCCATCCAGCCTGCCCTTGAATGTTTCCCAGGATGGGGCACCTACCACTTCTCTGGGAAACCTCTTCCCCTGTTTCACCACCCTCATTATGAAAAAAAATATTCCTAGTATCTAGTCTGGATCTATGCTCTTTTGGTTTAAAATTTTCCCTACCTTTGTCCAGCCAGGTCCTACTAAAAGTTTGTCCCCATTTTCTTGACGCTTAATTCTGGAGGCATACTCTGAAAAGAAGAAACAACAAGTCCTAGTGTCTTTTAAATTAACAGCCTTCTATAGCTGAGCTAAACTCACAGTCCATCAGTTCCTGAGTTCAGAATTCTGCTAATTAATCAAATCTTCTGTCATAAAGCAGTGACATTAAATTCGCATTAGATGTAGATGCAAAAAATGACTTTTCTATGCTGAACACCATTCAAATGCATTATCAGTAGGCAAGATAATATAAAATTATTAGAATTAGATTCAGATGTTTCTCTCTTCTCCTTTTCCCTGGTTAACAGACTGAAGGTTTTTTTACCGAAAGACAAGATCAGCTTCTTCTGAAATTATTTTAATGGATGTTGATAGTAAGACATTTGTTCAGCTGTGACTTAGTCCATTATTTTTGCCCTGTCCACTGAAATCACAAAGAAACTTCAGTGTCAGGAGTGTTGAACTCTAAGACAATTTTTGGTACCCATACATTTCCTTATGAGCAACAGGAAAATGTCTTGTTGCTCTCTAGCTGTGGGACAGGTATCTTTCAGATCTATCCGTGGATCACTGAACCTTGACGAGCTCATGTTGTGGAGGGATGTCCCAGACTCCAGAGGAAAAAAAACATCTTTAAAGAGCATGCAGGCGAAGCACCTTACATAACCATGTTGCTACTCATAATGCAGTTCAACAACAGCCAAAGTGGATGTGTATTTTGGTTAAACCTTCCCAGGAAACAATGTTGGTCTATACTGCAGAATGCCCACCTCAAAATGCTTTTCAGAGGTTCACAGGTCATAAAAATGCTGAAATCATATAGAGTGGGCTGTGTGCATATCCCAGGTGGATCAGTTCAGTCCTGGCTTGAAAGAGACATAGAATCATAGAATCATAGGATGGTTTGGGTTGGAAGGCACCTCTAAAAGTCATCAAGTCCAGCCCCCCTGCAGTAAGCAGGGATATTCTTAATTAACTGAGGTTGCTCACGACCTTGGTGAGTCTCACCTTGAATAAGGTGGTGAGACCTTAACTACCTCTCTGGGCAATCTGTTCCATTGATCCACTACCCTCATGGTAAAGGACTCATTCCTAACATCCAATCTAAATCTACTCTTCTCTAATTTAAAAGCATTGCCCCTTGTCCTGTCACTACAGGCCTTTGTAATCAGTCCCTCTCCAGCCTTTCTGTAAGCCTCTTTCGGGTACTAGAAGGTTGCTCCTGGGTCTCCCCAGAGCCTTTTCTTCTCCAGGCTGAACCACCACAGCTCCCTCAGCCTGTCTTTGTAGGAAAGGTGTTCCAACCCCCTGATCATTTCCACAGCCCTCCTCTGGACCCACTCCATCATCTCCATGTCCTTCTTGTGCTGAAGGTACCAGAGCTGGATGCAGTGCTTCAGGTGAGGTCATCTCCATCTGCTGGCCAAGCTTCTTTTGATGCAGCCCATGATGGGATTGGCCTTCTGGGCTGCAAGCACACACTGTTGGTTCATGTCCAGCTTCTCATCCAGAAGCACCCTCAAGTTGTTTTCAGCAGGGCTGCTTTCCATCACCTCATCCCCCAGTGTGTATCCATAGTATAACATGGGTATACCATAGTATAGGTTATATTTTTGTGTGGCCTGTTTAAATGAGCATCACAGTAACAAATATATAGAATGCATGTAAAATGGGAACGTCAGAATGTGAAATTAATCATAACCCAAACATAAACCAAGGGTGAAAGTATCAGTGTCACAACACACTGACCAAAGGTTCCCATTATACCAAAGGCATCACAGAATAACACAGAATACAAGGGACCTCTGGAGGTCATCTGGTCTACCCCCCTGCTCAAGCATGGCTCAAGCAGGCTGCCCAGGACCACATCCATGGCTTTTAAATACCTCCAAAGAGGGAGACTGCACAGCCTCTCTAAGCAACTGTGCCAGTGTTTGATCACCCTCACAGCAAAGCTGCTGTACAACCAGGCAGTCTCTAAGATGTACAGGTGACTAGGGCTGTTCATCCCCTGTAAAGCACAGGGCTTTACACTTCCCCTTATTCAAATGCCTCAGGTTCTTCTCAGTCCATTTCTCTAGACTGTTGAGGTCCTTCTGAATGGCACCAACACTCTCTGGTGCATCAGCCACTCCTCCCAAATTTGAGCAAAGTTGCTGAAGGTGCACTCTGCCCCATCATGCAAATCATGAATGGATGTGTCAAGCAGTATTGACCAAGGCAATACTTCACCCCTGGTGTATATCACTGGTGAGTGGCCTACAACAAGACTTTGTAGCCACTGATCATTACCCTCTGGACAGAGCCATTGAGCCACTTTTCAATCCACCTCATGGTCTGCTCATCCAGCCAACTCTTCATCAGCTTCTCTATGAGGATCTTAGGGAAGTGTAAAAAGCCTTCCTGAAGTCTAAGTAGACAATAACCCCTGCCCTCTCCTCATCTACCAAGCTATTCATTTCACCATAGAAGTTTATCAAGTAGCTCAAGCACAAGTTCCCCTTGGTGAAGCCATGTGAACTGCTCCTCATGACTTTCTGATCCTTCATGTGCCTGGAAACAGTTTCCAGGATTAGCTGATCCATCACCTTCCAAGGACTGAGGTGAAACTAACTGGCCTGGGTCCTTCTTCTTGTCCTTCTAGAAGATAGGAGTGATTCCTGTTTGACTCCAACCTTCAGGTACTTCTCCCAGTTGCCCTGATTGATTGAAGATAATTGAGACTGTCCTTGCAAAGACATCAGCCAGCTCCCCGAGCAGTTGTGGGTGCAATCCACCAGGGCCCATGGACTTGTATATGTCCAGCCTGATTTAAGTATTCTCTAACCTGATTTTTGTCCACCAGTACCATGTATTTCTTGCTCCAGACTTCCTCTGGTCTCTGGGACCTGGGATTTCTGAAGGACAGTCTTACAAGTAAAGACTGAGGTTAAGGAGGCATATGTACAGCCTTTTCCATGTTGTGTATCCAGGTCCCCATCTCATTCAGCAACGTCACCACATTTTCCCCAGTCTTCCTTTTGTTACCTATGTACCTATGAAGCCCTTCTTGTTATCTTTGACATTTCTAGCCAGATTCAATTCCATCTGGGCTTTGACTTCACCTCTGGATGCTCAGATAAGATATCTGTATTGCTGCCAGGTTACCCATCATTTCTTCCTCCCTCTGTATGCTTCCTTTATGTGTCTGAGTTTGGCCAGGAATTCCTTGTTCATCCATGTAGGCCTCCTGGATGCTTAAATATTAACCAGCTTTCTTGGACCCCTCTTCCCTCCAGGGCTTTATCCCATGCGTCTCTACCAACCAGACTGTTCAAGATGCCAACATGTTCTAATGAAGTCCAGGGCTGTATGCTTGCTTTTTACCATCCCTTCAAGATCCCAGACTCCACAATCTCATTGTCACTGCAGCCAAGGCTGCCTTTCACCTTCACATCCCCAGTGAGCCCCAGTTTGAAGTCCAGTGAGTACGTCTCCTCATTGGCTCCTCTGCCACTTGGGTGAAGAAGTTGATGCACTCCAAGAACCTCCAGGATAGCCTTTGCCCTGATGTGTTGTCATTCCTGTATATATGGGGACAGTTTAAGTTCTCCATGAGGACCTTCACAGCACAGACAGAAAAAACCAGTCAAAGAATGCACAGTAAGGGCCAAAGACATTTTCACAGTGATGTAGAAATTCACATCCTTGTGTATTTCAGCTGAAATTTGACTCAGCCTCTTAGGTACAGCAACTAGCACGTGGACTCATGGCATTTTAGAATCACAGTGAAAGGGGAAAACAACCCAAATACTGAGTTTGCTCACAATGGTGAATTATTATGTATCCCATGTGCCTTTCTTTAGATTTTTTTTATTACTATTAAGACTGTAACATTGAAAGGAAACATTCTCAAAGTATGACCAACAGAACGTAGCCTTTCTAGCAATAATCTGTGTTATCAGCCCCAGTCTAATGATCCAAGAGTGTTACTACATTTGTGAGATGCCCAGTACAGCCCATTAGGTAGGTGAGAGGTAAAGGGAAAGGGAGATGTTGTGTAACATGTGCAATGAGTATTTGCTCTGCTCTGTTTGCTACATGGCAAGTGCATGATCACAAAACACAGACATCACCTCACCTTCTGTGTGCTCTTCTTCCTCTATACATTTGTCTCTAATGGCACAGCTGCTGACTCCAGCTATCATACCAGAGGACTCAGACCTTTTGGCTCAGCTCCCAGCTCAGAATTAACACGTTCATCCAATCATTGACTTGTTTTTCACATTAATGAGAAGCAAAGGTGTTAAGTGCCTTCACAAAACTATAAATGTTAAATTATTGCAGTCATGGGTTTGCTCTTCGTTGCTCATTTCAGCTCAGTCTTCGGCTGGAGTTTTGCTTGGGACAAGTTTTGCTTTTATATATTTTTCAATGTGTTTGTAGCTTCTTCTCCTCAAGAGAATGTGAAAGATGCCACATTAAAAATACATATTTAAAAAAAAAGGTTTCTACATAATTTAAGTTTGGTATTGATGTCATCAGAACTGAAAATATGTTGGAAGCAGTGCAATAAACAGGCCTAATCCACACTATTTTAAATAAATTCAGAATTAAAATTAAAATTAAAATTTAAATTCAATTGCCACTGAAGTAAACGAAACTATGCCAGTTTAGGCCAGCCAGCCATCTTCTTAACATACTATATACCACTTCATATTTTAAGAAGCCATCAGCTTCTTCTTTTTTTTTTTTTTAAGCTGCAGTAAAGACCTTCCTTGTAGTCAGATGGTGATACAGTTTAAAGATGAGATTTTAGAACATTCTAGAAGAGTTTTCAAAGGCACTGTAGAAGTGCAATTGTAATTTCTGATGATTAATTGTATTCCTGTGGCTCCTAGAAAATCCAGGTTTCTCTTGCACCAAGCTCTGGTTAATACATATAAAAAGGTAATTCCTCTGATGTGAAATTTATGCTTTCAACCTGGTCAATACTAGCAAGCTAAAAAGGCTTAATTCTTTATTATAGGTCTTATTGAGACCTATGCACATATTAAATTTTAAGCATGCTCCACTGACTGTAGGAAGTGCTAAGCATGGTGCTTAAAGCTAAGCAGCTCCCTGTGTGCTGCTCTCAGTATGAATGCTTTTCTGCATTAAGACCTAAAAAGTTAACATAAAATAAATGTATATGGCTGGAGATTAAAGCAGACAAAAGGATGGGGGAAAATGGTAGTAAATTGGCCTTGACTCACAAGTTATTAAGTAAATGAGTTTAAAACTCAGCTAAATAAATCAGAATAATCTAGATCTGGTTTGCATTGATATAGTGACACATTGATATGCTGAGATACAGTGACTTCTTTAGCCCTCCAGGACAGAAGCTAGTGGAGTTTAGAGCTCATGACAGGGTTTCAGAAATGGTTTAGAGGTCTTCAGTACCAGTATTGGATGAGGTACTAAATGAAATCCTTCTATGGTAGACTGTGGTTGAGAGAAGAGCAAAGGGTGTAGGAGACAAAACACGTACATGAGAAGAGTTCATAGATAGAGTGGCCATGCTTGAGTGCATAGGTGCCTTTCATCACCTTAACCAATTTCTGCAATGATCTGAGACTCTTTGATGCCTCTTCTCAGCTTTCCTACTTCATCCCTACATGCAGGAGCAAAAGCACCCATGACCTATATGGGGATGATTAGTTGAGCTGTTGAGTTTCAGTCATATTGCTGTGTTTGTTCCTCTTGGATTTCCTTGCCCATCAGATAGTGCTGAGCCATGACTACTAAGAGCAGCATGGGGATTCTCAGGAAAGCTGTACAGACAAAACTGAACCCTGCAGGAAAACATTCAGGCTCTAGGCTTGAAGTGCCTGGGTGTGGAGAGGCTTGGAGCAAACAAAGCACCCAGTGCCTCTGTTTTTTTGCCTCAGAATTACAGATGTTCCTTCCAACAGATGCTGGAACTGATTCTTCCATGTGCTCTGAAGGTGTTTCACAACCCTAAAAATAGGAAAGGCAAAACAGCCTATAGAAAATCTTCCCAGCCTTTCCAGCTGAATGTCTATGACTCTTGTTGCTGTGACTTTCAAGGCTGGATGGTCAACCATAGCTTTCACATGCCTTTGAAAATCTTACCATGTTTCCCCAATTAATCACAAAGTAGGTTTCCATAGAAGATGGAATATTAGCTATGAATATTAAACAGATTAAATTCCTTGTTTTGCATATCGTTTCAGAGCCAAATAAGGGCTGTCTGGAGGCAAGCCTGATTCTCACCTTTCTCTGGTGTGTTATTTTTTCCTGGGCAGGGAAAGTTGCTGTCAGAGAGAGTAGCAATAATATTTTTCAGTGGCATGGAGATAAGGATAAAGATGCAGAATGTAAAAGGATAGGGGGGGAAGATATGGAGGGGTGAGATATGAGGGGGTGTTAAAGCTACATTAAAGGATTCAAGAAGCTTGGCTAGCTTGTGGAATTAACTGGGTTAATTGAGTACCAAGACTGATTTTAGTATCTCAGGCTAAGGGGAAACCCTTAACAGAAAGTCTGTCTTAAGAATCCAGATAAGGAATAAGGATAAGTTTAGGATAAAGAAAGTTTAGGAAAACTACACAAATAGTAACTGCTCCTTGATGAGCATCCTCTGAGCTCCTGTGAATTGCTTGTAGCAGCAAGGTCTGTAAGTGCCTACAGCTGCCACTCAGTAAAAGTACAACTGCTGACAAAAGGAAATTGCATCATCCAGCCTTTCTTGTTCTTTAACAACAACAAAAAAACCCAAAAAAACCCAGCCCCCCCAAAAAAAAAACAACAACAAAAAAAAACCCCAACAAAACCCCCAACAACAAAAAAAAGGGTTTTACTGTAATAATGTTAACAGCAGCAGGATTAATTCTGGGAAGTTTGAAGATGTTTCTTTAAAAATAGGTAGTTTATCAGAATAATGAAGAGGAGTTGAACAGTGACTCTTTGCTAATCTGACCTTGTGTTCCTGACTCAGACACAACCAGGGGGAGGATCCAGCTTTATACAGCCCTACGAAACACCCAAAAAAGTATCAAGATTGTAAAAAGAACTAAGTAAAGAAGAGCTATTGGGAACCCCTGGCTGTGCTAGTGCTTGTAAATCTTTTCATTTTCCTGATAAAGTTTGGTCATTTTACTTACCCTCATTTCAGTGAGGTTCCCTTACGTTTGGGATGTTAAGGCCCTTCAGGATACTGGTGATTTGGTTTTGGCACATGTGAAAAGGTGGTAATGCTGGTATATATTGAAAATATCTTTTATATTTTCCTTAGTTAAATAACTTCCAGAAAGCCACATTCAGAAATGGCTATTACATAAATATGTACTGATCTTTGTGGCTGCTGTTGGGGAAGAAATTATACATGCCATGGTATGTAAGGAAATGCAAGATGTTCTTCATGATCTCTTAACCCAAGAGTCAGAGATTTAGGATCAATAATTGAACAAGAGGGTGTTTTGCAAAGCAGTGAATGGGGTGTGTCCATTCACATGGATAAAGGGAATATGACAGAATGATAGTTACAAAGATTACAGAGAAACAGTATTTCCTCCGATTCTCTAATCAGATGTTCTTTTTCCCCAAAAAATCTTTTCCCTATCACAACAGAGTTGTCCTTGCAGGCTGTCCTATCGTTTTGAAAATCGTTTTGAAAATTTTTGAAAAAATAAAGGTTGGAAGACCTTTCCAGTTGAAAACCCATGCTTGACTTAAATCTCTGGGCACTGATGAACCATTTCCTGTGACTGCAGCAGAGAGAAAAAAATCCACACTGATGGAAATAAACTGAAATCAGATCAAAGATTTCCAGACAGTTCTGAGTCCTGACCCTAAAATGTCTTTTGCGGCTCGTATTTTTTGCTTGGATCTAACTTTTTGATGGTTGGCTGCAGGCAAACAAGGCAGCGCTTCATTCAAAAACAACCACCCCAAACTGAAAGCCTGACGAGAGCTGCTCCGCATTTGCATACACTGTAATTCCATACGCAAATTCGCACAGCTCCGCAGGCGAAGGGCTCGTTAGGTGCGGAGATTGCTCTCCGCGGGCACTTCCTCGGATCCGACAGACAGGACTAGGAAAAATGGAGGGAATTAGGGGATTTGGGCCGTGCGGTTATAGCTCTCCTGCCATGAAGCAGTTTAGCATGTGGTTTCGTTTCAGGAGCTGAGAACACCGAGCTGGCAGAAGAGGCAATGCAGAGCAAGCCCCAGCGCACCGTCGGGGCTCGGACAAGGCTGCTGAGCTCTGTCGGGGGGGCTGCGGAGGGGCCCGAGGGCTCTCAGCTCAGCCCCGTGTGCCTGAGGCAGAGCAGAAGTCTCCAGCGCCCCGGGCTGTAAAAGCCAGGAGGGGCCTGAGATGTGGCTGGAGCCAGCTGGGAATGCCTCCTTGGAAGCAGGTACCTGCCAGCGCCCTTCGGGTTCGGGAGAGCTTGAGGCGGAGGCGCAGGAGCTAAGCCCCAAGGAGGGGGTGGCGAGGTGCCCTCCTCGTGGGCTCGCCCCCCTCAAGTCCCCCCGGGAGCTGCCCCCCATCCCCACTGCCACGGGGGGGAGCCCGGCCCCTGCCCTGCGCCGCAGCCCAGACGCTCCCCGCCTCTCGGAGCAGACCCGGGCACCGCAGCAGCTGCGTGCAGCCGGGAGGCGCAGCCGCCAGCTCGGCACGGCTACCGGGGCGGCGGGGAGTCTGGCCCGACCAGGATGTGACGGCCTCCTGCTGCCTTTTGCTAGTCGCCACGAATCACCTCCCCCTTGCCCCGCAGCGGGGAGGGCCACCCCACCCGAGCCCTCCTCTCTCTCTATCTCCCTCTTTCTGTCTCCCTGTCCCTCTCCCTTCCTCCTTCCCTCCACCCGCCCGCCCTCCTCCCGCCGCTGCACACCCCGAGGAAGGGCTTGTTTTCCTGCCCGGATGCTGAATTTCTCCGCAAGGTCATCCCTGCCCGCGGCGGCAGCGCGCCCCCGGCTCCCTGGGCGCTGCCACGGAGGTAAGGGGCGGGGGAGGCGGAGGGGCTGGGGGGGTCGTGAAAATGTACACACACGCACACACACACACGTACATACATACATACACGCACGCACACACAACCACACACACACACACGCTAACAGGCACAGAGCAAGTTTTTTTCGGCGCGGGAGAGGAGCAGGGTAGGTGCGAGGACAGGTGACCGGGGCATGGCGGGGGTGCTGGGAGGGCTGAGCCGTGCCCGGCGAGCGCGCCCGGAGCAGCCGTGTCCTCCTCGGCGGGGTGGGGACGGGGGCCAGCCTGGCCGGGCCAGCCCCGAGGGGGCCTCTCCAAACCCACTGGTGTTTTTCACCCGCGCTTGGAAGCGGGTTTAGCTCTCGCGTGAGCGGGAGAGCGGAAAACTTGAAGGGAAAAAAAAAGAAAAAAAAAAAAAGAGAAAAATAAGGTGGCCCCCACCGCTGCGCCCGGGGCTGCGGCGCACCGGGCCGGGCCGGGGGATGCGCGGCGCGGTCGCCACAGCAGCGGCGCGGTCGCCACGGCAACGTGTCGGCGGCCGCGGTGTCGCAGCGCGGAAGGTCCCCCGAAGGCCACCGCCGTGGGAGGGGGCAATCCCGACCCCCGCCTTCCGTCTCCCCGGTGTGAGGTTGGTGGCAAAGGGGCATCCCCCAGGCCAGCCCCGCTCCCTCTCCTGTGGCCTCCCCGGCGGCAAAGCCAGACCTGGACAGAGGTTGGGGGTCTACCGAGGTACCCCGGGACGGGCGTCTCCGAAACCGTGATCTCGGAGGAGCTGGGCTGAAAGGGGGAGGGTGGGGAGCTGGGGGTTGTTGCCGACGGGTGATAGGGTGCCCGGACGGCTGGGCTGGTGATGCTCACCCCTGTCAGCGCCTGTTGGCTTCAGGCGGCTGGAGCAGCCTGGCTCGGGGTGTTGGGGCTGGTCAGGAATCCCTGGAGGGCCTTTGCTTTCTCCTGTTGAAGTCGGTGACAAACTATAGATGGTCTTGCCAGCTCCCAGTCTGTGACTTGTGTTGTCCATAGATCAACCTCCTTTTTTTGTGCCCCGGAAAGGCCTTGGCTTTGTTAATACTTTTTTCCTTCATCCTTCTTTGAGGATAAGATATCGATGCTGATGGTGGATTTATTAGTCATAAGGAATTATTATGATCATGTAGTCTAACCTCTTCCATAATATCAAGCAGACTATTCCCCAGTGAGTCCAACACACACAAGCCCACCAGCCTCTTTAAACAGTGATGATTTAATGACTTCCAGCGATGGGGAATTTACTACATTCCTGGATAATTTGCTCTGATTGTTAAACATTTACATCTTTTTTTCACTTTGAACTTTTCTGATTTCATCTTCTAGCTACTGGATCTTGTAACATCTTTGTCTATCAGATTAAATAGCTAGCTCTCTCTCCTCAAGGATTTAAGGGCAGTAATTAAATAGCTACTTAACATTGTCTCTAATGAGATAGATTGAGCTCCCTCTGTCTCTCCCTGGAATGCAGATGCTTGGCCACTCTTCTCCAAGCTCCTGTGGTTGTCTTTGCTGACCACCAGCATTGCACAGTGATTTTCAGGAAGGCTCTTGTTAGTGTCATGTGTGGAGATAGTAACTTCATGCTCAGTATTCCCCTGTCTATTCACCCAATGGCATGAACTTTTCTTTCCCACGACCACACAGTGGGAACTTAAGTTCCATTAGTTATGTGCAGTGATCCTTGTGTTTCTTTGCAAGCCAGGGTTTTCTCAGAAGCTGGGTGCCTGTCCTGTAAAGGGCATTTAAATGAAATCTTCTTACAGGCATAACTTGGAATCTGCTTATATTAAACGGATTTTTCCTTTCTCCTATCACTGCACTTCCAGGGAGACTGCAGCTCTGGAATGATGGTAGAGCTGTAGTGTTTCTCCCTCTAGGGGGTTTTGGGGCTTTTTTGGGACCTCCATGCTAAAATCATCTTTCTTATTCTTGGTAGAATTTACTCCAGATGACCCTAAAGTTATTTGAAGTTTACTGAGGGAGGAGTTACACTGAGTAATATACAAACTGCAAACTGAAAGTGCCCTTTTACAGTGACTTGGTTGCGTAGCTGCTTCGTACACCTGTGTCCAACTGTCCATGAGACACAAAGAGATTTGCTTTCCTGTCTTACAAAACTGTAAATCTCACTGCTGGGTGTGATCTCTAGTCTGATACATGCATTATCATTACATTGCAAATTTTTAACTTGAATTTTGTTGGTTTTACGTAGTCCAAAGTGCTTAAGCCTGGATTTATAGCTCTCTTCAGAAAGTACAGTACATGAGAGAATGGGCCAGAGGTGAATGTTGTTGGCAGGATATTGTCAAGTCTTCTAGTAGCATTTAGCAGCTCAAAAGGGAACTTGAAGGATTGACTGAGAAGTGTGAAGGCACCTGCTGTTGGGAGATGGTACAGAATAATGAAGTTCTTTGAAGTAGGTGTTTTTGTTGGATTTTTGTTTTGTTCTGTTTTTCAGGGGTGGGTGCAATCACCTGGATTTATACTGAAACATTATTTGCACTTTGAAGGAAGGTGATGTATAAAGGTCTGAAACGTAAAGACTTTACAGGTACATGCAGAGCATCCCATGAAGTGAGGTGATAGTATTTGTGAGTAAGGTTTGCTTGCAGGAATGAAGATAGCAGGTTTCAGCCTATGAAATGACCCAACCGTCTTCAAAGTGTTAAATTTAAGAAAAAGTACTTTCTGATCTGACTGAAGTGTCAGGAAAATTAACTTGCTTGAAAATTCATGCATAAAAGATTGTATGAAGTATAAAGAGTGATGGATGAATGAGGTACCCTTAAAAAGTCTGAAAATCATTACTGAGCTCAAATGTTGCATCTGATAGAATAGTGACTGTATCAGCTCTGGAATTGTGGTGAATTTTCTACAGGTGTCAGCAGCTTAGGAATTTTTTGTTGTGCATATAACTGTATATCCCCCCCCAATATGAAATTCTGAAATTGTATTACCTGGGAGATAGCTTCCCCCATCTATTCAGACATATCTTCTCCGGGCTGGGCTAATTTATCTGAAGAGCATGAATATTTTTCCATAGGGTGACTGGTTCCAGAAGTTACCCATTCTTGAGTCGTGATGCCCAGCCTGGGTCAACCCACTGTAGTAAGAACAGTGGCATTAATTAATCCTACAAGGCTAGGATGGACAGAGGATAGTATTTTTATGAGTCTCAAAGTTGCAGTGTAAGCTGAAAACAGTCCAACAAGTGCTAAGTTAGAGTCAGATGGATTTCATTAGTGTAAGATGTTGGCAGTAGTAAAATTTATGAGATTTGGATCCTGCAACTGTTACTGCCACCTTTTATTTTAACAACATAAATCCCCTCCCTGAGATGCAGCTGAAGCTAAGGAGAACCTGATCATAATAAGAACAACATCCCGCCCCTGATTTGTTTGTGAAGTCATCTCTGAGGTAGGAGTAAAAGCAAGCTGCTCATAATCTTACAGCTACTTCAGTGATTTGCATGATTCTGCTTCTAGCAGTGCATAATTTCTTACTTTACAACCCCCACGTTAAAGGCAGAGGTGGGATATAGGCTGAATCTGTTGTCTTTCAGTTTAAGAGCAATCCTGGATTAAGAGTTGATGATACATAATGGCATGTAATACCTTCAGGGCTGGTGAATCTTTCACACCTGGCCTACAGGGTTATGATTTGAGTCTATTTGTGCATAATTCTTTAAAACCAGTTGCCTTGTACTAGTACAAGGCAGTACTTTGATATTGTTATGGAAGATTAGAAATGTAAATAAAGTCACCCAGTGTTGGTTATGTATAAAATCTGGATATCAATTGGGTGCCCCAATTATAAGCCTGGATATTATATGACAAGATGTCTAAACTGATCCCATATTTGTTGTTATGTATTGGATCAGTTAGGTAAATTTCACCTTGAGAACTGGAACAACAATAAGATTGGTAGTATTTACTGGAAGAAAACAAGTTCTGAATATGTTCTGAATGAAATTGTGTTCCGGTAGGAAAAGCTTTTGGGAGTGTTATCTGAGCACAGTTTACTTATGCAAACAGTAAAAATAGAAAAGGGACACATATATCTATTTTATTATATATATGGACTTTGAACTCAGCAACTGTTCTATAGAAACAAAAGCTTCTACTGATTGAAAATTGAATCAGTTGATGATCAGTTACTTATTAAAGCTGAGGGATTTGTTTCTTCGGAGTCCATAGCTAAGAGTTTGGGTTTTAAATTAGCAGCAGATCTGAAAGGAATCTAAAGGGAGGGGAGGGCAGGGGGAAACTACGCCAACTCTTGAAAACTCTGTGCAGGGTATGAGGGAGAGAGGCAAAGGGAACACTGAAGACCAAATGAATAATGATTAGGAACCAGTCTAATACTGTTTTGTCCCAATTCATCCTCTGTCAGCAGTGGGCAAGTGTACTTAGGGGAAATAATTAAGTGGAGGGAGGAATGTCAGCAATCACAAATGTTGCAATGAATTGCTGGAAGAGCTTCTATCAAGGTGCTACCTGCATACCCACAGGGACACAGAATTCTTCCATACACACCCCAGGATCCCCTCTGTGATCCTGTGTTACAAAACTTCAGGACAGGTATGGAAACTATTACCACAGCTTGTATCAACCAGACATCCAGAGTGATCCTGTTGTTTTTTTGAATGAACCAGGAACAAGAGTCTATCTATGACATCTGTAGTTGTAATTGTTAGCAACACTCATTACTTTTACTATTAATTTTACTATTTTTATTTTACATTAGTAAAACATGGTAATAACAGTTGAGTTTGCTCACTCCCTTGCCTGTTTTTCTCCCTCTGAAAGTAGTTCTTCTAGAAGGACAAAGTGTTAATCAAAGGAGAAGCAAACAGACACCCCAGTGCTTTGTTAAATTATTAGTATCTGTACTATAAGCATCTCTACATACTGTTAGTATCTGCATCTGACATTGGGAAGACTCAAAGCTTGTATCTCTTGGCAAATTATAACAATTAATTTTCTATGATAAATTATATCATTGTAATCTAGCTCTGGAGATTAAAATAATCTGCTGAGGGAGTGGAGAATAAATTATTTAGATAGTATCGTAAGAAGGGCATAATCTGAACTGAGCTATTTCTCATCTCTTGGGCAACTCAGTCACTACTAAGGAAACAAACTCAACTATGATAAAATAGATATAAAGCACATTGCTAAGTGGGAACCTTCATGGTGAACTGAACCAGGAAGCAGCACCATCACTAAGTTTAGAATAATTCATATTGTCTATGGATTTATCGTGGTTACATAGTAATAACATATTTACTGGCTTTTGTGTGTCTGTACATGAATGCATACACACAAATGGGGGAAGAGCAGTGTTTCCTGAAGGGCTGGTAGCCCAGCAAAATCTGGCAAGAGCTAATAAAGCAACCCCAGTGGTTGTGTTTGCTGCACCTGTGTGTGCCATTGAAGCATAGCTAGGGACTGAAGTAACTATTGTAGGAAAAGTTGCTTGAAAAGAGCCTGCAATCAGAGGTAATGTAATCCTGCTGTCTGAAAAAAACAATATACCAATCATAGGCAGAAAGTAGTGAACAAATAATTCAGAGGCAGATCTTTTTTTGGCCTTTTCTTCTGACCTTTTATTCTGTTAAATGGACCAGGTGTTTCTAAAAATCTTAAAGTGAACAATGTTTGAATTGGCTGTGACACCTGTATCTTGAGATTCTGCTGTAGCTTCGTGATGGTAATTAATATTGTCAGCTCTCCACAGCCATCATGCAATTATCACCACATGGTGTTTTATCCCCAGGAACATGGCTTTCTGTATGTGGATGTGGTTTTCTTTTGCTTTTGGAGAATGTTGAACAAATACTGGTTACTGTGATCAGGATCCTAGATGGAATTCTGATGATGAAAATCTCTTTCCCAGTGATGCTAATGTGCAAAGAAACAAAAAGCCCTGTTAAAAAAAACTAAAACACACACACCAAAAAAACCCACACACCTAAAGCCAACAAAAAGACCCGCATAAAACCATGCCAAAGGGAAAAAAAAAGAAAAAAAGAAAAAACAAACCCAAAATACAAATCACAACAGGCAAAATGGAACAAGGTGCTGTGCAATTATTTTTACTGCTCTTCATGCAAAAAACCAACAAATTCAAATAGAGGACATGAATAATGAATACTGTGCTACATTATGACTAATCTTGAAAGCATACTATAAAAAGCAATGGCTTCTCTCAAATTATGATAGTGAAGTCAGTGAAGATTAAATTCAGAAATTTTCCTGTGACTCCAGTGCATTACTACACTAGACCTGCTGCTCCATGAAAAAATCACTAGAAATCTGAGAAAGTCAATCTAGGTGTTAGCATGGAAACAGCAGGGATTTCTAACACAGGATAACAAAGGATCTGATGTTACCTTAAATTTGCATAAACAGTAGTCAATTCATTAACATCTGTGTGCAAAACAAATAAAAAGTGATGTGGTTGTCCAGAAGTTTCAGATGGATGGATTTTTCCTTCCCTGGATGGAACAGAAAAGGCAAAGAACAGTAGGCTGGTTACTAATCTGCCTTTACATGGTTTGGGAAAGAGATGAGTGTTCCTGTTGGGAGTGGGTAGAGCTAGAGCATGGTTTCTCTGGTACCAGGGAAACATGGTGTTTGTCAGCTCAGGATAAGCAGAGTTCCTCAACCCAAAGCCACGCTGACTGAAAGTGATTTTTCTACTCTTGGGCTGTCACTTTGCATTAGTAAGGAAACTGTAAAACATGCTGAAGTCCAAGGACTGCTGTTTTACCTCCTGTGGGATCGTAGTGCATCAAGTAGCATGGCTGCAGATATTCAGGGAATGGGCCCTCCTCTTCCATAGGACCCAAGTCTCGGACCATGGACTGTTCCCAAAAGCTGCATCAAACAGCAGAATAAATCTGGAAAGTTGGTGTAGTGGACTAGGTTGCAAATTTAGCAAAAAAAATTATGTGGACAGGGCACTGTTGCATTTTAGCAAGTCCCCATTTTCTTAGAATGGAGCTACAAGTCAGAGGAGTTTTTAGGATGCCCTTTGGATACTGAGGAACTAACTAGGTATCACCAGTCTCAACTTCAGAGAGTGGAGAGGTGTAAAAGTCCCGTGTTCAGCTCTCTTGGAAGCAGTCTGGCTGTTGGGGAGTTAGGTAGTTCTTAGGCTAGAAAATGCTGCAGGATCATCAGCCCTTGTTTTTAACAAACTAAAGGGTCATTATAGTTAATGTCACTCTCCTTTGAAGCGTCAGTTTTACAAAAATCTTCACCCATTTGAAAGACCTAGCTTTAGAGATGAGTCATTAGAAAAATGATAAAATAAGTGTGCAGGGGGGGTGGCTGGGGGAGGGTGGGGTGTGTAAGGAGCAGTAAAATTAATGTGATAAAATATTTGTCAGAAAGATGATACTCTGAGAAGAGCTGTATGGAAACAAGATGACAGAATTATTCCACCCTGAAAGGCTGGTATTTCACAAGTACTGAAACTTTCATAACATTTCAGCACACCATGGCATTTCCGTATTTATTAAAAGAAAATGTTAATCCTTCCCTTGAGGTTCGTAATTAGGGAGTATCTGTTAAAAGCCAGTAAACAGTCTATGAAGGTCTGAGTATCAAAACCCAGATTTCTGCTCAAACTAAGTAAGCAGTAGCCTTACAGGATCTCTCTCAGCACTCTGAAAAGCAAAATAGCAGTTTCCATCCAGTCTGTAGGGACAGGTATCCCAGTTGCAAATACAGCTGTGATAACATTTGGCAATTCTTATTTGCAGCACAAAAAGCATTTTCACAGAAAGGGCAAGTGATAGTCCTGACGATCACCCCAGCCCATGATATGGCAGAATGAAGTGACCAGGCTTTTGGTCACTGCCTGCTGTCCAGTCTTGCAGAAATCCTGTTTATGCCATAAGCATGCAAAACTACTAATTGCAAACGTGCTTTCACCTCCCTGCAAAACTACTAATTGCAAACGTGCTTTCACCTCCCTAAGCCAAGAGCTGAACAGACTTGAAAGATTCATAACTGCACATGGTGACTTCAGGTCAGAGCTACACAGAACCTGTGCTGGTGACTGAGAACATAGGGTACATGGGGCTAAATTCAGCTTGGAGTCTTAGTCTTGTGCAAGTGATGCTAGAAATGCATGAGGATGCACTGTGAACACTGACTGAGGAATAAAAGCTGTTCATTCATTTCCAGAGAAGTCAATCACGTTCCATCAGGTGATGCAGAGGCAAGCTTTAACAAATGGCTATTGCAGAAGGATTAACTTCATTAATTTAGCTGCCTTTGCTTTTGGAACTTAGGAATTAATTCAATTTGTTGAGAGTTTATTTCTCGATTAGCTTGATGCCTAAGAAATGGAAGGGACAAACAATTTACTTCTGTGTGTAGCTGGTATAGAAACTGAGCCATAGATCTTACCTTGGGTGAGGAAAGGGTTCTTTACCTCCTGGCTGGATTCATTGTAAACCTCAGCTAAGAGATAACAATTCAGACCTCAAGTCATGGGGTTACTTTATCATCATGTGCAATGAAAGCAGATAATACTGTCATGAGGCCTGGGAGCCTTCTGTCAGAAATATTCTTGTACTAAATGGTCTGCTCTGAAAGTGGCTTTCAGCTGAACCATGCTTGGCCATTATAGAAACATGTGCAGTTGATACTGGGAAACAGTAGAACAGTATTCATGCAGTTCAAAAGATGCTTTTAATATGAAGGGCCTGTCAGGGGAATATTGCTTGGAAAATGTATTTTTGTTACAAAATGACCTGGTTTAATATTATGGTTTGCCATGCTGGAGGGGGCAGAAAGGTGGCAGGAGGCTTGCCAAGAGGATGGACAATAAGCAACTCCCACTTGCTCCCTAGCAAGAAGAGGAGTGAACTGAGTGTGTTAATAAGATAGCACATGGGTTTTTTTCAGCTGGATTCCTGCATGCAGACTGTCTGTATGTGTCTGTTCTACCCCAATGAACGTGCCTGCAGGAATGTGAGCAGACGTTCCCATCAGCAGCCAACCCAAACAGGCAGACAGGGAGAGAGCCCACACAATGTCTGTTTGAGCTGCTCCTCAAAAAGCCTCAGGAAAAGAAAATCAAATGAAAGGAGGATGAAGCTAATAATAGTTTTGTTAAGTATCTACCAAGAAAGCAAGCTTCAATTACATTACATTTCCAACACTATGAACCCAAGGAGGGAGCATGTAACAAGTGTTGTTTGCTGTTACTCATCAGTTCCATCTGCATGGATGTTCCAAGACAAGCCATGTGTTGTTGCTTCTCCAGGAGCAAAGTCTACCTTCTAGTGACTAATGGATCCCACCCACTCAGCCTCTGTTTGTATCATCTTTTGCCTGTTGAAAGCTTTCTTCTTTTTTTTTTCAGTGTGATTTATAATCTTAACTTCAACAATCAAATTAGTCTTTAGTTACCACATGAGTTCAACTAGTTGGCAATCACAGACACAACTGCTACTGTAAAAATCACTTCAGAGTCAGTAGCCAAAAGGCTGCTCTGAAAGCAAAACACAGAACTTCAGATGGGTGAAATTTGGCCCTGCAGTTAAAGCCTATAATTGCTTTGAGGCAAATCCTATCAGATGGAGCTGCCAGAGTTATCCAACCAGAGATATTAAACTGCTAAGAAATTATTCCAAACACCATACTCGCCATTCTGACGTGAAGCCAAGCAACATCATCCTTTCAGTCATCCAGTCTTAGGCAATTGATTCAGAATGAATTTAGTGCAGGTGAGGTAGAGATGAATGGACAGAATATTTAGTTTTAGTGCTTCAGCCAGCCAGTAGTGTGCCCTTTGAAATCCTTGTCCTCTGTAGTCTTCAGTGATTGTCCTGAAATACTCCAGGTTTGTACATAATAATGTTGCCACCCTAAGCAGTGGGTAATGATGATAATCAACTGCCAAACAATTAAAAGTTAAATTTTACAGCAGCTTCTGCAAACCTGGAACATGTGCAATAGTTTGTTGCAGTAGCTTCCTGTAATTGAATTTAGAAAAGACCAGAGTGGTAGAAAATTTGCAGAGAAAAAGACACTGAATAGATCTTGTTATGACTTCCTCTTATCTGTGGCTGCAAAAAGGAGTTTTTTAATCACCTTTAAACAGTTTTCCTGATGCTTTTTTGGTTCTTGTGGGTGGTTAATGAGTCATCATCTCCTCATATCTTGAATGGAACAAGAGTAGCAGAAGTACCTGTTTTCTGGCAGTGTGTTAGCTCTCAGTAAGATTTTGCATAGTGGACTTAGGCACATTTAAATGCAATCTGGGTGGACCTGTTAGCTCAGTTTTGAAGAACATTTTGAAGAAGGCAGGCACATGAAAATTATATATTACCCTATATTACCCATTGTATTAATGCAATATTTTTCTGTCTCTCCTTCCTTCTCCTTCTCTGTCTTCCTTGAAGGCTGAATTAGTGTGTTGCATGGGTAATTTCATCCTTGGGCTCCTGAGCTGAACTCCATGACCAGGATTTAACTGGGATAACTCTCCTGTAGTCACCCAGTCTTGATTTTAAATTCTTTGCTGCTGACAGTTGAAATGATTTATCAGTCATATTCAATAACTTATTTTGCCTTTCTTGAGAGAGGGTTCCCTGTTTGTGAAGGAAGAGAGGGCAGTCTTGGGGAAAAAAGGGCTTTCTCCTTTTGCAGGCAGGCATTTCCTTCATTATGTCTATTTGCTTTCCTTTTTTTTGCTTCCTATGTCCCTGTTCACAGAAAAATTCTGTATAGTCAGAGAGCAGCTTTTTGAATAGTGTTTTTGAGTCAGCCATTGAAGGAAAGAGGCCTAACAGATTGTCAGAAAAAAATCAGGAAATGGAAAAAACACCCATCAGAGGCTTAGAAAGACAGAGCAATGCTTAAAATGTCCTTGTTGAGGATCCAGGGTCAGGTAGCACAAGGTATGAACATGGTCACCATGGCGAAGATTCAAGCAGTGATAAAACCGTCTTTCAAAAGGATGGTGCAAAACATGATTTAAAAGTGTCGATTTCTTGAGAACAGTTTCCTGGCCTTGAGCTACATGAAGCTGTGAAATGGACTGGCAAGGAGCATGGAGCAAGAGACAGATGGGGAATCAGTGCTGGAACAGCATTCAAGTCTAGGTCCAGCAGGCAGAGGGCCAGCATCACATGCACCAACCAACTTACTTTCTCCTGCATGTCCTCTTTTTCCTGACAGAGCAGATCTACCTTTTGCCTCTTCTTCCTTTTTTACCTGGCCAGAATTCAGTCAGTGGGTGCAGAGATAAAGCAGCCTCAGAAATGAAGTCATTGAACCCTCATGGAAGAAGGCTGGTATGTCAGGATCAGCATTTAGCCTCATTCTCCTCATTTTATGGGAGACATTTAGGACTGAGACACACTAACCTTGAACTTCCAACAGCTGAGCAATTTGATCTAGTTGCTGCCCAGAGAGAAGACTGAGGGGCTAATGAATTTCCAGAGGTTGAGGCTTTTCCCTTAAAATAAAGGGCAAAGACCCCCCACACTAGGGAAAAAGCACGATTTTTTTCCTCCTGGAAAAGGAAGAGGGTGAGATTTTTTAAGTGGTTATGGGGGTTTTCCATCCCATCTATAGTGCTAACCAAACATCTGTCTCTCTCAAAGCACCTCTGGTAGCAGTCTGTATTTGCAAAAATTTCTTTTTCCTGTTGATCTGGAGTAGCACAAACTCAGCACTTTTTTTTGCATCTGCCCACGCCTGTGGTTTAGAGTTGTTAATAAGCAGATGAGGAGCAGAGTGAACAGAGCTGAGGTAGTGAGGATAAAGCCACTGTAATTACCTGGACAGTGCTGACCTGCATCTGAGCAGGGATGAAGGGGAAGGTAGAGTCTCCTCACCTTACTGACAGCCAAGGTTCTTGGAGTGAGGCCTGAGATTTTCATAGTATGGTTATACAAGGAATACCTGATAATTTGCTCTTTGTTTCCTGGCTTTATATTCCGGACTTGCCTGATATTCTGACCCAGCTTTCCTGTCTACATACTTTTTCTATTTGTTCTTGGCCTGCTCTGACTCCCCTAAACAGGCTGCGTGTTTATAGGAAGGGTCATTCAGAACAAATTACCATCCTTGCTTTGTGCAAAAGAAGCAGCTCACCTGTAAGAAGAAAAAAAATAAGTCAGTTACTCAGTATCTCATTTCCTGCTGCTCTGGTTTGTACTTGATGGCGTCCACTCTGTTGGCAAACTTTAAAACCACATCTGATCCTTGCTGAGGAGCAAGAACACTAAGAGAGGCTATTCCAAAAGTGCTCACCTCCTTGTACAAACATTTGCAGATCTGCAGTGATTTCAAGTACTTTCCTTGTCTGCATGGCCTGCTTAGGTCAGTAACATCCTTTTTTTGTTCAGCTTTAAGATGGGGTTTTATGGGTTTGGGGTTTTTGGAGTTTTGTGGGTTTGGGGTTTTTCCTTCATAAATGCTGACACCAGCAGCATGTTCTGTGTATTTGTTTAATTTCCTGGCCTGTGCTTTAACAGAGATACCAGTCTGCTTTATCTATTCAGGACTTGCTGTATGGCAGTAATCCAGCAAGGGGAGTCACTCCTTTGAATATTTTTTAGTAATGCTTCAGAAGTGGATCTCATTTCCTATGCTCATGATTGTAAAGAGTTTTTAGTAGCAGATGATGAGATGCAGGAGACGGATGTTCTGTAGTTAAATCACTGATATTAGATGCTGTTGCATGGGGGTTTTTTTTGTGATCTTCAGCTGTGTTAGCTTCCAAAGACGAGATAGGAAAAAAATGCCACTTTCTGCCTCTGTATCTTGCCCAGTTAAGCTCTGAGTGGTATCTTCAAGAAGGTTCTGTGTGGAAATAAACCAGCTTGTCTGTATTTTCATACTGGCTCAAAGGTTGCCATGTGTTTTCTTGCTCCTTCAAGTGCCTCTGTGCATGAGGCATCTGTGTTCAATGTGAGTCCAGTCATTCAGCCCTAAGCTGTGAATGATCCTTTTTCACACCTTGCTCAGCTGACTTAGAAACAAGGACAGAGCTGTCCTGCAGCCTCACTCACTCACCCTAGCAAGGTATTAGCTTGACTTCAGCCCACCTCTGGGATTTGCAGGTTAAATATGGTGGCATCTTAAGCAAGGGCAGCTAAAACTGCTCCAAAGCAGAGTGAAAAGGAACACAACCTGGTGTGAGACAATAAACTGTGTAGTTGCTTGGGGGTGCCACAACTCTTTGTTTGGTTGGGTTTTTGAGTGGTTTTTTTGTTCTTTTTTTTAATGCCTGGGGACATGTTTTACTTTTGTACAGTGAAGCAGCTGTGTGTAGCTTGAGAAACTTGCAGCTTCACCATAGGTGAAGATGAAGTGGTGGGAGAGCTCATGGGGCTCTCTGGTTTGGGCTTGGCCAGGTGGTTGAGGCAGCCAGCTTCAGTAAACATGAGACTTTGTTAAACTCAGATGTGATACATCCTGTCGAGCTGTCATTTTAATTAATGCTAATTGTGCTCATTAACTAATTTGTCAGTCATCCTGAGGGACAGCAATTCAGGTTAAAGTTAATGTCTTTTAACAGTGTTTCCATCACAGTGTGAGCTGCATCAGTCACCTGGTACATGGAAATGTAAATATGCCTGGCTTAAAAGCAGAAGAAATGTGAAGAGGTATCCCCAGCATTAGGCTCACTGTAAACCTTGAACTCTAGCTCTGGAAGATCCCAGCCCTGGACAGGAGTGGGGATGTTGCATTAGCTGGTGTAAGCTGTCAGGGCCTTGCAGAGGTCCAGGGTATGGTCCATACATCTGGTATGGATAAGGTAGAGGTCAAATCACAACGGGCAAAGCTTTGGCTTATGATGACTCCAGTAATTGTTTCCCAACATAGTTATTAGCTTGGAAAGAGTTCACAAAATAAAAATGCTGGATCTCTGTTTCCAGCATGTTTTATTGAACTTGTTTCCAGATTTTGCATCTCTGTCATTTAAATATTTGCTGTCTTAAGGAAGTATTTCTGATTTTAGTTTGGTTCTGACACAGGTTTTTCCAAATCTCAGATATTAAATAAGAATTTATCTTATGAGTACTGTGTTTATTTAAGAATTTAGAAGCAGAGAATGTAATTATTCTTAAGGCTGTGAAAATCTAAATTTAAAGCATAGTATAAAAAGCTGCAGACAGTTGGATACCTTAGTCCCCTTTTGTTGAGGCTGAAAGGATAGAAGCACATTGAATCTAAGGATAAAAATACATGTTTTGAATAAGCCATTGTTAGGAGACAATTCCAATAGAAGGAGGATGATTCCTGTGATTGTTAGCGTGAGAGATTTTTATACCCCTGGGCTGCCTGCAAGAGCAGTTCAGAAAAGCTATTACCATCAGACACCTGTGGAATGGGTTGCAAATAATGAGTTGTTCCTAAAATATGCTGTTGTACATCACAGCTGTTGGTGGTTTTCTTTGCTGCAGGAAGACAGAGGTGTTGCGAGGGTGATTTGGTGACTGAGTTGGCTTCCTCACCCAGGGAAAACACTGCAGTCCTTGGTTCAAGAACATCCATGTGGTGGATGGAGAAGACTTAGGGGCCTCTCTTTGTCCTGAAGAGAGCTCTGGTTATAGAGTGAATTTCAGGATTCAAAGTTAGTGATGTAATGTTTGGGAGTTGATTTTCAGCAATGCTCACTTGTTATCAGTACTGGTACCTCCTTTTTCTCAAGCCAAGAGCCAGAGCAGTAAGTTTCTCTGCCACAGTGACAGTCACTGTCATCTGGGAGGTTTCTGAGATGTGTCTTTCAACACCATCTGTTTAGCTCTGGGTGGGGGCAGTAAAAGACAGACATGGTATGGTTTATAGGTGTGTTTTGCCATTGTCACTTGCCTTCATTAGTGTGAGGTGGTTGGAAACCCCCCTGTGGCTGCAGTGCTGTGTATAGGGTCAGGCTGTTCTGTCATTTCTGGATATAAAGAATGGTGGTGTGACTATCTGCAGTGTGTGACAAGTGTTGCTTTTCCTGGCTTCACAAGGTGAAATTTAGGATGTATAGCCCTGCCCTTGTTTGGTTAGCACCTCCTGCCTTGCCTATTTCCCCCATGCTGTACCATATCTGTTAAAAAAAATAATAACTAATGAGGTGCTTGTCTCTGGTTTGGTCCAATCCCACCAGAGTCAACAGTCAACAAAATAAAGCTGATTACCTCAGGTAAAGAAAAAGAGCCTGAGACTGAGCTGACTGCTTTTCATGTAATGGTCCCATTGAAGTCATATCATGAGCTTGCATGGCTGAGGTGAGCAGGCAGGAGTCCTTAGCTGGATGTACATGTTTGAGTCATTGCCCTCAAAAGAAAATTTGCTGGTGGTGTAAAGATCCCACTGAATTGCTCTGATTTCATCTCTGAACACTGAAGGCTTCCAACCTGCAGCCGTTTGCTTTCCTGCAGAGCCTCAATGCATCAGACAAAAAGTGGCCCAGCACATGGCACTTCCTCTTGTGTTTTTTTGAGAAGGTGTTTAGCAGGAGGTGGCTGACTGGGGAGATTATTTTGTTCTTTTTACTGCTCTTATTGTCAATGACAGAGAGTGGCAGAGCAAAGTGAGAATGTGAAGAAACAGGAAGCAACTGAGGTAGTGGCAGGAAGAACGCAAGATATTTTTAACTTTTTTTTTGTTGTTATTGTTTGGTTTTTGTGTTTTGTTTGTTTTTTTTTTTAAAGACACAGTGGTAGCTGTTTCAGCTGGCAACCTCTTTATTCACATTACTTGTGTTTCTGGTGGCCAGGAGGCAAGAACAGACATGGTTGAGATCATCATCATGATGCCTTTCTTAGGTTAATCACACACTACAACAAATTTCTGTTACAGTAATGACTGGTTAGGCTCTGCATCCTTCTTGTCTAATTACATGCCATTAGGAGTGGTTCTTTTCTGCTAGGCTAACACCTGTAAATTACAATGGATATGTCCTTTGCCAGCTGCCTGTTCTGTGCAGATCCGTTTCCTTCTCTAATTCTCAGCCTAGCATCTTCATTAAAATAATACGGTAAGTGAGGAGAACTAAATTTCTCAGATGGTGTGTGAGAGTTAAACATTATCATTGGGTTTCACCTTATGCAAAAGACATTCCTGCTGCTATCACCTCTTCCAAGGCAAAATTTACTTAATTGCAAGATTAGAAAAAAAAAAAAAAAAGAGCTGCTACAATACCTTTCTGTGAGCACTGATAATGTGGGTACTCAGCAGCAAAACAGGCCTTATTAACAAGGGTGCTGCCATCACTCCTGGGGATGCTGCAGCTGTGTGCTGAGTGTTTGCATTCAGTGCACAGGGGGAATGTTCTTAAGGAGAAGGTCACACTGAAATTCAGGTAGTTTGCTTTTGAGGATCTGAAAGCATTTCTGAAAGAAATGACATCCTTCGTCCCGTGGAGCCACCCTTTCCAAGACAGACCTACTTACTTAGCAGTAGTTATGTTTTCCTGACTACACAAAATGTGATTTTGGTCTTGGTCTAAATCCCAATAAATGTATGTCCTATAAACCTCACCTTCACAGTTGTTGCTGACTGACTGGATGTTTTAGCAGAAGAAACAAGAACAGCATGGGCTGTAAAGCAGCGTTGTGCTGTCACCCCTGAAGATGATCACACTTCATTATAAATGAAGTTACCTTTTTCCTCCACAGCATTGCTAATGTATTTATTGCTGGCTATTGTTAAACTGCTCTCTCAAAAAACAGGGGGTTTTTTTGCATGTCAGTTTTCAACATTCAAAAGCATCCAGCTGTGAGAGATGCATTAATGAGGGAATACATTTCACTGTGCTTTTATCAGACAGAAGAAGATAGAATAGATAAGGAACAAAATTCCTATTTGTTGATGGGCAATTCTGTTGCTTTCAATACAGAAGTTGAAAGGTCCATACAATGCCCTCTTTACATTCCTCAAACAGCTGTTGGTTTTCCTAAATAATTATAAACTGAAGAAAAATAATGTGGCAGTGAGCTGTGTGAAATTAAGTCACCTGCCCGATGTGGACAGCAGGTTGCTGGTTTTCTTTCATGTGCATGTGTCAGTAGTGCTCATGCAGATATCCTCTGGAAATGTGGCTTACCCTTGAAGTCAGGCTGCACATTCTTAAAAGTCACTTCCAGTGTCAGATACTGAAATAAAAAAAAAATGTGCTGATAAATAATGAGGCTATACATAGTAACATGGTTTTTAAAAAAAGCAAAATATGCATCCCTGTGGGTTTTATCCATGTGTCACGTCCCCTCTAGGGTGGCCAAGGATAGAAGGTAGGAGTGTAGCTGTACCTTATGCAACTGTTCGAGCTGACTGCAGTCAGTGTAGTTGTTTGATTTGGCTGTTTTCACAAAGTCATTTATCCTTCCTTTTCACCTTGGAGGGGAAAGACTGCCAGGCTCTTGGCAGTGTTCTGCAGCAAGCCTGGTGTTCAGCAGGGACTTGAGCATCCTTAGACTCCTCGCCAAAGAAAGCCATTTCACCAGGTGCTGTGACCCTGGGAGGAGGCATGTGAAGAGGGTGAGCTGCAGCCTCTGCTGCTGCCTCAGAACCCTCCCTGCCAGCAGGGAGGATGCTCAGGAGCTGAGTGGGAAAGCAGAGGGGCAGGATGGGGACATCATAGGGAGGAGGGTGTGGAGATGATGCACGTTCAGGCTGCTGCCCACGCATCCTGAGGTTCCTTCACAGGTTCTTTTGAGAGATCCTAGAGGCTACTGTTACCAGAGGATTTCAGCTGCCCCTAGAAAAGGCTTTTAATCTGTGGTTAGGAAGTGATCTTGGAAGGCTCAAGCTTCAAGGGCAACAGATGATGCCACAATTCTTAATTTAAATCAGGATTTTCGTTCCCTTTCACAAATGTTGATTTTTAGCAGTCTTCTCAAGACTGTATTTTCTACTGTGCTTAAATATTGTTTTTGGATCTTTAAAGTATTGGAGTGCAAAGGAATCCCATTTTTCTTCTGGAAACCCTAAAGAGCTATGCAGAATAGGGGTGTACCTATAAATTCATGACCACTTGGTCTTTACTTCCACAGAACAAAGCCTTTTTTACAGCACTTCTTTGTGCACATATTTCACCATGGCTAGAGGATGGTGACCTTTTGGTGGAGTCAGCCCAGCTTTGCTGTTGGGGAACCTCAGAGTGAAAGTCACCAAAAAAGGATAATATGATTAAAAGCAAAATGCAACCTGGAGTGAAGTTCATTTGCATGCAGAAGGTGTACATCAGGGTGCTAACAACGCACGGCTCTGTGGAGAGGTTCTGGAGCTGGTTGCTGCTTGTCTCCTGGCCAGGATAAGATGGGGCTCTGCCCACAGGGAACAGATGGAACATGAGAGAGAACATCCCATCTTAGAGCAAAGCTGTGGTCATACTTCTTTGTAGTTGGACATCTTTTTAATTGAAGGGTAACTAATTGCTGCCAGTAGGAGAGTAGAGCTGAATCAGGCTCTGTAGAGTTTTCAATCACCTGTGGTTTGGGGTCTGCCTATTTAAAGCAAGATATTCACACTCATCTGTCTCTGGGCAACTCCTGAGGTGTTTGTATGTCTCTGGAGCATTTGGAAGTGTTGGGGCGAGGTTCTGCTCAAGCTCACAAGTCCAGACTCTTGGATGATCTTGTCAGCACTGTCCCATACGCTCGTGGCCATGGGACTTGGACTAGTTCACACCCTTTAGTGTGAAGTTTAGGGCAAAAAGGTACCCCAAATCTGGTTCAGACCTGCCTGTCTGCACTCTTTTTATGCCAGTCTAAAGCTGCTTCGGCCAATACTGATTTTTCTGACAAACCTGAGGGCATGCTAGGGATGGCATGACTGATGCTTGCTTCTAAATTGGGATAAACACTCCAGCACCAAAATTACACATAGACAATCCCTTGTGCTCACTGAAAAGTACATGGGAGTACTTAAGAAATCGTGTCTCCAGGAGCCTCTTCTGCAGCCTGCTGGACACAGCATTTTCTGGACTCAGGAATTCGGCACGGGCCCAGGGAGCACAGAGACCATAGATTTAATGAGAACATGTGCAAGACTTTCCTGCAGAAACAAAATCCAGCAGTGTGATCTTCATGCCGCAGTGAAAAAATAATGTAAATGTTAGATTTTAAAATGTATTTTGAATTAAGCAAATTTGGTTTTGCATCTAGTTAAGTAGGCCATACCATTCACAGTAAGATTACTGTAGTCTCTTGGAAAGGTGAACTTCAGTTTGTCAAAAGCTCAGTGAAATGAAGGAAGATGCAAAGCAATTTGCTTTGGATCAGGCCCAGAGGCCACCGTACCATTTGGAGGGACTGACTTAACCCATTTTCTCATCTGCAGGTTGAGAGCAGCAGATTAAGCTGAGTTTTGTCCTTCTAAAGTGGAGATTCCATGCTCTGCACTTTGCAGGGTTAAAGCCTGTACATAGCAGAGAGAGGCAAGATGAGAGGAATCAGCAACCAGAAAAAAATATATTCAGCTTGTACAAAATATTGCTTAATCTTCAGTACCTGTCAGGCTAATTGCCAGCCAGCTCTTTAGCAAAAAAATGGCAATGCATCTTGCCCTTGATTTGTGACCCAGTTTTCCTTGGTTTATTACCATTGAATTAGAAAGCAAGAACAAGGAGGGACTGCCATTTCTCTTAAATACTTACACTCTGTTTTTCCATTAGGACATGCATCCCATTTTTCCACCCACCTTTTTCATGTTTCAGCATCATGTCTTGACACCTGTATGAGCAGACAGGCTGGGTGCTGCAGGCTGTGCCTTAGCATCCAGGAGGAAGAGCTGTGAGATCCAGTGGGGATCCAGGCTGTACCCCAAGAGCCCTGGAAGGAGCTGGGCTTCCCTAGAGGCTGTTGGTGCAGTTCAGTTGGGAATTTCAGCTGATCTAGGTGGTTAAAATGGATTTTTAAAAGTGTTAAAAAGTGTTTCTAGTGCAGGTGCTAGGGGGAGGGGAGGGGCTGTGGGATTTTTTTGGTGGTGTTTGCTTCAGTACTAAAATGAGTGGCCTAGACTTCCAGTGAGGTTTGTACAAATAAAGGTCCTTTTCTCACAGGGCACACATGTACATTGCCATGGCCCTTCATATAGGCCAAATATGCAAAGGGGTTTCACACATAGATGTGCATTCATTTCCAAAGGTGATTGAAATGTGTCCTTAGATTCAGAAAATTCTTAAATTCTTGGTAGCTAGAAGCAGCAAGGCCATCCAGAGGATCTGTATGTGTGCTAGGACATCAGTCTGGCCAGAGCTTTCAAGTGCATCTGACAGTTTTCTACAGCAAATGGCCCTACTCCAAAAACAATAAAAATACTAGAAAAGCTTTTCAAATAACCCACACATACATAGAGTTAAAAACTCACAGATGAGAATTGTGGCTTATAATACAGTGAAAAATAAAATAAAAAGTAAGATAAGGCAGGTCTTTGCTCATAGGCACCTCCTTACACATAGAGAGGGCTGAAGCCAGCACTGGGGTTCCTGAGCTGTATGAGACTGCCTGGTCCTCTCTAGTCCCCAGGATGTTCTTCATGTCATGTCCCAGCTCCTTCTCATCTTCCTCCCCAGCATTTGCTCCATGGCCTGTCAAGCTGAGCTGTCTTTCCTTCTTCTAGAGAGATGGCACCAACCCAGCAGCTGTTTTAGGGAACACCACAGTGTATGACACATGCTGTCTGTGACATTGTGCCCTATTCTAACCTCAGGGCAGTTGTGAGAGAGTCAAATGAGGCTTTGGATGTGAACTAGTGTGACCCTCATATAGTCATGCTATTGAACGGGTCCAAATCAGCTACCCCTGAGCCCAGATGCTGCAAAAAAAGTGCTCGGATACCATGATGATGGGCTCAGCTGATGAGAGGAGTCAAGGTGAGTTGTAGTTTAAGGCAGCAGAAAAGCATCAAGAAGCAATAGGAGAAGGTTAATAGTGGAAAAGGCCAAAACCCTCCTTACTTGCACTGAAAGTATTCTAGCAATAGGCTGTTGTCTGAGTAAAGTTGTACCAGTTCAATGGATAGTGAGGGAGTAAAGGGATATTTTGCTGAAGTGTTACAGCAGTTCCGCTCAGTGAATCAGTCAAAAGCAAACCTCCCCATACAGCTGCCTGCTTTGCACATCATCTGCATGATGGTTGCTGTATCCCTGGGGGGTTGAACTTGTTGCTTCTGTCCTCTCCCCCCCTCTGTGTCTCTGCCATGGGTTCCTGAGGCAGTTGCAGGCAGGGACTGCAAAAGTGTGTGCTGACCTGGGGCAGGAGGGGAACTGGGGTTTTGTGCACTTTCTCCTTGAAGTGTCAACCCCATCTCTTGTGGGAACCACATGTATGTATGTTCAGGGTCTCTGTGAGCATCTCCTGTCACCTCTTGCTTCCTTGTAACTGTAGTGTAAGACTGTCTCCTCTGAGCATCCCAAAGCATGCTGAAAGATGGAAGCTGCCTGTATCTGGATCCTCCCTCTTCAGGCAACCTCTTGAATTAATTTGTCCTTGATTTGCTCTATTTTTCATTCATAGTGCCAGTCTTCTGTCCCACAGATAATTAGGAGAAAGTAACACATGAGGCAAATTTTTCACCAGCAGAATAGCAAACACCCTTTGGTACTAAAAAGAAGTCACAGCATTTAGAGAGAACAACTTAATGAGCTGGGGGAAAAAAAGCAACCCACAGGGTGCAGAATCAGAAGGATGTTAAGTGCCTGTGTATCTTTAAAATTTAAAGAAATGTGCTTTGTGTTCTGTATACTCAGTGGTTTAATAGGAGCTGGAATGTACCATTGTCTTTTCCTCAGATCAGGAGGCTGAATTCCTGCTTCAGCAGATGTCTGTCTGTCCTTAACCCATGAGGTTGTATGATGATTTTCATGATGATCTGAGGGATCATATGATGAAATAGGGATCATATGATGAAATATAGAACTGTTAAGAACTGTTAGAACCGTTAAGAACAAATATTCAGTTCTTCCATTTGTAGAGACAAGGACTGGAAAGCTGATAAGAACCCAGAATTGGGAGGGGTGCTTGATTACTTTGGGAGATGTTTTTAATTGCTTTTCATTACTTGTTTTTAAATCCTTTTTAAAATTGAAGCTAAGTGGAGATGATGGCAGTCTTATTTGTGGTTTTTCATAATTTTTTCTCTGAAAAATCCTAATCTTTTTCTTAACAGAGAATGGGAGGCAGAATCTTATGCAGAAATTTCCTGGAAATTTCTTGTTTTGTTGTATTAAACATGCAGACTTTCTGACATTCTCATAAGCATCGAGAGGGAAACTTGTACTGTGGTTTTATGAGGGGGTGGGTGTTACTGAAATAAATAGGAGTTGCTTTACACTGTCAAAGTTAGAAACTTCTTGTTGCAAAAGGTCCAGAAAAATTCTGTGTTGTGATGAGATTGACAGCCAGGCAGAGTAATTTGGTCTGAAACAATAAAGTGGGGGAGTACTGTGTTGGTGTGGAAAATATGTTCTTATTACTAAAAATTGATTTTGACCTTTGTGGAGACATTAATTTCACCTCCTGATAAAAGAAAATTTAGGATGATTGCTGCAGGTCAGGCATACAACACTTGAAAAAATCATCAGCAATCTTGATTTTTTTTTTTTACATGTTTTTTTTTGCTGCTACTGAGTTCTGTATATCTGTTTCTAGGTATTTTCTTGCAGTCAGTGTTGTTTGTTGTTTTGAATCCTCACAGTCTTGCAGTTGAATAGTGTTGCCCACAGGTCCCAGTGTTGTTCTTGTATATAATAGGAATCCAACAATAAAAATATTTAAATGTGTGTTTTCTAGAGATGTTGGTGAAGAGCCACTAGATGGATTGGAGGAATTCAGGAGGAGGTTCAGGTCACTTAAATGTAAAATAAGGTGTTGTTCCTTTGTTCAGTGGGCAGAACTTAAAGACAGTGCTCTAGCATGCAAATTTTCTTTCCCACTTTTTGTATATTGAAGAACCAAACAGATTCTCTCTGCCATCTTTATTTGTTCTGGAACTGTTCAAGTGGTCCATCTCATCCTAAAAACAGGGGTTTGTTTTGTTCTGTTATTTGGTTAGTTGTTCTAATAGGAAATAAACTCTGGATCTAAAAAAAAAAAAAGAAAAAAAAAAAGAATTATGACCTGACTGATTGTATATATCTGGCTTGGTCTGTGCTGAGATGTGGAAAAGGAAGGAAGAGAGTAACGTAAGTTAGACAAACAGATGCCCAAAGCCATCTGCTCCTCTCTTCATGGTCGTTAGATGTTCAGCTTGGAATGCTTCAGCTTTCCTTCAGGACTGTGTTGGCTGGCTTTAAAGTGAGTGCAGAATGAAGTGGAGAAGGCAGTCAGAACTTGTAACAGATTTTCAATCTGGTTTACATTAAGTCAGTACCTGTTAAAAAGTATTGCAATCACTATCCTTGGTGGGAAGCCATTTTGGAGTGATGCAGGGCAGCTATTCCAGACTGCAGCTGTGAAACTCAGGATCCCTCAGCAGCAGGATCACAGTTTAGAACAGCAGACTGCATATATATCTTGCAGATGTACAGAGCCCAAAGAGACAGTATAAAAATAATAAATTATTAATATGTGGAAGATATAAAGCTTAATGAATAAGTAATGGCTTGCAGCACTTTCCTTTTCTTAGAAAAATAGGCTGGCTGTATTTGTTTTCATTTTCATTTCACCGAGCATTTTTCTCCTGTTGCTCTAACTATGCTTATGTGCTGAAATTTACAATAAATTTTTCAGAAACTATATTGCTGCCATCCAGAGAGTGAGATTTTCTGGAAAGAGCTTTTGTTAATTTTGCTGGTGGGTAGGGAGCATCTGAAGCAGCTGGGTGATTGCACAGCTTCTTCCAGCAGTGTCTCCCAGGTAGTGTAGCAAAGGAGGCACAGAGGTACAGTTGTTTTCCTTCTGGTTAACAGAAGACAAGATGTTCAGGGTGTCTTCCATGTGTCATACATTCTGGCAGCATAAGGTGGCAAAAGCCTTTTAAAAAAGGATGAGTAGCCTGCAGTTTTAAGGAAGACTGGGGTGGCATTTCATCACTGGCTGTCCCCACTCTGCTGGCACAGATAGGGATGCAGCCCTGGACCTCTAAGTCTCTCTTTGGCAGCTCTAAGTCCTTGGAAGGTGTGGCCGATAAGCACGTTTGGACATCCCCTCCTGTTTGAGGAGATGTTTTCTCTGCAGCCCTGGATGGATTTCAACCTGGATAACACTGCTCCAACTACTTAATACTACTCCAGGGTTTGACTGGGTATGGCATGAGCCCCTCCCATTCTGTGGTAGTTTCCCCCTTCCGGTTTCATACTGCCTGCTCATAGATTGATTTTTAGATCTGTGCCTCCATTTATTAATCAAGCTGGCTTCTGTGTCATTATTTCAGAGGATCTAAATGTGAAAACAGTAAGTGTGTGCCTGGCCTTGGTGCTGTACAGTGCAGTGGTTTCTCCTGGTGTTTATCTGTAACACCCAGCAGGTTTTCCTCCCTCTGTATTCCTTTTACCAGTGAGGTTTGGATTCATCTGCATTAGTCTGACTTGACCTGTTGTCCTCTGTGAGCGTGTCCTTGTTGGCAGTGGACTCGAAGTAAGAGCTCTCCATGAGAAGGGGGAACTGGTGCTCAGCAGTGGGATCCACTCAGGTCACAGGGTGGGAATCAGATCTGTTCTTCACCAAGGCACAGCAGGCAAGGTAGAACCTTCACTTTTACAGGTGGCTTGCCTGAGGATTTTGTGAACTCAGACTTTCACACAACTCTACTCCTTTTCCCATTCATCTGTTTTCACTTCACATTTCTTTTTTTTTCCCCTTCTTAGCAAATCATTATGTTTTCATTAATGGATCAATAAAGTAGCAGCTGTTGTTGCTTAGTCTCTAGTATTGTTTTCTCCATCCAAACCTTGGAATTGGGAGATTCTTGAAATCTGTTTCTTTTGTGACTTTTAGGCAGTATCAGGAGCTTCGCTTCCCCCCTTTCCTGCAAGTATTTCTCTCCAAGCTGTAAAATCAATCTTTTCTATGTACTTTTTCTTCTTAAATCCAACTGCTGCTAACGCTTTGTTTCTTTTATTAACAGATTAGCTTTACAGGAAACCTGTTGCTGACAGCCTGCCCTGTTGTACCCA
This sequence comes from Calypte anna, assembly GCF_003957555.1. Classification (NCBI taxonomy): domain Eukaryota; kingdom Metazoa; phylum Chordata; class Aves; order Apodiformes; family Trochilidae; genus Calypte; species Calypte anna. Next base: position 35,700,814 of record NC_044248.1, on the reverse strand, counting down.
CCGCTGGGCAAGAAAGCTCCGAGAAGAAGCTGAGGGCAAGCCACGTCTTGGAGACAGTCCATGGGGACTGTACCAGATCCTCTGAGATCTGCCAAGCTTTCCCTGGTCACAGCTTCTGCCGAGGAGGACCACCTGGGAGATCTGCAGCCTGCTAAGCACCAGCCACAGAGGGCCAGCAATGGCTTCCCATGCACCCCATCCAGCTCTGCTGGAGTTCGCTTGTTCGACCTGAAGTGCTCAGTGGCTGCCAGTGCGCAGAGGTGCGAACGATGCTGTGAGGATGATCCTGGCCATCAGGAAGCCTTCCCTACCGGGCTCACCAGCAAAGCTGCAGAGGGGTGTCCTGCAGCCCTAGAGCCTGCTGGTTGCTCCCATCCAGCAGGCAGCCAGGGAGTGGCAGTGCCATCCCCCACTGCAGCAGGAGCCCCCTCAGCAGGGCAGGGGCCGGAGATGATGCCAGCCCCTCAGAGCTCCCGGCAGTTCGTGCAAGGCAGCCAGGCAAAAACAAGCTCCCTGGCACAAATGGAGGACTCTGCCTTGAAACCTCAGGGGACTGATGATCAGCCAGCACTTGAGGTGTTAAGTTACTCTCCTTTGGGTGACCCTGTTAGGGGCAATGAGTCCTGTTGTACGTCTCAGGCAAACCTTCTGCAAAGAGGGGAAAAAGAAAAGGGAGAGGAAAAAACTGCTGAGTGTCAGTCAGCCTCGCCAATGAGGCACACTGAAGCTGTCCTGGAGAGAGACCCACAGACTGGTTTGGAGGCAAAAAGCGAGGCTGTAGACACCACACAGTTGCATGCCACAGACAAACCTGAAGCATCACAGGGCAGCGAAGCACCATCCCCGTCCTGCCATGAGAGTCCGCATCCCCTACGCAACACGGCCACTGAGCTGGCAAGTCCAGGGCCCACACAGCTCTCCAGATTCAAAGAAACAGGTACAATGACTGTTCAGTCAGAGAGCAGGTCTTTAACTCAGGAAGCAGAAAGCAGGACGTGGCGAGATGCTGAGGTTCAGGCCGTGGCTGCTGTGGAGAGCAAATCGGCCTCCACCAGCCCCAGCATCCTTGCTGCCTTCTTAAAAGGGAATCCTCCTCCAGAGGAGAAGGAAGAACTGCATATCATTTACCAAGGAGGTATGGGACTGAACCAGTCTGCACTTAGTGACAGTTTCTCCTCACAAGAAAAGTCCCCATGTTCTCCTGGTATCACAGCAAAATCGGGAGTTGTTACGGCCACGACTGCTTCAGCCCAAACTGAGCCTGTCAAATCTCCTGGGGTTCTATCTGATGTGGTATCTCTGGATAATGCAAAATCTGTCCTCCCCTTACCCCCTGCAGCCCTCATTTCCCAAGGGACACCTGTGGGTAACGCTGAGGTGATCAGTGAAGCCCGTGAGAGCAAGGATGGTGCTCGGCTGCCAGCAGATGCTCCTGTCCCACCAAAGCCCATGCCTCTTGACCAGCTTGTGGGTAACTGCAGTAACCAAACTCCAGCACAGTCTGGGTCTAAGGCTGGTGAGCCAGGCACCACTTCTTCTGCCTCTGTCCCAGAATCCAACATCAACAAGCAAGATCTTGTCCATGATGCGGGAAACAGCCACTTACCTTTACTCTGTAGCACAGGGAGTGAAGTCAAGGAGAAGGAGATCCTGGGCAGCTCTGAGCAAAAGCCTCTGCAGTGTAAAGGTTTGAGCCAAGGGGAGGCCATTCTTAATCAGTCTGTGGTAAAACCAAAGGAAGAAAACTTGATGGTGCTTGATCCTAAAGGAGGGATGAACGTTAGCAGCGAACCTGCTGCTATCCATATACAGACATGCTCAGAGGATACAGGTGAAAAGGAGGAGAGCAGAGGCCAGGGAAATGCTGGCCATGCTCAGCTGGCTGGTGGGCAGAGTCTGCAGGCAGGACTGATGCCCAAGCTGAGTGTCAGTCCTGCACGTCTCATACCCTCCTTGAAGGCATCAGGAGCTCCTCAACAGCACGGTCGCCCAGCCAAGGAGTCCAGACATGAGCTTCCCACAGCAGCTCTTCCTGCTTCAGCTCAGGTCTCTCCAAACCTGGGGGAAAACAAAAAGCAGCCCACCCTGGCCACAGAGGCAAAAGTGCAGGTGAAGCAGTCCAAGCACATCAGAGATGTTGTTTGGGATGAGCAAGGCATGACATGGGAAGTTTATGGTGCTTCCCTCGATCCAGAGTACCTGGGAATTGCCATCCAGAACCACTTACAGAGACAAATACGGGAACACAAGAAACTGATCCAAGCCCAGAACAGTCAGACCCGGAAATCCATTTCCTCAGATACATCCTCAAATAAAAAACTGAAAGGGAGGCAGCACAACATGTTCCAGTCCATGCTGCAGAATTTTAGGCGGCCAAATTGCTGTGTCCGACCAGCTCCTTCTTCTGTGTTAGACTGACATGGTTTGCAGGGGTGCGTAGATGTCTGCAGTGGTGGAGAGAACCCTCCCATCAAGTCCTGAGTCCTGCTGTTCAGTTGTGTTATTGGGGCTGTGATGCAGCAACAGTAGAAAATTATTCCCCTTTGTTTTCCGAGTAGCCACGCGCTCCATCACGCCGTTATTCCTGCCACAGCTGGTGTATTTCCACGTTATGCCCACATCCCTACTACAGTCAGATGAAAAGCTAGGCACTTAGCAAAAGCACAAATTAAAATTGCCACCTTGCTGTAAGAATGGCAGCACCTTCTTGATAAAGCAAGAAGCAGAAATATTGTCGGAATTATTATGGGAAGTTATTTTTGTGCATCACGAGGTCTTCTACAAAGGGGTGGGCTGGGGGAGGCTGTGTGAGGTGAAACTAAGGTCCAAGAGCTGTAAAGGCCGAATGCAAGATAACTTCCCTGGTGTATAAGTTACCCCCAGACTGAGGCAAGTCCATGAAAAGGATACAGACATTGATCACTGAGCAGTCTCACTTCTGTTGATACCGTAGGGCACCACTGAACTGGAGAACCAGGCAAAGAGTGAGGATCAAGGCTGAAGGATTATCTCTTTGGAGAAGTTAAGTCAGTGAAATTTTGATGGCTAGGAGAGGTGAGAGAGGGATCTATTCTGCAGGCTTTTTCTCCCCTGCATCAGCCATAGAATCATAGAGTGGTTTGAGTTGGAAGGGACCTCTTAAAGGTCATCTAGTAAGCAGGGACATCCTCAACTAGATGAGGTTGCTCAGAGCCTTGTGGAACCTCACCTTGAACATCTCCAGGGATGAGGCCTCAACTACCTCCCTGGGCAACCTGTTCCATTGTTCCACTACACTCATGGTAAAGAATATCCAGTATAAATCTACTCTTCTCTAATTTAAAACCATGATTCTTTGTCCTATCACTTCAGGCCCTTGCAAACAGTCCCTCTCCAGCCTTTCTTCAGTTCCCCTTCAGGTACTATAAGGTCACTTTTGGTCTCCCTAGAGCCTTCTCTTTTACAGGCTGAACAACCCTAGCTCCCTCAGCCTGTCTTTCTAAAAACATGCTTAAGGTATAAGCAGGTGATGCACACAGGGCAGGTGAGGCACAAGTGAGGACATCAGTAGATGCACCCACCTCCTGCTGGATGGTGCCCTCACGCCATGGTGTTCCAGCCAAAAAAAAGTCTCTCAAAAGCAGAGGACTCTTCTGGCTCTTTGGTCTGGGTGGGAATTGCTTGCTCCCACCTTTCCATGGCACTGAGCACCTCTCCTCTAAATCAGTCTTTAAAGTGGTGTGGATCCTTTTTCTCTCTTCCAAGATGCACAGTGACATTATTCCATAGGAGCAGGCTATCCTGTGCATCTGGGTCCCTGAGCCTACATGACTGGTGTGTAACACTGTTTTTTTCCTTTGAAGTCTTTAGCCAACTTTACCTTTTTTCTTTTTTGCAGTATTTTGCAGTATTTTGGTGCTTTTCTTGCTGCCCTTCATAAAGTAAATACCATTTATTTAGCCTGTGCATATTTTGTTTAACCTAATGCTATCTATATTATAAACTTACATTATTAACTTGAAACACTTTACAGAAGTACTGAAATCTTGAGACAATCTTTGCTGTATTTCTAATGTTAGAAAAGTTGTAGAAACTGATAATAAAAGGTAGCTTAGTGACTGTTTCTCCAGAAGTGTGATAATACAATAATGTCTTAAATGTATGTTGGTCACATTTCTCACCTTAATAACGTTTTTCAACCTGGGAAACGTGTTTCCCACTAGCTTTTTATTCTGTCCACTAGAGTTCATGATGGGTGGCTGGGTAACTTCTGCAGTTCATAGAAAATTTAGTTTCCAATCCTTCAAAGCACTGAGGATTTGAATATTGTAGTCATGCAGAGTACTAGAGTTACATAGGGGTTATTTTTATTCCATTAAAGATTTTTCATGAATCATGGTGATAATTTATTTATGTCTCTAGTACTTACCAGACTTACTCTGTATATCTTACTCGTACAATTACTCTGTAAATCTTACGTATTTACACACTGTAAATGAGTTTTAATTTTTTTTTTCTGAAGCAGACCTGAGGTGGTCCCCTTTTATTTAGGAGGCCAGACTTTTTCGGTCTATCAACTGCCAAGCCTTCAAAGCAGCTATTTTGGGGCAATTTTTCCCCAGCAGAGAGGTAAAATACTGTAAAATACAATATTTAAACCTATTTCCATGAAAGATACTGCTCACAGGCGTAGTACTGAATTGACTCCTAGTTTTCCTCTGGGGGCTTTATGGCACATCCTTGTTCCATTACTGCACATGATTTCCTGTCCTCTCTCATTCAGTGCTGAGGTGCTGATTCAGAAACGCCACGTTAGAGAGTGTCTTCCCACTTCTGCCTCCCAGGGGAAAAGTCTCCTGCCTTTTTTTCATTTATTCCTGCTGTTTCCATCCTCTTCCTAGCGGTGTCCCAGATGTGAGTTTCATGTGAAATTTTGTGTGGGATTAGTATTGACAGTATCATTAGGTCAGGTTAGTGGGCAAGTTCAGTGTCTCTTCCCACACTGTGTCTTTGTGAGTCCTGAAGAGGTTCCCTGAGCTGTCTGCAGTGTTTGCTGTGTCCTGGCCCAAGGCTTTGGGCTGCTCCTTTCACTTCCCTTGTCCCCCTCCTTTGCTACTTGCTCCCAGCCTGTCTTCCTGCCAAATGGTGTCCCCTGGCTCAGCTTGCATCCCCCTCTCCACAGTACCCTTGTTGTAGCATTGTGAGCCACCTTACTCTGAACTATCCCTTTACAAATATGCTCAGTCTGAATATATAAATGGATTGTCCTTTCTTTTTTTTTTTTTTTTTTTTTTTTTTTTCCAGAGGAGAATAAACGGCTATCACGCTTTCACTGATTTCCATGAACTTTATCCTTTAGCTTAAGCTCTCCAGAATATTCCTAGTCTATGGGTACAAGCTGATTTATTGAGACCAAACTGGGCTTGGCAATGAATGAGCAGAGTGCTGGGCCAGCACTGGAACTAACTCTTCTTCGTGAGGAATGGGAGATCTCTCCTGGTTTACTGCAGCTGCTTCCAGCTGTGAGTCTTCACCAGCCTGTCTGCCCACACCTCCCACCCCAACCAAACTTTCTTCCAGGAAAATTTCACCAATACATACGTCCCAGAGATTGCCAACGGGCAGGTTGCTGAGTGGATGGATCTGAACAACTGCGTGGAAAAAACGTAGTGGTCTCAGCAGAGCACTGTGCTTTTGTGTTCTGGGAAAACACGAGTGGAAAGACAAACTGCAGAATGTTGGGGACACTGCCTGGTGGGCACAGGAGTCCTGCGTTTGAAGCCAAGCAATAATGTGCCAAAAAACAACACAAAACCAAGCTGATAATCACCAGCGCATCTCATAGAAAATGTTTCTGGCTTTCACTTTCTCTTGCTAGGGCAGACTGTAGGCAGCCTGATAGTTTAACATTGGTAATTTATGCTTTCTCCTGTGTACAATGTCTAGATGATGATGTGAATCCTTGTAGGGATGATGCATCTTTCACCAGCAGAAAAACAGAACCATGTTTTGGGTAGGAATCAGCAAATGTGCTGAATGTGTGTGGTCTTGTATCAGCCAAGAGAGACTTTTCTTGGTGTCATGACAGTGTCAAAAATGAAAGCTTGGAGTAGCAGTATGGCAGAGTGTAAGGGGAGGTCATTTGGGTGCCACCACCCCACTCTTTTCCTCTGTCCTGTGACTCAGAATCACATTGCACTGTTTGAATGGTTAAACAGCCAAGGAAATCTATTTGGGCTTATGAAGGAGGGTTCAAAACAGAAAGTACTTTGCCATTCTCAAGAGTAAATCTTTAAGGGGTTGGGGGGAGATGGAAAAAACTGTTGCATCGTAGCCAGTTTGAAGTCTTAAATTCAGTATGTTGCAAGATGAGAGATTCTGGGAAACAAGCAAATTGTCAGGAAAACTTTCTGGGTTGGTTGTGTCTTCTGGGAAGGTCGACATGGCCAAAACCATTACCAAAAGAAGTGAATGAGGATGGAAGAGTTACTTCTAGTTTCACTTCAGGAGCTTTTCACTCAGGAAGATAAGAATAAGCATGTATCAATGTATCATGTTGCCAATACAAAGCCTGAGCTGAGGGAGAACCTCATTGCAAGCAATTTGTGGTATAGTGCTGGGTTACCTGTGAGGCTGGGACATCCACCACTGTCTCTATGTGCTTGGCTGGTGTTTGCCAGCCTTGTGCTGCTCAAGTGCTGAAGTCCTGCCTCATTCCTGCTGTCTTGGTTTGGAAAAAAAGACTGGGGAAAGAGCTGGAGGAGAATCTCTGTCATCTCTATTTCCGAGGAAGAAAACCTCTCTACGAACATACACGAAGGAATTGCTGAGGATCATGGGGAGGGAGTAAAAGAAAAGCAAAACAAAGTTGATGTGGGTGCTTTGTAAGACATTTCCATTCCTGTGTCTGTAAAGCAAATTTTTTACTTAAGGTTTGCCCATTTGTACATTCTGGGCTCACACGTTTTTCATATTGTTGGTGTCCAGTGGCTTTTAGGAAAATTAACATTTCTGAAGGCTGTATATTTGGCTAGTATCTATAAATATATCCAAATGTGATTCAGCAAAACCACTAGGCAAACAACTTCAGTTTAGCACCACTACTGCCACGTAAAAGCTTGTAAAATGCACCACCGGGAGAAGTATATTCAGAGGATTCAGAAAAGGTGAATATATATACTCTAAAAACAGCAGTAGCTTTTATCTTGAAGTTCATTACTATTTTGAAGTTTTAAAAAGTTAGAAGTGAAAATTCAAATGGAAATCAGTATTGAAGCCCATAGAAAGTTCAAGTTGGCTGCTGCTGGTTTTCAGTTTGGAAGTTGGATGGAATCTACCATGCCAGTGTTTCACTGCTTAGCTCAGTATGCACAAGGTTTGTATGAAAGTACATGTTTTATGATTTTATTAGATCCATTGTGTTGTTCCCTGTCTATCCCTCTACACCTTTTAAAAATGCAGAAAGTTACCAAGGCAGAGGGAAGCCTTTTACATCCGGTTTCTGGCTGTTCTGAATGAGAGGCAACTGATCATCTGGTTCCATGGTCTTAGAAAATCAAGGGCTATGGTATGAGGGAAACTCCCCCCTCCTTGTTCTTCTCTCCACCTGTTTTTGTAACACCTCCACCTCTGCCCGTTTGTTTTGCGATGGGTCTGTGATGCCTGCATGAGTGGCCAGTATTCTCAGTCATCCCAAAAGTATGCAAATAAATCCTTATCCATATGCCACACACTACCAAATATCTCTGGAGCCACTGGATGCTGCAGCAGTGCGTGGGCCTGAAGGTCAGGTCCCATACATTGAAATGCCTGTAAGATTCTCTTAGGGCCTAAATTATCCCGTTTGAGTTAGGGTATATATTTATAAGAAAGAATGAAGCATTAGAGCTGAATTGAGCCAAACAAATTATTATAATCCTTTTAGGTTTTTTTTTTACTATGAGACTTACTGTTTTTTTTTCTCTGTTATGCTTTTCTGAGCAACTCTTTATTCCCCGAGTTTCTAATGTGGATTTTGCATCATATATTGGCAAGGAAGATTTTGCAGTGTGAAATGTATTTTTCATCCTTCAGGCTCCTATAAGGAAGAAAATGGTGTTATTACTGAGCCAAATCACACAGAGAGGAAGTCTTATTGTCCTTTAGGAAAATGTTTGCTCTAGGTAAGCTTATGTGTGTCTGTGTGTCCATGTTTAAAAGAGGTGCACGTGTGTAAACCTCTCGTGCGTTACTCATGCTCTTAAGATGATTTTTTCCCCTTTGTCCTTCTGATTGAATGCTGGAGACTCAGCATTTTCCACAACTTTGAGGCAAGTTTAGATCACGCTGTAGTACAGAAGCAAGGGTTTTCTCCTTATCTGGTCTCTAAAAAAAATTCCCACAGATGTAGCTAAAAAAACCCCAGCACTTGGCCACCCTCCATGTGTAGACTGTCAACAGAAAGTGCAGTGACTGGTGTGTACAGAGATGCTCACTCCTGAGCTTTGTGTAAGTTCACACTTGGGTGTACAAGTCTGTGGGTGGCAGCAAGCATTTGAGCTCATTAGAAATAGAACCACAGTAACTGAGTCTCATTTGAAATACTAGACCCTTAAGTTTTTGTTAGCTTTCTCCTTTAGGCTCACACTCTCTGGAGTAGAAATAAATGGCAACTTAACCAGCAAAGTCTCCAGCAGCTGTCTGCTGCAGCAGATGAGTCTTCAGATGCTTCTCAGCCTTCTGCTGGAGGGTCCTCTTGCCAACACTTCCTTTAGCCCAGTTCATAATCAGTAGTGTCAAGTTCATCAAATGCAAGTCTCTCTGCCCTGAGGAATTTCAGTGAAATAGAAAGACCTGTGTATTCATGGTACATAAAATCACATTTTAAGTCTGAAGTTAAGTCTCAGTTGCACACTGAAGAGAATTGGGAGTTTATACACAAAGTTAAAGGGAGGAGGGGGTAGGTGAACTTTGGATTCCTGGCTGCTGCAAGCACCACAAAAAGGATGGCCGTGAATCAGTCAGCAGCAGCAGAAGAAAACCAACTTGGCTTCTGACAACAACTATTGTGGCTTTATTATTTTTATAGTTACACTGACTGAACGTGATCTACTGTATGAAGTTAAGCTAGCATTAGGCTTTCAGGTGTACTGTGGCATTTGTTTGAGACATACCAACCAACACCAGTTTGCATGTGAAGAAGTCTTACAGTGATACTAAAGCAATGTTACCCACCTGATTGAGTCCCTTAGGAATTTAATGTTTTGCTGTTTTACATCTCCTGGTTTCCATGCTGAGTACAATAAAATGAACACTGTCTTAATTATTCTGGGTCTCTCTTTGTAGGCTGACATGGGAAAAGAAAGGACTTTCAAGGTGTTGCTCACTCTCGTGGCTCAATCTCTGACTCTTAAAACAGCTACAAAGGGCTTTCTGAATTCAGGCCTGAAACCTGGCACCTTGCACCTTCGGTGCAATGGAAGCCACCATGTGCTGTCCCTGTTGGAGAAGAGACCTGTCTGCTTCCTTCTAAGTGCCACTGACTTTTCAGGTGTTTATAAGAACAGGCTTTGCCATGGCAGCCACTACTCTACCCTTCTGCATTAACTCAGCCTCTCAGCTGCCCCTTGCCACACAGCAGCACGCTGCTCATCCAGCTCAGCTCCCCAGGAGCTATGTCCAGCTCCGAGGTGGAAGGAGCAGCATTTTAACCCTGAAGTGTCACTGCTGAAGCAAATTGTCACCACTACCTGCCAGCACACCTGCACACCATGCCCAAAACCAGGCCCATCTGCATCAGAGTAACCTGAACCATTTTGCTCCCCAAAAGGACATATTCATGGTACAAAAAAGCTTAAGGTGGCAGATGATGGCCAGAGGTGTCACAGGAATGGTGTTTACATGTGCCTGTCTATTAGTAGTGGGCACAAGGATCAGACCTCAGCATCCCCTTCTCTCTGGTGAGGGGAGAGGAGGGGAACAGATCCTGAGCTGATGTGGTTGCACAGTGCCTCTGCTACCAGGGATGCTCTGGCTGCTCACCCCAAGCTGGAATGCTCTTCCCTAAAATAATTCACTGTGTTTCTGTCCTTCTGCTGGCTTGTGGTCAGCTTCAACTAATTGCCCAGTGCTTTGGGCACTCACCAAGGCTAATTTATTAATGAACTTTGCAGGATTCCTTGTTGTATTGTCCAAGTCCCTGCATGCCAGTGGCTGCCAAAGATTGGTTCTGAACCCAAACTGCCAGGGGTGGCATTTCCCCATGGTAGCTGCATGCTACAAGCAGAAAGCTCTCTTTGCAGGCAGCAAAACAGGTTTCCCTTTCCTCCTTCATCTATGTAGTCTTGATGTAGTAGGGAAAAAGCTTAGAGAACCCTAAGCCCAGTGGACTGACCCTGCAGAAAAGAAAAACATTACAGAAAACAAATTAGCATCCTACCAGCCCAATAATCATTAATGTACATTTTTCACCTGGCACAGATTTTGTACCAAATATCACAGTAGTTTCAGTGAGATAGTGCCTGCCGATATAAAAAATAATTATGGTTTCGTGTTCATGCTTTAGTTGATATCTTGAAGGTGTGAGCTTTCCAACCAGCAGCATTACATCCCAGGATATCTGCTTCACTTCTTTAGCCAGCTAAAGAAATTGCCAAATTTAGGGATTCAAATGTCATCAAAACTGCTCTGTGGCAGGTGGCAATATGGGTGGAAAGCATAGGATTTCCTCATCAAATACCAGATTACTCCTTGGAGGCCTATAAATTGTTAGTTTAACTAGCTAATGACTTTAAAAGTAGACACTTCAGTCTGCAGCGGAGTATTCTAGAGAAATATGACCTCGTTTGTGAGCAGTGTAGGGTGCTCTTTCCTCCTGTTGAGGTCAGGTCATGGAAACCTATGGATGATTGATATCTCCACAAAGAAAGCCAATTAGACACCTTCATTTAATATGCTAGTAGGTAGCTCATAGTAGGAAACTAGGAGTAGTAATGACAGTCTGCATGTTTGGGCAAATTAGGAAAAGGTGCCATACTCCCCATTGCTACATTGAGTGAGGGGACCGCTGCTCGTGTTGCAGAGCACCCCGATTCCTAAAGTGTTGCTCTTTGCACCCTAAGAGTCAAATTAATTGGGAACAGCAGCTTGGGAGTGTGGGTGCCAGCCTGCAAAGGAATTTGCCTTTGGTGTGCCATCTTTGTGATGAATTCACTTCTTAAATTAAATGTTTTCCAATAGCCTGCTGTGGACTGCGGCTCAAGGAAAGGATTTGGGTCATTCATGCTGAGGTTCTGCCTTAATTCCGTAATTCTATTTATTTCTTTTCCTAATTAGACACCTGCCCGTGGCTGTGCTCCTTTTCTAAATCCACTTACATGACATCAGAAGACATCAGTGAACTGGGCAGCTCAGGGTATGTTTCTCTCAGGCTGGTGAAAAAGACCTCTGGAGGTGGAGGACACCAGCTCAGCACCCACCTTTTCCTGGGCACCTTTCAGAAAATGGCTGGTGCATAGGAATGGCTGCTGGGGTCTGCAAAGCCTCCACATTTGCCCTGAGCTGGGACTGCTGGTCTGTGTCACCTGAGGCTTGAGAAGGAGAAGAGATCTGCCTGGGACACCACAGAGGTGAGGCCATCCACAAAGCCTCTCCTCCTCTGATTTTGGAGCCCCTCCCTCACGTTTCTTCCCTCATGTTTGTGTCCCTTCTTTTTTAAAAGGACAGTGACTGAGATATTAATTAGGGAGATTAATTGCTTAGGTTTAGTGAGTCTTAAGCTGAGGGAGAAGCCTCTGGGGAGACGCTGGCTCCATGCATTGAGTTATTCACCCTTCTGAGACACCTGCTCTCCCATTTGGTTTAGGATGCTTTGAGCACCTGATCTGTAGGCAGAGGCTGGTGGATAGGCTTCCCTGGTTTTTCTGGGCTACAGCAGAGCCAGGTAATGAGGAATAAATAGGGATGACACTTGCTTGGGTCATATCCAAATGTATTCCCACACCCAATGTGACCATATCTTTAGGTATATCAGCTGTTTAAAGGAGAAATGCTGGCTAAGAAAGTGGCGAGCTACAGGGCGAAGCCTACGCACTACCCAAGGCAAATGCAAATGTGATATATGCTCTAATGCTAATTAATTATGTGAAATATTATTTATTATGGGCTTATCTCCTTGCCTTTATTGACATGGCTCTGCATGCTTATATACTTCTCTGCTGGGAGAAACCCTAACTTTCCTGCAGCATGGACTGTACACACCTCCTTCACCAACACATCTCAAGCAGTGCTCTTTCTCCTCCCAAACTCACTCACCTTTCCAGCTTGGCTCAGCTGATGCTGAGGGGCTGTTTGGAAGCGTGAAATGGTTTATTGGTCACTCTCATCTGCTCTTCACTTTCTGAATGTTTCCATGAGTGATATAAGCAGCGTGATGTGACTTCCCCCGTTCTGGGGACATAGCCCAAGATCATCAAATTCACTGCAAACAAAACAACCAATACCTGGCTTCTGCTACCCGGGCTGGATATGATTGAATAGCCCCTTCCCCATCTTCCCAGCATCTCTCACACCTCCCTCTTCTGTTGCAAAGCCAGAGCCAGATTCTCTGGCCCATTCCCATGTGGCAGTGCAGGTGGAGCAGAAAGCAGTCGTATTTTCTCCACTGGATATTTCTCTGAGATGGCACAATTCCCACAGAGCTGCAGTACCCATCTCATACTGTCCCCTTCTTTGTCTGCAGGGAGAATATCTGTCCCATTTCTTTTTTAATTGTTTTCCTAGCCTGGCTCACATAAAGGCTGGAATATCTACTCCAGACTAATTGGCAGCATTACAGGGAGAGTCTGCAAAATTAAGGGCAGGTCTTAAACTTTCCTAATCTCTGCTGAAACAGAAGCTGGAACTACTATAGCCCCTGACAAAGGGCTGTATGGTATAGTTTACATATTTTTTTTATAGCTACACATGTGGAGGTTGTGTCCAACTCAGCACAGCTGGTCCTTTTTATCTCTGGTATAGAATCATAGAATCATAGAACTGGCTGGGTTGGAAGGGACCTCAGAGATCATCAAGTCCAACCCTTGAACCACCGTTGTGGTTGCTAGACCATGGCACTGAGTGCCACATCCAGTCTCTTTTTAAATATCTCCAGGGATGGAGAATCCACTGCTTCAGTGGGCAGCCCATTCCAATGCTTGATCACTCTCTCCGTAAAGAAATTCTTTCTAATATCCAACCTAAACTTCCCCTGGCACAACTTAAGACCATGCCCTCTTGTCTTGTTGAAAGTCATCTGGCAAAAGAGCCCAACCCCCACCTGGCTACACCCTCCTTTCAGGGAGTTGTGGAGAGTGATGAGGTCTCCCCTGAGCCGCCTCTTCTTTAGGCTGAACAGCCCCAAATTAGATTAAGAAAGAGAAAGAAAAACTTCTTTCTACTGTGGCACACACTTCTCTCTTATTTGTCCAAGCACATGTACTGGCACAATGTCCACATTGCTCTTTCCTGGTGGTCTGCACTGATCACAAACTTTTCTGTGATTGTAAGGCATCCAATACCAGCCCCTTTCTACTTTCCTACTTCTTTAACTTGTTTGGCAAGTTTTGCTTGAATAAATTATTTGGGTCTTTGAGGGCTGTGTCTTGTTTCAGTAAGAGGTCATATGCCTAACCAAAACCAAAAAACCCAATTGCATTTCCAGATGCTAAGAGGAGAAAAGAGGTTTGGTTTCAGTGTTCCTGATGGAGAATAGAGCATGTGCAACAAACAAGTGTAAATGGGAAGAAAACCACAGCACAGAGCTTTGCTTTGATAGTAAGAAGAAGGGGAAGGCATGGGCTGGTTTAAATGATTCTTTTCCTGGAATACTCCACATCTTTCTAGGTAAATTAATTGTTCTGCAAAGGCATTTCAGCACTGTTAAAATGGTTCAGCTTGGCTTTCAAAAATCAAGTTGATTCACATGTTTTCTGAAGTGCTGCAATGTGGATGAAAATGAGCAGTAGTTCATTAACAGAAAACCACCCATTTGGATAGAAAACCTCTGAGCAGCTTTCCCATAAGACTGGTTTCTGGTCAGGGGTCTTGGCAAGTTGGACCTTTCCAGAGAGGCCAGTGAGAAAGGAGACTCCCATCTCTCCCCACCTTTCCAAACCCCAGGTGTATTGCTGCTGAGAGTTAAGCACAGGAGGCAGCAGAGGCTCTGCAGGGTAGGGGAAAGGCAGGGGCAGAGGAGCTTTTAATTACTTAAGTCCAGCGAGCAAGGGGAGGGGGGAGGCAAGAGCATGAAGAGAGTTGATAAAAATGCAGTGATTTGCAGCAGAGGCCTGGGTATAAGAGGGGTCAGGGATCCCTCTGGGGAGAGGTGAGAAAGCCTTGAGATGATTTCATCCTGCAGAACAGCTGAGAGGACCAGGGGAGCCACAGGTAAGGTGCAACATGGAATTCTTGACTGTGTGATGGTTTTATTTAATGTTGGTTCAAAGGATTGTGAAACTTGTATCTGGTGGGTGGAGAGGATGGAGGGCCAGGGTTGAGAGGAGGGAGCCAGAGGTGGGTTATGGGGACATGGGGCTGTGCTACATGGAGTGTGGAGTGTTACTGGTGCATAGCAAGTCCAAAGTGCAGCTTCTAGGAAAAGCTTTGATTGTCTGCAGAGAAATGATGTGGTTTGAGATTCTGGGCTCGGTTTATAGCTCTTGCTATTTGGAGTAAGAACAGGTAAAGTTAGATCCAAAGAAAAGAAAAAGCTAAGGCTGCAGCAGATGTTTCTGTCCTCCCACCAACCAAGACAACCCAGGGAAGGCAAAGGGATATGACTGTCTGGACTTGCCAGAGAAGCATACAAACCCTGGAAGGTCAGGACTTCCCCTGGAGGTTTTTTTGCTTCCCCTGCTTTTTCTTGCCAAGAGATACAGAGCTACAAAAAGAAATATGAAGTCCCTGGCAGATTGTTTATCTTAAGTTTGCATTGGGTCTAGTGGGAGAAAAATGCATTGACAGGGTTTTGATAGATAGAAAAGGCAGGTGTAGGTTAATGGGTAAGCTCACAGAGAAATGGGACACAAAAACTTCTGAATGTATGAAAAGAGTATGTAAGCAGACTTTTTTTTTTGGCTTTAAGACTCCAGTAGAAAAGGCAAAATGTGCTCTGGTAATTTGGATGTTCTTGACAAATTATATGAGATTGTCACCTATCTTAAAGGATGTAGCTTTTAAATGTAGCTAAAGTATTGAGTCTTCTGTCCTGTGGCTCTCATTCTAGCTCTGCCTGCTTTGTTTATCAGGGATCAAACATTGCCTGCAGGTGTACACAGCACACACATTGATTTTAATGTCACCCTAACACACTGCACACCCAAACAGTTCTGTGGAGCAGCACCAGCCATGGTGTCACATGGATATTCAGCTCTCAGCCTGTGCCTTTAGCATGCAGAGCCTCAAGTGCATCTGGCCTTCAGAGTTTCTATTTGTTTTGGGGAAAAACACAACAAACCAACCTGAAAAGTTGTTCATGAGCTCCAAGCTGCAAGGATTACAGTGAAAGTGTGACTTTGGCATAGTTAATGCAGCTGTGTGCCTCAGCCCTGCAGGTAGCACTACATCACTTCTTGCAGTGCAAATTAATATCTGACTGAAGAATCAATTTTAAAGCCCAGAAAGGCTGCTGGCAATAATTGTCCACAGAATTTGGACCTCCTCTACTATTAGCCATGGCATAACACAGAAAAGCTGGGAAGAGGGAAGGTCATTTTTTTTCTTCTTTGAGCTAAAGGGTAGGACTCTGCTTCTGAGTGAAACAAATCAAATCTTTTTCCCTCCTAACTTTTAATGAGCTGTCAAACCTTGATAGAAACCAAGAGGAAGCAGCTGATCTTGGCAGGACTCTTGCACTGCAAGGCTAATTGTCCCCTCTGGAGAGAGTGACCCTCGTTATGTCTGTACACTTATGCAATGCATGATAACCAACTTTACATCCTCCTTGATGAACTGCTTCAGCAAACTACAGACTGAACTGTATTTCAAGCCCAGGGGAATCAAATGTCACATTAAGTAAACCTTGCCTGCGACAAGCAGCACAACATCACACCCTGGTAAATGTGTTTTTTAGCAAAGGAAATGCTTTCCCCCTTCCAAGTGCCTGCTGCCATGGCTCAGGGCTGGCATGCTCAGTGGCTGAGCTCCCTCTCCTCTCAAGTTGACCTTTCTGAAGAATTTTTGCAGATGGAACTCTCCGTCTCAAGGAAATCACTGAAGTCCAAAAGGAGCCTCTACCAAGCTTGACTTCTTAGGTCATGGTGATACAGTGCTTGCACACAACCTCACAGGAGGTTTGTTGCTCACAGGAGCAACAAATTTGCAGCAAGGAGGGCAGGTGTATTGATCCAGGGTTCAGTTCTCACACGTCCTATCACCCATGAGAGTGATACCCCCCAGAAGTGCTGTCTTTGCCTACTGACCCACTAAAGGAGTGGGCAGCCTCAGGACCACAGCCTTTCCTCACTCAGCCACTTTGCACAAGTTGCCATCACAATGGCCAGCCTGGCAACTGTGGAGACAACTTTGACTCTCATGAACTGGGGTACCACTTTTATTGTAGGCTATCCCAAAGCCATCAGGCAACAGGGAATCTTGGGCACTGCTCTTGGGTGCTTTTTCAGCTGGTGACCTGGGCACCCTAGCACTGGGTTTCTAAATCTTTCATTACTGTCTGAGAGAGTAACTCCTTAATCTTCTAATTATCTGCCATATATATAGGTGAAGTCTTTCCTTCCATGGCACTTGAATAAATGCCTGCACTATCTGTTACCTCCAGCCTAAGAGGACATTTTTCTCTGGGATATGCTAATAACAGGGGTCTCAGAAAATGCTGCAGTCCCACTGCAGGACATGGTACAGCATCTGTACTGACATTTGGCATTTTAACCCTCTTCAGCATGCAAAGTGTTCAGTATGGTTTTGGTTTGGGTATTTTTAAATTTATTTTTGTTTAAAGCCACTCAACTGTTGATGAGCTCAGACCTGGACAGTGTAGAACAAATGGAGGCCATAGTGAGGCTGTGTTGGCCAGCAGGTATCAAATAGTGTCAGTGCCAGAGCCTAGGAATATTGTCCAGCTAAATCACTTGGGAATATTTCAGGCAAGACCAGTAAGGTTCAGGTTAGTCAGCTGGACACAGAATTAGTAAGTTTCTCTGGCATGTATTGGGTAGACAATCTATTCAGGTGAATAAGAGGATACCTTCTGGTGACAAACCCTGCAGAAGACCTGCTCTTCACTGGGGGTTTCCATGTCTTAAAGGGCATAACTTTGGAGTAAATAGTTCCTCCCAGAAGCTGAGCTCCCTCACCTCTCAAAGGGAGCAAAGACCCCCAGGCTGGGTCCCCAGCAAGCAGAGGCAGACAACCTCTGCATTCCTTTGCCAAGCAGGGAACCTCTGCTAATTAAATGCACTAAAAGCCACTGATTCCTGGAAGAATTTGTACATCAGAGCTTGTCTGCTGAGCTGCTCAAGCATGAGCATCCTCCATCCAAAGCTGCAGTAACATCACTAACAGACCTATGATGTGTCTCAGCACGCACCCCCTTGCCCCTATGGCACCTTGCCATCCCTGATGTTAGGTTATAGGAACCCCTTCCAGTGTACCCTCTGCAGAGGGGTGAACGAGGCACAGCACCTGCACCATCTGCTCTCTATGGCCCAGGCTGCCCTCGAGCAGCAGATGCTGTGGTTACTCCTCAGCTCCCTCTCTGCAGTCCTGCAATTAATCCTGACAGCTTTGCCTGGGTCACTAGGAAAGGAGGTGGCCAAAGCTTTTCTTCAAGGACAACAAGGTTACAGGAAGCCCACCAGAGCCATATCCCTGTTGCCTTCATGATGGGCTTGGGACCAAACTGTGCAAGAAAGAGCCTGGCTGCAGATCAGCTTTGACTGGGACTGTCACTTTGTCCCAAAAAGCTCTGGCTCCCTCTTGCCCAGCCCGGGTGAGATGTTGCTTGTATCCTGCCCTTTAACTGGGATCACAAGCAGGGGCTGTAAAAAATGGGATTTCCTTGCATCTTAATCCCACCTCTACTTTACCTCTGCAGTAAAACTCCCCTCTGGAAGCCTCACCTCTTCGCTGATCCTCAGTCCTAAGCACTGATCAGATTGAAGAAATTACTGAGCTGTAGGGACTCCAAGAGGATGTCTGGCACTAGAGCCCAGCAGCATTGATCAGCAGGGAGATTCTTACCCAAGACACAAACGAAGAGCTTTAATTTCCTCCTGGAAGCTGGAGGGAATTTGCATTTACCTACTCCCCAGCATCCTGTTTGGCTCTTAGTTGAGCCAGTCCCTGGGCTGCAATCACCAGCACTCTGGGCATTGCAATTGACTCAGATGACTGCCCTGGAATGTAATGAGACTGCAGTGTATCAGGAATAATAATGCACATCATACTCCTCCAGTAGCATTATATAAGGACAGGGGCTCTGTTCTATGTAGCTTAGTCTAAAGAGACATATTGGGTCTGACTGCTGTTAGATCTGAAAAAAATCAAATCAAAAAACCTATAGGTGATATATATATATATATATGTATCTATATAAAAATTGCCTTTAATTGCCTTTTTTTTTCAGTTCTAATCAATGGGCTGTCCATAAATGCATCAGTAGCTTTTCATGTTAGTGTTTAGTTAATTAGAGATGTGTCTGAATCAAACCCCAAGGGTCAGATTATAAATTGGAGTTAATGAACACAGTGCTATTGATTGCAACAAAGCTGTCAGTCACTTTATAAGGACCAATGAATTGACTTTAATACTGAATAACTCCATATACCACCACACCTAAGACCTGCTGTCCTGTGGATTTGCAGAGGTGTGCAGGTTTTGGGGGGAAGATGGCCCTGTTACATCCTGAGGCTTCCCTTAACTGAGCTGTGGCCAGAAATACAGTGTTCAGAGTCAATGGAGCCTTGGTTGTTGGGCTGTTTTTTCACTTCCCAGCCCTGAATAATCTTTCTCACAAGTCTGTTTCATTCCAGTACTTGAAGACTGAGGCTGCAGTTCCAGAGGGATAGGGAAGCCACCAGGTACCTCTTCCCCTGAGGCTGTGTGTCAGGGGACTGTCCCCTGAAGGACTTCTTGCTGTTCCCTCAGCATGGAGTCACTGACAGGGCTGTTGGTGCTGCCTGTAGGGCATCTGGTCAGCCTGCTGGAAGGGCCCTTTATTTTGTGAGTATTTTTCTTGTCACTGTGCTTCTGTTAGGGAGCAATTGGGAGGGCTGGATTTGGGGGTTTGGTTTGGGTTTTTTTTGGTTTGGTTTGGTTTTTTTTTGGTTGGGTTTTTGGTTTTGGGTTTTTGTTTTGTTTTGGGTTTTTTGGTTTTGTTTGGTTTGGTTTAGTTTGGTTTTTGTTTGGTTTGGTTTGGTTTGCTGTAGCTGTTTCCACATCTGGACATGACCTTCACAGGCACAGATGGCAGAGCCAGAGCCTTGAGCTCTCTCTGCTCCCAAAATCCTCTGTGAGATTTCCTTCCCCTATTACATGCAGGGCCCCAAAACATCCCTGTGGCCACAGGGCTTGTGCCACCCTGGCCTTGTTCCTGTCCCTCTGCTCCAGTCCCACCTGTGCCCTGTGCCCTCTGTGCAAACCCAGCCCAGTGCTGGGGTCCCTGCCAGGAGCATCTCCTCACTGCCATACTCTGGGTTGCCAACAACACTAAACAGAAGGTTTTGGATCTTGCTAATCACCATCAAGTCACCTTTTAATCCCATCCCTAGGGATGTGTATCAGGTTCATTTTTCAGCTGTCAGTGAGCACACTGCATCTCCAATTCTCTTCTCTTTAACAGGTGTTGCCATGCTGACTTTTTTAGTTAAATTCTTCTCTGAAGACATTCAAAACCTGCCTGAATTAATTCCTACGTGACCTATACCAGGTGACCCTGGCTCTGGCCAGGACTCAATGATCTTTTGAGATCTCTTCCAATCTCTAACATTCTGGTATTCCATTGCTTTAATAGCTACTTGGATTCTCAGTTGCTGAATCTATATAAAACATGTCTTGCAGTGTAAGTGTAGTATTAAAGTAGTAATTTTGAGGCAGGCTAAAGTAACAGCAAGCCCAGCATTTTCACTGTAGGCAGAATTTCACCATATTGCAATTGAGGGCTTCAGCAGCTGCATTTGGATACTGTTCTTTCTGGTAGATGGGGCATGGATATCAGAAATGGAGACAAGGGATGATGCAGTCTTTTTTGCTGAGCATTTCTACCCTCAGATCACTGCAAAACCCTGGCCTTTTTGCAGTCACTGGACAGACTTCCACTGACATCAGAATTTTTTTTTCCACGTTGTCCTTCCCTTTAAATTTCCAGTAGGAAAAATAAATTCAGAAACAAGTTTAGGCCAACTTAAAGCCCAGATGAAAATCAGGGTATCTTGATAAGTGGCTTCAGACAGCGAACTGTCTTACAGGGGTCTGTCCTGCTGTGTCTGCAGGATGGGCAGTGACACTTTATCTCCAGGAGCAGGTTTGCCTCTAGGAAGCCTTTCGCACAAGTTTAGAACAAAGTTTAAGGTTGATAGCAAAAAGCCATTTCTGTGGTTCTTGAGGAGCCCTCAGACAGCTCCATGTCCAGCACGGAGCTCAAACTGGGGCAAGAGCAGTGACCAATAATAAAGGGTTTATACTGGGGGCTGGGTAGATTCTGAAGGACTCATCTTTAGAGGTCTCATGCACACACTTCCCCCTGGCTCCAGGGACATTTGGGACATTTTTGACTCAGGAAGGATGGGTGCTGTTCACTCCATCCTTCTTCACTGCAGTGCCCAGGACAGCACCTAGGAGGTCCTGGGGGAATTTTCCCTCCACAGTGTTAATTCCTTAAAACATGCTTCTAAACCAATGAGTATATAGGTGTTCCTTTTCATTCATTGTTTCTAAGACAGTGAATGTGTGTCCCTGGCTAAAAAATGTCTGGCAAAACTAACTGGGATTCATATTAGCCCTAAGTTCAGCTTTGTCCCCCATCCCTCCCCAGGCAGGCATGCCTGCGTACATACTGTTAATGGGGAAAGCATCCTGCAGATGACAGAGACCTTCTTCCTGCTGGGATAAAGTGTCTACAGAGCAGTGAAAGAAGCTGTGTAGGGAATACAGCCAGACAGCCTCTCTGAATGAGCACACGTCTCTCATCTTTAAAACAACAGCAGTGAGAAACAGCCCAGGGATATGTGTGACACATGCCCTGCAATAGATAGCACAGGAGCCATCCATCAAGTCTGTCTTTTTGTCGTATTTGAAGTGCCCTCAAAATTAGAAAACAATATTTTATTTTCGGATACAGGAGCCCAGAGCAAAATTTAAAATCTTGTCTGATTTGAAGCAGGTGTATTTTCATTACAACTAAAGCTCAGATCTCGTATCATGGTCAACAAACCTGACTCTTCATTCCTTCTTTACTGCTTTCGTTGTTTTGTTTTTCTGCTGATGTGTTTTTTTCTAAATCTTCCCATCAGCTTCCAAGTCTGGCTCCAAACAGGATTTTAAGACAATATTTAGCTCTACAACCAAGACATGCAGGATTTAGAAGTCTTGTGACTGCTGTTTGAACTTGACCATACATGTTAGCAATAATACCTTACAAAAACCAAGTAGTACCTCACAAGAACTAAGTAGACAGGAGTTCCTTGGTTTCTTACTGGAAGAAGCAGGATTTGGCTACAGAATGCAAATGCCACCAAACCAGTGTGTCCAGAAAAATTATCATCAGCTGGTCAGTGTTTAAAAATTTTTTTCCTAGCCACGGGCAAATGAGTTACAGTAATAGGAATACCAAAAACTACTAAAATTTTCTACCAGTACCTTTGTTGCTTCAGTTTTGGCTCCACCCCAGGGAACATGAGCTGTGCAATTCCAGCAGCACTTTAAGGCAACATTTTAACTTAGTTAAATACTGACACTTTTTGCATGCATATTCTAAGCAGTCTTATACTCAGCCTCTCCCTACTTACACTGCCACAGAGACATTGGCTGCAGTGGGCTGGGAGTTTAAGCACCTTCATTTCTGCTTTCAAATACTTGGCATTTAAAATTTTGCAGTGATTGATGCTAAAGCTCTCCAAGGTTACTGAGGCTTTGCTTGTTCCCCATGTATTGCCTGTTTTTCCAAAGGACACCAATACCTGGCAAAAGTTGTAGCAGGTCAGTGTGATCCAAACCTGGTTTTTTGGTCCTTGGCTTGGCTGTGGAAGAGGCAAAACCTATTATGATTAATTGTTTGATGTACATGCACTTCCAGGCAAAAAATGTAATACATCAGCACTGATAAGAAGAGATACAATAGCTGTGTAGAGATCAACTTCATAGTTAAGTGGAAAGTGTGTCTGATGGGTATAGAAAGTAATAATCTTTGCTATTCCCATATTGTTTTAATTTAATTACTTTGCATCAGTACTGTCTGCCCCAAACAAATATCACCAGAAAATTATCGCATCTTTCTGACAGTTCACATGAATGGTTTCTTTGTCTTCTAATTTTTATGCCTCTAGGATTTTTGTCTGTAGCTAAGTGAGTAGGAAACTTGTAATCAGAGGATGATAAAATATTTTACATAACAGCAAAGCCACTTTGAACATTTCAAATACTGTCAGATAATAGATGATGTTCTGTGAAGGGGCAATATGCATGCTCTGTAAAGCTTCTCTAAATCCTTCTTTGTTCAGTGCAGAAAACTTTGGTCCTTCTTTTTATAGAAACAAAACAACAAAAACCAAAACCAATGTAAAAGCCTCCTAAAACACATTTACAAGGGAAAAAAAACCCAATGGGGTTATTTTCGTACTGAGCAGGAACTTTGCTCCTTTCCTACTGTGAGTCTCAGTTGTGCTACAGCTGCTTGGTACCTGGCAGGTTTAATTCATGACATACAGAGTTAGAAAGCAGATTTTATCTTGCTGGACTGACTCTACAAATGTCAACTCTATCAAACCCTGTCTCTATCTGGCCTTGCTCAGCTGTGGTTCAGCTGCTGTTCCATGTCAGGCTACAATGCAGTTTTTGGTTAATGAGAGTGTTTGTGTGTAAATATCATTATTTGAGTGGGGTTCAGCCTAGCCCTTCCTTTTGCTCTGTTTTGTTGCTATCACTGGGAATGCAGAAGGAAAAGAAAAAAAAAAAAACTTGGCAGGAATTATGCCTGATCTTCACCTCTCTTTTGGACTAAGTGGAAAATGAGGGCAGTGCTCAGCAGTGTTCACAATTATAAATAACTTCTAAAACGAAGAGTGGCTTAAAACTGTACCTCAGATTTTGGCCTGTAAACTCCAGGGCCTGAGAAAACAAAGTTCACTGACTCACTTCTCAACAGTGCTTGAGGTTCCCAGCAGGAAACCAATGGCACCAGTAACAGTGTGAGAGAATGGAGCATTCACACTGACCAAATGAAATTGTAGGATGGTCACTGAAATAGTGTAGCTGTGATTTGCATCATCTGGTTTCTGTGTCTGCAATGTAGCAAAATCATGAGTAATTCTGCAATAAGCAGTGGTGGATCATCCTATGCAAAAATGGTGCTCAATCTGGAGGCTGCTCATCAGGTTGCCTTGTAATTGTCCTTTCTGTACATTTGTTGAAACGTTTCTTGTTTTCCCTTTTCCTGCAGGAGATCCTAGTTTTGATTCTTAGAAAATTAAATATTGGTTGAAGGTATTTGTTGCTAGCCGGGATTTGCCTGGATACTAGTTTGAAGCTTTTGCTGTTGGGAAGGTCAACTTCATCACTCATGGAAATAGCATATAAGTGCTCATAGAATCATTCAGGTTGGAAAAGATCCCTAAAATCATTGAGTCCAACCATAAACCTAATACTCTTAAGTTCACCACTAAAACATGAAGACATCAGAATGAGGGACTGAACTGAATGGATGTGAGTGGCCTATGGTTGAGATGAGTTTGAGGGTAATCATTAAAATCTGTCACACTTCCCCAGCCTGATGCTACCCCAGTCACTGTCACCCTTTGTGCTTGACCTGTGAGCCAGCTGCTCACCCGTCATGGTTGTCCAGCTGTATCCTGGGCGTTTTGTTCAGGAGGTTACTATGAGAGACACTATCAAAAGCTTTCCTGAAATCCATAAATATTACATCCCCTGGCTTCCCTTGCTCAACTAGATGGGTTACCTTGTCATAAAAGGAAATTAAGTTTGACAGGCAGGGCTTTCCCCTCCTGAAGCTCTGCTGGCTGCATTGCAATGCCCATGGCTAAGCTGAATAAGGCAGCTACACTGCCATGCTTTAAATGTTATGTTTTACCAACCAGAAAAGGTAACATGAAAAAATTTAATCTAAATTTGAATTTAGCATGGGATCTGTGGTGGCTGCTGCTGGAGCAACTGTTGAGAACAAATGGTATTTAGCACTCCTGGTCAAAACAGTGATTTATCACAAAGAAAATATTCAAAATTAGTTTGGGATCTGTCTTTTTACCCCATGGAAGCCAGCAAATAATACAAAATAGGAATGACAGAGATGTCTTTTTTTCTGTGTGATTAAGAATGAATTTAAGAAGTATGAGAAACTGATGGAAGTAGGCAGGTATTTCTTTCACTCAAGTAAAAGCTGCCTTTCACTTTTACAAATTGCTTGGTCAAGTGCTTTTCCCAGTTTTGTTGAAAACCTTCCTGTTCACACTAAGTGGGGGCTTTTTTCTTTCCCCCGGCTGGGGCTAGGAGGTGACTCTGGGGTCTGTCTACTCCAAACCCCAAGCCTGGAGCAGAGCCAGCTAGAGGAGGCTACTTGAAGCTGTGTCCAGTCAGACTTTGAGACTCTCCAGTGATGGAGAGTTCAAAATCTCCCAGCCTGTCTTGGAAACTTGTGCTAGTGTTGACCACTGCCCTGTGGGAGGGGTGCTACAGTGGGGGGGTAAAAATAATAATAATTAAAAAATTTATTTTTTGTGTTTAAATGGAATTTCCTGTACTTCAGTTTGTGTCTTACCCTGTCACTGGAGAGCACTAAGAAGAGAGCTCCCTCTTTTGTGTCTCCTCCCATGCACATCAGATATTTTTACACATTGAGGAGATGTCCCTTGGCTGTCTCTTTTCCAAGCTGTGTCCCTCTTTGACAGATGGTCTAGACCTTTAATCATCTTGGGACCCATTCTCTGGACTCACTCCAGCAAATCCATATCTTTGTCCTACAGGGAGCCCAGAACTGGACCCAGCACTCTGTGGATGTCTCACCAGTGCTGGAGGGATCACTTCCTCTGACTTGCTGGAAATGCTGCTACTTATCCCCCCCAGGAGGCTAATGGTTTTCCTTGTTGCAATAGCACATTTCTGGCTTACAGTTAATTTGGTGTCCACCAGGACCTCCAGATCCTTTTCTGTAAATCTGCTTTACAGCCCCCAGCAGGAACCACTGCATGGGGTTATTCCTCCTCAGGTGCAGTGCTTTGAGCCTCCCCTTGTTGAACTGCATGATGTTCTCGTCAGCCCCACTTTTCCAGCTTCCTGAGGTCTTTCTGGATGTCAGCACAACCCCACTGGCTGATCAGCCACTCCTCCCAGTTTCATGGCATCTGCAAACTCACTGGCAGCAGTCTCTGCCCCATCATCCAGATCACTCATGATGCTGTCTCATAGTCCTGACCCCAGTATCCTCTCCTGGGGCACACCATGAATGACTGGCCCCCAGCTGGGCTTCATGCCACAACTGGGTTTCATGACCACAACTCTGACTCTGGCAGCTGTGGCAGCTCTCAGTTGACTGTCCCCTTATATTCACTTCATCAGTTTGGCTATGAGGATGTTATGGGAAACAGAATTGAAAGCCTACTAAAGTCTACTCTACAAATAAGAAACATCCACTGCTCTCCCCTCATCCACCAAGCCAGTCATCTCATCTTTATCAGGTTGGTCAGACATGCTTTTCCCTTCAAAAATCCATGCTGACTACTCCCTCATCTTCTCCTTCATGTGTTCAGAAATGGCTTCCTGGTTTATTTCCTCAATCACCTTCCCAGGAATCAAAGTGAGGGAAACAAGCTTGTACGTCCTCAGATCCTCTTTCTTGCCCCTCTTTGAGAAAGAATTGACATTTCATAGAATCACAGAATTTCTCAGGCTGGAAAAAACCTTCAAGATCATAGAGTCCAACCTCTTCCTAACCCTATTACTTATTCCTGATGACCCACCATGTCCCCAGGCACCAAATCCAGATGATTTGTAAACACATTCAGGGATGGAGACTCAACCACCTCCCTGGGGAGCCTGTTCCAGTGCTTAACAACCCTTTCTGTAAAGAAGTTTATCCTGATATCCAACCGAAACCTCCCCTGACACAACTTGAAGCCATTTCCCCTTGTCCTGTCATCTGTCACCAGTGGGAAGAGACCAACCCCACTCTCACTACAACCTCCTTTCAGATATTTGTAAAGAGTGATAAGGTCTCCCCTCAGCCCCTTTTTCCCCAGATTGTACAGCCCCAACACCCTCAGTTCCTCCGCATAAGTTTTCCAAACCCTTCACTGCCTTTGTTGCCCTTTGGACTTTTTCTATTGAGGCGCCCAAAACCGAGCACAGTACTCGAGGTGGGGCCTCACCAGTGCTGAGTACAGGGTCAGGATCACTTCCCTGGTCCTGCTGGTCACAGAGTTTCTGATACAAGCCACAATGCCATTGGCCTTCTTGGCCACCTGGGCACACTGCTGGCTCATATTCAGCTGACTGTCAATCAATACACCAAGGTCCTTTTCTGCCAGGCAGCTTTCCAGCCACTCTTCTCCAAGCCTGCAGCATTGCTTGGGGTTGTTGTGGCCAAAATGCAGGACCCAACACTTGGCCTTGTTGAGTTTCATAGAGTTGGTCTCAGCCCAATACTCCAGCCTGTCCAT
The DNA here is from genome assembly GCF_003957555.1 of Calypte anna. Classification (NCBI taxonomy): domain Eukaryota; kingdom Metazoa; phylum Chordata; class Aves; order Apodiformes; family Trochilidae; genus Calypte; species Calypte anna. Next base: position 35,673,980 of record NC_044248.1, on the reverse strand, counting down.
TTCCCTCCTTCCCATTCTCTGGAACTGCCCCCAAGGACTACAAGCTTCCAAAGATCAGCAAGAGTGTCCCCACAATGCTACCTGCTGGCTCCCCCAGCACCTGTGAGTCCATCCCATTAGAGCCCATGGATTTAACACATGTCCAGTTTATTTAAATGTTCCCTAACCTGATCCTCTTCCACCAAGATCAGCCTTCCTTGCTCTGGAGTTTCCCATTAGTCTCTGGGGCACTGGATTTCTTACCAGGATAGTCTTACCAGTAAAGACTGAAACCAAATTTTTGCATGACTCAACCTTTCCTGCGTCCTTTTTCCTCAGGTGCCCTATTCCTTGCTAAAACATGTTCCCAAGTGATATCCCTCCTCTAGGCTTATTTTTAAGAAAACAACCTCATGTAGAGTCAACCCCATGAATATCACTTCAGCAGTTTGTATTGTCTGTACAGCTGTTGGGCAGCAGTACAGCAAAGCACAGGAATTATCCCTCTGCTGTCAATAGCATTAGTCATGTGCCCAAAGTTAAGCACATGTTTAAAAGCTTGGGGAAATGGACCTTTAATTTTCATCAATGTGAAATGCTTGAAATGCAATTTGCTCCTATTTAAGTCATGTCTGAGACATCTACAGAGTACAAAACTGTTCCCTTTCAAAGATCAATTTAAAGAACTGCTGCTAGCAAAGAAAAATGATGGAAAATAAGAGAAGAGCTAAGGATGGTGATTTTAAGGACTAGGAGCTGGGCCAGATCAAAATTCTTATGCTTGGTATGTGTTTTGCAAAGCTGGATGTCTTGGTTTGGATGCATTTAGAAAAGGGCTGTAGAAAGCCTGGAAAAAAAAATGTTTTAAAATACAGGAGGCTTAAGACGGACAGAAAAACTTAAACTCATCTCATCTCTGAGCACTTTTGTTCTCAGAGAAGGAGCTGCCTTTCCTATGCGCACTGATGCTTTCAGATACAGAAATTTGAGTCCTGGTTTTATGGAGGCTTGGATGTTTTTCTCCAAGCCCAGCACCACAAAGCACATTGCTGAGTGTCTTGTCCAGAAGCCTTGGGGACATTTCTCTGTGAATCTTGGACCATTTCTTCATTAGCCTTCCTGCTAGGATGCACAGTTCTGATTGTAAAGACAACTTTGCACAGAGGAGAAAAGGACTTTAGCTGTTTCCTGCAAATATGATTGGTTTGGGAGTTAGAAATGAGTGTTTTAACTTTGTGATGCCACTGATGTAACTTCATCTCGGAGGGCAGAGGAGTTGCTTTTGTATATTGTTTCTGGCAAAAACTTTGTCTTTGCACAGTCCCTGCCTAATTTACTACTTTGAGAGTAGCAATGGTAATAATTATCATGGGATCAAGATCATGAGTCCATTTGCTGAAAAGCAGAGGAGCAGCTACCGTGGGCCCTCAGGGCGATCAGTGCTGGTTTTTGAGAAGAGCTCTTCCTAAGAGATGATGGAGAGGACAGCCTGACCTCAAGTTATTAAGGGCTCCCTTGTAAAACTGGGAGATTATTTTCATTTGGATTAGGCCTGCCAGATTCCAGCCTAGCTGTTCACATCCTTCTTCCTGATCTTATCTTTAAAGTCTCACCATGACTTGGTGTGTCAAGGCTCTTTGCTACATCAGCTGCTATCTTCTGTCTTCTCTCTGGAGCAGGACTGTGGGCACACACAGAAGGCTGGTGCATTGCTGTTGAACATGACCTGACACAAAAAAGCAGGTTTCCCATTTTTGCAAGTGCCCTGAGGTTCCTTGAGATAAGGAATATGAGGAAAACGTATGCATTTAAAATTGTTCATCTTGCACCTGGGACACAGAAACAGAATATGCATACTTACACCCTAAGGAGGAAAGGCTGGAGAGCATCCCTGTGGAAAGGGATCCATGTGTTCTGGTTGACAGCAAGTTGAACATGAGCCAACAGTGCGCCCTGGCAGCTAGGAGGAGCAACCAAGTCTTGGGGTGCATCAAGCACAGCATTGCTGGCTGCTTGAGGGATGTGGTTGTCTCACTTCTACTCTACACTGGTGGAGCCCCATCCTGAGTACTTGTGTCAGTGATGAGTGCTACAGTACAAAAAGGACATAGAACTACCAGAGAGTGTCCAGAGGAGGGCTGTGAGGTTGGTGAAGGGTTTAGAGGGGAAGCTGTATGAGGAGTGGCCGAAGGCACTTGGTCTGTTCAGCCTGGAGGAGACTGAGGGGAGACCCCATCCCAGCTCACTGCTTCCTCACCAGGGAAGGAAGAGGAGCAGGCACGGACCTCTTCTCTCTGGTGACTGACAAGAGGACCTGAGGGAATGGCAGGAAGATGTGCTAGGGGAAGTTTAGGTTAGATATTAGGAAAAGTTTTTTCACCCAGAGGGTGGCTGAGCACTGCCACAGTCTCCCCAGGGAAGCAGTGATGGCACCAAGGCTGCCTGAGTTCAAGAAGCATTTGGATGACACTCTCAGGCACATGGTGTGATTCTTGGGGTGCCCTACACAGGAACAGGACTTGGACTTGATGATCCTTCCAACTCAGCAGATTCTATGGTCTAAGTATTAAACTTCTACTTGATTAACATGTGCATTAATAGTGCTATCACTAGCACCATCTGCTGCCTTCAGGGTAGCAGGACACATGGTTCTGCATTATAATAGAGGTGATGAGTGAGATGAGGAGACCCAAAGAGGTTGTTCTCCTCACCTCCTGGCAGCAGTGTTCACCACACAGGCAGCCTGCTGGGTGCTGCTGTGACAAATCTCTCCTTATGCCACAGCCCTGTTTTCAAGCTACTTGGGGCCTCTTTTCAGGTGCGTGTCACCAAAGCATCCCCTCTGAATTGGTAACAAATTACAGGACTAATATTTATTCTAGCATTTTGCCTCATCTTCTCCATTTGCCCTTGTCAGTCTTTAAGCCCTTTCAGAGCCAGCCTAACCTTCTCCTCACTACCAGCCTACTCCATTTGCCTCTCTGCAAGGCCACCAAATTGTCATTTCCTTTCTCCCCAAGGTCCAAGCTGTGAATGCTCCTGAAACTTCATTTGGTGACTAAGGCAGGCAAGGAAATACAGATAAAGTGACATAGATACATCTGATGCAAACTAAACTCATGAGCTGATACAAAGTCATAGTGGCTTTTATGAAACACACATTGTACATGTTTAAATAGGAGACCATAACACAACACACAGTCTGAGCATCAGAGGGTAACAAGGTCCCTGTCCTTTGTGCAGGTAAGATTAATGGTGATCTGGATATGATGCAATCTGTAATTTCTTTTCCCCTCCCAGGATACCACAAGACTTTGGACCTCTTGGCTCTGCAGAGCCATCCATAATCCCTTACCTAGTCTACAAAGAGCTTCATCCTAAAGTGAGTTTTTGTGGAGGTTCCTGGATGCTTCAGCCCCACCCCTGGGATCTGATTATGGAAAGCAACCACCTTATTATTCACTCCAGGTTTACCCTCTTGTCAAAAGGAACCAATATTTACTGTTCCTTTGTTTGGCCATTTTTGTGTTCTGGGACAGGATCTATCACTTAAAAATCCTTTTTTTGTGTGTGTGCTTTGAGAGGAATTGAATTTCTCACACTGCTGCCAGTTGCTCTCCAGCATTCACAGAGGCACTGCTCTGCCCTGGGGAATTGAAAGAAAAAAATATCTAGACAAGGAAACAGAATAATCAGAAGTGACCAGCATCAGCATGGGAACAAGGAGTATGAGGAAAAAAGCAGTCATTTAAAAGCAGTCATTTCCATTATGCAGCTCCAAGGACACCTGAGATATGGACATGGATTTTCAGGGGGAAGTCTCTGGTGTCTGCAAAGGGTCAGGACAACACACCTTCCATCCCCACAGGAGGGCATAAAAAAATATCATTTTCCTTTTTTTTAGCCAGCTGTAGGAACTTAATGTCTCTGGCTCCTAATCACCTCCAGGCTCTACAGAAACCACCAACTGGGTTCAGCAGTGACTGTGCTTAGGGGCAAGGGCTGGGATGAGACAGAGGTTGTCCCCTCACACTCCTCCAGCTGATTTTTTCTGCAGTAAATAAGACAGCCTGATAGCCTGGTGTAAAGCCCAGGGTCAGACCCTCTGCAGGTTCCTCATGATAAATTACTAGGAGGTTCTCTGGAGAAAAATATTGTGTGATCATGTCATTAAGGGTTGTGTGAAGATGCATCTGCCTCTGGGGGCAGGTTAAATCTTCTCCTCACTTCTGAGTGTTCAGCTATGTGGACTAAATGAAGTTCTTCCACTGCAGGATTTGGGAGTGTTGTATAAGTTTATACCATAAGAAAGTTAATAAGTGAAAACTGTTTAAAGATCTGCTCAATGGCAAAGTAAAAAATAACAAATACAAGAAGAAAAAAAAAAAAAAGAAAAAAGAAAAAAAAAAAAAAAAAAAAAAAAAGAAGGAAACAGTTGAAGAATGTAGTAGTCCTTTCTGGATTTCAAAATGATATAGCTTCATAAATAATATCAAATAGGATTAAAAAACCATCCCAGTGCTTATATGACACTAAAGATGATGTCTCAATATTAATCATGGAGCTGACTTAAAACCTGAGATGCTTCTCTGGGGATGTTTCTATTGGTTTAACTGTGGTAATTGGTTTAACCGATGGGGCAGCAATGATGCTGTGAACAAGCACCTTAATACTGGGAAAGGACAGGAATCCTACTTGTACTTCTCAGTTAATTGGCTAAGCTGTGATTCAATGTTGCTAAAACATTGACAAGTGCTTGTGGAGTATTTCAGCAGTGCTAAGCATTGCTGAAGCACTCAGGCATTCACCACAGGAGGTAATTTTACCATTGAGTAGTTCCTGGGCTTGGACAGACCTCACCTTCCCTCTTCCCCCAAACTGCACCTCCCCTACTTCCCCATCAGAATACACGGAGTATTCAGCTTACTGCCTTTCTCCAGCCCCCCCTGTTGCTGTCTTGCCAGGCCATTATCCACAAATGCATCTCATTGGAATTCTTCTGGGACCCACTGACCCTCATTTGGCTGCCCATTAATCAGGGTGGCTTGAAAAAGATTTTCCCCCCTGTGACCATGCTGGCAGGCAGAGTCCTGGTGCCTCTCCCCTCAGGAGGGAATTTGCTTTCAGTGTCCTGATGGGTGCATGTTTCTGTCCATTGCCAACTTCTGTAAAAAACAATTGACAGTCAGGATCCATCTGGTTGCCCCAAGGCATACATATTCTAGGACCCTTCTTCATAGTCCTGGACAGGTGAAAAGTCTTCACCCCACAGGTAATGACCTGTAAATTTTCTCTGAGACTCCCTGTGCTGAGTCAGGAGGGATCTTCTTCTCCACCTTTCTGTGAATAGTGGGAGAGAAAGAATTTGCTTGGGTAGGGATAGAGAGAGGGCTGGGCAAACCCATGAGTGTGGGTAGATGAGAGAGGTGCTATTGTGTGCTGTTTTCTGTAATCCAGTGTGAAAAGAGTTATTAGCAAGTACACACGGTAGGAAATGAGCCCCAGACACCCACGAAAATGACCTTATTTATTTTCTTCTCTTCTGAATCCTGACCTTGCTCTAAGGGGACTCATCAAGATGGGTCCCAGGGAGCTGAGTGCTCAGTGAGATCCTTCAGCATGTCAATACTGCATCCCTGTGCTGGTTATCATAAACCTCTGTATGCCCTGTTGGATTTTTAGCATTGGTTTAGCATTCACAGTGGCAGACCTGTTGTGATATATGCATCTATAGCATGCTTGAGTTAATATTACTGGGAGCAGACTCTTTGGGGAGTCTCAACTTCCTTGCCGTTCCCTTGCTGCCTTTGAAAATTGGCCTAATACCAATAGCAATGGGTATCCCTTGCTAACTCAGAGCACTGAGTCAAAATGCCAGAAGGACATTTGTCTCAGATTAGGTATGGTTTTGTGGTGTGCTGGGCAGGTGATGAGCAGCAGTTGTCCTCTGGAAGGAGCAGAGACATGGGGAGCAATTGCTTTGTGTGTTCACAGGGCATAGTCTCTTATATACACTGTATTTCCCCCTTGAGTCTCAAAACAAATCACGTAGATGCCTTGCTAGAAGGACAATGCAGGATCCATCTATACCCTCACCATGGAACAGGGATTATGTTCCTTTCCAACTATTCCATGAAAGGCTTTATATCTGCAGTACCCCAAGGTAACAATTGCATCTACATCCAAACTATAGGGTTTCCATTGACCTTGCCTGGTGCCCAGGAGTCTCAATAACACCGTGGGCTGTGAAACATGAACAGGACTATCTGGGCATGGTGACTTTTCTGTCTCCACTGAAGCCAGGCACAGCAAGTGGCAGAAATTTCCACTGCTTTACATTCCCTTTTACAGGCAAGGATGCTGCGACTCCAAATCATTAGGCACTGTGTGGGAGAGACACAGGAAAAATGACCTTACAGCCTCCCTGACCCAGCATAGACACTAAATCAGCTGGCAGCTATGGCAGGAGAAGGCTGTGGGAAGGAAAAAATCAGGGTAAATCAGAGCAATCAATCATGCCTGTGACAGATCTGCACATGTCCTTTATTGTTCAGTCAAGCTCTGACAAGCAGGGATGCACTAGAGGAAAGCTGCTGCCTCCACTCCTTTCCAGAAAAACTCCCAGGCATGGAGCATCCTCTTTCTTGCTGCAGCAGGAAGCACACCATGGATGTGTGTGGGCATGCTGTTTATTTGGGCAGCTGGCATTGTAAAGAAGTTGGGTTGCAGTGTAGAATTATGGATCAGACTTGAAAAACTCCTCAGCTGTAGTCAGTATTGAGATCATGAGAAGAATTTGAATTCTGTGGCTGAGCACCCCCTGCACACCTTGCTGACAACCAAGCATTTAAAAAGCTGGAATCTGAGCTGACTTCTGTGCTAGCTCAAGCTTGTTGAACTACATTTCCCGAGACACTTGTAGGTGGCAAAAATGTGGAAGACCTGTCAGAGGGTGCATCTTCTCTGGGAAGAAAATTTGTTATTCCAGATGCATAAGATACACAGAGCTCTGCATGACTCAGAGGATGTGTGAGTAGGCAAGTAAGAGAAAAGGGTTATTCTGCAGTGGAGAGAATTTGTTTTTTTCTTAAACAGAACAATTTCGTAATAGAATCATTGAAACATAGGTTTTTCAATCCCATTTTTCTCCTCTTGGTATAGGGTTATTTTTCAGATAATTGCACAATTTTTACTTAGTGTGGGTTCCTGAAATGCCTCCTATTTGACCTAACACACCTCTTAGCCAATTTATCAAAAAACAGTAATTTATTGATATTTGTTATTTTACCCTTTCATTCAGATTGATTCCATCAAGAGCTTGTGCACTGCAAAGTCCTGTTTCAGATTTCTATGGTCAGGTTCACAGTATGGTTTACAAACCAAATGGTTGCAGAACATCCGCACCAGCCTGGCCACTGTCCCAATTCCATTGGGGTCACTCACTGTCCTCCTGGCTCACAAACAGAACATTGAAAGCTGAGCTGGCAGAAGCTGGATGGACTCTGCTTCCCCATCCCAGATCCTTTGTTTGTCTGGCTTGCCAAGTGCCTCTGGCACAGGAAACAAGGAGACGAAGCCATCACCCAAGAGGTTTACAGTCCAAGCAGATGTTAGCTCTCAGGCTCCTTGAAAATTTCCAGATAAATTATTTTTCAGTGGAAAATAGCTACTTGACTAAATGAGCATGTTTGTGGAATGCATCTGCTTCCCATGGGCAAGTCCTCTTTTGCTGAAAAAAAGTCCCAAATTCAAGAAAAAGTCAATTTGGCAGCTAAGTAAAGCATCATGACCTGAGGTGCCATGTCCTGTGGCTTTCCCCACTGAGCCTCCCCTTCAACCACAAACAGGAAAAAATCTCCTGGCTCCCCAGGGCTGCTCCCTGCTCCAGCAGCATCCCCCATCCCAAGATCTGCTTTCAGACTGGTGCAGTTTCTTGTCTTTGCTCCTCCATCCGAAAAGCTACTCCAGAATCTTGCTAGATTGTAAATATTCTCGTTATTTCCACTCTAAAGTTATTCAGGAGACACATATGGCAGTTTGGCTGCTTGCTGGTGTTATTCCACACATCATAGCTCTCTTCTCACTCTGGTGTGTACCTCTACTGTGTTGTGGCAGGAAGCAATCATATTTGGTTTTAGTCCTCATTTTGCAACATCAAACTGAATTTTCTCTTCCTCTTTACTCTTTCTTCATTTAAATTAATCTTTCATGTAGCATGAGTGAACACAGTACTGCAGATGAGCCCATGCTCATACCTCTAACAGCAGAATTGATACCTCTGATTCAGCTGGAAACACATCATATCACAGATCCTAGGACTTTCACCAGGGTTCATAATCATACTGCAGCCAAAACAGTTCTTAGACTTCCAGCTAATGGGTAGGAGCAGGAGTCATATGGCCAGATTGTAAATGAGATGTGATGGGGGAGTTTCAGACTTGAAATTCTTATTAATTTCTTCTCAAGAAAACTTCTGGAGCAGTGAAAAAGCCCAGTTAAAAAAAAATTTTAAAAAATGTGTAAAACTGGGGCAAAAATCATATTTGAAAGTCTGCACAATATCCAACTAGAACAGGTAATCAAGGATTTTTGTTACAGTTTACAGTTGCCTTTTGAAGGCAATTTGAGAGCTCCAGCTGAAATGCTGAGTTTTACAGGAAATCAACTTGTCAAATGCCATTCATTCTCAAAGTGCTTATTTTACACACTTGATAAATGCTGATAAATAAAAAATATAACTAAAAATAACTCATAGGGCCATAGCAGCAAACTGAAGACCTTCCTTCTTATCCTCTTGAGCCACAAGAAGGCCTCAGCTTTACCACGAATGTTGACTTCTGCTCTCTTCATAGGCAGTGCCAAACCTGACACACCAGAGATCCCTAAACCAAGATCATATTTAATGCAGATGTTACATACTCACAACACCAAATGTTTTATTTAGGTCCAGCTCTCATATTTTTCTCAACATGTTGATCATGTTTCACTTCACATGTGATTTCTGTTGACTCTTGGGCTTGACTCTATGATTCACAGCCTTTTCTGAGGCTCCACCTGCTCTTAACACACCTTGTGCGTGTTCAGAGCCAACAAACTAATAGAAGCTCATAGCCACTGTCCACTCTTCCCAGCACTTTGAGCTGGGAGACTGGCAAGTACTTTATATTTTCCCTGGTTACACTTGAAAGGTAAATTCCTCTGATCCCAATTTCCCATCTGATGCCTCATCTTGGAGGCCACAAAGCTCACTTGCAACAGTCAGGGCAAAGGTTTGTGTTTTGTGTGGCTCCCTTTCCCCTGTTGCAAAATCCTCGGGAAAAAAAAAAAAACAAAAACCTGAATATTTTTGGTAGATTTTGAGGGGTGTTTGAGCGTACAGCCTGAGCATGCAAGCCCCAGTGAAGAAGGCTTTGCTATGCAAACACAGGAATAGTTTCTCCAGAAAGTGCCTTCTGGAAAAACAGATCTGTTCCCTGTTCTGATCTTCACAGCAGCCCCATGCTTCTTACCTCCTGTTTTACTCCTAGCTCCTACCCAAAACACACCAGCAGTCTGTGAAATGGATGCACTGCCCTGCTAAGCAAGGACTGAGGAGAGGATGCTGTTCCCAAATTATGCCAAGCAGATTTCCTAAACTGGTTGGCAGAGTGCTGGAACAGAGGCTTTTTCTACACCAACCCAAAGAAAATTCCAAAGAAAGTTTCTAGAATGTAATTTTGCTGAGATTTTGGAAACAAGTACATCTTGCTTGTTTTGACCAGGACAGGATTTTCCCGAAGCCCCTGGTAATGGTGTGGCAGGAGAGCTGGAGGCAGGTGACCTGCTGTGACATTAGAAACTGCGACAGCAGCCACCGAGCCAAGACGAGGCATCCCTGCTGGCAGGCAGGTTGTGAAGCCGTGGTTACCCTGTGCTGCCAAAGATAATTTGCTTTTGCTGTCTTTTGCCACAAGGTGGGGATGTAAGAACGAGTTTAGACCAGGCATGAAATGGCTTCTTCCTCTGCGGGAAGGAATCTCCATGGTCCTTGCCCACTCGGGGACTTTGTTTTCTTGGTATTAACGAGGGCGCTCACACTGCCGAGATATATTGATTAATAAATAATAGCTGCTGGTGTGCTTTGCTGGTATTGAGGGATTCTCGGGTCTGAAACAATTCTGTTCAGTATCTGTGTTGAAATGAAAATGTCTCCACGCTTCAGCTGGCCATAAACCGCTGGAGGTTCTTGCAACTCCACGTCAGATTTGAAGTCATTGCAGAAATAGAAAGAGGCAAACATCTCTCTAAAAATAGCTGTGTCAATTTGTGTCACTAAGTAAAAATTAGCCAGCCGATGATTAGTCTGCTAAATCAGTTCTAAACTTACGTAAGCAGCCATATTCTGTGTTTTCAACTTCAAGGGTCAGCAAATACACTCAAAGTTCTGTCCCAAGTGGCCAAGGGAAGAAATCCGGGCTAAAATGTGGCTTGGACAGGCCCTTGCCCCACCAGTCTGATGTTTATGTGGCAGGATACCCACAATAAAAAAATAATTTATTTGTAACTCTTTTCCTATTTATTGCCACTGATTATTATTATGCTTTCTTTTACAGTACCTGCTCATATGATGAAGTATTCATCATTCAGAGTATTTCTTTTCACATAAATCACAGGCTATGAGTGCCTCCAACAAATATGGACTTTTTGTAATGGGGAATTTGTATGTAGTGGGATGTCACAAAAGCAATCTTATATTGAGCAGCAGAACAATATTACTCAGATATTATTTTTTTTTTACTTTGCAATCATAATTTTCATATCCCATTTCTCCTCCCTACATCCTCCTCTGCCTTTGAAGGGCAAAGGTGCTGTGAAAGCCTTAAAAATTCATCCTGACATTTCTGTACAGTTTTCTTTCTTTTTCTTTTTCCTTTTCTTTCTTAGTTGTAGAGCCTCACAACTAAGCCCTGCCTTGTCGTCCATTGAAGGAGCTCTCAAAAATGAAAGTTTTATTTTTCTGTTCTCCATGTGCTGCCCAGTGGCATTTGGTGTTTCTTCAGTTGGACATCAAAATGCAGTGAAAATGAGTTTGCAGTCCCTTCCACTTTCTGATTTTCACCTGGAAGTACAAAGTAGCAATGCACTTGTTCACCAAAGCAAGAGGACAAACAAACAAGAACCCATTTACCCTTGGTTTAGATATTTAAGACCTTTAATTTGCTTACAAGAGAACCATCTTGGGGAAAATCAGGATTCTGATCTCGTGCCACTGTGGGGCAGGGGCTACCTTAACAACAAAATAATGTGGAACACTTATCAAATGGGAGACAGTGGAGGAGAAGACAGAGCCTCTTGCCTGGCTGCTTGGAGAAGGTTGTTCATTTACTTTTTTATTTGTTTATATTTATTTTGTGTCCTCCAGCACTGGTGTCTGGGAAAGTGGATGCAAGGCATCACCCCCAGCCTCCAGGCATCTTTCTTTGTAACTCAGGTGTAGGCTGTGTGACTGAGGAGTAAAATCCTCAGGAGCAGATTGGCTGTCAGGCAGCTTGCACTGCAAGTTAGGCAGAAATCCTGTAACACAATTTGTGCTTTTAGTCTCCCACCTGCAGCTAAAAACCACCACGATTTTTAGTAGAGCTTGGGGCAGGCACAGCAATTGGCCTGGGCAAAAGTTAATTGCTGAGATACCATTTCAGTTTGGAGCTGGGGTGGCATTTCTGTGTTGTTGTTGTGCCACAAGCCAGGAGCTGGGGTGGCAGGAGCAACATTCCTGCTTCTAGTACTCCACTGCTGTTTTACAAATCCAGCTTTCCCTGTATCAAAACCAAAATTAGCACACAGACCTGAAAGCGTGTTATTTCCCTGCACAGCAAAATTACTTAGATCAACAAATCCTCAAATGTCAAACAGTTTTGCATGGACACATTTAACTTTGTAATTGGGTAATCCTGAAGGAGACTGCTATTAAAGTAATAGCAGTCTTATTATATTTAAGTAATTCTGTAATTAGTCTGCCTGCCTCCATCTTACTGATTCAGTAAGCTATTAACCCTGCTGCTTAAGTATACATTAATTTTGTACTCAGCTATTTTGGTAGCTGTTTGGTTTCCTTTGGTTCCTTATCTATATAATTAGTATTTCACTGAGCAAAACCAGTTCAGAAATACTCCACATAGATGTCTTGATCAAAGTCAATCACATGTTTTTTAGCAAATGCTTTTTTTATTTTTTAACTTTTTTTTAGAAAAAGGTGTCTTGATACTGCTTTTTAGGTGGGAAGTTGCAGACACAGTAAAGTGTCATCCAGATGTGCTGGACTGGCAATTTCCAACCACTTTTGCATGCTTCTTGATTTGTCTCCTTCTCTCACCTGCATCTCCCTGGTCTTACACTGTGCTGGTCACTGGAGTATTCCCCATATTTGACTGGAATGGCCTTCTCACAAGTGCCCTGGAAAGTCACAGCAAGTGTCCTATAGCTGGCTCCTCGGGCTAGCCCCCAGGAGAGAACTGGGTAATGTTCAAAGATGTCAAAGCTGGCAGCAGACATTTATTTCACAGCAGCCTGCTTTTATGCAGGCAGTTGTGGAAATGAGTGCTGAATTCTGATGTCACAGTGGAAATGATGAATCACAATCAGGTTAAAGCTACATATTGCATAGCAGAGATAATGGGGTTGTTCACAGAAGTGGTGTGAGGAAGTTTCTTTGAATTTCTAACACTACCCCAACTGTTCTTACCCCCCTAGGAATGTTGTTTCAATATTGGAGATTAAATGCCTTAATTGTAAACAAGTGGAAGGTGAAAAAATACTGTATTTTTTTCTCATGCTTGATTCATTGCATGATTTTATTAGCGCTTCCTTTGGAGTGTTTTTACATTAGTGTTTAGCTGTTACATAGAATTAGAGAGACGACATAGGTGTGTATCTCAGCCAGACAGTATATTCCTTTGGCCCCACTTAAAAGATCCTCTTGCATTCAGATGATAACAATGTAGCTGACAAGTATAAAACAACACAACAGTGTGACCAAAGGTAGGTTGGGTTTATGTCATAAAAGCTGGTGGTACTCAGCCTGTGGGTCTCATCCACTTTTCATCAGTCTTTCACAATCCATTCCCTCTGATTTGAGCTCTCATGGTTTTAGACATGTTTATGATGAGTTGCATAAATATTCATCTGGTGGTATTACTGCCCATGCAGTATAGAATTCCTCAGGGATAGGAAAAGGAAGAGATAGCAAGAGGCATTGTTGTGTTAGAAAACCATGGATCCTAGTGGAACTTGCTCCTTCTGCTTTCATGTGTGACTGATGTGGTGGTTTGATGCAACATCTTAAGGAGAAAATGTGAAATAGCAGAGTAGGAATCTTATACAGAGGTACACCTTTTTGTTGTTGGGTTTCTAGAGGTTTTATTTTGTTTCTGCTTCTGATTTTTTTTTGTTTGTTTGTTTGTTTTTGTTTGTTTGTTTCCTAAGGGTTTTTGTGAGTTGCCTACAGGAAAGCAGTGAAGGTTTCCTGAGCAGTGTGCAAGCTACAGACAAACATCACAGCACTTCTTGGCTGCTCTCTGTGGTGCCAGAAGTATGTACTGGTGTTCCCCCCTCATCCCACCTTTCCTTTCAATAGTTTATTCTGAAAGGCAGTGGTTCAGTGAAAGGAGAGGAAGGAGGTTGGGATACAAAGAAACATATCTCTGTGGGAAGGGTAGAAGGTGGAGGAAGGAATCTGCTTCTAGGCTGTGGTTAAGGACAAGCTCAGGTACATCTTACTCTGCCCTGCACAGGGGAAGCTGGCCCTGTAGGACTGATAAGGAGAAGATAGGATGGGAAAAGGGCACTGAGGAAGTTTCAGTCTGGTTTGTATTCTTCTGCCACACAGGAGGCAAGTGTGCTGGCCTTCTGCTCTCTGAAGTCTCTAAGCAAGTACAGAAGTGTCTTTATAACCCAGAGAAAAAGTTACAAGTGTGTCACAGCCCAAAATTGCTCCAGTTGACTTAACAGAATCATGACTTTCCTGACTCAGATACACAGCTGTGGTGGAAAAATACTGTGCTCCATCCAGAGTACTGGCTCTGGCATTGCTCCTGCTGGTGCTTGTTTCCTGGTCTTGCTTTTTATAGAGTGAGAATGTACCTGTTGACTCTCAGCATCCATTTATAAAAGCCTTAATGCCATAGCTGCTGTTCACTGTAGGCTCATGTCTGAACTCTTCACCCCCTGGGTCTCCAGGGATTTTCAGTTTCTCATTGTTCACTCTCCGGATTCTGGTTTGGAGCATGCCAGTGGGCTTCAGTGTGGAGCTGCAATTAGGACTAAGAAGGAGAGAGCTGTGTGTGATTTATGTGAAAAGCATGTTAGAGGCTTACAGTAAAGAGGAGGATAGAGGAAGATGTTGCATCAACTCACTCTGAGAAGACTTAAAAGGAAATACTAATGCCATAGTCTAACTTTCTTGTAAACTCACAGTCTGGTGAAGTAGTAATTTTGGGTTAGGCTGGCTTGGAGGAGAAAGCAGCAACTGAGTGTAAAGGAGACTCTGAATAAAGTATCTAATAAAAAAACAAACTCTGAACAAAAACTCAAATCTGATAGCATTTGATAGTAGCGGCATATCTCTCTGTTGGAGACCTTGATAAAATGTTCTTTTCCCCTTTTTCTCAAGACGTTCTTTTGTCCCCATGCCAGAGGTGGGTATTCCTGAGAGGCACTTCCCAAAGACCTTATTTCCCATTACACTGCTGAGGCCCTGCTGAGCTTTGCTTGCATCTGAGCCGATACAGAAATAACCATGTGTCTACGTGCTTTTCTTTTACAAAAAAAGGGACAAACATTTGAAACACCACACCTGCATGCCGTTGTTTTGAAACGTGTTTTTAATTTCTAGGACAAGCTGCTCGCAGGCTGTAGTGACCAGGAGCAGGGCACAGGGGGAATGGATCCCTCTTCCCACTACTGCCAGTCAGCAGCTGCATGTGGTGTCTCCCCTGCCTCCCCTTTTCACTTTTAGCCTTTCTCTTATTTCAGTTGCACGTCCCTAGATGGAAAACCACAGGCGGGTTATGTATACACCGATTTACCCTTTCTAAATTCAGGGGGTATGCCTTGTGTCATACCCTCTGGGCCCATCTGGCAATGCCGTCAGAGGCTCCCTTGGCACGGGCTTTGTTTTGCCTCCCTGTCTCGACCCCGGCCACCTCTGTGTTAACCTTTAGGCGTGCAAGGGCCTGGCTACCCGGCTGAAAGCGGGTTTTGTGGCGCCGGACCGGGTCTGACGGAACCGGGACTCGCACAAGTCGGGTGTCCCCTCTTCCCCCTCGGCACCTGGGAGAACCCCCCTCCCGCCGTGTCCCCGGGGTGGATCCCTTAGGGCTCTCTCTCCCTCCTGGCTGAGCCCCTCCGGGCGGGTCCCGCGGGAGGGGCCGGGGGGCAGGCCCTGCTCCCTGCTCCGCAGGCCGCGGGGGCGGGCCGGGCCGGCAGGGCGGGCGGCACCCTGGGCCCGGGCCTCCAGGCTTGAGGGGGCCGCCGGGCCCAGCGAAGGCGGGCGTGCAGGGAGGGCTGCGGGAGCCGGCCCAGCCGCCGGCCGGCATGGGGGCCGGGGCTCTGGCCATACGCGTGAGTAGGAGCCGGGAGGCCGGGGACGGGGGAGCGATGAGCTCGGGGGTGTGTGGGGGGGGAGCGCGGCCGCGGCGGGGGGAGATGGGGGCGGTTGGGTGCCGGCGGCCGCCTCCTCCCTCTCTCCCTCCCGCCCTCTCTCCCGCCCTCCGCCGGGGTCCTTGCGGAGCCGGGGGGATAGAGAGGCCGGGTAGGGCTCTCAGACCTCTCGTTCCGAGCGCTCTGCTCCCCTTTGGGCAGCTTTGGGAAAGGTGAGGATGAATAAAGGAGGTTCCAGGCTGCTTTTTTGCTTTTTTTTTTTAATTTTTTTTTTTTTTTCAAGCCCAGGAGCAACCGCGCCGCGTTGTGCCCTGTGTGAGTGAGGGCTGTTGCTTGCGTTCCTGTGGCGTACGAATAGGTTTTCTCCACTTCATATAAATAGGTTTTCTCAACTCCAGTCGTCTCCTCTGGGCTGCACTTCACGGCGGGATCGTGCAGGGGCGATTCAGTCGCTTTGTGCCGCCTCGGCCATCAGTAAGGCTGGCGTTAACATTTGGACAACTTTTTTTTTAATTTTCCCCTGTAAATCGGATCTTGCAGCCGTAAGGTCACACAGTTCTGTGTTTCAGAGCTGTTCTGAGGAGGTGATTTCAGTTTGATTTTGCTTCAATGTATCTTTTGGATACCTATTCTTTGTCCCCAGTCAGCGCATCCTCTCCCAGCGCCCAAAGAAGCTGAAAAATTTCCGCTTCGGTTCCAGCGGATGAGGGCGATTTCTCTTGAAAATTTAAATCGAGAGTTTCCCCAAGTAAATCCAGCTCGGTGACTCAGGTTTTTGAATGCCGAAATGGAAGCGGGCTGGAAACCTGTAACTGAGCAAGATTGTGAGGCTAATTCAAGGCCTTAATTGGAAAAGCTCTCCAAGCACCGCAGCTGCTCGGACACTGATCAAAGGATTTTTGCTGCCTTTTGAATTTAACCCAGGCGATGTGATTTTTGCCTTGGCGTGTGTCTGCCTGGAGTGAAAATTGTGTTTTATTCATTTAATCCTGAATGGGAACAACTCTTTTACAAAGAGATGTGGTGTATTAATAAATCAATCAAATTTTATTCCAAAGCCTGATGGGTTTATCATGAACGTTTGTAAGGTGGTCACAGTAATGCTGGATTTGTTTGTGTATTGGAATTCCATTTCACAAATATTAAAATGTATTTAAGACATTTATACAAGCAGCATCTTTTGTAATGATCAAATAAGTGCCCCATAGGAGTGGGGACTATAGAACACACGTGTGCTGCAAATAGCAGTGTTTGATGGGAAAATCACAGCAAAGTGAGTGAAATGAACTGCCAGATAATTTTTTGTCTGAAAGGAGAGCAGTCATGGGTGATAGCAGCACCAGTGTAGATGTTCATGTTGCTTGCAGACTGCAGTAAAAAAATAATCCCACAAGTGAAGAAATTTCAAGGGTTTGTCTAAAATAAAAGATGGATGCCTTGCTAAAAATCTGTCTTAACACAGTCAAGCACCAAGACCTAGGCAAATGTCTGAGCACTTCACTGAGTTACAGTACAATATTCTGTATGTGTACAGTTTCTACTACCCGTTTCTTAATAGTACACGATAGGAATAAATTAGTTTTTAAGCATCACAATAACAGTGGACTGGTTGAACTCCATAATAGCTGAGGCTTCTGGTTCCTGCAGCATGATATCAGAAACATGAGGAAAAGCTATTCTTTTTTTTTTTTTTTTTTTTTTTGAGTGAGGTTGACTGAGTTGTACCATTCTTGACCATTATTTAGTGAAATTATGCTTAGATATGTGTGGAAATCACATGTGTTGTAGGTGATGCTGCTGCTCTACCATGAGCTGTCTCTCCAAACCTGCAACACTATATGCTGATTTAGATTTCTGCCTGTTATTGATCATATACATTAATCCTGTATTATATTATTCTCATGGGTTTTATTTGCTATATTCTCGTGTTTTTTTCTGTCACTGCAACTCAAAACTTGTAAGAATATTGTGCCTCTAGAAGAATGCATGGGATGTATGCAGTCAAAGGTTTATTGTGGAGTGTTTTTTTCACCCCCTTATTATGTGTGATTAGATTATATGGTCCCTTTCTAACTCTAAAACCTCAATAAAGGAATTTCAGACTTAGAAGGTGCTAAACATGAAATGTTTCATGAGGATCCATTTTGCCTGATAGTTGCCAAAGTGAATCCCTAGGGAACAGCATCTGCAATAAAGGTGCAGTAAACCTTCTCCAGAGTACTCTCCCTGACAGGCATCCTGGAGATAAGCTGAACTAATGGTGATGTATTGGTATTTTTCAGGCTCACGTTTGTCCAGTGGCTTTTGTAGCCTGTCTGAGCTGCCTAAGTTACAAAAGCAGTCTCCTGCCAGGCCAAATTACTTGTTACTCTTGTTACAAGCTTGTCTTTCTCCCTTATCATAACTACAGACTACTTACACTCTTTTCCTGTTAATTACTCTTCTAGTTTTTTTCTCAGTTCATTTATGCCTTCCTACTTGACAAAGATTTTACAGTGGATTAAAAGAAAGTAAGACCAGAACCTTATTCTGGAGCGTAAAAGCCAGTTTTGATGAGTGTGCTTATGTTGTAACTATGCAACCTTCTGCAGCAAATGTGACTAATAAACTTTTTTTTCCCCCTCTGCTCCTTTAAGCAAAGCAAATCAGCTGTGAGATTGAAGGAGGACATGAAAAAGATAGCTGTGCTTCCACTCAACAAGCAGAGGGACACAACCTGCCCAAAGGTCTTTGGTGTGAGTCTTCTGGAGCTCCAGCAGCAGGGACTGAGCAAGAATGGCATCCCAATAGTTGTGTGGAATATAGTAGAGTACCTCACCCAGCATGGTAAGCTTAAGTGAGTCATTTTTGCTTGGTAGCACTCATTATGTAAGGCTTCAAAGGCAGGCATCTGTCTTTTTTGTGGTACAGGAGAGCTGAATTAGGTGGTGGCACCAACCACATGCAGAGGCTGTTATTGAATGCTTCTTTATTCTTTCTGCCTTCATGCTGAACTTGTTTTTTTAATAGGAAGTTTACAAAGGTAAACTGTGGTGTTATGTAGCAGTACACTCTCATAAATAAGCTGTTCAGTTCATCAGTGGAATGTATTTCACTTGTGAAATGAAAATAATGAAGCTGTTTGGCATTTTTGTAGTTGCAAATCAGTTGTCCTTCACACTTTCAGTCAGTGAGAAGACATAAATATCTATATAGAAATATTCACATGCACACACACCCCCTTCATCAGAGTACATTACTGGAATAAAAGTACATGTTACTACAGGTTTTCAGATAGGTTCCAGTTAGTAGTCCCCTCAGGGAAGTAGGTGTTCAATTCTTAGCTTCTCTTTGCATTATTTTAATTAAATTAATTTAGTTCCTCTTGTTGAAATGTCTCTCTCTGAAGAAATCTGGAGCATCATTGGTGCACAGATATACCCTATGGCAGTTGTTCAGCAACAGGAAAGATTTTGTGGAAGTAATTTCATCTTCTAAGCAGCTGCATCTGGTTTTACTCTAAGGTCTCTCCTTTAGCTACTCAATAATGATAATCCAACTGCAGAGCCTTGCATTCCCTGTCTGTATCTTGATATACCCTTAGAAGCTGAAAGTGTCCTGAAAATCAACTTTCTTTAAGGTAAAGTGCAAATTTAAAAAATGATCCTACTTTTACACAGCAACATCTTGCTTGATCTACTTCAACTTCCCTCAAAGCAATCTGCTACGATTACTGAAAGAGCAAGGGTGGAAAAAGTTTTTGCATCATTTAGGTTTAATCAAAACCAGAAGCTGAGAAGCTGCAAGTTGTGGGTTGTGCTCTGTGTTCCATAAAAAGATCTGAATCCCAAATGACAGATCCTCAACCATAAACTGAACAAGCCATGTCCTCTACTCTGCAGCAAGACTATCTGGGCTTCTCAACACCAAGCTGATTATCCAGCCCTGATAAAGATAGAATCCATTCTGTTTCTCAAAAAGTGCAAGATCTCAAAGATGTCCTCTTACACAGGAAATTTTTGACATACCTGTTTCATGCTTGCCTAAGGTTTGTTTGTTGAATTAATGATAAACTGTGAAGATAGTTTTAAGAGAGGCTCAGGTATTAATTAAAACTATGTGGAGTCTTCTGTGAATCAGGGCTACTGTTGGTTCAGTATTGTCTTAAAACTGATGTTCTGCAAAGATGTGCTAGACATTGTAGGGCTTTTTAAAGCCAGACCATTTCACAGTCTCTTTTCTAGCTCATGAGGAGCTGACTACACATTTGAAAAAGCTAAGCTGACTGCTGGCCTCAAACTAAGTTTGCATTAAGCTTCCTATTTTCAAGTTTAGAGGTGAAGCCCAATTTTTCTATGCTGAGCTAACTAGTACCTGATTACTGTATGTCCTAGCCTCTTTTTATTTCTGTAAATGACTGAGGAATAGCAAATGAAGTTCTGTCTCTTTGGGGACTGTGGTTTTTGCTTGCTTAGTGCTGCAGTAATGAAAATTATTATGGAGACATGGTATTTGCTGCTGCCCCCAAGATGGCAGTACAGCATCTCCTGTGAGTGTGTTTTGCTGTGAATACAGGAATGCAGGATCTGTAAACTGTACCTTATGTAAGTCAAGCAAAGTGCTGGAACACTTGTCCATTTTTTTCTCTTACTGGATCAATTTTACTTCTGGTCTCTAATAAAATATATTGTTCCTTTCTGCTGATATGGCTGCATCAATATTGTTTTCTTGGCCCAATGGAAGTGTTCTATCAGGCTGCTGTTTAGTGGTGTCTGCTTTGAACTGATGAAAACCGTTTTTTTTTTTTTATCCTTTCAGTGTTATGCTTCTGAAGAAGAATAAGCAGGTCTATAGACACAGTATTAGAAAAGGCAGAATTTTTGTGGGGAACGTGTTTGAGAGGAAAATTAAATTACTGAGTTCAGTTCTAGTCACTTTACTGAATGTTTTAAATCTTGGCATACACCTAGAAGGTGAGGTTTGACACAGTGTGATTCATATAGCTTCCTTCATGGAAACCTCCTCCTTTCTGTATCTGCTTTGCTGGGTGTGAGGTGTCTGACCTGAAATTCTTGATACCTTTTCTCTTTCATTGTGAAATACCTTGGCCCTCTTCCTGTCCAAAATACACATTTGCTTGCTGAGATTTTCTGCTAAAGTAAAGCTGCAGTACTCATTATGGAGCTGCTGCTGGAATCAGCATGATTCAGGTGGCTTTGCTTCGTGATGGCCACAGGTAAGAAGCTGTTACCTTAAACTTGAAGCTGAAACTAGTCATGCATGTCAGCCTGGCAGAGTCCAGCTCAGAATAATAGGCTACTTGCAAAAGCAAAACAACAACACTGTTTTGTAGAATCTAGATCCTTTTCTGGCTAAATATACCAATAAAATATACCAATATACCAATAATAATAGTAGTAATAGTATACCAGTAGTATACCAATGCAAAATATAACTCTCATCTTATTTCTGGATGGCATGAGGTTACAGTAATGCCACTGAGTTTTGTGGGTTCACAAAGGCCTCAAGATCTGTTCAGTCATATTTGTTAATGATCATAATCCAATTACACGACTAGAGGGGGTTTCTGGGGAGATAATAGTCTTTTCTTTTAAACTGTGCTGTATTAATTGCCCTCCTTTTGTATTTCTGTAAGCATATTATTCACACTAGAAAATCTGTTTCATCCTATCACCAGGATGTCTTAGTTCAGGCCAGTCTCATGTGCAGTGTATAATTTCAGGTATGACCCAGGAAGGCCTCTTCAGGGTGAACGGCAGCATGAGGATAGTGGAGCAACTGCGTCTGCAGTACGAGCGTGGAGAAGAAGTGGAGCTTGTTAAGGATGGTGATGTGTACTCAGCAGCCAGCCTGTTGAAATTGTTTTTGAGAGAGTTGCCAGATGGGATTATCACCTCTGCCTTACATCCCAGGTTCATTCAGCTTTACCAGGGTAAGCGAGAGGTAAAATCTCAATTCCTTAATGTGCTCCCATCTGGATAACTGGTGATGCAGCGAGCACAAACAATACTCTGTTTCTTAATTTATCTGCTTCATTCTGCCTTTCCTTTTGCTTTAGCTCTCACCTTCTTCCAGAGTGCTCAATTCTGCTACAAGAAACAGAAATTTTTTTCTGATGTGTTTAGTAAAGTCTGGACTATTTATGGTTTTCTAATCCAATTATATCTGCTGAATATGTATGGAAATTATCAGCTGGTTTCTTTGAGAAAGCTTGTAGACAATAGCTGCAGTCTTTTTAGGACATGGATTTCCTTCTGTTTAGCTAGGATGATTTCTGGTAGTTTCATTATGATTTCTGGTAGTTTCATTCTACTGAAATCCAAAGAGTTACACCAACTTCAGAAAGTTACAACTTTTTGTTAGTTCTGTTAATCAAACTGAGTGTCCATTGGGCCCAAAGCATATGTCGTCTAAGTTTCTATTTCTCACTAAGTTATTTGATTATAAAAAAATTAACCAGCTTGCGAGGAACAGCAGGCTTTGTCTTTTATTCCTCATCAGAGCTCACAACCTAGAAGTTTGGGGGTTTTTTTATTTTTTCTCCTTGAAGTGATGGATTAGACATAAGATAGAATGTAATTTCTTCTTTACAGAGTTGGAAATTTCACAGCATTCTGTCAAATGATTTCTCCATCTAATTCATCTGTAGCAGACAGTCCATGTTGTTGTTATGTGGAATAGGTGGTGGTTGGCCTTTTCCATGTGGGTCAGTGGCAGTTCTTTCCTCTTGCTGCAGGTAGCTGATGTCTCTCTTTGATGTCTCAAAAATGTTGCCAAGTGAGTGGGTGTATTATACCAGAGGTGTGAACTTTACAGTAAAGATAGATTATTGCAGAGGACAAACATGCATTCTGACATGCATCCCCAGTGGACAGTGCAAAGTTCTCAGACTCTTGTCCTGAGGTCTCTCTTCTGCTGTTCTTGCCTGCACTGGAGATGTCAGACATGCCTGGAGGAGGGAGAACACAACCTTGTCTTCTTTCTTTCCTGTTTAGGGATGTAGAGAGTGTGGAGGGTGCATCAGGGAAGAGCTCTGTGCTTTCCTTTGAGTGCAGGCATTTCATCTGTAATCAGGCTGCATATGGGCTGTGTAAAATACTTTCCTCATTTAGTAAAGTTGTCTGGAGTGCAGGGGTAGGGTTCAGAAGTGTTGTGTAGGAAGGTGCTGTTGTTTTAGAAAGCTCCTTTTTTTCTGATTGTAGCTGTGCTTGCTTTTGGGTCTTGTAGTTTTCACAAGATCTGACTCATGAGCTGTATTCACTTATGTTCTTTCTCATGAATTGCTATTTTAAGTGGAATTTTTCTTTAATTAGCACCTTTGCTCTTCTACATTCTTGTTCCTACAAAGGTCACACCAGTGGATTACACCAGAATCTTCTGATGTCCTTTTGACTGGTGCTGTTTGTGGAAATTTTAATTCATATCTGCTTCCCATAGGAAATGCAAAATCCCCCCAGTAATTCTTACAGAAAAGAGATAGATATCCTTTCTCAACAGAGTTACTCACCAAGCTTTCTTGTTTCAAAAACCAGTAACTTAAGAATGCAGTTCTGTAGAAGTCAGTCCAGCTGTGACGTGTGGCTAAGTTTGTCTGCACTGCACAGTAACTCCAGTTATAGTCCCACTGTAATTTTGATTAAGGGGGAATGAAAAAATCATATTTGAAAAATTCTAGATTGGCTGTTATGGCAAGAGGAAAGCTTTTGTAAGGTTTGAAGAAAAATGAGGTTTTTTTACATGAGTTGCTGTGAAAGACACTGCTGACTTTCATCAGGTTCAGATTATTTTAAGTGGTAGGTGGGCCTTTATTTACAGCTAAATAATCAACCAGCTATGCAGGATTGGAGGAGTTACCTATGCACTTATCGAAGTATGTACAAGGGTATTTGTTGCAAAATAGTACCAAGAGAGTGTGTGCCTGGGTGTTCTTTGTGTAAACTATGAAGAAAGTAGGTCAAGCTACTTTGAAGCCAACAGGTTATTAAAAAATAACTTTAAATCTTGAGCCGCTTCACTGCGTATCTACAGTGAAGGCAATTATAAGTTCTGTTACAACCTCTCTGTTACCTCCTGTTGAAGCTTTGCTTGGGAGAATGCTTTTTGGGATTATGTTAGAGTTCCTTTGGAATATTTTCAAGGATTAGTATCAGCATATTTTTTTAAAGCCAGCTGAGATCTTGGCTTGAGAGTAAAACGCAATTACTTCCTGTAAAAATTTTTAGAGAGTGATTCCTCTAGTTATAAATAGCAGCATTGAAAATTATAGATTTTACCTGTAGCTGTAACCTTTTTTAATTCCAAATATAGTCTTTGTTACCAAATTAAAGAGTAAATAACCTGCCCTTTTTTGAAAAAGAGAGAACCTGACCTATTGGTAGCTCAGGAAGCCTGCACAGCTGGTTTGTCATGCTGTCTGCAGCCTGTGCAGTGGTGTGTGAAACAGAGCTCTGCACACTGCCCCCAAATCCTGGCTCACTGCTGTTTATATAAACATCCAGCATAATGCCAAGACTGTTCAGTTCCAGAAGACATCACGTAGAGTATCCTAAAAACTGCTTGGTGTATCCAGACATCCTCTCTCTGCCGCTGGAGAAGAGCAGTGGGAGTGGCTGCTGAGAAGGGCTTCACTCTCTACAAGATGTTGATTGGAGATGCCTGTAGCAAGTGGGGGCCTGGGACAGGCTGATAGTGATCTTTGTGTTGGCTTGTCTCCTCAGAGCACCTGACAAGTATTAAGGCTGCTCCTTGCAGGGTGTTCTTGGGTCAAAAATGTCCATCACAATCTCTTTTCTATGCACAATCTCTTTTCTGTGCCTGCCTGTGCAAAACAGAAAAGAAAAACAAGCTGTGCTTACATCAGGGTGAAAGTTTCAGAAACCTCATCAGGTCCCACACAGCAATCCCTGTGTGAGCTTGTTTATTCCTTCTGGCTTTTCTTTCCTTATCTTTTATATCATGAACACTGACTCTTGAGAAATTTGTATATACTAGGAGCTGCATGCACAGCTCTTACCCCTTTCACAGGTCACTTGCTTTCAGCAAGACAGGTTCCTATTGCACTTTTTAGCACAACAAAAACTTGTCTTTTTCCTTTTCTCTTTTATCATTGTTGTTGCATTCCCTCCTCCAGCAGGAATACAAAGATGTGTGGGCTTCTGTCTTCTTTTAGGGTTCACTCAAGTTCAATGCTATTTGATGACCCTGGCTTCTTGACATTGCTCTCATGTAGAGAATTTATACTCTTCAGTGGACAGCAGCTAGATATAAGTTTTATCCTGCATACCTCCTCCAGCTCACAGCCTGCCACTGATGGCAAGGGTTTTCCTGGTGCCCAGGAGCAGCCCTGCTGATTTCAGAGAGAGGGATTGAAGGTGATGGGAGGGAGCAGCTCCTCACTGGGTCAACTGGTCAGTTCAGAGAATGCTTAGTAGTTGGCAGCTGTTTGAGTTACAGGAACAAGCAGAACCAAAAATATAGGCTGTGCTGGGGGATTTTAGGGGTCAAATTTCAACCTAAACAGTGACTATGAAAAATGAATAAATGAAAATAAATAGATGAGAGCTGACCCTCTAACCATGGTAACTGCAGCAGTGCAGAAAATCAGATTCACTGTGATTCTTCCAGCTCTTGTGGCATGATTTTAACCTTTTCTTGTGGGTTTTATTGTCATTTTGTTGTTATCAGGGTTAGTTCCAAACTAGAGAAATAACTTCTGCTTTCCACTTGTATAAGATGTTTGTTATGCAGTAAAAAAAAAACCTTTGGAACTGGATTTTTAATGCAGATTGTGACAGTCAGCAGAGCTGCAAAAGAAGTGCAAATGCAGAATGTCAGAATGAAGGGGAAATACGGCACAGCAAAGTGCCAAAGTGATGGAGAGCAAGGGGTCTCAAGTTGGATTGTAATGACAACCTTCTTATCTTGAGGACTTCCAGCATTTCTGCTGCTGATGGCAACAACATGTGATATTATCTTTTCCTCTGGGGCAGGATCGTGTCTGAGGCACACTGTTTCTTGGCTGGAGATCCACGTCCTGTAGATTATGGAGGTGGAAAGAAATGCTTTGATTCCTTCAATTGCCTGTTGGGTGTAGTGGCACTTCAGTGTACAACCTGCTGCCTGTGTGCCAAAGATTAACTTCCTAGGGTATGTTGATGGCTACAGGCAGATGCAAGCTTTTATGTCTTGCTCTCCAAGTGGTAGTATGCAAAGCAGCTGAAAGCTATGCAGACATGTTAGCATGACACTGAGCTCTAGACTCTTCCTTGCTTCACAGCAGAGATAATTAGGAAGGGCATGGCACTGTGCTGATATGGTTTCAGTGCTTTCCAACTGGAGTTGTTTGGGTTCAGACTGTTTGAGACACGAGTGAAGCAATTACACACACCTGTCTGCAGACATCCATACCTTTCATGGTGTTCAGGAAGCATGCCTTGCAGAGGGAAGGAGTAGCATGAAGAGGGATGGATTGGGGAATTTAATTGTGACTGTAGCATGTCCAAGAAACTCAGTATGTCCAGAAATAGGATGAACCATTGGAAAATATGTTCCTCTTGTTGTGATCTGTGGGTGTATACTGTAATTAAGTAAGACTGAAAACACCCTTGAAAATGTCTGTCTCCTACACTGTTGAGACTCCTGTTCCTAGTTAATTAGCATTTTTAGAGAGCCTGCCTGTGCTTTTCAGTTGTCTCCTTGACTTGCCACTCAGTACTGAGTCCCTAGCTCAGTTCTGAGGTGCCACACTGCCCTTTCTGGCTTCCTTGGCCCTCTGCCTGTGTCATGCTGTGTTCTGTGTCCTCTGGATGCTGAACCTAAATCTGGCCTGAGGCTGCTGGCTTTGTTCCCTTCCTCAGCCCAGAAACCACCATCCCATTTGTGATTTCAAGCCCTTCCTGGCTGATCGTCTAGCCAAGCTTCTCTTGCAGACCTCTGCTGGGGTGTCATCTGCTTCACATGGCTTCTGGCAGGCTCTCAAAATGAAAAAGTGGATACCTTTGACTCTGCTTTGAGAGCACTTTCCCACAGCCTTCACTCTTTGTTTACTGCTTTCTCCTCTCTGCTGTATTGGGCAAAATTTTCAGATGTGCTGTGCTTAAAAATCCTGAGAGTGCTGGTAGCTGGCTGTATGTGAAAATATGACTTGAATATAGGTTAATGAATTGCCTTTGAGAATCTGGCACTCTGCTGTTTCCATTATTGACAAGCTCATTTGTCTGGTCTCAGGAGGCTGCAGACACTGAAGCATGTGCTCAGCTTCATGCCACCCTCTCTAATCTGGCTGAATAAGAAAGACTGCACTTGGATGTCTTGACTTCCCCAGGACAGTTTGTACTTCACAAAATGAAGCATGTGCATAAGCTTAGGGCTTTGGCACACTTTGTGCTTGTCTGTGTGGTATCATAAACAGCTCTGGTGCTCTAATGCTTCTCTGATGGTCAGTGCCAGCTGGGTACAATTTAGTGATTCACTTTAAAACAAATTGAAAAACTGTATAGCAGCTGGACAAAAGGAGAAGGAATGCTCCAGGCAATTGATTGTCATGACTTAATACTACTTTTGGTAGTAGTATTCATGTTTTAGATGAAAGGATATGGTTGTGGATAGCAGAGGTACACTCATACTGAGAAATGCGTGAATATGTAATACTGTGTATGCATGTTGCTCCCTAAATTTGCCACAAATTTTAATAGTAAATTTTAAAAATAAAGTCAATCTATGAAACAAGTGCCAGCAGCAGGAGCATTGACAAATTAGTTTTGTGGTTTGGGGTGTATTGGGAGAGAGGTGTGAGTTCCTTCTCTTCCTTCTGCACTGGAAAAGGAGAGAGGAAAGCTGCATTTTCTTTTTCCCATTTCACAAGGACAAGGAATTTCATGGCTCAGTAAATGGGGCTTGCTGCCTCATGTGTCTCTGTGTCCTTCAGTTAGGGTAATTTCTCAAGATCTTATGATCAGATATCTGCCTCTGTTCTTGAAAGTACAGAAATGAACAAAGGTTCTGCTGTGCCTGATGATAAGAATCTCTGATGTTGATCCATACCACATAATACATCATGGTTAATGAACAGGGACATCCTACCCACCAAATACAACTGATGCCATGAGGTCAATAGCTTTGTTTGTTGTCTGAGTGCAAACCTGTGTTCATGATGTTTTATGAAGGCTGTTAGCATATTTCTAGTCTAGAAGGGATGGAAAATTTTTCAGTAAATGGAAAAGTACCTGTCAATCTAAAGCCCCAGTGGGAGGCTCAGAGAGGCAATTAGTTCTCAAGGGCATTTCTTAATTAGGTGGTGGGGTGATAGTGGTGGAAGAGGTGCATTTTTTCCAAAAGATGGCTTTGGCTGTCCTTATCATAACTGCTCGTGGCAATTTGTACTAGGAAACACTATGTGCTAGATGTTTTGTTTTCTGAGAAGTATGCTAGGAGGTGAATTTTAATGTTCTGGCTATGTGGAAATTAGTTTTGTTTTGGTTTTCTTTGAGCTTCATGAAAAGATAATTAGTAATCAAGTCAGAGACTGTCCAGTCCACTTTGATCAGAGCAAATCCAAATCCAATTAACTCCCTTATTGTTATTCCATTGTGCAATATTCAGAAGTGTCCTGAAATTCTGTGGCAGAAAAAAAAATCAGATTTCTTCATGTTATCAGGCTAGCATAGTATTGAAGTAATTATTGAAGTCATTATGCTTTTTGTTCTATATAGCTTTAAAAAAAATTTAAAGAAATACATGCAAAAAATAGGCAAGTAAGATTTTTACTCATCTACTTCATGCATATTTGATGTTTGACTTTTCTGAAGGAGCTAATTTCTTAGCTGTAGAAAAAAAGATTCAATTAATCAGTTTGTTGAAATGTTTAGTCCTGGCATTTTAAACTTCGGCCTGCTGTCAGGAAATAATTCATAATTAAGTCTGTGGTGCCAAAACAAATACATAAAAATTAATTCTCCATGCATACAAAACTTAAAAAGGCTTCTCTTACCATGAACTGTATTATGTGTTTCAAGTAAGGCAAGAAACCTAAGCTTGGAAGCAGATAAAATCAAGGTCAACTGTGTGAAGTGGCAGTTACATACATACAGAAATAATTTGTTTCCTGAACTATATGAGGGATAAATCCTGTTTATTAGCTACAAAAATGTCAGATTGTAAAACAGAAATCACATTGCAAATTTATGGTTGAGTTCTCAGGAATCCCTTTCAGATATTTTTATACAGATTGCTGATTTAACACAGCAAACTACTTTTCCAAGCAATCTACTCCTGGCATACTGTGTAATCCAGCCTAGAATATTTCTGGGAAATAAAAAAATTTAAAAATTAAGATGAAACTTCTGAGGCATTTTTACATACTTTACACTGTTTTCAAAGGTTTTTTTGTTTTCACCCTCCTGCTTTCCTCCCAAGAATGTTGGGGAAATGTAAAATGTTCTCTGTTCCTGCAGCACAAGGCATGGGATCTTTTAAAGACAGTCTTGACCTCTGCATGCTGATAGCTGGCCCTACAGAAGAGGCAGCATCTCATTGCTGAGCCATTTCATAGAATCATAGAATCACAGAATTGGCTGGGTTGGAAGGGACCTCAGAGATCATCGAGTCCAACCCTTGATCCACTACCGCTGCAGTTCCCAGCCCATGGCACTGAGTGCCACATCCAGTCTCTTTTTAAATATCTCCAGACACGGAGAATCCACTACTTCCCTGGGCAGCCCATTCCAATGTCTGATCACCCTCTCCATAAAGAAATTTCCAATCCAGGCTGCTTTATTACATCTTCCTGACTAAGTTGAAGACTGAGTAGAGTTTGGTTTTGGTTGAATGCTGGGTAAATCTCCTTGCTAATGATCATAACATCCTCTGCATGAAAAAATGCTTTCTTACCTTAAGCATGGGGAGGATGTCTGTGTTCCCCTTTGTAAGGCAGCAGCTACTCTGGAGCAAAGCAGTTTGCTACAGGGAACACAGAAGGTTAGTGTTTAGCATGATCTCACTTTGGCTCTGTGGAATAAAGACTTTATTCCTACCACTAGAGTTGTTTTTAAACCTTAGCAGTACATCTGTAAGGAAAAAGCAATTACCCAACATCAGTCTTCTAGCATTAACACCATCAGCCTCATAGGCTGATAAACACAGAAAAAAACCTATTATAAAGGCACAGCTGTCTTCATGTTAATAGACACTGCTTTTAATTAGATTGATAAAGAAAACCTTTAGGGTCTGAGGTCTTCTGTCTGAAAATGCTGTGGCATAAACCCCCAAGAACTCTGCATATTTACGTTGTGTTTTGGTGGAGAGTAGAAATTCTTATTTGCAGCTATGAAAGCATCCTGTTTTGTCATAATGGGAAGCAAATAATTAATTACTTCCAAAAGTCTGCCTTTTTTAACATGCAAATGGAAGATCTTGGTAGATACAAATTACTTCTTGAAAAGTGTTTTATTGTGCAGAGGAGGAAGGAAGCAAAGAATTTGCAGGTTTTGATTTCTGTTCTTGCTTTCTTCATTTTGAAGGTTTTCATGAAAGGGAAACCAAAATAGACTGTGAGACAGGTTTTCGAAAAGTAGAGATAAGATCTAGAAGAACCATGGAACTAGGAGATCTGGTAGAGCTGGAAGAGCTGGAGTTAAAGCAGATATATCTATGTACTACCATATAAATATTCTCCTGTTAGCTATGACCACTGCTGACTCTGCTGAGGAAAACAATTACAGCTGTAAGGTGAGCATGAAACAATGCCAGTAGTGGCCAAGGTGAAGCTCAGGATAAAGATTCAGGTTCCCTGAGAAAACAGTGGTGTGGAGAATTCTGTGTCTCTGTGCAGAAATAAGACTAAATTTTAGATCCCACTGTTTGCTCCCTCATGTAAGTAAATTGGTAGCAGTGTAGAAAACCATATACATGTTTTTGTTTCTCTTCTTTTTTTTCTAGACACTAGGAATGACATGCAGAAGGAGAGCAATTTGAAAGAGCTCCTTAAAGAACTGCCTGATGCTCATTACTGCCTGCTGAAGTATCTGTGCCAGTTCCTGGTAAAGGTTGCTGAACATCATGTAGAGAACAGGATGAACCTTTGCAATCTTGCCACTGTGTTTGGACCAAACTGCTTTCAGTAAGTTGGTATTTTCACTTATCCCTGTATGTTGATGAACAGTGTAACAGAGCAGACAGCAAGAAATGTAGCTCAAAGCACTGATTATTTTATCAATCAGAAGCAATGACAGGGGCTTTGTGATAAATTCTAGTGTTAAAACTATTGTTTGAGCTGAATGGGAGTTCAGTTGCTCTCCCATCTCCTCTTTCTATTTTGCTAGACTGTTGGTCAGTTTTCTCTTGATGTGTTGAGAGCAGAGCAGGAGTATAACAATAAAAGGCCTTCAGACTGTGTAGGTGCAAGGAGACTTGTGCTCATACAGCTTGCTTCCTTTGCCATCAAATAATATGAATGCTTCACTGGAAAAGGCTTGGAGATAGGATACCTGGAGGAAAATTACTCTTATGCACCACTCAGGTGCCATATAATTTCTAGATATGGATACTGCATACTCTCTGCAGATTTTGCCTTGTGATCTGGTGTCTATCCTGAAGATGCTGATGATTCTATTCTGTGTTCTTTAACCTTCTAGTATGTTCAGAAGCTGTTCTGGAGGTTATGGGGTTACATTGGCCTCTTGAGTCTTATTGGACTCACTAGTTTTACTGCTTTCTTTCATTGGGCCCAGTTCCTTGGTGCTTGTGGTGAAGACAGCATGTTATACATGCTAGTGAAGCTTGCAGCAGTAGCAAGAAGTTATTTCCAAGTGCAAGACACATGAGAGAGCATTTTTTTTTTTTTGAGTGACTGCTGTGATGCAGTGCACCATTAGCATCTTCACCCTGGTCTTGTCTGTAATACACTCACTGGCATCCAAGGTCTAAGACATGGGAGACACAAAGGAAGCTTAGTTCAGTCATCAGTCTTGAAAGGAGTGTGGTATCTGAAAAGAAAGTTATTTCCTTTTAGCAAATGCTGTATTTGTATTGACTCTTTTAAAATTTCACTCTGGAACAAACTTGAGTAGATTTATGAGACTAAGATTAGATTAATTGCCTGTTGAGACTGTCTGTCTAGGCCTCCTCTGTAGCCAGTAGAAAGAAGTGGATTTCTTTAAACAGAGAAAGCAGAAATTAGGTTCCTTTTAATGTATTGAGCCAGTGTCACATAGCTAGGCCAGATGCTGCCTGCTCTCTTTTTAAAGGAGTATATCTTTTTCCATTGATAAGGGAGAGAACATGAAAAGATGAAACATTTAAACCAAAGCTCATCCTTGTGACTTCACTGCTGCCTCTTCTTTAAGATATCGCTCATGGATGTGAAAGGATCCATCATATTATGTCAGGATGAAAACATGAGCTGTGTTATTGCAAAAGAATAAGGCATATTTTGAAAAGAATTGTCTTCCTCTCCAAAAGAAAAGAAAACTCAAAAGGCAGTAGTATGTGCAGGAACACATGAACAGGAGAGTTAATGGAAGTACAATACTGCAGATTTCTGAGGAGGAAAAGCAAAACAAATTTTTAAAGATTATATTAGTATAGGTAGTTTGGGGATTTCTGCATAAATGTATTGGTAGAATCAAGAACAAACAAAATAAATTATAAAATCTGAGACCAGTGACTAAATCTCTGACTCAAACTCCTAAGTAGCTATTGGAATAATTATTAATTTACTCATCACATCATTCACAAAAATGTAAAATTTATCTCTGCATACTTTTTGGTGTAGAATGTAGTGAACTGCAGTTTGGAATTGCAATTGCCATTCCCTAAACTGAACAAAAGAAGACTTCTTAAAAGCTGCATAAGTGTTGCCTCAACTAACCTCTGCTCCTAAGATGGCATAGAAAGGACAAAAAAAATTTTGTAAGGTATAGGGTCTGCATGTAGGAGGGGCAGAACCACTCATTCCACTGCAGAAGATTGGAAAAGGCCATGGCTACTGGAGATTAAGGCACGAGGGCTCTTGTGGCTGTATACAAATGCAGCCAGATCTGCATTTGTGACATGCATTGAAATAAGTGCTCATTAAAATAAGTGCTCATGTAGCAAAAGGAAAGTAAGTCTTGACACTTAACAACTCCATTTTTCAGAAGACCCAAATGCCAGAATAAGGGATGCAGATTTCTATTTAAAGTAAGTCTCACTATCTGATAATTCAGCTATGTGTTTCATCACATCTTTCTCTTTTCAAGTTCAGAATGGTACTCCTGAAGTTTGTGAGCACCAGTTTAAATGCCCTTTTGTCCAGTGTTAATGGATGCAGTCTCAAATTGCTGGAACTGTAACCATCTGTTTAAACAAAGCTTTGATAGGAGGAGGAGGAGGAGAAGAACTTGCAGGACTAAACTTGAGGCATTGGGCTTAGACAACTGGTTGACCATGCAGAGATAGATCCTCAGAGCATGTGTCTGAGCTCTGGAGTAAGGCTGCCTAAAGCCTTGGCAAGGGAGGTCTTACTGCTGGCTGCAAACAGCCCCTAGAGACACTAGCTGCAGAAATTAAATATCAGCAGGTGGTTGCAGTTGAATGCTCCTCTGTGTGTTGTTTATACAAAACAGTGTGTGAGGTTTTTCACTGGGACAAGGAAAGAAGGCTTAGCATCCAGATTGTCAGCAATTATACTGCT
Organism: Calypte anna; assembly: GCF_003957555.1. NCBI lineage: Eukaryota > Metazoa > Chordata > Aves > Apodiformes > Trochilidae > Calypte > Calypte anna. The sequence goes on along the minus strand of NC_044248.1, from coordinate 35,640,697 downwards.
GAAGCAGAAAGATCTGAAATTTTTCTGTCAGAAATTCACACTCATGTCTAAAATCAGTGCTGGAGTCTGTGTAGTTAATGCACAGTGTCAGAGAAAATAAAGCCCATCTGCTGATAGTGAAAGATTACTTTCTACAGGGCCTTTTTAGTGACACTTCAGCTAATTAAACATATTATCTCCTACTCCATAGCTGAAGCTGTTTAACAATTGAATAAATCTCCCCATGTGGCCACTTTCCAGACATTTTGACTTCATTTTAATTCTCTTCATCTCATTCTATTTTTCTGTGTCATGTTCTCAGTAATTTATCTCATTTCTTCATCTTTCAACCCTTATTACTTTTTTCTTATCCACTACTTCCCCTGCTTCCTTATGTGCTGTTTGACAAACTGCACTGGTGCTTTTCCAACAAAGGTTATCTTGTAGTTTCTGTATTTCTAGTGGATAGAAGAGGGGAGGATATGGCTATTCCTTGTAATGAAATGTGATGTAAGCTACAGGACAATGTAAGTTACAAGGTCAAACAGCTCAACATAGAAATCTGATGGCTTGAGATTTAGTGCACTGGTTTCTTCTAACTTGGGTTGTTCATATTTATTGTGATGGATGCTAAAGGTCAAGTTTACAGAGAAATACAGCCCTTGTGGAACCATGAACATGAAGATATCAGAACATAAAAGACTTGTCTTTTCTGTCATTGGGCTCATCTGTGTAGAATATTAAAACTTGCAGTGTGGTTACTCTTGGAGGAAGTTATTGTCCAGTGGCCTGAATTTCAGCTCCTGTAGAGCCGTAGCCTTAGTTATGGCTACTGAGTGTCTCTGCTCAGCTCTCAGTTTATGATGAAGAGGAAGGAGAGGACCAGCTGAGTTTTGTCTCCTCCTCTCTGCTCTCTCAGAGGTTGGTATCTCTGCTGCACTAATCCTGTCCCTTGGTTGGGATAGTAAGAGACTTGAGGTGGTCTGCCAGTTAGAGTAAGGCAGAGGATCCTTTTGCACCTTTTTTTTCCAACTCTCTCTTAAAGAACCATCTACTTATGCAGCCCCCATCATTCAAGCTCTCACTAATTTCTTTGCTGTTGCAGTAGAGATATTGAGCATATTGTATCCTCCATCCCCCCAAAAGTGTCTGACAGATGCAGGTATCCAGTTGAAATGCTTGTTAGGTGCAGTTACATCTGTATGATGACTACGAAAGAGAAGTGACCTGAAGGGTTGTACAGGAAAGTATTAGGTGTGAGGAAAAGGTAGGTTATCTCTAAGTATGGAGAAAATAGATCATCTTTAGCATAGTAGTAGGTATTTCAGAGATTCAAAGAGACTTCCAATGAGTTGTTGAATTTGTAAGAATTAAAATATGATCTAAAATTCTGCATTAATTTCTTAACTTGGTTTCTAGTAGCCTTGAAGCCTACATGGATGGATTTGGTCTATGAAGCTGAAATTGAAGCAGAGGGACTGAACTAGAACTCCTCGGTGAACTAGAACTCCTTTGAAACACTATGTGAACAGACTTTGCTTTCAGGCAGTGCAGTCAAAACCCACAAAAAATGTGACTCCACGATCAGAATCAAACACTAAAATCTCAGTAATTATATATGCCCTTGCTTTTGGTCCAAAATGGTGAGACATAAGCCTGTAAAGGATGCAGAGTGTGTAAATGAGTTGGACACAGTGAGGTGAGCACCTGCCTCAAGTTAGTGTTGCTGTATGTTTAACTGTTAGCCTCTGATCTTGCAGCAGTCTGCAGACGTGAATCCACACCTGTTTTTAGCTCCACCAGTTTGTTTTAAGATAAATCACTTTCATCAGCTGAAGTACAGGGCCTAGCTGTGGCCATCAAGTCCTATCTGTTACATATCTGTCTAGGGGGATGAAACAAACTGCCAGAAGTTGTAACCTTCTAAGATTACTGCAGCCCTGCTCTCAAAATCTTCAGTTATGCTCACTGAGGAGCTCATGAGCATCTGAGGTACTAATGGAAGTGTTTTGCAAGGACTGTAGAAACAAAACAAAATGCAACATTCCCTGGCTTCTGAGTCTCTTCTCTTCTTGCAAGATCCCCTAGGAGACTGATAAGGTGACTTTGTGGAGTTCCTCTACAAAAGACACTGTACAAATAGCAAAACAGCTGTCAGAGAAGACAGAGCATATAGCCCTTAGTGGTTTGTAAATTAAGATTATGATCTGTCATTCCACACAAGCTACTACTGCAAGTCACTTCAGGAAATGGTAATGTGCATTCTTCATCTCTCAGGGGGTAGGGTCAAACACCTTTGGGAATTTGTAATGAGACACAGCATTTCCCATGTAAATCACTTTTTCCCAGTTGTGACAGGGAGCTGTCAGCAGTTGTTGCCTAGGGAAATCAATGCAGTCATCTCAGTCCAGCTCATCACAGGCAGATGACTACATCCTAAGCCCTCCTGGCCCTCATCTCCACTTGAAGCAAGTTTCTCAGGTGTGGTGGGTGGAGAGATAGCCTTGTAGGGAAGCCTGGCTCATGCTGGATGCAGTCATGTTTGGATGTGTTACTGCTCCACTCTCTGTAGATTCTGGAGATTCACTATTCCATAAGTCTACTGTGCATTTAGCTTGTTAGAGCTTGTTTGCAGGGACCCTGAGGTAAATTCATTTGTCTACCACACAAGATGTAAGTAATTCTTTCACAGTGAGTTAATCTGACCTCAGGTCAATTTAGTTTTGAGTAAGAATTGTGACAGAGGACTTTGATGTGGTTTAACCCATTTGAGGCTAACTTTCTTGAGTATCCCCTCCTCCATTCTTGAAAATTAATTTCTGGTAGTGAAGCTGATGCTGTGGTGCTGCTACTGAAGTAGTCTGTACATATGTGACTATAAAGGAATGAAGTTCCACCATTAAGGAAATTTCAACTGGAGTAAAATGTGTGTCAGACTCTGAAAGCAACACAGTTATAATGCCTAATTAACGTGTAAGTTAGACATAAAGGAATTGTGACAAAAGAATATTAAAAATTTCCAAGGATGTGGATCAGGAAAGTGGAAGTGTGAGAGAATACTTTCTCATAGGACTGAGTTTTCTTAGTGAATTGAAGTGAAATCTGTAGATATCACAACTTTACAGGTTAAGAAAAGCAGTAGCAAGATATTACTATATTTTACACACATTTTCAGAAAGTCTAGTCAGGCTGGTGGATCATGCAGTGTGGCAACAGATGGGTTTTAACTTGCATAATTATTCAGGGTGATGCGTGCTTATAATCTAAATTTATATATGCTGAACTGAAGATGCATTGCAAGGAAAAGGTCACCACGGATAGCTCAAAGATTGTAACAGCCCTTGCCATGATGGAGGTCTAATAACAGCAATTAAAGGAAAAAATAAATCAGAAACTTCATAAAATATGCCTGTTTAAGTGGCAGAGAGATGGTAATGGATAATGTATGTTACACTGCCATTAAAATAAAACAATTCATGCTGCTTTGCTCTGTTACATTCAGAAAGGGGTGATAAAAGGAGTTTTAGCCTTATGTTCTACATATGCATATCACCATACATGTACAGAATTGTTTAGAATAAGATGTTAGAGTTTTCACAGATCTCGTTCAGTAAAGTTTAACTGACAAAGTAACTGGGGAAGAGAGGGCAAAAAAGCATGAAACTTGTAAAAAGTTTCATGGGCTCTTTTTCACCTAGGGAGTTCTTCTGTTTCTTGTTTCTGCTGTTAGTTGTTGCCAGTAGAAAGGTGTTGGCTCCCAGCAGATGTAGTTTACATCAAGATTCTGCTCCAAAACTCATTGACACTATCTGCAGTCTTTATCTTGTCTTGAGCTGGGTCTAGTATATTTTCAGACCACTTCCTAGGAATTAAACTAGTAGGCATACCAGGCTTATTTCAGTGGCACTCTGTTACAGAGAAGCACATCAGAAGGGTAACAGTCAAGATTTGCCTGAGTTATCAAGCAAGCTCTGCACTGTGCCAGCTCATTTAGCAGGGGAAGAAGGGTTTCCTTAAGTCAGGATGGTTGCGTGGGCCTATTGCATATGTACATTTTCTTTTATTCAGGCCAACTGCTGTCTTTTGGTGAATATGTGACTTTCTTTTAAGTGGATTGACCCATGTACACATGCACATCCATCAATAGGCATTGTCCCTTTTTTTCTATATTTGGTCTGAGGCCACAATGTATGAAATCAGTGGATTTATTAAAGGCAGCTGAGACTGACCTGTTTTACAGTTGACAAGTGTCCTGCAATGTAGAATCATCCAATTCTTTTAAACTTCAGGTCTTTTGACTATCACACATTGCATGTTGAAATTACAGCAGTAAAGATGATTCTTTGGAGTTTGCAAAGATCTGTTGTGCTGCAGTGGATCCTGTTCCTGCTGACATAGAGATGTAGATTTTGCAGAGAGTAAAATATAGAGAAAGATCAGTAGCATGCAACCCCTACAAGAAGGCATTTCTTGATGGTAAGTTTCAGGGGGCATCTGCTTTCAGAACTTTCTTGTTGAAAAGCATCTTTGGCCCCAGGAAGCAATAGTTACAGTTCTACACTAGATATTTAATTGTACGTTTTAATTTGCTCGTCATAGTGAGCAATGGTTTATTTTCAAGTTACATCCCTGTGATGTCCTGTAGATATAACAAGGATATCATCCTTGTAAAAAGGATGGTTTGCAGTTACCTTATTTCATGTGTTGGCCATGCAGATAGTTGTTCCCTTCCAAGATGTGAGCTCCTGAGTTTGACAAGATTGAACTACATGCCTTGCCTAGGTAGGGTTTTGCAGGCACCCACTGATAAAATAGCTCAGAGAGTACTTGTGTCATTTTTGGGGGGGTTGGATTGTTTTTTCCTCCCATACAATCACTAACTGTCCTCTTGTCAAAAATGCTTGAACCTTTTTTTAATCTCTGGGTTTTTGTCCCCTACATCTTTGCTTCAGATCTTTCCTGTTTTTCTGTGTCTCCTTATCTGTGGTCACTGACACTTTATAAGTTCCTTAGAAAATTCTTATCCATGCAACTGCTTTGTGGATTACTGAGGAGAGAGTGCATCTGCTGGAAATACTGTACAATGAGAAACACTGGATGATGATACTGGATGAAGTATTTTAAATGATGAAGAAAATAATTTGGAGGTCTTACATCTGCATTAAGACAGGATTTAAGTCAGTTTTGAGCACCAAAGTCCAATAAAATGTGCAAAAAGCATATATTCCAGCAGATGGTCATTAAATGCTTCAATTAGTTGTGTGCTCTGTTGACAGTAATTTGCATTTTCTTACAAGAGAGGGTTTTCTGAGATACATAAGGAAGGCAAGGACCATAGACTGGAATATAACACTTCTAAATCAGTATCTTGCCTTTTCTTTTGTGTGTGCCTTTAAAGTCTGTGCAAGTAATTCCTAGCTGCACTGCAGCCAAATTCAAGAGAACCAGAAGGCACTTCTTCTGCAGCCAGGTAGTTGTTCTCCCAGAAACTGGAGGTTTAAAACCACTTCTTATATGAATTTTTTAGGCTACTTTAGAAAATACTATGAGTCATGAGCCTACCTTCAAGAAGATGGCAACTCATAAATGAGATTAGAGATTGTGTGGCAACAAGAGATCACCTGAAACTGCAAAGATCTTGCTTAACTTGTAGCGTTCTGCTCTGCATGTGGGTTTTCTTAACATTGACTCATCCTTCTTGCAGGCATAAACCCAATTTTTTAGCAAAGTTGCTGAGACCTCATTTTGTGTTTGTCTCAGACCTCTACCTACATTCTGTGGTGTGGATAGTTTGACCAATAGATACAGTATTTACTATCAGTAAGAAAACCAGCAAACAAACCATGGTAGTTGTTACCACCATTGATACAATCCTCCTTCCCAGGACAAAGTTTCTGGTGCCTCTATCCATGACCGAAATGTTACAGACACTCTTTGCAGGAACTGTTGCATGTTGAGTACTTGTAACACAGCTTTGTGTTCTGTCAAATTTTAGCGTGCCCTCTGGATTTGAAGGTATAAAAGAACAGGAGATATGCAACAAGATAATGACAAAAATGCTGGAAAATTACAATACCTTGTTTGAATTGGAAGGTTTGAAGAAGGATGAAGAAAAGCCTGTGTGTGAGGAGCTAGCAAGAATTTTTTTGGTAAAAGTGAGTATCTCTAGTACTTCATTTTCTTACAGTAAATCAGTAATGCAGGTTTCATTTCAGAAAACTTTTAGGTCAGTGGGAGGCAGCCATTGTTCTGATGTTCTGCTGATAATCTAGGTTTCATTGCTAGTCTGGAGGCTGATACTGTCAAACATCTGTATTCTTAGCTAGTCATTGTTATTTATATAGGAAATATATCTGCTAAAAATTAAATATTTTTAAATGAAGAGGCAGAATAATTCCAGGAAGTAGTCAAGCTTTCTGATATAGTGATAATTTATAGTGTGCATCAGTGATGAGGAACTTGCATGCTTTAGGACAGCAGAGGTCTCCAGCCTTTACCACTTTGAAGTCTGCTTGTCTCAAATATCTACTTGAGTTTTAAATCTCATTTTAACTCTGAATTGTGATTTCTGAGTGCACTTGAAAACAAATATTAAATAATAGTTACTATTTGAAGAAAGTACATTAAGTAATATAAAGTAATATAATTAAATAAAAGTAATATAATTAAAATATTATATATTTGGAGGGAAGAGAATGTGTGTAACATCACAGGATTCTAAAGGTCAAAAAAAGTTGTCAAGAATGAGTATGGTAGCTGGAAGTGCTTTGCCTGGCTTGTGCCATCTCTACTACAGGAAAGCAACCTGAAGACTGTGCCCAAAATGGTCATGAAGATGGTTTGCAATCAACTTATTTCATATGTTGGCTGTGCAGATAATTGCTTCCTTCCAAGATGTGAGCACCTGAGTTTGAAAGGATTGAACTACATGCCTTGCCTTGGTAGGGTTTTGCAGGCACCCACTGATAAAATCCCCATAGCTTTCACTGGCTGGAATGGAAACATTAGAAAATAAGTTACAGAAATACAGTGCTTTTTATCTTGGCAAAACTATAAGTAAACCCAAGCTCTGCCCCTCGAGTACTTGATATCAGCTGAAAACATCACTGCATTTGCAGTGTATTGCAGGAGAGCCTGTTGAATCTGAACTGCAGGGAAATCTGTACAAGCTGAACCCAGCTCCCTTTAGAAGGGTTGGTTGTTTTCTTATGTGTTGAATCAGTGAGGAAGTCTTTAGCTGTTCAGCCTTTTAGCTGGTATTAATGCTAACCTAAAATGCTTATGTGGAAGGAGGAAGAATGACTGATGACTTACAATGTTCTCCCTAATATATGTTACTGAAGTCACTGTAACTTCTGAATAATGGAAATTATCTGCCTGGCAGATGACTGTGATGTTTAGCAGTTGATGGTCACTTCAGTAACAAAATAGGTTAAAAAGAATATAATTGTAAAAAACTGAAGTACTTTAAAGAGTCCAGAAGAAAGGCTTCAGATATGTCTCCATCTCCTTCAAGCCCCAGCCGGCTGCAAAAGCCATGATAGATTTTTCACTTATTAATAATTGGGGATGGACAAAGGTGGAGATCTGGGAAATTTTGCATAGCAGTTCCAAGACCTGAGTTATCAGATTGCATGGTGACAATCAGAACTATTCTAACAAAATAGCCTGAAAGATTCAATTATTCAAGTGAGATGAAAAATGTTGCTCCTCACTTTGCCTCACAAGGCAGATAGCTGCCTGAGAGGAATGATCAAGCCATTTGTAACTAAAGCTACTGATTCTTGAGAAGCCATTGATGAATTCATCTCTACAAATAGGTGGGAAGAGATATGCTAAATAATTCTGTTGGAAGGAGTGGGAAATGTAGCATGCTCAGGACAACATTCTTAAACTGAGGCCTCACTGATTTTAAGAATGCTGCATTCAAGCATGAACCCTGGTTGAATGGGGGATCAGACAGAAAGGAAAGGGAAGAAAATTAGGACCTGCCTTTTACCAAACACAGCTGCATTTGTTTAAATGCCCTATTTAGCTTTTATGTTTTGAGCAGCAGGAGGGAGAGGAGAGGAAGGGAGATACTGTTGAGATAGCTCCCTTTCTTCTGAGGTATTCATGTCATCCCTTTCCCTGAATCACTCACTCTATTGCCAGTGTTTCACCCTGAGTCACTACACTGCTACCTTTCCCATAATTTCCCTCATCTTCACTCCTCTCCATGTTTACTTTGTTCTCCCAACTTCCCACAGTCCTGTCTCACTCTTCTTTCCATACTCGAATATGATAGCCCTTAATTCTCACTCCAGAGAAGAGGCTTTCAGTCTGTAGGGAACTGCAAAAAGCAGCAGCACTCTTGATCCATGGCCTTCCATCACCTCCAGGCATGCTGTAGGCTATCCACACTCTGCATTTCTTTTCTGTCCTTTCTTTTATGTTCTTGAATGTGGAGAGTCTTTTCCTCTGGGCTAGAACAGTGTTTGTGATAAAGTGACCTGCCTTTTGTGTTCTCCTAGGTGTATTGTGTAGGGCTAGAGCTTATCAACACACTTCTTGGACAAACATTAATATCTCCTTTTTGTTGAAATGCTGCTGTAAATCTTACCAAAGGTAGTGTTCCCTTAAATGGGAGTGGAGGTACTTTTAGGAAGAAATTAGGTTTTATGTTATGTTAAAAGATTAACCTCACGATGGTCAAAGCCATTGGTGCTGATCCTGGGATTTTCTTGATTAAGAATTTAGAAAGAGCATGTATAAGCATGAAACTTTTTATACAGGGAGGATAATAACACATTTGCAGGACTAACTTAAAGCAAAACTTGAAACCAAATAACAGTGGTTTAAAAAAGTAATGAAAGACATCAGAAGTACTACATCAAACAATGCACTTCTTTCAGTGCTCTATGCCTTTCTAGCTTGCTGCATTACAAAATGAGCCTTGCTGTTACTCTTATCTCTTTTTCATGGCCTCAGGCTCTTCCTTGGGTGCTGAAATCTCAACTGGAAAAACAGGAACCTATCTTCAGTTAGTGTGTAAAGGTATTGTGAGAATATTATTTCTCCCTGCAGTCTTTGGTTGTTCATGAGACAGCTTAGGTGTCTGTTGCTTTGCCTCATCTGCTCATAATTATCTTTATTGAAGTTGACGCAACCCTCATTAATTAATTTTGAGCAAATACCCAGAAATGGGAGCAGTGGCTCATGCTATCACTTCCCAGAAGGGGATTATACTTCATCTCATGTGCTTGATGATGCTTACCATCATCCCAAACTTCCATGACTCCTGACACTTCATGTTCTGGATACCTTAATATTTTCCCACACTTTCATCGTAAAATCAGTGGATTCTTAAAAGCAGGGATACTGCTCTTTTAAAATGACAACAAGAATATGTGGATCATTCAGATAAAGTCACAAGCTTCTTCATGAGCAGTGTATTGGACAGGAAAAACAGCTCGAGTGGAGGAAGTAGGATCTTGTCTATCATGTTGGTCATAGCTAGGGGAAATCCACAATGCTACAGTTTCCAGAGGATTAAGGACATTTGATTCAGGTACAGACTGCAGCAGCTTAGAGGAAACATTTTTCGAGGAAGCCAAAAGTTAATAAATTCTAGAGATGGGAAAACCCACAACTCTCTAAGATGCTGCTGGTTGAACTACTGTTCATGCTGTGTGTGTGCACTGAAGAGGCACAGGAACACCTTCATCCCAGTTATATTTCTCTTTCCCAAGACTTCTTGACCACTGGAAAAGATAAGTTGCACCAGGTAGAGGGATTTTTTTAGCTTGCTTTCTTGGTGGATCATTACTGAGAAAGTAAGGGAGCTGGAAATCTCTGCAAGCTGCATTCCAGTCCTTGTATTGTTCCCAGTACTCCTCTTGCTCATTGCTTAGGCATAAGGTAGGATTATATTTAGAAATGCAGGGAAGATTTTCTTTGTAAACCTCTATGTTACAGAAGTGCAATTTTCACAAAATAGAAAATTTATCTTAGAATACTTTTTGTTTAAATGGGAAACTGAATTCACTCAACCTAGTAGAATGAGATTTGTATGATGTTCTGGGCAGGTGACCAGTGAGTGGAAATATGACATGTACATTCTTCCTTATAAATTGGAGTTTACAGGTCTCATTTGCAGCCAGCTACTACTGCAATACTTAAGACTTTTTTCAAGTTTAACTTTAATTTCCTCACCCAGTGAAGGTCTGGAAGAGTCTCAATCTATTGATCAGTAGGCTCTCATAGTTGGAATGAAATGGATGGAGAATTGGAGTGAGTGTTCTGATTAGCTATCCACTCTGTATTCCTGTTTGCAGGGTCACAAATAGATGCTTTTCATTGTGAAATGTTACACTGCCAGAGAATTAATTGTTTACATGTATCTGCACTGCTGTGCATTAATCATGTAAGTCTCAGAATATTATAATAAAATGTGGCTTATGTTTTGCTGTGTGTGTAGTTACAGTCCTGATGGATTTGTGTGTTACTAAACTGAGTGGTAAGTTGTGTAGTGGAAGATTAGTCAGTCTTGAGTTGCAGTATTGCCAATTTTATCATGTTTTGAATAAAAATGTTTACAAAACCTACATTAACATAAAAAATAATAATTTTGAATGAGGACCTTTCCTTTCCAAAGATCTTAGTGTGCTGTTCAAACTGCAGCTCTGTCTAGTCCTACGTTCTGTAGCTAGCCAGTGGTGTATTGTTACAACTCTAATGAATTGGGATCTTTGAATAACATTGATAAGACTTCTCTAATGATCAAAGATAGGCAGTGAAGAATATTTTCATTTAGTTCAAGTGGCAAGGGAAAACTGGGCTTACAAACTGTTATGAGACTTGCTCTTGGGAAATTTCTGGGATTGACCCTTCTACTATTTTCAGATGAAACATCATCTTTAGTTATATTTTTTATCTCAGTGTTGTCTTCAAGTAGAACATAGAGCCTATTACCTACTCCTGCTGTATTACAAGATTTTGTTTTTTCTATTTTTTTCACCTTTTCCCTTTAACACCTGCTTGACAGAGCACTTCTGGTTTTAAGAACCAGTCAGCACAAAGCACATAAATGTTTACAGTGAAACACAAGCACTGGCATGATAAGGATGTAATGCTGTTCCTGGCTTGATTACGTATTTGGGACAGGAATGCAACAGGCTGTCTTCTTTCTTCCCCCACTAGGTGGTAGAATACATAGCCCTGTTCACCTGATGCAAAAGAGAAGGCAAGCCCATATGTAGAATTAAAATTAAATTAAAAATTGAAATTACAAAGTCAAGTAAAATTATCCATGTGCAATTTCAATATTGGAAATATAACACATTTGCATTCTGATGTCCTCCAAACAGGCAGATTTCTCTCCCTGAAGAGCTACAGAAATTGGTCTCTCACGGGCTTGTGCAAAGCACTATTTGTTTCAAAACAATCCTTTTATTTTAATGCAGTTGCCTTCTTGAATTTTTATCCTGCTTGTTTGAAGCTTTCTAAGAAAAACTGCCACTTCAGTTAGGAGGGGTAGTTGGCAAAACAGTTTTTTATAATTTAAATGGCAAAAGTATAAATAGTTCTTTTAATTTAAATGGCAGCAAAAGTGTATACACTGTGTTCTGCAAGACAGCTGTTGTATTTCTAAGGAGAAAAGCCAATCACTGCACGGAGCTGCATCCTTTGGTGGTTGGCATGTTCAACGTGTGTGGTGCCCAACCCAGACAGACAAGTCCCTAAGAGTATTTTTATGCCTATGAGAGTGCTCCAGCTGATTTTGGTGACACTACTGAAAGTTGAGTGCTTGCTTGCTCCTTCTAATGGAACATTCAGATGGGATCATTCAGCCATTGGTAGGATTTCAGCCTTTCACCCCTGTGGAGAGGCAGGAAATATGCTCAAAACTTCTCCATGAGGATCTAATCTTGACAACATAGGGAGGTAAATGGTGAAGACACACCAACTCCAGGGCTGAGTGGGTTCCCCCTAAATAAGGCACAACCCCCCCTGCCATCTCAGTGCTCTGGCCCCATGGTTATACAGTGCCTCATTTGCGTCAGGAAGAAAGGCATCTGCTTCTAATCCATGTTATGCTGCCCTGGCAAAGGCTGCAAGGTCTAGATAGTTTCCTTAATTCTTCTTGCATGTCTTGGGCCATTTTAGTATCTTGTTGTTGGTCAGCTTTCAGTAGTGGATTAATTCTTTCCCATCAGAAGACAGCAGGAACTCCTCTCTAAAGGTCTCAGCAAAAGTTTCAGGTTTTTTGGAAGTATTCCTGTATTTGGACAAGTCATGCCAGTTTTCTCCTGCCTGGGCCATAAAACCTCCAAGGATAGGAGTGGATTCACCTGGGAGATGAAGAGGAGTGGAAAGTGCCTGAGGAAAAGGAGCACCTGTGGAAGTCTGTCTCTGGTTTTCTCTCTCATATTCACTTTGCAGTTGTCCACCAGTGAACAGATGGGCATGTTTATAGTGAGGCATTTATAGTGATTCAACTAGAATGACATTTTAAGATGCAAGCTGACAGGAAATGAGCAATATGAGAGTTGTAGGGCAAAGTTTGAGAGCCTCCAAACCCTTCACCTATAGCAGATTCAATCTGGAATGAGGAGAATGGTTATGTTTAGGCTGTGATTCAGAGAGGCAGGTGAAAGGGCAGGTGATGCCCTAACAATTCCACATGTAATTACCAAATAGCCTTCTGGTGCTTCTAGCTCTGCTGTCTTTGACAACTCTGCATATGTAGTATTAAAACAATGTGTCTGCTCTTGAAGCTCAGTAAAGGACTCACCATAAAATAAATCTGTCACTTATGGTGTTACTAAATGCAAGCCTGAATATTTAAACAAATACATTAGTGTTAAATTCTATAAAGTAATGTATAATCATGCTGCTATTTAGGACATCTAAAAGAAACAGAGGCATATAAAGAACATCTCTTTCTATCCTTCTGCCCATATAAATTTTTTTAACCCAGCTGGCAAATGTTGCAGTTGAAATGCTCATGAACTTTGCTTTTACTCTGACAATTTTTTGTTTAAGCAAATAGCCAGTGATATTATCATTGCTCCATGATAATGTCAGCGTAAAGAAAAATAGTATATGAGTCCCTATGTGTATCCTGGTCTGTATTTGCATATGTTTTACTTGCAATGTTCTTCATTCTGTTGTTGTTTTGTTGGGTTGTTTGGTGGTTTTGTTTTGGAGGAGGGAGAGGTGCCATCATGATTTATCACTGTCACTACACCACTGTGTTTCAAAGAGGAAGCATCCAAATCATCACCAAGGGAAAAGGTACAGTAAAATAAGCATGTGAGCCCCTGCTCTAGCCAGCCCTTCCTGATCATCCTTGCTGTACCCATGGGGGAAAAAAGGTTAGGAGGAGGATGGGAATTTTTCTACCAAGACAAATCTCTCAGTTCCTTCTGTTCAGGTTCCCCAATGTTTATTCTGTTTCTCATTAATTAGTTGTTCAGTTAATCAGGTTACACTAAAAGATCAGTGTTATTCCCACTGCATAAACAGCAGTCAGTGCTGTCTTTGTAACAAGGACATATTGCAGGCATCAGAAGTGGTGATGTGTAAGACACTTTTCAGCCTGTGGGGATTTAATTCTGACTGACCTGTGCTGTCAGCTTCGCTTGCAGTACCTTCAAGGTGGGAGCTTCAGAAGGGCTCATTGGTGAATTAGTTCTTTTTACCATTAAAACAGACTAGTGAAGTGCTCATTGTCTTCAGTGTAAGTCTTAGGCATTTTTTAAAATCCCTCCTGTGAGTACTGTGAGGATCAGTCTGAAGGAGAGGTGGTTGGTACACTGGTGGGGCTGTAACATCCACTGCTTTGCAGGATTTCTGGTGCCCCAAAACTTACTTGTATTAGCAGGGCTCAGAGCAACAGGAGTATGTGATGCAAGGGACAGAAGGGGACAGATGCTCTCTGTGTGTCTGAATATGTATGCTCTTGAAAATCTAATCTATCCATCAGATCCCAGCAGCATTTGACCTGATTTGTCAGCAGTTAACATCATCTCAGTTTAACTTTTAAGGAAAGGGGTCTCTGTATGCTGGAAATCTTACACTGATAACTAGAACAATATAGAGACATCTAGGACTCCCTAATTTACTGCATCTTTAGATACTCCTTTTTAAAGTAACATCCCTGAAGTCCACATGTGAAAAGCTTTTTTGAAGTGAATATTTTGATTTTTAGATCAGAAATGCAGTTTAGCATTGCCAAGACAGAGTTTAAGCAACTGTAATATGAGATGAAGGTCTGGGGAGCCTGTATTTCTCCCATAGCTAGGTCATGTTTTTCTTTTAGATCATCCTTTGCTATTTATGAATAACATTACGGTAAATAGATAAATCAGATTCCAGTTTTCAAAATTGCAGGGGAGAATAAAATGTTCTCCTGGAACTGATCTTGGCTCTGTTGTTATTGAAAACACACACACATTAGGTACACCCAGCAAGAGAGCAATGTTGTTGTGTCTTTGATTTTTTTTTAATCTTAAGTAGGCATCTTATTTGTAACTCAGTCACGAGAAGTTGAGTTTCAGTGAAATCTTTATAACTTTTACAAATTATGGAATTATCTTTAATCCCTGTATTACCAGTTTTAACTTTTTGCAGCATTTGGTAACTGATTCTTCTGGACAGCTGGAGACATATTTTTCTCTTCCCCCTTGAAAATACTGTGATATTCCACAGATGTAGTTGCCAGCACTGAGGTATATCACAGGGTTATTGCAACGTTTGTAATTTCCTCTTTTATATTGTACTTCTCTCTAGAAAGAATGGGTTTCTGCATCTCTCTTTTTTTCGTATCACAACTTACGACCTTTGTACGTGTTTTGTGGTAATAATTGCAGGAGGTTAAGGTTGTACTGGAACGAAACAGATTAACCTTTAGCTGTTTATTAAGAGATACGGTCTCAGGTAAAAGGTCATATATATAAATAGTCTTGGGAGAACAAAAGGAAATAATAGGAGAACTGAATAGTGTATTAGTTTTGGATTGAAAAGCAGCAACATGTCTTTTTGCAAACTGTGATTTTGCTTTTTATTACTTCTGTCTGAAAAAGCTCTGCTGGATTCTATTATTTGAGTAAAATGGAACCGATAGCAAGGTAGAACAGCAGATAGATACCAAGTCAGCTTTATTCTTTCTGTATGCCAATAGCAAGCAAGGTGAAAATGCCATATATACATACTAGTTATTTCAGTCTTTCTTATATAGTTCTTTAAACAAGAGAATGCTTATCAGCTTTGCTAATGTTGTTCCTCTTTTTAACAAGGATGTTTTCATCACTGTCTGGGTAAAAAATGGAAAGAATACTTAATACTCTTTCTTCTTTTTAAATTACTGTTCAAGTTAAATCATTGTCTATTTTTCCTGAAGGTATTTGTATTCTATGAACAGATACTGAAAAAAAGTAGTTATTTCATCCAGTTAACATTCATGAAAATACCTGTGACCACACGAATTAGAAAATGCCTTTGAAAATCCTCATGCCACCTAACTGTGGTCTTAAAAATATAGATCATTTGACACTTTGTATGTCTTACAGAGCCTTGATCAGCCATGAGCTAGTTTGCCATGATGTGACAGAGAGGAAGAGATTCTGTATTATCTTGTGAGTAGCAGGAGGAGGAACAGATTTGTCACTGTGGCCCTTTTGCTTCTCTGTTGGCAGTCTTGATAGCACAGCTTCATGTCACATCTGCACTGTGCTCCGGGGAATTTTGTGCAGGGGACAGCATTGTTTTGGCTTTATTCATCACCCCAACATCACATGAAGGGAGAGCCAGGAGCCCTGAAATTTCTTTTAACTGCTCCATGGACAACACTATTGCACACTTGAGTTGTAGCACAGGGAAAAAGCAGAGGTGTAACCCTGCTGACCCACCTGAAGCCAAGGCTGCATTGCAGTGTTACATGGGGTGCTGCTGAGAGAAACAGAATATTCCCTCCTCTGTGGTGCACAGCTGCTGACCCAGTAAAGACTCAGCTGTTGCAGGCTGTCCCAGTGCAATCTGATAATGCATCATTGCTGCAATCATTCACAGCATTGAATTCATTGAGTAATCCTCTTAGTGGTTGGTCGTCCTAAATAAGGATGTCTGTAGTGGTTCAGATTTGGGATCTACCTGTCCTAGTGTCCTGCCTCCACACTGGCTATAAGCAGATATCTAGGGAGGAGGAACAATAGGGCAGCAAGGTGTTTCCTTTAATTACTCTATCAGTTTGTGACTATGCTCAGAGGCTTTCCTGGTCTTGATGTGTTTTGTGTATATAGTGATGTCCAAAGTAATTGTCTTGTGTACCCCTTGCTCACATGTATGTTTTTTGCTTCCAAGATTTCATCTGGCAAAGAGTGCCATAAATTACTTCCTCTTATGTGAAGAGCTGACTCGTTTTGTTTGTTATAAACATGGCTTTTACTAGTGTCATTTGAAGGCCACCTGTTGACTTTGCAAATCTGTCAGTTCCTTCCTACAAGCTACCATGATTTTTTTTTTTCTCATGAAAAATTAGCACTGATATTTGCAGCCTTTATCACTGCACTGACAACAACAGCTTTTTTTTCTGTCAGAAATCCTGTATACAGTCAGTAAGCAAATAATCTTGTGGGATAGCTCTACTCTTTTGGGACACAAAGACAAATACTTGGATGCAGTAAATTGGATGACATTTCGGTGCTGCACCTTCTTTATATCAGAAGGGAACCTGACTCCTTGCTTCTGTAAAAAAACTAATCTGTACCTTAGTTAAGAAAAAGCTTTACATTGATGAAGTTTGAGCTTAATTGATGTCTCCGAAGTATTAATACCTAACAAAAATAGATCTGATGCTTTCTAGCAGCTTTTAAAACTTGAGCTGAAATGCCACAGGCCAGGTTCCTCAGATTATGCAGTTTGTGAGGCTGAAAAGAGATCAATTACTGAATCAAGCAGCAAAGAGAGGGTGAACACAGCAGTAATGAGTTAGTTACAGAAGTGTCTTTTCATACCAAGTTATGAACGAATAAGTTCACCATTAAAACAGAACACAGTGTATAGTCATGTTTTTGTAACTTTTTTTCCTACTTTCTTCTTGGGGCAACAGTAATCAGATGCCCTTAAACTCTTGCATTAATGTGTGGTATTGTGCTGTAAATACAAGAGACAGTAAATTCACTGCACAGTTCAATATTTCTGGGACTACAGATGACTGTGGCTGAAACTTTTTAATGTTTTTTTTATGTTCATTCAATGATTTGTTGAGGAAGATAAAAGCAAGGCTAGTATTGTGTTCAGTTTGAACTTTGCACCTCAGAGAGGTAGAAATGCAAGATGCAAGTATGAATCCTTTTTAGGTAATGACAATGGGTGAAGGGACGAGTACAGTTTATTACATTTATTGAAACTGTATAATTCATAATTAAAGCCAAACTACTGAAGTGTTTTCTTATTCCATTGAAATTTACTAAAAATTTGCCCAGATTCTCATCCAGGGCCTGTAGAACTAACTATTCAAGACATGGGGAATGAGGTCTTTTTGTGCTAGTGTCTTTCTCAGTATTTTCTGCTGATGCTATTCATATCCCTAAAGGTATTTCCAGCACATAATTGAAAATAAATATGAAATGTAACAGTCTCACCCTTCTAGCAATAATCTCTGTCATCCTGTCTGTCCAAAGAGATAAATAAGTGCAGGAAGAGTAACTGAGTTAGAGACAGTGCTAAGTATCTTACACCCTGCCTGTGATTTGGTCTCTCCTTCAAGGATGCCCTTGACCTATTGTGTTTCTTCATTCATGTGGGAGGAAGCTTGGAGCTGGAGTCCTCAACCACCTGTCCTATTAGTGTCACTGCTTCTTGACGTGGAAGGATTATTCTCTTTGAGAATAAATAGGTCAAAGAGTATTCTAGGGATGTTCTAATCTTCCCTAATCATTGAGGTCTCCATAGTTAATTGGTTTAGAGCTTTTATTGAGGTGGAGTCTCAGGCAGCGTAAAATCTGGGCTTTGTATGATTTGCAAAGAATTTGCCAGAGAAAGAAAAATTTCTTCAGCAATGCAATAGCCTTCCTAAAGCAGAGGAACTGTTCCTTGGGCCAGTGTAATTCATCCCATCTGTGTGTAAGAACGCTGGACTGGGATTTGAATGAAGTGAGTTCTTTTCTGCTTTTGGGGGGGGGTTATGAACAAGAGTAGTTTTAGTTTTAGTTGATAAGTGTTCCCTAAGAATCTTATTTGAGAGTCAGAAAGCACTCCTATGTTAATTCAGAGCTAAAAGATGGTATCAGGCATGCCTGAGGGAGCTTACAGATACGTTGAGCTGTTTGAGACATATAAAATATTTAGGAGTTTCAGTATGATGGTAGTGCATCTCCTGATAAACAAGTCTGTGATTTAGGATGCACCAATGGAGTTTATTATTACAGTGTAAGGTTAGGAAGACCTAAAAGTCTCTAAATTTGCTCCATTCACAGCTACAAGGGGTGACTAGAAGCTTTGCTTCGTGCTGTCATACTTCTGACTGGACCATTTGCCAATAAATATTATCTATCAAAGTAGGAAATTAAACAAATATTATCTGGCTCTCACCATATTTTTCTCAATTCATGCTTTGTTTGAAAAGGTCCTGTACAGATGCTATTTATTTTGGCCCAAGCACTCTTGATAGTAGAAAATTTCTCATAGTAACTGTTGTGAGGCTTGGTGGTGGGAACTGATGCCATGTTGAGCAGGTACTCCAGTTCATGCAGGTTTTGGAAAGACTCAGCTGCACCATTCAGAGCTGATAGGTAGAGAGGATGTCAGGTTTTCCAGGTGGGATTGTCTTTTTTGGGGAATGTGGGCTGCAGAGGTGGTTGCTGGCAGCTATTGATTGTAAGAGGTATTTGGGTAGTTTTTCAGATTTACAGTGACTGTTGAGCACACAGTTGAGCTAAACAAACGTTGAGCTTGTTTTGAATCCTGTACTGGAGATATTTTTCTTCATGTGAGAATGGAAAACATGCAATTGCTAATAAACCTTATTCCTCATAGCATTCTGTGGAGGTCCATAATGGTTTAGAAGAGTGATGCTGGTGTAGTACTGCTGCATGGGATGCATGCAGATCATTTTGTAGCTCCAAGTTGATTTATCCTAGCTGTATATTACCCAGGTCCCTGGTTTTAAAGGAGATCAGGCTTTAAAGCACAATGGCTTTCATCTCACAGATTCACAAACTTCTCAAGCAACACTAAAAATTAATAAATAGAAATTTCAAAGAATTCTTAATCTCCAGTAATTCATAAATGCAGAAAAATGCATATAGGTAATTACATAGTAAAAGTTATTTTTTATGCAAGCACAAAAGTTGTTGCAATCCCATAATCTTTCTTATAAGAAACACAGATATCTGCTCTTTTAGTATTTGCAAATGTGACTTGACTAAATTGACATTTCTAGTATTCCACATAGAATGCAGCTGCCTGACCTAAAATATGTTTGAAAAATTCAACTTATGATTAATATTTGAATGTCAATTCCAGAGAGTGTTCTGAGAACACCAGGATCAGATTTCTGAAGATGTACAATTACTTACTCTTTGCTAAGCAGGGTTAGGAGTCAGTATAACTATAACAAAAAATATCTTAAATTGCTTAATTTTTTTGAGCTGCAAGTTCACAGGGTGAACCAAATGTATTCCAGAATATGCTTGGCTACTGAAATGTGACATATTAATAGAAATGAGCACATGTTCTTTCTACTTTCAGCATTTTAAAGGATAACATCAAACAGATTGCCAGGCCTTCAGGAGCTAATATGTGAGAATAAAACAATGACAACAGAGGATTCTCAGCAAGAACTATGTTTGAGGTTCTGGTTTTGCTTTGTTTAAGTTTTCCAAGTAGCCTAAGAATCTAGACAGCCTGAAAAATGAGTGCTGGGCTTGCCTGGTACTCTCTGGTAGCTTTTGTCTTTCTACTTGCATGTTTCATTTTAATGGAGATGAGTTCTTCCCCTTGTTTTAATTAATGTAAACATATGCTGTAAAGTCAGAGAAAACAGCCTATTTGTAGGAGTGGTACATTGTGCTTGTGATTGCCTCTAAAATCCAGCATGGGTTGGAGGACAATGGGAAGGGACAGGAAATTAGCAAGTGTTGGAATAAACTGTAAATACAATCCTTTTTTTAGAGAACCACAAAAAATATACTTGTGTACACTTGTGTGCCCAGTGCAAATAAGATCTCTTGTCATAGTCTGTATTGAGCAGACTTGTGGAGGTTAATGTTTAATAGGCTCCTAGCTATAGCTGCTTGCTCTGTTCTCAGTACACGGATATCCTGTTTCCTTGGGAGCATTATTTTGTGTAAACTAAATGCATTTCTATATTAAAACACATCAGTATACATGCACTGTTACAAAATCCATGATGGAGCATTTAATAACATAGTGCTATCAGAGGATTGTCCTCTTTTATCTCACTTCTGTTCTCATTTTTCATCTCCATTCAACATAATGAAAGCCATTATTGTACTGCATGATTCCTGCAATCACTGACTGCTGCATGCTGTTCTTAATATTACTCAGTCAGCAGCAAGCCTGGTCCTACATTTACTGCAGGAATGTTAATTTCTAACTTTTGCTAGCAAGTGACAGAAGAATGTGATCTAACACACCTGCATGACTCACTTGAGTCATTTGTCTGCAATGACTTGTTCTTAAAACTAGTTATACTGATAATGAAGACACAATGCCATGAAAATAGGAGGTTGAAAATAACTATGAGATCACACTGAAGATCCTGTTACAGTACAGAATGTATTTTGATTCTTTTTCTAGTTCAGAGGTGAATGCTTCAAGAACAGGTATTTTACAACCCTTCTGTTGAATTGTCACATGGTTTCATGGAATTTCTAGTGAAGTCTCTGGTTCTGAATTACTTGGTGTTGATTCAGAGGGCAATAAAATAGTGCTAATGGAGCTCAGGCACGTGTAATATCAGTTTATTGGTATGCTTGGAAGTGCTGCTCCCTCTCTTTAAAATCCCTAAGGCCTGAGCCTGCTTTTTTTATAGAGTTCATAAACTATTCTTTATTGCTGAGAAAGAAAAGTGATAGAAAGTTGGATAGCTGGAGTGGCCATGGTTGTCATTTCAGTTCTTCAGGTTCCTTTGTTAATGAGTTGGCCGTATGGTTTTGCAGGGAAGGAGAAATACAGAGGTAAAACTAATTTATTTTTCTTGAAGGATCTGTCTGCACTCCACAAGATATAGTACAGTTCAGGCCAGTGCCAACAGTGTCTTTTAGGCAGCAGATTTTTTCATTACTGACTGTGTAATTCATTGTCATGCTGTGAACAGGAGAAGTACCATACATGGGGAAAGAAAGGTTTCTCAGCAGCTTGAGACTTTCCAACCTACTTAAATGGGCTTCAGTGGAGCAGCTCTAAATTTTGGCACAGCTTCTTGCTTTTATAATACAAAAATCCTTTGGCTAACATTTGCTTGTTTACACCTCAAACAATTAGCAAAAAGAAAGGATGGAGGAATGTGATGGGTGCTGTACTGACTTAGCTCTGTTCTCTGGCTTTTGATAATCTCATTAATATTTGCTCTTTAACAGCATAGTTAGTATTTGCAGAGCATTTGCTTCAAGATTCCTTCACTGGTCGTGGCATATTTCTTTAAATAATATATAGGAATTTCAAATTATGCTTATTGTAACTACAGTAAGCTGCTATTAATTTTACTGCTCTTACTGTTGTTCTGATTGGGCAGGTGGATACAGACATGAGCAGAAAGCTTGCCTTGTGGGGAACTGCAAACAGAAATCATCACTGTAGTCAGCCATCTAACTTTGTTCCTATATCACTCCTCTGACTGTCATCACCTGGCCATATTTCTGCTTCTTACTCTTGATACATCTTCTGGTCAAGTTGGGAGAGTCCAAAGAAACCAAGTGAATGTAAGGCAGAAGTTACTCCCAGAGGAGCAGTGTCTCTATAGGCAGGTGAGAACTCTAAGATTTGGATATAAATACTTATGTTGTCCTTGCTGGTGTGGGGATGCTCTGACTCTACATCCAGAATAGTGACTGAGCCTTGATTTTTATGCTTCTCGAGAAGCCATAAGCTTTACTGCTGCATAGGGGTACTCTGACTAAAGGTAAGGTATTTCTACAGAAGAAGTTGGTACAGACAAACCCTTCAGCAGTGACTGCCTGACTTGTAGTGCTGTCCCCACCTGAACATGGCCAAAAGAGGATTAAGCTGATTCTTGGTTCTCATAGTGTCCAGTTGCCTTTGTCAGAGCCTGACAGAACTCCTGGTTGGTGCAAGGTGTCTGCTTATGAAAGAACTTTGGGACTCATTACCAAAGCTTCCCTTGGTAATTTGAGATAGCATGATGCTGTGCTTCATACAGCTTAAAAATAGTGAAGCTGAAGGATAGCCACCAGTATGGAGCAAAGGCCAGAGGAAATACTCAGTTACTTGCTGGGGACAAGCAATGGTAGAGCCATCCTTCCAGTCTACACATATGAAAGAGAAATGCAAGGGAAAAGAAGGTAAATATTATTTATAGTCCACTAACTCCTTTTATTTATTACATTGTTTTGTCTCTGGTTTATACGTGATAGTGATGTTCATACATGCACAGACTCAGTCCCAGAGCATAAGAAAAAGCATAGCAAGCCTGATGTCTTAGTGCATTGCTAGGAAATGCAGACATAGGAGCTGAAAAGAGGGTGTTCAAGTTCCTTGGAGTTCAAAAATGAATTTTTGAGTGACTTTGCAGGATATGTGGAACCAGACTTATATAGGGGGCATGTTTAGGTTACCAGCAGTTTGTATGCTAAAATAATTACCTGAAGTTTAAAGGTGAAAATGAGAAAAAAAAAAAAAGGTATCAAAGTCTAGGGTCTTTATCAGTGCATCTGTGACACAGAGACAACATGTGCCAAACCATTAGCCAATGGAGATCTCTAGAAAGGAGTGCTAGAGAGGATTGGTTTGTATTGCCCTGTAAAACATATGGCAATGTATCTCCCTGGTGTGAAGGCAAGCATGCTACCTTTGCTTCTGAGTTGGTTTGGGTTTGGGGTTTTTCGTTTGTTTGTTTGGGGTTTTTTTTTGTTTTGTTGTTTTTCATCCATCAGGGAAGGGAGTCCTCAACATACCTTTCACTGAGATTCCTCTTTGATGGTACAGTTGGTGAATCAGAGACTTAAAACATTTCATTTCACTTTGCAGTGAGCTGGCTGTGTGCCCAGCTGCCAGCTGCTGTTCTCTGCTTCACCTGCAGACCCCTGACTCATGAGGTCTACATCAATCCCACTCTTTTCTCTCCACCTCAGTTTTTAGGACATTGCCCGTGCTAGGTTTCCTTCTGCAAACAGATGCCTCACAGCAGCTGGGGATCTCTTAGAGCTTGTTCTGTCTTCTGGCTTGAGGCCCACACATCTTGTTGCTTTTTGGCCTCCCTCCCATGTGCATGTTGTGCACTTTGCAACGTTTTGACAAAGCTGCCTATGGACCTGCACAGGGATGAGGAGGTTCCCTCAGGCAAAACACATCTGGCCTCCCACAGAAAATGGACCTTTAAGGTGTTGCTGGTTCACTCCAACAGCCTCCTCTTTTGTAGCATGGAGAGTCCCACGTTTGGAGACAGTCTTATTACTGGGTTGATTTTTGCAGTTTGAGTGTTTAATAGGTCAGAATAACTTCGAATTCAAATGACATCTTTCTGGAGTGCACAATTTTTATGCTCAGCCTTCAAGGGAGAGTTTGGAATTTATTCACTGAATCTGCCCTGGCATGAGTGTCTCCAGCATTACTTCTTTCTTCACTGTTCATCCAGACCTAACTTGAACACTGGAGTGTCAGTTGTTTTTTTGCAAAGCCATTAGTAGCTGTGATACTTGGCATTTCCAGTTGCATGGAGAAAACAGGCAGATTTTGTTTTCCTTAAATATCATTAATGACTGTTGTCCCAGGTCATGATAAGTGGCCATTTGGCTATTAAACTACTTTGTATTGGATTTATATTTCCTACATATCATGCAGCATTGTATTTACAGTAAAAGGCCTTTCATACTGGTGGCAAAATGATTCAGTAAGTTACATGGTATGTCTTAGGGAGCAAAGCTAATGGGGAAAAAACCTGAAGTATTGAAGTCTTTTGGGGAGCTTCTACTTATCGTTAATTCTAACCTTCTTAGTCATATAAAGACAGTTCAAACTAAGATGGTGACTGGCTAAATAAGTATGGAAACACAGGTAGCATGGGTAAGCACTGGAAAGGAAGACACAGTGAACATAAGTGCCTGTGTGCATTAGGGGATTCACTGAACAGGCTGGTTTGACATAGTGTTTGGGAAGCAAGTTTGGAAAGAAGATAAATTTAACCAAACATTTTCCAGTTAATGCAGCTGGAGACCTGGTTAACAGTCTATGGTCCACAGGGGAGGTACCACTATGGTCATATTCACTGATGCCTTAAAATTGCCCCTCAGTTTAGGAAGGATATTGAGGTGCTGGAGCAGGTCCAAAGGAGGGCAACCAGGCTGGTGAAGGGACCTAGGAATTTGCATAAAGCATCAGAACTTGGTTGAACTTTAAAGCATCATAAGCTTTAGGATTGTATCAAATTTATAACTTTGATATTTGAGTAGGGTGGAGTACTTAGAAGGTGTTTTAGTGATCTAATGCCTAAAAATACAAGTAGAGTATGAGAAGTCCAAATTTGGCAGTGGCAGCTGCCCAGATTGTGAGGATGACTGCATTCATCATGACTTTTATGATTTCAGTGTGGCAGTTCATCAAGGAAGGATTTAGGCTTGGTTCTGAGAGTGGAAGAGAGCTGGTAACTGAATTTTGAAAGTGTGTGTTACTGCTTATGTTCTCTGTGCTGACTCTCTGCTATACATGGTAAAAATACAGAGCTATTGATCTTTGAGAAGTTCTCAGCTTGTAATATTGCGACGTGGTTTTAAAGTCAATATTGTAGGTGGTAGATGAAGTGATGAATCAAGGTGGGTTTTAATTCTTTTGTTACATTTTATTACTTTCTGAACTAAATCTATACTATAGCAGGTACTTGAGCACAAGCCTATTTTTAGCACTTACAGCAGACTTACTAAAGACAACTGTTCCCTTGCTTTAAGTTCAGTCAGGCTTAAGGACTTAAAATCTTCTAATGGTTTGGGTTGTAAAGGAGCCTTTCAAGGCCACCTAGTCCAACCCCCCCTGCAATAAATGGGGAAATCTTTCACTAGATCGTGTTGCTCAGAGCCTCATCCAACCTGACCTTGAATCTTTTCAGGGATGGGGCATCTGCCACCTCTCTGGGAAACCTGGGCCAGTGTTCAGCACTCTCATTGTAAAAATTTCTTCTTTATAACTAGTCTAAATCTACCCCTTTCTTAAAACCATTATCCCTGGTTCTAACACACACAAAACAAATCTGTCCTCGTTGTTCTTATAAGCCCCCTTTAAGTGTTAAGAGGCTGTTCTAAGGTCTCTCCAGAGCCTTCTCTTCTCCAGACTGAACAACCCCAACTCTCTCAGCCTGTCTTCATAGGAGAGATGCTTCAGATCATCTTTGTGGCTTTCCTCTGGAGTTGCTTCAACAACTCCATATCTTTCCTGTGCTGAGGATTCCAGAGCTGGACACAATACTCCAGGTATGGTCTCACAAGAGCAGATTTGCAGGGCAGAATCACCCCTTTGACCTACTGCCCATGCTCCTTTTGATACTTTCTGAGCTGGAAGCACACATTGCCAGCTCAAGTAATTTTTCATCCAGCTGTAACCCCCAAGTCCTTCTCCACAGGTGGGCATGTTACTTCTCCAAGGAAGAACCTGACAGAAACATCTTTTTTATTCTTTCAGTTATGACATTTAAATATAAACTCACTGACAGGTTCTTCCAAAAGTTTTGCCTTTAGAGTCTATAGTTATTTACATAAATGCATATGAATTACTAATTATTTATGCATTCGTGCATATCTTGGATTTTTATTCCCTTGGATTATTATTCCCAAGCTTTTTGTCCTTGGGAAGATGAGTGAAGTATTCAGAAAAGTAGGATGACTTGTGCTAAACGTCTGTATTTTCACTCCATGTTAATGTACACTGCACAAAGGTCTTCAGACTCATCTTGGTGTGGAGTAGTCTCTGTTCTTCAAGAACAGAGAATTATTGGAGTTGCCACACTGTATCAGATCTTTAGAACACATGGCATATTTATCTTTGGTCTTTGAACCCAGGAACTTGTGACACCTCACAGGGAGATGAAACATCTCTATGATGCACCCAGTCAGGTATGAAGAATCCTGGCTGTGGTATGTGTGGGATAATGCCACCTCGGCTGGTCAGCTTCTGTCTCTAAGGGAAATGTTTTCTTGTGCTTTTGTCAACACCCATCATGATGTAGGTTTATAGTGGTCATAAATCTGACTGGTATCTATTCAAACTGCAAGCAGAGTCTCTGTAAGAAATGCAAACAGTTCCTTGCATCTGAACTTTCTGATCCATCAAAACCTGAAAGCCAAATGCAGGATGTGTGGTGTAATAATTCCTTGCAGCTGTCTGCTGTTTGGTGTTTTGATCATCCTTTATTGAGATGGTGCCTTTAACAGTTGTAGCATCCGATACCAATTTATTTGTATTTAGCTGAGATGTATTTTGAATTACATAGTAGCAGACTCTGGCATAGCTCGTGTTTTCAGCAGTCACAGCCTGTAGCTATAATGTAACAGCTCACAACATACCTGGTTCAGGATGAATCTTATCTTTGTCAAATGTAGTTTGAGGTTAAGCTTAACCACATAAAAAACTTTCAGAAAACAAACATCAGATTATTGGTCCTTCAACAAAAACATCCGTATTCTTAGGGGTTGTCCTTGGATTAACTGGTGCTGTCTTCCAAAGTGAAGCTTTTAATATATTTACAATGGTTATTTACATTGCATCAGATGGAATTAGTTAGATTTTGCCTTGGAGAAAGTGCTCCACTTACACATGCCATGGCACACTTAGCATCTCAATATGCAGCTATTCCTATGCTCAGTTCATTTGCTGCATAAATGAGAATGTCAAAGGAGAACTTAGGAAATCATAAGAGTGGTTGAGGGTTCAGGGACCTCTGAGGATTGTCTTGTTCAATCCCACTGCTCAAGTGGGATCACCTAGAGCCAGTTGCACAGAACCACAACCAGGTGTCTTTTGAGGATTTCCACAGATGGACACTCCAGACCCTCCCTGGACAGCCTGTGCCAGTGTTCAGTCACCCGCAGTGTAAAAGAGTGTTTCCTGGTGTCCAGAGGGAGCCTTCTGCATTTAAATTTGTTGCCTCATGTCCTGTCGCTGGGCACCAATGAAAAGAGTCTGGACTCCATCTTCTTTAGACCCTCCCTTCAGGTGTTTGCATACTGTGATAAGATCCCTTCTGAGCCTTCTTTTCTCCAGACTGAGCATTCTGAGCTCTCTCAACCTTTCCTGAGAGGAGAGATGCACCAAGTCCCTTCATCATCTGCATGGCTCTTTCTTGGACTCTCCAGTATGTCCATGTCTCTTGTACAACACTGGGTAGCCCAGAACTCATCCCAGCACTCCAGGTGTGGTCTCATCAGAGGGAAGGATCAGGGAAGGTTCACATCCTTTGAGCTGCTGGCACCACTCCTCTCACTGCAGCACAGGACACTGCTGGCCACCTTTGCAGCAGGGGCACATTACTGACTCATGGTCAACTTGCTGTCCACCAGGACTCCCAGTTCCTTCTCTGCCAAGTTTATTTCCAGCTAGGTTCCCAGCTTTTTTCTCCCCAGGTGCAGGAGTTGGTACTTACCCTTGTTGAACTGCATGAAGTTCCTGTCAGCCCACTTCTCCAGCCTGCTGAGGTCCCTCTGGCATGTCACTCACTCCTCCCAATTTTGTGTCATTTGGAAAGTTGCCAATGGTATATACTGCCTCATCATCCAGATCATTAAAGCTATTAGTTGCCTAAGCAATGGAGTCAGGTCAACATTTAGTTGATGTTTGTTCTTAAATATGAAGGGGGAAAAAAACAACAATGAAAGTGTCATAATCAAATGTGAAAGACTGAGTTAGAACTCAATGCATGAGACTGTTTCCACAAGTCTTCTTGATAGAAGCAGAAGGGCTGCTTTTAAAAATGCTATTTTAATAAATAGGCAGTCGCTTTGTTTTCTGTTTGTTCATATTTTTAATAATACTATGAGCTGAAAAAAACTGCCGTTTAGTTAAAGGTAGCCCTTACCTGGGGGGTGAGGAGATTCTTCCACTCACAGCCTTTATAAACCTCACTTTAATTTTTCCTTGTTCTTTGGTGGGCTGCTTACTCTGGTGGCAAAATGCAAATGAAGGTGTGCTGCACAAGTGACTACAAACCTATTACAATATTGGGTACAGACTGTAACAAGACAAAGCATGTAGAAATGTGTTACAACATGCTTCCATAGGGGCTTTTTTTCATAGTTGTTTCCTTTAAACTACTGCTTGAACTTCTCACAGATTCCTTATGTACCTTTCTAATAGCCCTCCTGGGGGTTTCATGGGCTGTAATCCATGTCCTCCAGAGGGTAACATTGCACATTAGGCTGATCACAAAGAGGGGTGTGTTGGAAAATTAGAATATCCTTCATAAAGTGTTATTTTTAAAAATATTTCTTTCCCTTTCTATCACTTAACAACAATATATGCTTGTCTTCCCAGTATAATGAATATCCTATAGCATTGCTGCTTTGTAAGGTATTGTCCCCAGTCAGTAAGGTATTGTTCTCCCAGACTTCATTACATGAAATATATGTATGTACTTGAACAAAGAATCTGCCCAAAAGATTAATCCTGAGAGCTTAAGCAACTAAAAAGCATTTAAGCTGCCTGTGTCCATAGTTATTATACCTGCTTTGTGAGGAATTCAAATTACAGAAGTCTTTGTCTGCCCACAGGCACATCTTCAGCTCGGTGGCACCCCAGTGAAGGGCTGCTGTTAGGGTAGCTGTGCAGGTGCATTTTTCACAGGGTCACTAAAAATGTAGAATGAAATCTTGAATATTGTTCCTTCCTATTGTTAATAAGGATTGAAGACACACAAAGTTTATTTCATTTTTAATGAACATACGAGTTCAAGGAATACTCTTTCCTACATGTATTTTTATTCTGATGCAACTGAAAGTTTTGCACAGAAATAATATAAATGTAATTTTAACTCAGATAAAAGTTGTCATTACTTGTAGACTGTATTGCTGAAAAAATAACTACAATGCTTTGGTGTTGTTTTCCAAAGCTGTCAAAATACTAGCTTATACATCATGTGGTTACAGAGGACGCAGAATACTGGTTTCACTTTTTAGTGATTTTGAAGTACCCTGAAAATGCAGTGGTAATCCTAAATTTGAATCTGATCTTTCAAACTGGAATTTCCTGCAGAGCTTTTATGTCATTGGCATGCCCATCACTGCCAGAAAATGAGAAGAATTGAAGACCAAAACCCTTTTTTTGGGTTTTTTCTTTCATAGCACAAAATAACAAGGAGGATTTTTATGGAATACTCCAGTATAAGGAGCTTCTGTAAATGAGTGTAAAGCTGACGAACAATTTGCAGAGAGGGAATCTGATACATGCTGTTTGGCAGATGTTGCCTGTTTCTTAGTGCTTCTTTTTGAGTAAAGCAGATTCTACAAATTTAGTAGCTGGTACAAAACTTGGACCTCATCACTCTCTACAACTCCCTGAAAGGAGGTTGGAGCCAGGTGGGAGCTGGTCTCTTTTCCCAGGCAACTCTCAGCAAGACAAGAGGGCATGGTCTCAAGTTGTGCCAGGGGAGGTTTAGGTTGGATATTAGAAAGAATTTCTTTATGGAGAGGGTGATCAGACATTGGAATGGGCTGCCCAGAGAAGTAGTGGATTCTCCGTCCCTGGAGATATTTAAAAAGAGACTGGATGTGGCACTCAGTGCCATGGGCTGGGAACTGCAGTGGTAGTGGATCAAGGGTTGGACTTGATGATCTCTGAGGTCCCTTCCAACCCAGATGATTCTATGGTTCTATGATTTTATGATTATTTAGCTTTGTTAGTTATATTCTTATAATCAGGAGGCTTACCATATAGTAGGGGTAGAAAGGGTGGCCTCCTACTGTTTTCCAGGCTTTGATGCTGCTGGCTCATGTGGCACATCATCATAGAAACTGCTTTTTTTGCTTGCACTGATGCATGCTTCTGTAGAGTACTAGTAGGACAGCATAGGAACTGCTTTAGTTTAGAGGTTTGTGCATATCTGTAGTCACCATTTCTTCTTACACTGGTGGAGAGCTGCTCTGGTGTTAAATCACAGTACTGCTGCTGTTTTGTAGCAGCTGAGAGCCACAGTCTGGTGTGTTCCTACCTGTCCCCAGTTCTCATGGCTTCAACAGGCAGTGACCACTGTAGGCAATGGGCTAACAAAGTACTACTGGAAGACAGCAGTGGTCCCAAGGTGAGATTTTGACTCTGGGTAAAATGCCCATTGACTTCAGCAGGAACTCACTGAGAGCCTGTGGTCAAGAGGCTGAAACTGGGAAGCTCTCTTAACAGATCTTTCTGATTTCTCTTTGCCTTTGGTATACATATTATTTTTCTGTTTGCTCTCTTCAGATCTCAGTGAAAAGCAGCTTTCTACCCCCAAGAATCTTTTCAACACACACAAAACATTAGAAAACAACTGTGAGCAAAACAAAGCATTATGACATAGAGATAAAACCAAGAATTTTACAAAAAATCTTATGGGAAGCCAGGTGTGAAAAGAGTTAAGGAGTGATCCAGAAAGTCTGACCAGATCTGTCCAGCAGATGTGCAGAAACCATAGCAGGCAGCAGAATTTATAAACAAATGGATAAATAGAGTCATTAGGAGGCACCAGCAATACTTCATTAGAGAAAAATCTGTCACAGAGGACCCAGTGAACATGTGGCTAGGTGTAGCCAATGTATTTCACTTGAATGTTCAAAGAAATTAATTGGAAAGCAAAAAAATATATGGCTTGTTTATCAGTGAAGAGAGATTTCCTGTAAAGTCTCTCAAGGATCTTTTTTTGGAATCTGTGCTATTCACCTGCTTCAGTAATGACCCAGAAAGAGACAGAATGTGCCAATAATAGAAAATTATTCAAGGTAGAAAAAACTAAAACCTAGCTATAGGGACTGACAGGAGGGTCCCAATTTACTTTGCTTTAGGTGGCAAAAAATTTATTAGTTGAATTCTTGTCACTATATGCTAACTGATGTCCACAAACTCCACAAATTATATAAAAGTGTAATCTGATGGGCTCCAAATTAGCTATTATTTTCACAAAAGGTATCTTGGTACTGCAGAAA
Source organism: Calypte anna (assembly GCF_003957555.1). NCBI lineage: Eukaryota > Metazoa > Chordata > Aves > Apodiformes > Trochilidae > Calypte > Calypte anna. The sequence continues at coordinate 35,609,381 of NC_044248.1, read as the reverse complement.
TATCACAAAACTATCAACTCATTAAGCAAATAAAAAGTTGGATTTCGGTAAGAAGCCACCACTACATCTGCCTACATATATATATCTGACTGCAGTTACAGTTGCATTTCAAAAAGGACTTAAAAAATCAAAAGGTGTAGAGAAAAGCAGCAAAAAGGATCAAATACAACAGAATGGGATTGAGAAATGTTGTATAATTGCTTTTTCCATCTCTTACTCCATGTGTATCAAGAAGCAAATTAAATGGAAGTTTTTTAAACTGTCTTCTGTGATACCGAAAGTAATTTTACTTACCTTCCTTTTTAAGTTTCATTCTTGCCCAGTTCTTTTAAAAGACACACCCTATTTTTTCTTTAAATTGTCTTTATCAAGCAGAATGTTTGATTTATATGTATTTTATATTATTATTTTGCACCTTATATTTTTTTGCTGCTTATACAATGGTATGAAATGCACTTCCATTAAAGATTATCTGAAAAGGCTGCTCTGTGCTTTCTTCCTTTCACTTTTCATTTTATTCTGTCTTCTCTCCTGTAGATGACAAACTCCACAGTGGAAGGATCCAGCCAAACGTGCATAGTGCCACAGCCAGGCCTGTCAGATGGAGTGCCTCAGGTCAGCCTCCAGTTAACAGACCATCCTTCATGTTGGAAGGAGATGGATTTAACAGATGAAATCTGCTACATTAACAGTGATGCATTTTTCTCCAGGTTAGTGCTTCTTTTTTGTCTTCACGTTTCTTTGGTTGGTTGTTCTGTACCTGGACCTCCAGCTCTGAGCATTTTGAACACTTTTTTTTTATTCCCATTGACACTTACCAAGTCAATGTCCTGGGGTGTAAGGCACTTTAATGTATATATCCCTGTTGAAGCCACACGTTCTGACAGGTTCCTTACAAAGCCAGCTGTGTGCTTTAGTTTGCCCTTCCAAGCAAACTTCTAAGCCGTTTTTCAAGCATATGAAGGTTGCTTGCTTAGTGAAGGGTCTGAAATCAGGCCATAGAAATTACACTGAGCGCAAGATACAACCAAAATGTTAAGATTTCTCTGAGTAATTAAGTATATTTGATATGCCCAGGTTAAGTCTTAACATTCGTCTGACTTTATTCCCATTCTCAATCCAAAAAGGAAAGGGCATCTGAGGAGTTTTGTCTTTCTCTCTGGAATGATGGTAATACTAGTGTTGTTCAGACAAGATGGAGAATAAAGGAGCATTTACAGAGTATCTATAAGAGTATCTAAGTTTATACGTAAGAATCTATCTGCTTAGAGCATATATTAGAATATCTATCTAAAAGAGTATTGAGTTTTGATTGCTAGTACTTTGTCAATGAGGTGAACAGGTAGTGGGCGATTTGATTTCTCAGAGTCTTTCCCTGAACATCAAACTGAACCAGTATCTCCCTGTTGTTCTTAGATACTGAATTGAGCCTGTCATTGCCTTTCTTCCTCTGTCTAGCACAGGACATGAAGGATTCAGGTTACTGTGGGAAATTGCTGCATTCTACTGAAATATGGGGTTGGGCTAATGTGGGAAATAGTGCTATTTACATGCCATGAAACAGGACACCTGCAGTGTCCCTGCATACCAACGTGGAACACAAAGCAGAGGCAGTGCTGCCAGGCACGTAACTGAGTGACTTCACTGTGTAAGTAGGAGACAGGTGCTATTCTCAGCACTAGCACAGACAGACATCACTCATCTTACAAGTTAGCAAGTTATGCACTAACACTGTATTTTGATTCATAATAACAGTGAGATAGGTTAGGAAATTATTCACTGACACCAAATTTGGAATCATAATGATGGTGGTGAAGCAGACATATCAAATCCTGTTTCCAGCCCTTGCAGGCACAAATTCTCTTTGACTTCTAGCCATGTTAGCTGTGTGGTTTACTGCCCCCAAGCCTGCTCCCAAAAATCCTGCAGCCAGAAGACGTCAAGTTCATTTATATGTCTTCACTAATCCAACTCCTTTTGAGTGAGATGATGTAAGAAACAATCACCAGTGCAGGACAGCTGGCAAAAGTGAGAAGGCAGCAGAGTTCTACCAGCTAGACAGGGCTGATTAGGTGGGATTGGGTCAGAAGTTATGGCTGTGGCATTGGTATGCTGGAGCTTGGCAGAGAGAGGGCCCCTGCCCCTGTTCCACTACATGTTGCAAAGTGTAAAGGGAAATCCAGTGCTTGAGCCTTGAAACAAAGGATTGCTGAGTCTTGTGTCTGGGAAGGTGTGTGTGACTGGTATACTTCAGGAGGTGCCCCAAAAACGGAGTCTTTCAGGATAACATTCCCCAAAAGACATAAATTATTTGATAGGATTATTATTAATATTATTATATTCATACTTTTTCATCAACATGTAATCTTAGAAAAGTGGAATAGTTGGGCCAATACTGACACAGGACATTAAGCATCAAATGAGATGTGTTTGTAATTAGGCAAAAGCCTAATCTCCCTGCTCAGGACTTGACATGAAAAATGTTTGCATCTCTAATTTTATCTGGGAAATTAATAATTTGTAAAAATGAAGTCTCTTGTAATCCCATTTTGTTCAAGAATGCTTTAGTTTTCTGACCTGCATCACGCTACTGTACAGATTTATCTGATTGAGTTGAGTAGCTACACTGCTGCTTATCTTCCAGCACTTTTTTGTCAGTGATCTACTGCTGCTGTGGAAGGAGAACTAGGTAGTGCTTGCTGGTGTTGCTCCCCAACTCCAGGGTGGCAGACTGTGGGGCAGGACAGGATGGAGAGGAGGCCCTGGACCAACCCCAAGAGGAGGAGAGGAGAGAGTTCTTTAGCAGACCTAACACACCCGGGGGATAGCTGTCTGTGCAATAGTCAGAAATCCCAATTCCCTGGCATTAATGTAGTGCTCTGATATTTCAGGAGAGTTTTTAAACATGGTTTTGGCAGCCTTGTGCCATTTCTGTTTCAGCTAAGCTCACAGTGAGCTGTCACCTGGTATTATCATAGTGCAAGGCTACCTTAGGAGTTTTCACCTTTTTCAGCAGAACTTTGGCATCTGACCTAGACACAGAAGTGCTTTCCAAACACACTGCTGTTCTCACTGGGGGGTTATGTCACAAGGTAGTAGCAGTTCTTAAGTAAATATTATCATTAATTATACATAATTATCAGATACGTTTTAGTGAGATGACTGTATCGGCTCAACTATCATATGATCTTTGGTAGAAAAGGATAAAGGTTATTCTTGGCAATGATAATAATTTGCTGTTTCATGAAAACACTCGTGGTTTGTTCCTTTTCCATGCTCAGACAGCGTGATATGAGTGGATTAGAAGAGAATGAAGTCATAGGTGCAGAACTGCACCTTTAGCAGGCTCACAATTCTAACAGTGAAGAAATAACCACACACACTAAGCCTGTAAGCAACCCCCCAGCAAGGACTGTAGTCTTAATAAATTTTCAATCAGTTTCATTTGGCAGTAGAGCAGAGGTCTTCAGGGAGAAAATGAGATACTTCAAGTTGATTAGTTATTTTTTATACCAATTAAAATACCTCTCAGTATGTGTCTTCGTGACCTTAAGATGAAGATCCAAGTATTAAGTAGCAGCAACAGTTGTGACCATGTTTTCTAGAATGGCTTACCATTTTTTAAAAATATTGGAAGACATATAATGCTTCCTCACAGGTATGATATTCCTCATCACAGGAATTTTTGAAGGGGCTGCTGTTATTTGAAATATGTGAAATATCAGTTAAAATGAAAGCATATTGCAGAACATAAAATCTGTTCACAACTGTCATCCTAAGAAAATGGTATTTGTAGCATTGATATGTTCTTTTTTTCTGACCAAAACAGGTGGATTAACTATGTGTATGCATAATCCTCACCAGCACATAATGTACATGTTCTCTTGAAAGTTACCTCATTATTATAGCTGTGTGCCAAGGGCAAACTGCTAATTATGCAGTAACAGAAAAGAATGCCTGTCATACAGTCTTCAAGTAAATCCCAAAACAGTGGAGAAGGGGAGGAAACGGGAGAAAGGAAAGAGATTGGTCCAATGAAAAAAGGATGAAAGTCTGCAGGCAATATCATAGAATCATAGAATTGGCTGGGTTGGAAGGGACCTCAGAGATCATCGAGTCCAACCCTTATGCAGTCTGTTACATGAGGCTTAACTCATTTTTGCAGGAGTACCTATGCAGAGCTTAAGAGCAGGGCAGCCAAACTTCCAGAGGCTGGAAACAATGCACATATTTTATGAGGGATCTTAGGCACAGGACAGAGAGGGGTTCACGCTCCCTCCCATTGCCCGCCACACCCCAGAAAAGCCAGGAGGGTGGCAAAGTCCCCTCCTTCCTGCACCCTTCTGTGTTCCTGCCTTCCTGCACTATGTGTTCCTGCACTTCTCACACTGTCTTGGAAAGAGGCCCCAGCTCACCGTGTGCTCACAGAATCCTGATCCTAGTGGGAGGCATTCCTGCCCTTGCAGGGGGTTGGAACTAGATCATCTTTAAGGTTTCTTCCAACCCAAACCATTCTATGATTCTATCTTCACCTGGCCAAGAGCCGGAAAACCCACCCTGCAGAGCCAGGGGAAGCAGCAACTTTGGGACTAAGGTGTAGCAGGAGGGAATGGGGCTCCCTTGGCCCTTACCAAACCCTCAGTAAGAGGGGCTGAGTTAGGCTTGCAAACCCTCCTGGATGGGTTCTGGGTGAGCTCCAGGGGTCTCTTCCAACTCTGAGAGTTCTGGGAGAGCTGATGGAGCTCCTGAAGTTCAGGAAGGCCAAGGGGAGAGTCCTGGGAGGAATTCCAAGCACCAGGACAGGGAAAGGAACATCCATGGAGAAAGGTTGAAAGTAGAAGGTTGGAAGTTCCACCTCAGCCCCCTGAGTCCCTGTTTGGGTCCCTCTTTCTTCTGTGTAGAAGTAAAATGGCTGCTCAAAACTCTGGTTCAGAAGGGACATATGTAACTGCAGAAGGAACTGGAGTGGTTTTGGATGCGCCTAGAGGTGCTAAAACTTGGATGCTTCGAATAACAGTTTTATATAGATTTTACTTCAGGGATAGGGTATGTTAGGATTTAAGTGGATACAAAGGTAGGAGGGCCTCTTGCAAGCAACACTCTTAGTCTTTAATTCTAGGCTTCGTATACAAGCAAAGAAAAGGGATAGCCTTTAGCCAGGAAGGAAAATGCTTCCTGCAGCCAAAATGTGAGGCAGGAATTGTTGATGATGAGCAGAAATGTCTTTCCTGATGCTGGCTCAGAAGTACATGCTGTCTGCAGACTTCTGTTGTTACCATCCTGCACCCTTTGCCCAGGAAAGTGCACTGAAATAGGTTTTGCTGTTGTATATGGCTATAGTAGCACTTGGCTGGAGCTGCATCTTCTTACAAGTCCTGGGACTGTTTCAAAGGAAGGTCCTTGGGTGGGAGAGCACCCTGCTGTCTGCAGTGCAGGCAGGCACTGTGTGCATTCCCTAGGTGGAAAGACCAATGCAAGGACTCTGGCTGGGTACCTTCCCTTGCCAGCAGTCAGTCAGGTGCTGGGGAATGGCTGTGGCTATGGCAGCCAGACTTTGTGAAAAACGTTTTGCAAAAACTTAGAGCAACCACAGAAGTTCATTAAGCAAGCTGCCTTCTCCAGTACTTTCTAGCCACGTCTTTGTGTGCCAAAGATCATAAATTCCTGTCTGTGGCTGTACTCACAGCTGCAATGAGATTTGTCAGCACAGATAGCCTGTGCTGGCTTTCAAACATGTGCATGTTCTCAAAGAGAAGGTTTGTTTATATCAACTTTTTATTCATAAGGATCCTTATGTCTGACCTATGTTCTGCAAATAAAGGGATCACATGCTGTAGCAGCCTCCCTAAAATAAGGGGTACCCTGCTGCACCCTCTTGTTAATGACACTGCATATCCTTGCTGTTAGTTGATTAGGTACAAAACCACATATTTTTGCACACTGAGAAGTTTATGCTAGCTATAAACACCCTATTTTCCTTTTAGGAGCTGAAGTTTAAAACCAAAGGGAGCCAGAACTTACCATTATTCTCTGGCATGTGATAAGAACTTGAGTGCCTACTGTTGCCAGAACAAATCAAGCAGGGGGGATGGTGTTGTTTGCTTAGCTGATTATTTTTGTTTAGGTTTGGGTTTTGTTGTTTTTTTTGTTGTTTTGAAGTCTGTCGTGGCAGTACATTCAGTCCCCATTCAAAGTAATAATTTGCCTTATCACTTAGGAGCCTTGCTGCCAGGTTTACATAAGGGATTGCAGTCAGGCAGGAGGCAGGGCTTCCCTCTGACAGCCCTGGATTCTTCGAGAAAACGCTCAGGAAAGGAACAAAGGTCTGGAATGAGGTTGGTGAGGAACTGGTTGCCTTATGCATCATTCAGCAGCAGCCTCTGGTGGCCTCTGCTCTGAGTCCTCAGAGAGGACTTTTTATGTAAGGTATTGTTGCTATTTGTCACTTTCTTTCTAGGCTGTGTTGAGTTAGTTTTTTCCAAGCTGACTCATTTAACTTTGAGAGTACATTTGTCTCCACCCTCCTGTGCAATCAATTCCCTTCTTTCTTGTATTGTGAGATGCTGGCACTAGGAACTGCCTTACATAATGAGTTGTTAAGAAAAGTATTCAGTTTTCTAAAAATGCAGCCACAAAGACATGTGATTGATGTGTCTGTCCAAGGTAGGTGACTGAACGGTGAGTCAGGGTGTGGTCTCAACTCTTCCTGGGTTCTTCTCCTCTAGAGCCAAGAAGTAATGACAGTAACAGAAACATGTAATTATGTAGATTTTTTTTTTCCATGGAAGTCACCTGGGTGGATTTCAGTTTATTTTCCAACCATTTGCCCTTTCTCTTCTACCCTGAACAGGTTACTCCGTTAGAGTAGTCTTTGTTCATTACAATATTCTAACCACCCTGTTCACCTCTAGCCATCTTATCTTTGCCTTTCTGTGCAAGATTTAGATGGTAACAAATTATGGCTTGTAGGATGGAGAACACTTGGAATCTGATGCTGTGACCTGTGCCATGGAAATGGAGGTTTATCTTGGAAGGAACAGGAGTCAGAAAGGCCTGACAACTGTTAAATGTAGAAAGCAGCACTTTAGTGCCATAATGTGCATACTAAAACAAAAGTTGTTCTTTCAATCTGTGAACCAAGAGCTTTTCCTGTTTCCTGTGACAGCATCCAGCAGCCTTAGAAACCAGAAAGGGACTACAGTAAATTCACAGGAATTGAGTAACAAAGCTGAAAGACCCTCACTCCCTTTCTGTATCGAAGGCATGACCCTCTCAACTGGAAGGATTCTTTGTGTCATCTTGTTCATTTTTTTGTATCTGCTTGTGCTGTGAGGACAACTTCCCATCATCTCATGATGCTGGTGACTTACTGATACGAACTGGGTCAGATGATAATTCTTCTGTAGGAAATAAGGTGCAAACATCTGTCACAACCTTGAAGTCATTTTCTGGTAAGAGGTTCAGTGACCTCCTATGAGAGAACACACGATGGGTAATAGGGAATCTAAGCCAGCCTGGGAAATCTTTGTGCTTTTACTATTTGCATTTACAAAACCCCTGGATACCCATCACTGACCTGTCTTACTAGCCGAGAGGGAAGAGGCAGGGCCTCTGCACTGTCACTGCAATAATTGACTGCATTGAGTAGTTCCCTCTCCTGTAGCTTCCATAGCTCCCTCCTGAAGTGCCTGGTGCATTGTTCAGCTGAGGAGGTTCAGCAGAGTGTCCCTTGTTTCCGGGAGCTTTGCAGAGCAAGCAGTTTTCTACCACCTGAAGCTGTGAGGTATTCTTCTTCCTGTGAGGCTTCCCAGAGGGGACCTGGGTCTGCATCCTGCAGCAGGATCAGTGGGCAGAGGTCACAGAGTTCTCAGCCAGATTTATTTGCTGCTGTGACTTCCCAGCTCAGCTGCATGAACTGTGCATTTGGACGCTGTGTTCAGCACGTTGCACTGGAGGCTGATGGAGTTCAGCTGTGACTTCCCATGACACATATGTGTATTTTAATCAGAGTAGTCAGCTGGCTGCCTAAAAAGAAAAGGCTGGAGGGTGGCAGGGCAAGACTGTCACTCAATGCTCTTGTCACTTTTCTTGCATCTGTTTGTCTGAGCTGTTTCGGTGTTGTAAAATCCTCATCTTTCATGGTCAGTGGCCATGAGAGATTTCCTCTTATTTTATCTGTTGTGAGGAATGTGATCCCAAGCTGACAGCTTATCTTCAAATTGCACTTTCTCACATTGGCTCAGTGCCTTTCTCCTGGCCTGAGAGGGTTGCAGTTGGGAAATGTGAAGGTAGTTCTGTTTCTGTACCAAAGTTTTCCTTTTCCTTTGGCACCTGCTGCAAGAGGCACTAGGTATGACTGCAAAGAGATCCCACTAGGTGACTGCAAACAAAGTACTGGAGGACTCCTGGATGGTACTAATTTCCAGTCAAGGATTTGACAGAATTCCTGGAAATGAGATGCCACCACCAATTCTTCATGCCCTTTCACAGTCTCCAGGCTGTCTGCATTCAGAAAGTTTGAGTCATGTAGGGAGGGATAAATATCTAATAAAATCGTTTTATTGTCCTTCATTATGGTTAGGAACCACCTAACCACCAGGAAATTATTACTCTGCTGGGAGCACTGCTAACAGTGCATTATGCTTTGTAAAATTCATAGAGGTTTCTTTCAAAAATAACTGAGTCTGAAACTTCAGAAAGTGTCAAGTTGTGAAAAAATAAAGTGACTGCCATTCTGACAGGGCTACTGAGACTACAGAAAAGAAGTTTCACTTTAAAACTTTGTTAGCTTTTGATGGATTTATGCCCCTTGAGTAGAAAAGGGGCCTTTTCCCAGGACTTTGAAGGTGGGTTGGGATGTTGCAAGTTTACAGACCTTTCTCTCGTTATCCTGAATTATTTCAGTAACTAAACATAGGCTTATGCTAAACTTTTGTTTCCCTTTGGGATCCACTTGCACCACTTTGGACATTGCTCAGACTGGCCTGCAGCAGGACAGGAGTGTGTTTACATATCCTGGAAACACAGGGAGTGGTTGGGTTCAAAGCTGATGTAGCAGTGAGCTGTGCTGATTAACCTAGCATCAGTACCTGTCTGTGCCTAAACAATAATTCATAATTCTTGATGCATGCACAGCTGGGTGCAGGAAAAATTCCTGGAACTGGCCTGAGAGGGCTGTGGTCTGGGCAAATACAGTCAGGTTTTCATAGATCTGATCAGAGTTGTCTTTCAGCCAGGATCTCCCTGGTTTGCATGGCAGATGTGTCTTCCAGCTCTAGGCAAAGAGATGGCATTATTCTCACCCAGCTCACTGTTCTCTTAGTGCCTTCCAGCCAGAATCCATCTTTCCTGCCAACTCATTTTTTCCCACCACCTCTCCCAGGAGCCAGAACGACTGCTGAGGCACTTGTGCAAAGGGAGGACTCCTTTCAGTCTCTTATTAGCTGAAGAAGAGCTATTTCTAGAGGGATTTTCTGGAGGGTAACTCTGCCAGGCTGCCTCCTTGGCCAACAGGGATGGCTGTTTATATTTGACTGGAGTAAAAAGCTGTATGCACTCCACATGAATGTTGCATCCTGCTCCTCCACTTTGCCCATCCCCTTCTGATACGGCTGTTATTTTCATAAGGCTAAGGGTGACCTACAAGCATTTCACTTAGAGATGCTTTAGAAAGCAGGAAACGTGGTGAGTGCAGAGGCATGGTGTTCAAAGGGTAGTAATTTTCTAGAGAATTGGAAGGATGTTTTTGAAAGGTAGGAAAGTGTGAAACCAGTGACATTTTTGGTAAGGAATGTAAATAATGCAGGGAATACCAAGTGCTCATTTAAAACTTTTGGGGTCCTTTTGTTAGTGAATGCTTTTGCTTCAGTTTTTTTCTATGGCAAACATTTTCACTGCTCTGAACCAGCTGAATTTTTAAAAGGAATTTTAATTAATATTTGGGCATTTCATTAGATTAGCAGGACTTTGGAGAAAGCCTGCTGTGAGAAGACTTGTACACAACCAGACTTCCACATGTTTGCTTGCTCTCTCATGCTCTGGCACTTGCACTAACTGGTGCAAATGAAGAGCCTAGTGACCCATTGCACAGCATGCTTTGCCCTGTTCCCACAGCAGATTAGCTGGCACAACCATTCATTACTTGATGCTTTCCCAGAAAACCCTTTAGGAACCTACTCCCAGTCCTCCCCCTCCTCCAGGAGGGAGGCCAAGAAATAATTCTGGGCTATCCCATTGGGTGAGAGCCTTTTGGAACAAGTTAAAGCAGCTGACAAGCGGGTGTGGCAGTGCTTGCAAAGGACACTGCTGCTTAATGAAGAGGAGCCAGAGGAGAATCCAGGGCTCCTGGGAGCTTGAGGTGTCCCTCGGGATGGGAAATGTGCTTGCGTGCTTATCTGTTGGCTGAGATCAGGAACTCTGAGAACCTCAAGCTCTAAGAAGCTTTCAGATTGGTGTTTGCTTTTCTCCTGTCCCGGCAAGTTTAAGGAACAGTTCTGGAATGTTTCCTCCTTGAAGAAATTTTAACTAGCTTTGTTTAAAAGGTAATTTGGCCTCCAAGTTGCAGGAAAGAATAGATGAGCTATAGTGCAAAAAAACCCAGTATATTCCCCACAGATATGGCAGCAATAGTTGTGTAGCTATGCCAGTGCCAAAAATAAAAGGAGTAAAATAAAATCAATTGGGAACAACCTGCTTCTTTTTGGACAACAGAAGTATTAGTTAAGAAAATGAGTATTAGAATTCTGCAAATTACATCTGAGTACCAGGACACTAAAAACTCACCATCATCTTTGATGAATTGTGTCAGGAGTTATCCTCACTGTTTAGAAATATCTCCTTTCTAGTCATAATGCATCTTGCCTTTGATTCCTAGCCACTGGATCTTGTTCAGCTTATGAGCACTACATCAAATATTGGCATTTCCTGCAGGCATGGGCTGTTTTATTTGCAAAGCCCTAAATATGTGGGGTTAAGTGCTTGGACTCCCTTCATGGCTTGTGTTGCGCTAAAGCGAGTGAAGAAATTTGGAAGAAAATAAATCCCCTTTCAATCCAGCTGGCCCCCCAGATATTAAAGGAGCTGGTGGAGACTGGAGTTAGATTTTAAGTGACAGCAAATTCACCTTTAGTAGGCTGGAAAACAAGGATCTGTGTGCAGTGCTAACACCACACGAGTAAAGAATTATTGCAGAAATGCACTGAAATTTGGTCGTGCTTAAATGAAGTTTCTTACCACAAAATTAATGAATAGTGTGATTTATTAAAGAAAAGTTCTTTTGGATTGCTGGTGATTGATTCCTGTCTGCAAAAAGAAGCAGCACATGCAGAATACCTAGGCTTAAATGGATCTCGGATGGTGAGGAGGAAACTGTGGGTGTTGAGATTCATACTATTGAAGAGACTCTGCAGACATAAAGGCAAAGAGGTTTCAAATCTTCCCCAAAGGCATTCCAGTGGGGGAAAGAGGCTCAGCAGGGGTGTCCCTGTGATGGTGTCTTCCCTAACATCCGTCCCCCTGCTAACTATTTTTATACTATTTTACCTGACAGGTGGAGCTTGAGTTTATTGTGGTTGGTGTGAAGTTCTCTTGCTTTACATTTAAAGGTATAGGCTACAAAAAGTTCAGTGCTCAGCCTCCGTGAAGGGTGGTTGCACCTTGGAGATGGGTAATTTTAAGGACAGAGGTGTGGTTTTTATATTAAAATGATATTATAGTGAGCAAAACTACACTCTAGGAACAGCATTTGTTGAAGTGTGGCAGGTTGTTGGCCTTTACTTAAAGATCACAAATGCAATCTGGATCATTTCTAGCAATTTTAGCAATTATTCCACAGCTTGTCACTGAACACTCTTCAGTTTTTCACAACTTGCTTGAGAAGGGGAATTCCTGAACAGATCAGAGTCTTCTGTAGCAACTGCCCCAGTAGGAAATAGAGATGTGATCCACCTTTTCCATGCAATATCCATGTCGATCCCTCTGAGGATGATGTTAATTTCTTTAGCTACATGGTAACTCAGGGCTTATATGGAAGTGTTGATCTGGCATGACATGTATCCCCCAGTGAGACCCATCATCTTGCATATATTTTCCAGATTTGACTTCTGTATGGCAGTACTAAAACTTCTAATGCTGGCTTGCAGAAAACATACAAAAATAACCACCAGTATTATTTTGTATTTCCTTTCAGATCATTGATGAAAGCATTAAGTGATACAGGGCTGAATACCAGCCTTGGGAAGTCACTGTTAGTGCTTGACCCCTTTCTGAGGATTCCCTTTTACTAAATTACATTTTTAACATGAGAGTTACCCTTTCTTCCTGTTTGTGCTCTTTTGGACAGGGCCTATTTAATCCTCTGTCTATTTGCTTTGGGCATGAAGGGCTACAGTTTCCAAATATGGTTTCTATTTACATGTGACTTGCATTTTTTAATGTGTACACACAAATCTTCTGGCCTGCGGGAGATTTTCCAGGGTATTTATAATTGCTGATGTTTACATGCACAGATACTCTAAACAGAAAAATGCATGTATCAATACTTGTATGTGTTTATAAATAATGGCATTTTAAATTTTGTATTACTGGTGTTTTTTAAAGTACATTCTTTAATTTTCAGTCTGATCATATCTTTGCTTTGCATCTCATGTTTCTGCCTGGGGAAAATTATTGCATAACTCAGTAAACACTGAGAATACACTGATGTTATTGAGAAGAACTCCAGCATCTTAAAGCCCTCAGATTTTATCAGACCAGGCAAAATATATTTTTTTTCTATTTTTAGAAAATAGTATCTAATTGTGTATGATGGTGCAGTAAGGCAAGGGATAGCTGCTTTTCAGGAGGCAGACACAGCCACATCCTCAAAATCTGTTATCACTTAGATCTTTTAGCCTCTGGTGCTGTTCACAGATCTTCCTTTCTTGTTGCTTTATACACTAAGAAAATTACTTGGTGTGCAGCTAAGTATGAAAAGGAGAGAAGGAGAAGAAAGCACTTCTGTAATGATGACTGACAGGATACTTCGTTTTTAAGCATGTGTTCATTCTTTAAATGGGAAAAAATGGTTATTCATGTTTGTCTCCAGCCAGTGTGTTTTTTCTTTGTTGAATCTCAGTAAGAGATTTGCAAATCAATTAGTTTGAACCCAGGTGTTCCCTTGGTGCAGCTGCTGACGTATAGAGGTACATGTTTGTATTTTAGAGGGCTTTGTTGTTTTTATTGTGATTTGTTGTCCCTTTTGCTGAAGTATTTGCAATATACTGAGGAGCATACAGTCAGTGGAGAGGATTCTGTGCCTCTCCTAAGAGAAGGTTTTTTCCCCCCGTTCTCTGTGTGTATGTTTGAAGCTACAGTAAAGAGCCACTGTGGTGCATTGCTGCTGCCAACAGGTGAGTTTGGCCTTTCTGAGCATTAGAAAGCAATTTTTTTCTGAGCAAGAATTGTGTGAAATTTGCAGAAGGGGTTTCGGTTTCCACATTTAACATGGGAGAACAAAATCAACAAGTACAGACAAATCCAAAATAAAAAGTTATATAATCCAAGGTTTTATACATAATAACCCAGCTGGAATTATGCAAGTTGAAAAGGGTGTAAGAGGGCAGGGGAAGAGTAGGAATTCCTGCCTCTGACAAGTAGCAAGTTGGCTTTAACAAACATCTGTAAGAAGGAAGTGGAATGGTTTGGAGATAAGACAGTTTTCTGGCACCTTTTGTGTGCCTACTTTGTGCCACAAATACATTGCTTGTGGGCTGTACCTGTGAGCAGTGAGGTGAAGAATTAAGAAGCTGTGTGCTTGTTTAGCAGAGTGAGTGATTCACTGAGATGATACAGACTGAGCTATGCACAGTGGGGAGATTTCCTGGTGTTTGAGGAGCAGGTACTTCTGCTCTTATCAACAGTTGGCCACTCTGGCCCGAAGTACTTCTCTAAATTTCACTCTCTCTGACATTTCTCCATGGTAAAATCTTCTTTGCAGCTGCTTCAGAGACAGGAAAGCCTTGGGAAAATCAGCAGTGCTAGCAAAAGTTCACCAGCTGCATTTTTTCATCTTAGAGCTCCTTTTTTTTTGATAGGTGTTGAAGCTGCATGCCAGTGGGAATGCAGGGAAATGTGAGCACAAGGGTACTTCTTATTCAGGATGTTTTTGGTGATGTTAAAGAGGCAGATGAGGAAGAAGAGGAGGAAACTGACACCCTTTTGTGAAAAATTCCAAGCAAAGAGAACTGAAACTGAAGGTAGATCTCAAGGTGTTGATGGCCGAGGGAAATTTTAATGTTCTCCCAAGGCATTTGGCTGATTTAACATGTACCCATGAACTAACCTTCTTCACTGATATTAATTCATAAATTTATCTTGCTGGTTATTACAGCATCTCTTTTTTTGTTTGTGAATTCTTTGTCAACAATCTGAGTACCTTTAAGCTCATTTATATGGGCAAGTCCCATGGAAGTTATGGTAAAATTACTAGGGTATGAATTCAGATTACAGCAGCCATTGGAGTTGTTCAATTTCTGTTTATTCAGCAAGCTGCTCTGGAGAACCTGGACTCCTTCTCTGTGTAAGTGGGTCCTTAGGTAAATGTGAAAAAAAAAGGTTGTTTTTTTTTTTATTATTGGTGTCCCAATGGTAACAGTATATAGAAGTGTAATAAACTAAGAACTATTGTGTGTGTATATAAAAAGACTGGCTAGGAAGAGGCAATTTGATTTATTGTCAAATTGTGAAACAGCACAAGGTGCTTTTGTTTTATACTGAAGCAGTTTTATGCATCAGAGTAAAATCTTTCTCTCATGGTTTTGGTTGCTTAAGAGCGCATTTGGCACGTTTAATTTAACAGGAAGTCCTCAAGATATTCATTTAATTGCTACAGATAAGAGCAGCCCAGATCTATGACGGCAGAAGGCATTATCAGCATTGATGATTTTCCTAAAAAGGGGCCTGGCATGAATGTGGCAGGGCAGAAGAGGTCTGTGCTGAGGCAATGGACAGAAGCATTACTAACACACTTCTTCCAGTCAGGCTGCTGACAGGAGCAAATATTAAACAGTTCTGTGTACTGAAGCACAGCCACTTCTCCACTGGCCTCTGCATCTACTCTGTGCCACCACTCTCTGAAGATGCAGCTGCCTGCTGCTCTTGTTTTTAAGATTGAAAACACCTGCTTTCTGCTGAGAAAGGTAAAAATCTGCTAGGCATCCCTGTGGAATGTCTTATACCCTTTTGCTAACCAGTGAGTGTCTGCTGCTTCTCTAGAAAGCTGGTGTGGCTCATTTCTAATTCACATGACCTACATCTGTATGGAAGTCTTAAACATAAAGATACTAAGCTCTTGCCACAGCTTTCTCCCCAAAAATACTTTAAATATTGACTTTATTTTTCAAGACTGATACATCTAGCTGTGCCAGAATTAGCCATTAGGCTTTTGCCACCTAAAATATTGAAAGGATCTGTTCTCTTACCTTAATCAGTCTGAGATTGTCCCTCTCCCCATCACATGAAGTGTGTGGTGTGGTAAGAGCACTCACAGGTAGGGCAGGAGCAGAAGTTGGAGGAATGTTCCTCCAGCATTCCAATGCTGGCGGAAGTTGAAAATGACTCCTTGGGTATTCTGGGCAGAGGAGGTGCAAAGGTTAAAAAAATAACACTTTGGGTATGTACCAAAGTGTTGGCTACGTATATAACACAAGGAGTGGTACGTTCAGAGGCTCAGTTGTGCCAGCCCCTGTGGACACCTATACATGGTGAAGGTGTGTGTGGCTTGGTGCAGCTTTCAGAGACGGATCAGCTCAGCAGTGGTCTCATAGAGCTTTGGTTGGGCCAGGTGCTGTCTGAGCATCCCACCTGCCCCAGAGAGGACCTAGCACCACCGTGGGGAGGGGGTGACATTTAGGAAGAAGGGTGAGTGGATTACAGTTACTAAAAAGGATACAAACGACCTTGTGGGGTGTTAAAAAGTATCCTGTGGTAATTAGTCCTCAGTTTGCGGTATTTCTTGCAGATCCGGGACCAAATGGGCACTGGCACAGGTTGCCCAAAAGAGTTGTTTCCAAGGCCAGGTTGGATGGGGCTTTAAGCAACCTCGTCTAGTGGGAGATGTCCCTGCCCCTGCAGAGGGGTAGGAACTGGATGATCTTTCTTTAAGGTCCCTTCCAGTCCAAACTCCTATGATACAATGGCAACTTACACCTCTTCTGGTTAACCTGTGGCTGCCGCAGCTGGTGGGCCGAGCCGGGCCGGTTGTCCCCCTCTCCCCGGCGGCAGCGAACGGGGGCCGGGCCGGGACCCTTGGCGGTGGGGCGGGCCGGGCCGGGCCGCCTTCAGCCGCCAACCGGGGGCTGGCGGCCCCTTCGCCCCTCCCCGGGGCCGGACCGCGCTGCCGGATCCCCGCGGCGAGGCGCTGCGGGCGCGGCGAGGAGAGAGGCGAGCGGCGAGCGGGCGGCTGGGCGGGCGGCGGCCCCATGGCCAGCATGGCTTGCGAAGTCATGCCCCTGCAGAGGTACGTGTCCGGCCGGGACAGCCCCCGGCCCAAAAGGCTGGGCGGGCAGGCGGGCATGGAGCTTGTGCCGGTGCCGGGATGCCCGGTCCGGAGCACGGGGGGGAGCCGGTACTCCGGCCCTGGTGGGGAGGGTAGCACCGCTCCGATCCCGCTGCCCGGGCGCCGTGTGTCGGGTCGATGTATTAACGGGGCTCCGGGAGATCTCTGGCTTCCTTGTGCCGGGGGGCGAGAGGTAAGGGGGTTCATGTAGCGCCCCGAAATTCGCGCAGCCCTCTGTGGGGAGAGCCTTCCGTGGGCTGGGAGCGGCTCGGAGGTTTAAAGGGGTGTAGGTGCCGCGGGACCATCCCCTTCCGGAGAGCCCCGGGGGTCTGACTGCT
This sequence comes from Calypte anna, assembly GCF_003957555.1. NCBI lineage: Eukaryota > Metazoa > Chordata > Aves > Apodiformes > Trochilidae > Calypte > Calypte anna. The sequence goes on along the minus strand of NC_044248.1, from coordinate 35,592,509 downwards.
CCTTGCGCCCCAGCAAACATCTCCCTCCCACCGCTCCACTGCAGCAGCGGGGGCTGCGATGCGGTGAGGGAGCGCAGCCGAGCCCGGCCGGGCTTGTCCCTCTGCTCACCCCACCTATGGCTGTCTGCTTGCACACCCAGCGTGCTCTGTCTATGCAGCTGCCTCCGCAGCATGGGCGATAGGTTTAGTTTTCGGAGGAAAAGGGATGTTTTGTTTCCAGACACACCTGCCTTCGGCACCAGCTGTGAGTGCCTACCTGTGCTGGCTTGTGCCCCTGCCACGGTATAGCAGGGATAGCTGCAGGCAGGCTGCTGAAATGGCAGTGCACAGCCCCACTGGGGAGGGGGCAGAAGTGTGCACAGTCCTTTTACTGAGTCATTAATTGTATTTTATTTTTTTTACTGCTCTCCCAGCTCTCAAAATTCCACATTCCATACTTCTGTGGCATTACTCTAACGGGCTGAATATCAATCTTCATGTTATCTGCAAAATAGTACAAACGTAATTTAGCGTGCGGTTTCAGCACTGTGGTGGTGCTGTTTCAGCAGAAGCTGCAGAGCTGCTGCTCACTTGGACACAATAAAATAATAACTGAAATTGCTGTCTAAACTGTTGCTGTCTTGGTAAAGCACAGAGTCCTCTGCAGATAGATGTGGATGAAGTCTCTTTTTGCAGTAATGCAGCTGCAGGATTCCATGTTGATGACTGCAGGGAAGGAGAAAGGCAGTTTGAATGTCTTAAAGAAGTAGTCATAGTGCTTCATTCCTATTTGAAGGATCAGGTCTCACATAATACTTTTAACCTTTTTGTGCTCCTGAGGATGGATCTGACTGTGGTAGCCACTGTCAAAACAAGTGGTTGTTACTGTGCTCTTGACTGCTCATCCCAGGGGAGGGTAGGTTTCACAGGGTAGCTCTAATTAGACTGTTTTTTGCTGTTGCAAGGATCAACTCTTGATCAGTTAAAAATGCACTCTGCACTTTAAAACTGAAGATTTTTCTTCATACTTCCATTAAATCTCTAGCGTGGTGGAGAATTGTTTGAGCTCTGCAGTTAAAAAAGAAATTAATAAAATTCTGGCTTCTTTTCCATCTTCTTTATCTATTTTTAGTATGTATACCATACTTCTAGCTTCTAATTTTCTTTGGACCTAGGGGCAGACAAGCACAGACTCCCAGATCCTTTAACAACAGCATTCTCCAGCTTGCACCTTTCCCTTGGAATGTTGGCTCCTCCCTTCTTAGTGCAGTTTTGCTGTGGAAGAGGGTCTTGCTTGCTTTGGACATTTTTTTTAAAGCTTCAGGAAAAGTGATGCCTGGTAATGGTTAGTACCAGTGTGGGTAGTGGTGTGGTTGTAGTTCTTGTGAGGTGGACAGGCTGATGCTGCTGTTCCAGTTGAGGCCATGGAGTTCCATTTTCTGGGTCTAAGGCAGACTAGGGGCAACCTCCAGGTGCTCAGGGCACTTCCCAAACTGAGAGCAACCATCTTCCCCTTTCAAGAAGGGGAATGAAAAGCGGGCAGGGATCATGCTCGGTTCCCTTCCTGGGCAAATAAAATCCCTTCTGCCCCTCACCTTCAGGTGCCTCACTCTGTGCTCTCTTTGGGCCATAAGATGGCCATGCTGCACCATCCGGGGGAACTCTCGTGCTGAAGTGATACAAATGCATCTTTGTTTGGCTGGTGTGTAAGATTTGGAGAATCTTTTACAAACCTTTTAAAAAGTTGTGATATTTAAATAGTTTGTTTCTTGAGTGGCCAAGTTTTGTATCTACCAAGGTATCTGTAAGCTGAGTCTGTCTTCCTAAAGGCCATATAATGTGTTTGCAGAGAGCCATATATACTGTACAGTGTCATTTTATTCTATATATAGATGTCTGTGGAATGGCACGTGATGGGATATGGTGGCCTGGTGTGAGACAGTAGCAATGGGGATACCAGGGTTATATTCTGTTACATGTGAAGAGGTGGAAGGCTAAATGAGTTGACCTCTTCTCTGTAATAGGTGCTGTATTGACCAAGCACTGTAAAAGGCACCTGTGAATGTCACATGGGTTTCATTACTGATTTTCCAATAACCTATCCACCAGTAATTGTCTCTTGAATTGCTAATAGGCTAACATGTTTTCTGAATCACATTAGCTTACTTTAATAACCTAGATTGACAGTCAGAGCATTAACAACACTGTTAATGTACATTTCAGTTCATATATTCTAGTGCAGTCTATTGCAAGTTTAACCAAGGCTGTGCAAATCTGACACCTGTGGCAGCCACCTCTGCTGGTCACATCTGCCACTTGCTGTAGGAGGTAAGAAAGGCAGGTATGCACTTGGGCCTTGTTTGTGATCAGTGTCTTCTTTTGCTTTGCACTTTGCTGAAACAGATTAAGTGAATCCATCACAAATATTTTTAGAAAGTGCATCTGGTAGAAGTAGGGAGTGTGACTGATCTGTTCCTAACCTGTACTGCAGCAGTTGTTTGCATGGGCTGTCTTGCTTGCAGTCACCACTGGGGTTGATTTACTTGTTTGTTTGCTTGGAATATTTTAGCCTGAGAACACTGTTCATATTCCACTACACTTTCTTCTTTTTTTTTTTTTTTTTTTTTTTTTTTTTTTTTTTTTTTTTTTTTTTTTTGAATAGCCACAGTGGATTTTGGACTTTGTTATCGCTTTATACCCAAGGTCCTGTGAGTGCTTGACAAGCCCTAGTGAAGTATGTTCTGGAATATGTATGTGAAGCAAAATATATTCTCAGAGGGTGGAGAGAGCTTGTATCTGATTTGGTTTTTGGTTTGGTTGGTTTGGTTTTGCTTTGTTGGGGTTTTTTTCCCCCTGGTGGAAGAAAGAAGATAAATTCAAACCTGTGGTTCTCCTCAAGTCATAGTTATAGCCTATTACAAAATGCTACATGAATTTTTGGCTTTCCAGGGTCTCATTTAACCCACAGCTGGGTAATCTGTCTTGTCACAGCTGTGATGTGGTGGTGGAGGTGCATGTGGAAGTTCTTCCAGGGTGGGCATTGCAGGGAGGCTCTGACTAAAAGAGGAAACTGATGTGGAAATTTGCTGCAGTGTTTACTTCAGAGGTGTCCACCTGATTAAGCAAGAAGATAGGGATATTTACCTAAAAACTGGGCTCTTAGAAAACCTTGCTTGAAACATTCAAGCTTTTAACAAACAATCCTGAAATCAAAATCCCTGGTTACCTAGTAACAGTTCTTCACCATTATAATGCAACAGGTATGTGTGCATTATGCAACTTCACCCTGTTAAATTCTGAGAAGTGAAACTTTGGCTGGTACATTCATTCTGCCTCTTTCTGACCCATTTTATAGTTTTATCCTGGTGAGGACTTTTGCCAAACCACAAGTAGAAGAAAAGACACTGCCCTGTCTTTCATAATAAGCCCCAACTAGTTTAAGAAGTAAAACAACAAAGCAAGCTGCTTAACATTGACGTCATTTTATAAAAGATAAACATATTTGCAATCCAGGAGAATAGTGAGTAGCAAGTAATTATACAAAATTATGCTGTCAAGAGTTCTACTGGATTCAGATATGTTAATATAAATGGAAAATCAGCCTCACACTCCTGGTGGCATTTAATCAGCAATAAGTTGTGCTCATTTCAGCTTGCTGCTTGTGGGATAACCTGTGCTTCCCTGATGTTGCTTTAAACCGGGAGAAGGTGAGCAAAAAGGCTTCAGTGTGGTGTTTTCCTGTGGAGGCAACAAGCCTCAGTGCCCACTCACACACAGCCTATGTAGTTACACCTGTGGATAATCCAGCATGTTCCTAATGCCTGTGGCTGTGCAGTATGTTATTGTTTCCTACAATAAAAAGGCTCTTACTCTAGCCTGGGGTCCTCATGCCTTAATCTTGGCTGTGGAAATCGGCACAAGAAATATTTCATGCTCCTCAGATGTGTAAGAGAGTGATCCTAGTGTAGTGGAACAAAGCAATCAGATGCCTCTGATTACCGAGAAGTGGGTGTGAGCCGGTATCAAATCCACCTGTGCCCAATTAGGGCAGCCCCCCTATTGAGCATGTGCAAGACCAGGGGGCCAATAAAGGTGGGACCCACACCCACAGAGATAGCTCACTCTTGTGCAAGGCAATGGAGAGGCCAGCAGCTCATGGAGCCTCAGGAGCAAGAGAGGCTCCTCCTGCTACATTTGGTGGAGAATGCGGGCAACATACGCCTAAAGAAGCAGCAGTGTGAGGAGCTGGCAACAGGAACATTCTCCCTGATTTGAAAAAGTGCCTGGGCTAACACTCTCCCTGAAAGGTATGACCAGCAAGCTCTTTGGATTGGAAACCCCTGAGCAGAGGGAAGCCAAGATAAGGATTCTCTCTTTGGAAACCCCTGAGCAAAGGGAAGCCAGGAGGATGGAATCCCATGAGGAAGGGTTAAAACCCGTGTATGGAATCCCATGAGGAAGGGTTAAATCCCGTAATCCCATGAGGAACCAGAAACCCATGAGGAACCAGCAAGCTCTTTGGAAAGCCCTGAGCAGAGGGAAGCCAAGATAAGGATTCTCTCTTTGGAAACCCCTGAGCAGAGGGAAGCCAAGAGAAGAGCAGATACAGGAGGCAGAAGAACAACTCAAGTCGGAAAGGCAGAGACTTTAAAAAAAAAAGGGAAATGTAGAGAAACAAGACATCCAGGTGCCTCGAGCTGCCAAAGAGTGCCTGGTTAGGAGAGGCCCCCTATTGGGCATGAGCAAGACCAGGGGGCCAATAAAGGTGGGACACACACCCACAGAGATAGCTCACTCTTGTGCGAGGCAATGGAGAGGCCAGCAGCTCATCGAGCCTCAGGAGCAAGAGAGGCTCCTCCCGCTACATCCTAGATACTCACTTGTCTTTGTGAAATGGTAATACTGGCATTTTAAGTGCCTGGTGTCCTGGTTTGGGCTGGGATAAAGGTAATTTTCTGTCTTATAATTTTGCTTTCAGCTAAGTCTCTTGTAAGTAGCTGCACTTGACAGGACACAGAAGCTCATGCTGTTGGAAGGCTAATAGGGAACTCTCCCTCAAAGAGGTTCCTTTCTACAGCCATCCCATAGTCATTGCTGCACACTGTGATCTTCCTCACTTCCCAGTTATAACCATTATATAACTTAGCTGAGGAACCTTTAGGAAAAGCAATGCTGAAGAAACAGCTTTGGGGAAGATGCTTTATCCTTTGGAGATTAATATATAAACCAATACCAGTCCATCCCTGCCTGCGTTATTGGAGATATATTTTTAAGTATGTGATTTCAGAATAAAGCAGCTGGGTTGTTCACCTGGTGTTTTGACCTGTGGCTCATTTGGTGAGTAGCTTACACAGGTACATAAATTTTGGTTTCAGTATGAAGCATGGTTGGTATAAGTTTAGCTATTGTGAAGACTTGAGATAAACATCTGAAACAACTTCTTATGGTTTTGACTATAGAAGTTACTCTTCAGGGGAAATGCAAATGTTTACATGGGAATAACTCTCACAGGGAAATAGCTGTTTTAAGACTGTTAGTTTATAGTGCACTCCTCCTGTCCCCTATGAGTAAAGCTATAGAGCAAGGGTAGCATTGCTCAACAATTAATGATAAGTGCTGGCTTTTAATGATGACCATTGTACCACCAGGGTGTTATCATGTTAGATTAAATTTGTGGTTACTCTTGGCATCAAGGGTGGTATGATTCTTGGGTTTTTTGCATAACATACTTCAATATCCTTGTTTTATTTGAGGGGAGAAACTTATATTGCCTGTTGTTTCTCATTTGCCAAAACATTACCTTTTACCCACTTTCATGAGGCTCAAACTATGAATAAATCACTCTATTGAGAAAATAAGTATGCAATAAATTTTCATGAGCCATTTCAATCTTGCATTTGTCACTGGCTTGAAATAACTTCTGTGGGAAAATGACTTGGGGGAAATAATGAAGTGCTGAAAAATTTGTGAATAAGATGATATTCAGTAAAAAGCACGACTGTGGCCTCAGAACCGAGGTTTTAGTTGAAGCTGGTTTTAATGTTGTTAAAGCTGAATGTGAGAATAAGTAAACAAATGATATTGTTAAAATCTTCTGCAATTGCAAAAATGGTCTGTCTGTTAATCCAAGGTGGCACAACGATTCTAAATCGTGAGGAGAAAACTTTGAAGCTTTAGCGAGTCACCCAAATTTACCCTTCCTTTTCCTTCCCTTAAAAGCTGTATTACTTTTGATACCATTAGTAGTTTGAAGCCACTGAATTTTCAATGCCTTTTTGTTTGATTAATAAACATTAGAAGCTGCTATCTTATTGCCTGAAAAAAATATTCTCACTAAAAAATAATGTCTTTTGAAGTGCAGAATGTCTGTGGTGGAACAGAAAGCAAGCCATTTCTTTATCTAACATTTGAGGTCAGAACAAATAGAGCCTATGGCAAGGCATTAGCAAAACATGACCTTGTGAGAAGCATGACCCTGCCAGTGCCTGGGCTCTTCATCCTTGGGGCAAAATTTTGACACTTGAGTCAAAGCACATTCTCATAATGGTTAAAAAACAAAACAAGAAAAACAACAACAAATAAAACCCCGTGTTTTTTAAATTTAATTGACCAAATATCTGGCTTGTCAAAATAGATGGAAAGCAGATTTACCAGCACCTTTACAGTGGAGGTTCTAGTGCTAGCAAGCCAGGACAGAAGAACTGCTGATAATTAAGTGCAAATAAAACAAGAGGAAAGAGCCCTGAAGTACTCTCTGACCTGGGGTGATACCATATGGGTTATCCCATGTGCATGTAAATAAATTTGGAACTCTCCATCTAAGTGGGTCTTTTTACACCTTCAGCTCTGGGACTTGCTCAGCAGCTCCCTTATTCTCTCTGAAAGGAGACATTAAAAAGGAAAACTCTCATTGCCTATTTGAGAATGTGATTGGTGAACCTGTAACATTCCTGTTGCAAAAGGGGGAGGCAAAAAAAAAAGTAATTGTGGTTCTGTAATTTATTGTTTAACAGTTAGACTTTACCCCAGCTTTCCTATTTCCTTCTTTAGAAACAGAAAGGATGCATTGCGTAAATGCTGTAAAATAAACGTGCCTGAAAATCCTAAAATGTTCTAAACTAACTGGTGAGCAATTCTGGCATTCCTTCCAGTCTGACAAACATCTTTGTTAGCTCAGTGGAGGTCACAAACATAACAACATTACTTCTTTGGTTGTAAAATTAAGACAACTTTTTAAAGTTTGGCTGATATTTGTTTTGGTTTGTAGTAAGAAGGAAGTGATCAGATAGTTAGGTGTTCTTTAGGAGTGAGAAATTGCTCTCCCAAGTATTGCATGAAAGAGCAATTCATTTCTCCTTAATCCCTTCTCATAAGGGAACTGTGTAAATATCTGAGAATAAAGAGACTTCTGTATTTTGCACTCACCTGCTTTGCCAGGTAAGCAGTGATACCTGAATAAATAACTGATTTTTTTTTTTTTTTTTTTTTAAGTTATTTCATCCCTTCAGTGCTTTCTGGCTGTAAACGATGTGGAACTCTGGACAAAACTTTGAGGGTATTAAAAACAAAGCAAAAAACAAACAGAAAAAACAATACTTAATTTACTACAAAACTTGCTTGCCTAATGGCTGAATCTCACTGGACAAAGTAGAAATTTAGATTATATAAGAGATACACATGAGAATGGTCAGTCCCCTCATACTGTGGAGAGCTGACTTGGTTTGTCAAGTGACTGTGCCAGACATTAAGCTTTCTTTTCTTTCTGGTAGGGTTCTATATCCCTTTAACCAAAGAGGAATTCAGCCCAACTGCAGTCCAGTTAGATGTTATACTTACATTCAGGACTTCTAGCATTTTCTTTTGAAAGGATTCACAACAGAAAGGGCTTCCTCGAGTTGCTATTAAACCCTAAAGTACAAGGTGTTTTAAAAACAGGTAGGCAGTTGGGGTTTTGTCAGCGTGGCATGACAGTGACAAAGAATCCTGCATGGACAGTGCAAAGCGGTTTCTACCCTGTTTATTGTGCAATATCAACTGATGATCAGTTATGACTCATATCTTGCACATTTTTCTTGCTTACCAGCCTCTTTTATATCCAAAACCACGTGGTGAAATTTTAAAGGTTTAAAAGACAGAATTTTCATTTCTTCATGAAACTGTTCTGTGCTTGTGTATAAGCACATCACTTTATTACCTTACAAGATGAATAATTATTTCATAGAGCTTTTAAATCAAAACAGAATCCTTATGTGATTGCAGTAGGGTTTGGTGGTCTCACATCTAATTTGAGCAATTGTGGATTAGGTGGAATAGCTGCTCTAAATGTGTTCATAAATTCATTCACAGATGAGTTTACTAAGCTTGATGACCTTATGGAAAGATGTTTGGAATATGTTTTTAATGATTACAAGGGAAATGGAGAATGTGCTTTACTGAGATGCAGGAGATCTTTTTAAAGTTAGAAGATATTTTTGGTTTTCTAAAAGTCTAAATTTCATACTGATTAGGTTGGAGCTCTTCCTTTCAGGTGCAGCTATTGGTCAGTGCTGCACATGTAAAGCTGTAAAGCACTGTTGGGTAAGAGAGGTTATGGCATTGTTATTGACTTAAATTTTGCAATGTGGTGATCTAAATGAATCTGGTATTTGGTTTCTGACCTCTCTAGGGCTTCGTTCTCTGCATTCCCAGCTACTGGTTTTTAAATGCTTCCCAGTTACTTCGTAAGAGTGGATAATGGTTTCTTGAACTTGTGGAGCAGCAGTTTACTTGCCATGGAAGAAAAGGAAGGAAATGCTACAGTCCTTGTCAAATACTACATTTCCATCTGATCTGCCATAGCAACTAGTGGGAGTATGAATATAAGAAAGCTATTTGGGCTTTTCCACAGTCATTGTGGTTCTGTGACTTAGAAGTTAATTACAAACCCCAAGATGAGGAAGTGTTTTTATTATGTGAAAGAAAGCATGTTTGGTGTAGCTTTGACAACTGCCACCTGTACACAAAGCAGATTTGTTATTATTTGAAGCTGCATTGATGCACAAAAATCTTGATGGTGCTCTGAACTTTACATGACAAAACATTTTTTGTGTTTTGTGTCCAACACTGGAATTTGTTTGCATTGAGATTACAAGTGCAGCCATTAATGTCATGAACTGAACATAGCAAAAAACTTTACCATCAGCTGCCTGAGTTTAAAGTAGCTTCTTTATACTTTAAAAAAATGTTCTATAAATGCTAAATAAAGAGAGAACTTATGTATGCAAGCTGACAGACTGCACGCTGCTAGGGGAGGGAGCCTGTACCTGGCAGAGGTACAGCTCACCAATGCCTTTGTTGCAGGTCACTATCTGGGGAGGGCAATAATGTGCACTTCCATATTTCCCTCCACTTTTTCTGCTCTGTGTCAAATCCATAGCAGTTTGTAGTAGGGTTTTTTTCCTCAGTGCTGACCCCAGGTCTCAGCACCCACAGCAGTGGCTAGCTGCATCTTGCTCAAGCAGCTGAACAGGGGCTTTTTAAAGGAGCAGCAAAGGTTCCAGTAGCAGTTGTGTTCCCCAGTTTTCTTAGGGAACTGCTGAAAACTGCCCAGCCACTGTTGCATTACAGAGGCAATGTGAATTTTGGCAGACTGTGCCTATTTTGGAAGCAGCTTCTCTTCCTTCTGATCTGTGGTCTTTTGTGTTACCCTTGAATCAGTATTTCGGGTATCCCACACCGTGTGCTGGAAGGTCTTTTCTGTAGATGTCTGTGGTTGTCTCTGAATTTCTGGCTGCTATACTGGCGGGTTGAAATTATAAAGAATTAAAGCTCTGCAATTTTTTTCTGGCACGCTGGTTTGCTCATCTCTCTGTCTGTCTGCCTTAATGGTTTTTTTGAGTCCCTTGCATCCTGCCTCCCCCCTTGTTATCTTGCCTGCCCACCCCCCCAGATGAGTTTGGCATTCAGTGGTATTTGTGGCTCAGTTATAACACTGGCTGGGTTCAATACAAGCCACAGCAAAATCTGCCTCTGGAGATGCACTGTGTGAGAGCAGGGTGCTCACCTGGCTGCAGGACAGTCTCAGCACAGAGGGACCTTCCTGCTGGCCCAGGTGGAAGCTTCAAAAGGTACCTTTGAGTATTTGATCTCCTAGCTACAAAACCCATGAAGATGTTCCTTTCCCCTTTATTCTGTGCTTAGAAAAGCCTTTATAAACCAGTAGTGAGAATCATAGAACCATAGAATTGGCTGGGTTGGAAGGGACCTCAGAGATCATCGAGTCCAACCCTTGAACCACCGTTGCAGTTCCCAGCCCATGGCACTGAGTGCCACATCCAGTCTCTTTTTAAATATCTCCAGGGACGGAGAATCCACTACTTCCCTGGGCAGCCCAATGGTTTAGGTTGGAAAGAATCTTAAAGATCATCTGGTTCCAACCCTCTTGTAGTAGGCAGGGGCTCCTCCCACTAGACCAGGTTGCTCCAAGCCCCATCCAACCTGGCCTTGAACACTACCAGGGATGAGGCATCCACAATAACTCCAGGCAATCAGCTCCAGTGTTTCACCACCCTCATAGTGGAGAACTTCTTCCTAATGTCTAACCTAAATCTACCCTCTTCCAGTTTAAAGTCATTATCCCTTGTCCTCTCACTACATGTCCTTCCAAAGAGTCCCTCTCCAGCTTTGCTGTAGCCCTTTCAGGCACTGGAAGGCTGCTCTAGGGTCTCCACAGAGTCTTCTTTTTCCTGAACTGAACAACTCTAATGTTCTAAGTGTGTTTTTGTACAAAAGGTGCTCTAGCCCTCTGGCTGCCTTCATGGCCCATCAAAATACATGAGGTTAATTCACTCAGCCTGAGTTTTCCAATGTTGTTGAGGCTTGATCTACCTCAGATCCCTGTTGAATTTGGTTGGGGTATTGGTGTGATAAAACCCACCCAGGTGACTTGAGCTTGCTCAGTCCCTGGCTCCTGGAACAGCAGGAAAGCAGGAGAGAAGTTCTTGGTTTCCAGCACCTGTGCCATATTATCTTTCTGCTTTTGTTTAAAGTAATTTATATACCTTCTTGTCTTCTCTGCCTTTCTGTCAAATATGATGTACCCCTCAGCAGTCCAAATTAAAAGTCCTCTGGGGACTAATGAGCCTTGATGACCTTTTCTGCATGCTTGGAGGAAGGCAGATGTCCTGCTCTAGAGAGGCTTAAATGACGTGCAAGGCCAACCATTTATCTGGTTGGAAGGACTTAGTGAGATTCATTTGAACCCCTTCTTATATCAGCATGGTCTCAAACTGCCTGTCCACCACACCTTTAAGCTGCAGATCCTCATAAACTTGTGCCAGCAAAGGCATGATGAGATGGATCACACAACTGGTCAGCCACATACCATGTAGTTATCTTTGGGCTGGGACAGTTGGCCACTGAAACACCATTTTGTCAGGGAAGCTCCATGCTATCCACCAGCAGCCCCTGACCTCAGACCCGGGGAGATTTCAACATAGTCAAATCAGCTTTCCACAGGAGCAATGAAACAGAGGAAATTTTAACCTCGTGCATACGCCCATGGCCATTTCTTTGGTTTCCCAAGATGTCATTCTGGTTTCTTTCCTAACTTCTGCTTTAATAGGCAGGTTGTTTAATTCTGGACCAGCAGGAAACAAAAGGCTCTGACGGTTTTGCTGGCAAAATATATTATTGTTGCTATGGGAATAGTCTTTGCACTTGTGCAGAGCTGGAGTGACTCCTGACTGTCTAGCAAGAGATCTGTTGCACCACGTTTCTGGACACTGAGAAATTACTGGGATTCTCAGGATTTAAGGAATGTAACTTATGCCTCTCTTCCAATAGTACAAACAGAGGACAGAACAAACTGAAGTGTTACCTCTTTAAGAAGTGTACTGCTTCACTTTTGTTATTTCTGCTTTCTAAGAGCAAGTATCTTCCTGCAAATGAACTGCAAATGCTAACTTTAAAAATTATGTTTTGTTTTCAGCTCCCAAGAAGATGAGCGGCCTATGTCACCCTTCTATGTGAGGTATTTATTCTAGTATTTTAATTTCTTTGTCTATATAGGATTGACTTGTTATTGGAATTGTATGTGGGAGTGATGCTAGAAATGTTTAACAGACTGTAATCAAAATGAAGATTAATGTTAAGATTGCTGAGCTAGTGCCATGAAGTGTGATGAGGCTTCAGAGGTACCAACTTTGTTGAGGCTTTTTTTGTATCTAGAGATGAGGCTGAGGGTTTAATGTCAGTCTTGTAAATCCTTAAATAGAAGATGGACATTTGTTTCCTACTTTCCTCAGTTCATTAGGGAGCTTAGATGCCCATCATGAGTAGTTTATAATCTGTGGGTGCAGGAGAGATTTTTGCACAAGCTTGAAGGAACTGGCAGTGTGTGCTGCTCAGAAACAACCCAGGAACCAGCTGGTGAGTCAGCAGCCCATACAGCAACCTCTCCTCCACTGCAGCCCAGAAAAGCAGGAAAGTGCCTGGGCCCCCAGCTTGCCTTCCTGGAGGGAATGGCTTTTGTGCTGCATTTGAACAAACTGAATTTCTTGTTTTGCCAGCTGGAAGACAAAGTCACTGCTTGTAAAAGTGGCCTAATTCTGTTGACATCAGTGAAAGTTTGCCCTGCTTCTTCAGTAGCAGGCTCAGTTCCAGTGCTTTCATTTATACTTAATGGAAGAAGAGGAGCCAGGGCAATTAACAGTGAAGAGCTGCAGAGGAGAAAGGGCCAGATATTATAATTGGGTTATTTGATCTTTGTGGAGTTTAAGCAAATAAGAAGAAATCCCTGTGGTGCTTTTTGTGAGCACAGTAATATTTGGAATTCTTAAAGTGATCTCTTAAGTTCATTAATTCTCTTTCATATAATCAGTTTATCTTTGTAGCTTTGGTTTTTTTCTTAGATTTTCTAACATAAACTGCAAAAAGTACATTTGACATGTATTCTTAATTTGGAGACTTGGATTAAAGCTTCAGAAATGTGGGGCAGTGAACTGTTTGCCCCTCTACTCTGCTCTTGTGAGACCACACCTGGAATACTGCATACAGCTTTGGAGTCCCCAGCATAGAAAAGATACAGACCTGTGGCAGAAAGTCCAGAGAAGGACCACAAAGATGATTGAAGGGTTCTTGGGAGGGAGCACCTCTGCTATGAAGGCAGCTGAGAGAGTTGGGTCTATTCAGCCTGGAAAAGAGAAGGCTCTGGGAAGACCTTAAAGCAGCCTTCCAGTATCTGAAGGGGCTACAGAAAAACTGGGGAGGGACTTTTTATCAGGGAGGGTAATGACAGGACAAGGGGTAGTGGTTTTAAACTGAAAGAGGGCAGATTTAGGTTAGATATTAGGAAAAAGTTCTTCACCATGAGGATGCTAAGACACTGGAAAAGGTTGCCTAGGGAAAGTTGTTGATGCCTCATCCCTGAAAGTGTTCAAGACCAGGTTGGATGAGGCCTTGTGCAACCTGGGCTGGTGGGAGGTGTCCCTGCCCATGAAGGGGGTTTGGATCTTGATGATCTTTAAAGGTCCCTTCCTACCCAAACCATTCTATGATTATATGATAAGCGTCCATGGTCTAGTCTTGTTGCATGGTCTTGTCTGCCTTCCTGTTGATTCATCATCATTCCCTAAAGTGTGTTTTTGCAGGTGTTGCCTAGACTATGCTTCAAAAGCTCCCAACTATCTAAGGAGGTTCTGCCTTTTCCTATGGGAGACTGTTTTGTAGCCACATACATTACCCTGTCACAAGCCTTCTCAAGTTAAATCCTCACCCCGTCTTTCCATGGAAAACAATCCCCTTCTTTCTTTTTCTTTCTGGCTAGATGTGACCTTCAAATGATTGCAGGCTTCCATTACATTTCCACCTGTCTGACTGCTTACCCTTTACCAGATCACAGAAAAATGATCCAGGAACATCATCTTCAGCTAACCTTCTCAGGATTGCCAAGGAGATAGGGAGGAAACTGTATCAAAGCAGCACATTTCTAAGAGGAAGGGCACAGGTTTGGAAATTTTAAATGGAAAAGTGGGCATAATAAGATGGGGCACGTCTACTAGAATGAAGGGGTGGCCTTCAGTGGGAATATATCGTGCAAATAGGAAGGGAACAGTCAGGAATAAACACATAGTTGGGAAGTGAAGAAATAGCTAGTGGGAGCAGCACACCTTGTGTCATAAGGCTTCATGCCAAGCTTGCATCTTTTGTAACATTGCTGAGACATAATTACTTGTAAATAAAGCTAACAGCTTGTAAGTCTTGCTGCTGTTTATCACACATCAGAAATGTGTAGTCCTGAGGTCAGCTGCCAAGTGCAGTTATTTTGGCAGGAGAGCTGGTGCTGGCTGGGCAATCCATGGAGCTTCAACAACTGAGAACTTGGATGGGTGGCCAGTTTTTTCTGTACAGCTTTGAATGTCCTATTTTTTGCCCCAGATCTATGCATGACATACATAGGAATTGCATTTCACACCATGGAAGAGGAAGAGGAGACTGTCTGTGTCAGCCTTTTTGATGGTCAAATTTATTTGTATTGGTACCAGCCACACTTGAATAGTTTGAAATACTCTTCAAGTAATTCTTCAAGTGAATTATGGATGTGTATGTACAGAACAATTGCTGCTGCATTTGTACAATAGTGCCATGTAGGTAATTATGCAACAAATTAATTAAATGGGAACAAGAGCTCTTTAACTTCTGAACACTGCAGGATACTTTGCTTTTACCAAGGTGAAGGAGCATTGTGCCTCACCATAAACCAGTTTGGGTAGGATCAAACCAGAGACTTGGTTCCTCAGGGCTGTACCATGTCAACAAGCAATGAACACTTTTCCCTGGATGTTACTTTTAAAAGTAAGGTGAATGGTGCTGATTTAGGCTTTTGAACTTGTTTGGGGCTTTTTATTCTTTAGACTTTGGGAAGGTTGTGACCAAGTATAGAATTCACCACCGCTCCTGCTTTGTAAGGGAATAGGCAATCATAAGTGGTATGACAGTGTTAAATGAAGCAAAATGTGACAGTTTGTCAAGAGAGTTGATACCTTTAGAATCAAATCATTTTTATAAGACTTCCCAGAGAGAGGAAGACAAAGTGTATTACCTAATCTGTCTAATGTCAATAAAGTGCTTTATATCATGCCACCTGTATGGAAAAAACAGGCATTAGTACTGACCTTAAAGATGGGTAGGGAGAGGGTGAGGCCCTGGTAGGAGAGGAAGGACGTTACTAGTGAAGCTTCTTGATGTAATGAACTTTTTTTCTGTAATAGCCACTGTCATAATAGAGTAGAATCATGATCATTAATTTGGCTTATAGCAGAAATTTAGGCTGTGTGAATGGGATAGTAGTGTCCTTTGGGAGAAAATATATGACAGTGAGATAAGATGTAGAATGATGGAGATATATATAAAGATAAGCATGGAATATAAGATATAGGATGAAAAATAGTAACTTAGGTAATAAACCCATACATCTCAGGATGAAAAATAAAAATACAGGACATGAAGGGTGAATTCCTCACATTTGGAATTCCAAGGGGAAAAAAAAAGAAAAAAGACATGGACATTTGTGTGTGGAAGGATGGAAGGGAGGCATGAGACAACAGTATTCAAGTTGAAGTAATTACATGACAATGGATATATAAAGTGTAATATTTCCAGTATACTTAGAGGAAGTATGGATGCCCTTGTGTAAGGGTGAGATGAGGCCTCATACAACTTCTGTAACTCATGTTCAAGTAGCAATAGATTTGTGAAGACAATTCAATAAGTGGGCAGATGGAGAAAAGAGCAAGCAAGGCTTATTTACCATAAAAAATGAACCAAAGTACACATATTCCCTTAAATTTTAGAAAGAGGGCAAGGGTTTTTTTTATGGTAAGTATCAATTCGGATGCAAGAGGAAATGTCTGCAATCAGGCTATGAATAAATTTGGGGAGAAAATCAGAAATTTTGTAGTTGGACCCCTCTTTTGTTGGGCATTGCAAGGGTGAGGTACGCTTGACCAGATTGTGAGATCTGGGGTTTTAATCCATTCACTTGCTTCTGACCAGGGTTATCTTCTCCCCCTCTGTTCTCCTTGTAAGACAGTTTGTTGACTCAGCTGTGCTCAATACCAGGCAAGGAGATTTCTGCACTGTTAAAAGAAGAGGAAAACCTTACTGAGTGATTGATCTTTCCAGGGACTAATGCCTGAAGGGCATTTATGTTCCAAAACCTTTGTAATGGAACCTTGTTATAAAGGGAGTTGAGGTGGTTAAAAAATGTGTAGTGCTGCTCCTTGTGTAATTCCGTAGTACAACTGAATGGCAGCTGTACTGAGAAACAGGGTGCAGTGTCAGGTGATGAAGCAGCATCTGGCAACACCAATTCCCACCAAGCACACTTCTGCTCAACGTGTGCAATGAGTTTTTAGAAGACAAGAAATCTATAGGCATGCTTTGTGCTGGCATATATTCTTTAGATTTGACATTAATCATCTAGATGGTTTCAGAGAAGTTTTCCTGATGAGTACATCCTGAAATGAACCAGAATGGTATTACAGGGGAAAAAAAGCAAAAGCCTTTTAGTATGGAGCTTCCTTACAAACATGCAGAACATTAAAATGAAATTGGCACAAGAGCTGGCATCACAAGCAATGCCAGAAAAATGCATTAGATTTCCATGAATTCATGGCAAGACATTGGGCAGTTTCCCCTGTTTTAGTACATCTGTTCTCTTGAAGTACTAATACCCTGTTGGCAGTATTCAGTGCAGCTGATTGTTTCTCATTTTAGCATTTGTTACTTGAGAGAACACTTTTTCTATAATGCTAGTCAGGTATCTTAACCTGCAGGATACCAGGAAAGATGTTTTATTCTGTGCTCAGGTCAGTTTCCTGAAGAAACTGAAAAAATCTTGTTTCAGATTTGGTGCTTGCTCAGAAATTAGCTTGGTGACCTTTCCACTGATTGGCACATGTCATACAAGGTCCTAAGGCCCACAGGAGTGTTGGGCCCTGTTACTAAGCGTTCTCTGATGCACATTAATGCTCTGCATCACATCAGCACTGGCAGAAGGGGGACCCCAAGCTGCTGGGTATCCCTGATCCCAGAATCCAACCACTGTGCAGGTCTGGTGCCTCCCAAGGAGCATCTCCCTCCTCTGCAGAGAAACCTGCACAGACCCAGCCATCACGATTCACCAAGCTAAATGGAGTGGCACGCAGGAAATCCCCTTCAGGGTTGTCTTTGCTCCAAGCAGTAGGTGTCAGTGTGCAGCCATCACTAAGGGTGATCCCAGGGCCAGTGGAAAAACATCAGGAATCCTGAAGAAAACAAGACAAGGGGTTAGTATTCTGCATAGGAAGAAGGTGGAGTCAAATATAATGTACTGCGTTTAAAGGCAAAATAATTTGATCTAAGATTGTGAAAGTGCTGAAAAAACTTTGAAAATGTGTCCTCTGTGTGATGGGATATCCCAGTAACTAAGAGCACATTTCTGTTTTTACACTCATTATTTTCACATTTTATATGCAGAAATAATCCTTCTCTCTGAGGAATGTGTGTCAAATGAAGTAGTTGCCTTAGAACAGATCCCATGTGAGTCTGCAGTATTGCATTTCACAGTGTGCAACAGTTGTGGAGAGTGAACAGTGATTAGACTATGTAAATACCAATGAAAAAGGATTTTTCTAGGTCACAGGTTGGAATAATATGTTCAGGAGGACTCCAGAAATTTCCTATCTAAAATATAAAAGCCATTTAAACATCCTCTACTTTGCTGGAACAGCAAAATGTTAAAAAGCTTGTGCATCTACTGATGCTTGGTTCTTTAAAAAAAATCAGAAATGAGGAAGAATATGTTTGCTTTCTGAATGAAGCAGATGAATTGTAACTAAATCTCAGCAACGAGTGGCCTTAGTTCCCAATTGCAAGTATAACATTAAGTATGGTCAGAAGTTAATTCACCAACTTCATATCAAGTAAAACCCACCTGGGAAATACTGTGCCAGTAAGTCAGTTTGCTCTGGTTGGTGTTTTTACTTTGCTCTTTTAATAACTGGATGCTAATACATTATGCTCAGTAGTGCCTTGAATGGAGGAAACCAAACAAAATGAAACAGAAGAGAGGGTTTGATATCCAACTCAGTACTTTGCCTGCTGCCCTAAGATGCCCAGTACAGACCCAATAGGGTGCACCTATTGAATGAGATAATTCTCACTCTGGTGTGTATTTAAGCCTACAGAACCCTAATTTGGGGTGCAGGGGAGATTTAATGGTGCTCTTAAGCAAAGTTATGACCACCCTCTCATACTTGAAGCTGAAACAGAATGGGAGAAGAGGTAATGCAGTAAAGAATTGACCTTTTGTGTGAAGCAAGACATCCAGAGCTGATGGGGCACCTTGGAAAGTGACCAAAAGGCTTCAGTAAACAAGTTAGACAACAATGGGAAGTGCTAGAGGTCAAACTTCACAAAGTGGAAACCAGTAGGGTCAGAAGAAGCCAGTTCAAAAGTTTATAGTGCTTGAAACAGCTGAGTGCCTTGATGCAGGTTTTGTGGATGGATCTCTAAAGGTAAAAAAGTCCCTGGCACTGGGAAACTCTCCTGCTGTTCCCTGTCACCTGAGGGGAGCCTTTCATTTCTATCAAAAGTCGCTATTTCTCAGTGTGCTTTGCAGCAGCTGCATAATTTAATAAAGATAATTGACCACATATCAGTGAAACAGAGCAGACATGAGGAGAAAATAATTAACCAGAGCAGCCCATGGGTTGCTGTTGGCTGGATGGTTCAGTGAGCAGCGCAGCCCTCCCCAGGCAGCTGCTTCCACAGGCGGCCCTGCCAAGAGCGCGCGGCTCACCTCGCCTGCTCCGTGAAGCATGAATCCACCAGCAGAACTTCTTTTGCCACCCAAGAAGTTTGGAAAACCCCAGGGGGTGCCTACACCCTGCCTGGGCTGCGAAATCCTCAGAGGGCTGTGCCTTTCCCCAAGTTTCATAACACACTCAAACACCTCCTGCTCAGTCGCTGGGCAGGCTCGCATCCTAAAGCCACTGTGTGACTCTTTCTCCTCTGGTGTTTTTTTCAGGGTGTGAACTTCCTTGATGTAAATCAAGCCATTTAGCAATGCCTTTAAATTAAGCTTCAAAACAAAATAGCAAGGTAGGCTACCAGTTGTGGAATTAAAAGAAATTCAGTGTATCTGGAAAAACTTATTTAAAATCTCCATCTTATTGAGAGGGGGCTAATAAAGGAGCATATCACAGGGCTAAGAATAAAGTTACATTCAGTGTACAAAAAAGCAGTATTTAGAAGGGAAATATAATAAAATTGAAGTATCAGAGCTTTATTTTGTAGTAGTCTGCTCAGGCATGTGGCTGTATACATACCTCTTTGTTATTTATTAGTATTATTTGTATTAGTATTAGTTTATTATTTGTATAGTAAATAACCAACAATAATAAAGATAATCTAAAGGTACACCTACATCCTAAGGAGACTTGATCTGTATATAAATGGCTCTCTGACAAAATATATGTTGTCCAAGCTGGGCTTTTCTAGGGACCACAAAGTAATTATTTTGCAGATGTGACCCCACGTTGTGCTAGGAGAGGTTTACACTGGGTATTAGGAACAAAATTTTTGCTGAAAGAGTGGTCAGGCATTGGAACTGCCTGCCCAGGACAGCAGTGGAGTCACCATCCCTGGAGGCATTCAAAAAGCATGTGGACATGGCACTTCAGGACATGGTTTAGTTGGCATGGTGGTGTTGGACTGTCAGTTGGACGTGGTGACCTTCAGGGTCTTATATGGTTATATAATGCATGTCATGATGAGTTACCAAGCTTTGTTTTGCCACTTTTTATGTAAAGAAGCTGATGTCATTTCAGTAATGGTGTGAGTGGTTTGCAGATAGTGACCGTCAGCCTTGAACACTGCAGAGTTACCAGTGTGAGGGTTTACTCACACACAGCATCTACACTTTTGTTAAGTTTAGGTGAAAGAGGAGTTGGCATTTTTGCACATTATTACTCTTGTTGGAAATAGATGGAAGAGCTGTTTTCTGAGATCTGCTATCTTGTCTGTTGGGTAGGTACACCTACATCCTAAGGATATTTTTTTAAAAAAACCAGGATCCAAACAATCTTCTCTCCCCCTCCAGTACTACTTTCCTGACATGAAAATGAGGATGGTGTTCTATGAAAGACAACCCCATTCAGTATGGATTGCATATAAATATTATAGAAAATGACTATAATATTAACTTACTCCAACACATGTAGGAGCAGTAGCCAGTGCATTGGTTGTGTCTTACAATGAAGCTTAGCCAACCACACTAACATCTTACTTGGTAATCCATTTCCCATAGGAGGCCAGCCCTTAAAAAACAGGTTTGGGCTGGGAAGAGGTCAAAGAATTTATGTTAGTAAACTGAAAAGCAAGTGATGTTCTTGAAATGTGCATTTCAAATTGCAAAGCCATCCAGTAGTTAATAGCCAAGATGTTGTGTGTGGGAGGAAAGGGATGTTGCAAGTTATTTTTTCCTATACCCAGATTGCAAATCCGTAATAAGCACAGTTATACTTGTTTGCATGTCTTCTGTTCATGAAATCATCTGAATGACACAGCTGCTCAGGTGCTGTGTGAGGGATATGGGATATACTGGCAAATTCCTGGCTGCTTTCACTCTGTGCCACCACTCTGGGGTCCTGTTCCTGCTTTGGAGATGAGCACTTGGTGAAGTTGGGACTGGAAGGGATGCATGTGTGGTTGGGGCACCCTGGGTTACCCACACCAAGGTGAATGCACTAGCACAGCTGCATAATGCAACTCAGATTTGCAGCTTTTGGTGTTTGTCGAGTTTTTCCTTCACTCTAGGAGACTTCTGTTGGTTTGGTTAAACTGGCTATAGTGGCCCCTTGTTTACCCTCTCACCCTGTGGCACTGAAACCCAGCAATGATGCAGAGTGGGTATCACCTGAGAGTGCTGCAGCTTCTTAGCTAGCAGTAGATCTGTACAGTGAAGTGCAAAAAACTCCAGGGGAGCTGAGAGGAAACCTTTGGTTAGTTAGGTTAAGTCAGCCATCCATGGTTCTTCTGCATTGAAGTGGTTTGTGAGAAAGTGGTAAAGCCTGAAGGCAATGCATGGCTGTTTTGGCAGAAAGCAAGCCTTGCATACAGCCTGTCTTGTACCCTGCCCACACAACTGGGATGTATCATTTTATTGGGATATATCAGCCAGTCATATGGCTAATCCCTCTGCTGATACAGGGATAAATCTGAACAAAACCTGTAGCCCTATAACTTATTTGACTTAATGAAGATCACAGGAGGGATAAAAAGGCAAAGAGTGTCACCTTATCTGAGTCAGTGTAAGGGAAGAGGGAGTAGGATGGGACTCAGCTCAGCCAGGATGATCCTGGCCCTGTGCAGAGGGAGGGAAGCAGTAGCAGCAGTGTGAGGTGGCATGTCAGCTTGTTTAGAAAAGCTTTAAACAGCAAGCAATGACACCTACAGTCACGTCAGCTCTTCCTGAGCCTGAAAACAGACTGAAGGAAGAGGGGAAAGAAGAGGGTGTACATTTTCTTTTTTAAAATGTAGAGCAAGGAAAATGAACATCAGAGAACAGCAGGAGAAGGAGCTGGGTGAAGCCTGTGTTTTACCTTTGTCCACCATTAATATTTAAATATTGAGTCCCCTTTCACAGTGTATAGATTTTCTAGTTGGCCTCAAAAGGTAAGGACTTTTCTGATGAGGCTGAAACAACCTGCAGTGGCAGAAAGCTCAGAAGAAATGAAAAAAACCCTGCAAGGTGCTGAAGTTGAAATGCTTTCTGTTAGACTTTGGCCTACTGCAGGGGAATGACAGGGAAATTGATTCTTGAGGATATTGGCATTGTAAAAATGCATCTTGTCACTGCAGGAGTGAAAATTCCTTAAAGGGAGAATTTGTGGTATGCACATTCAGTTGATGTTGAGATAGATCAGACTTTTAAACGTCAATGCTGCAAAGAACAAAGATTTTTAAGACCCTAGTGTGATAATTAGACCTAATTTTCTTCTCTTTTTTTCTTTTACACAGTGCCCACGTATCACAAGTCAGTAGTAATATTCCTGCTACAGGAGAGTAAGTGTCTCTTTTACAATTTTGTAGCTACCTTTTTTTTTTTAATATATATTGGAGCTTTTTAAAGTATTGCAGGTTATTATTCTTTGATTTCTTTTTTTTTTTAAGGGTTGTTCTTATACAATCAAATAAAGATTGGTGTTGCCCAAACCAAAGCATCTGTAATAAATCACTTCCTTCTGAGGAATTCTCAGGCCCTTGGTTCTTTCCTTGCCCTGTGCCTGCAATATTTTGGTTAGACAGACTTGCATATTTAAGTAGACTTGCATATTTTAAAGAAGCCACTCACACTATGTCATCCTCTTGCTCTTGTTTGCACCCTGTTGCATCCCAGCAGAGGACAGAGCTTGACCCCACTGCCATAACTGGGAGCAGCAGAGCTAACAGGTTGGCCCTCTTGCTGGGGATGGAAATTCCCAGTGGCTGATAGGTTTGCAGAACTTATTCTTGTCAACATATGAAACACAGGACACACTTGACAAGTTAAACCATGTGGGGTTTTGCAGTTGCTAAAATCTTTTGAATTTTTGGGGACTGCAGTCTCAGCAGACTTTCAACTATAACAGCTTAGCAACAGCCTCTGAAGAAGTCAGCCCAGGTACATGTTCGTAGCTACTTAGCTGAAAATCAAGCAGCAAATCCCTCAAACCACTCTTTTAATTATGGAGAAAGTATTAGAAGCTTTATACAGACTTTGGAGAGGTATGTTTGAAAAACTCATTCTTCATCAGGCTATTTGAAGCATTGCAAGAAACAGGGATGAGGATGTACAAATAATGTGTTTCTAAGTCATCTTTTAAATGTAAAAGAAAATGAAATAGATTTTGCACATTAAATCTTCCTCTGATTAAGGAAGAAAGGAAGGAACTTTACAAGAAAATATCAGCACCAAAATGAAGGAGATTTGGTTGTATTGTCTCACATCTGTAGCTGATGGAACTGCAGAGGCTCCCTCACTGTGTGCCAGTAAGCATGATGGGGATCTCACCCCAGAGCAAGTCACGGGCAGCTGTGGGTGCATTCGTGGCACAAGAAAAGTGTCAACTCCAGAACCAAATCCATGCTTGGTCGCTGAGCACAGGAGAAGTTTGTAGTGAGATATGGCTTGCATTTTCTCATGCCCACGTGAGACAGCAGTGAATCACTTTGTTGCAGGTGATCCATTGCCTTAGTGAGCTTCAATTGCAGAAGAGTGTCACTGCTTGGATAACTGTGCCTGGTGTCAGCATGGCTGGGTATCAAACACAATTTTTCAGGGCAGGGACTGTTAAAGCAGAGGGTGAAGTTTAGGCAGCAATGTCCGTAGTTGCAAGAAGTAAAACTAGCTGTTTTACTGGAGGTTCAAGCATCCTTAGAACTAAAAAAGAGCAAGATGACTTGAGAAGGCTCAGCTTTTCTGAGACCTGAACATCGGCGTACCTGAAGATTTCGGCTCAGTTCTTTGCAGATGTCACAGCGCTGGGACAGTTTATGCTGCCTTGCCATCATAATAAGAGATAACCCTTGGACACCCTTGGTTTACTTGTTGTTCAAGAGAGGGAGCTCCACCAAGTCTTTGAGCTCAATTGACCTTATTTTTCGGCTTGACAGGTATTTAGAGAAGACAATCCGCTCCGCCGTGGAGCAGCATCTCTTTGATGTTCATGGCTCAGGCGGCCAGAGTTCAGAGGACTCTGAATCGGGAACATCTTCAGCCTCTTCTAATATGTCTGCCAGGCAGAGGAGGCGACACCACAAAGAGCAGGAGGAAGCCCGGAGAAACAGAGACATGTACGAGCCTGATTTCTTTTTTTTTTTTTTTTCTTTTTTTTTTTTTAAATTATATTTGATTAAGTGTACCTTAGTCATGTCCCCTTATCGGAGCAATGCTTAGTTCTGTTATGAAATGCACTGAGTTGAAAGTGCAGAGCAGACTGCAGTGCCTATGCAGAACTTCATTGCATGAGTTAGAGTGGGGAAATGTGGAGCTTATTAGAAGTAATTTTTTACACAGCATAACAGAGTACTGAATTGAAATGTTCAGAATTTTTTAAGTACAGAATTTGTTGCTTTCGTGGAAACTTCCAAGCAGTTGGCCCTATTGCCAGGAACTTTCTTTAGGTAAAAACATTGGGTTTAGTTGCTTTTCTGAACTTAGAATGCCTTAAAAAATTAGATAAGTTTCCCTTTTTTATGTTTGGATTTATTGAGGAGACCCAGGAGTTTGTCTGAAAATAGAAAAATCTTCCTTTTAAGTAATTAGAATTCAAGAATTTTACCCGCCTTTTTACACAGAGCTTCAACATAATTTAGTAGTGAATTTCATTAAATACCTTTCAAAGATTAAAAATAATACCTATTTTTCCTTTCATACTCCCCTACATGTTGCATATATTGTGTAGGAAAAATGCTACCACCATGGCCTTTACACTCGCCCAAGGCTTAACTATCTTTGAGGAACTGTAACTACAGACTTTTCAAGGCCATGATGTAGTCAGTGCTTAGGCATACATCTAGCTTTACTAGTTACTGTAAAGAATGCATGTACCTGGCTGTGGTATTGGATTTGCTAGGCTTTCAAGCTAGATTCCAAAATAAACATCTAGTCTCTTGGGGCTTTCTTGTGGGTGCTGAGTTCCCTGAGTCCTACTTGATCTGCACCTTCATAGACGAAGCCACCTGTATAGAGGTGCATGACCATCGACGCTGATCTCGTGCTAATATTGCAGCCATGCTATTTCCCAAAATGTGTCAATGCTACTGCCATGAAAAAACACCCAGTTGCAAAATAGAAAGCCATTTCCATAGTGACTGAAAAATAGGCTGTGAAGATGGACTGGGAAATTAGTGCTTGCAAGTCACCAAAGCATTTGGCAGCAACTCTGAAGTAGTTTTTCTTGTTCAGTAGCCCTGCTGACAGGCTCCTCAGGTAAGTAGGTCAGAGACTGGCTAGTGTACGTGTTTGGAAGCATATAGTACTGCAGGGCTTTTTTTTTTTTAACATTGTGTTACAAGGCTGTCTTTAGAGAGCATTGACACAGTTGTTCAAGTTTGCTTTGTAAAGATGTAGCCAAGGATTCAAAGTACATTGGAAAGTTCGAAAGCTTGCTAGGGTTCAAATTCTGTTCTCTGGTTCCTTTAGGTCAGATTTCTGGAAGTCCTTTGGGTGAATTATCAAAACTGGCTATTCCTTTAAGAAGAACTTTCTATTGTTGTTTTTATTGACAATTAGTCAATTGCCTTGCCTTGTGCTGGAACACAAGAAGATTTGTAATGTCACAAGATGAGATTTACATGGGAAGAGTGTTTTATTGCAAGAACACACACATGAACTACCAAGTTTTGCAGACTATATGAACTACCTACCATGTATATGTAATTGGTTTGCTTAGTGGTTTGTAGAAGCCACCACAAAGGCAAATATGTTATCTTAGAAGTTCAATCATAGATCTGTAATATGTCTTTGTATTTCTTCCACCAACAAAACCTAGAGATTTGAGATTTACACAGTCACTGAAAATTTCTGGTTTTGTTTTTGATCTGAAAATTTTATCCTGCTACTACAGATAACTGATCCAGATACGACAGATAACTGATTTCTCGTCACATCAGTGCAAATCTAGATAAATTCTCTTGCTGTCTGTGAAAGCAGGTCTTGGAATTACACAGCACTGTATAAGGCAGCTGCACATCCAGCAGTTATCCAATGTTCCACAGTGTTCCAATGGTGAAGTGTAAGCCTCCTGCCTTGGCTCTGGCTGATGGCTTAAAGCTAGCTGTCCCATTCACTCCCCAACATAGCAGGACAGCTTTCTCTCCTGGCAATTGTGTTGCCATTGCAGAGATACATTCCCTTTTCTGTCTGTGTGATTCCCAAATAGGAAGTCAAGCATTTGGCTAAAGCACCGCAGTCCTGAACTTACATTTGAGAAGATGAGTAAGAGGGCTGATTATGCAGTGTCATGCACCAAAGGAGATCCTTGGACGGTGGCTGTGAATCACTTTTCCAAATTAAAAGCACGTGTCTCAAAGGAAAATATGCTACGTGTTCTCTACAAAAATACCACAGACAGCCAGGAGCTGGTCCAGCTTCCGTGTGAAGTCAATGGGGTTCTCTGCATTGGCTTTAGTGGGAAGTGAATCAAGTCCCAAAGATTGATCTCCACAGCATTCTCACCTGAGGTGTATACACCTGGCTTTCACTCCTCAGTAGCTGCACAGTGTGTGGTGTTTGTTGCAGTAGGAAGAACCAGAGAGACTGGTTTTGTAGGGTGTAGAAGATGTTGCCAGAACTGCACCAGTCAGCATGATGCATTTCTCTATTGCTACTATAAATGTAGTGGGAGAGTGTTTTAAACAACATCTGGTAATGTCCCTTTTCCTTTTTAGGGAAGTCGTCAACAAAGAAAACATTCCCTCTGGATTCAGCAATCTTGAAGACTGTATTCTAGCTGCTCAAGAAGTAGAAAAGTTACAAGACAACAGCTCTGGATATCTTAGTGAAAGGAATAAACCAAAGCGGCAGAAATCCAGCACCAAGCTTTCAGAGCTTAATGACAACCAGGACAGTGCTGTGGTAAGCCAGCATGCTGTGCTATTTGATGCCTAGTACTAGAGTGGGAAAAGGCTTTTTTATTTTGGTGCACATCTGATGCCTTTGGGTAGCCATATTTGACCACAGTACAAGGACAAATGGCTATTTTGGACTATGGGGAAGACCAGACCCTTATGTAACCTTTGTGATTGGGCAATTGAGAAGCCATATTTCTGATATTATTCTCTTATTCCATCCGCAGTAGTTTTCTCTTTCTACAACTCCCTGCTTTTTTCTCTGAATTCAGTGAAGCATTTTGGAGAGAGAAAAAGGAAATAAGGCTTTTTCTCAGTCTTTCAAAAGTATTGCAAAGAGCTTGGAACCTCAGATGTAGGTTTACATGTTTAGATCAAGTTTATTTTTATATTCCTGCTAAGTTCTGAAGCTGTAGATCACATGTGACTTCTTCATCATGAGATGACAAAAGTGTTTTATGCTTTTTCCCTGAAGTCTGTGTGTTACTGTGATGTTTGCAGTTTGCAAAATACTTCCAAGTGTGTTGGTCCAGAAAATGATCCTTTTAGCTCCCTTTCACTGGGGTGGTAAATAACACCAACTTAACATCCTAAAATTCTGGAATAGCATTGAATTTGACCAGCGTGCTCATGTGACCTGCACAATAAAAGACAATTTGCCAATTTCTCCATGCTGTAGAATAAAGCCAATGCAGCCTCCTATCCTCTCAACAAGACCAGACATTCATAATAGTGTCAACAGTTGAGAAACTCCACTGTGCTTCAACACAGGGCCTGCTTAGGCTGGCAGAAGTGCTGTGCATCCTGGTGCCTGGCAAAGTTCCTGGTAACAGTAAAAGCTGTGTGTAAAGACTGCCCTTTCCCAGCTATAGGGCATTTCCCTCAGTAGTACTTCATTAAGTCTTGGAGCCTGCTGCATCTTCTTAATGTAACATTGTTTTGGGACTTGTTTAGGTCACAACATTACAATGACCTGATGCTCTTACACGGTGCAGATTCTAGAGTGAGACACATTTGGCTTCTCTCTGTGATAAAAAGGAGGCAAGATGCCAAAAATTGTAGGCTGTGCTAAGATTTAGTGCTCAGTATCAGGAAGCTACTCATGTGATACTTCACCAAAAAGCACAGTGAGATAGACATGCTCCCACTTCACAGCTTTGCTTGTAGCAATGGACTGTAAGATAGGCAAATGTCAAGTGATTACACTCTTTTCTGCACCTCTTCTCTGTACCTGTGGACTGTAAAGCAGTTTAAATCTAAGTAAGAGTTTGATTCTGGTTTTGGGAAAGAAAAGACTTGCAGAAGTGTTTGCTTTTGCTGTGGACCTGAAAAATGTCCAAAAAATGTGCCCAGAAGAAACGTCTTCAAACTTACCTGCCCATCATTTTAATATCTCTTGAAGGGCAAAGGCTGAAGGGGACATAAAATGGATTAACCTTGTACAAAAAGCACTTTGACCATGATGACCATCAGTGTCAGATTCTTGCTTCCTTTGCTACAGGAGGTGTCACAGTAGGTTTGTCAGATGGGAATACTGTTATGAAACAGTTTGCAGAGAGCATAGTTGCTCTGTTTTTGAAGAGCAAAGGCTGCTTTATAAATTTTTATGAGTGCTCTTCATGCTTGCATGTTAGAGATTGCCATCAGGATGTGTGGTGGTTTAGCTTCTTTTTGGCTAAATCTTTATGCTTCAAATAATAACCCAAATTAGACTCCCTGCTTGGAGTATCAAAGGACATAACCTGCACCTTAGTATTTACTCACTGGCCTTTGTCATGTAAACAAGTTTGTGATGTTGTATCTTATTAGCCACCATTTTCTGAGCCTTCCTGCTTTTCAAAGCCTGAAAGCTTATGTAGGACAGTGTGTGGAAGCTTTTCTCTCAGCTGTCTAATTGCATCTGACTCAGAAGCGTAAGTCAGGGGTGGAAAACCTGTCAGTTGCTCTCACTCTCTTGAGCAAACCAACCACAAAGCATTAAAAGCTTGTAACTGCAGCTCAGAGATGTGGAAGGCATCCAGCCTTCTTGAAGAATCCCATTAAGCAGGGCTGGAATGACTGTGCTGTGTCACCTTATGGGGCTGGATTTGCAGCAGGTGAGAGAGGGCTGTGGCTGCCCCAGGAAACCTGTGCACACAGTTCCCAGGGCTGGGGCAGGAGTTACACTCCACTCTGCTGACTGACTTCACCCTATTTAAGAGAGACTTGCCCAAAAAGCAAGGTAGAGTACCACCTGGACATGTGCCCAAAGTGACAATAGAGCATGTCTTCACAGTGCTTTCTTAAGCCCTTAGAGGACAACAGTGTTGATTTCCCTAATGGCAGTCACAACAAATTTCAGATCAAGTTGTCACAAGCAGTTGCATTTCTTGCCCTGCATTCCTATTAGCACAACTTAACATCACCTCTGTGCATGTGGCAGTCTCTTGGCATTCTTTTGCCCACTTCAGAAACTAGGAAAGGGTTTGACTGAGAGGGAGAGTATTTTCAAAGATGAGCGTAAGGAGCCCTGCTGTGGATTTTGACACCTGCTCTTACAGGACTTGTAAACACCACAGAATCACTCTCAAGCTCAGCCTGTCTATCAAGTCTGTAAAATAGGAAATGGTGAAGTACCACAAAGCATTATTGTTAGGCATTTTGAGACTGATGAAAGAGACAAAAGCAGTGAGCTGGTGGGTTTTTTGCAGGTTACGGGCAATGAAGTCTGAGGGGGGGAGGTTTATTATAAATGTGCAGTGGGCAGTAGTCTGATTGTTGTCTTATTTCCAGAAGTCCTGTTGGGTATTTCTATATTTGATCTATTTAATGGCCTGCAGCTTGATTCTGTTTCTCTTATGTATCTTACTGCTTTAACATTTACTGTATTACAGAGTATGGAAAGCTTTAGCTCAACCAGGCCTGTAGACAGAACAGGACCTGATGACATGGAAATATTATCTGAAGAAAGGTGATTTTTTTTTTTTCCCTCCCTCTCAATATATGTATGTTTTATTTTCCCTCTGGTTGTAGCACTGCCTAAGAGATGTTCCACCACAGACTCCAAGGTTGAAATTTAGTAATGCTGCAGAACAGCATTACCCACTGTGTCAGCTTCAAAGCAGAACTGTATGGAGGCACTGCATATTTTGTGTGGGCTCTGCCCAGCAGCATATGCCCTCAAGACCTTCTCCCAGCCTGTTAGGAAAGGCAGAGGATGCTGATGGTGCAGACTTAAAAAGAAGTCAGATGCCAAGCACCTGAACCAGCATGGTCCACACAGGGTACTGCAGGGCTCGTCTTACTGGGCCTCTGGGTTGGGAATCCAGCCCTTTTCTTTGTGTATTGGGAGAGTTGTATTGGTATGGATTAAGGGCAGTGAAATCAAATTACATTATATTTTAACAAATAGCTCCTGAGAGGAAGCAACAATACAGAGTTGAGCAGTCTAAAGTGTTGCAGCCCAGAGTGTCCCTTCATTTACTGAATGAATCAGTAAGTGTGCAGCATTAGCAAGAATCTAAAAACATGTGTGTGCAGAAGTCCTGCTTGTTTTTTGTTACAAGACAAGTTTGGTTTTGTATTTTTAATATGTTGGTTTGTTTTTGTTTTTTGTAGCAAAGAAAGTGAAAACGATGAGGTTTTTTTCAGGCATTCTCAGGTTGGTATTTTTGGGGTTTCCTGTTTCAGTTTTGTGGTCTCTAAATGTTTTTATTGAGTAGAAACAAGCAGTTAGGGATATAGTTCTGTAAAATTTTATTTCTCCTAGAGAAGCAGAGTTGGCATTTGCTTTTTTCTTTCCCTTCCTTCTGCTTTTTATTTACATAATGTCAGGGACCTCTCAACCACTGAGGAGCCTGAAAGCATCTGCTTCGGTCCTTTCGATTCCCTCCCTGCCAAAAAGGGAAGCATCACTGCAGTCAGCACTTTGGTTTAAGTGACACCAAGTTCCCTTGTTAATGATTGCAAACAGGGTGTGTGACTGGTTATCTCCCAGGGCAGTATGATCAGCTTGGCTTTTGATTTCTCTAAAATAATTTGGTCTTTTATTTATGATTTCCCCATGTCATTTGTTGCCTTTGAACATAGGTATCTGTGATCCATTTGTGTTAGAAGACAATAATCTGCATCTTGCTTAGGGCTGGTGGTTGGGATGGATGTCAGGGGGGGAGAAATTATATTGATGGCAACAGTTTGTTCCTCAGCTTTCCATTTCTGTTTGACACCTACATCCTACACTTGCTTTAAGATGTTTTTCCATCTTAACTGTTCAGCAAAGCAAAGATTGAGGCTTGGTTAGGTGAACACCTTGGCAGTCACTGGTTCTTTTGGATTTGCTTGAAACATGTCTAGACCACCACACATTTAAAATACTAGGGAGAGTTATCTGAGGCAGCTTACCCTCAGTTGTGCACTCTTTTTAGAGGAATGCAGCAAATAATTGTGGGCAATGTCTGGTTTCTTTGTCTGGAGTTAATGGAGGGCTGAAAGCATTTTAAAATTAGCCTTGTCTTGTGTTGTTTGTGTTTTAGTTTGGTTTGTTTTTTTTAATAGAAGACACTAGGCATTTATTGCCTTCAAAAGACTTTGTTTCTGGTAGGTATTATTTTCACCTAGCAGAAAAGGTAAAAGATTATTAATTAACATCTAGGCTCTGACCAGCTGTGTTGTAGCTGCAGAAGTTCATGGGACACTGAAGCATGTAACCTCTGCAAGGGGTGTTCAGTGCTGCCTTTGGCCACTGCTCTGATTGGGATTAGATGGATCTCCTACTTTGCTCCCAGGGGGTCAGTAATCCCCAGTGATCCTGCACTTGCTCGTGAGCTGTTGCATTTTCCAGAACATGGATTTTGCAGCAGGTTGTTCCTCACATACCGGCTTGCATGTGGAGAAGGTGCTGTCACTGCCATGCCACACAGTACTGCTATTCAGCTTTTTAATTATTATGGGGGAGGTATATTTGCATATGATATCATAATCTTAAAATAATTTTCCCCAGATGAGGAGTTTTAAAATTTAGAATTTTAACTGCAGGAGAAGATGTAGTTTTAACTTCAAGACTATTATATAGGAATTACAAGGTCAAGAAAATGTTACATTCCTGCAGGGTAGTTTTACATTCTTTGTCCTTATAAGCCGTTTGCTTAGAGCAGCTTAAAGACATACTTTCATAATAAACAACTCATTCAGGAAGTAACAGGGATTTTCTTCCTCTTTCTTTATTTCTCACCTTGTGTCCAGTCTGAAGATATCAGGAAAGGTATCTGGAATTTAGCATGGCTACTGGGTATGCAGATTCCAGGCTCCATGAGGCAGTAAAAATACCTTGAAGCACATGTCTGGAATGAACACTGAAGTGCTTTTGTAGCCTTCATAATCTGTCCTTAGAAGTAGCTCAGATCCAGGTTGTAGGCTGTGATTTGAAAAACACAGGTTTCTAGTACTGATGGGTGCTGAAGAGTCACATCAACACAGGAACAAGTGTAGAGGAGGATTGGTGTGAGTCAGAAGTGAGGCAGCAGAGTGGCTGCATTCTTGCATCAGCTTGTATTACCAAGAGGTGATTAAAGATGCTTCTTGCTTGGGGTTGTAATGGAAGATTAGGTGTAGGGGAGGGAAGCCTTTTAAATAAAACTTACTTGAATCCACATGTTATCAAACTGAATACACTTTCCTGTTCAGGATTCAAACATCTTGCTGTTGCCATTTATAGCTGCTTGAGCTACTCTTTTTGCTGAATATCCTTTGCAGCAGGGAGAATGAAAGCAGATGACTTATCCCCAAGTTACTTAGATCTGTAGCCACTACTAGCACCTGCAAAGCATGGCTGCAGAAGCAGCTTCTAGAAAGTGGAACTGAAGTGCCTAGTTTGAAGATTTTTTTGTGGTCATTTATGTAATATCTGCAGTGCACTGTAAATGCCAACTGCTGCAGATATCATCAACTTATTGCCCCTTTAGATTGTAAGAAACTGTGGTACATCCATGCCTAACACACAGTAGTTCTCCTTTACTTGATTTTTGTCCTGGAAGTTGACAACTGGTGGCATCAGGAAATCAATTAGGAAAATAAGTTATGAGAATACTGAATTATCTACTACTTAAGGGCTTGGAGCTTTCATGCAAAGGTTAAACATCTGCTCTCTTCAGTCTCCTGGGTTTTACCACCATTGTTCTTCTGGACCCCTCATGATTTATTTATACTATTAGAGGCTACATCAGTAAGCAGGGAGAAGAGAGTACCTGACTGCAGGCACAGCACTGCTGTTTTTAAACAGCTTAAACCACATTTGAACAGCTTTTAAATATTTCCAACAGCTGAAGTAATTTTAAAAAGGAAGTAGACATGGATATGCCCTTTCCAATATATCTGTAATGGAACTGTTTGCCCATCTGCAAAGTGCAGATCTTTTATCTGCATAAGGTATCTTCTAAGAGCCTTAATATGTCAGGAGACTGTACACTCTGCATAGTGTAATTATGATATTTAGGACACTTAACTGTAATTAGGAGCAGTGGTGACAAGGTGGCATTTTTAGGTTGCTCCCTTTTATGTTAACATCATGAAATTGTTCCTCTCTTCACAATTCTGGGTATTATTGAAAATAGCACCTCTTTTGAAACTTACTGCTCTGTTTCTTTCAGCCTTAAAATACTGTGCTGGCAATTTAAATGCAATTTATCAACTGGTACAGTTTGTTCTTTACTACACATAGAAGACTGCCTGTTTCTGGCCTCTGACTGGTTTTTCTGTTTATAATGTACACTGACTATTTTATATCTTGGCAAGAAATCTGTTACTGGACTTTAAAGAAATATTTAAGTTCTCCCAGTCCAGAAGCAGCTTAAAAGATATTGAATGGTGAATTAGCATTTTCCCATGTACAGCTCTCACAGTAAACACGTTTGTAATCAGATTTAGTGTCAAGCTGTACGAGTTATTAGTGCTTGGCAAACTGTCATCTAGTGTTTCCTTTTGTTACAGTGTTTCAGAAAGGCGATTTATTGAAAGGAAAAGGAAATACAAACCTTTTACAAATACCATGCAGGTACTCTTTAAAATTACCAGGGTGTTCATCACCCAGGTTTTTAGAACTGTAGGACAGCACAAGTTGGAAGGGACTTGGAAAGATCACTTGGGTCCACCTTTTCATGGGAAAGGGAGCCTAGATGAGGTTACTTAGGACCCTGTTCAGTTGCAGGGATTGATGGCATTGAATCCAGATGAAAACTTGTATTTGAATTATTTGTCTGCCGGGCAGGTTTTTTTCCCCCTCTCCACATGAAGCTTACTTGTTTTTCTGTTCTCAAAAGGGAAAAAACCCCAAACACATCATTAGCATTAAGCAGATGAAAAAAATGTAAATGTGCCTTAATGGCATGTACTGAGGATATTGCTTTAATACAGTTAGTACAGTTTGGTCATTCTTTTGGATTTGCAAATAAAATATGTTCAAATATACTGGTTATTTTCTTTATGTCAGTTTTCTTCACATATTAGCACATGCAGATTGCTAACTAGATTATCAGAATACCCAGGGGGGGTGAAATCTGTGTGTTGAATACCTGCTAGACTATATTTGAGACAATTATGTACAAACTGTTCTGACAGAGATCAAACAGGTTATGTAGTAATGTCTATTCAGATAGCCCTGTGTTTGTTGGTGGGTTTGTACGTGTCACACTGTGTGTTTACGTACGTGCTCTATATTTCCTTTTCCCTACTGCCCTCTGCAAGGCATTACAGCTAATTTATTTTAGAGTGACAAAACTGCTTGGGTCATCAAGCACTGTCACAGGCACATGCTTTGTGTAGCTGGAGTCTGGGAATGGCAGAGATTTCTGCATAACTGCCTGGGACGTGTAGTATGTGCAGGGGTGAACAGTGGTGAGACAAATAGCAGTTGCTATAGGTAGTGCTAAAGGATGAATCATTTTACTTGACAGCATTCTGCCTTTTTTTTTTTTTTTTTTTTCCCCTAAGTCATTGCATGCTTGTGTGAATTTTTTGGCTTTTTCCCAGAGTCCGCACTGCTTCCAGCTGAGATGCCAAAACCCCACTGCCATTTGGTTTTGCGCAACACCGCTTTAATACCCAGAGCTCCTCCATAAATAGTTCTGCTCTCTCCACGCCCAGCTAGAAAACAACCACAGGAAATCAGGGAATGTGCAGCCAACACAGCTTAGCTGGCACTAATTGATCTGAGCCAGCACAGCCTGCATGAGAGCATTCATGTACGTAGCCTGCACTGCTTGCTGTCTGCGGCTGCTACCTCAGGAGCTCTGATGCCTGCCTGTTACAAGATACCACATTGCTACAGCCTCACAACAGCGTTTTTATTGTTGCCCCAAGGAGCAGCACTCCTGTAGGAAGTGTGTGGAGCTGCCCCCTCTCTCTGCCTTTCTCCTTGCTTTCCTTCCTCCCTTTTCATCCCGATTAATACTGGAGGCGTTTTCATCTGCACGCAGTTGCCAGGGCAGGCAGTCTTGGGAACTTGCAGTGGCTTTCTAAAGGAGGAAAAATTTGCAGAAGGCAGATGGACGGATGTTTTTACCGGTGTGAGTGAGCAATTAGCATGTAGGGGTCACTGAGCAGGGAATTTGGGGATGAAAATACCAGAGGCTGTTTGTTTTGATCTTTTTAGCTTAACAGACCTCCTGCTACTGTGGGGTTTGTTGTTTTTTTTTCCCCTCCTCTGCCTCCTGATACATTTTTTTTCTTTCTCTCTCATTTCTGTGGGTGTATGGGAATACAGCTGACATCAAGTATGAAGATTCAAGAGCATCCAAGTATTCCTGAAAGCAAGTTGCAAAGAAATCAAGATGCTGATGATCAGGAAAACAGCTTTGTGTCGGACGTGCCTCGGCTGGATTTGACAGCACTGTGTGATGACAGCTGGGAAGGTAGGACTGTGTGATGGCTGGTTGTACAAGTGAAACAAGAGAGGGAACTCTGAGTGGGCTGGGTCTATCTATATGTGATCCTGTCCCCTTGCCAAAAACAACAGGAAAGCAATTTTTTCCTGAATATGGAACTGAAAGTTTGGAGAAACTGGAAGTGAAATACTAGATGAGTACCAATTCTAATTGCCTCTCAAAGGGAGAAAATCAATTGTTTTATTCTTGGAGTTACTTTTCTGTGCTGTTTAGTATTATTAAGGCACCGAGTGTTTCAGGATAACTTATTTCTTGGTGACTGATCACTCCAGTATCAAACTAGACTGACCAGCACTTCAAAGAAACTGAGTATTTCACAGTCTGAAAGGAACTACCCTCTTCCTCCCTTTTCTTCCATTTCAGCCACGATTTGAAATAATGATTTGGATCTGAAAAGTACAGCTGGAAAAAGGGCTATGTGTTACTCTTGTCTTTTGATGGCTCTTACAATCAACTTTTTCTGTTTTTTAATGTCTGCTGTGAAAAAAACCTGATCACCAGGTTAAACAACAGTGTTAAATTGCACGGGGTTTAAATTCTTGTAATACTGTTTCTTAGCTCCCATCTCCTCAGTGCATGCTTGGTTGACTCTTTACACCAAATCACTTATAAGAGTGGGAAATCTGGGGGAACTTGTTGCCAGAGACCTCAATTTCAGTTGAAATTGAGATGAACTTAAGTTGTCTGGCACCTCTGGGATCAAACTCTTTTCCAGTTGCTGAGTGTGTCTCTGTGTACAAGCACAAATTCCTGTTACTTTGTGCTTTAGGAGTGAAAGAGGGACTTGACAGTGAAGAAACAGGAAAATGCAAGTGTGGTATTTTAATAATGAAAAAATGGGAAAATATGCAACTAATTTGTTGCTAAAAAAACCCAAACAAACCAAAAAACAACCGAAAAAACAATCTCAGAGAAACACTGATACGTTAAGTTCTCTACTTCTGCCTCCACAGCATACATGACCAGGTATATTTTGCCTTTCCCTCTAGGAAGGAAGTAGTTATTACACCTCAGGCATGAGTGAAGAAAACCCACAGCTGTGGCTGCCTTTGAGTCAGCCAGGCAAATAGTGACTAAGGATGGGAGGGAATTTTTCCACTTGCTTGTTAGGTGTGGATTTCTTGGGTGGTATCACCACACGTGCATTGTGGCTGATCAAAGCACCATGGAAGGGCACCCAGAAGGCCTTGTCCCCTGTATCAATTGGCTGAGATGCTGATTAGCACTGCCCCCCAGGGTATCAAGCCAGGGTGAGCATGTCTCTGTTCTCAGAGGTGATGTGTGGCTTTAGCCATCACATGGACCTTTGGAAATAGTGACTCTTTCTTTTCTTCCTGGAAATCATATGAATGCATATAGGGGAGAACACAGCTCTTTTCTGTCTGCTGGCAGCTTTCCCATCCTATGAAATAAGTTGCACCTTGGTACAAGTCTCTCTTCATAGGCTTTCTGTAGTGTTTGGATTTTAGCTTTCTTGCCCTGCAAACAGGATTATGAGCATGTTGTGACTGTGAGTGAAGAGTGTTTCTCTCTGATTCTTCCTCTGTTCTGTCCACATCTCTTTCACAAGAGGAGGGAGGTGTGCAGTTGCAAAAGAATCAGCTGTCTGGGATGGCAGAGGTGTCATCTAAAACACTTGCTTTCCAGAATCACCATTTTGTTGGTGCAGATGAATGAGCAGCAAAATGGTGTCTTCTGTGTCTAAGCTAGGAAAAGCTGACTTTCCAAAAAAAAAAAAAAAAAAACAAAAAACCCAAACAACTGAGTTTTTCCTAGCTCTGAATGTGAAATCAGGCTAACAGCAGCCAGGAAGGGAAAAATGTTAGTGTGAACTCTGCTTCTGCAGCTGGTGGCAGGGTCTGTCATGGACAGTGGCTTTGCAAGGTGGGGTTGTACCACTCATTCATGGCTCTAGCAGCCAGAGCATCCTCCCTTCCCATGTGCCACTCAAACCTTCCCACATCTCTTCAAGATCTGTGCTGCAGCTCTGGTTGGGTCCCCAGTAAGAAAGGAAAGGACTGTGCCTCAAAACGCAGTAACACCAAGTTATTTATTGCTCTGCTCTAGCATATTTGGTAGGTCCATCTCTCAGAAAATGACTCCTTACTCCAGGACATAGTTGAGATGGGGGCACGGTTGTCTGCATCATACTGCAGGAGATACAGAGCATTCAGTGACCAGGACAACTGCCCAGCCTTTCACAAATGGCTTGTGAGGAAAACTACAGGTTGAGAGGTTGCCTTCAGCTGTATCTGTCACTGCCTCCAGACAAATGTTAGCAAAAGGCCTTGAAGAATGGGCACAAAATTACACCAGACAACCTTGTTTATTGGCTGGCTTTTATTTGTTGCTGAGATAGACTCTCCATGATGTTAAGACCAGACCTGCCTTAAAAACCCTCTTTCAGGGGCACTGTCATGACAGCCAGCAGGGTCCCCTGCATTTTATGCTATGCTAGAATTAATTTTTACTAGATTATTTTTAAGGTTCGCTGCATGGTCAAACTTATAAACAAGACGAGAGATTTGGTGTACTTCTCCAGGCTATGTTTCTTTCACCTGATGCTGGAAGAAGGGAGGATAGAGAAATTTACTTCCCTCTTCCTGCAGTGCACAGACCCTGCCATGTGCAGGCTTTCTGCATCCTCCTCGCCCTCAGGGCACAGGGGTGTATGTGCAGTCACCCTCAGGATATTGATGTAGTACTCAGGGTGTGAGCAAAATCCAAGAGCTGCACACAGCCTAGGTGCATTTCCCGTGCTCTAAGAGGAGTCCTTTACTAGAGTGCATTTGCAGCTGAAAATCCAATAATTCTGTTTTCAGGCTCTGTGTGAACCGAGCTGTCTCTCTCAACTGGGATGCTTGGCTGCTACACTTGCCTGCTAAGCCTGTCAGTCAGTGCCAGCTAAAAGAAGTTGCAAGCTAGTGTTATAAGAGCTACTTTTATAGCAAAGATTTTTAATTGCCATGGATTAAGTAGGAACTGAGTGCCATGAGTGAGGAAGAGAGTGTTCTCTCACAGTTCAACACTATTGTGCAGGTGTCTTACGAAATGTTTCTAATTCAAGCCCAGAACTTGCTATCCTGACCTCAAGGAAAATCTGGAAGTGTGTTGTTGCTCTCCACAGCACCGGGTGGCCCTGTCAGCAGCTTGGAGCTGAACAAGCAGCTCAGCCAAGCGATAGGATGAGTGTGAGTGCTGCCTACATCCCCTGAATTACTGACATTTTAAAAAAAAAAGTTCTGCAGATGAGATATCAAGCAGAGTTTGCAGTAACCAGACAAGACAATCAGCAGACATTTTTCTGCAGACTTTCAATTTTTAAAAAAAAAAAAAAAAAAAAAAAGCAGAAGTTTAAAACAAAATTTGGGTTCTCGAAGTTTGGCAACACAGAGACCCTGAGGGTGAAGCTGATCTATGAGTAGTACTAATTTAATTTATACTTTCCCTGTTTTTTAAAAAAAGAGTATAAAAAAAGATCTAAGTAGTATAGCAACAGGAAAACTATATTGGTACTTCTTATTTTTCATCACAGTGGACTTAGTGGGCACTGTGTGTGTAACACTCTTTAGCATAAGAAATCAGAAGTTGATGACACACTTTTTTATTGCTATGTGTAGAAAAGACTGCTTGCATTGTTTACCAATTTTATTTTATAGCACCAGTATTTAAAAAAATATTTCATTTTTAATTGTGATTTT
Organism: Calypte anna; assembly: GCF_003957555.1. Classification (NCBI taxonomy): domain Eukaryota; kingdom Metazoa; phylum Chordata; class Aves; order Apodiformes; family Trochilidae; genus Calypte; species Calypte anna. The sequence goes on along the minus strand of NC_044248.1, from coordinate 35,553,280 downwards.
ATATTATAAACAACACAAAGTTGGCTTGCTAGCTGATAGATATGTCACCTCACTGACTGATAAGGCATGGTAATACTTCATTTGGACCATTCTTTTTGATCTACATAGAAAGAATACCTCCTGGTATATTCAGGCAAGGTTGTTTTCAGACAGTTATTTATAAGATGAGTAAAGTAGTTTGTTATTGAGCTAGTGAATGTTTTGGGGCTTTAAACTGCATTATTCACTTCGTTATAGGAGGGCTTTCTGGCATCTTTCAAGTGGGATTTAATATTAGGACCTCAGGTACTGTAATTATTTCAGGCTTTTTAATCCCTCCAGACCCATTTCATTTTACAGTGGCGATGATTTGGCCTCCTTTGTTTGTCAGGTGGGTGGGTGTAAAAGCAATGCCAGCAGCATGTAACACCTCTGTGCCTTCAGAGAGGGGAAGAGGAGATGCTGGTGGCATTTTTCCAGCTGCACCTCAGGTGGGATGTTTATGTGGGCACCCCTCTGTTGGCTCTGCAGCAAATATACAGTGTGATGATAAAAAAAGTCTTTTTTGTCAACAAGTTGGCTTGCAGCTCACCTGTAATGGTAGAAGAAAAGGAAATGGCCCCTGGAAACGTGCCAGGGGAGGTTTTGATTAGGTATTAGGAAAAATGTCTTTAGCAAAAGGTTTGTCAGGCCCTGGAACAGGCTGCCCAGGGGAGTGTTTGAGTCACTATCCCTGGAGGTATTTAAAAGCCATGTGGATGTGGTGCTTAGGAACACGAGGACTGGGCAGTGTTAAGTTAATGGTTAGACTTGATGATCTTAAAGGTCTTTTCCTACCAAACTGATTCATGATTCTAATAATACACCATTTTGATGCAATTAATGTTTCTTCCTTCTCATGTGATACAGATTTATTAATATCTCCAGCCCTCTCTGCAGCAGGTGGGCAGAGAGGTTATATTGCCATAGGGGTATCTCTGCCTACAGAGTTCTGCAGAGCATCACCTGGCAGATGGCTAAAAGCTGTGTTGACAGATTAGCTGGTTGTGGGATTTGGGATTTGGAGAGTGAGTGCAGGGTTTCTGAAGGACTTCAGACTCAGTACTAATTTCACTTCTGCTCCAGCTTAGAAGAGGTGTGCCTAAAAGAAATGTGTTGAGGCTGACCAAGAAGTATAAAATTCTTTTCACCCTTTCTCTGCACTGACTCAGGCAAGGTGGTTAAATATTGCTTTTTATTTTTATTTTTTTATTATTGAAAGATTTTCATAGTTGAAAATGGGGAAAAAATAGGACATGGGAAAAATGGGGAGATGAATTAGAAAGCTGAGATTGTTGGAGTTTTCTCTGAGTAAGAGAGATCTGTTTCAGAAAGAAGATGAATAAGGACAACTGGTCTGCCAACTCAGTGCCAAAGTAAAGGTGAAACATTTTCATTCTTAGCTGAGATTGTATTTTGCAATGAGTGGAAAGGGTGACAATTTCAATCCTGAGAGTAACTAATTCAAACCTGAACCATTACATTAAGTCCAGGAATTTAGCAGCCTTCAGAAAAAGCTCAACACTTCGATAGCTATCTTGGATAAATGAATAACAAAAGATATTATGTATTCTGTTAAACAGGAATGGAATGATTGTGCACTGTCAGAAAAAGCAGCAGGTTACCCTTAGTGGGTTCCTGTATATTTGTGCAATCCAGCAATTCCAGTGCTCCCAGCTGAGGTGCCTGGTACCTTGCCAGCACGAGAGAGAAGACTGGTGGACCACAGCCTTGGTCCACTTTGCAATCTGATGCAGATAAAATCCATAATTCTGCATACCTAAATATGTTCCTTAATTAATTGCCATGTTATTTTGGAGGGGGAGGGTTAGCCATTTTGTGTCAAGATTAGATTGATTTTCTTCTAAATACTTAACCATTTCCAAGGGAAAGAAGTTATCCCATAGAGTCAGGCCATCCAGAAGTGAGGGCTAAATCCAGCTGATTTTCTGTATCACCGTTTCTTCTGTCAAATCTCAAATTTTATTTTTCCTTTTAGGACTCTCTTCCTTCTTTTTAACACTTTCTCCTTTGGAATTTGAATTTCTGGTTTTGGGCTGTATTTTGAAATCCACAAAATAGAAAGTACACATACCTCAGTCTCTGCTAGCTTTCTTAAAGTGGCTTGCTGTCCTCTGGGGTTTGATCAGAGGCTCACTGAGCCATTGCACCTCCCTGAATGTTGTGTGCTATCTGGGGTATAAATCTACCTTGGGACAAAGTCACATGCATCATGCATGATTAATAATGGCTTTGTTAGCTGATGTGGTAGAAGCCTAATTTGGTTACTGCTAAATACGCTGCTGATTTCTGCTGCATTTATTCCATCTATGCCAGTCCCGTGGCAGTGTGGTTTAACAATTTCCGAGAGGAAATTCTGGTTTGGGAGTGGGAGTGTGTTACGGAAGTGTGACATGTCCTTAAAAATCCTAGACCTCAGCTCATTCCTGCTAGGCAAATGTGTGCTTTTTGTGTTATTAGCCTTTATTTTGCTACAAGAGGTCTTGTGAGGACCTCCATGAAATCATGAGATTCATGGAAGTGTGCAACACCAAAAACAGCTTGACTAAAGGGTTTGCCCTTTGTTTCACCTTCCTTCTTATCAGATTCCTTGAGCAAAACATTTCAGGTGTTAGGAACTGCCAAGGATGAACACAAACTAGAAAAAACTCTTGTTCTAGATAATTTCTGGAAGAAGTGCAGGCTGCCTGAGCTTTCCCGTCCATGACAAAGCAGCATACATAGACTTGGGACTTGCACACCTCATTGAAGAGGCTTCTGCAAGCCAGGCTTGTCTGTGCTTCACTTATCATAACGCCAGCAAGAAGCTCATAGGCAAAAACCTCCAGCCATCCCTTTCAGAAGAGCCCATCAGTTTGCACCACCCTCTGAGCAGAGGCATGGCATCCATGTTCATGTGCTAAGGAAGAAGAGGAGGAGAGCATTGTATGATGCTGTGTACAGGGAAAATACCACTGAGTCTGTCAGTACTGAACTGTGGGTGATCTTGGGCTGTCTGAATTGAACATGGGAGGGAATATTAAACAGCACTGATGTTCTGTAAGGGAATCCTCATGCAATCTGTTATGGGCTGTGCAAGCAGTAACCTTATTCAGCCAAAGGAAATACTGCTTTTTATTACAAAATTTGTAAGGTCAAAAGTGCCTTCTCTTCATGGAAGAAGAGCAGACACAGTAGGCACAGGAAGTAATGAGTCCATAGCTCTGCAACTGCTCTGGGAGCTTTCTATAACTTCTTTGTTTTGTTACTTGACTCTAGAACTATTTGTTAGATTTATAAATTCAAGTCCTGCCTCTTAAACTGTCTAATCCTGTGGTGCTAAGTAGGAGCATGCAAATCAGCTTAGTAAACTATCTGAACACAAAACCTTAGACTCTCTATGGCATCTGGAAGGAGTGATCACAAGATTGAGGCAATTGCTTTCTGTGGCCTCACAGTGCTAATCAACAATGCGAAGCTGTGTTTCCCTTTCTCTCCTACTTCACCATCTCCCTGTAGATTATTGCTTTTACTTCCAGTTGGTTAAATCATCCAGGGAATTGAAAATTTCCTCACTTTTCTACTGTGCAGTTAAACTGCAGGACTGCATGTGAAAGAGGAAAAAAAGAGGGAAATTTGACCATCATTGTTAATTTACAGGCTAGGCAGCCTGTGGAACAGGTAGTAATGTGAGACACCTTTTCCTTGCAGACTAGAAGAATCTATGCTTACTTCCAGACTGTGAATTTCTGTTAGGTGTGGCAGGGTCATCCTGGAGTGCTGCAGGTTATGAGAGGACAATTACAGCATTTTTATATCTTGAAACTTGAAAAAAATCCTCCTTTACACTGCCATATGCCAATAATCCTCTTTTGTCCAGCATAACTTTTTCCTCAAAGGTACTGTATTTAGGGAGACCTCTGTATTTAGGGAACAGCTTTCTGTGGGAGATGATTTATGTTTGTGCAGAGTGCTCACTGCAGCCAGGCAGTGCCTCGCAGGGCTTTGCAGTGCTCTGCAGTGCTTTGCGCTGGGCAGATTCAAGCAATGGCCCAGAGAATGCCTGATGACAAGGAGTCACTCTTCAGGACAGGGTCAGGGTTCATCAGAAAAGTTGCCTGGAGTCTGTTGTACACGTAAAACAACCCCGATAAAACCAGACTTTGTTTTGCTGTTCCCAGAGCCCATCCCTGCTCTTTCCTCATGGCAGCGAGACGGCTTAGGCTCAGACGAGGCTCGGCTCTCCCCGCAGGCCGGACGCTTAATTCGACAGCTTCTGGATGAGGACAGTGACCCTATGCTGTCCCCTCGTTTCTATGCCTATGGACAGAGCCAGCAGTACCTGGATGATACAGAAGTGCCTCCTTCCCCTCCCAATTCTCACTCCTTCATGAGGTGGGTCGCCTGTGCTGACCCTCGAGCCCAGCTGTGAAGGGTTTTTGCACAGTTGCATAAAGCAACATCTCTTTGGATCATGTGTGCTGGATAGCTATGATGTCTTGAATTGCTGTTTCTACTGATGCGATACTGATACTTTTAGAAGAATTCTTGGCAGCTATTAATTTCTGGGGGTTTTAATTCATATTTATAAAGTTGCTGTTGCTGAAAGAGGCTGTTACAGCATCTTTTGCTATCTGTCATTACAGAGTAGCAACACAGTTTTCTCACACCTGTGGGATTTGCCTTTACACAAAGTTTAAGTGGCCTTTTTGTGCATTACAACTTGCTGTAGCTATTTGCATAAGCTCTTAGTGCTATTTCTACTCTTGGTAGGAGGCGAAGTTCATCTTTGGGGTCCTATGAAGATGACCGAGAGGACCTTACCCCTGCACAGCTCACACGGAGGATTCAGGGACTGAAGAAAAAGATCAGGAGATTTGAGGACAAATTCGAAGAGGAGAGGAAATACAGGGTGAGTCTGGGTATTTGTATGGAGAGGTATGCATTAGAAACAAAGTGAAGGGATATCGGGAAGTCTGTCAAACATACAGAGTGCTTGAAAGCTTGCATAAGGGGAAAAAAAAAAAAGAAAAAAAAATCACCTTTCCAGGCATTATGGTGCCATCACTGAAGCACAAGGGAGGGTCCAATAAACTTGGTTTGGTTTACTTAAGGATTGATTACTACTTAAGACAGTGTGCCAAAAACACACACTCAGTGTGTAGGAATACCTTTATTAAACTTCTTTTCATTTCTTTATTCAAGTTCAGCTTATGGAAAGCACAATTCCACATCTTGTTTGCATGATGGTAATCCCAGGACACGAGCACATTAGAGAGAGACAGTAGCTGCCTTTACTCCTGAGCAAGGAACTACAGTCAAGCACTGCTGAGCAGTAGCAATGTACTGTGCTCTAATTACTGCTGACACGTCCTTCCAGTGCTCAGGAAGCTTTTTAAGGAACTAAAACTATACCAGTCAGGATTGTACTGAAAGGATCTTGCCTGCTGTAGAAAAGGCTGGAAGAAATGCTCAGAGCTTGTTGTAGCCTAGTATTTGGGTTATTTCTGTGTCTTTGGGTGAACAACAGCCTTGGTGTATATGTGTGCATCCTAACACTGCTCAAACTGTTCATGATGGGCTTCCTCTATTTTGAAAGTGCCCTCTTGTGAGGAAACAATGGGCACAAGGATTCCAGTGTTCACCTTGTCCCTGCAACTTCATGTTTGCCATGAAAAGCTTTGGGTTTAAAAAAAAATTAAAAAAAAAAAAAAGGTCAATCTCATTGTGCCTCTAAGAGACAGTGTTGTTACAGGCAGTAGCAATTAAAACAAGGTCTGTGAAATGAGCTGGTGAGAGAGACAGAGGTGGCAGTAAGAAGGTACTGCCTGTGCTGTATTGAGGGTCCAAATTCTGTTGTAGCTCTTTTTGTGACATGCTCTTGTTTCAGTGGGTCTCTCCTGTTGGTTTAATACAGATTCAGCAGTACTGTTCTTTCCTCCCAGCCTTCCCACAGTGACAAAGCAGCCAACCCAGAAGTGCTTAAATGGACAAATGATTTGGCCAAATTCCGAAAGCAACTTAAAGGTGAGCAGCCACCACTGGTGCATCTTTGGGGAGGGGACTCTTCCTCATTTAAATTTGATGTTAGGCAGCAGTCCTGTCACTGGCACATTTAAAAAAAGAAAAATTATTCATCTTCGCCCAAATGTCCCTGTTTAGAGTCAAAACTGAAGATATCAGAGGAAGACCTTGGCCCTGTTGTGCGTCAGAGGAGCAACACGCTCCCCAAGAGCTTTGGCTCTCAACTTGAAAAGGATGATGACAAGAAGCAAGATCTGTCAGATAAATCTGCCAAGCCTCCTGTGGAAGCAACCCTTGATTCCATCCAGAAGAAGCTTCAAGAAAAGCGAACAGAGTCAAACCGACCTGAAGATATTAAGGTACAATGTAGACAGATGAGCTTTAGGCCTTTAAGCACAAGTAGGTAACTCAGGGCTGCACAGTCACTTGTGAAAGCCTTGTGGTCTATGTTTTGTCACAAAGTCTACAACCTTTACTCCTAGATCACTTCCTTAAGTTTCTTTTCCTCTGTCTTTAGTATCTGATTTATTTTTCCAGATCTCGGTTTCTATTGAACATCACTGTGTGCTCTTTGATCCTTATATAATCCAAGTAATATTTCTGAATTATTGCAGTATTTCCTTATTTCCTGCCCTGTATTTGGCTCTTTCAGCTGTTATGTCCAAAGCCTTTTGTCAAATTCTGAGTCTTCCAGTAATTCTGGAGACTGGGTCACCATTTTTCTTCTAGTTCACTCCAAAGCTGAATGCTTTTCTCTCAGGGCATTTTATAGGTGCTTTTCAGAGTTTCACATTGAGGTGTTAGCTACTCTAATCTCTGAGGGTTATCAGCAGGGAGGTCTTTGTGTCTAATGTTCCTAATTCCTGCCATTTGGGCAGCCTTGTAAGGAAAGTCCTTGAGTCTGCTGACATGTAAATTTTGCAGTGCTTTGTAGGAGAGAGAGGCAGACAGCATTATCTTTGTTTACTAGATCTGCAGAAGATGATGATACACACAGTGTGTGTTTCTCATGTTTTCTGAGGGTAGCAAGAATTCACATCCTGTCCATTTAAAGAGGGCCTGTGATAGTATTTGATGCTGTGAGAGGCAGGGAAGGCCAAGTGTCAGACAATTTCAGTGGGGGACCTCTGGCAGATTTAATTAGGGAAGTCTTCTCCAACTGTCTGCCCTTTTTCTTTCTTTCTTTTTTTTTTTTTTTTTTTTTTTTTTTTTTTTTTTTTTTTTTTTTTTTTTTCTTTTTCTTTTTTTGGGGGGATGGGGAAGCTTGGTCTCCCCAGCCTGTCTGCCAGAGCTTTTCACTCCACAGGAGAATTGGCAGAAGAAGGGGGTCTGACTGCAATTCAGTTCTTGTAAAATGCTTTTTTGTCAGTCAAAGCAAAGATGGCACATTTTGCAAGAGGTACTGGAGCTTTTTTTGTATTTGGAGAATAAGAAAGAACATGTGTTTTATTGTAGAATTTACGCTTTGGATCTTAACTGAAACAGAGCCACCATCATTAAAAGCTTCATACCATTGTTTTTTCAAAGCACAGTGGTAATCCATACATCCTCCTTATGTCTGTAAAATACCTTCTTATGCAAAAGTTGTATCATTTTAATCTCCATGCATTGTGCATAGGGCTGGGAAAAGAGGACTGGAAGGCAAAGACGAATCTTCAAAACACTAATGACAAATGTGGCCTAACGAAAGTCATTCATTAGGCTACAAATCAGTATTGTTTGTGTCCAGGAATCTGACTTTTTTTCTTCCCTCTTCTCTCTGTGCCACTATTCATAGGACATGACAAGAGATCAGATAGCAGCTGAAAAAGTGTCTCTTCAGAAAGCTTTGCTGTATTATGAAAGCATTCATGGCAGACCGGTAGGTACAGCAGCATTGTTTTATTTTTTTTCAAAGTACAGCTTCATATATCTTGGTGGTAAACAGTCCTCCTAATGCTCCTCTGGTGTCACAGTCACTAAAATTTCTTACTTCATGTTTAAACTCCATCTGCATCCTCTTATCCAGTCTTTCACTGCTACTGAGGAGCCTGTTCTCAGGAAGGTGAGAGCTGCACACAGCGCTAGGCTGGGCACATACCTGTAGGACTGAGCCTACAGGCTGAATGGAGCTGAGTCTGCATTATTTTGGCATCACACTCATCAGGATCCATGGTCATCCAAATTGTGGCCCAGCTGACTCAGCAGCTTTGCTGGGAATACAGACTGCACAGGGAGAGTTGTGCGTAGTGCCACATCCTACCAGGAAATTTACAATTTGTTTGTATCAATTGGCTACTGGGAAGATAGCTGTGCATACACTGCTCCTTCTTAGAGGAGCTACAGCCTTTCTTCTGGCACCTTGCTATTTGCACAATCCTCTCGTGCCAAAGAATTCATGAAGCAGTTTGTCTCCTGAGCATTACAGCATAAGCTGGGAGGAGATTTCATTCTTCCCCTGAGAAGTGGATGTTCTGGGTTTTTTTCTCCATGTGGTTTCTTGCACATTTGATCTTAACAAAGGAAAATTAATTACAGAAACAGAGAATTAAGTATTGTGTCCTGTTGATCCCTGCTGTGGCAGAAGCACCATGGCTTCCAGGCCAACAACTTGGATTTGTACGAATCTCTCATCTTTCACTGATGACATAATGATCTTTGCTACCAGCTATATAGGTGAAGTAACTTAATTTCAGAGTGATGATAATCCCTTGAGCAGTGGCTTGGGAGCAGCAAATTACTGCTTAGAAGGAGTACTCGATTATTGCATCTGACAAATCTGTCATTCTGCTGCTGCAGGGGATTCTTAATCTCTTCCTTCCTTTTGCTCCTAAATTATTTCCTCCTTTGTCAGTGTTTTTTAACAAGTTTCACTGATTTATCTAAATGCCTTCCAGAAGTGCTAATGTTGGGCAGTCAGAAAACACCACAGTCCTATGAGAGGACATGCAGTCTTATTCTTGTGTAAAATAGCTAAAGGCCACCACAAGGGAATCCACTTAACCTTCCCTGTCTTCTCCAGGGGACCAAGTCTGCTTTGGATGCTTTTGCAATGCTTTTACAATCAACAGGTGGCAACTTGTTGAGGTGAACTCAAATATTTTTTAGAAGAAACCAAGCCCAGACCCTAGCTTGTCAGCATACCCTTTCCCCCCACCCCTCCCCTTTCTGAATGTTTATTTATAAAGCTGCTTTTTAATTTGTTTCATTTCAAGCAAGCAGTCTATACCCAGCAACACTGACTGCATGGCATGGATAACTGCAGCTGAGCAGCTTTTGCTGTTTCCAGCTCCTGGCACTGCAGCAGTGGAAAAGTACTGAGAGCTTGAGGAGAATGGGGATAGTTCATCCAAGTTGGTTGGGGTTTTTGTTGTTGTTGTTTTCTTAAACATATTTATCTAAACAAGAAAAACAATGAAGCTGAGATTTATTGTGCAACTGGGTCTTTCTGCACTGGTGATAGATGAACCTGCAAAGGGGGAACTGAACTGTTTTAGTGAAGCCAGAAAGGCCATCTCTGCAGAACTTCTTGAGCTGCTCCAACAATGCAAGCAATGGCCTGTTCATTGGCTGCCCCTCTTTTGCCATGTGGAGTTTGCCCCAGAGTTGTGTCAAAGGCTCCATTATTCCAGCAGTCTTTTTTCATTTTGATGTTCTCCCAAAATATACTCAGGCTTTGCTGGTATTACTTATGTTTACCTAGTGAGACAGTTTGCCCATGTGTTGAACATTTTCTTTCAGAATCTGGTTTCTGTTAAGTGTGCTGGTGTAAGTCTGCAGGGCTGACTCAGGCCCCTACAATTAACTTCCAATTCCTAAATTAATTCTCTGTGTCCTTCCTCAGTACTGGTAGTCAGACACCACAGTATGTTGTTTATTTTTTCCATTCTTCAACATAACTAAGGATTTTTTGCTCATTCCAAGGCTTTCTTTTTGGTTTTTTTTTTTTTTACTTTTCTGTACAGAACAGTGCTATTTATCAACTTTGAAATGTTGTTAATTGAAGGTTTGGTTCTCAGCCTCAATATAGTCTTTTTAAAAAAAAATTTAAGTATCAAAGACTGTCTGAGCCAACAGTAGTGCCAACAGTGCCTTCTGTTCTACTAGCTGCTAACCTAGTAAAACTAGGAATAATACATGTATTTATCTATAGCCTACCCAGTTTCTCCAGTTGTGTGCTTGACTGGTTACAGAGAAACATCCAAATTTGGAGGCAAGTTGCTAGCCGGAGCAATTGAATCCAGACACATGAACATGAAACTCAGTTCAGGGAGGGCTGAGTTTATTCTTTGATGCTGCTCACATCCTCCTAATCCCTGTGATCTGCTTACTCAAGAAGAGCCAGCTTGAGGCTGCTGGGTATTGGAACCTGACTTTGCTTCAGAGGTGTGGGGACATGCAGGTCCTAGAGCTCAGCCTGCCCATCTGTGTGCCCCTTATCAGGCTTGGGCATGTTTGCACTGAACCAAGAAAGGACTTTAAAAGTCTTCCTTCTTCCTCCTCCCTGTTATCTGTCTCCAGCATAGAAAACAGGTTTGGTTATCTGGAGGAAGATGCCACCTCCAGGATGGTTCCACCTTTTGTCAGTACTTGCAGCTCTTCTATCCTTGCAAACCCATACCCTCACCTGCTCTGGAGGGAGGATGTGAAACTTCAGAAAGCTTAGGCAGTGGAAGTCAACCAAAGTAAACCAAATGAAAGACAGCTCACTTTAAAATTTCCTCCCTGTCTCAAGCTTTATGACAAGTGTCAAGCTCCTTTTTCTGTTGTAGGAAGGGAGATTCTGCAAAGCTCCCTGTTGGTTTTTATGTATCAGCAGCTCTGGTGATTAGCAGCAGTAAAAATCCTCGAGGAAGATAGGCATGCCATCAGAATCAGTTAAAGCCTCCCCACGTAAGAGCTTTATAATCTAAAGTTAGACAAAAGATCTTATGGAAGGACAGTCATAGGATGTGGATCAGGCAGTGCTGAGTACAAAGTAAAGTGATGATCAGGTTTTTTGTATTTTGTTTGCTTGTTTCCTAACCCTGCTGTAACAAAACATGGATAAAATAAAGCCCAACACTGCCACTGAGGTTCCAGTGACAAGAGTAAGAGTGGGAAGCCTCTTGTTATGCCATGTGGTGCTAGGTGTGATTAGAAGCACAGACTGCTGCCTCTGTAGGTCATTTTGTGGATATATACCTAATCTGGTCATTTAAACTACCTGTCTGATAGCCACACTACAAGACACCCCACAGCTTGGGTGCTGCTTCATGTGGCAGGTGGGGCAGGGAGTGGAATGACAAACACAAACAGTTGTATTACTGGTTTCAGGGCTGCTGCTCACCCATCATCCTCATGAAATTCCCTTCAAGCCCCCTCTGACTAACAGCAATTAAAGGCACGTGCATTATAGAAAGGCTTATCTGCTGCAGGCTTCATGGATATCACTTCTTTTTCAGGTTACCAAAAATGAACGACAGGTGATGAAGCCGTTGTATGACAGGTATCGCTTGGTCAAGCAGATCCTCTCCAGAGCCAACACCATCCCTATCATTGTGAGTAGAGCATTCTGTTGGTAGCTGTTTGGTAGGAAACAGCAAGCACCACATTTTTGCAAACAACACTGTGCCTAAGGCCAAGTCTCAAACACCCTTGTCACGCAATGACCAGGCAAATGTGAGTGAATCAATGACATTTCTTATACTGAAATGGGGCAAAGCGTGTCAAGGAGATTTAGTGCCCACCCATGAGCCTTGGGGCACATCTCACTTTGTGTTTTTTCTCTTCTTTCCATTGGGCTGCTGCTGTTATTTCATCATCTTGTGTTTGGCTACAGCCGCACTTCCCTCTCCTTACCAATCCATTCTGAGCTGTAGGTCTTCTATGCTACGTGGTTATGCAGGATTGTGTCAGTGGCCACTGGTGTGGCTCCCACAGGAGATACCACTCTCCTTGGCTAAGAAAAAGGTTCAACAGTCTCCCAACACTTCATTTGTGTTGAAGAGATCCTGCAAGGGTTGGATATTCCCTCATTTTAGGTGGTGCATTGGCAAGGAGCCACTGCCACCAGCAAGGAATCCTGTGCACACCTGGAGGGAGCAGATGCAGCATCTCCCATCGTAGACAACTTGAGTAGGTTACTTCTTAAAAATTATTTGATCTAAAAGCCACACAGAATAATTTTAGCTTACCTATGGAAAGAAAATTGTTTTATCATTGTTCCTATTAACTATAAATCATATAGTTAACATATCATCCTTTCTTTTTGTTTGCTGTTTGCAAGCAGGGCTCATTTCCTGGCCACTTTTTCTAGACTGCCAGTGAAGTGAATGGACTGGTACAGCATCATTCAGCTCAGTCATACTGAGAAGTGGGGTTTTTTTCTGCAAATAGTTGGAGGTGGTCCTGCATTTAAAACAAAACAAAAATCTGTTCCTTCTTGAAAATGCAAAGTAATCCCCAAAATGTGAAGAGGGTGAAGGAAGAAACAGTGTAGCTGCGCATGGGCGGTTTAACACAAAGCTCTCAAAATTTAAGAAAGCTCAGGTCATGTATAGACACAAAACTGAAATTGCACAGTGGTTAGCAGAGGAGAGACAAGACTGGCTTTCCCCAGGCCCTTGAGGGAGAACAAGAGACTTGTACAGAGGCAAAATACATGGGAAAATCCATGTCTACAGCATTAGACACTCCAGTGGGAAATCAGTCTCCTGGAAAGCAAGGCTGGCCCAAGTCTAGCTGGAGCTCTGGAGAGCCAACCCAATATTGTCTGTGTGTCTGGGCCTTGGGCTGGGGATTATTTTCTTGCAGCCTTTACTTTGTAGCCCCTCTCCAGCTAGTATTGCAGCATCCAAGCTTTTTTTCTTAAAAGTTTTTGTCAGTGATGTTCCTCGCAGAGCAACATTCTGAGACAAAAGAGCCCAAGGTTCAGGGGGTTTGCTGGGCATGATTCTCTTCTTTAAGAAACAGATTTCTTCTGATGGTCCAGTGATGAGCTGAGGGTGAATGTGTGGGTGAGAATGAGCTGAGAGCAGGTGGTGGAGGAGAAAGGGGTTCATAATGTAACATACTTGTTAACACCTGTCACAGGGTTCCCCCTCCAGCAAGCGGAGAAGCCCTTTGCTGCAGCCAATTATCGAGGGCGAAACAGCTTCCTTCTTCAAGGAGATAAAGGTGAAGACCTCCAGCTGCTAACTAATTGCTCAGTTTGCATCAGTTTTTCCCTTGTCCCAATTAAAGAGAATGATTGATTGATTGATTGATTGATAATTTTTTTCCATCAGTGTTGATTTTTTTGCAGTGTCCTCCTGAAAAATCAGTAGCTGCTTTAAGCCCGTTCTCACCCATTCTGATCAAATTCTTCCCTTGTTGTAGCTAAGACTACAGTGTTTCCTTGGCTTTGCATTCTTTCCCATGCTTCTCCTTCCCTCTGCACCTGCACATAATGTATTTTAATTTGCTTTTTAAAAAAAAAAAATCACAGTTACCTTTGTACATTGCTTTTTTTTCTTGCTTTCCTCCTCTCCTTTTAATGGCACTAACTTGTTTTGCGTTAGTTTCTCTCACTCCAAAGCTCTGGGGCTTACACACAGCACCACAGCAGGAATGAGCTCTCACAAAACTAACACTGGCATGTGGAGCCAGCTGGGGCACTAAGGGTACCCACACCTACTCCCATTCACGTGTTTCCTTTATCCAGTGCTCTTTGTCACCACCTTGCGAGTGGAATTTCTGAGCAAGTCACATGAGGATGGAAGTAAGAAGAATGCAGTTGTACCAGGGAATGCTTGTTCAGATTTGGAAGGCAGGCTTGTGTTGCTTTCTCCTGGTGCTGTGGTGTAGCAATTCTTGGTGCTGAAGACTGCCATGATATTGGGCCTCCTTCCCTGGAGGAGCGAAGTCCAAGGATAGACCAGGACACACAGCGTGGTGCTGGACCCTGGTTTGCTTTCATTCCCCTTGCAGTGCAACAGAGGAACAAAGGGCTTCCTCACACTTGGGTTACTGAGCTGGTATCCAGCTAGAGTTTGTTTAATGGTGTAAATCCTGCAGATCTAGACATTCAAAGCTGTTTGATTATTAGGCAATTACAGCAGATTATATGCTAATGGGCTATTCGAGGCATGCATTTATTAAAACCAGATGGCAGACTGGAGATGTTAGCACGCTGGTTGGGGGCTGGTTGTCATCCCTGAGTTCTCAGGATTTGCTAGGTAACTGCTGGATCACATCTACAGTGGTGGTCTGCTGGGAGTTACTTTTGGTTCTGTTTCCTTCTTTTAGTGTGTTCTCTATTTTTCACCTATGCTTGCACCCAGTTTAAAAACTTCCATCTCCCAGTTACGATGCTCTCTGATGAGTGATGCTGTGCTGGGGCAGTATCACCTCATCCCAGCAGTGTCATGCAGGGAATACAAACCTTGAGAGATTTCTGACTGAAATCAGGGCGACAGCCTTAAGCTCATTAACACTTCCATGCCTATTAGCACTTGGGGCCCCCGTGAAGCTGCTGTGGCAGCTTTGCACTGATCTACACTGAGAACTAAAGAGGGGAAATTGCCCAAAGGCCCCTAAATTTACCCCCTGCATAGGTCCACTATGTACAAAACACTATCTGTCTTGACAGGTCCCTGACACTGTTGGGTTTTTGAAGCGTTTGGGAGAGTTGGATAAAAGCTTGAATGGTGATTTGAGGTGAATATTTGGGTACAATATCTTGAATATTGTCTGTGTTGCAAAAAATTGTAGGGAAGCATGCTTGCTGGGAGTGTTGGTGATGGGATGCCCTGGGGGGTTTAATTTATAACTCTGGAAAGTTTAAATGCCTTAGATGGCCATTCCCAGTCAGGTTCTCACTGAGATTCATTTTAATTCACTCCTTTGTTTTAAACAGCAAAATGCTTTCAGAGGTCTTGTGACAGCCAGATGCAGTGTTCTGGCACTGAGGTCTCAACAAGTGAATTTGCTGCTCTTTTTTTTTTTTCTCCCATGGGCTTCCATTGGCAGGAGCCTCACCCCTGGATTCTGGGCCAGAGTAATATTTGATGGACTGCTGGTGCCCTGGAGTGAGGGGAGTGAGATGGACTCATGGGCATCTACAGGGAAGAGACTGCTGCCAGATTTATTACAGAATGAAGTTACAACTTCCATCTGCCCTCTGGAGCAGTTTTTCACGCTGCTTATGAAAATTGTCCCTTTCCTTTCTCTCCAGAAGGATAATCCAGAAGCAACTTACTCTCCCAGGAAAGGGCCTGGTGCTCCTCCTTTGGTGTCAGAGAGATTCCCCTAAAATAAAGTGTATCGTTTTTACTGCTTAGGCTGATTTAGCAAATCCTCCTCCATGCTGCAGCAGGATCCGTGTTCTCCTGCTCCAGTTTGGGTTGCCCTGACCTGACAGGGCAGGACAGAATTCCTGGGGGCTGATAAATGGCACTGACCAATGGTCTCCCTTTCCCTGCCCAACCTAAACTTATTTGCAGGTTTTAAGGACAATATGTGACTGCTGGTTTGTGCCTTCTGTTTAAGCTGTATAATTTATGTCTGGAGAAATGGTTTTACTTAATCGTATGCTAAATAATGGATTTAACTTTCACAAGTTCCCAGCAGATTTTCCTGAGATTTTTAAAAATGTCTCTGTACCTTTTATTATTATTACTCAAAACTTCTCTCCAGCTAATCTTTTTTTCATCCTTAAGCCTCCATTCTGGTTGTAATGTGGCTTTGCATTGCATTTTCATTGCCTAGAGCTTTAACATAAAGAGGAAACTCTGGGCAGATTCTAAGTTCATGTAAATGTATGCATTTATAAATCATTGACTCTGAGGATTTAATGGGACTGGGCCAGATCCAAGTGTTAATTTCTCCCCTTTTGCTTGAAATGTGGGAGCAATCTCTTAAGAATAATGGAACTGTTTCCAAGGAATTGCATGGAAAAAAAAAAAATTAGATTCTGATTCTAGTGCAACAATATATTTTTACATATATTTGAAGACTTCAGTGATATTAGCCCTCAAAAGCTTTTAAAAATATGCATGTGCTTAGATCCTTCCTGGCTAGAGTTACATGGTTGTAAAAAAGAAATATATATATGTACATACATTTTTAAGAGACTGCTGTCCATGCTGGTTTTTATTACCCTTCCTCTAATGCTCATGCCTCGTTCTTTAGATCAAGATTAAAAAGTGTCTTGTGGAAATGTCTCTGTAAGAGAAAACTGGGTCTGGTTTGCTAAAAATCCAACTGATTTCTAGGTGGTGTGGGAATACAAGCCCTTCATTTGAGAATGCTGTGAATTAGGAATTACTGCAGCACAGGCTTCCAAATTTTGTGCCTATAGGTTTTGCAAAAAAATGGAGGGCAACTGATTCATCAGTGTGTGCTGGGGGAAATTGCACTCAGCAGTCCTGTTTCCACTCCAATTTTTGGTGTAAAAATACCAATTCCAGGTCAATGGAACAGAGTGGCTGTTGGAAGCACCTTAGCAACAGCAGTCCTGTTACAGTCATCTCCCACATCTGGGGCACTGAAAGACTGATAGGAGCTCATTGATATAACTGTGCAAGCATTTGAGGTCTTGAATTCAGCCATTAGAGAGAGCTGTTGAGCTGCATCTGTTGAGGAAATATTTCACACTTTAACCTGGCAATCTGTATGCTGCCAGGTGTGTTTAGCAGGAAACAGGGAAGAAGATGGCATCGCTTCACACAGTGTGCAGAGAGGCTGTAAGTGGTTTTATTTACATCAGAATACATAAATTAACCAAAGCAATGGGTTGCTAGGTATTTTTTCCCTCAGTTTGGTTGCCTTTGGTCTCATTAACTAATCTGAGTTGTTGGGGTAGGCTGTCTTACTGCTGGTCTTCTGGTGTCCTGTATTGCTTAGCAATTCAAGTGCTTGCTCTGCCTCTCCACTTTTCCATATCTGTTCCCCAGTGCATGTGGTGGAAGGAGGTTCCTGTTTCTGAGAAAGGAAGCAGTAATCTATTCTGTCCTGGGGGTGCTCTGTCCCTCTCTGTAGGAGGAAGAGGAGGGGTCTGAGGAGGACAGCAATGTGAAGCCAGAGTTCACAGTGACCATGAAAACAGATTTCAGTGTGAGGAGCTTCTTGGATCAACTTGAAGATGATGCTGATGGTTTTGTTTCCCCAGTGGATGATAAGATGCCATCCAGGAGCAATCAGGATATGGGGCTTTCAAATCTCCATGAAGCATCCATGTATGTAGCATTCACAGGCAACTTCAAAGTGTTATTTCTTGCTAAGATAACATTTATTTGTCAGAAAAGCATCCAGTTCTTTTTTTGTATTTTCTGTTTATGATCTGAGTCAGAAGTTCTTGTGCTTTATTTGTAAATGCAATATACACTCATATGAAAGGATCTGGGAAGAAACTGCTTTGTCCAGATACTGATCTTTAAATTCTACATCATTGCATTCTAGTACTAAACAGCAGCTTCACTTCACTACTGGCAATCCTTTATCATGAAGACAACCCTGTAGTCTCCCTGTACAACCAACAAGGTTATCCCAGTTTCGGAGTGGTCAAGTTGTTGAACTAGCTGGGCTAGTTTCAGGCACCCAGGTCTAATCAAACACACGTGGCTCATAGCCTTAAGTCGTGACCACTGAGCCTTGACCCTGTAAAAGTCACCAAAAGTCACTAAAACTAGACCTATCTTCAGCAAGTAAGTTTTGTGGAATTTAGTAGTGAATAGTTGAATGCACACTTGACCTCCTTAGAGGTGTTAGTCTAAGTGCATGATTGTTTTGCAGAACTGAATTCTTTTTCTGATTTTTTTTTAATTCTCTTCTGAATTTTTTGCTGCAAGTAACATCAGCTCGCCAGAGCTGCTTGCAGGAGCAGCCTCATTGCTTGGCATATGTACAACCATCAATTTGTAGCTTTACTGTATGTTTCCTGTCATACTTGTGTATATATGTATAATCTTGTTTATATTTAAACCCAACAGCCCTGAACTCTTAGAGCAGCTCCAAGAAGTCAGGGAAGAGAAAAAGCAAATCAGAAAAAAATTGAGAGACTTTGAAGATAATTTTTTCCGACAAAATGGAAGGTGATAATTTCTCTGCTGTCTCTCTGTCCTTCAGCTACTTTTAATCTACTTGTAAAATATGTTTGGCATCTAGAAAGGCCTCCAAGTATAGAAAGTTGCCTGAATTCACTGTTGCATATTTCTTCATCATCATCATTGGTGTTTTACTTATATTCATTACAGTTGCCTATTAAAATGAATTATTTTTCCTGCCCCCACCCTGTTCCCCAAAGAACATTAGGAGCTACAGCATCCTTCAAAACTTTGTCTTAGGACAAAGTACATTTTGAGAAAATTCAGCTGCCTCTGGCACTGCTGATAGAAACAATGGAAGAGTTTTTCAGTGATAAAATAACTGATTATTTTACTCCTGATGTATGTTTATATTTCTGTACTATCCTAGCTTGTCTGTGAGGTATTCACACACTAGTTTAAGAAGTATTTCTGATTCAGTGTAGCTGGGTTTATTATTTTCAGAAACTGTCCCTCGTTAATGAGCTGGTAGAATGTTTTAATATATTAATACTCTTAAATTATCTTGTTAGCTTCCTGCCACCATCCTTAGAGGTTCTTGTAGAATAACTGAAAGTTTTGTGTAAGCTCAGATAAGTATCTTCCTTTTCACAAGTGTGGCTGTCCATGTAAGTGATGTGTTACCAGCTCAGGAGAAGCTGTATTTTATTTTGCCATGCTAGCAGGCTGATATTCAGATATCTCCTGAAGTGTTTTTCAGCTGCTGGGCAGAGGTTGGCAATTTAAGAAGTAAGGCACACTTCAAATAAAGTTTGGGAGTTGTAACCCTGGGACTGGGTTCAGCCTCAATATGCAAAGATTCTGCTCTTTGTTGAGGCAGTTTGTTTGCCCCCCTTATTCTTCCCCCTCTCAGAGGATAAATATTTTTATTTCATTCCTTGATGGAGAGTGGAGGAGAGGAGCTGCTTTGTAGGGTTTTGGAGGGGGGACAGAGGAAAGCTGCTGCAGGAAGCCATCCTGTTACAGAAATCCTGATGGTCTCCTTTCCCTCCCACTAGGAATGTGCAGAAAGAAGATCGTACTCCTATGGCTGAAGAATACAATGAGTACAAGCAGATCAAGGCCAAGCTGAGGCTGCTGGAGGTCCTGATCAGTAAAAGAGATATTAGCTCCAAGATCATGTAAAGAAGATTGTTTTGCCAATAAACAAAGAGGAGAGAGCACCAAATGGACAAATGCATGAATTGGATGCAGCAGGAGCCTGGCTGGGGAGAGCTGAGGAGCTCCCTGGGAACTGAAGAGCCATTCCCAGAAGTGGGAGGGGGAGGAAAGGTGACTTTCTGTCACTTGCTGTTGCCCACTCTTGTCTCCAAGCCTGATATCAAAAATGGAGTTTGCAAGTGTGGGAGAGGGATCCTTCTGTTCTGGTTTGCTTAGAGATCCTGTAATGTTTAGAATATCAAAGACAGCCACACTATTTTTTTTTCCCAGGATATCACAGCAAGAGGCAAAGTAGGATGAATAGTGATTAAATCATCAAATAGCTTCTACTTTAGTTTACCATTCAAGTGCCCTGACTGATCTTATGTGGAGGCACAGGTCAGATGGCATCAAGACTGTTCTCCTGTGGTTACGATGAAGATTTGCTCAGACTTTTGACCTGTTTGGAGTCCAGCATCTTCTTTTGCTCTAGATAAGTGTTGTAACAATCTCCTGGTAACCATCCAGAGCTGGTGTGAGTTAGTTTTGCCTAGAAAACACCTGAGATGGGTTTTCTTCCTGCTTTTTTAATGGCCAATTCGACTGAAGTAGGAAAAAAGAACTTGCATCTGTTTGGGACAGCAAAGAAAATGAGCTGTGCAGCAAGGTTCTTGCCTGCTCGTTCTACTTGGAAAGTGATACTATAAAATGATCATGTTTAGGCAACTGGGAAGAAAAGAGGTTTTAAAAACCCTTGGGGTATTGGTAACTGATGGTTTAAATGTGTGGTGTCCAGGTAACTGTAAGACCCACCCCATGAGTGTGTGTGCTTCATCATCTGATACGGATATGAGTCTAAGATGAACAGTCCATGGGGTCCATGTGGGGCCATATCTACTTGCTTGTTCTTTTATGTAGCCCATCAGACAGGCAACACAGGCTGCAGCAGTGCCAGTGTGATGGTGCTGACAGTGGATGGTCTCTTCCTGGTGTGTCAGTGGTATACCAGGGAACTGAAAGCCCAGAGCCCTGCTCTGCCTGTGGGAAGGGTCCGTGTCTCAGGTGCAGGTTTTGACAATTCAGCATTTTCAGATTCATTTATGACTTTCAGAAGAGAAGAGTCCTGGGACATCTGATCCAGTTGCTCGTGTCAGAGAGGAGCTGCCTGCAGGAGTGAAAGGCAGTGAGTTCAGTAACCCCAGTCAGCTGAGGGCTCTCAGTTTTGCAGTCCTGGGCCATCTGGGCTCCTTCTCCCACTGCAGGGTCTTGTGTGCACCAGCTTGCTTTGCCCTCAGCCAAGGGCTCAACCCTGATGTCCCAGGGAGAGCATTTCTGTGATGTTTTAAATTGCATTGGTCCCTCAGGGAGCTGGTGTGCAGAAGCCAAATGGCTGAGATCAAACGCAGTGCCAGGCATCGAGCCAGGCCTCAGGAGGAGGCAAGAAGAGGACCCCCAGAACAACTTCTCCCCCTTCCTTCTTAATAAGAGCAAGTGGACTCCCAAATAGATACATTTGGGTTGTGGTATGCAGGCATGCACCCTTCCACTTGGTGTATGTGCTGTGTATGCCAAAGCTGATGCTGAGGGTGTTTTGCTCTCTTCAGGACACTTCAAAAAGCAACCTTCTCCTGGTGGGTTTGCTTGTTTGCTGGTCTGGATGGGTAAGGTGAAAGTACTTAGGAGGGGGTCTCCCAGGCTGTATTTATTTTACTGGCAGTACAATTGCCCTTTCTGTATAAAATCAGCAAAGACTGAACTTCATATATCCAAAGAGTCCAAGGGAATTGTGTGCTGACATGAGGCTTGGCTTTTCACAGATGCTGAAGTGATGTTTCCATCACTTGAGGGATGTGGGGCTCTGCCTCTGCAAAACTTATCTTTTAGCTGACAGACAGGCTCAAAAACTGCTTTTGAAGATGTTTGACTGGAAGGGAAGCCTGAGCAGGGTAAATCCCTGTCACAGCACAGGGCAGCCAAGGAAAACAGAGCTGTGCCTTTGTCCTTCTGCCTGCTCTTACGGACTCTCTTCTGAGAGCTCTCCCCTAGTTATTTTAGATACATTGTCTGAGCCAAACTGGCTGCAGTGTCACTAGAGGAGCACGGGATGAGGAAAGATGTCAGGTTGTGAAAAAGTCCACAGTGCTGTCTCTGTTGGGTATGGTTGAGGCCCAGTTCAGTGTGGTGACCGTGTGCCTCAAGCTGCTCTGTCTGTGGAGTTTTGCTGAATCAGAGTGGACTCAATCTTGGGCACTTTGCTGAATCTGGGTCTGGATATCTTTATGTGGGCAAGAGAAGCAGTTTCTTCCCTTTCTTCTTAGTTGTACATTTTTCCAGTGGGCCAAGGCTTACCAGGAGTATGATTTCTCTGCTTATTTTTAAAAGCCTGTTTTGCACTGTGTTCTGATAAATTATCTGTTTTGCTGGGTTTTGCCCCTGACAAATCTCCATAAATGATATGTAGGGAACAGTCCATTTTATTTTTAAACTGATGAGATTGTAGCATTTTCTGATGCTTAGTTACCGCTGTTTACATGGTATATTGCTAGAATTTCAGATAGTTTATATGAAATGTAAGTACAATTATGCACTTTAGAGAGTTTATATTTTTGAACTTTGAAAGCTAAAAGTAACAAAACCTGTTAACTGAGATTGTACATTAAAAGAAAAAAAAACCAACATGCCTAGCTATCTCTCTTTTTAAACTGTTGAAGTCTTTTCCTGTGCCAAAAAAAAAGAAAAAACCCAACAAACCAACCTACCTAGCTGAGAAGGGAACTGCAAGGAAGGACCATCATAGAGAGGGAGTGAATTTTAAAATTCCAGTCCTGGAAAGGCAGGTACAAATGCTCAACTTTCTGCCCTGGGTTTGCAGATGCTGTGACTCCCCTCTCCCAAGCCTGCACAGGAGGAGGTCTCCCAAGGCCTGAGCACTAAAATGTTGTCTTTGTGTCTCCCACAGATTATTTGACTTTGACTTCCCACTAACCACAAATAGCCAGAAATGATGTTTGTCCTGCCACCCTCCCCTAAGTTAATCCAAGGAACATTTGTGTGTTTTGTTTGATGATTTCTCTATGCCAATGTCAATGACGACTGGAGAACATTAAATACAAGGCTGTGGTTTTAAAAGGTGTGAAGTACTGTACAAAAATCTGCTTTATGTGATATAAATAAGCCGTTGGTATAAGACAACCTGTTTTCATGTCACTAAAACAAGCTGTCTGCTGTAGGATGGCAGCAGAGTCTGTTGGGCTTCCCATCCACTGGGGCCATTTCAGACACGTGTGTCTGTGTGTTACCACGTGGTGGTACAATAAATCATTGCAGTTTGTTTAAATTATGATGATGAATGGGTCGTGGAAAAAAGAAGATTGAAAGAGTCAGAGGAAAAACTTGTTATTCTTACAAGTTACATTTGATTTTTATTTTGTTTACTCTTGGGTAAAGAGTGGGATACTGGATGTTTATGTTAAAGGCAGTGCAATTAAAGCATGGTATCTTTTCATCATTCTGCTAAGGCATCAGTTGTTATTCCTGGTACGTGCAAGTTGCAGAGGGTAAGTGCTGCCAGACATCTTCCAGCCTGAGCTGCTTTGGGGGTAATTTGCAAAGGGGCCACTCACCAGTGCTTGAAACAAACTGCAGAGGCAGGAGCTCACCCCTGCAGCCCAGAGGTGAAACTCACCCTGTCTCTGGGGCTCTGTTGGCCACCAGTGGCCCTTGCTGGCTGGTGGCAATCCCAGAGATGCTCAGCTGCCAGAGGCTGGGTACCTGGCACAGGTTTTGTCACAAAGCTGGTTCTTGGTGTACATACAGGGTGTGGAGCTGTTCGTCAGCTTACTGTGGCTTCACTGTTTCTGGTTTGCATCCCTTGGGGATGGAATTTAAGGACTTGCAGCTGTTGGGGAGGGAATTTGGGTTCACCTTCATTTCTCAAAGGCAGAGGAGGGGACTTGGCTCACTTGTGTGGATGAGGATGTTAATTTTCCATTTGAAATCAGTAACCAGGGGTGTGTTCACCAATCCTCTAGTGTGGGATAACTCCATGGAAATGGTGGCTGCCTCCTGGGCACTGCCATGTGCCTGAGGGGCACCAAGACCCTTATCCCAGTGACTGCACTTACCAAATGCCTTTGGGTTGGGCAGGAGGTGCCAAGTCCAGCACTGTCACAAAAAGTGCTGCTAATGTGACACAAAAAACCTGTGACACAAAAAGTGCTGCTAATGCCAGGAGCAGCAGCAGACCAAAGTGAAACCTGGGCCATGAGCCTGCTGCAGACTCCAGGACTGGGCTGGGTTCATGGTTCTGTTCTTTCACCCTTGGGAAACAGCCCAGTGCTACACAGGCACGGACCATTCTGGAGCAGCCACCTCCTTACTGGGTCCATCAAGAGCACAGGATTGGGTATGAGGCATGGACTCAGTGGTTGTACCAGTGCTTGCCAAGGCTCAGCTTCTCCAAACCCTCTGCCATGGATCTGGTGACACTGGTGTGACTGCAACACTTATGTCTATAGAGCAAGAGCTCTCCCTGCATCTGAGTCACCTAAATCCCCCTCTCACTATTCTGAAGAGCAGCTGCTTTTCTTATTCGTTGTGGTATCTGCTTAGGGAAGGGCTGAGCTGTATTAATGCTAAATTAATTGGGGTGAGCAGCATCTGTTGGAGGCTCAGGGGCAGAGATCTGTTTCTGCAGGGTATTTTCCCTTGCAGCCTTTCAGGCAGTGTATGAAACGACTGTGTCCAGACATAAAATTGTAAATCAAAGTGCAACTACTGAAAATGCAAGGGAGCTGAATCTCCATAAAAATACAGAAGGTTAAATCCTGGTCCACCTGATTTAAGGTTGGCTTTGCTATAATGCTCAACTGCACTTCAGTGTTTGGGTTTGGATCCTGCCTCGTTCTCATTGAACAACCCTGGCAGCATTTGATCCAAGTGAGCAACCAGGGGACACACAGGGGTGCAGCCCTTCTTCCAGGTGCTGAGGGGAATGGTGAGGGCAGCAGGAGAGGCAGTGCCCGTGCCTGGAGCAGCCCTGACACAAAGGCAGCCACTCAGTCGGATTTAAACATCAAATTTATTGCATAATACTGTACTATGTACACACACATCGAAAATAAACATTTGATATAGTTGTATATTTGTCTTCAATGCTGCATTATAAAGAGGCTGGAGGGCTCTCAGTGTAGCCCACCACTTGTCTTAAAAAAAAACCCAGAAGCCTAAAACCTTTTGTTATGAGGTGCAAAGTTCAATCCCATATATTGAACATGGTGCATAAATACTATGTCCTAATAACAAGTCAATGTCAAAACCATCCTAGGCTTAAAATGAGATTTACATCAAGACTTGAAAAAGAGGGGGGATCATTCAAACTTTACTGGGGGGATGTGGCTGGGGAAAGAGAATAAAGGCTCTCCAGTCTTACAGGACAGCTTTAGCTAATGACTTTGCCTACTCAAGTCCTAATGTGCATTTCCAGTCCAATTCATACAGATTGTCCTTCAGGGCCCCCAGCAAAGCAGGTGTTAGATGAAAGGGCTCCAGTCAAGGAGCAAAATAAAGTAACCCTAACCACAAAAATAAAACCAGTCTCCAGACAGAGGGTTATCACCCACATGTGGATCTCATGCTTGTGTCTCTTCTCTGACCTGATGAGACTGGAGAACTTGTACACCCTGACACACATACACACTCACACAAACACACATACACACACACTCACACACACACACACACACACCTCCTCTGGAGAAGGGCAGCTGTGGTAAAAGCAGCCACCTCACCTTGTTTTGGAATAACAGGCCTGTTCAGATGGAGAAACAAAGGTCACCATTCTAACTCTTAGACTTGCCAAGACAGAAAAACAACACTAGAGTGACACCATTTGAGAAACCCATTATTATAGGTGGGGTTTGTCATTCCACAAGCCTGAACACAAACCCTGCTCCAGAGAAGTCTGAGGCTTCGTTAAGAAGACATTGCTTGGAAACAAAATTCAAGACAAGTGAGGAAAAACAAACCAACTCCTACAAACCATCATACCCTCCATGAGACACCCTGGTGCAAACGGATACAGCATCACTAATACACTGCCCTGGGAGTCACAAATAACATTTCCAGCCCAGTACCATCTGCCAAGGACCAAAGGGCAGATGGTATTTCCATTCGAAGCAAGCAAGAACCAGCTTGCATTTAAAAAAAGGAGGGGAAAAAAAGGATGGGGGGGGGGAGGGAATAAATCACAGCTTTTCGAAAAGGAGATCACTATTTCATCCTCCATAGCCTAAATGTAAGGAACATCAAAATATTTAAACTGGACTAAAAGGAGAGGTAAGTGTATGTGTGTAGGGGCAATAAAAGCAAACTACAAGGGCAGTAGTGGCAGGTTGGAAGGGAAACAACAAAAATGCCCACTGAACTGATCTTTAGAAAAGCAACAGCCCCTCCCTGCTGAAGCCCCACAAAATGCTGGCAGCATCACACAGAGACTGCATCATCTCAATCTATTATTATTACTAATTAGATTTCCCCCCCCCCCAAAAAAAAAAAAAAAAAGTTCTGATCCATTCCCTTACAAAAATAAAGCCAGGCCCATCGTTCTTTCTTCCGGCGTACCCGAGTGTTCCTGTGTTTCTCCCACCTTGGTCAAGCCAAGCTAAAGCCCTCATAGTGATCGATGGCTTGCACCAGCCTGGCAGTGAGGATCTCCTTGGTGCTGTACTTGGGCAGGTCCAGGAGGTTGTAGCAGGTGTGTGCCACAGGCAGGTACTGCTCCCCACTGGCTGTGGACTGGATGACGATGCGCAGGCTGGACATGCCGTAGATGGGGATGCGGTCGCTGCCGGTCAGGAACACTTGGAAGAAGCAGGGAAAAGGTTGGGCAGTTAGGGCAGGTGGTGACCTCATGCTGAGGATTTCACCTTACAGGCAGACTCCGGCCCCACCTGAACCCTAAGATCCTGCCTGGAAAGGCCACAATGCTTCCTGAGCGGCAGGCAGGGCATAGCTGGCCTCAGAGGAGAACAGGGCAAGCACCGAGGCTGCTTCTGTGTGTGCTGATGAGTAAACACAGGGACACACAGGTCCTCCTTGCCTTAAAATATCCCTCTTGAGGTGGAGTTGCCCACAAAGCCTCTGCTGTGAACCAGGGCTCCCAGGAGCCTCTCTAACACAGCTGCTAACTCTGGAATGCAAATCTGTTTTTCCAACTCGTCCATGAGGGACACTACTTGAATGCTCATTTCTTTGGGAGAAAAAAAAAAAAAAATCTCCCCTAAAACCACTGCCCTTTATCTTTCCAGCAGTCACAGAATTGTAGTTGCTGAGGTTGAAGGGACTTCCAGAGGTCCTTTAAGCCAACCTCCACCTCCTTGCCTTTTAAGTATCCCCAAGGTTGGAGACTCCACAACCTCTGTGGTGCCAGTGCTGGGCATCCTCACAGGGAAAAAGCAACTCCTGATATTCAGAAGAACCCCCTGTGTTTCAGTTTGTGCTCATTGCCTCTGACCTGTCACTGGGCACCAAGAAGACCTTGATTCCATCCTCTTTGCACTCTCCCTTTAAGAACTTGTTTTCACTGATCAAATCCCCTGTCAGCCTTCTCTTCTCCAAGCCCAACAAACCCAGCTCTCGCAGCCTTTCCTTACAGGACAGATGCTCCGGTCCCCAGGTCACCTTAGCAGCCCTTTGCAGGACTCCCTCCAGTATGTCCATGTCTCTCTTTTACACTGGGGAACTGGTCACAGCACCCCAGTGCTGAGGGGAAAGATCACTCACTTTGACCTGCTGGCAGTGCTCCCCCTAATGCACCTTCTTTGCAGCAGGAGTCCCAAGGAAGCAGAAGTTCCTGGCTGCAGCAACAAACTCAGCACTGCCTGCCCTTAAAAAAAAACCCATGTATTTTTCCTTGTCTCTGCTTCTGTCCCCAAATCAAGTGACCCACCCATAACAGCTCAGATACTTGAAGCAACACACACACCCATCACACAAGCACAAGGAGAAGTATCTGCTACCCAGTCACACCATTTCCTGCCACATTACACATTAGTTTCTTCACACAGCTGTAAGCCCACAACTGTCCTGTTGCCTTTAAAAGAGTGCTGCAAGCTCAGTTTGCAGAAGCAGGACCCAGATAAAACACAGGCACTGGGGACCTCTATGAGTTTACCACCCAGCAATGCAAGGGATGGATACTGCACTCCCTTGTGAGAGACTGCACTCGATTTTGCACTCCAGATATCACCCAGAGATTTTGAGGGTAAAAATTAACACAATATTAAAAAAGAGGAAGGACAAAAAAAAAAGAGAGAGGGAGAAAATCTGATAACTGAGGAGACAGATAGCCATTCTCACTGGATATTAGAAAGAATTTCTTTACGGAGAGGGTGATCAGGCATTGGAATGGGCTGCCCAGGGAAGTAGTGGATTCTCCATCCCTGGAGATATTGAAAAAGAGACTGGATGTGGCACTCAGTGCCATGGGCTGGGAACCGCAGCAGTAGTGGATCAAGGGTTGGACTTGATGATCTCTGAGGTCCCTTCCAACCCAGCCAATTCTATAATTCTATGATCTTCTAGCACTCAATGCCATAACCCTGGAGCTTTGCAGACACTCCCATCTGAGCCTTCAATTTCAGGAGACACTCTGCACCACTGCAAGATACTTACAGAGAAACTTCTTCTTTTTTTCCAAGGGAAATGCATGAAAGGTTTCCCAAAACATTCTCACAGTTGGGTGTGTTGCAGTGTAGTCTCCCTTATAGACAGCACTCTATTAAGAACCAAGAAGTCACATCACTTATCTGGCACTGGAAAGCAAACATCAGGTAGAACTCAGGCCTGATCTCTTCTGAGATATCTGGTACCTGATCAATGTCTCACAGTTATGAAATGGAGCACACGGTGGGTCATGGGCAATAGTATGGCTCAAAGATCCAACAAAGTGTTCTCCTAGCAATATATGAAAGGCCATTTGGCTTCTAGCTATTCAGCTAATTACACAGTCACAAGGAACTACAAATCATAAGGAATCCTGGAGTACCTGTTGACAGGCTGGACTCATGAACAGGATTGTGTTCTGCATTGAAAAGCCACTTCTATTGCTAAGGCTGAGCCAGAGCTATTACCTTGCAGATCTATGTATTCTGAGTGCACACAACTCTGTGTCCAGACTCCCCTTTGAACCCTCAGCTGTTTACATTTTGCCCTCATGCAGCAGAGTGAGTTTTACTGCAGGTGAAGACCTTGACTTTGTCTCTTCCCTTCAGTCTTAGGCTTCATCCCTAAAACCAGCAGATCCTCATCCTTCCTCATCCTGAATTTCCTACCTGAGCTTTAACAGTAGCAGGGCAGCTCAGAACAAAACTTCTCATGTGAACCATGGTAAAGTGTACAAGTAATATAAACAGTGGCTTATCACATCTTATCTGTGGCTTATCACATCTCATGTCCCAGGTTAGCACCCACCTCATGCTGCTGCACAAACCTGGTACTTGTGAAAAAGAAGAAAAATATGACAAGAGAGAAGCTTTACCTCCTCCAGTTCCTCCCAGTTGTAGTTACTGTTTCCAACTATCATGGCCCTGAGCTCTGTGGGCTGGAAGAGTTCCAGGACTTTCCCACCACACACTTTCAGGAAACCAGTGGAAAAGGCTGTGTACCACTCATGGATGGAGAGGTTGAAGATGTAATTTACGTAGGCTTCAACAAATTCTTCCCTAGCACATGGAGAGAGAGCAGGCAAAGGAAAGCACTTTTAATCATATGCCTGAGCAGCAGCACTGCTAAGTTTTCCTGTTTCTGCCTGCAATTTGTCTTGAACACAGGAGCCTCAAACAGGTTCAACCCAATGCCCTCCTCTCACTGAGCTGAGTCACTGCAACATGGACAAAGCATTAGGCAGCAAGAACCACCATGTATGTCCTGCTTCCCCATCAGTGGTAGCATAGGACATCCCCCTGCAGCCCAGGCCCCAGATTAACAGTAAACCCACTCTGCTCCTGTTGCCCACAGGACCAGGAGGGAGCCAGAGTAACACCAAACCCTGGGGACACACTTCCAAAGCCAAAGCTGTAGCCTAGAGGCAGACTGAGGATATCCTGCTCTGAAAAGTCTTGATCTGAAACTGCATGGCCCATTCCCTCCCTTCTGGCCCCACACAGAAAGACACCAAAAGAAATCAAGAAACACGTGTTACTACAGGGCAAGAAAACAGTCTTAGAAAGCACAGCAACCTCCTCTTCAGCCTTCTCTCTTTGGTTAAATAAATACAGGCTTGTGCAGATGGAGTACATGGAAAATAGAATGGCAACCTTGTTTTACTTCCAACGGTTCCCCAAAAAAGGACTAAAATTAAAAAAAAAAATGTGGCAAGAAATTTGTGGCAGACTCTGGCCAAACCCTGCCTCTGGATTTTGTTAGGAGGTTAAGCATCTTTATTCTATTCTCTTCCCTTCCCTGTTCTCAAGACATCACAGTCTGAGTGCAACATTAGAATTTTATTTGTGCAATGACTTAAATTTTCACCCTGACTTTCTTGTTTGTTGTTGTTTGGTTTTTTTTTAACATCTGACAATTAACACACCACCCAACCTGGCAAACTGGGACAGAACCTATCCTGTGAGGATGGATGTGTTGTTTTTCCCTGACATTTGAAAGCAGTTTACACTTGCACTTGGAGGATAAGTCAAAGCACAGGACAGACTCTGGTATCTCAGTATCTAGCTGAGGAGGTCAGAACTGAAATAAATACTTTGATCCCCTGGTGAAGGAATTCTCAACGCATATGCTACATTGAAGCAATGAGGGATGGGGGAACAGCAAAAAAGAAAAAAAGAGGAAACCAGCAGATAAATAGAAAAGCTTGGAAAACAGGAAATTATTTAGTGAAGGGGCATTTATTTTCCTGCACATTTGTTTTATTGTCATTTGCCTGATAGTCACCTGAGCATTAGGGAAACCCAAGCTGATTAAGCACTTAACTGTTGCTTAACACTTCTCTGGCTGCTGGGTCATGAACCCTTTATCAAGAACATTTTATGTCGTGACAATCACTATCAGCTCCAAAGGAGAAAGTGAAAAAGTAGGCATTTCCTACAGGCATTTTTCAGTCAAAGCAACCACATGCAGCCTTCAGCTCCCAGTGAACTCTCCTCAAGCAGGAAGGGCACTGCCCAAAGACAGGTACACAGCAAACTACTGAGGCCAGATGGGCAGCAAATTGGTCCCTGGCCTCTAAATGTAGGGGTGGAGGAAGTCATTAAGCATTGTAGGTTGGATGAATTGACAGCCATGTCTAGACTTGGATTTAGAGGTTAGCTGGAGTTCAAAACTCTGGTCAAGATGAAGCAATTCTGTTCTGGAATGTGTTAAGCCAGTGTTGCCACAGACTAACCTTTCTCCTGAAGGATTTGCTTTCTCTTGCTGCCTATCCTGACACACAATTGCAGGCACTAACATGGGTGCTCTTCCCAAACATTTCCTCAGCTAAAATCTTTGTTCCTTTGTAGAAGACTGCCCACTTTTGAGTGTACTTGCTCAGTCTAAAAACCTAACAGGTGCTACCACTGGCATTTTCATCTTTACTTCACTGTCCCAGTTGTAGATTTAACTCTCCTCTAAATACCTGGAAACCCATCTTCTCCTTGCGGGGAGACAGACTTACACTGCTCCATCTCCATGTGGGTTTTTCATGAAGACAGTTGTTCAGCTCTAAAATTGCACCTTCTTGGGCAGTAGTAAAGTAGGTAAGAAGGTAATAAAGACCAAGCTTTTGTTACAGCAATGGATTTAGACACAATCAGAACCCTTTTCAGTAATCAGATTAATAGGAAATGACTCCATCTCCAAGTCTGCCAGCAAGGTCCTCAGCAATCCCAGCACAAGCCCCTAACCATGCTGCTGACTAGTTACTGGATCATGCTGTTTGAACAGCAGAGAAAGAATCTGAGTGCTGCATCAAGTAACAAAGGCATTTGTAGAAATCCCATTACAGGATTATGAGAAGAAAATAGTTTAGCAGCAGGAAAAAAAAAAGGAGGGGGGGAATGGTAGCTGTGCTGGTAATAAGTTGTAGATGTTCAGTCAGATGGAAAGGAATCTATGTACAGGAGGGCCTTTTGGCTGCAAGCAGGGATGGGGGTCCTCTGTCAGCATATTGAAAGGAAAGCGTTTCCAGCTCCATAATTGAGAGTATAAAGAAGTCTGCCAGGCTTGGTTTTGTTGGTCACATACAGTTTCCTCTCTAAACCTTCGGGGAAATTTAACCGTCAAGAACAAAAATCATGTTGCAATCATCATTTACCATGAGAAAAGGGCCAAAGGTTTGTATGAAGGCTCTTTATAGAAATGATCTCCATCCAAACATCAGTGGGAAGATGATGAAACTTGCTTTTTATTCAAGTGCCACAAATATCCAATAACTTCCAAACAACTGATCTTAGAATTTATTCACAGTGGCTTCTAGGTCTTTCCCACATGTCACCTCAGCCAAATTTTCTGTGGTATTGCATCCAACTTCACCACACATATGCCTCACTTACCTATTGTCCTTCTGCACTGTAATTTTATCGCCATCTTCGATCAGGTTCTTCTGCTCTGTCACACCATAGCTTTCCCTGCAGATCTACACAAAAACAGAAAACCAATTATTACCATTCAGACCATACTCCTGCAGAAAGATACAGGGTTCTTTTCCACAGCTGATGCCTGACATGTGAAGGGCAGGCCAGAGAAAATAATATATTCACAGAACAAAAGAATGTTTTGGGTTGGAAGGGACCTTAAAGATCACCTAGTTCCAAGCCCCCCAGTATGGGCAAGGACACCTTCCACTAGACCAGGTTGCTCAAAGCCCTGCTTCAATCTGGCCTTTGAAAACTTGAAAATGGTATATGCAGACCATTTTTGCTCTGCCCCAAATACCCTGCATGCTTCACCACCTTCCATCATTTACAATCTGCTCTAGGACTACTATTAAATCTAAATGCAAACTCAGAAAGGAAAAGAAGTAATTCCTTTAGGTAAATTTCTTGTGGTGAAAAAAAAATGAGCTCAATAACTAAAAAACTGTACTTAACTAAGTTCACATGCTCTGGCAATATAAGGGACTCCCTTTGCTATAACAGAAGCTAACTAATTAACTAAGGTTAACTAATCTGCTCTCACTGCAAGATGGCCTGACTACAGGAATCTTCCTGCTTTTGCCTGGCCTAAAATGGCACCAGGACAAACTTACATTCTGTACACACAAAACTGGTCATGTGGAGAAAATGCAGAAGAGTCAGTTTTCAAGCTATTGCACACAAGTGGCTCAGATTTTGACACGCAAGATGAGTTTTTAATGTCAGGGTTTAGGATATCAGTTATTAATTTCATAGTTTCAGCAGATGTATCTATATGTCTTCATATATTATACAGTGTATAGTGCAAGAAAGAAAAAGTAAGAATGCCATTTTGTGTGAAAAGAGAATTTTGAGAAAAAATCCCTTATCCTGCTTCAAATTGTTGTTTGTTTTTTGCACAGTCTGCATTATCAACATTATGGTTCCATTACCTCCTCCTGAATTGCAGCTCTGACCTGCATAAGAGGCAGTCAGACTCAGGTCTCACTCACTCCAAAGGTAACTTTCATCTAAAAAGACTTCATGTGCTCTCATTTATGGTCCCTTGTTTTTACCCCAGCCAGGCCCAAGACAGAGAGTCAAGAACCCTGATCATGCTCATCATTTGCAGCATGGTGGAACATTAGGACTTTAAAACAGATAAAGAAACATTGAAGCCCTTGCCCTGCCCAGCCCAAGTGAGCAGAAGCAATCATACCTTGGAGAATAACAGTGTCATATATTTTTGTGAGGTTCTACATGTTTGCACATGATGAGTGACATACCTAATACTCCAGTGTACATCAAGAGCAAACTTGCTATTTTAGGGAATTTCCACTGTGCAAAAGAAACTATTGCAGCTAGGTTACTAGGTAGAAAAAAAATTTTACTGCTGTAGCAGGTATCCTAACAATTGCCTTGAGCATTTTATTTCTAAGAAAGTCTGATCAAGTACATTTGCTGTAAATTTTTAAGTTAGAAAGCATTAATATTATGACAGCAAGGAAAATTCTAAATTGTGTAAGCATTTTAAGAACTGAGTTAGAGATGACAAAGCCTAACTTCCAATTTCAAGGAGGATTAAGGAATCTCCTTTTCCCTGCCTAGTGTGAGAAGCTGGCTACTCACATGTAAGCCACATGTCACAATGACAACAAAGCTGTTTTGAAAACCACTCTGCTTAATCTCCTTTCTAGCTCAGTTTTCATGACCACATACAAAAGAAGACACGAGCTGGCAGCAAAGAAGTTTAACACATTAACATGGGTATGTGCTACAGACGTATTTTGGAATAAACCTTAATATTCATGAATCAGTAGATGGGCTTCAACTGTACCACAGCAGTCACAGAGTGGTATGTTAAATGTGTCTTACTGTAAAATTCAAGCAGAATGTCTCTTCTACATCTTCTCCAGGGTAATCTAAAAGTTGCTGAAGACTCCTATATGACGGGTAGGGAAAGAAATGAGAGGAAAAATAATCAGAGATTCAAAAAGGCACTCATCTAAAAAGGAAAAGAAATTAAGTGAAAGTAAACAGCATCATGCATCTGGGTAATAGGATTGCAAGAGAGAATCTCTTAGTCACCTGAAGGGTAAAGAAAGAAATACATCTCAAATAAAGAAATGCTTTGTTAGAAGCAGGATAAATGCCAGCCCACAAAAATTACCAATTCACCTCCGGCTTATGTACTTTGCTAGGATCACAACCCCCAAACTTAATCAGTCACTCAAAAGGATCAGGAGCCTTTTTTATAGAACAGCTTTTACTCGGTTTGGCCTTTCTTGCTCTCAGATGGATGTTCTGCCTTCCCAGAAAAGCTGCACATTTTTTGCTTTTCATACCTTCCTTCTGTAGGGGACAGCTCCTTCAGATCCTCTAGGCAGGGCTTCACATTCAAGAGTTTTTTGTACAGAGCCAAGGGAAAGTGAAGGTCTACTACTGTGAAGTTGTATATTGCAAGACCACATATGATGCCAATCAAGTGAAACCAGTTGTGCTCTACAAAACACTGTAAAAACAGAGAAATCCTGATTAGACACATTGTCAGGGAAGCAATGCACAGTACCCTTTCTCTCATGCACCAAGAAGTCAGATATGAGCCAGCAGTGTGCCCAGGTGGCCAAGAAGGCCAATGGCATCCTGGCCTGTATCAGGAACTCTGTGAACAGCAGGACCAGGGAAGTGATCCTGACCCTGTACTCAGCACTGGTGAGGCCCCACCTCGAGTACTGTGTTGTTTTGGGCACCTCAATACAAAAAGGACATTGAGGTGTTGGAGCAAGTCCAAAGAAGGGCAACAAAGGCAGTGAAGGGTTTGGAAAACATCCCTTATGAAGAGGAA
The DNA here is from genome assembly GCF_003957555.1 of Calypte anna. Taxonomy (NCBI): domain Eukaryota; kingdom Metazoa; phylum Chordata; class Aves; order Apodiformes; family Trochilidae; genus Calypte; species Calypte anna. Next base: position 35,518,604 of record NC_044248.1, on the reverse strand, counting down.
CTGAGGGTGTTGGGGCTGTACAGTCTGGGGAAACAGAGGCTGAGGGGAGACCTCATCACTCTTCACAAATACATGAAAGGACGTTGCAGTGAGAGTGGGGTTGGTCTCTTCCCTCTGGTGACAGATGACAGGACAAGGGGAAATGGCTTCAAGTTGTGGCAGGGGAGATTATCAGGAGAAATTTCTTTACAAAAACGGTTGTTAAGCACTGGAACAGGCTCTCCAGAGAGGTGGCTGAGTCTCCATCCCTGAATGTGTTTAAAAATTGCCTGGATGTGGTGCTTAGGGACATGGTTTAGCGGTGGGTCATCAGGAATAGGGTAACAGGGTTAGGACGAGGCTGGACTCTGTGATCTTGAAAGTCTTTTCCAGCCTGAGCAATTCTATGATTCTGTGATTCTAAATCAGTCCCTGCTTTTCAAACTGGGACGAAATCAGGGAGCTCCCATCAGGTCCTAGTTTGGATTCTTCACTGGAGCGTGGCACAGAAATGAAGATTCAGAAGCCAAACCCTATTACTTTTGTAAGCCATGCTAAGCTGTGGAAACAGCAACAGCTGCTTTCCACCTTACCTGCCTTTCCTTTTTCATGCTTCTGCATTTAGACATTAACAAAGCTTCTATGTTTGCTGTCTATGTAATGCAAGAAAATGTGTTAGCAATTTTCTCCTTTTCTATTTAAAGCTTATGCATAACCACAGTGCCACTCAGGGAAATATACCAGCGTAGGTGTTGGTATACTGGTCTTCATTCCTTTGCATATTTACTCTCACACTGGTGTCAGACAGGCTGCCTATATTTGTTAAATGTTGTAAATAAATGACTCTCATATTTTCAGTGCTTACACTCTCATTATTCTTAGCATCAAAAGACTTGTTGTTTTATAGCATTAACATGAGGAGTAATTGCTCTGTAATACTGGTTACAAGTTACAAAAGGTGCCACATGATTCCCTTCCTTGTAAAATTTAATTAGTTAATTAAAAGAACCTCCACCAGGGCACCTGCACCTTAAGGGAAGATGATAACATCATTTTCCATCTTGCTAGCTAGGCGGGTGGAGGGAAAAAAGGACATAATCCACCACCTCCAGAATAATGCTATCTGACAGGCACAGAACTTGCACTCCACACCTTTCCAAAGCCAACCAACTTTCACCACAAACTGTGTTTCTTACCATGTAACAGCTTCCTCCCATAAAGAATTAACAAGTTTAGGCCTTGAAAGTGATAGTGCTGCATGACTAAGTGGACTGGTTGCAATTTCGTGATCAGCCAGGGAAGCAGAGAATTCTGATGCCATCACAAACTACACCTCTAGTTCTATAAAACAGCACGTGATTATCATATTCATGACAGTAAGAGTTCTTTTATCTGTCATCTGATACTTAATACAAGTTTTATTATGGGATAAGAATACACAGGAAGAGCTAGCTCCTTAACAGGCACACTATTCACCATTCTACTAAAGTTCATGGACCTATACTAATTTCCACTGCCTGAAAATAGAGCTCACACTGCACTGTGGGTGGAAAATGAGAGTAGGATAATTTCTTTCCATAGTTTGCCACTAACTTTCTTGTCATTTAAATGCAGCATATTATTTCAACCTGTGTGTATAAAGGGCAAGGGCTTACCGTGTCTGAAAACCACAGCAGGTTTGACTCTGGGTAGTAAGTGAACATGCCATAGATGGGGTTGAGGAGCTCTTTTAACAACAAGAGGAAAAATTCCTTTGTCACTCCTCCAGCATCAACAGCCTCCTCACCATCAAAGATGACCTATAGAAAAAGCAGGTCAATAACAGGGATGCAGAGCTGGGACTGAGTGAATCAGACATCTTGCTAATTGGGTGCTTTACAAAGCAATTTGTCTAACATGTCCAAACCCACTGCAACTTGTGAGCCTGTTTAAGTAGTCTGCTTGCAGGGTGGGAATGGGAACAGGGGGTGGCAAATGAGATATTCTGAAAATATTTCACTCCTTATGCACATCATAAATAACCATCTGCCCTCCCAACAACAGAAACAGCAACATGACAGCAGCTGTTGAATTCTGTAGCGACCTCTCAGATAAAATATGTCCTATTGTAAGTGTTCTGATCTTGCAGAAGGGTTGCATAATATCACAGAAATGTTTCCTCCCCCACCCCTTATACAGCAGACACACAAGGAAAAGAGAGTAAACCTCCTGCTTGCCTTCTTGTAAACTGCCCACTGCCAACACACTCCAGGATTCAAAGAGAAGAAAGGCTCAATCCCTGCACTGATTAGATCAAGTGTCCCTGTCTGCTATACCTATGGAAAAGCCACTTGTGAAGTGGTAACATGAAGGGCTGAAAGGCTGCAGGAACATCAGCTGGTTAAAGTGGTGCTATAGATGTAGGGGAAACTTACTTTAAGAGGTTTTTTCAAATCAATGTCTGAATGAATGCTCAGCTCCCTCAAAGCATCACCAACTAAGTTACTTCTGCGAACATGAAGTACCAGGAAAGGGCTTCTGGCCAGCAGAGGCTCCAGGGTAAGAAGCATAAAGACATTCTGCAAATTTGCACCATTTATTGCAACCTGTAAGTAAGAGAGGGGTGAAAACCAGCTGCTGCTCAGCTCCTCTCTTCCTGTGGAAGGAAAACAGTTAACAACTAGATGCCTGGTGTACCTTTCCTCCTTACCCTTTTAGTCTGCTTTCCCCAGGGTACAATGGGGAAAGACATAACTCACTCTGCAGAGTGTGCATGCATGTGTGCCTACCTGCCCCACCATTTCCCACACCATTTGTGTTGGTTGGTCAATTCACAAAATTTGAGCAACAGAGATCAAATTCCTGAACCCTTTCTGACATCAGACAGGTAAGTGGGAAAGTCACTTTATTCATGCTCTTCCCGAGTCAAGAAACTTGGTGTGAACAGGACACTGGTAAGAGTCAGAAAATCCATGAGGGAAAGCTGTGTTATTAACATAACAGATGAGGAATCAGTTGACAGCCACACCTTGTGAGGCATCCTGGAACCCAGCACATACAATTCAAAGCTCCCATCCATATGGAATTTCTGGTGCTGGGTAAGGCACAAAGGCCACTCAAAGTTTTGACCACACAAAGTATATTCATTCTCATGAGTGGCAAATTCACATTTGTAAATTCCATTTAAAAGTCAGTTGGTCCTGAGACAGAAACCCACTGGAAACCAGGCTTCCCCTCTTCCATCATTCACAGAAGTATTGGTATTTTTAGCCTCTAAGTGACAGCTTTCATAAAGATCCTATCTCTCAGAGAGCAACAAAGCCTTTACCATCCAGCTGTCCTGCGGGTAGATGTCCTCACAGCAGTGCACAAACTAGGCAGCTGGAAATACACAGAAGAGGGTGGCAAACTGAAAGGAGGAAAAGGTAGCCAGCTTCTGAGTGTAGGCCAAGTCTCCTCTGCCTTGCTGCAGGCTGTGTTCAAGCAGCCATAGAAAAGCCAAGAGATGGGTATGACACAGAACCAGCACCATGGCCCTGAGTAACTGTGATGAGTTTTCCACTCTGAAAGAACCTGACAACTGATGGCCTTGGCAAACTCATTTCACAGAAGATGGGAGTAGTCCTAGACCTCAGCTGCATTGCCCAATGCTCTGCCTTTCCCAGGAGCAAGCTGCAGGGGTAATGTCTGGCACTGAGAGGTTTACACTGGCACAGAGGGCAGAGCTGTCCTTGTCCCAGCCTGGCTGTCAGCTGGCTGGGCTGCCACCTACAGGGTAAGGGTGCCCACCTACTGTGAACAAGCTCCCAGAGAGCCTCAGGTCTGTGCTACTCACTGTAGATGGGTGGGTGAGCTGCTGATAAGAGCTGTGCTTGCAACCACAGTGTAGGAAGCTGGTCTTTAATGATCACTTCTGAGGACCACTCCTGAAGAAAGTGCCCACTTACCTGAAAGCTTGACTACTTTTCCAGCCTTGCATCTCCTTTAATAGACATCTCACCTTACTTCTCCTTGGACTATCATAAATACCCAAGCACTCCTTCCCTACACAATTTAAATTTTCATCACATGGTACATCTGTCATGTTCTGACATTAAACATCTTGAAGTGAAAGATACCAAGTACTGCCTCTGCATCATCCAAGATATAGAGATTCTCCAGAATATTCTGCTTGCCCATATAATAAAGTGTTGTACAAACTAACTCCCAGTGAACTCCTTTCCTTGCAGGTGCAAGAGGCATAAAAAAAGAAATGGAGCAGAAAAATTGGGAGAGAGAAGGATTACCTGCATCTGTAGTTCTGCATCTGTCTGTAACATCTTGGTCTTTGCCTGAGCATCGAAGATGAAAGGATAAGAACAGAGTGTCACAGCATCCTGCAAGGAAGGCAGACAGATTGGTTCCCTTTACTGGCTCTTAAGCACTTCTTTAAATAAGAGTAATGAAAACCAGTTTTCTTACCTGCATGATAGATGGTCTTACTTTCTGTGAAGGAAAAAGAGAAATATGAAATTCTTTACTCTTTCAATTTTGAGTCTTGTTTTTTGTTTGGACAGACTAGTTCAAAAATGATCCAAAGGAAATTCTTCTCCTCTGGGACCAACAACGCAGGTTTTTTTATCTCAAGAAAAGCATGGCAACTTCCTTTTCAAGAAACTGCACAGGTCTAATTCAAAACTTGCACAACACATATAACTAAGAGGACCAAATGACACAGAAGTCTGTTCTAACCTGCCATAAGTGAAACTTACTCTTGTGAAGAAAACTCTGCAAGGCAGAGACCATGCAAACCAACAGGAGAGACCCTAAGGCCACAACATGACAACGTAAGATCACTCCTGCAATTTGCATTACTCCTCATTAACCATATCAATAAATTTTTTACTATTTTTAACTATTAGTGTTTTATCAATTTGAGTCAATATTTGCTTCACTCACTAAAAGTAAACACAGAGCAGCACTATTTAAATGATGGGAAATGGGGAGTAGGGGACACAGCACACAACATTTAGAAAGTCCATAAAAACACACACAAAAATTCTTTCTAAAGTTAAGTTTCACTCTTGCAGCATCCCTTGGCAGATATTTTTTGGTGTTTTCTCATACTTGGGATTCCTTTCCTTGCTATAATTCAATAATCTCACTAGGTTCCTACACAGCATATTCCAGCCCTCAGTTTAGTTATCTCCTTTTGTACAGATGGTAAAGTGAGGCATAAAAGAGGTGAAGGGTCTTACCCAAGATCACCCAGCAGGTTACTGGAAGAGCCAGGAACAGAACCCACATCTCTTGAGTCTTGGTTCAGTCCCCTAGCCAGAACGCCAACACTGCCTCCTCTTACAGAGCAACATTTTAAGATCACTGGCTACATTATTCACAATACCTGCCTAAACAGCAGAAGTAAAGGGTAAAAATTATAATTTTAGAATACAGGACTTGGCTCCTGAGGTCTCGATTACATTGAAAGGATCCAGTGATTCAATTAATCCCCTTGTGTAATGACTGAATAAGATTCACACGAATAAGCACAGAGATTGTTGCATTAGGTAAACATCATTAGCTCCACTTCTTCTGACAGCCTTCTTACAGGTCAATTTTGTCAAGCCACTGAGTACCCAAATCTGAAAGAATTAATGCTCCTATACTGAATACATATATATATATACATATATACTCATTAAGGATATTAAAAAATACATATCTCTACAACCAGAGAGACAAACATGGACAGCTATTTCATGACTAGACATGAAACCTCTTACCATTCCAGCCTGATGTAAGAACCACATGAGATAATCCTCCTGAATGTCCACCAAACTGGAAATCTCAGGGATGTAAAACTTATCATATTCTACATGTTTAACCTTCTGATTTACCTAGTAAAGAAAAGAGATGGTTTGTTGTTTTTGTTTTAAATATGGATATATTAAGCATTTTTCTTAGAACATGCAGATTTCCTCTCATAAAATTAATTACAGCAGCTTGCAGCAATAGGCCCAGAAAGTCCTCTAGAAACACATGGTTCCTTACATCTTAGTACAAACCAAGAACAGAGATAAACCTCTTTCTGACCTCTAGTTCCTCTTCCACCTCACCTGGACTAACCAGAACCAACACAGTGGGAGCAGAAAGCATCATGGGGAAGGTATTTGTGATCCCACAGTGTGTGCAGTCTGCTGGCTCAGCAGCAGCATTCTTTAGAGTAAATTTTTCCTGTGTTTGAGGCAGGATTAAACTATCTCCAAATAACCTGAATGCAAACCACTAACATCTTCCCCATGTGATGTCTTGGTGGACAGGGACACATCTTGCAACTGAGGGCTGTGACCACTCCATCCCTTCCAACTGGACAGAGAAGACTGATTCATCCTGAGCCAACACACTCCTAAACTCTTCTCTTACCTTGTGGAGTTTCTCCAGAAGTCTGAGAGCAGCTGTAATGTAGCTGCTGAAAAGGACTGGAATCAACAGTGTCTTTCTTCCACTGAGAAGGTAAACCACTGCACCTTTATAGAGGTCCACTAGCCTGAGGAAATATCTTGGGCACACCTGAGACCACCAGTTATCTGGAAATCAGAGAAACACCAATATAAATTCTCAATTGAAGGACCTTAAATAAAGGGTTAAAAAATGAAAATATGGGAACACACATAAAGATTGTATAAAAAACTCCCCTACTTCTCTCCTTTCCTGGAGACATTCAAAACTCACCTGGATGCATTCCTACGTGACCTCCTGTCAGGGAAGGCTCTGGCAGGGGAGGTTGGACTTGATGATCTTTCAAGGTCCCTTCCAACCCCTAAATTTCTGTTAAAGTGAGGAGTCAGGTAAAACCAGAAACTGAAAAGCTCTTTCCTTTCTACTCTCATACAATCACCCCAGTGATTACCTTGCCCTGGTCTCTGATGAGTGTAAGAGCCTGAGCTTAAGGTTTTTCAACCTTCAAGATCCTTTTCCAAGTATGCTGTACTCGAGATACCATGACCTCACAGGCAACCTGTTGTCTCTCATGAGTGACAAAAAAGTCTGGGCAATTCTCCAGGGTACCACAAACTTTTCTAGCAGGTGTCAGAGTGTGTCACCTGTTACATCTGCACTAAAGGTCTGAATTTATTTTCTTCAGAAGGGATGATTTCTGTCTTGCCAAGGACAGGTAACCCTTACCTCTCCTCTGAAGGGACCCTGACTATTGCCTTCTTTGCTAGAACAAATTCAGCTGCAAAGTAGAAGCTGGAGCCACAGAAATAACCTCTTTGAGTGTTAGAAACAAAGATGCATTTAGCTGCTCAAGAGTCAGCCACAACAGTAGATTCTGGCAGGCACAGGTATGAGAATCCTTTACATTTGTGTATGCTAACAATCACAGGGGACTATGTGCACTAAGTAGGGGAGGAAATGTGGTTCCAAAGCCTCTTTAAATCTTAAAAATACATACGTATGTATAAAACACCACTAAGCCTCAAAATAAATTTCACTGGAACAATGTTCCTGGAGGTCTGAATGCATTAAATAGTATCATAATCTCATGTCAAATGCTTAGTGTAAGATAACCTTAAGAAGGCAAGAAAACTAACAGTGTAGCAAACGTCAGTAATGATCATTAGGCAGCATATGTTCTGCTTAGGCCATAGGAAATAATATTAGCAGAAATGAGAAGACTGAAAGTGGGAGAAGAGTTGGGGTGTTCAGCTTGATCACAGTCCACCCAGAAGGTTTTTCTGTGCCTTATATAGGACAAGGTGACTTCAGATTATACTTAGTATATTCTTTGACTTATCTTATGCAGAAAAGATATTCTAATGTGAAAAAAAATTAAGAGAATAAGATCACTTAATCTTCAAGATATACAAAATTTATGTTCACAGAGAGGCAGGAAAATTTAACTGGAACTGAGCTTTGGAATGTAGGCACACTAGACAAGGTAAGTTAGATTAATCTCCCTATTAAGTCTTTGAAATTGAACAATTTGAAATTTTTCTAAGAATTAAAACAATTCTTGGCCTGAATTTTCTCTCTCATCTTTTATCCACACCACCATAAATTCTATGCATTTTATATTATTGTAACTAACTTGCTATGCCTTAACTATGTATGGCACATTCCTAATTTCCTCATAGTTTATGTTTAAAATTCAAATTTTGTATTTATAATCCCTTTACATGAGAACATAGGCACTGGGGGGAGGATTTCTTGAAAGCTTTTGGTTCCTAGCTGCTTTTTTAGATGCAACTCCTTCATAAAAGCACTACACCACAAATAATACACAAATATTATTGCAGCCACTGTAACAGAAAAATTAAACCAAGCAAAAACATGACTAAAAAACCTAAATGCAACACTTTGTGTCCCAGCTGGGTGCTGAGAGCAACATGCTTCTTACATGCCAGCCTCTTACCAAGAACTTTGCTTGGATTGGTATCCAGGCGCAGAATAGCCATTGCTAGAGGAAGTGTTAATGTGATATAATACTTGGAGTCTTGGAAGGGTGGGAATTCAGGGAGAATTAGATAGATCCTCATTGCCTCAACATCTGGTGGTGAGCTGGACAGCTGGGGAATCAAAAAACTTTCAAAGCTCTTCAGTATCTAAGGGAAAATAAGACAAAAGAATACAACTCATCCTGGGTGATGGCACACTTACAATGCAGATGATGTTTAAGAACTGATGAAGTGGAGTACACTCAGCATGGATGGAATTAACAGCTTTTGCTCATGATCTCTTAATAACACTCTATGCAATAGGACTGATTTTTCCAAAACACAAATGTTTGAAAAGGTTTTTTCAGGGCTGGCTAAAGGTTATTCAGCCCCTCATGTTAAGACCACATCCCTGCTTTAAAAAAGCCAAACCCAGAGAAAAAAACAAAAACAAAACCAAACCAACAAACAAAAAACCTTCAAACAACTATAAAAATTATAGCTAGAAAATGGCATGGGGAACAAACATGATTTTATCTCACAGCTCTGCATTCATGCAAGAAATCCTGAGTTAGAATAAGTTTAACAGCCATAAAGAACTCAACTTCTGATAAACAGTAAATGAGCACACAGTCATTATTTACATACACAGAATTCATTTCAGAAGCTATTTCAAGTGAAGTAAAACTTTTTTTAAAAACAAGTCTTAGAAACATTCTGAGAAGGTGAAAATCAGCCCAGGTCAGTGGAGAAGTATCCACTGATACCATGAAGGACCCAGCCTGCAGATTTGCAATACAACCCTTTCCCAAAAAAGCTGCTGTTACTTGCATGTTACAGAGGGACAAAGCATTTATTTCCCTCTGAATACCCAAAACTTCAAAGGTGCAATACCTGGTCTAGGAGAATGGAGTGCTGAGAGTTCATCAGCTTCTCAAACAGCACTCTGGTGGAGTTCAGATCAATCCCTGGGATCTTCGGACTGGTTTTAAAATGTTCATCGATTCTTTAAAAAAATCCCAGATAGAGAGGCTTAAATTTAGGGAAGAGACACCATTACCTGTGTATTGGCATGGCCTGAGCACAAGCAATGGAGAAAGGACCTCTAGGGAAGTAATCAGTCTTGAAACAAAGCAGAAGTTGGAATCTTCTTGTTAAAGACAAGCTAGACAACTCTCCCTTCTGAATTCCTCTTGGTCTTGGTTAGGGAACACTTTTATCAAGTCTTTGATCTCCCTAGGAATTCTTCACTGACCTAAAAGCCTGCCTAGACAGGTTGTGCTGCTTAAGAACCTATAAAATATGTATTTATCAGATGTAGCAGGATCCTCTGTGTTGTCTTCATACACAATATTATAGTAAAATCTGTGTAATTATACCCAGTAAGAAAGAGAGGGCTGATGCAGAAGACACTGATGTCTCTGGCTAAACTAGGGGACATCAGGTGAGAGTTAAAGAAAACAGAGGAATATACCTTTTTGGCAAGGTATATTGCTTTTTGGTGATTTTGCTCTCAAATTTTCAAATACTAAACAACAACTACATTCAAGACACAGATGAGAAAAGTCTCCACATGGTCTTTAGTTACAACAAACATGTGCTGTCCTTTCTGCTGTTCCTGAAAGGCTGTAACTTATTTAGGCTGCCTGTGTAAGAGGAGTAATGAAGGCAAACCTGCAGAGGACAACAGCCTAACAGCCAGATCTAGCAACACTGAATGTCCAGGTCAGCAGGAAAATTATGTATCTCAGTGACTAGAGCATGATCAGCATCTGTAGCAGAGGGTACAGTAAAAAGCTACAGCAGTAAAGCTGCACACAGTTGCAGCTGCTCATAGAAAAGGTGACTGCTGCAATTCCACTGATCTCAAGGATTTCCTAAGTCCCAGTGATTCCTCACTCCTCTGAGATTCTGCTGCAATAAGACAGTGAAAGAAAAGGTAGGAGCACCTAAGAACCATCTGTTAAAGATGAGATGCATTTGTCAGGGTGTGACTGTAATGACACAAGAACCTGAACACAGCCTGCTGGAACAGAATGGATATTCCCATAAGACCACAGGCACAAATAGCTCCTCAGAGTCACCCTGTGGTACAGAGCACTTCAGGTTGTGAAGGCATAAAATTGGAGTGTGCTCAGCCACACAGTCACAAAAAAACTTCTTTTCCATCTAACCCTGTGTACCCCAATGCTGGATTGCAAATGGGCCCATATGGTATTAAGATACTGGAGGGCTACATGAGGGTATTTCTATCAAGAGAAGGCTTCACATTCAAAGGTACATGGTAAAATACAGCCTCACTTTCATGTATGGTGGCTCCAAATTTAATCAGTTATTAAAAGATTTTCTGTAAAAGTTAAGTCCTGCACTAGCCAGATATTATTAAAGTGGAAGGAAAACTGCACTGGGGTGATGAAGTAATGAACTTCACTTGTTTCCACATTCAAAGGAGACATGGGTCTATTTACACTGACTCAACAACTTGGGTATCTCAACAAGTGTTTACACCAACAAAACAAAACTCTCCTTTTGCCATAACATGTTGTCTTGTCTCAAGACTAAGGAAGAAAACATTCCACAAGCAGAAAAATGCAAAAAAACCAGAGTAAATTGTTTTCAAGTTGCTCTTGGAAAATATTACTCAAAGATTATTCCGAGTAACTAAGCTTTTCTTCACCTAGTTACAGGTCATTTATTCATCACATCAACATAAAAAATTTCTCCTCCTCCTCATCTTATGCTGTTACCTCCGCAGCATTTACAGACACAGCCAACACAGTCCTTTCCAACCCACACCTTTTGACTCAGCAATGCATATTACAACCTTGTCACCACCTTGTGTTGGTTGCACCCATTGGAAATTCTTGCTTTTTTAAGAAGGAGCACAAAACTTTGCACAACTGATGTCACCTCAAAGGAAAGTGCTTTCATGCTACCCTTATGTATTTTTCAAAAGCAGCCTGTGTTAAGTACACCTCCACATGCACCAGCCCCCACCAGCCAGCTCAGCTGGGCAAGAGACTCTTCAGATACCTGGCACCACTCACTTGCTTTAATGTCATATTCCTACCCTTCTCTTTCAAAGATGCTGATCTTCATTTCATAAGGAAAAATAATAGTTGTGACAACTCCAAGGAATCTGTGCCACTTAGAGTACAGTACACTCACCATGCACTTTTCTTAGACCATTTGCCTTCCTTACCCAGCTCTGACCACCCACCTCTTTAGTGGACACTCTCTGCCCCCGTCTCCTGTCTGATCAGAAAAATCAAATCCCACTGCAGCAGTGAATGAAGTAAAGGGATTCCAGTCTGCCTCAAGGGAAAGCCACACTTCTGGACTCTGTTTGCCACTTACTTCTTCTCCAAGAAGCTTCCATTCCAGCAGGCAGCTGAGGACAGTATCTGAACAACATTACTATTTGCAGCAGGAAGAGAAAAGAAAAGAGATAAAGGTTATGAAAAGATGACCCAAAAAACCTCTGCAGCTCTCTTCCCTTCCATGGGAAACAATGGTAGGATCACCACTTCAAAGGGTGGTTCATTCAGGATCACATAACATCCCTCTTTGAAAGGAGGAATGTTAGCAGTGCCTGATTTCCACCTATTCTGCCCTTCTCATGGCAGGTACACAGAGAAATTTAATCAGTCTGTTCACAAATTCTTGCTGCTTTTAATGAACTCTAAGCACACAGTGAAGGACACCTTTAAAATCCATTTCCCACCCACCATTTGCAATGTTCTGAGGCAGCCTCAAATTCCTCTGGTTTTGCTGGGAAGCTCTAACCTGGCAGCCTTGTGACTGGCAACTGTCCTCCTCTTGGATACGACCAGGAACCACACTAGAAAAGGCTGCTACATTTCAAGTGAAAGCATGGCACGGAAGCCAACAAAATTATTTAAGTAAAACTTTCAACAAAAGGCTTGTCCAGTGCCACAATACCTACTTGACAGAATTAGAACTGTTCTTTTCTAAAAGCTTTTGCCTCCAGACATCTATAGTTTCATCATTTATTAAACAGGTGTAACGTGTTTCATTTATGGTCCGGAAATCATCAGCAGGCAAGGAATTCTGTGAGAAGATACAGATTTCAGCAAAGACAAGGCTTGTAAAACACAGTTCCTTCTTATTCATAATCTCTGTTTTCTATAGATAACTGATAGGTTCCTTAGTGGGGGCTCTGAACAGGTTTGGTTAGGAAGCTGTGGCATTGCTAAGAAGTCCGAAAGGAAAGGCATGGAAAGGTATAGAAGAAAACAGCATCATCACCAAATACATTTATAAAAAGAGGAAAAAACAAACAAAAAAAAACCCCAAGGTATCATTTCCATAAATGTCCCAAAGCCCTCTTAATACTGTCATATATAATTATGGGCTTAATACATTTATTCCAGACCTATTTCCATGCCTCACAAGTGTATGTCAAACACTTACTGTAAGAAGTAAGAGAGAAGCAGAAAAAAACAGCTCAGCATTCAGCCCTTCATCCAGTATATGTTGACAAAACCCTATTGTATGTGGTCCATGAACTGACATGAGGACTGCAGTGTCCCAGGAGGAAAATGGCCCTTTGTTTCCAATCTACAAAGGAGACTTGGACTCCCCTCTCTGCTGATCAAACTGAAATTAGTGTCTTCTTAATGGCTCTTTGAGACGCCTCTAAAAGAAGGCAATTTTCAGCCACCATAAAAAGCTGTAAATCTCTGTAATAACTTTCATCATTATTATTAGGTTTGTAAGGCAGAAGAGACTCCAAAGAAACACTTAATTTTGGGGAGTTATTATAAAATTATAAAAAACAAAAGATGCATTGTGAAAGTTGGGAGAGGAGCAGACTTGAGAAGCTACTTCATTTCTTTTACCTCATATTTGGAGCAAAGGACAAATGTTTGGTCTCCTCCAGAGAAGATATGTTTAACAACATGATATTTACAGGCATCTGTCAAAGAGAGAGATGTGATTGTGTTAGAGGCTGATGAATGCCAGTTTCTACAGTGCCTTTTCCTCCACATTTCCACTGCCAGTGTCTCAAGGCTCTGTATTACCAGGAACACCTGAGTCCCTTGAAGGCCAAGCTGAAATCAGCTGGAACTCAAGCACTGTAGCACTGTCCTGAGAGATACACAGGGTCTGGCAGGTGGGAAAAGTTGTAAGTTTCAAACTGCAATAAGGGTTTTAAAGAGAAACCAAAGCCCTCAGAAATCAGTATTAGTACAATTTCATCATGGCTCAAGACTGCCAATTGTTGAGCTCTGTCCTGACAAGAAAAAGGGAGAAGGCACATGTTAACAGAGAAAGCAAGAGGTCACCCAGGCATTTCCATAGTGCATTTAGGAGAGGAGCAAGAATTTCTTTTCTTATTTAAAGAACTTTTGCAGAACAATCTCAAGATGCCTCTAGACACCCATAGGTGAAATGAAATTTGCACACAGTACATACCAGGTTTCCCTGAGAGTTGCCCATTGTGAGCTGCCCAGTGACCCTTGACAGGAGAGGGACATTTAACATTGCAAGTGTGCCCTGTTCCCAGTTGGCCTCTTGTTCCACAGCCAAATGCATAGATCATTCCTGAAGAAGGCACAAAGGCTAAAGTGTGATGTCTGTAACAGAGACAGGTACAAAGTTTGAGCCTTGTTTAACAATTAAAAGAAGAAAATAAAAATAAACAATAAGGAAAAAAAACCCATCACATTGCCTAAAACGTATTCTCTGTTCCCCTACATCAGAAGCTGGTGGAAAGATGCAGCTTTACATTAGCACTAATGCTCAGGTTTTGCCACCTGATGGCACCAGTTTATGGGATGGAGCTCTTTAGGTTGAGGTGAGGAAGAGCAGCATGTGCAAGCATATGGCTGGTTTCAGGTTGAAGACAGAATTAGCTTAGTCATTTGCTAAGCCTGTACATACCAAAATGCAACACAGCACCAATGTTATTAAGACTCTTTTCATCAAAGAGGCTGGAAACTTGTGACCAAAGGAGCTGCTGCTCTAAAATCTTGCTGAATTCTTATGATGGAAAGGTATCTGTTACCAGGTTACAGCACCAGGAACAATTTCCAATTAAAAGACAAGGCCTTTAGAAAGCCTTAAAATTCTCCTGGGAAGTATAATTTAAACTAACTTAGTTGTGACACACAGGATACAGAAGCAAGAGGTACTCCCCTTTGTAGTGAGACAGGACCAGGTGCCCTGAGTTATTGATGAGTGGGTGTGGGTTCACCTGTGTCTGGCCTCCCTCCTGAGCATGTGCAGGAGCAGGGGGCCAGACACAGGTGAACCCACACCCACTCATCAATAACTCAGGGCACCTGGTCCTGTCTCACTACACCCCTTCTTTACAGGACTCACTGTCAGCACTAAACTCCAGGAAAGAAAAATTTTGGAGTGCACAGACACAGGACTCACCTGCCACAAGCAATCTGGGACACTTCACTGCCCATGAGCTCAAGAACTCTTCGGGGGTTCACTTCATCATTCATGGAGTCATGGCCCAGCTGCCCACAGGAACCTGCACCGAAGGTGAACACCCCTCCACTCTGTTAGCAAATCAAACAGCACATTCTCCATTTAGGGACCCGTAACCCAGCAGCACCTCTCTGACTCCAGTTTCAGTACAAGCCCTGGCAGAGTTTGCCAGGGGTTTCCAAAGGACTCAGAAAATAAACTAAGCCAATGCAGCTTCCATACAGCTACCCATCAGACTGACAGAATTATCTTTAGATATGTTGTCTGCACTACTGCAGCTTCCCCAGGTGTCACCAGATGAGTGTGAAATCCTTGCAGGTCTAAACGTGGCTGAGCTGTGCCCACTTTCTGAGGACTTTACACCATCTCTTTCAGCCACTGTGACCTTCCTCCTTGAACAAGAGCTTCTATATAACTGATCTTCGACAGTGTTTTTCCCACAGGAATCCCAGTGTCAGCTGTTTTAATTCATTTTACAGCAGAGAACACTGAGGCATCAAAAAAGGAAGCAAGTGGCAGGGGCAAGACAAGAACTGAGCTGTGACCTACCAAATTCTAGTCCTGTCCTCTGTCCACTAAGCTGTGCAGCACTTAGAGCAGGTTTGGAACTGAGAATCTCTTGTAAATGCTGTGAGGAATCAATAATATTTCATTTAAATGCCCATTCATTTTGACTTGTGTTTTATTCTAATACACAATAACACTCTCTATCTTCCAACAAAATGCTATTCTCACCCCTTTGGATGTATGTTTGGGGTTTTTTTTCCTCAAAGCTAATCTCTTTGAGTGAGTCACCTGAGTTTTTACTATTCCTTGTCATGGATTACTAACATCTTTATCTTCAAAAACAGCAATGGGCCATGCTGACAATGGATCTCAGAATAAATTACAAGAAGACTATACTTTCCATTTAATTTCTTTTACTGGAGTCAGATGCAATGCAGTAAGTCAATGTGTTCTTTTCTGCTATTACCCAGAAAACTAACATGAAACCCCCAGGCAGGCCAGAGAGCAGCCAGGGTTCCCAGGTTAGCATCTTTACCTTTGTCAGAACTGCTGTATGCTCCTCTCCACAGCTGATGTAAACAACCTTCTGAGACCTCAGCAGCTTCACATGACAAGGGGATTCTCGGTCTGCATTGATGACAAATAAAATAAAGGAGCTGTTTCAGAAACACAAACCAAAATGTCTGAGAAGACCACTGGCAGTCTGATTTTCAGATACAGGCTCTGTGCACAACAGAGGCTCTAATAGCTGGAGGGAAAACCCCACATCCTTGAATACTTCACTGCTGCTTTCCTCCTCCAATTCTTAAAATATTTCTCCAGCCTTGAAAAAAATTGACCAGAGCAAGAAGACAAATGTTGAGAATCTTTTATAAACTCCACAAACACTTGCAGTTTGGGAGGTATGATGACTGCAGCCCAGCTATGCCCACCTTCACCTTCATGCTCTATTCCAGCCCCTACCAGTAACTGCAAACATTTGTGTCCAAATCTTGCTTAGATCTTTTCCATAAAGAACAATCTGACACATGGGAGATGCCAGTGCAACACACATGACAAGCTGAATCCCCTGAAGAGCTTTCCTTCTGTTGTCATCCTTTAAGAAGATCCTCCTAATCTCTGCCAACCATTAAGCAATGCTCTTCTCCTTCACTCTGACATTCTAATCATTAAAAGTGGGTCTCCTAAGGATGAATACACTAAGCAAGGTTACATCTGTTGTACCAATGTAAAAATAAAATAAAAGCTAGGAATTTAAGGAGCAGTAGGCACCCCAAAGCAGCTGGATGCTCAGGGAAGCAGCTGCTTACTTCATAGCAACAAAAATTCAGATCCCTACCTAAAGAAGTTGGCCTATTTTAAGACTCTCACCCAAAGATTGACAGGTGATTCTTTTCTTATGTAGTGAAAGGAAAATGGTCACATTTTCATGGATTTTGAATTGAGAGCAGATTTTTTATTTACTTTGTTCTGTATTTTAGCACTATGATCTTTATTTTGACAGGAATTACACTTCTTATTCCTACAGCATAATTGTTTATATAACAGTGCTGCAGACTGTTCATGTTTGTAGACTCACTGGTAATGTTCACAAAGTATAAATCACACTGTCTTACTGTGATTAATTTACCATAAATACCAAGTATTTACTACAGTGTCATGTATTGAGGGTAAGCAGAATATGATCCCTGGCCAACACAGCTCCACAGATGCCCCTTACATGGTCATGTAAGATCAGCCCCATGTCAAAGCAAGCCTCTCTTACATAAACTGCAGCTTTGTTGAAATGAGAAGCATTTATCTGCCAGCCTACATGGAAAGAACATGGCTTCTCTTACACAAGATCACCACTAGCTTACATACAGTACAAGAGAACAGGGCTGGAGCACTTTTGAGAGAATACAAGATATTTGATAAGTCTTAGAGTTGTCTTTCATATTCCTAAAAGTGTAAAGTGAGATGAAATTATGCAAACAATATTTGAGCATCCTTTGCTAAACTACAGGGCATTTTTGAGCAATAGCTTTAAATGTATGTTTCAGTTGGTAGAGTGGGTTGTCAAAATGCATCATTCCATTATAGGTACACAAAACATGAAGTAACACTTTTCTCTTACAACACACAGTACTTACAGGCATTATGCATCTACAAATGTATAGAATCATAGAATCACTTAAGTTGGAAAAGACTTTTAAGAACATGAAGTCCAGTTGTTAACCTGGCATGCTATAAAATCACCACTAAGCCATGTCCCTACACATCTACACATTTTTAGATACCTCCAAGGATAGTGACTCAACCACTTCCCTAGACAGCCTGTTCCAGGGTCTAACAACCCTTTCAGACCTTTTTCGTAACAGCCAATTTAAACCTCCCCTGGCTCAACTTGAGGCTCACCTCACCCTATCACTTATTACTTGGGAGAAGAGACCAACATCACCCAGCTACATCCTCCTTTCATTGAGCAATAAGGTCTCACCTCAGCCTCCTTTCCTCCAGATTAAACAACCCCAGTTCCCTCAGCCACTCCTCACATGACTTCTGCTCTAGACCCTTCACCAGCTCAGCTGCCCTTCTCTGCTTCAGAATCTCTATGTCCTTCCTGTAGTGAAGGGCCTAAAATTGAACACAGTATTTTATTAGAGGTGCAGCCTCACCAGGGTCAGCTACAGGGGGGCAATCACCTCCCTAGTCCTGCTGGCCACACTATCTCTGATAAAATCCAGGATGTTATTGTAGCCTTCAAGTATCCGAAGGGGACCTATAAGAAAGCTGGTGAAGGACATTTTAGGATGTCAGGTATTGATAGGACATGGGGGAATGGATTCAAACTAGAGGAGGGAAGATTTAGATTGGAAGTTAGGAAGAAGTTCTTCACTATGAGGGTGGTGAAATACAGGCACAGGTTGCCCAGAGAGGTGGTGGAAACACCATCTCTGGAAGTTTTTAAGGCCAGGCTGGATGGGGCTCTGAGCAATCTGATCTAGTGGGAGGTGTCCCTCCCCATGGCAGGGGGATTGGAACTGGGTGATCTTAAAGGTCCCTTCCAACCCTGAAAATTCTATGATTCTATGTTGCTGGCCTTCTTGGCCACCTGGGCACACTGCTGGCTGTTGACCAACACCCCCAGGTCCTTTTCCTCTGGGCAGCTTCCCAGCCACCCTTCTCCAATCCTCTATCATTGCATGGGGTTGCTGTGACTCAAGTGCAGGACCCAGCACTTGGCCTTGTTAAACTGATCCAGGCTGTTCAGATCCCTCTGCAGATCAACACTCCTACCCAACTTGGTGTCACCTGCAATTACAGAGAGTTCACTCAATCCCCACATCCCGATCATCGATGTAGACATTAACCTCATGTACTCACCAGCGCAAACTAAACCATCCACACTCAGTAATCTGCTTATAACTCAGCAACTATGATGATAAATATAAAGAGGTTGCCTTAAAGCTTCAAAGAGACTGGATGTGGCACTCAGTGCCATAGTCTAGCAACCGCAACGGTGGTTCAAGGGTTGGACTCGATGATCTCTGAGGTCCCTTCCAACCCAGCCAATTCTATGATTCTATGAAAGAAAATATTTAATTCACTTGCTTTTGCAGAACAAGTTAAGAATATGTTAACAGGAAGGGTAGATCTGGACTTTTCAGACTAGTGGTAATGTCATATCCACTCTTCAATCTTATTTACAAACCTGTCTTTAAGGCTGTTGATGTCTAGGCTTCACTAAACATGGCCACCTACCAATGGCCCTGGAAAATTGTGCAATCAATAAATGAAACACTTTATAATACTGAGATACTCTGTGTTGCCATCATTCTGTAACATACAGTTCCTTGCCAGACAAAAACACGTTGGCAAAGAAGATGATGGGTTCTGCAGGGACAGTCTTTGCTCCACATCAACCTCAAACAAGATATGGACCAAGCATTTTTGAGAAGATGAAGAAAAAAAATGAGCACTTCTTTTGATGCCTGCAGGTTGACATTCACATTTGAAAGATCATTCTTTTTAATCTTCCTCACTTCCACTACCACCAACAAGGAAAAAAAAAAGTGTTTGTTCCTACTATGAAAAGCCTGTGGAGTCCATAGGCTACACATCTGCTCAGTAAAAATATACTGTCAATGCAAACAGAGACACTAAGCCAAAAGAGTCCATCCCTCTTTTACCTAGGAGTATAATTTTAATACCTCGTTCATCACTTAGTCCCAGCTGTCCTGAGCTGTTCTTCCCCCAGCCAAAAACAGCTCCAGAGAGGGAGAGGGCAAAGCTGTGGGCTCCACCTGCAGCAACTTGAGCCAAAGGGATCCCATCAAGAGACTTGACACGTTGTGGACTGGCTTGGGAAGGACATTCTTTACCCAAGCCCAGCTGACCATAGCTGTTCTGCCCCCATGTGAAGAACTGGCCATCTGAAACAAGGAAAGAAACAGAATAGCAATTAAAAGTTGGCCAACAGAAAAACAAATTTGTCAAAATGAAGAACTGGAGGCTTCTCTCTCAGGCCTCAGGATGGAAAAATCAAGCAAGACATTCTTTGCCAAAATAAAAGCACAGCCTGAAGCCAACAGATAAATAAACAGACCTGCGACTAAGTGCAGAATACAGTATCACACTGTTGCAACTTAAACAGCATAATGAAGAATGCTCCACGTTGCATACTGAAGAGTAATAGCCAAAAATAGTTTCAAAGAAATTAACTGCACACATTTTTCTACATCAAGATGGAAAGCCCTTCAGTGTTCCTGCCATCATTCACCAATGGGACAGTGAGTGGCATGTATGTAACCTTTTCTTTATAGACAGTATTGGCAAAGCTTTTCTTCAATGTTCATGGTACCTGATCCATTTTATAGCTTCCCATTTGGCCTGGAAGCAGGACAGGAATTCCCTTGGTTTATTACACAGAAATATACAATCCTAACGTAACAGTACACATCTTGGTAATAAATAAATACAGTACCTGCTGCCAAAGCCAGGCAATGCCAATTTCCACAAGAAACCTGAAGTATTGTCTGTTGATTCAATTTCTTTATCAACCTAAAGAAGATTACACTATTTCAGCAGAGGTGTAAAGAAATACACTATTACCTGAGGCAAAATTATGATTGACATTCAGACACTTGTTTTACACATAACTTATGGTTTTGATATTGGAAGACAAAGTCTTTACTATTATGCAGATCCATAAATAATCAATGCAAATCCATGGAGACATTTAGACACTCATCTGCTAACTCCAACTACATGTACTGCCATAATGCTGAATTCTGTCATCTATAAATGGTAAAAATCCTTGGTTTTGGGGTCTCTCTCACCATTCTTTTTCAAGCACTGAGATTTTTCATGCTGTTAGGGGCCTAGCAGTTCCTTGAGTTCCTATGAATTAAAGCACCAAAACCTCTTCAGTGCTTTGTACAGAAAATAGAATGGCAAAGGTTTGAGTTATTTCACAAAAATTTTATTTTTTAAATGGCACTATCACATTGACATGTAAGCCTGTCTCTGTTACATCAGAGACTCCTACAAGTTAAGGACTGGCTTCCCACAGAGCCCTTCACCTCAAACACTAATGTTTTGTGACTGAAACTCTTTTCCTTTAAATCCTGTTCAAATACGACAGCCACCCTAGACAGATGTTGCAAACTTCTGCTCTGCACTGGATCTGCAGTGGCAGAACAAATGGGAGACAGACCATATCTGTTACTGATGGAACATGATATAATGTCATTAAGTAAAAAAAGACCAGTTAATCTTTATTATGGCGATAAGCTGAGACTTCTCCTCTGTGAACTGCTTTGGATGGAGTCGTAGTGTCTGCCACTGGCCACTGCCACCGTCTACCTAGCCTTGCACTTTTCCCAGTTAGTGCTCTAACACAGGTCAAGATCCAATAAATAGGTAAATGAAGAAAACTGAGGTCTACCCTAAAGTTTCTGAGCAACACTAACTATTCAGAGCTGTAGTAGGCTGGCTTAGTAACTTTGCTGCTAATGGGCAACACTGCAAAAGAGTTTCAGAGCTGAGGTGATGGCTCATGCAGCCATAGGGGTTTTTCAGTTCTTGAATCGTATCCTCTACTTCAGAGGACTTTCATAGGGGCTGAAATAAAGACAGGTATCACAGCAGCATTTCTGGTTTTTGGTCCTCCCTTATGCACCTCCTTGCTCTGTACAAACCACAGTGGCAATTTTCATTGAGGAAGCTGAATACACTTGGATTTTCTTTTCCATGCCCCAGGTACCTGCAAGCAGGTAGCCTGTCCTGCCCAAACCTCCTGAGGACTTTTCTAAATCCCAGATGGGCTCAGTCAGAAAAAGGAGGAGGCATCACCCTTACATCCAATTACTGCCACTCTGAGCGAAACGTGCTCCCACTGCTTCCAGGTTGGAAGGAAAGTAAGTCTTGACACATCAGCCTCTAAGGAGCTTCCTTAAGGAAACCTGAACCTGTTACAAACATACCTGGGTACTGTCACGGCTTCTTCTATAGTGGTGAGGCCCAGCTGCCCATCACTGCCAGCCCCCCAGGAGAAGAGCTGCCCCTGGTCACTGAGTGCCACGCTGTGAGACTCTCCGCAGGCCACGTGCACGATGTGCTGCCCAGCAAGGGCTCCAATTTGTTCTGTGGAAAACAGAAAACCTCTCTGGTCAACAGGGTGCATCTCACAGTGACATGCAGACATCAGGTCTAGGTAAATCTGTGTGCAGAGCCATTCGGCTGGGTGCACTGATCCCCAGTTTGGTTTTCTCCCCATTTTTTCCTCTTCCTACACAAGAGAAAAACACAATGGTTTACTGAAAACTTGTAGGTGCTGAGCTCTTCTGAAAGCCTGGTCTGGACAGCAGAAGAGAAAGGTAGGTACATGTCCCCAGCAATCATTACAGTCAACACACAGACAGCCTCTCAGATGCAGCAAAACCAATCAGTTTATTTTTGGAACAAACAGAATTCCCAGATTTGAGTTTTTCTCACTCAGTTTTGGTGTAAGGATCAGCCAGGACACAGAAGTTGGCAGACACTGTAAAACATATTTGACCCTCCACAGCTCTCACTTTCCAATAAGGACAAGTCATCCACAAAGTTAATCAACCCATCTGCCCCTCACTTGATTGCTTGATGATGCATGAAAAAGTATCTATTACAACATCCCAGGTGCTAAGGTTGGAACAAGTTCGAACCTATCAACCTATTAACACTACTGTCAGACACAAAAAAGTGCTAAAAAAAGGGAGCAAAGCAAGAAGGCCTTGCAGAGGGATAAAGGAGAAAAAAAGTTGCTCAGTCCTCTGGAAGTTCACCCACAATTTACTTTTCATCTTACACCATGTCAGGCAACTGAAGTAGGTTTGACAACTACTCCTACAACACCTACAGCCAGATCTTATTCATTATGCAGTTTTTACAAATGGACATGAAAATCTCATTCTGCAATAACACACTGAAAATATCACACATCTGATAGAAAACCTCCCTAGAAGTCAGACAGAAGCAAAGTTCATTTTCTTTTTTCTTCCCTGAATAAATTATATTTCAGGTTGATGAAGAAAGATTTCACCCTGTAGGTTTCAAGGCACTGATCAGTTTTTAGTAGTCTCACTTGTTTGCCATGTAGGAGGGAAGGGTAGTTACATGTCATTCTGTCAAAATGATACCCCACATCAAAGACATCCAGAACTCATTAACATACTTCACACCAAAACCTGCATACTGATCAATCTAAATGTCTTAAATTAATTTAAAAGGAGGGCACCCCTAGGAGGGCTTGCCTTTTAAGTCTGGGAGTCAGAAAATGAGGAGGAGAAGGATCCCTAATGGATGTTATAGAAGAGAAAGGTGACAATTATTTAAATACATATTCTAACAGAGGGAAAGCTGTGTGTTTCCCTCCACTCCAAGATAATGAGCACCAATGGAGTTTATAAGTAATAAGCACACAAACACCTAAGAGGGCTTGAGGCCCAGGCATGCCTGCTGTCCAGGCATCTTTTAGCCCTGCCATCTAATAAAGCCCTTTGCCTTGCAGCTCTTCCCAGCAGGACTGATTTCACCCAGTCTTACAGCCAGCCCTACGCAAAAAAACATTTTGAGGGTGGTAACTCACTTTACCCATGCAGTTTCCAGCCTTGGGCCCATAAGCATCCAACTGTAGCACTTCTTGGTGGCCTGTTGTGTATATATCTATATATAATTGAGAGAGCCTATTTTCAGCTGTAAGGTCTGAACAAGCAGCAGCTCTATGATCAAGGTCAATCACAGACAGCAGATAAGGGATCTCAACAGCATGTGTGCCTATAGTCTCTTTCAGCCAGCCAGCAAGACACAAAAGGTACCCACTGCAACGTGACCAATATGCCACTTGAGTTCAGCCAAGAGCATTTCTGTACTTCAGACTTAAAGGTCCAAAACTCAAATTCCAGCTGGAGAGACTCCCATCATCAAAAGAGAGGGATGAAGCCATCTTCATCTCCACAGGAAATCCTTTTGATTCATGAAACCATCACTTTGCTGGCTGGTGTGCACTGAGACGGGCTGCACCTGAGCTCTTACAACTGGTCTCAAAGTCACCAGCCTGCCCTTCTTCCAAAGCTGGTTCCTGCACACTGCCAAACACTCTCTGGGGTACAACTCTAGACTGGCAAAATAACAAAGGTGGACAATATGGGAGACTATCACAAAGACTGTGCTTTGCTACCTGCAGATATGACAGAGCTTGCTTTTTCCCCAGGAAAGCCTTGTTTGGCACAGTAAGTACACATGTCACTTGCTGTGGAAGGATGACTGCAAGCTGCCCCCTGAACCATTAGAGCACCTGGAGGAGGTGACAGAAGACTCCTGTCACCAAAGATCAACATCAGGAGCTGAAGGAGGAAGGACTCTCACCACATCAGTACTGAAGTATCAGGAGGTGGCAGCAAGGACTACATAGTCAGAGTTTTGCACACTGGCACAGTGAAGACACCCAAGAGGTTTAGAAATCCACAGTATCTGCTTCAGTCCCCACAGACTCCATCTTCAGTTCAATCTGGCAACACAAACCTGACCTTGCTGCTCTGTGTGCCATCCCAGGGGAGTAATAAATACAAACTTGTTTTGAAAGGCTGCCCTCTTTCACTGAAAGCCTTCAGTGACAGCACTGCTGACCCAAGAAGCAGAGTACAGCCTCACCTGGACTCACTGGATGCCCACAGACAGCAAAAACATGCCTGTCTTGGAGCTGAAGATCTTTGCCTGTAGAAAGATACAGCCCATCTCACCACGGTACATTCCACAGATCCAGCCAGTTGCAGCTGGCCTGCAAAGTGATGAAGAAATGTAACCACCAAACAGTTTAAACTTTACATGCTCACACACATCTCTTTCCAGAGATGGAAAAGAGCCAGCCCTCCCCTGGGGGCAAAGACTGCCCAGACAGCCCATCTAGGGTCTCTGCTTACTTGGGCTTGCCAAGCCACCTAATGTACCCTCTTCCTAGTAACATGGGAAGTATTAATAAAATTGAGACAATTTCTTCTTTGTTGACCTCCCACCCCTTCTTCACATCAAAATGAGGCGTTCTAGTGGTTGGTACACATTTGTTTTAATTTCCAGACCATCAACACACCCTTATTCATTCCTTAGAAAAGATACAACACTGTGCTGAGATGAAGTATGCAAAGGGTAAACTTTATTCAGGGAAGGGCTGGAGTTATGCAACACAGTGTTTCAACATCATAATACTTTCAAAACAAAAAAAGTTACAAAAAGTATACACTGACCCAATATTTTCTTTCTGAAGCCATCAGCAGTCCCAAAAAAACCAACAGTGCTCAGAAGTAATTTATCATTTGTTTGTCTCTGGTAAAGTTACAATTTTCATGTCCCCCTTCTGCCCACTTTAGCTCATGGATCTCAAGGCGAGCAGACATAACACAGTTTGACTTTACATAAAATCATAAAAGGGTTTGGGTAGGAAGACAACTGAAAGATCATCTAGTTCCAATCCATCTGTGCAGGACCTTGCACTTGGCCTTGTTTATCTTCATGCAGTTTGCTCAGCTCCACCTCTCAGGCCTATCAAGGTCCCTCTGGATATCAGCCCTCCAGCATGTCAGCCACACCACCTATCTTGGTGTTGCCAGCAAGCTTGCTGAGGGTGCACTCACCTCCACTGTTCATGTTCCTGACAGATACGTTGAGCAGCACCAGTCCCAGTGCTGACCCTTGAGGAACATCACTCGTCACTGGTCTCCATTTGGACATGGAGTCATCGACCACTATTCTCTGAGTGCAAACCTTCAGCCAATTCTTCATCCACCTAGTGGATGAAATCCACATCTTTCCAATTTAGAGACCAGGATGTTGTGTGGGATACTGTGGAATGCTTTGCACTAGTTGTCCTGGTTTGGGCCAGGATAAAGGTGATTTTTTGTCTTGTACTTTTGCTTTCAGCTAACTCTCTTGTAAGTAGTTGCACTTGCTGATATTAAGAGCAAGTTTCTCAGTCAGTGTCTGCTCCTAGGACTGATAACACTCAATGTTTATAGTTACTGCTAGAGACTGGTGTGCAGAGCCAAGGACACTGCTCAGCTCTGAGGAACATTTTACCCTCCAAGAGGAATAAAGAGGTCCCACCTGCAGCCCTCCTCTGGGGAGGAACGGACAAGACAGATGCCAGAATTGAGTCCAGGCAGACAATGTCAGCTGCTCTATCCTCCACCAACACTGTCACCATCACAAAAGGCCACCAACTTGTCAGGCAGGATTTGCCCTTGGTGAAGGCATACTGGTTGCGACCAACCACCTCCACATTTTCCATGTGCCTTAGCAGAGCCTTCAGGAGGATCTGCTCCATGATCTTGCCAGGCACAGAGATGACACTCTAGTTCCCTGGCTCTTGCTTTTTTGGAAATGGGGCTTACCTTTCCCCTTTTATACCCAGTGAGAACTCCACCAGACTGTTGTGCCTTTGCAAATATGAAGCAAAACAGCCTTGCAACTTCATATGCCAGTTCCCCCAGAAGCCACAGAGATCTCTCATCAGGTCCTATGGACTTGTGCACTTTCAGATCCTTCAGATGGTCTTCCTGCTACCAGTCCTTGCCTTTATCTGCTGCCTTGCCAGTGAAGACTGAAGCAAAGAAATTCATTGATTACCTCAGCTTTCTCCATATCCAGTGTAACCAGGTCTCTTGTTTCCTCCTGTAAAGGGCCCATGTTCTTTCTAGTTTTCCTTGTATCACTGAGACCCCTGTAGAAGCTTTTCTTGTTACCACTGATGCCCCCAGCCAGATTTAATCCTATCTGGGCTTCAGCTTTCCTAATCTAAACCCTGGATGCTTGAACAACTTCTTTTTACTCCTCCAAAACTATCCTTCCTTTCTTCCACTATCTGTAGACTTTCCTTTTACATCTAAAGGTGTCCAAGAGCCCCTTGTTCATCTATGCAGGTCTCCCGGCATTCTTGCCTGCCTTCTTCTCTCTTGGGACACATTGCTCCTGGGCCTGGAGGAGGTGAACCTTGAATGCTGACCAGTTTTCATGAGCTCCTCTCCTCCCCAAAACTTTATCCCATAGTACCTTACCCAGGCAGATCCTTTAAAAGGTCAAAGTCTGCTCTCCTGAAGTCCAAGGTAGTGAGATTGCTGTGCATTCTCCTTGTTGCCCTCAGGTTCCTGAATTCCACCAGTGCATTGTCACTGCAGCTAAGGCTGTTCTTTAGCTTCACATTGTCCACCAGCCCATCCTTGCTGGTGAGACCAAGGTCCAACACAGCACCTATTCTTGTTGGTTCCTCTACTACTTGGAGAAGGGAACTGTCATCAGTGCATTCCGCGTACCCCCCAAATTGCTGATGCTTTGCTGTGTTGTCCCTCCAACAGATAGCAGGGTGGTTGAAATCCTTCATAAGGACCAGGGCTTGTGAACACAAAGCTGCTCCAATTTGTCTCATTGCTCAGATCTCTTCCTGGTCAGATGGCCTGTCACACACTCCCACTGAGATATCCCCTGCCCCTATCTTGACTTTAACCCTGACCAATAAGCTGTCAGCTCCTCATCCATCCCCAGGCAGAGGTCCCATGCACTACAGCTGTCACTGATGAAAAGGGTGACACCTCCTCCTCTTCTTCCCTGTCTGTCCTTCCTAAAGAGCTTGTACCCATCCATTTCCACATTCCAGTCATGGGAGTCATCCCACTGAGTTTCTGTGATGCTGGTAACACCACAGCCCTGTAGGAATGCACATGCCTGTAACTCCTCTTATTTTTTCCCTGTGCTATGTGCATTTGCACAGAGGCATTTAAGTTAGGCCCCCACTGAGCTGGTGTTCCTGTCTGGGATTACATTCTCAAGCATTTCAGGTGTTCTCCTGCTGGCCTGTGATTCTTCTCCAGACCCAAGGCATCTATTACTGGCCTCAAAATGGTGGCAGTGGGGTGGACTGAGGACCCCCTCTCCTGGCAACCCTAGTTTAAAACCCTCTCCACTAGAATGGCAAGCCTATTACCAATGATGCTCTTCCCTTTCTCTGCAAGATGGACTCTGTCAGCCCCGAGGAGACCAGGTTTCTTGAAATGAGTCCCATGGTCTAAGTAGCCAAAGCCCTGGTTGTGGCACCACTCCCTTTAACCATTTATTGACTTTAACCATTTATTGACTTTTCCCAATACGATTCACCCTTTCAGACCCCTTCCCTTTGAGCAGGGGGACTGATGAAAAGACTACTTGTCCTCCAGAGCTCTTCACTGGTGCTCCCGGGGCTCTGTAATCCTTGATTGTTTTCAGATTGGTCCTGGTTATATCACTGGTGCCCACATGAAACAGCAGCAGCTGATAATAGTCAGTGGGATGTCCAAGGCTCATCAGTCTTTCAGTGACATCCTTGATATGAGCCCCTAGTAAGCAGCAGAACTCTCTGGAGTTCTGTACCTCCATACCTCTCAGAAGAGTCACCTCCTGTCACTCATCACTGCTTCTTGTTTGCACAGGTCTTACCCTTGTATCTCTTCAAAAAATACACAC